>NC_073355.2:1438125-2871250 GCF_027580225.2 Misgurnus anguillicaudatus
CGGAAGCTAAGCAGGAGCCTGTCGGGTTAGTACACGGATGGGAGACCTTGCGATCAGCTTTTTTTCTTTTTTAAAGCTACGTTTAAACAAAAAAAGATTGGTAAAATAAATTAAAACAAAATAAGAAACCTTTGTTTAAATGTAGCTTAAATAAATGGATTGCAACAACTTGCCCTCAAACATTACTTAAATTGAATGAATCCATTTTTTTCAGTGTTGCGAAGCAAGAATGTTTTTATCGGGTGACCAAGGCTACTTTAGCGGGTCCATAATGTATGGGTGAATTTTAAACCTGTCTAATTGTCACATACGATTTGCTGCATGTTAATGAAGCAAAATATCTAATGTTAACTGCTTTACCTTTCGTTGACGTTGATCAGGAAATCTCCACGATGAACCTTTCAATTACTTCAAGAAGGTCTTTTGTCAAAAAAAAAAAAAAAAACACAAAAAAAGGAATTGATTTAAGAGCAAATATGGATTATTCTTTTTTCTTTACGAAGCTACAGAAGTGACTCGGTCAGGAGCAGTGAGTAATTTTCTATTCTTCTTTTGCTATTTAACTTTAACGACAGAGACTTTAACAGGTTAGGATTATTGTGAGACCGAATGCAATAAAATGTTTATGCGTTTAAGACATACAGTAACCAGTCGTTTACCTTGATACTCGACAAGACAGCTACTTTGACATATGAGCATTTGACAGTTTAATACAAAAAGACGCGAACTCCTTTAAGCTTAGCCGTGCTCACGGGCTATGGGGGCATATATTGGTCCTCGTCGCGTTTCAAGTTCATGATGGCTGCAGTCCAACTAATAATCATACGGTAGCAGATGAATTCAAGACTGAAAAAACTGCGTTGCATGGGTTTTGCTGTGAAAACCAAAGGCCAATCTTGGACTTTGTTCAGTCCGCAGAAAGACAATTACTATACACACTTCTACGCTGAAATCATGTAGCATTAGCAGTGTACGTTAATATTCTCTTAATGTTTGTTTTTAACAATGTGAACATGAGAAAACTTCATATAAATTAATAGAATCAAATCAGTCTTAATTGTAAATAATAGTGATTTATTTATTCATTTATTTATTTATACGATTCATTCATTTAAATGCATTTTGTTGAACCCGCTGGGGACTGTTGAATTGTTCCCGCAGTGAAATGACGTCACACGCCGAACAAGGAGCTTCCGTTTGTAATAGCTGGATTCTGATTTTGCCAGTGCGAAATGCACACGTCATGCAATCAACACGCTTGTTTCCCTGGCAGCCTGGCAGCTTGCATTATTTTGCCCGGCAAAGGCACGACTGATACAGTACTATAATTACGTTTAATAACTTTAACATTGCCCCCAGCCCAAACCGATGGCCAGCATAGGCTCGGCTCCCGGGTATTCCACAAAGGTCCGCCCTGTCGCCCCCGACTTCGTTCACTGCCGTATAGCATGAGCTCGCCCGGTATCGTCCGATCTCGGAAGCTAAGCAGGAGCCTGTCGGGTTAGTACACGGATGGGAGACCTTGCGATCAGCTTTTTTTCTTTTTTAAAGCTACGTTTAAACAAAAAAAGATTGGTAAAATAAATTAAAACAAAATAAGAAACCTTTGTTTAAATGTAGCTTCAATAAATGGATTGCAACAACTTGCCCTCAAACATTACTTAAATTGAATGAATCCATTTTTTTCAGTGTTGCGAAGCAAGAATGTTTTTATCGGGTGACCAAGGCTACTTTAGCGGGTCCATAATGTATGGGTGAATTTTAAACCTGTCTAATTCAATTACTTCAAGAAGGTCTTTTGTCAAAAAAAAAAAAAAAAAACACAAAAAAAGGAATTGATTTAAGAGCAAATATGGATTATTCTTTTTTCTTTACGAAGCTACAGAAGTGACTCGGTCAGGAGCAGTGAGTAATTTTCTATTCTTCTTTTGCTATTTAACTTTAACGACAGAGACTTTAACAGGTTAGGATTATTGTGAGACCGAATGCAATAAAATGTTTATGCGTTTAAGACATACAGTAACCAGTCGTTTACCTTGATACTCGACAAGACAGCTACTTTGACATATGAGCATTTGACAGTTTAATACAAAAAGACGCGAACTCCTTTAAGCTTAGCCGTGCTCACGGGCTATCGGGGCATATATTGGTCCTCGTCGCGTTTCAAGTTCATGATGGCTGCAGTCCAACTAATAATCATACGGTAGCAGATGAATTCAAGACTGAAAACACTGCGTTGCATGGGTTTTGCTGTGAAAACCAAAGGCCAATCTTGGACTTTGTTCAGTCCGCAGAAAGACAATTACTATACACACTTCTACGCTGAAATCATGTAGCATTAGCAGTGTACGTTAATATTCTCTTAATGTTTGTTTTTAACAATGTGAACATGAGAAAACTTCATATAAATTAATAGAATCAAATCAGTCTTAATTGTAAATAATAGTGATTTATTTATTTATTTATTTATTTATTTATACGATTCATTCATTTAAATGCATTTTGTTGAACCCGCTGGGGACTGTTGAATTGTTCCCGCAGTGAAATGACGTCACACGCCGAACAAGGAGCTTCCGTTTGTAATAGCTGGATTCTGATTTTGCCGGTGCGAAATGCACACGTCATGCAATCAACACGCTTGTTTCCCTGGCAGCCTGGCAGCTTGCATTATTTTGCCCGGCAAAGGCATGACTGATACAGTACTATAATTACGTTTAATAACTTTAACATTGCCCCCAGCCCAAACCGATGGCCAGCATACTAGGCTCGGCTCCCGGGTATTCCACAAAGGTCCGCCCTGTCGCCCCCGACTTCGTTCACTGCCGTATAGCATGAGCTCGCCCGGTATCGTCCGATCTCGGAAGCTAAGCAGGGGCCTGTCGGGTTAGTACACGGATGGGAGACCTTGCGATCAGCCTTTTTTCTTTTTTAAAGCTACGTTTAAACAAAAAAAGATTGGTAAAATAAATTAAAACAAAATAAGAAACCTTTGTTTAAATGTAGCTTAAATAAATGGATTGCAACAACTTGCCCTCAAACATTACTTAAATTGAATGAATCCATTTTTTTCAGTGTTGCGAAGCAAGAATGTTTTTATCGGGTGACCAAGGCTACTTTAGCGGGTCCATAATGTATGGGTGAATTTTAAACCTGTCTAATTGTCACATACGATTTGCTGCATGTTAATGAAGCAAAATATCTAATGTTAACTGCTTTACCTTTCGTTGGCGTTGATCAGGAAATCTCCACGATGAACCTTTCAATTACTTCAAGAAGGACTTTTGTCAAAAAACAAAAAAAAAACACAAAAAAAGGAATTGATTTAAGAGCAAATATGGATTATTCTTTTTTCTTTACGAAGCTACAGAAGTGACTCGGTCAGGAGCAGTGAGTAATTTTCTATTCTTCTTTTGCTATTTAACTTTAACGACAGAGACTTTAACAGGTTAGGATTATTGTGAGACCGAATGCAATAAAATGTTTATGCGTTTAAGACATACAGTAACCAGTCGTTTACCTTGATACTCGACAAGACAGCTACTGTGACATATGAGCATTTGACAGTTTAATTCAAAAAGACGCGAACTCCTTTAAGCTTAGCCGTGCTCACGGGCTATCGGGGCATATATTGGTCCTCGTCGCGTTTCAAGTTCATGATGGCTGCAGTCCAACTAATAATCATACGGTAGCAGATGAATTCAAGACTGAAAACACTGCGTTGCATGGGTTTTGCTGTGAAAACCAAAGGCCAATCTTGGACTTTGTTCAGTCCGCAGAAAGACAATTACTATACACACTTCTACGCTGAAATCATGTAGCATTAGCAGTGTACGTTAATATTCTCTTAATGTTTGTTTTTAACAATGTGAACATGAGAAAACTTCATATAAATTAATAGAATCAAATCAGTCTTAATTGTAAATAATAGTGATTTATTTATTTATTTATTTATTTATACGATTCATTCATTTAAATGCATTTTGTTGAACCCGCTGGGGACTGTTGAATTGTTCCCGCAGTGAAATGACGTCACACGCCGAACAAGGAGCTTCCGTTTGTAATAGCTGGATTCTGATTTTGCCGGTGCGAAATGCACACGTCATGCAATCAACACGCTTGTTTCCCTGGCAGCCTGGCAGCTTGCATTATTTTGCCCGGCAAAGGCATGACTGATACAGTACTATAATTACGTTTAATAACTTTAACATTGCCCCCAGCCCAAACCGATGGCCAGCATACTAGGCTCGGCTCCCGGGTATTCCACAAAGGTCCGCCCTGTCGCCCCCGACTTCGTTCACTGCCGTATAGCATGAGCTCGCCCGGTATCGTCCGATCTCGGAAGCTAAGCAGGGGCCTGTCGGGTTAGTACACGGATGGGAGATCTTGCGATCAGCTTTTTTTCTTTTTTAAAGCTACGTTTAAACAAAAAAAGATTGGTAAAATAAATTAAAACAAAATAAGAAACCTATGTTTAAATGTAGCTTAAATAAATGGATTGCAACAACTTGCCCTCAAACATTACTTAAATTGAATGAATCCATTTTTTTCAGTGTTGCGAAGCAAGAATGTTTTTATCGGGTGACCAAGGCTACTTTAGCGGGTCCATAATGTATGGGTGAATTTTAAACCTGTCTAATTGTCACATACGATTTGCTGCATGTTAATGAAGCAAAATATCTAATGTTAACTGCTTTACCTTTCGTTGACGTTGATCAGGAAATCTCCACGATGAACCTTTCAATTACTTCAAGAAGGTCTTTTGTCAAAAAAAAAAAAAAACACAAAAAAAGGAATTGATTTAAGAGCAAATATGGATTATTCTTTTTTCTTTACGAAGCTACAGAAGTGACTCGGTCAGGAGCAGTGAGTAATTTTCTATTCTTCTTTTGCTATTTAACTTTAACGACAGAGACTTTAACAGGTTAGGATTATTGTGAGACCGAATGCAATAAAATGTTTATGCGTTTAAGACATACAGTAACCAGTCGTTTACCTTGATACTCGACAAGACAGCTACTTTGACATATGAGCATTTGACAGTTTAATACAAAAAGACGCGAACTCCTTTAAGCTTAGCCGTGCTCACGGGCTATCGGGGCATATATTGGTCCTCGTCGCGTTTCAAGTTCATGATGGCTGCAGTCCAACTAATAATCATACGGTAGCAGATGAATTCAAGACTGAAAAAACTGCGTTGCATGGGTTTTGCTGTGAAAACCAAAGGCCAATCTTGGACTTTGTTCAGTCCGCAGAAAGACAATTACTATACACACTTCTACGCTGAAATCATGTAGCATTAGCAGTGTACGTTAATATTCTCTTAATGTTTGTTTTTAACAATGTGAACATGAGAAAACTTCATATAAATTAATAGAATCAAATCAGTCTTAATTGTAAATAATAGTGATTTATTTATTTATTTATTTATTTATACCAGTGGCGAACCGTGGGTACTTCAGCTGGGCCTTCAAAATATGCAATGAAGTGCATATGCCTCTCCATCCATAATACTAGGCTATTCGTATTTCGTTAAATCATACAGTGAACGTGTAAAATATCTGAGCACGCAAAGTTATATTACAGAATGGGCATGTCTGCCTTTAAATGCAGTTTTAAAGTTTAAAATTACTTTAATCTAACTGATAAACACAAATACAGATTCTGCTGCTCTGTAATGACAGGGGCTCTGTAAATTTGCATTTAACAAGCTTAAATTAAGTTCTTTAATTTGTTTTTTATTTTTTGGAAATATATATTTAGCTGTAGGATACCTTGTTAATCTTTTTCATAAGGGGAAATATAGCACCCTGCGTTCTCAGTGCACCTCCTTGTGGCTTATAACTGTTGTCGGGTATAGGTAAAAAATATTTGAATGTTTTCGCATTCTCTCAGATTTAGTTAGGAAATGATATTGTATGTAATTCGGCGTCGTCTGTCAGTCATTACTATCCTCGCGTAACAAGTGAAACTGTCAGGAAGTAAAAGTATAATTGAACCCATTATTTTTCTCGTGTTCGCGTCATATGCAGGCTCCTCTGCACGCGCTTCTCCCAGCTGTGCTCTTCACGAGTACGCGCTTAAGTTATTTCGTTTTTACCTCAGCCCTATCAAGCTAGCCACAACGTCAATCACGTTTTCCGCCATTTACCTCAACCACTCTCACCGCAGAAATTCGGGCCATTAGACTGTATTAATATTAACGGTCTATGATCTTCGTCTTTTCGTGTTTTATGGCAGCTCGCATCCAGTTTGTTGCATGATTAGGACTTCATGAAGGCTTACAATGTTTTGTTTTTTGCCCGCCCACTTGAAATCAAAACGTGATTGGTCGATTTGCCCGTCACTCTCCACACCAAAACACATAGCTTGGCCTTCCCTGGGATTCATGAAGTCCTAACCAATGGATGAGCCAGATAACCGGGCCTTAATAGAGACAGACGATTCTGATTGGATTAGATGTTTTCATGACATGAACCTGACAGTAAGCTTAACGTTAGAACATAGATGAGAGAAAATATATTACATGTATTGTATTAAATTGAATTAAATAGAAATAAAAAAATGTAAAAACATATTTTTATTGAATATTATTTATTTGTATTATTATAATAAAAAATATTTTTATAAATTTTTTAGGCCTTCTCTGAAGGCGTAGAAGGCCCTGAAGGTTCCCCACTGATTTATACGATTCATTCATTTAAATGCATTTTGTTGAACCCGCTGGGGACTGTTGAATTGTTCCCGCAGTGAAATGACGTCACACGCCGAACAAGGAGCTTCCGTTTGTAATAGCTGGATTCTGATTTTGCCGGTGCGAAATGCACACGTCATGCAATCAACACGCTTGTTTCCCTGGCAGCCTGGCAGCTTGCATTATTTTGCCCGGCAAAGGCATGACTGATACAGTACTATAATTACGTTTAATAACTTTAACATTGCCCCCAGCCCAAACCGATGGCCAGCATACTAGGCTCGGCTCCCGGGTATTCCACAAAGGTCCGCCCTGTCGCCCCCGACTTCGTTCACTGCCGTATAGCATGAGCTCGCCCGGTATCGTCCGATCTCGGAAGCTAAGCAGGGGCCTGTCGGGTTAGTACACGGATGGGAGACCTTGCGATCAGCTTTTTTTCTTTTTTAAAGCTACGTTTAAACAAAAAAAGATTGGTAAAATAAATTAAAACAAAATAAGAAACCTATGTTTAAATGTAGCTTAAATAAATGGATTGCAACAACTTGCCCTCAAACATTACTTAAATTGAATGAATCCATTTTTTTCAGTGTTGCGAAGCAAGAATGTTTTTATCGGGTGACCAAGGCTACTTTAGCGGGTCCATAATGTATGGGTGAATTTTAAACCTGTCTAATTGTCACATACGATTTGCTGCATGTTAATGAAGCAAAATATCTAATGTTAACTGCTTTACCTTTCGTTGACGTTGATCAGGAAATCTCCACGATGAACCTTTCAATTACTTCAAGAAGGTCTTTTGTCAAAAAAAAAAAAAACACAAAAAAAGGAATTGATTTAAGAGCAAATATGGATTATTCTTTTTTCTTTACGAAGCTACAGAAGTGACTCGGTCAGGAGCAGTGAGTAATTTTCTATTCTTCTTTTGCTATTTAACTTTAACGACAGAGACTTTAACAGGTTAGGATTATTGTGAGACCGAATGCAATAAAATGTTTATGCGTTTAAGACATACAGTAACCAGTCGTTTACCTTGATACTCGACAAGACAGCTACTTTGACATATGAGCATTTGACAGTTTAATTCAAAAAGACGCGAACTCCTTTAAGCTTAGCCGTGCTCACGGGCTATCGGGGCATATATTGGTCCTCGTCGCGTTTCAAGTTCATGATGGCTGCAGTCCAACTAATAATCATACGGTAGCAGATGAATTCAAGACTGAAAACACTGCGTTGCATGGGTTTTGCTGTGAAAACCAAAGGCCAATCTTGGACTTTGTTCAGTCCGCAGAAAGACAATTACTATACACACTTCTACGCTGAAATCATGTAGCATTAGCAGTGTACGTTAATATTCTCTTAATGTTTGTTTTTAACAATGTGAACATGAGAAAACTTCATATAAATTAATAGAATCAAATCAGTCTTAATTGTAAATAATAGTGATTTATTTATTTATTTATTTATTTATACGATTCATTCATTTAAATGCATTTTGTTGAACCCGCTGGGGACTGTTGAATTGTTCCCGCAGTGAAATGACGTCACACGCCGAACAAGGAGCTTCCGTTTGTAATAGCTGGATTCTGATTTTGCCGGTGCGAAATGCACACGTCATGCAATCAACACGCTTGTTTCCCTGGCAGCCTGGCAGCTTGCATTATTTTGCCCGGCAAAGGCATGACTGATACAGTACTATAATTACGTTTAATAACTTTAACATTGCCCCCAGCCCAAACCGATGGCCAGCATACTAGGCTCGGCTCCCGGGTATTCCACAAAGGTCCGCCCTGTCGCCCCCGACTTCGTTCACTGCCGTATAGCATGAGCTCGCCCGGTATCGTCCGATCTCGGAAGCTAAGCAGGAGCCTGTCGGGTTAGTACACGGATGGGAGACCTTGCGATCAGCTTTTTTTCTTTTTTAAAGCTACGTTTAAACAAAAAAAGATTGGTAAAATAAATTAAAACAAAATAAGAAACCTTTGTTTAAATGTAGCTTAAATAAATGGATTGCAACAACTTGCCCTCAAACATTACTTAAATTGAATGAATCCATTTTTTTCAGTGTTGCGAAGCAAGAATGTTTTTATCGGGTGACCAAGGCTACTTTAGCGGGTCCATAATGTATGGGTGAATTTTAAACCTGTCTAATTGTCACATACGATTTGCTGCATGTTAATGAAGCAAAATATCTAATGTTAACTGCTTTACCTTTCGTTGACGTTGATCAGGAAATCTCCACGATGAACCTTTCAATTACTTCAAGAAGGTCTTTTGTCAAAAAAAAAAAAAAAAAAAACACAAAAAAAGGAATTGATTTAAGAGCAAATATGGATTATTCTTTTTTCTTTACGAAGCTACAGAAGTGACTCGGTCAGGAGCAGTGAGTAATTTTCTATTCTTCTTTTGCTATTTAACTTTAACGACAGAGACTTTAACAGGTTAGGATTATTGTGAGACCGAATGCAATAAAATGTTTATGCGTTTAAGACATACAGTAACCAGTCGTTTACCTTGATACTCGACAAGACAGCTACTTTGACATATGAGCATTTGACAGTTTAATACAAAAAGACGCGAACTCCTTTAAGCTTAGCCGTGCTCACGGGCTATGGGGGCATATATTGGTCCTCGTCGCGTTTCAAGTTCATGATGGCTGCAGTCCAACTAATAATCATACGGTAGCAGATGAATTCAAGACTGAAAAAACTGCGTTGCATGGGTTTTGCTGTGAAAACCAAAGGCCAATCTTGGACTTTGTTCAGTCCGCAGAAAGACAATTACTATACACACTTCTACGCTGAAATCATGTAGCATTAGCAGTGTACGTTAATATTCTCTTAATGTTTGTTTTTAACAATGTGAACATGAGAAAACTTCATATAAATTAATAGAATCAAATCAGTCTTAATTGTAAATAATAGTGATTTATTTATTTATTTATTTATTTATACGATTCATTCATTTAAATGCATTTTGTTGAACCCGCTGGGGACTGTTGAATTGTTCCCGCAGTGAAATGACGTCACACGCCGAACAAGGAGCTTCCGTTTGTAATAGCTGGATTCTGATTTTGCCGGTGCGAAATGCACACGTCATGCAATCAACACGCTTGTTTCCCTGGCAGCCTGGCAGCTTGCATTATTTTGCCCGGCAAAGGCATGACTGATACAGTACTATAATTACGTTTAATAACTTTAACATTGCCCCCAGCCCAAACCGATGGCCAGCATACTAGGCTCGGCTCCCGGGTATTCCACAAAGGTCCGCCCTGTCGCCCCCGACTTCGTTCACTGCCGTATAGCATGAGCTCGCCCGGTATCGTCCGATCTCGGAAGCTAAGCAGGAGCCTGTCGGGTTAGTACACGGATGGGAGACCTTGCGATCAGCTTTTTTTCTTTTTTAAAGCTACGTTTAAACAAAAAAAGATTGGTAAAATAAATTAAAACAAAATAAGAAACCTTTGTTTAAATGTAGCTTCAATAAATGGATTGCAACAACTTGCCCTCAAACATTACTTAAATTGAATGAATCCATTTTTTTCAGTGTTGCGAAGCAAGAATGTTTTTATCGGGTGACCAAGGCTACTTTAGCGGGTCCATAATGTATGGGTGAATTTTAAACCTGTCTAATTCAATTACTTCAAGAAGGTCTTTTGTCAAAAAAAAAAAAAAAAAACACAAAAAAAGGAATTGATTTAAGAGCAAATATGGATTATTCTTTTTTCTTTACGAAGCTACAGAAGTGACTCGGTCAGGAGCAGTGAGTAATTTTCTATTCTTCTTTTGCTATTTAACTTTAACGACAGAGACTTTAACAGGTTAGGATTATTGTGAGACCGAATGCAATAAAATGTTTATGCGTTTAAGACATACAGTAACCAGTCGTTTACCTTGATACTCGACAAGACAGCTACTTTGACATATGAGCATTTGACAGTTTAATACAAAAAGACGCGAACTCCTTTAAGCTTAGCCGTGCTCACGGGCTATCGGGGCATATATTGGTCCTCGTCGCGTTTCAAGTTCATGATGGCTGCAGTCCAACTAATAATCATACGGTAGCAGATGAATTCAAGACTGAAAACACTGCGTTGCATGGGTTTTGCTGTGAAAACCAAAGGCCAATCTTGGACTTTGTTCAGTCCGCAGAAAGACAATTACTATACACACTTCTACGCTGAAATCATGTAGCATTAGCAGTGTACGTTAATATTCTCTTAATGTTTGTTTTTAACAATGTGAACATGAGAAAACTTCATATAAATTAATAGAATCAAATCAGTCTTAATTGTAAATAATAGTGATTTATTTATTTATTTATTTATTTATACGATTCATTCATTTAAATGCATTTTGTTGAACCCGCTGGGGACTGTTGAATTGTTCCCGCAGTGAAATGACGTCACACGCCGAACAAGGAGCTTCCGTTTGTAATAGCTGGATTCTGATTTTGCCGGTGCGAAATGCACACGTCATGCAATCAACACGCTTGTTTCCCTGGCAGCCTGGCAGCTTGCATTATTTTGCCCGGCAAAGGCATGACTGATACAGTACTGTAATTACGTTTAATAACTTTAACATTGCCCCCAGCCCAAACCGATGGCCAGCATACTAGGCTCGGCTCCCGGGTATTCCACAAAGGTCCGCCCTGTCGCCCCCGACTTCGTTCACTGCCGTATAGCATGAGCTCGCCCGGTATCGTCCGATCTCGGAAGCTAAGCAGGGGCCTGTCGGGTTAGTACACGGATGGGAGACCTTGCGATCAGCTTTTTTGCTTTTTTAAAGCTACGTTTAAACAAAAAAAGATTGGTAAAATAAATTAAAACAAAATAAGAAACCTATGTTTAAATGTAGCTTAAATAAATGGATTGCAACAACTTGCCCTCAAACATTACTTAAATTGAATGAATCCATTTTTTTCAGTGTTGCGAAGCAAGAATGTTTTTATCGGGTGACCAAGGCTACTTTAGCGGGTCCATAATGTATGGGTGAATTTTAAACCTGTCTAATTGTCACATACGATTTGCTGCATGTTAATGAAGCAAAATATCTAATGTTAACTGCTTTACCTTTCGTTGACGTTGATCAGGAAATCTCCACGATGAACCTTTCAATTACTTCAAGAAGGTCTTTTGTCAAAAAAAAAAAAAAAACACAAAAAAAGGAATTGATTTAAGAGCAAATATGGATTATTCTTTTTTCTTTACGAAGCTACAGAAGTGACTCGGTCAGGAGCAGTGAGTAATTTTCTATTCTTCTTTTGCTATTTAACTTTAACGACAGAGACTTTAACAGGTTAGGATTATTGTGAGACCGAATGCAATAAAATGTTTATGCGTTTAAGACATACAGTAACCAGTCGTTTACCTTGATACTCGACAAGACAGCTACTTTGACATATGAGCATTTGACAGTTTAATTCAAAAAGACGCGAACTCCTTTAAGCTTAGCCGTGCTCACGGGCTATCGGGGCATATATTGGTCCTCGTCGCGTTTCAAGTTCATGATGGCTGCAGTCCAACTAATAATCATACGGTAGCAGATGAATTCAAGACTGAAAACACTGCGTTGCATGGGTTTTGCTGTGAAAACCAAAGGCCAATCTTGGACTTTGTTCAGTCCGCAGAAAGACAATTACTATACACACTTCTACGCTGAAATCATGTAGCATTAGCAGTGTACGTTAATATTCTCTTAATGTTTGTTTTTAACAATGTGAACATGAGAAAACTTCATATAAATTAATAGAATCAAATCAGTCTTAATTGTAAATAATAGTGATTTATTTATTTATTTATTTATTTATACGATTCATTCATTTAAATGCATTTTGTTGAACCCGCTGGGGACTGTTGAATTGTTCCCGCAGTGAAATGACGTCACACGCCGAACAAGGAGCTTCCGTTTGTAATAGCTGGATTCTGATTTTGCCGGTGCGAAATGCACACGTCATGCAATCAACACGCTTGTTTCCCTGGCAGCCTGGCAGCTTGCATTATTTTGCCCGGCAAAGGCATGACTGATACAGTACTATAATTACGTTTAATAACTTTAACATTGCCCCCAGCCCAAACCGATGGCCAGCATACTAGGCTCGGCTCCCGGGTATTCCACAAAGGTCCGCCCTGTCGCCCCCGACTTCGTTCACTGCCGTATAGCATGAGCTCGCCCGGTATCGTCCGATCTCGGAAGCTAAGCAGGGGCCTGTCGGGTTAGTACACGGATGGGAGACCTTGCGATCAGCTTTTTTTCTTTTTTAAAGCTACGTTTAAACAAAAAAAGATTGGTAAAATAAATTAAAACAAAATAAGAAACCTATGTTTAAATGTAGCTTAAATAAATGGATTGCAACAACTTGCCCTCAAACATTACTTAAATTGAATGAATCCATTTTTTTCAGTGTTGCGAAGCAAGAATGTTTTTATCGGGTGACCAAGGCTACTTTAGCGGGTCCATAATGTATGGGTGAATTTTAAACCTGTCTAATTGTCACATACGATTTGCTGCATGTTAATGAAGCAAAATATCTAATGTTAACTGCTTTACCTTTCGTTGACGTTGATCAGGAAATCTCCACGATGAACCTTTCAATTACTTCAAGAAGGTCTTTTGTCAAAAAAAAAAAAAAAAACACAAAAAAAGGAATTGATTTAAGAGCAAATATGGATTATTCTTTTTTCTTTACGAAGCTACAGAAGTGACTCGGTCAGGAGCAGTGAGTAATTTTCTATTCTTCTTTTGCTATTTAACTTTAACGACAGAGACTTTAACAGGTTAGGATTATTGTGAGACCGAATGCAATAAAATGTTTATGCGTTTAAGACATACAGTAACCAGTCGTTTACCTTGATACTCGACAAGACAGCTACTTTGACATATGAGCATTTGACAGTTTAATTCAAAAAGACGCGAACTCCTTTAAGCTTAGCCGTGCTCACGGGCTATCGGGGCATATATTGGTCCTCGTCGCGTTTCAAGTTCATGATGGCTGCAGTCCAACTAATAATCATACGGTAGCAGATGAATTCAAGACTGAAAACACTGCGTTGCATGGGTTTTGCTGTGAAAACCAAAGGCCAATCTTGGACTTTGTTCAGTCCGCAGAAAGACAATTACTATACACACTTCTACGCTGAAATCATGTAGCATTAGCAGTGTACGTTAATATTCTCTTAATGTTTGTTTTTAACAATGTGAACATGAGAAAACTTCATATAAATTAATAGAATCAAATCAGTCTTAATTGTAAATAATAGTGATTTATTTATTTATTTATTTATTTATACGATTCATTCATTTAAATGCATTTTGTTGAACCCGCTGGGGACTGTTGAATTGTTCCCGCAGTGAAATGACGTCACACGCCGAACAAGGAGCTTCCGTTTGTAATAGCTGGATTCTGATTTTGCCGGTGCGAAATGCACACGTCATGCAATCAACACGCTTGTTTCCCTGGCAGCCTGGCAGCTTGCATTATTTTGCCCGGCAAAGGCATGACTGATACAGTACTATAATTACGTTTAATAACTTTAACATTGCCCCCAGCCCAAACCGATGGCCAGCATACTAGGCTCGGCTCCCGGGTATTCCACAAAGGTCCGCCCTGTCGCCCCCGACTTCGTTCACTGCCGTATAGCATGAGCTCGCCCGGTATCGTCCGATCTCGGAAGCTAAGCAGGAGCCTGTCGGGTTAGTACACGGATGGGAGACCTTGCGATCAGCTTTTTTTCTTTTTTAAAGCTACGTTTAAACAAAAAAAGATTGGTAAAATAAATTAAAACAAAATAAGAAACCTTTGTTTAAATGTAGCTTAAATAAATGGATTGCAACAACTTGCCCTCAAACATTGCTTAAATTGAATGAATCCATTTTTTTCAGTGTTGCGAAGCAAGAATGTTTTTATCGGGTGACCAAGGCTACTTTAGCGGGTCCATAATGTATGGGTGAATTTTAAACCTGTCTAATTGTCACATACGATTTGCTGCATGTTAATGAAGCAAAATATCTAATGTTAACTGCTTTACCTTTCGTTGACGTTGATCAGGAAATCTCCACGATGAACCTTTCAATTACTTCAAGAAGGTCTTTTGTCAAAAAAAAAAAAAAAAACACAAAAAAAGGAATTGATTTAAGAGCAAATATGGATTATTCTTTTTTCTTTACGAAGCTACAGAAGTGACTCGGTCAGGAGCAGTGAGTAATTTTCTATTCTTCTTTTGCTATTTAACTTTAACGACAGAGACTTTAACAGGTTAGGATTATTGTGAGACCGAATGCAATAAAATGTTTATGCGTTTAAGACATACAGTAACCAGTCGTTTACCTTGATACTCGACAAGACAGCTACTTTGACATATGAGCATTTGACAGTTTAATACAAAAAGACGCGAACTCCTTTAAGCTTAGCCGTGCTCACGGGCTATGGGGGCATATATTGGTCCTCGTCGCGTTTCAAGTTCATGATGGCTGCAGTCCAACTAATAATCATACGGTAGCAGATGAATTCAAGACTGAAAAAACTGCGTTGCATGGGTTTTGCTGTGAAAACCAAAGGCCAATCTTGGACTTTGTTCAGTCCGCAGAAAGACAATTACTATACACACTTCTACGCTGAAATCATGTAGCATTAGCAGTGTACGTTAATATTCTCTTAATGTTTGTTTTTAACAATGTGAACATGAGAAAACTTCATATAAATTAATAGAATCAAATCAGTCTTAATTGTAAATAATAGTGATTTATTTATTCATTTATTTATTTATACGATTCATTCATTTAAATGCATTTTGTTGAACCCGCTGGGGACTGTTGAATTGTTCCCGCAGTGAAATGACGTCACACGCCGAACAAGGAGCTTCCGTTTGTAATAGCTGGATTCTGATTTTGCCAGTGCGAAATGCACACGTCATGCAATCAACACGCTTGTTTCCCTGGCAGCCTGGCAGCTTGCATTATTTTGCCCGGCAAAGGCACGACTGATACAGTACTATAATTACGTTTAATAACTTTAACATTGCCCCCAGCCCAAACCGATGGCCAGCATAGGCTCGGCTCCCGGGTATTCCACAAAGGTCCGCCCTGTCGCCCCCGACTTCGTTCACTGCCGTATAGCATGAGCTCGCCCGGTATCGTCCGATCTCGGAAGCTAAGCAGGAGCCTGTCGGGTTAGTACACGGATGGGAGACCTTGCGATCAGCTTTTTTTCTTTTTTAAAGCTACGTTTAAACAAAAAAAGATTGGTAAAATAAATTAAAACAAAATAAGAAACCTTTGTTTAAATGTAGCTTCAATAAATGGATTGCAACAACTTGCCCTCAAACATTACTTAAATTGAATGAATCCATTTTTTTCAGTGTTGCGAAGCAAGAATGTTTTTATCGGGTGACCAAGGCTACTTTAGCGGGTCCATAATGTATGGGTGAATTTTAAACCTGTCTAATTCAATTACTTCAAGAAGGTCTTTTGTCAAAAAAAAAAAAAAAACACAAAAAAAGGAATTGATTTAAGAGCAAATATGGATTATTCTTTTTTCTTTACGAAGCTACAGAAGTGACTCGGTCAGGAGCAGTGAGTAATTTTCTATTCTTCTTTTGCTATTTAACTTTAACGACAGAGACTTTAACAGGTTAGGATTATTGTGAGACCGAATGCAATAAAATGTTTATGCGTTTAAGACATACAGTAACCAGTCGTTTACCTTGATACTCGACAAGACAGCTACTTTGACATATGAGCATTTGACAGTTTAATTCAAAAAGACGCGAACTCCTTTAAGCTTAGCCGTGCTCACGGGCTATCGGGGCATATATTGGTCCTCGTCGCGTTTCAAGTTCATGATGGCTGCAGTCCAACTAATAATCATACGGTAGCAGATGAATTCAAGACTGAAAACACTGCGTTGCATGGGTTTTGCTGTGAAAACCAAAGGCCAATCTTGGACTTTGTTCAGTCCGCAGAAAGACAATTACTATACACACTTCTACGCTGAAATCATGTAGCATTAGCAGTGTACGTTAATATTCTCTTAATGTTTGTTTTTAACAATGTGAACATGAGAAAACTTCATATAAATTAATAGAATCAAATCAGTCTTAATTGTAAATAATAGTGATTTATTTATTTATTTATTTATTTATACGATTCATTCATTTAAATGCATTTTGTTGAACCCGCTGGGGACTGTTGAATTGTTCCCGCAGTGAAATGACGTCACACGCCGAACAAGGAGCTTCCGTTTGTAATAGCTGGATTCTGATTTTGCCGGTGCGAAATGCACACGTCATGCAATCAACACGCTTGTTTCCCTGGCAGCCTGGCAGCTTGCATTATTTTGCCCGGCAAAGGCATGACTGATACAGTACTATAATTACGTTTAATAACTTTAACATTGCCCCCAGCCCAAACCGATGGCCAGCATACTAGGCTCGGCTCCCGGGTATTCCACAAAGGTCCGCCCTGTCGCCCCCGACTTCGTTCACTGCCGTATAGCATGAGCTCGCCCGGTATCGTCCGATCTCGGAAGCTAAGCAGGGGCCTGTCGGGTTAGTACACGGATGGGAGACCTTGCGATCAGCTTTTTTTCTTTTTTAAAGCTACGTTTAAACAAAAAAAGATTGGTAAAATAAATTAAAACAAAATAAGAAACCTATGTTTAAATGTAGCTTAAATAAATGGATTGCAACAACTTGCCCTCAAACATTACTTAAATTGAATGAATCCATTTTTTTCAGTGTTGCGAAGCAAGAATGTTTTTATCGGGTGACCAAGGCTACTTTAGCGGGTCCATAATGTATGGGTGAATTTTAAACCTGTCTAATTGTCACATACGATTTGCTGCATGTTAATGAAGCAAAATATCTAATGTTAACTGCTTTACCTTTCGTTGACGTTGATCAGGAAATCTCCACGATGAACCTTTCAATTACTTCAAGAAGGTCTTTTGTCAAAAAAAAAAAAAAAACACAAAAAAAGGAATTGATTTAAGAGCAAATATGGATTATTCTTTTTTCTTTACGAAGCTACAGAAGTGACTCGGTCAGGAGCAGTGAGTAATTTTCTATTCTTCTTTTGCTATTTAACTTTAACGACAGAGACTTTAACAGGTTAGGATTATTGTGAGACCGAATGCAATAAAATGTTTATGCGTTTAAGACATACAGTAACCAGTCGTTTACCTTGATACTCGACAAGACAGCTACTTTGACATATGAGCATTTGACAGTTTAATTCAAAAAGACGCGAACTCCTTTAAGCTTAGCCGTGCTCACGGGCTATCGGGGCATATATTGGTCCTCGTCGCGTTTCAAGTTCATGATGGCTGCAGTCCAACTAATAATCATACGGTAGCAGATGAATTCAAGACTGAAAACACTGCGTTGCATGGGTTTTGCTGTGAAAACCAAAGGCCAATCTTGGACTTTGTTCAGTCCGCAGAAAGACAATTACTATACACACTTCTACGCTGAAATCATGTAGCATTAGCAGTGTACGTTAATATTCTCTTAATGTTTGTTTTTAACAATGTGAACATGAGAAAACTTCATATAAATTAATAGAATCAAATCAGTCTTAATTGTAAATAATAGTGATTTATTTATTTATTTATTTATTTATACGATTCATTCATTTAAATGCATTTTGTTGAACCCGCTGGGGACTGTTGAATTGTTCCCGCAGTGAAATGACGTCACACGCCGAACAAGGAGCTTCCGTTTGTAATAGCTGGATTCTGATTTTGCCGGTGCGAAATGCACACGTCATGCAATCAACACGCTTGTTTCCCTGGCAGCCTGGCAGCTTGCATTATTTTGCCCGGCAAAGGCATGACTGATACAGTACTATAATTACGTTTAATAACTTTAACATTGCCCCCAGCCCAAACCGATGGCCAGCATACTAGGCTCGGCTCCCGGGTATTCCACAAAGGTCCGCCCTGTCGCCCCCGACTTCGTTCACTGCCGTATAGCATGAGCTCGCCCGGTATCGTCCGATCTCGGAAGCTAAGCAGGAGCCTGTCGGGTTAGTACACGGATGGGAGACCTTGCGATCAGCTTTTTTTCTTTTTTAAAGCTACGTTTAAACAAAAAAAGATTGGTAAAATAAATTAAAACAAAATAAGAAACCTTTGTTTAAATGTAGCTTAAATAAATGGATTGCAACAACTTGCCCTCAAACATTACTTAAATTGAATGAATCCATTTTTTTCAGTGTTGCGAAGCAAGAATGTTTTTATCGGGTGACCAAGGCTACTTTAGCGGGTCCATAATGTATGGGTGAATTTTAAACCTGTCTAATTGTCACATACGATTTGCTGCATGTTAATGAAGCAAAATATCTAATGTTAACTGCTTTACCTTTCGTTGACGTTGATCAGGAAATCTCCACGATGAACCTTTCAATTACTTCAAGAAGGTCTTTTGTCAAAAAAAAAAAAAAAAAAAAACACAAAAAAAGGAATTGATTTAAGAGCAAATATGGATTATTCTTTTTTCTTTACGAAGCTACAGAAGTGACTCGGTCAGGAGCAGTGAGTAATTTTCTATTCTTCTTTTGCTATTTAACTTTAACGACAGAGACTTTAACAGGTTAGGATTATTGTGAGACCGAATGCAATAAAATGTTTATGCGTTTAAGACATACAGTAACCAGTCGTTTACCTTGATACTCGACAAGACAGCTACTTTGACATATGAGCATTTGACAGTTTAATTCAAAAAGACGCGAACTCCTTTAAGCTTAGCCGTGCTCACGGGCTATCGGGGCATATATTGGTCCTCGTCGCGTTTCAAGTTCATGATGGCTGCAGTCCAACTAATAATCATACGGTAGCAGATGAATTCAAGACTGAAAACACTGCGTTGCATGGGTTTTGCTGTGAAAACCAAAGGCCAATCTTGGACTTTGTTCAGTCCGCAGAAAGACAATTACTATACACACTTCTACGCTGAAATCATGTAGCATTAGCAGTGTACGTTAATATTCTCTTAATGTTTGTTTTTAACAATGTGAACATGAGAAAACTTCATATAAATTAATAGAATCAAATCAGTCTTAATTGTAAATAATAGTGATTTATTTATTTATTTATTTATTTATACGATTCATTCATTTAAATGCATTTTGTTGAACCCGCTGGGGACTGTTGAATTGTTCCCGCAGTGAAATGACGTCACACGCCGAACAAGGAGCTTCCGTTTGTAATAGCTGGATTCTGATTTTGCCGGTGCGAAATGCACACGTCATGCAATCAACACGCTTGTTTCCCTGGCAGCCTGGCAGCTTGCATTATTTTGCCCGGCAAAGGCATGACTGATACAGTACTATAATTACGTTTAATAACTTTAACATTGCCCCCAGCCCAAACCGATGGCCAGCATACTAGGCTCGGCTCCCGGGTATTCCACAAAGGTCCGCCCTGTCGCCCCCGACTTCGTTCACTGCCGTATAGCATGAGCTCGCCCGGTATCGTCCGATCTCGGAAGCTAAGCAGGAGCCTGTCGGGTTAGTACACGGATGGGAGACCTTGCGATCAGCTTTTTTTCTTTTTTAAAGCTACGTTTAAACAAAAAAAGATTGGTAAAATAAATTAAAACAAAATAAGAAACCTTTGTTTAAATGTAGCTTAAATAAATGGATTGCAACAACTTGCCCTCAAACATTACTTAAATTGAATGAATCCATTTTTTTCAGTGTTGCGAAGCAAGAATGTTTTTATCGGGTGACCAAGGCTACTTTAGCGGGTCCATAATGTATGGGTGAATTTTAAACCTGTCTAATTGTCACATACGATTTGCTGCATGTTAATGAAGCAAAATATCTAATGTTAACTGCTTTACCTTTCGTTGACGTTGATCAGGAAATCTCCACGATGAACCTTTCAATTACTTCAAGAAGGTCTTTTGTCAAAAAAAAAAAAAAAAAAACACAAAAAAAGGAATTGATTTAAGAGCAAATATGGATTATTCTTTTTTCTTTACGAAGCTACAGAAGTGACTCGGTCAGGAGCAGTGAGTAATTTTCTATTCTTCTTTTGCTATTTAACTTTAACGACAGAGACTTTAACAGGTTAGGATTATTGTGAGACCGAATGCAATAAAATGTTTATGCGTTTAAGACATACAGTAACCAGTCGTTTACCTTGATACTCGACAAGACAGCTACTTTGACATATGAGCATTTGACAGTTTAATACAAAAAGACGCGAACTCCTTTAAGCTTAGCCGTGCTCACGGGCTATGGGGGCATATATTGGTCCTCGTCGCGTTTCAAGTTCATGATGGCTGCAGTCCAACTAATAATCATACGGTAGCAGATGAATTCAAGACTGAAAAAACTGCGTTGCATGGGTTTTGCTGTGAAAACCAAAGGCCAATCTTGGACTTTGTTCAGTCCGCAGAAAGACAATTACTATACACACTTCTACGCTGAAATCATGTAGCATTAGCAGTGTACGTTAATATTCTCTTAATGTTTGTTTTTAACAATGTGAACATGAGAAAACTTCATATAAATTAATAGAATCAAATCAGTCTTAATTGTAAATAATAGTGATTTATTTATTCATTTATTTATTTATACGATTCATTCATTTAAATGCATTTTGTTGAACCCGCTGGGGACTGTTGAATTGTTCCCGCAGTGAAATGACGTCACACGCCGAACAAGGAGCTTCCGTTTGTAATAGCTGGATTCTGATTTTGCCAGTGCGAAATGCACACGTCATGCAATCAACACGCTTGTTTCCCTGGCAGCCTGGCAGCTTGCATTATTTTGCCCGGCAAAGGCACGACTGATACAGTACTATAATTACGTTTAATAACTTTAACATTGCCCCCAGCCCAAACCGATGGCCAGCATAGGCTCGGCTCCCGGGTATTCCACAAAGGTCCGCCCTGTCGCCCCCGACTTCGTTCACTGCCGTATAGCATGAGCTCGCCCGGTATCGTCCGATCTCGGAAGCTAAGCAGGAGCCTGTCGGGTTAGTACACGGATGGGAGACCTTGCGATCAGCTTTTTTTCTTTTTTAAAGCTACGTTTAAACAAAAAAAGATTGGTAAAATAAATTAAAACAAAATAAGAAACCTTTGTTTAAATGTAGCTTCAATAAATGGATTGCAACAACTTGCCCTCAAACATTACTTAAATTGAATGAATCCATTTTTTTCAGTGTTGCGAAGCAAGAATGTTTTTATCGGGTGACCAAGGCTACTTTAGCGGGTCCATAATGTATGGGTGAATTTTAAACCTGTCTAATTCAATTACTTCAAGAAGGTCTTTTGTCAAAAAAAAAAAAAAAACACAAAAAAAGGAATTGATTTAAGAGCAAATATGGATTATTCTTTTTTCTTTACGAAGCTACAGAAGTGACTCGGTCAGGAGCAGTGAGTAATTTTCTATTCTTCTTTTGCTTTTTAACTTTAACGACAGAGACTTTAACAGGTTAGGATTATTGTGAGACCGAATGCAATAAAATGTTTATGCGTTTAAGACATACAGTAACCAGTCGTTTACCTTGATACTCGACAAGACAGCTACTTTGACATATGAGCATTTGACAGTTTAATACAAAAAGACGCGAACTCCTTTAAGCTTAGCCGTGCTCACGGGCTATCGGGGCATATATTGGTCCTCGTCGCGTTTCAAGTTCATGATGGCTGCAGTCCAACTAATAATCATACGGTAGCAGATGAATTCAAGACTGAAAACACTGCGTTGCATGGGTTTTGCTGTGAAAACCAAAGGCCAATCTTGGACTTTGTTCAGTCCGCAGAAAGACAATTACTATACACACTTCTACGCTGAAATCATGTAGCATTAGCAGTGTACGTTAATATTCTCTTAATGTTTGTTTTTAACAATGTGAACATGAGAAAACTTCATATAAATTAATAGAATCAAATCAGTCTTAATTGTAAATAATAGTGATTTATTTATTTATTTATTTATTTATACGATTCATTCATTTAAATGCATTTTGTTGAACCCGCTGGGGACTGTTGAATTGTTCCCGCAGTGAAATGACGTCACACGCCGAACAAGGAGCTTCCGTTTGTAATAGCTGGATTCTGATTTTGCCGGTGCGAAATGCACACGTCATGCAATCAACACGCTTGTTTCCCTGGCAGCCTGGCAGCTTGCATTATTTTGCCCGGCAAAGGCATGACTGATACAGTACTATAATTACGTTTAATAACTTTAACATTGCCCCCAGCCCAAACCGATGGCCAGCATACTAGGCTCGGCTCCCGGGTATTCCACAAAGGTCCGCCCTGTCGCCCCCGACTTCGTTCACTGCCGTATAGCATGAGCTCGCCCGGTATCGTCCGATCTCGGAAGCTAAGCAGGGGCCTGTCGGGTTAGTACACGGATGGGAGACCTTGCGATCAGCTTTTTTTCTTTTTTAAAGCTACGTTTAAACAAAAAAAGATTGGTAAAATAAATTAAAACAAAATAAGAAACCTATGTTTAAATGTAGCTTAAATAAATGGATTGCAACAACTTGCCCTCAAACATTACTTAAATTGAATGAATCCATTTTTTTCAGTGTTGCGAAGCAAGAATGTTTTTATCGGGTGACCAAGGCTACTTTAGCGGGTCCATAATGTATGGGTGAATTTTAAACCTGTCTAATTGTCACATACGATTTGCTGCATGTTAATGAAGCAAAATATCTAATGTTAACTGCTTTATCTTTCGTTGACGTTGATCAGGAAATCTCCACGATGAACCTTTCAATTACTTCAAGAAGGTCTTTTGTCAAAAAAAAAAAAAAAAACACAAAAAAAGGAATTGATTTAAGAGCAAATATGGATTATTCTTTTTTCTTTACGAAGCTACAGAAGTGACTCGGTCAGGAGCAGTGAGTAATTTTCTATTCTTCTTTTGCTATTTAACTTTAACGACAGAGACTTTAACAGGTTAGGATTATTGTGAGACCGAATGCAATAAAATGTTTATGCGTTTAAGACATACAGTAACCAGTCGTTTACCTTGATACTCGACAAGACAGCTACTTTGACATATGAGCATTTGACAGTTTAATTCAAAAAGACGCGAACTCCTTTAAGCTTAGCCGTGCTCACGGGCTATCGGGGCATATATTGGTCCTCGTCGCGTTTCAAGTTCATGATGGCTGCAGTCCAACTAATAATCATACGGTAGCAGATGAATTCAAGACTGAAAACACTGCGTTGCATGGGTTTTGCTGTGAAAACCAAAGGCCAATCTTGGACTTTGTTCAGTCCGCAGAAAGACAATTACTATACACACTTCTACGCTGAAATCATGTAGCATTAGCAGTGTACGTTAATATTCTCTTAATGTTTGTTTTTAACAATGTGAACATGAGAAAACTTCATATAAATTAATAGAATCAAATCAGTCTTAATTGTAAATAATAGTGATTTATTTATTTATTTATTTATTTATACCAGTGGCGAACCGTGGGTACTTCAGCTGGGCCTTCAAAATATGCAATGAAGTGCATATGCCTCTCCATCCATAATACTAGGCTATTCGTATTTCGTTAAATCATACAGTGAACGTGTAAAATATCTGAGCACGCAAAGTTATATTACAGAATGGGCATGTCTGCCTTTAAATGCAGTTTTAAAGTTTAAAATTACTTTAATCTAACTGATAAACACAAATACAGATTCTGCTGCTCTGTAATGACAGGGGCTCTGTAAATTTGCATTTAACAAGCTTAAATTAAGTTCTTTAATTTGTTTTTTATTTTTTGGAAATATATATTTAGCTGTAGGATACCTTGTTAATCTTTTTCATAAGGGGAAATATAGCACCCTGCGTTCTCAGTGCACCTCCTTGTGGCTTATAACTGTTGTCGGGTATAGCGAGGTAAAAAATATTTGAATGTTTTCGCATTCTCTCAGATTTAGTTAGGAAATGATATTGTATGTAATTCGGCGTCGTCTGTCAGTCATTACTATCCTCGCGTAACAAGTGAAACTTTCAGGAAGTAAAAGTATAATTGAACCCATTATTTTTCTCGTGTTCGCGTCATATGCAGGCTCCTCTGCACGCGCTTCTCCCAGCTGTGCTCTTCACGAGTACGCGCTTAAGTTATTTCGTTTTTACCTCAGCCCTATCAAGCTAGCCACAACGTCAATCACGTTTTCCGCCATTTACCTCAACCACTCTCACCGCAGAAATTCGGGCCATTAGACTGTATTAATATTAACGGTCTATGATCTTCGTCTTTTCGTGTTTTATGGCAGCTCGCATCCAGTTTGTTGCATGATTAGGACTTCATGAAGGCTTACAATGTTTTGTTTTTTGCCCGCCCACTTGAAATCAAAACGTGATTGGTCGATTTGCCCGTCACTCTCCACACCAAAACACATAGCTTGGCCTTCCCTGGGATTCATGAAGTCCTAACCAATGGATGAGCCAGATAACCGGGCCTTAATAGAGACAGACGATTCTGATTGGATTAGATGTTTTCATGACATGAACCTGACAGTAAGCTTAACGTTAGAACATAGATGAGAGAAAATATATTACATGTATTGTATTAAATTGAATTAAATAGAAATAAAAAAATGTAAAAACATATTTTTATTGAATATTATTTATTTGTATTATTATAATAAAAAATATTTTTATAAATTTTTTAGGCCTTCTCTGAAGGCGTAGAAGGCCCTGAAGGTTCCCCACTGATTTATACGATTCATTCATTTAAATGCATTTTGTTGAACCCGCTGGGGACTGTTGAATTGTTCCCGCAGTGAAATGACGTCACACGCCGAACAAGGAGCTTCCGTTTGTAATAGCTGGATTCTGATTTTGCCGGTGCGAAATGCACACGTCATGCAATCAACACGCTTGTTTCCCTGGCAGCCTGGCAGCTTGCATTATTTTGCCCGGCAAAGGCATGACTGATACAGTACTATAATTACGTTTAATAACTTTAACATTGCCCCCAGCCCAAACCGATGGCCAGCATACTAGGCTCGGCTCCCGGGTATTCCACAAAGGTCCGCCCTGTCGCCCCCGACTTCGTTCACTGCCGTATAGCATGAGCTCGCCCGGTATCGTCCGATCTCGGAAGCTAAGCAGGGGCCTGTCGGGTTAGTACACGGATGGGAGACCTTGCGATCAGCTTTTTTTCTTTTTTAAAGCTACGTTTAAACAAAAAAAGATTGGTAAAATAAATTAAAACAAAATAAGAAACCTATGTTTAAATGTAGCTTAAATAAATGGATTGCAACAACTTGCCCTCAAACATTACTTAAATTGAATGAATCCATTTTTTTCAGTGTTGCGAAGCAAGAATGTTTTTATCGGGTGACCAAGGCTACTTTAGCGGGTCCATAATGTATGGGTGAATTTTAAACCTGTCTAATTGTCACATACGATTTGCTGCATGTTAATGAAGCAAAATATCTAATGTTAACTGCTTTACCTTTCGTTGACGTTGATCAGGAAATCTCCACGATGAACCTTTCAATTACTTCAAGAAGGTCTTTTGTCAAAAAAAAAAAAAAAACACAAAAAAAGGAATTGATTTAAGAGCAAATATGGATTATTCTTTTTTCTTTACGAAGCTACAGAAGTGACTCGGTCAGGAGCAGTGAGTAATTTTCTATTCTTCTTTTGCTATTTAACTTTAACGACAGAGACTTTAACAGGTTAGGATTATTGTGAGACCGAATGCAATAAAATGTTTATGCGTTTAAGACATACAGTAACCAGTCGTTTACCTTGATACTCGACAAGACAGCTACTTTGACATATGAGCATTTGACAGTTTAATTCAAAAAGACGCGAACTCCTTTAAGCTTAGCCGTGCTCACGGGCTATCGGGGCATATATTGGTCCTCGTCGCGTTTCAAGTTCATGATGGCTGCAGTCCAACTAATAATCATACGGTAGCAGATGAATTCAAGACTGAAAACACTGCGTTGCATGGGTTTTGCTGTGAAAACCAAAGGCCAATCTTGGACTTTGTTCAGTCCGCAGAAAGACAATTACTATACACACTTCTACGCTGAAATCATGTAGCATTAGCAGTGTACGTTAATATTCTCTTAATGTTTGTTTTTAACAATGTGAACATGAGAAAACTTCATATAAATTAATAGAATCAAATCAGTCTTAATTGTAAATAATAGTGATTTATTTATTTATTTATTTATTTATACGATTCATTCATTTAAATGCATTTTGTTGAACCCGCTGGGGACTGTTGAATTGTTCCCGCAGTGAAATGACGTCACACGCCGAACAAGGAGCTTCCGTTTGTAATAGCTGGATTCTGATTTTGCCGGTGCGAAATGCACACGTCATGCAATCAACACGCTTGTTTCCCTGGCAGCCTGGCAGCTTGCATTATTTTGCCCGGCAAAGGCATGACTGATACAGTACTATAATTACGTTTAATAACTTTAACATTGCCCCCAGCCCAAACCGATGGCCAGCATACTAGGCTCGGCTCCCGGGTATTCCACAAAGGTCCGCCCTGTCGCCCCCGACTTCGTTCACTGCCGTATAGCATGAGCTCGCCCGGTATCGTCCGATCTCGGAAGCTAAGCAGGGGCCTGTCGGGTTAGTACACGGATGGGAGACCTTGCGATCAGCTTTTTTTCTTTTTTAAAGCTACGTTTAAACAAAAAAAGATTGGTAAAATAAATTAAAACAAAATAAGAAACCTATGTTTAAATGTAGCTTAAATAAATGGATTGCAACAACTTGCCCTCAAACATTACTTAAATTGAATGAATCCATTTTTTTCAGTGTTGCGAAGCAAGAATGTTTTTATCGGGTGACCAAGGCTACTTTAGCGGGTCCATAATGTATGGGTGAATTTTAAACCTGTCTAATTGTCACATACGATTTGCTGCATGTTAATGAAGCAAAATATCTAATGTTAACTGCTTTACCTTTCGTTGACGTTGATCAGGAAATCTCCACGATGAACCTTTCAATTACTTCAAGAAGGTCTTTTGTCAAAAAAAAAAAAAACACAAAAAAAGGAATTGATTTAAGAGCAAATATGGATTATTCTTTTTTCTTTACGAAGCTACAGAAGTGACTCGGTCAGGAGCAGTGAGTAATTTTCTATTCTTCTTTTGCTATTTAACTTTAACGACAGAGACTTTAACAGGTTAGGATTATTGTGAGACCGAATGCAATAAAATGTTTATGCGTTTAAGACATACAGTAACCAGTCGTTTACCTTGATACTCGACAAGACAGCTACTTTGACATATGAGCATTTGACAGTTTAATTCAAAAAGACGCGAACTCCTTTAAGCTTAGCCGTGCTCACGGGCTATCGGGGCATATATTGGTCCTCGTCGCGTTTCAAGTTCATGATGGCTGCAGTCCAACTAATAATCATACGGTAGCAGATGAATTCAAGACTGAAAACACTGCGTTGCATGGGTTTTGCTGTGAAAACCAAAGGCCAATCTTGGACTTTGTTCAGTCCGCAGAAAGACAATTACTATACACACTTCTACGCTGAAATCATGTAGCATTAGCAGTGTACGTTAATATTCTCTTAATGTTTGTTTTTAACAATGTGAACATGAGAAAACTTCATATAAATTAATAGAATCAAATCAGTCTTAATTGTAAATAATAGTGATTTATTTATTTATTTATTTATTTATACGATTCATTCATTTAAATGCATTTTGTTGAACCCGCTGGGGACTGTTGAATTGTTCCCGCAGTGAAATGACGTCACACGCCGAACAAGGAGCTTCCGTTTGTAATAGCTGGATTCTGATTTTGCCGGTGCGAAATGCACACGTCATGCAATCAACACGCTTGTTTCCCTGGCAGCCTGGCAGCTTGCATTATTTTGCCCGGCAAAGGCATGACTGATACAGTACTATAATTACGTTTAATAACTTTAACATTGCCCCCAGCCCAAACCGATGGCCAGCATACTAGGCTCGGCTCCCGGGTATTCCACAAAGGTCCGCCCTGTCGCCCCCGACTTCGTTCACTGCCGTATAGCATGAGCTCGCCCGGTATCGTCCGATCTCGGAAGCTAAGCAGGGGCCTGTCGGGTTAGTACACGGATGGGAGACCTTGCGATCAGCTTTTTTTCTTTTTTAAAGCTACGTTTAAACAAAAAAAGATTGGTAAAATAAATTAAAACAAAATAAGAAACCTATGTTTAAATGTAGCTTAAATAAATGGATTGCAACAACTTGCCCTCAAACATTACTTAAATTGAATGAATCCATTTTTTTCAGTGTTGCGAAGCAAGAATGTTTTTATCGGGTGACCAAGGCTACTTTAGCGGGTCCATAATGTATGGGTGAATTTTAAACCTGTCTAATTGTCACATACGATTTGCTGCATGTTAATGAAGCAAAATATCTAATGTTAACTGCTTTACCTTTCGTTGACGTTGATCAGGAAATCTCCACGATGAACCTTTCAATTACTTCAAGAAGGTCTTTTGTCAAAAAAAAAAAAAAAAAACACAAAAAAAGGAATTGATTTAAGAGCAAATATGGATTATTCTTTTTTCTTTACGAAGCTACAGAAGTGACTCGGTCAGGAGCAGTGAGTAATTTTCTATTCTTCTTTTGCTATTTAACTTTAACGACAGAGACTTTAACAGGTTAGGATTATTGTGAGACCGAATGCAATAAAATGTTTATGCGTTTAAGACATACAGTAACCAGTCGTTTACCTTGATACTCGACAAGACAGCTACTTTGACATATGAGCATTTGACAGTTTAATTCAAAAAGACGCGAACTCCTTTAAGCTTAGCCGTGCTCACGGGCTATCGGGGCATATATTGGTCCTCGTCGCGTTTCAAGTTCATGATGGCTGCAGTCCAACTAATAATCATACGGTAGCAGATGAATTCAAGACTGAAAACACTGCGTTGCATGGGTTTTGCTGTGAAAACCAAAGGCCAATCTTGGACTTTGTTCAGTCCGCAGAAAGACAATTACTATACACACTTCTACGCTGAAATCATGTAGCATTAGCAGTGTACGTTAATATTCTCTTAATGTTTGTTTTTAACAATGTGAACATGAGAAAACTTCATATAAATTAATAGAATCAAATCAGTCTTAATTGTAAATAATAGTGATTTATTTATTTATTTATTTATTTATACGATTCATTCATTTAAATGCATTTTGTTGAACCCGCTGGGGACTGTTGAATTGTTCCCGCAGTGAAATGACGTCACACGCCGAACAAGGAGCTTCCGTTTGTAATAGCTGGATTCTGATTTTGCCGGTGCGAAATGCACACGTCATGCAATCAACACGCTTGTTTCCCTGGCAGCCTGGCAGCTTGCATTATTTTGCCCGGCAAAGGCATGACTGATACAGTACTATAATTACGTTTAATAACTTTAACATTGCCCCCAGCCCAAACCGATGGCCAGCATACTAGGCTCGGCTCCCGGGTATTCCACAAAGGTCCGCCCTGTCGCCCCCGACTTCGTTCACTGCCGTATAGCATGAGCTCGCCCGGTATCGTCCGATCTCGGAAGCTAAGCAGGAGCCTGTCGGGTTAGTACACGGATGGGAGACCTTGCGATCAGCTTTTTTTCTTTTTTAAAGCTACGTTTAAACAAAAAAAGATTGGTAAAATAAATTAAAACAAAATAAGAAACCTTTGTTTAAATGTAGCTTAAATAAATGGATTGCAACAACTTGCCCTCAAACATTACTTAAATTGAATGAATCCATTTTTTTCAGTGTTGCGAAGCAAGAATGTTTTTATCGGGTGACCAAGGCTACTTTAGCGGGTCCATAATGTATGGGTGAATTTTAAACCTGTCTAATTGTCACATACGATTTGCTGCATGTTAATGAAGCAAAATATCTAATGTTAACTGCTTTACCTTTCGTTGACGTTGATCAGGAAATCTCCACGATGAACCTTTCAATTACTTCAAGAAGGTCTTTTGTCAAAAAAAAAAAAAAAAAAACACAAAAAAAGGAATTGATTTAAGAGCAAATATGGATTATTCTTTTTTCTTTACGAAGCTACAGAAGTGACTCGGTCAGGAGCAGTGAGTAATTTTCTATTCTTCTTTTGCTATTTAACTTTAACGACAGAGACTTTAACAGGTTAGGATTATTGTGAGACCGAATGCAATAAAATGTTTATGCGTTTAAGACATACAGTAACCAGTCGTTTACCTTGATACTCGACAAGACAGCTACTTTGACATATGAGCATTTGACAGTTTAATACAAAAAGACGCGAACTCCTTTAAGCTTAGCCGTGCTCACGGGCTATCGGGGCATATATTGGTCCTCGTCGCGTTTCAAGTTCATGATGGCTGCAGTCCAACTAATAATCATACGGTAGCAGATGAATTCAAGACTGAAAACACTGCGTTGCATGGGTTTTGCTGTGAAAACCAAAGGCCAATCTTGGACTTTGTTCAGTCCGCAGAAAGACAATTACTATACACACTTCTACGCTGAAATCATGTAGCATTAGCAGTGTACGTTAATATTCTCTTAATGTTTGTTTTTAACAATGTGAACATGAGAAAACTTCATATAAATTAATAGAATCAAATCAGTCTTAATTGTAAATAATAGTGATTTATTTATTTATTTATTTATTTATACGATTCATTCATTTAAATGCATTTTGTTGAACCCGCTGGGGACTGTTGAATTGTTCCCGCAGTGAAATGACGTCACACGCCGAACAAGGAGCTTCCGTTTGTAATAGCTGGATTCTGATTTTGCCGGTGCGAAATGCACACGTCATGCAATCAACACGCTTGTTTCCCTGGCAGCCTGGCAGCTTGCATTATTTTGCCCGGCAAAGGCATGACTGATACAGTACTATAATTACGTTTAATAACTTTAACATTGCCCCCAGCCCAAACCGATGGCCAGCATACTAGGCTCGGCTCCCGGGTATTCCACAAAGGTCCGCCCTGTCGCCCCCAACTTCGTTCACTGCCGTATAGCATGAGCTCGCCCGGTATCGTCCGATCTCGGAAGCTAAGCAGGGGCCTGTCGGGTTAGTACACGGATGGGAGACCTTGCGATCAGCTTTTTTTCTTTTTTAAAGCTACGTTTAAACAAAAAAAGATTGGTAAAATAAATTAAAACAAAATAAGAAACCTATGTTTAAATGTAGCTTAAATAAATGGATTGCAACAACTTGCCCTCAAACATTACTTAAATTGAATGAATCCATTTTTTTCAGTGTTGCGAAGCAAGAATGTTTTTATCGGGTGACCAAGGCTACTTTAGCGGGTCCATAATGTATGGGTGAATTTTAAACCTGTCTAATTGTCACATACGATTTGCTGCATGTTAATGAAGCAAAATATCTAATGTTAACTGCTTTACCTTTCGTTGACGTTGATCAGGAAATCTCCACGATGAACCTTTCAATTACTTCAAGAAGGTCTTTTGTCAAAAAAAAAAAAACACAAAAAAAGGAATTGATTTAAGAGCAAATATGGATTATTCTTTTTTCTTTACGAAGCTACAGAAGTGACTCGGTCAGGAGCAGTGAGTAATTTTCTATTCTTCTTTTGCTATTTAACTTTAACGACAGAGACTTTAACAGGTTAGGATTATTGTGAGACCGAATGCAATAAAATGTTTATGCGTTTAAGACATACAGTAACCAGTCGTTTACCTTGATACTCGACAAGACAGCTACTTTGACATATGAGCATTTGACAGTTTAATTCAAAAAGACGCGAACTCCTTTAAGCTTAGCCGTGCTCACGGGCTATCGGGGCATATATTGGTCCTCGTCGCGTTTCAAGTTCATGATGGCTGCAGTCCAACTAATAATCATACGGTAGCAGATGAATTCAAGACTGAAAACACTGCGTTGCATGGGTTTTGCTGTGAAAACCAAAGGCCAATCTTGGACTTTGTTCAGTCCGCAGAAAGACAATTACTATACACACTTCTACGCTGAAATCATGTAGCATTAGCAGTGTACGTTAATATTCTCTTAATGTTTGTTTTTAACAATGTGAACATGAGAAAACTTCATATAAATTAATAGAATCAAATCAGTCTTAATTGTAAATAATAGTGATTTATTTATTTATTTATTTATTTATACGATTCATTCATTTAAATGCATTTTGTTGAACCCGCTGGGGACTGTTGAATTGTTCCCGCAGTGAAATGACGTCACACGCCGAACAAGGAGCTTCCGTTTGTAATAGCTGGATTCTGATTTTGCCGGTGCGAAATGCACACGTCATGCAATCAACACGCTTGTTTCCCTGGCAGCCTGGCAGCTTGCATTATTTTGCCCGGCAAAGGCATGACTGATACAGTACTATAATTACGTTTAATAACTTTAACATTGCCCCCAGCCCAAACCGATGGCCAGCATAGGCTCGGCTCCCGGGTATTCCACAAAGGTCCGCCCTGTCGCCCCCGACTTCGTTTACTGCCGTATAGCATGAGCTCGCCCGGTATCGTCCGATCTCGGAAGCTAAGCAGGGGCCTGTCGGGTTAGTACACGGATGGGAGACCTTGCGATCAGCTTTTTCTCTTTTTTAAAGCTACGTTTAAACAAAAAAAGATTGGTAAAATAAATTAAAACAAAATAAGAAACCTTTGTTTAAATGTAGCTTAAATAAATGGATTGCAACAACTTGCCCTCAAACATTACTTAAATTGAATGAATCCATTTTTTTCAGTGTTGCGAAGCAAGAATGTTTTTATCGGGTGACCAAGGCTACTTTAGCGGGTCCATAATGTATGGGTGAATTTTAAACCTGTCTAATTGTCACATACGATTTGCTGCATGTTAATGAAGCAAAATATCTAATGTTAACTGCTTTACCTTTCGTTGACGTTGATCAGGAAATCTCCACGATGAACCTTTCAATTACTTCAAGAAGGTCTTTTGTCAAAAAAAAAAAAAACACAAAAAAAGGAATTGATTTAAGAGCAAATATGGATTATTCTTTTTTCTTTACGAAGCTACAGAAGTGACTCGGTCAGGAGCAGTGAGTAATTTTCTATTCTTCTTTTGCTATTTAACTTTAACGACAGAGACTTTAACAGGTTAGGATTATTGTGAGACCGAATGCAATAAAATGTTTATGCGTTTAAGACATACAGTAACCAGTCGTTTACCTTGATACTCGACAAGACAGCTACTTTGACATATGAGCATTTGACAGTTTAATTCAAAAAGACGCGAACTCCTTTAAGCTTAGCCGTGCTCACGGGCTATCGGGGCATATATTGGTCCTCGTCGCGTTTCAAGTTCATGATGGCTGCAGTCCAACTAATAATCATACGGTAGCAGATGAATTCAAGACTGAAAACACTGCGTTGCATGGGTTTTGCTGTGAAAACCAAAGGCCAATCTTGGACTTTGTTCAGTCCGCAGAAAGACAATTACTATACACACTTCTACGCTGAAATCATGTAGCATTAGCAGTGTACGTTAATATTCTCTTAATGTTTGTTTTTAACAATGTGAACATGAGAAAACTTCATATAAATTAATAGAATCAAATCAGTCTTAATTGTAAATAATAGTGATTTATTTATTTATTTATTTATTTATACGATTCATTCATTTAAATGCATTTTGTTGAACCCGCTGGGGACTGTTGAATTGTTCCCGCAGTGAAATGACGTCACACGCCGAACAAGGAGCTTCCGTTTGTAATAGCTGGATTCTGATTTTGCCGGTGCGAAATGCACACGTCATGCAATCAACACGCTTGTTTCCCTGGCAGCCTGGCAGCTTGCATTATTTTGCCCGGCAAAGGCATGACTGATACAGTACTATAATTACGTTTAATAACTTTAACATTGCCCCCAGCCCAAACCGATGGCCAGCATACTAGGCTCGGCTCCCGGGTATTCCACAAAGGTCCGCCCTGTCGCCCCCGACTTCGTTCACTGCCGTATAGCATGAGCTCGCCCGGTATCGTCCGATCTCGGAAGCTAAGCAGGGGCCTGTCGGGTTAGTACACGGATGGGAGACCTTGCGATCAGCTTTTTTTCTTTTTTAAAGCTACGTTTAAACAAAAAAAGATTGGTAAAATAAATTAAAACAAAATAAGAAACCTATGTTTAAATGTAGCTTAAATAAATGGATTGCAACAACTTGCCCTCAAACATTACTTAAATTGAATGAATCCATTTTTTTCAGTGTTGCGAAGCAAGAATGTTTTTATCGGGTGACCAAGGCTACTTTAGCGGGTCCATAATGGTGAATTTTAAACCTGTCTAATTGTCACATACGATTTGCTGCATGTTAATGAAGCAAAATATCTAATGTTAACTGCTTTACCTTTCGTTGACGTTGATCAGGAAATCTCCACGATGAACCTTTCAATTACTTCAAGAAGGTCTTTTGTCAAAAAAAAAAAAAAAAACACAAAAAAAGGAATTGATTTAAGAGCAAATATGGATTATTCTTTTTTCTTTACGAAGCTACAGAAGTGACTCGGTCAGGAGCAGTGAGTAATTTTCTATTCTTCTTTTGCTATTTAACTTTAACGACAGAGACTTTAACAGGTTAGGATTATTGTGAGACCGAATGCAATAAAATGTTTATGCGTTTAAGACATACAGTAACCAGTCGTTTACCTTGATACTCGACAAGACAGCTACTTTGACATATGAGCATTTGACAGTTTAATTCAAAAAGACGCGAACTCCTTTAAGCTTAGCCGTGCTCACGGGCTATCGGGGCATATATTGGTCCTCGTCGCGTTTCAAGTTCATGATGGCTGCAGTCCAACTAATAATCATACGGTAGCAGATGAATTCAAGACTGAAAACACTGCGTTGCATGGGTTTTGCTGTGAAAACCAAAGGCCAATCTTGGACTTTGTTCAGTCCGCAGAAAGACAATTACTATACACACTTCTACGCTGAAATCATGTAGCATTAGCAGTGTACGTTAATATTCTCTTAATGTTTGTTTTTAACAATGTGAACATGAGAAAACTTCATATAAATTAATAGAATCAAATCAGTCTTAATTGTAAATAATAGTGATTTATTTATTTATTTATTTATTTATACGATTCATTCATTTAAATGCATTTTGTTGAACCCGCTGGGGACTGTTGAATTGTTCCCGCAGTGAAATGACGTCACACGCCGAACAAGGAGCTTCCGTTTGTAATAGCTGGATTCTGATTTTGCCGGTGCGAAATGCACACGTCATGCAATCAACACGCTTGTTTCCCTGGCAGCCTGGCAGCTTGCATTATTTTGCCCGGCAAAGGCATGACTGATACAGTACTATAATTACGTTTAATAACTTTAACATTGCCCCCAGCCCAAACCGATGGCCAGCATACTAGGCTCGGCTCCCGGGTATTCCACAAAGGTCCGCCCTGTCGCCCCCGACTTCGTTCACTGCCGTATAGCATGAGCTCGCCCGGTATCGTCCGATCTCGGAAGCTAAGCAGGAGCCTGTCGGGTTAGTACACGGATGGGAGACCTTGCGATCAGCTTTTTTTCTTTTTTAAAGCTACGTTTAAACAAAAAAAGATTGGTAAAATAAATTAAAACAAAATAAGAAACCTTTGTTTAAATGTAGCTTAAATAAATGGATTGCAACAACTTGCCCTCAAACATCACTTAAATTGAATGAATCCATTTTTTTCAGTGTTGCGAAGCAAGAATGTTTTTATCGGGTGACCAAGGCTACTTTAGCGGGTCCATAATGTATGGGTGAATTTTAAACCTGTCTAATTGTCACATACGATTTGCTGCATGTTAATGAAGCAAAATATCTAATGTTAACTGCTTTACCTTTCGTTGACGTTGATCAGGAAATCTCCACGATGAACCTTTCAATTACTTCAAGAAGGTCTTTTGTCAAAAAAAAAAAAAAAAACACAAAAAAAGGAATTGATTTAAGAGCAAATATGGATTATTCTTTTTTCTTTACGAAGCTACAGAAGTGACTCGGTCAGGAGCAGTGAGTAATTTTCTATTCTTCTTTTGCTATTTAACTTTAACGACAGAGACTTTAACAGGTTAGGATTATTGTGAGACCGAATGCAATAAAATGTTTATGCGTTTAAGACATACAGTAACCAGTCGTTTACCTTGATACTCGACAAGACAGCTACTTTGACATATGAGCATTTGACAGTTTAATACAAAAAGACGCGAACTCCTTTAAGCTTAGCCGTGCTCACGGGCTATCGGGGCATATATTGGTCCTCGTCGCGTTTCAAGTTCATGATGGCTGCAGTCCAACTAATAATCATACGGTAGCAGATGAATTCAAGACTGAAAACACTGCGTTGCATGGGTTTTGCTGTGAAAACCAAAGGCCAATCTTGGACTTTGTTCAGTCCGCAGAAAGACAATTACTATACACACTTCTACGCTGAAATCATGTAGCATTAGCAGTGTACGTTAATATTCTCTTAATGTTTGTTTTTAACAATGTGAACATGAGAAAACTTCATATAAATTAATAGAATCAAATCAGTCTTAATTGTAAATAATAGTGATTTATTTATTTATTTATTTATTTATACGATTCATTCATTTAAATGCATTTTGTTGAACCCGCTGGGGACTGTTGAATTGTTCCCGCAGTGAAATGACGTCACACGCCGAACAAGGAGCTTCCGTTTGTAATAGCTGGATTCTGATTTTGCCGGTGCGAAATGCACACGTCATGCAATCAACACGCTTGTTTCCCTGGCAGCCTGGCAGCTTGCATTATTTTGCCCGGCAAAGGCATGACTGATACAGTACTATAATTACGTTTAATAACTTTAACATTGCCCCCAGCCCAAACCGATGGCCAGCATACTAGGCTCGGCTCCCGGGTATTCCACAAAGGTCCGCCCTGTCGCCCCCGACTTCGTTCACTGCCGTATAGCATGAGCTCGCCCGGTATCGTCCGATCTCGGAAGCTAAGCAGGGGCCTGTCGGGTTAGTACACGGATGGGAGACCTTGCGATCAGCTTTTTTTCTTTTTTAAAGCTACGTTTAAACAAAAAAAGATTGGTAAAATAAATTAAAACAAAATAAGAAACCTATGTTTAAATGTAGCTTAAATAAATGGATTGCAACAACTTGCCCTCAAACATTACTTAAATTGAATGAATCCATTTTTTTCAGTGTTGCGAAGCAAGAATGTTTTTATCGGGTGACCAAGGCTACTTTAGCGGGTCCATAATGTATGGGTGAATTTTAAACCTGTCTAATTGTCACATACGATTTGCTGCATGTTAATGAAGCAAAATATCTAATGTTAACTGCTTTACCTTTCGTTGACGTTGATCAGGAAATCTCCACGATGAACCTTTCAATTACTTCAAGAAGGTCTTTTGTCAAAAAAAAAAAAAAAAAACACAAAAAAAGGAATTGATTTAAGAGCAAATATGGATTATTCTTTTTTCTTTACGAAGCTACAGAAGTGACTCGGTCAGGAGCAGTGAGTAATTTTCTATTCTTCTTTTGCTATTTAACTTTAACGACAGAGACTTTAACAGGTTAGGATTATTGTGAGACCGAATGCAATAAAATGTTTATGCGTTTAAGACATACAGTAACCAGTCGTTTACCTTGATACTCGACAAGACAGCTACTTTGACATATGAGCATTTGACAGTTTAATTCAAAAAGACGCGAACTCCTTTAAGCTTAGCCGTGCTCACGGGCTATCGGGGCATATATTGGTCCTCGTCGCGTTTCAAGTTCATGATGGCTGCAGTCCAACTAATAATCATACGGTAGCAGATGAATTCAAGACTGAAAACACTGCGTTGCATGGGTTTTGCTGTGAAAACCAAAGGCCAATCTTGGACTTTGTTCAGTCCGCAGAAAGACAATTACTATACACACTTCTACGCTGAAATCATGTAGCATTAGCAGTGTACGTTAATATTCTCTTAATGTTTGTTTTTAACAATGTGAACATGAGAAAACTTCATATAAATTAATAGAATCAAATCAGTCTTAATTGTAAATAATAGTGATTTATTTATTTATTTATTTATTTATACGATTCATTCATTTAAATGCATTTTGTTGAACCCGCTGGGGACTGTTGAATTGTTCCCGCAGTGAAATGACGTCACACGCCGAACAAGGAGCTTCCGTTTGTAATAGCTGGATTCTGATTTTGCCGGTGCGAAATGCACACGTCATGCAATCAACACGCTTGTTTCCCTGGCAGCCTGGCAGCTTGCATTATTTTGCCCGGCAAAGGCATGACTGATACAGTACTATAATTACGTTTAATAACTTTAACATTGCCCCCAGCCCAAACCGATGGCCAGCATACTAGGCTCGGCTCCCGGGTATTCCACAAAGGTCCGCCCTGTCGCCCCCGACTTCGTTCACTGCCGTATAGCATGAGCTCGCCCGGTATCGTCCGATCTCGGAAGCTAAGCAGGAGCCTGTCGGGTTAGTACACGGATGGGAGACCTTGCGATCAGCTTTTTTTCTTTTTTAAAGCTACGTTTAAACAAAAAAGATTGGTAAAATAAATTAAAACAAAATAAGAAACCTTTGTTTAAATGTAGCTTAAATAAATGGATTGCAACAACTTGCCCTCAAACATTACTTAAATTGAATGAATCCATTTTTTTCAGTGTTGCGAAGCAAGAATGTTTTTATCGGGTGACCAAGGCTACTTTAGCGGGTCCATAATGTATGGGTGAATTTTAAACCTGTCTAATTGTCACATACGATTTGCTGCATGTTAATGAAGCAAAATATCTAATGTTAACTGCTTTACCTTTCGTTGACGTTGATCAGGAAATCTCCACGATGAACCTTTCAATTACTTCAAGAAGGTCTTTTGTCAAAAAAAAAAAAAAAAAAACACAAAAAAGGAATTGATTTAAGAGCAAATATGGATTATTCTTTTTTCTTTACGAAGCTACAGAAGTGACTCGGTCAGGAGCAGTGAGTAATTTTCTATTCTTCTTTTGCTATTTAACTTTAACGACAGAGACTTTAACAGGTTAGGATTATTGTGAGACCGAATGCAATAAAATGTTTATGCGTTTAAGACATACAGTAACCAGTCGTTTACCTTGATACTCGACAAGACAGCTACTTTGACATATGAGCATTTGACAGTTTAATACAAAAAGACGCGAACTCCTTTAAGCTTAGCCGTGCTCACGGGCTATCGGGGCATATATTGGTCCTCGTCGCGTTTCAAGTTCATGATGGCTGCAGTCCAACTAATAATCATACGGTAGCAGATGAATTCAAGACTGAAAACACTGCGTTGCATGGGTTTTGCTGTGAAAACCAAAGGCCAATCTTGGACTTTGTTCAGTCCGCAGAAAGACAATTACTATACACACTTCTACGCTGAAATCATGTAGCATTAGCAGTGTACGTTAATATTCTCTTAATGTTTGTTTTTAACAATGTGAACATGAGAAAACTTCATATAAATTAATAGAATCAAATCAGTCTTAATTGTAAATAATAGTGATTTATTTATTTATTTATTTATTTATACGATTCATTCATTTAAATGCATTTTGTTGAACCCGCTGGGGACTGTTGAATTGTTCCCGCAGTGAAATGACGTCACACGCCGAACAAGGAGCTTCCGTTTGTAATAGCTGGATTCTGATTTTGCCGGTGCGAAATGCACACGTCATGCAATCAACACGCTTGTTTCCCTGGCAGCCTGGCAGCTTGCATTATTTTGCCCGGCAAAGGCATGACTGATACAGTACTATAATTACGTTTAATAACTTTAACATTGCCCCCAGCCCAAACCGATGGCCAGCATACTAGGCTCGGCTCCCGGGTATTCCACAAAGGTCCGCCTCGTCGCCCCCGACTTCGTTCACTGCCGTATAGCATGAGCTCGCCCGGTATCGTCCGATCTCGGAAGCTAAGCAGGGGCCTGTCGGGTTAGTACACGGATGGGAGACCTTGCGATCAGCTTTTTTTCTTTTTTAAAGCTACGTTTAAACAAAAAAAGATTGGTAAAATAAATTAAAACAAAATAAGAAACCTATGTTTAAATGTAGCTTAAATAAATGGATTGCAACAACTTGCCCTCAAACATTACTTAAATTGAATGAATCCATTTTTTTCAGTGTTGCGAAGCAAGAATGTTTTTATCGGGTGACCAAGGCTACTTTAGCGGGTCCATAATGTATGGGTGAATTTTAAACCTGTCTAATTGTCACATACGATTTGCTGCATGTTAATGAAGCAAAATATCTAATGTTAACTGCTTTACCTTTCGTTGACGTTGATCAGGAAATCTCCACGATGAACCTTTCAATTACTTCAAGAAGGTCTTTTGTCAAAAAAAAAAAAAAAAACACAAAAAAAGGAATTGATTTAAGAGCAAATATGGATTATTCTTTTTTCTTTACGAAGCTACAGAAGTGACTCGGTCAGGAGCAGTGAGTAATTTTCTATTCTTCTTTTGCTATTTAACTTTAACGACAGAGACTTTAACAGGTTAGGATTATTGTGAGACCGAATGCAATAAAATGTTTATGCGTTTAAGACATACAGTAACCAGTCGTTTACCTTGATACTCGACAAGACAGCTACTTTGACATATGAGCATTTGACAGTTTAATTCAAAAAGACGCGAACTCCTTTAAGCTTAGCCGTGCTCACGGGCTATCGGGGCATATATTGGTCCTCGTCGCGTTTCAAGTTCATGATGGCTGCAGTCCAACTAATAATCATACGGTAGCAGATGAATTCAAGACTGAAAACACTGCGTTGCATGGGTTTTGCTGTGAAAACCAAAGGCCAATCTTGGACTTTGTTCAGTCCGCAGAAAGACAATTACTATACACACTTCTACGCTGAAATCATGTAGCATTAGCAGTGTACGTTAATATTCTCTTAATGTTTGTTTTTAACAATGTGAACATGAGAAAACTTCATATAAATTAATAGAATCAAATCAGTCTTAATTGTAAATAATAGTGATTTATTTATTTATTTATTTATTTATACGATTCATTCATTTAAATGCATTTTGTTGATCCCGCTGGGGACTGTTGAATTGTTCCCGCAGTGAAATGACGTCACACGCCGAACAAGGAGCTTCCGTTTGTAATAGCTGGATTCTGATTTTGCCGGTGCGAAATGCACACGTCATGCAATCAACACGCTTGTTTCCCTGGCAGCTTGCATTATTTTGCCCGGCAAAGGCATGACTGATACAGTACTATAATTACGTTTAATAACTTTAACATTGCCCCCAGCCCAAACCGATGGCCAGCATAGGCTCGGCTCCCGGGTATTCCACAAAGGTCCGCCCTGTCGCCCCCGACTTCGTTCACTGCCGTATAGCATGAGCTCGCCCGGTATCGTCCGATCTCGGAAGCTAAGCAGGGGCCTGTCGGGTTAGTACACGGATGGGAGACCTTGCGATCAGCTTTTTTTCTTTTTTAAAGCTACGTTTAAACAAAAAAAGATTGGTAAAATAAATTAAAACAAAATAAGAAACCTTTGTTTAAATGTAGCTTAAATAAATGGATTGCAACAACTTGCCCTCAAACATTACTTAAATTGAATGAATCCATTTTTTTCAGTGTTGCGAAGCAAGAATGTTTTTATCGGGTGACCAAGGCTACTTTAGCGGGTCCATAATGTATGGGTGAATTTTAAACCTGTCTAATTGTCACATACGATTTGCTGCATGTGAAGCAAAATATCTAATGTTAACTGCTTTACCTTTCGTTGACGTTGATCAGGAAATCTCCACGATGAACCTTTCAATTACTTCAAGAAGGACTTTTGTCAAAAAAAAAAAAAAACACAAAAAAAGGAATTGATTTAAGAGCAAATATGGATTATTCTTTTTTCTTTACGAAGCTACAGAAGTGACTCGGTCAGGAGCAGTGAGTAATTTTCTATTCTTCTTTTGCTATTTAACTTTAACGACAGAGACTTTAACAGGTTAGGATTATTGTGAGACCGAATGCAATAAAATGTTTATGCGTTTAAGACATACAGTAACCAGTCGTTTACCTTGATACTCGACAAGACAGCTACTTTGACATATGAGCATTTGACAGTTTAATTCAAAAAGACGCGAACTCCTTTAAGCTTAGCCGTGCTCACGGGCTATCGGGGCATATATTGGTCCTCGTCGCGTTTCAAGTTCATGATGGCTGCAGTCCAACTAATAATCATACGGTAGCAGATGAATTCAAGACTGAAAACACTGCGTTGCATGGGTTTTGCTGTGAAAACCAAAGGCCAATCTTGGACTTTGTTCAGTCCGCAGAAAGACAATTACTATACACACTTCTACGCTGAAATCATGTAGCATTAGCAGTGTACGTTAATATTCTCTTAATGTTTGTTTTTAACAATGTGAACATGAGAAAACTTCATATAAATTAATAGAATCAAATCAGTCTTAATTGTAAATAATAGTGATTTATTTATTTATTTATTTATTTATACGATTCATTCATTTAAATGCATTTTGTTGATCCCGCTGGGGACTGTTGAATTGTTCCCGCAGTGAAATGACGTCACACGCCGAACAAGGAGCTTCCGTTTGTAATAGCTGGATTCTGATTTTGCCGGTGCGAAATGCACACGTCATGCAATCAACACGCTTGTTTCCCTGGCAGCTTGCATTATTTTGCCCGGCAAAGGCATGACTGATACAGTACTATAATTACGTTTAATAACTTTAACATTGCCCCCAGCCCAAACCGATGGCCAGCATAGGCTCGGCTCCCGGGTATTCCACAAAGGTCCGCCCTGTCGCCCCCGACTTCGTTCACTGCCGTATAGCATGAGCTCGCCCGGTATCGTCCGATCTCGGAAGCTAAGCAGGGGCCTGTCGGGTTAGTACACGGATGGGAGACCTTGCGATCAGCTTTTTTTCTTTTTTAAAGCTACGTTTAAACAAAAAAAGATTGGTAAAATAAATTAAAACAAAATAAGAAACCTTTGTTTAAATGTAGCTTAAATAAATGGATTGCAACAACTTGCCCTCAAACATTACTTAAATTGAATGAATCCATTTTTTTCAGTGTTGCGAAGCAAGAATGTTTTTATCGGATGACCAAGGCTACTTTAGCGGGTCCATAATGTATGGGTGAATTTTAAACCTGTCTAATTGTCACATACGATTTGCTGCATGTTAATGAAGCAAAATATCTAATGTTAACTGCTTTACCTTTCGTTGACGTTGATCAGGAAATCTCCACGATGAACCTTTCAATTACTTCAAGAAGGACTTTTGTCAAAAAAAAAAAAAACACAAAAAAAGGAATTGATTTAAGAGCAAATATGGATTATTCTTTTTTCTTTACGAAGCTACAGAAGTGACTCGGTCAGGAGCAGTGAGTAATTTTCTATTCTTCTTTTGCTATTTAACTTTAACGACAGAGACTTTAACAGGTTAGGATTATTGTGAGACCGAATGCAATAAAATGTTTATGCGTTTAAGACATACAGTAACCAGTCGTTTACCTTGATACTCGACAAGACAGCTACTTTGACATATGAGCATTTGACAGTTTAATTCAAAAAGACGCGAACTCCTTTAAGCTTAGCCGTGCTCACGGGCTATCGGGGCATATATTGGTCCTCGTCGCGTTTCAAGTTCATGATGGCTGCAGTCCAACTAATAATCATACGGTAGCAGATGAATTCAAGACTGAAAACACTGCGTTGCATGGGTTTTGCTGTGAAAACCAAAGGCCAATCTTGGACTTTGTTCAGTCCGCAGAAAGACAATTACTATACACACTTCTACGCTGAAATCATGTAGCATTAGCAGTGTACGTTAATATTCTCTTAATGTTTGTTTTTAACAATGTGAACATGAGAAAACTTCATATAAATTAATAGAATCAAATCAGTCTTAATTGTAAATAATAGTGATTTATTTATTTATTTATTTATTTATACGATTCATTCATTTAAATGCATTTTGTTGAACCCGCTGGGGACTGTTGAATTGTTCCCGCAGTGAAATGACGTCACACGCCGAACAAGGAGCTTCCGTTTGTAATAGCTGGATTCTGATTTTGCCGGTGCGAAATGCACACGTCATGCAATCAACACGCTTGTTTCCCTGGCAGCCTGGCAGCTTGCATTATTTTGCCCGGCAAAGGCATGACTGATACAGTACTATAATTACGTTTAATAACTTTAACATTGCCCCCAGCCCAAACCGATGGCCAGCATAGGCTCGGCTCCCGGGTATTCCACAAAGGTCCGCCCTGTCGCCCCCGACTTCGTTCACTGCCGTATAGCATGAGCTCGCCCGGTATCGTCCGATCTCGGAAGCTAAGCAGGGGCCTGTCGGGTTAGTACACGGATGGGAGACCTTGCGATCAGCTTTTTTTCTTTTTTAAAGCTACGTTTAAACAAAAAAAGATTGGTAAAATAAATTAAAACAAAATAAGAAACCTTTGTTTAAATGTAGCTTAAATAAATGGATTGCAACAACTTGCCCTCAAACATTACTTAAATTGAATGAATCCATTTTTTTCAGTGTTGCGAAGCAAGAATGTTTTTATCGGGTGACCAAGGCTACTTTAGCGGGTCCATAATGTATGGGTGAATTTTAAACCTGTCTAATTGTCACATACGATTTGCTGCATGTTAATGAAGCAAAATATCTAATGTTAACTGCTTTACCTTTCGTTGACGTTGATCAGGAAATCTCCACGATGAACCTTTCAATTACTTCAAGAAGGTCTTTTGTCAAAAAAAAAAAAAAAAACACAAAAAAAGGAATTGATTTAAGAGCAAATATGGATTATTCTTTTTTCTTTACGAAGCTACAGAAGTGACTCGGTCAGGAGCAGTGAGTAATTTTCTATTCTTCTTTTGCTATTTAACTTTAACGACAGAGACTTTAACAGGTTAGGATTATTGTGAGACCGAATGCAATAAAATGTTTATGCGTTTAAGACATACAGTAACCAGTCGTTTACCTTGATACTCGACAAGACAGCTACTTTGACATATGAGCATTTGACAGTTTAATTCAAAAAGACGCGAACTCCTTTAAGCTTAGCCGTGCTCACGGGCTATCGGGGCATATATTGGTCCTCGTCGCGTTTCAAGTTCATGATGGCTGCAGTCCAACTAATAATCATACGGTAGCAGATGAATTCAAGACTGAAAACACTGCGTTGCATGGGTTTTGCTGTGAAAACCAAAGGCCAATCTTGGACTTTGTTCAGTCCGCAGAAAGACAATTACTATACACACTTCTACGCTGAAATCATGTAGCATTAGCAGTGTACGTTAATATTCTCTTAATGTTTGTTTTTAACAATGTGAACATGAGAAAACTTCATATAAATTAATAGAATCAAATCAGTCTTAATTGTAAATAATAGTGATTTATTTATTCATTTTTTTATTTATACTATTCATTCATTTAAATGCATTTTGTTGAACCCGCTGGGGACTGTTGAATTGTTCCCGCAGTGAAATGACGTCACACGCCGAAAAAGGAGCTTCCGTTTGTAATAGCTGGATTCTGATTTTGCCGGTGCGAAATGCACACGTCATGCAATCAACACGCTTGTTTCCCTGGCAGCCTGGCAGCTTGCATTATTTTGCCCGGCAAAGGCATGACTGATACAGTACTATAATTACGTTTAATAACTTTAACATTGCCCCCAGCCCAAACCGATGGCCAGCATACTAGGCTCGGCTCCCGGGTATTCCACAAAGGTCCGCCCTGTCGCCCCCGACTTCGTTCACTGCCGTATAGCATGAGCTCGCCCGGTATCGTCCGATCTCGGAAGCTAAGCAGGGGCCTGTCGGGTTAGTACACGGATGGGAGACCTTGCGATCAGCTTTTTTTCTTTTTTAAAGCTACGTTTAAACTAGGGCTGTCAATAGATTAAAAAAATTAATCTAGATTAATCGCATGATTTCATGAGTTAACTGCGATTAATCGCAAATTAATCGCACTTTTTATCCATTCTAAATTTACCCTAATTTAACACTTTTCAGGTTTTTAATATTCTAATCATATATACATATATAGATGCTTTATGCAAATGTATGTTAACAACAGCCTGTTTACATCTTAACAGAATCACCAGCCATTGTTTTGTATATGAATTTTCCTTTCAGAAGATTTTTCTTTCTCCATTTTTGTTTGCTGCTGCATCATTTGTGACCTGTGCAGGCAAGTTGAGTCGGAATGAGCAAATTTTAAAAAAATAGTTGTTCATATTTTGACATTCTCTATTAAAACATAGAACAATGCATGATTTGTTGAAATATAACAAAATATGACAGAACTACACGTGTTTGAAGTTGAAAGAGTCAAATTACCACAAAAATTACCACATCCATACATTATATTACCACATCAATACCTTAAAATCACTGTTAAAACTAATAGATTTAGCACACACAAAGCAAAAACATCATCAATGTATGTTCAACTTTTTTTCCTTTTGTTTGATTGACATTGAGACAGACTGCTTAAAATCTAAGTGATCTAATATAATGTTACACATCAGATAGTTTTACCCAACAGTTAACCAAACATTTACTTAAAACATAACAGATTATAGAGCCTACCTGCGTGAATTCTTATCAAAACAGATATTTGTAAAACTGTAATTTTGTGTAGATGTCTATATATCCGGGTCGCGCACTCGCGCGTCTGTGTGCACGCGCTTCAGATATCAGTCAGTCAGCGTGAGGGGATCGCTTTTGAGTCTTGTCGCTCTTAATAACTCTTTAACATTAATCAGGTACCGAACTTTATCTCTCTTAATGACTCTTTTAACATCAAGCAAGTCCTGCAGTCTATTTTCTAAGTCATGCATAAAAGCGAAACCAAAATGAATTGAGACGCATTTTTGTATTAGATTAAGCATTAGGAGGACGGTAACGTTACACCTCTCAGACGTATAAATAAAGATCATATCAGATGTCCAACGAGCATTTAGAGCATTGGATTTGGTAGACGATTTGCTTAATGTTCTTATTTCTATGAAAACCTTTTACTCATTTAGAGAGAGTCACATTTGTCTGCGTCTCTGTTCATTCAACTATGGGCTGGACCAAGGGTCAAACAGAAATTGCGCGTTGCGTTAATCTCCGTTAAAAAAATTAGTGGCGTTAAAATGAATTTGCGTTAACGCGTTATTAACGCGTTAATTTTGACAGCCCTAGTTTAAACAAAAAAAGATTGGTAAAATAGATTAAAACAAAATAAGAAACCTTTGTTTAAATGTAGCTTAAATAAATGGATTGCAACAACTTGCCCTCAAACATTACTTAAATTGAATGAATTCATTTTTTTCAGTGTTGCGAAGCAAGAATGTTTTTATCGGGTGACCAAGGCTACTTTAGCGGGTCCATAATGTATGGGTGAATTTTAAACCTGTCTAATTGTCACATACGATTTGCTGCATGTTAATGAAGCAAAATATCTAATGTTAACTGCTTTACCTTTCGTTGACGTTGATCAGGAAATCTTCACGATGAACCTTTCAATTACTTCAAGAAGGACTTTTGTCAAAAAAAAAAAAAAACACAATAAAAGGAATTGATTTAAGAGCAAATATGGATTATTCTTTTTTCTTTACGAAGCTACAGAAGTGACTCGGTCAGGAGCAGTGAGTAATTTTCTATTCTTCTTTTGCTATTTAACTTTAACGACAGAGACTTTAACAGGTTAGGATTATTGTGAGACCGAATGCAATAAAATGTTTATGCGTTTAAGACATACAGTAACCAGTCGTTTACCTTGATACTCGACAAGACAGCTACTTTGACATATGAGCATTTGACAGTTTAATTCAAAAAGACGCGAACTCCTTTAAGCTTAGCCGTGCTCACGGGCTATCGGGGCATATATTGGTCCTCGTCGCGTTTCAAGTTCATGATGGCTGCAGTCCAACTAATAATCATACGGTAGCAGATGAATTCAAGACTGAAAACACTGCGTTGCATGGGTTTTGCTGTGAAAACCAAAGGCCAATCTTGGACTTTGTTCAGTCCGCAGAAAGACAATTACTATACACACTTCTACGCTGAAATCATGTAGCATTAGCAGTGTACGTTAATATTCTCTTAATGTTTGTTTTTAACAATGTGAACATGAGAAAACTTCATATAAATTAATAGAATCAAATCAGTCTTAATTGTAAATAATAGTGATTTATTTATTTATTTATTTATTTATACGATTCATTCATTTAAATGCATTTTGTTGAACCCGCTGGGGACTGTTGAATTGTTCCCGCAGTGAAATGACGTCACACGCCGAACAAGGAGCTTCCGTTTGTAATAGCTGGATTCTGATTTTGCCGGTGCGAAATGCACACGTCATGCAATCAACACGCTTGTTTCCCTGGCAGCCTGGCAGCTTGCATTATTTTGCCCGGCAAAGGCATGACTGATACAGTACTATAATTACGTTTAATAACTTTAACATTGCCCCCAGCCCAAACCGATGGCCAGCATACTAGGCTCGGCTCCCGGGTATTCCACAAAGGTCCGCCCTGTCGCCCCCGACTTCGTTCACTGCCGTATAGCATGAGCTCGCCCGGTATCGTCCGATCTCGGAAGCTAAGCAGGGGCCTGTCGGGTTAGTACACGGATGGGAGACCTTGCGATCAGCTTTTTTTCTTTTTTAAAGCTACGTTTAAACAAAAAAAGATTGGTAAAATAAATTAAAACAAAATAAGAAACCTTTGTTTAAATGTAGCTTAAATAAATGGATTGCAACAACTTGCCCTCAAACATTACTTAAATTGAATGAATCCATTTTTTTCAGTGTTGCGAAGCAAGAATGTTTTTATCGGGTGACCAAGGCTACTTTAGCGGGTCCATAATGTATGGGTGAATTTTAAACCTGTCTAATTGTCACATACGATTTGCTGCATGTTAATGAAGCAAAATATCTAATGTTAACTGCTTTACCTTTCGTTGACGTTGATCAGGAAATCTCCACGATGAACCTTTCAGTTACTTCAAGAAGGTCTTTTGTCAAAAAAAAAAAAAAAAAACACAAAAAAAGGAATTGATTTAAGAGCAAATATGGATTATTCTTTTTTCTTTACGAAGCTACAGAAGTGACTCGGTCAGGAGCAGTGAGTAATTTTCTATTCTTCTTTTGCTATTTAACTTTAACGACAGAGACTTTAACAGGTTAGGATTATTGTGAGACCGAATGCAATAAAATGTTTATGCGTTTAAGACATACAGTAACCAGTCGTTTACCTTGATACTCGACAAGACAGCTACTTTGACATATGAGCATTTGACAGTTTAATTCAAAAAGACGCGAACTCCTTTAAGCTTAGCCGTGCTCACGGGCTATCGGGGCATATATTGGTCCTCGTCGCGTTTCAAGTTCATGATGGCTGCAGTCCAACTAATAATCATACGGTAGCAGATGAATTCAAGACTGAAAACACTGCGTTGCATGGGTTTTGCTGTGAAAACCAAAGGCCAATCTTGGACTTTGTTCAGTCCGCAGAAAGACAATTACTATACACACTTCTACGCTGAAATCATGTAGCATTAGCAGTGTACGTTAATATTCTCTTAATGTTTGTTTTTAACAATGTGAACATGAGAAAACTTCATATAAATTAATAGAATCAAATCAGTCTTAATTGTAAATAATAGTGATTTATTTATTCATTTATTTATTTATACGATTCATTCATTTAAATGCATTTTGTTGAACCCGCTGGGGACTGTTGAATTGTTCCCGCAGTGAAATGACGTCACACGCCGAAAAAGGAGCTTCCGTTTGTAATAGCTGGATTCTGATTTTGCCGGTGCGAAATGCACACGTCATGCAATCAACACGCTTGTTTCCCTGGCAGCCTGGCAGCTTGCATTATTTTGCCCGGCAAAGGCATGACTGATACAGTACTATAATTACGTTTAATAACTTTAACATTGCCCCCAGCCCAAACCGATGGCCAGCATACTAGGCTCCCCATACAGAAATGTAATATATGTCAATATATGTAAATTACATATATAATATCAGTGCCCATGTATGTCTGCTGCATATATTAAATATGCAAAATTCATATATGTAAAATACATGGACATATATGGAAAATATATTTCAAAATATTGCAAAAATGGCCGTTTTCATATAAGTGCCATATATTTTCCCATATATGGACATACATGTGAAATATATGTAAGACACATATATGTATACATGCATATATGTACTTATTTCCATAGTACATACTTTCACTTATATTAGGGATACAAATATGCTTCAAATATGATGACACCATGTACTTTCACTTATATTAGGGATACAAATATGCTTCTTATATGATGCCACCATGTACTTTCACTTATATTAGTGGCACAACTATGTTTTTTTATACAGCCTACACATATATTTGTACTCATTCTAAAGAACACACAATTCCAAGTCTTTTCAAATACAGACTTTACTGCATTTTTTCAGCACAGACTTGACAAGTACAAACAAGTACAAACTTTTCAAGTAAAAACTTTAACTTCATTTAACATCAACTTCAGACTTTATTTTCTTTTTAAAGCCTTTTCAAAGCGCTCACTTTTTTCCCTCAGTATTACATTTTCAAACTTCTAGGCACATTTAAAACATTCCCAAACTCACTCGCTGGGGAAAAACACACTCATTTTTAGTTAACATTTTTCCTGGACATTGTCAGTCTTAGCTCTGCCATCTTCCCATTCAGGTCTCTTCCAATCTGGCCAGCCAAAACGAGTACTTTGACATAACTGCATCTGAAAAAGTACATTTTCAAGAAAAACTTTTAGGTATTAAGCAGACAAAACACTGGTGGATAAACTTATCACAAAGATAAAAAAACTTTATTGCAGTTTCTTCTAGTGCAAGTCAGTAAAATTAAGTGACAAAGTACGTGAATAGGCAAGTAAGGCCACACTTAGTGCAAGCATGGCGGCCAGTTTTGCACCAATTTAATTTGCAGGCGAGATAGGGTCATAGTGCCAAACACCACCCTCCTCCACCACCTCTCATCAAAACTATTTTTTACGCAGAATGTGAATTTGAACACATACATTGAAAATTCTTGAATGCACTAACTGCAGCCCCATGAATGATTGTCCATTTGTTGGCAGATACCTCCACGGGTGTGGTTCGAAAGCAGGCACTAAGCCGAAAGGGGTGGTGGTAGCACAGCAGTTAAGGAACCTGGCTAGTATGCTAACCTAGAATTTGTGAGTTTGAATCCTGGTCACCACCGTTGTGCCCTTGAGCAAGGCACTTAACCCCAAGTTGAACTTTGTAAGTGTACAAACAGTTTAATAAGAAGTAGGGCTGTCACTTTTTATTCGATATTCAAATATGCATTCAAACATGACGTGAAATATCCCCTATAAATAAACCATCCGTTTTTTTAAAAATGCCATGTGTAGCGCGTTTTTTACAGTCTAACACCTCGTAATAGGGAGGAAGCTGAGAATGAGACCGACGGCAACTGTGCGCAAGAGAGGGAAGATGTGGCTCCGGCTTCTGCAGACTTTTTTTGCTTTTCCTGTGAAAATTTTTTGGATAATTCTGCGGAATGATTTTAAATATTTAAAAAATACATAAGAGAATTTAAGCCGTAAATATTACCAAATTGCATCTAGAATAATTACTTTTTAAAGGCTTACAATGAAAATGAAAACACCAAACCAAACAAGTGCTCTGAATTAAATTGGACCAACACGAACCAGATAGATAGAATTATAGTTTGCATATAAAATTACATATATTATTGTTTATAGTGTTATAGCAGAATAAAAAGCTTGTGTTAAAGGGACATTCCACTTTTTTTGAAAATATGCTAATGTTCCAGCTCCCCTGAGTTAAACATTTGATTCTTACCGAGAAAATATACTCTCAAACTGGCATAATAATCAGTGACTGCTGATGCAACATGGCTGCAGCAGGCGTAGTGATATTACACACTGCCCGAAAATAGTCCCCTTGGTTACCTTCAATGGCAGGGGACTATTTTCGGGCAGTGCGTATTTTCACTACGCCTGCTGCAGCCATGTTACATCAGCAAAGTCACTGATTATTACACCAGAATGAGAGTATAGGTCTAACCATATCTGCAAATAAAATAGCAACTTTTAATTTCCGTCGGTCTTAGTACACAATGTAATTACAGAAGAGTCAAGTTTTCAATAGGAAAAATATTGAAACAGATCACGACCCACAGTTCGGCTCGCATGCGATTTGCGGATTAATATGCAAATTTAAATAGGGTGAAAGTTGATCATTTGCACGTGTTTCAAAGGCTTGCAAATGTTAACACTTAAGTGATTTTAAACAATTTAACCGCAAAAAGGCGCTAAAATAAAAAAAATTCTGTACACACAGACGCACATGAATTTGAAAGTGTCCGGCCCAACTCCAATCAAACATGATTATCCCTACGCCCTTCAAAGATCAGAACTCTTGATGTATAAAATACATTTGGCAAATAAAGCACTGAAAAAGCACTGAAAAAACATGTGGAGCGACTGTTTATGCAGCATCTTCTTCCCGAAGCGCCGTTTGGAATTCGTCCTCCGTCCTAACCGGTTCAGGAACGTCAACTTTAGGGTTGAACCAAAAACCGAAAACTACTGTTTCTGTTCGGAACGAACCAATTGGGAAAAAATTCAGGTTCAAAGCCATGATGTAAACTTTATATTAAACAACAACAGCATTTGTCTTGTAAACTGATTTAAAATGATCACGTGCTGACTGTCGCATGTCACATAGACGAGTGAAGTAAGATCTGCTTAACTCAGCGGTAAGTTTTATTTCTCAAATATCAATGGTTTGTGTTCTCTATCATTAAAAACGGTCAAGCAAACAGCACGCGCAGGGTTAATGCATATGCACACGCGCATACATAGGCTACGTATGTGTGCTTGTTGTCAGTGACGATTACTTTTCACAAACACGCTCAAGCGCGGGATATGTGTGCTTGATTTTTCTCAAAAGTGACAGCCCTAATAACGAAGATCCTTTATAAAGACATTACGCGTATATAGACAGGAGCCATCTTAGAAAACAGTCTCGATAAGTCGAGCAACGAATGTCGTGCTATATACATTTGACACCCCTATAATCCCTCCCACTCTGAAGTGTTGCTAAACTCAATGGAAAAGCTAACCAAGCCAAAGTAAAGTGAGCTGACTCGACCTTACCTGTAGGGTACTATGCAATGGAAAAGCGCCAAAACCCCTTTAACCATAAAACAGGGTTAAAATGACGTGCTGTCTCTAACTACAATATAAAAACGTAAGATTTACATTACCATAACATCTTCACTCTGAAGAGTCGCTCAGCTTCTTCTAACTCAGTCAAGTCTTTTAGAGAGAGTGATAGAGGTAATGTGATTAGTAGCTACTGAATACACTACAGTTTATACATTTAGTACATTACTTAAAGGAACACGCCCACATCTTGGGAACCTAGCCCATTCACCGCATCCCCCAGAGCCAGACAAGTCCATACATACCTCTCTCATCTCCGTGCGTGCTGTAACTCTGTCTGACGCAGCCCCCGCTAGCTTAGCTTAGCACAAAGACTGGAAGTGGGTGGCTTTAGCTAGCATACTGCTCCCAATAAGTGACAAAATAACGCGATCATTTTCCTATTTATGTGTTGTGATTTGTATAGTCAAACCGTGTACAAATAACAAGGTGATATGAGACACAGCGATCTTTTAACAGTATACATACTGAGAACTATATTCTCTGAAGACGAAGCACTGCCGCATGGGCGGAGTGATCTGCTCGCAGCACACGAGAAGCCCCTGGTGAGGAGCAGAGAGTTCGGTCAGAATTGTGCAAATCACTCCGCCCATGCGGCAGTGCTTCGTCTTCAGAGAATATAGTTCTCAGTATGTATACTGTTAAAAGATCGCTGTGTTTCATATCACCTTGTTATTTGTACACGGTTTGACTATACAAATCACAACACATAAATAGGAAAATGATCGCGTTATTTTGTCACTTATTGGGAGCAGTATGCTAGCTAAAGCCACCCACTTCCAGTCTTTGTGCTAAGCTAAGCTAGCGGGGGCTGCGTCAGACAGAGTTACAGCACGCACGGAGATGAGAGAGGTATGTATGGACTTATCTAACTCTGGGGGATACGGTGAATAAGCTAAATTCCCAAAATGTGGGCGTGTTCCTTTAATTACTTGCCATTTACCTTTCATTATGTACCGTGACTGGATAATCCATCCATTCTCTGACCTTTAATAAAAAAATACAAAGATAAACTTAATAATTAACACCTGCCCCCGGTATCAACTGGCAGAAATTCACTCTTACCATACAGCATATGCGAAAGAGCTCAGGAAATCACTCTGATGGGCCTACTAGGGCTGGGCGGTATGACGGTATATTCCGTTACCGCGAAATAAAATGTCAGACGTAACAGATTTTTCTATTCCGTCTATTCCGCCGAATGCAAATATGTGGGCATGGCTAACTCTGCCCTCCCACATGTTAAAACAGACTTCATGATCATCACATCATAGCATCTGTCATATTTATAATATCTAGAGCTTCGTCTCTCATATAGGATAGGTAGGCTATTCATCCTGTCTGTAGGTTTTTGCATATATACCTGTTCATTTTACATATTGCCTATTTTTAATGTAATGTATGCATAAATACAAAATACAATGAAGGCATACTATAGCTTCAATAGTCTACTAAATTAAAAAAATTATCAAGACTTAATCTGTTGTTATCTTCTGGGCATTTTCACTTTAACATTATTAACTTTAAATTGCTCATAATTTAAAAACTGCGGTGGACATTTAGTTAAAAGCTAGAGTGAGTTGCAAATTTCTGTACATTTTTATAATAAAAAAACAATATAAACTGAAAAATATTTATACCATGAATATACTGTTCCGTGAAATAAAATGACTCATTCCGTGGAATAGATTTTTGGTCATTCCGCCCACCCCTAGGGCCTACAAAAAGAGAATAAAAGGGAAAAACACTGCGATTAGGCAAGGTTTAAGCCAAACATTAGTTGTAATTTTGGTGAGGTAGTATTGACTCCAGCCATGTCAAGCGATAAGTGCTTGGCCTTGCAATGTCTGCTAAACACAAACATAACCCTCTCACTAAAATAAAAGTATAACTCTTACATAAATATAAATATAAGGAATGTCAAAATGCATTAGATATGAACCTTTTAAATATATTAACTAAAGCACACCACCTGTTGCCAGAAAGCTGTTTTTATCTATCCGTGTGTCTCAATCAGCTCCCTTGTTCAGTAGTCAGGGCACTGATCAGGGAGTCAGCCATTTTAAGGGCTGTCTCAATCTCAAAATCCGTTTAGTGCACTGGAACGTTCGTTCCCTAAAAATTCCAACAATGAAACGCAAAAACCAGTAAGCATCAATGGTCCCTATGTTCCCTTACCGGAAATCACATGACCTTTTCTGAAGCTCGCCAACCGAACATCACGATCCAACTCAATAAACTTTATGAAATGTTACAGAACTTTTATAAAAGACAAACATTTGTTTACTTGTAAATATAAACACACATTGCTACACAGTAAGGGACCACAATCTACTCAATATTTAAAATAATAATATTGATTTAAAATTGTAAATATATTTATTACATTTAAAATGTAATTGCCTCCAATTTTAGGCACAGATATGTAAGAGAATAATGACAGCATTTTTCACAATGTACTGTTTTTAAAATTAAGTCGGAGAGATGTTGGTTTTGCTGGTTGTTGATGAGTAACAGCTGTGAGTGATAGGCCTATTTCACAACATGGCGGCCGAGACCGGACGCAGGTAAAACGCATTTCCGGTGAAAGCTATTCCGGTGAAAGCCTATTCAAAACGATGGCGGAGACTAAAAGTAGTCAGTCTTGTAGCGTGCCTTTGTTTTTAAATTCAAAGAAAAAACCATACTTGTCATTTCACAGCTTTCCGAGCGATGAAAATGCAAAAAGCGTTGGATCTGGGCTATTCGAAGAGATGAGTGAGCATCATTTACAGTGAGGAGGGGCAGCAGTTTTGTGTGTGCCATGCACTTCACGGAGAATGAAGTCCGCGTCCACCCCGAGTCTTACTGCTGATTTACTATTTAGTACAACTTTATGATTAACTGATGATTTATTAAATGTGTTTGAAAGATGAGTTGTTGTCTTATTTTATTATATTTTACCTTATATTTTCCTTGCTTGTGCTCGCAATGGCAGCTGGAACAGTCTTGATGCCTAGCGTACTAAAATGTGCTGTCGGATAAAGCAATGCAACCAGATGGTTGCACAAACCTCTTCCAGCAGCACATGAACGTGTATATGCTGTCAGTTCAAGTGTGATATGAAAAACATGAAAGAAAGACCTTCATGTATTTTGCGTATTTATTTGTTTTGCTATTCATTTAAGAAGTACATTGAACCATTTACTCCCAACAGTACAATGTTTATTTGTAGCTACATTTTATATTTATAATTCTACTTGTACAATATTAAAATTTCTAGTCCAATTCCATGTAAAGATTAGCATTTTTGCATTGACCCAGTCTAGTCAAAGTTTGCTGCCATCTACTGGGGAAAAACACTAAAAATAACATATTTCATACTAACGTACAATGACATCATTCTAATTTATTTATTTACTTATTTTGTGTGTACATTTATAGTATCAACTTTTTAATAAAATGTTAAATGCCCTAAACAATGTACAAGGGTTACAACGACCATTAATAATGTAAAAGCTTATGTTAATGGTAACTGCAGGTGGTGCTGTTATTACAAAACTATTTAGCTTCTTTTAATACATACATTGATATAAGTAATACATTGGAAACAATCTGTTTATCAGAAAACATACCATTACATCCAGTAACTTATTATTTACCTCAAGCTGATGTGGTTCCTCTCGCTTTTGTAACGACCTATAACACCTGGCCCTAATAACAATTTTCCCTAAAATAATGTTTGTGACTGAACACACACACGACCATACACAGTAAACAAGTTTTTATTTTTTATTTTTATTAAGAACACTCTTAAATCATCCATAAAACAACATTGATCATTCTGCCATGATAACTGCCTAGCATAATACCTACCTTGATAATCGAAACTAAATTGCTCAAAAAAATTGTACCCTTTATCTAATTTTGATCTTCCTACATCTCCCTGAAAACTATCAACAAAACGGACAACATCTGCTATTCTTACTTTAGTAATGTGTGAGAAAAAACGAGCTGTTGGCGGTCCATTATGATTAAGAATATGAATGAATGAATGAGATCCTTTACGGCGACGGCGCGACCGGAAAAGCGTTCTACCTACATCCGGTCTCGGCGGCCATATTGTGAAATAGGCCCATTACAACGCGCTTAAGCAGCCACGTGACAGAAATAAGTGAACATTGTCCCAATGTGAAGTGAGCTAGGGTCCTTACCAGTGCACACATTATACTGATTCACGACCTCGGGAGCTAGGGAACGAATTGAGACACACGGTATATAATTTACATTCAGATGTAACAGTTACATTACCAATGTCTGTGAAAATGTCTGTAGGCCTACACGTTATTTTTCTAGAACAGTAATGACTAAATTAGGCTTTAAACAAACTAGACAGCAAGAAACGTATGCAAAATATATTAAATATTTTAAACTTACTTTTAAAACCCCGCTGTGCTGTTATCATCTTCTCACTTCTGTCAGATTTTCCCGGTCATTTTTGTTCTTCTGCGCTTTTGGTTTGAGTGGCGGTTGGCAACTGAAGGGTCATTAGCGCCTCCTACTGGACTGGGTGTAGCGCATTCAATAGGCAGTGGATGAAATTTTTGTTATATGCTATGTTCTTTTGACTATTTATTATTAATTAAGCAATACATTTAACACGATTTAATAATAATAATAATAATAATAATATGTAAATTCGGTAAACAAACACTATACTAAAAGATATAAAAGCAACATTAGGTTATTTATTTATTTATTAACTTTACAAATCCCTGCACAAATCAAATAAAAAACTAAACTAAATTAAAATAATAAAATAAAAATTAATAATGTAATTGATTTGTGATTATTAATAATAATCAGTATCAACTTATCACTGTTTGTTAATATACACAGACTTAGTTGGCAGTTTTCTGATGATGGTAAACTAGATAAAATAGCCGTTGATTCCCCATAATGATCATACATTTCAAATCTTCTTGAACACTCACTTACATATTTAAAGATTATCTTACAAGATATTTTTACTTTATTTATAAAAACAAAAACTTGTCTGATGGTGATCCTGGGGGGGGGGGGTCTTTAGGTCACAAAACTAACAGGACTTCATAATATAGTATTTTTAATACAATAATGCAGTGTTTTCTTTGTCATTTTTGACAAATACATCCACAAAGTACCATAACCATATGCCACAGCTTTAAAAATGCATCAGTATCACATGCATGTATGTTTACATACATTTATTAAATATGTGGAAAACAAATATGTATGTCACATATTTATAATTAATGTTGTCCATATATGCGAGAAACCAATACTATACTGTAATATATGCAGATATATGGTATCATATATTGATGACCCCAAATATTTTTTTCACATGTTTGGACATATAAATGTTCATATATGTTGCAGGCATATATTGTGTTCTCAGATAAGTCAAATATATGTATAGATATGTGGAAAACAAATATGTATGTCACATATTTATAATTAATGTTGTCCATATATGTGAGAAACCAATACTATACTGTAATATATGCAGATATATGGTATCATATATTGATGACCCCAAATATTTTTTTCACATGTTTGGACATATAAATGTTCATATATGTTGCAGGCATATATTGTATTCTCAGATAAGTCAAATATATGAAGAGATATGTGGAAAACAAATATGTATGTCACATATTTATAATTAATGTTCCCCATATATGTGAGAAACCAATACTATACTGTAATATATGCAGATATATGGTATCATATATTGATGAAACCAAATATTTTTTTCACATGTTTGGACATATAAATGTACATATATGTTGCAGGCATATATTGTGTTCTCAGATAAGTCGAATATATGTATAGATATATGTCATACTATGTAAAATATAAGTACATATATGGCCATATATTACATTTTTGTATGGGTTTAACGACAGAGACTTTAACAGGTTAGGATTATTGTGAGACCGAATGCAATAAAATGTTTATGCGTTTAAGACATACAGTAACCAGTCGTTTACCTTGATACTCGACAAGACAGCTACTTTGACATATGAGCATTTGACAGTTTAATTCAAAAAGACGCGAACTCCTTTAAGCTTAGCCGTGCTCACGGGCTATCGGGGCATATATTGGTCCTCGTCGCGTTTCAAGTTCATGATGGCTGCAGTCCAACTAATAATCATACGGTAGCAGATGAATTCAAGACTGAAAACACTGCGTTGCATGGGTTTTGCTGTGAAAACCAAAGGCCAATCTTGGACTTTGTTCAGTCCGCAGAAAGACAATTACTATACACACTTCTACGCTGAAATCATGTAGCATTAGCAGTGTACGTTAATATTCTCTTAATGTTTGTTTTTAACAATGTGAACATGAGAAAACTTCATATAAATTAATAGAATCAAATCAGTCTTAATTGTAAATAATAGTGATTTATTTATTTATTTATTTATTTATACGATTCATTCATTTAAATCAGTGCTTCTCAATTATTTTCTTTCACGCCCACCCTAAGAAAAAGTAAACATTTCGCGCCCCCCCAACTATCCGCCGCGACTGTAAATAGTATAATTTGTCTATAAAATTACACATCTGCAAAACATTGTATCCTTATTAACATTGAGAAAACACAAAAAGAAAACAAAAAAAGAAATATCGATCAACTTACAACAAAGACTAACATTGTTTTTTAGTCTGTAACAGAAAAGACTTAAAATGCATCAATTTGCCTGAAATAAAAAAATCAATCCTTATATAAGTAAGGGATAATGTAGAGGCAGCCGGTAGTCACTGGGAAACAAGCCCCGACAGTGTGATCAGGACCCGACGCGAAGCGGAGGGTCCTGTATCACACTGAAGGGGCTTATTTCCCAATAACTACCGGCTGCCTCTACATTATCCCGCCTATTACACGGCTACTTGCCACATAAGAAAAAAAACTGGACATGAAGATGAATTTGAAACATTTTATTGGCATATTTGTTTTAAATTAACATTTTTATCCTTCCGCGAAACTTTGCACAGATGCATAAAATGATCGTAATACCTTATTAAGATCCGCTGCTTCATACTTGTCTGTCTCCATGTTTTTCTCTTTTAGTCAGTCTTTGAGAAGTTTTAATCCCCATTCTGTATTTTTGTGTGTTCGTAGCTGTCATGCTCTATTTTGTCAAGTTCAGTCTCAGTAAGCTGTCTGTGTCTTGTCGTGGTTGTCCAGTGTTTGTCACAAGAGGGCGCCAAACAGACAGTAATCTTTATTGATCTTTATTGGCGCGGAGCGATTTTACTCGTGCAAGTAGTCCGGCTATACGTTATTAATTTGGAGCGGTTATTATTTGAAAAGAACGAACCTGCAAATGTCTCAACTGACCAATCAGAATCAAGCATTCCAGAGAGCCGTGTAATAAAGTATAATATTTTTTGACCATTTGATACTGAAAAATTAAATTAAATATAATCAATACATAATAATAATAAAAACATCAACTGGCTGATCAGCGTGATGGGGGTGTAATGTCTTTAAGTGACGGTGCAAAAAAATCACTTCCTGAAAAAGTATTTTTCCCGGGGGCTCGTGCGCCCCCCCTGGTGTCGCTTCGAGCCCCCCCTGGGGGTCCCGCCCCACTATTTGAGAAGCACTGATTTAAATGCATTTTGTTGAACCCGCTGGGGACTGTTGAATTGTTCCCGCAGTGAAATGACGTCACACGCCGAACAAGGAGCTTCCGTTTGTAATAGCTGGATTCTGATTTTGCCGGTGCGAAATGCACACGTCATGCAATCAACACGCTTGTTTCCCTGGCAGCCTGGCAGCTTGCATTATTTTGCCCGGCAAAGGCATGACTGATACAGTACTATAATTACGTTTAATAACTTTAACATTGCCCCCAGCCCAAACCGATGGCCAGCATACTAGGCTCGGCTCCCGGGTATTCCACAAAGGTCCGCCCTGTCGCCCCCGACTTCGTTCACTGCCGTATAGCATGAGCTCGCCCGGTATCGTCCGATCTCGGAAGCTAAGCAGGGGCCTGTCGGGTTAGTACACGGATGGGAGACCTTGCGATCAGCTTTTTTTCTTTTTTAAAGCTACGTTTAAACAAAAAAAGATTGGTAAAATAAATTAAAACAAAATAAGAAACCTTTGTTTAAATGTAGCTTAAATAAATGGATTGCAACAACTTGCCCTCAAACATTACTTAAATTGAATGAATCCATTTTTTTCAGTGTTGCGAAGCAAGAATGTTTTTATCGGGTGACCAAGGCTACTTTAGCGGGTCCATAATGTATGGGTGAATTTTAAACCTGTCTAATTGTCACATACGATTTGCTGCATGTTAATGAAGCAAAATATCTAATGTTAACTGCTTTACCTTTCGTTGACGTTGATCAGGAAATCTCCACGATGAACCTTTCAATTACTTCAAGAAGGTCTTTTGTCAAAAAAAAAAAAAAACACAAAAAAAGGAATTGATTTAAGAGCAAATATGGATTATTCTTTTTTCTTTACGAAGCTACAGAAGTGACTCGGTCAGGAGCAGTGAGTAATTTTCTATTCTTCTTTTGCTATTTAACTTTAACGACAGAGACTTTAACAGGTTAGGATTATTGTGAGACCGAATGCAATAAAATGTTTATGCGTTTAAGACATACAGTAACCAGTCGTTTACCTTGATACTCGACAAGACAGCTACTTTGACATATGAGCATTTGACAGTTTAATACAAAAAGACGCGAACTCCTTTAAGCTTAGCCGTGCTCACGGGCTATCGGGGCATATATTGGTCCTCGTCGCGTTTCAAGTTCATGATGGCTGCAGTCCAACTAATAATCATACGGTAGCAGATGAATTCAAGACTGAAAACACTGCGTTGCATGGGTTTTGCTGTGAAAACCAAAGGCCAATCTTGGACTTTGTTCAGTCCGCAGAAAGACAATTACTATACACACTTCTACGCTGAAATCATGTAGCATTAGCAGTGTACGTTAATATTCTCTTAATGTTTGTTTTTAACAATGTGAACATGAGAAAACTTCATATAAATTAATAGAATCAAATCAGTCTTAATTGTAAATAATAGTGATTTATTTATTCATTTATTTATTTATACGATTCATTCATTTAAATGCATTTTGTTGAACCCGCTGGGGACTGTTGAATTGTTCCCGCAGTGAAATGACGTCACACGCCGAACAAGGAGCTTCCGTTTGTAATAGCTGGATTCTGATTTTGCCGGTGCGAAATGCACACGTCATGCAATCAACACGCTTGTTTCCCTGGCAGCCTGGCAGCTTGCATTATTTTGCCCGGCAAAGGCATGACTGATACAGTACTATAATTACGTTTAATAACTTTAACATTGCCCCCAGCCCAAACCGATGGCCAGCATAGGCTCGGCTCCCGGGTATTCCACAAAGGTCCGCCCTGTCGCCCCCGACTTCGTTCACTGCCGTATAGCATGAGCTCGCCCGGTATCGTCCGATCTCGGAAGCTAAGCAGGGGCCTGTCGGGTTAGTACACGGATGGGAGACCTTGCGATCAGCTTTTTTTCTTTTTTAAAGCTACGTTTAAACAAAAAAAGATTGGTAAAATAAATTAAAACAAAATAAGAAACCTTTGTTTAAATGTAGCTTAAATAAATGGATTGCAACAACTTGCCCTCAAACATTACTTAAATTGAATGAATCCATTTTTTTCAGTGTTGCGAAGCAAGAATGTTTTTATCGGGTGACCAAGGCTACTTTAGCGGGTCCATAATGTATGGGTGAATTTTAAACCTGTCTAATTGTCACATACGATTTGCTGCATGTTAATGAAGCAAAATATCTAATGTTAACTGCTTTACCTTTCGTTGACGTTGATCAGGAAATCTCCACGATGAACCTTTCAGTTACTTCAAGAAGGTCTTTTGTCAAAAAAAAAAAAAAAAAACACAAAAAAAGGAATTGATTTAAGAGCAAATATGGATTATTCTTTTTTCTTTACGAAGCTACAGAAGTGACTCGGTCAGGAGCAGTGAGTAATTTTCTATTCTTCTTTTGCTATTTAACTTTAACGACAGAGACTTTAACAGGTTAGGATTATTGTGAGACCGAATGCAATAAAATGTTTATGCGTTTAAGACATACAGTAACCAGTCGTTTACCTTGATACTCGACAAGACAGCTACTTTGACATATGAGCATTTGACAGTTTAATTCAAAAAGACGCGAACTCCTTTAAGCTTAGCCGTGCTCACGGGCTATCGGGGCATATATTGGTCCTCGTCGCGTTTCAAGTTCATGATGGCTGCAGTCCAACTAATAATCATACGGTAGCAGATGAATTCAAGACTGAAAACACTGCGTTGCATGGGTTTTGCTGTGAAAACCAAAGGCCAATCTTGGACTTTGTTCAGTCCGCAGAAAGACAATTACTATACACACTTCTACGCTGAAATCATGTAGCATTAGCAGTGTACGTTAATATTCTCTTAATGTTTGTTTTTAACAATGTGAACATGAGAAAACTTCATATAAATTAATAGAATCAAATCAGTCTTAATTGTAAATAATAGTGATTTATTTATTTATTTATTTATTTATACGATTCATTCATTTAAATGCATTTTGTTGAACCCGCTGGGGACTGTTGAATTGTTCCCGCAGTGAAATGACGTCACACGCCGAACAAGGAGCTTCCGTTTGTAATAGCTGGATTCTGATTTTGCCGGTGCGAAATGCACACGTCATGCAATCAACACGCTTGTTTCCCTGGCAGCCTGGCAGCTTGCATTATTTTGCCCGGCAAAGGCATGACTGATACAGTACTATAATTACGTTTAATAACTTTAACATTGCCCCCAGCCCAAACCGATGGCCAGCATACTAGGCTCGGCTCCCGGGTATTCCACAAAGGTCCGCCCTGTCGCCCCCGACTTCGTTCACTGCCGTATAGCATACGGACTACCGGCACATCCGGGAACTTTACTGTAAATTTCGTCACCGCCCCTTTTCGGGGGTTAAAAAAGCAGCGCCTCCATTGGCTTCCATTCAAAATTGCGTAACAAAGCAACGTTTTTACACAGCCGGTAGGCGTAAGTAACTTATGAAATCACTCAGATTAAACATGTTGGGTGTTTGTCTGTCCATCCTGCCTGCCGTGGAGCGCGAAGGATGCATTGGCACATTTGGTTTGGTCAGTGTGAAAACATGTCCCTTTCATTCTCACAGCGTCAAATTTGTGTAACAACGCCATCCAGTGATTGCTGGAAATATCGCTAAGCCAGTTAGTTGTATGGCTGGACGGAAAAGTGCACTCATTACTCTAAATATAAAGACATAATAAATAAATACGAAGTAACTTTCAAATACGAAGTAAAATCATTCACTTGCTTCCCTGTTGACTTGATGAGGTACGTGTTTAATGTCCGGGTAAGACACCTCTGGCCAATAGGGAGCGTTGTTACACAAATTTGATGCTGGGAGAATGAAGGAGACATGTTTTTGTTTTGACCAGGTTAAATGTGTTGATGTATCTTTCGCGCTCTATGGCGGGCGGGGTGGACGGATAGTTGCTCGGCGTGTTTGATCTGAGTGATTTCATGGGTTGATTGTGCCTGCCGGCTGTGTACGAACGTTGCTTTGTTCCGCTATTTTGAATGGAAGGAACGTCTAGTGCGATTTCCCCCAAAAGTGGGCGTGAACCTGTTCAGAGACATTCTATGACGTTGCGCCGGTTGTGCGTATGAGCTCGCCCGGTATCGTCCGGGCCCGCCCACTTTGAGTTGTGGCCCACCCAATCAGAAGGCCATTTTCCAGACAAATGTGTAAATAATTTAACAAAAATAAATACTAGTACTACGAATATACGTCTTATCACACTATAATTTCATATATGTAATACAATTTTAAATATAATTAAAATATAAAATTTAAGTTCAAGTTTGTTCAGTCTGTTTCGCAGTTTTCTTTTACCCTATATCATATGCACACGCTTGTCAACATGAAACGTTGAATATGATTCGTCAGTCATTGTTAGTTCCGCCTACGCGCGATTGAACTGAATTTGAAAACAGCGAGTCGCAAATCATCGAGTTTAGCGTTTCCACGATGACATCTGCTTATGTCTGTTTACTTTTGGAGACGGAGACTATTACATCACTCATGGAAATGTTGGATTACTGAGGACATCTTTTCAAACGTCAGCGAAATGAAACGATAATGACTTCATGCTGTGTTGAAAGACTGTTCTTCACTACATATTGTATAAAAAAACCCTATAACGTTACGCTCATCGATGATAAATGCTCGTCTGAGAAATGTATTTCTGCTTTTCTTCGCGCGAAGGGACATGATCAAAGATATTGGACTTGTTATTATGAACCAGAAGCCCCGTCTCAGACTAATACAGGACATGTAATGGTGAGTTTAGACATTTTCTTAATGTTTATAGTGGTGTCATTATTATTTACAGTTTATAGTCAGGAGTATTACTCCAATCAACTATTTATGGTGGCAGACTGTGATCGTGTCATAGGCTGTATGATTTAATGTCGTTGGAATATTTACACTTAAATGACAACACATGCAATTTTGTATTGCGCCTTGTTGTTTGATGGGCATTTTCTCATTAAATAACAATCTTTCGAACGAGTTCTTTAGTAAAATCACTATCTGTTGAATCTGTCGTAGCCTATGACGCTTTCACGTCATGCATTTTGCTGAGGAGGAATGACGCTGCGTCCGAAACCGCCTACTACATACTATATAGTACGCGAAAAGCAGTAGGCGAGGCGAGTAGTATGTCCGAATACATAGTATTCGAAAAACAGTATGCGAAAAGTACCCGGATGACCTACTACTTCCGGTTAGATTTTGCAGTGGCTGCGTCCGAAAACTCTAAATTGCTGCCTTCTGAGGCAGCTTTCCAAGGCAGCAAGGCATCAAGGCATGTCCGAATTCAATGTTTGGTTTACTTCCTGTCTCCTGAGATACCTATGCGTGGACGTACATTAAGAATGTGATTGGTCGAGTCCGGTCGAGTTCGAGAAAATAAAATGGCGGCCAAGGACGTGACTGGACCACCAATTTAGTGTAAATAAAGGTATATTTTCACTTTTTACACCTTTTAATTGCATTTCTAGCGATAAATTAGTATTGTAGTTTTCAAATATGTGATTAGTTATCACAAAGGCGCTCCCTGTTTAAATTTCAAACACGCTGCCTTAGAAGTGTGTCCGAAAGTCTTTCTCTGAGCTACCTTCATGCCTCCGAAGTCATTTCCTCATGAGGCAGCGAGGCAACGAGTCACTGCCTTGAGTTTTCGGACGCAGCAAGTGTGCATACGATGGACACTTCACTATCCCATGATGCCCCGGACGAGGAGTTATCCAACGAAGAAGAAGAGGCACGCGGCTGAAATCATAGATATGTATAAAGGCTAGATGGCTCGTCCGCGCTGCTGGGCAACTGAGTGCAACGTCCGCATTTCGGCGGCCATCTTAGGACAGGGCGCTCGCTCACTCGTGGCATTGAGTTTTGGTGATGCAGGTGCTTTTGGATGACCGTGACTTGCTTAATTTTTTGCCGATTTTCAGACGGTTTGGTTTGTTATAAACGTCAAAGATGTACCTATGACACTGCATACCTATACTAAAAATAAAAAATAAATTCATGAAACATGTTAAAGCATCCAGAATCATAGCCACGTTAATAACGTTTGTAGAGACCCAGGCCGTTTGAAAATCGGTAGAAAATTGAGCAAGTTATGGTCATTTAAAAGTACCTGCACCATTAAACTCAATGCTACGAGTGATCGAGCGCCCTGTCCTAAGATGGTTCATGGCTTTTACAGGTGAAAATAATCAAGAGGCAGCTTGAAAATAACTGACTAAATTTAAAATCAAAAAAGGAGGGAACTGAAGAACCCTTTTGCCAAGACAAAGAACCATTTCAGCAAAATAGAACCTTTACCATCGTTTCAGAACCTTTTGAAGAATCATTTTTCTTAAGAGTGTGGGTCAGGGTTGTATCACTTTACAGTTATAGTGTCACTGCAAACTTGTAGATACTTCACATTTGTTATTGTAGATTTTATTTACATTTTATGGTATTTTATTTACCTATCATAAACTGTAAAACGTAAATGCAGCTCTACTTAAAAAACTTACTTCAATTGGTAACACATAATATTTAAACATTTTTATCTTTAATCATTTCACTTAAACTGAGAAATTTAAGTTGAAAAAACATTACATTTTTAGGCATTAGCAATAATTTGATCCAACTTTAACTTTTTACAGTGTATATTATTCAAATGTATATACGTTTAAGTAAATACCATTGCTCTCTTACTAATCCCATAAAAATTTTTGGTATTGTGCAAGCAATTGAATAAGTTTCACTAATATACATCTTATACTGTATATTATATTGTGTAATATAATGTACATTGTATAAAAACCCCTCTACTCTTTATATTTCATGTTATATTAATTCCTATCTACTGTCTATATACTACTAACATGTATTTATTGTACATTTTCTGCTCTGCAACAATGCAACAATATTTTTTTTCAAAAGTGCTATAAAAATAAATTTGAATTAAAGTAATTCTAACACATTCTTTGTTGTAAAGTGCATGATCTTCACCTCTCTGCTGCCCTCTTGTTACTCTTAACTAGGTTAAGAGACCTCTCCAGCTCTCTTAAATAATTTAGGAGCTGAGACCTAGTCTTAACACTTAGTAGGCTTCATAAATCAAACTTATTCTTAAGTCTAGGAATAAGATTAAAATGACGTCATTCTTAGAATTTTGACACACTTAAGACTAAAATTTTACTCTGAGCGGCTTTATACATACGGGCCCTGATCTAAACCATGCAAAACACAAAAAAATTATACCATCTATATTAGAGCATGTGGCATTGCACAAGATTTTGGGACCATGCTTAATATTTTCTAAACCAGTATTTATTTTCATTTGAATTTTCTGATTGGCCCCCCTTGACTGGCTTTTGGCTTCCTTCCTGTGCCCCCCCCCATTTATAAAATCCTGGAATCGCCCCTGCTGTCAAGTTTTTCTTTTTTCTCTCTTTCTCTCTGCACTAAATGGCAGTGATGTGGTTGGATAGTGCAGATAAGGGAGTGGTATTATTGTAATTTGCCTTGCTACCTACCAGTGATAGACCGATATATCGGCCGATATGTGGCTGCTGTGTTTGCCGATTTTTTCCTGGCATTATTTACAGACAGGGTGCTGGAAGCCGCAAGCGATTGCAGGTCATGTGAATAAAAACAACCAACCTTTCCATGACAACATCAAAAGATGGTTCCATAGCACCCTCACCTGTTTTTACTATTTGTTAAATATAGTTTTTATACATGTTACTTTTTTAAAATTGAGACTTTTTTTGAGACTAAAATTGAGAATTGTAACATTTGGCATCATCGTGTCATTTTTATTGAGTGAGCAAAAGCAGTATCGGCTTCAAATATCGGCTCAAGAAAATCGGCAGCCTGTATCGGTCATCGGCTAAGGCTGATGAAACAAAAATCGGTATCGGCATTGGCACTGAAAAATCCACATCGGTCAATCTCTATACCTACCTCACAAAACAGGCAAAATCTGAATGACCTATTTTTTACATGCTTGCAGTAAATGGCTTACCCAAACTAAGTTACTGGGTTGATCATTTTCACGTTTTCTAGGTTGACAGAAGCACTGGGGACCCCATTATAGCACTTAAACATAGAAAAAGTCAGATTTTCACCGTATGACCCCTTTAATGTGGCTATAATTCTGGATGCTTAAACATATTTCGTGATTTTTTTTGTTTTTTTTTTTTTGTATAAAAATACAGTGTCATAGGTACATCTTTGACGTTTATAACAAACCAACCCGTTTGAAAATCGGTAAAAAATTAAGCAAGTTATGGTCATTTGAAAGTACCTGCACCATTAAAACTCAATACTACGAGTGAGCGAGCTGCCTGTGGTAAGATGGCCGCCAAAATGCGGACGTTCCACTCAGCGCGGTCGAGACATTGTAGCCTTTATACATATTTATGGGCTAACTAGACCGTCTCATTTCAGCCTCTGATAAAATCTGAAATTATTATTATTATTATTTAGCAAATTCAGAAATGTCATATATGAAATACAACATTGCATATATTACATAAAACGTATTAAGCGAACTGACATGAGACGGTCTAGTCTAGCAGTTGCTGTTTCTGCCCTGAGAGACTTTAATTTTGAAAAATAAAATTTCTGTAGCGCTGTATGTGTCTTCACAATGTATTGGTTTGAAACCGTTTGGGAGCGCTAAGCAGCAACAAGTGAATAGAGCAGTAGCACACAATCTCAGTTTCAGATAACAGTGCAACAACAGTTTATTATTTATTCATGAATTTTACTTAAACCCACAATAACAAGTATTTATTTTAAAGAGATATTATTTACATGAGTACCTTATATAAACCCATCGCGCTAAAAACACAAGGAGTGTGTTGTTTCTGCGAATATCTGTGAATGATTTCTGCTAACTGGTGAGCTAATCGAATAAAACAACCATTTAATGATATAAAATAATACTAACCACATAACCTAATGGCTGTTTTTAATAGATTAATTAAGTTAATAACTTGTGTTTAAGCTGTAGACTGTCTAATGATATACTGAATGTACATGTTTATTTAATGATTAATAATAAACAGCAGTCAATTGATAAAGGCTTCAAGATGATTTCATGATTTTTTTTTCAAGGAGCATCATGAATAATCAAGATGATTCCTCAAGGGCTCTGGACTCTGAATTTGATCATTATCTTGTTGATATGAAGCCGTATGTGCTGAAACTGCCACATAAGACAGGTAAGTGTGTGTTTTGAGATTTTTAGATGAATAATATTGAATCATTTAAGCTGTCACTGGGGCAGTACCCTATAAAAAGGGCACATATTTCATTGCTAAAAAACAACGTTATTTTGTGTATTTGGTATAATACAATGTGTTTGTGTGGTTAATGGTTCAAAAATCACATTATTTTCACTACAGACATTTTTGTAGCTCCAGATATCCTGTCTTCCTGAAAGTAAGCACTGATTTTGTACCAAACCCATCAATTTGAAAAGTGATTTGTCCCCGATTGTCCAGCTATTTTGTACGTTGTGATTGGCCTGAAATGTGACGGTCCTTACCATGTTTGAAAGATTCGCTCACAATGCAATGCTAACAGGAGTTAACTTACAGGCTGTGAGTCCAAAGCGTGAGGAATTAAAACCCTAAATCAGAAAAAGTTAGGACATTGTAGAAATTGTGAGTAAAAAAGTAATGGAATAATTTACAAATCTCATAAACTTATATGTTATTCACAGTAGAATATAGATAACATATCAAATGTTGAAAGTGAGATATTTTGAAGTGTTATGCCAAATTTCATGAGAGCTACACTTCCCAAAAAAATTTGGGACAGGTAACAATAAGAGGCCAGAAATTTGAATGTACACATAAGGAACAGTTGAAGGATCAATTTGCAACTTATTAGGTCAATTGGCAACATGATTGGATATAAAAAGAGCCTCTCAGAGTGGCAGTGTCTCTCAGAGGTCAAGATGGGCAGCGAATCACCAATTCCCCCAATGCCGCAGAGAAAAATAGTTTTCTGAGTTTCTCAGAGAAAAATTGCAATGAGATTGAAGGTATCATCATCTACAGTGCATAATACCATTCAAAGATTCAGAGAATCTGGAACAATCTCTGTGCGTAAGGGTCAAGGCCGGAAAACCATTCTGGATGCCCGTGATCTTCGGGCTCTTAGACGGCACTGCATCACATACAGGAAAGCTACTGTAATGGAAATCACAACATGGACTCAGGAATACTTCCAGAAAACATTGTCGGTGAACACAATCCACCGTGTCATTCGCCGTTGCCAGCTTAAACTCTATAGGTCAAACAAGAAACCACATCTAAACATGATCCAGAAGCACAGGGTTTTCTCTGGGCAAGGCTCATTTAAAATGGACTTTGGCAAAGTGGAAAACTGTTCTGTGGTCCAACGAATCAAAATTTGAAGTTCTTTTTGGAAAACTGGGAGGCCATTTGATCCGGACTAAAGAGGACAATGACAACCCAAGTTGTTTTTAGCGCTCAGTTCAGAAGCCTGCATCTCTGATGGTATGGGGTTGCATGATTGCTTGTGGGATGGGCAGCTTACACATTTGGAAAGGCACCATCAATGCTGAAAGGTTTATCCAAGTTCTAGATACATATGATCCCATTCAGACGTCGTCTCTTTCAGGGAAGACCTTGCATTTTCCAACATGACAATGCCAGACCACATACTGCATCAATTACAACATCATGGCTGTGTAGAAGAAGGATCTAAGTACTGAAATGGCCAGCCTGCAGTCCAGATCTTTCCCCCACAGAAAACATTTGGTGCATCATAAAGAGGAAAATGCGACAAAGAAGACATAAGACAGTTGAGCAACTAGAAGTTTGTATTGGACAAGAATGGGACAACATTCCTATTCCTAAACATTGGTCCTCCTTTTAAATTTTCTGGCCTCTTATTGCTACCTGTCCCAACTTGTTTTGGAATGTGTAGCTCTCATAAAATCCAAAATGAGCCAATATTTGGCATGACATTTCAAAATATCTTACTTTCAACATTTGATTTGTTATCTATATTCTATTGTGAATAAAATATAAGTTTATGAGATCATGTAACCATATTCTTGCCAGTGTAATGATATAATCCACATTTGACCAAAATTGAGTTTAAATGGACATGCGTGCATATTTTACAGTAACTGTGATCGATACGCGTTCTTCCGATCATTAATTAGAATGGCCAAGTCGCGTTTCGTATTGACAGATGAATACGCTCAGTTTATTAAATAGCCTACGTCTTAGTTAAATACGCTTACTTTATTTAATATTAATTATAAGTGTATTAAATGTCTCTTGCAAGCTATGAAGGGACAATGAATCAATACACTGACAAAGTCCCTGCAACACCAGCTCAACCGAACAATGCCAAAGCACCACAACGTAGAAAACAGCAGCGCGTTTAATAAATGATTACAATGAATTTCATTACACATGTACAAGAAAACACACCATCAGCATACAACGCAACATATGTGACCCTGGACCACAAAACCAGTCTTAAGCATCGCTTGATTTTTCAGAACATTTTAACCAAATGCTTTCACAAAGTGGTGGGGAAATCCCCAGCGTATAACACCAATGCTAGACAAATACTTTGTTTGCACAGTCCTACCGTAATTAAGTAACTCATAGATGTTAGTCTGGCGTCCGGGGGAAACGTTTACCTCGAAGGAAAGTCATTGTCATGTTTATTCGGCTATATCCAGTGCCGAGGTTCGATGAAACTTTACGAGACCGGCGAGATGCTTCACAGGCGGAAGATATGCGGCGTGATTGACAGCTTTGACACCAAACGGGTACGTGAAAATCAGATGACATGATTTCACAAGTTTTCATTGGCTATTTAGGTATGTGAAGCATACTGTATATGGATATGAACCTGGACATTCAATCTGTCGAAAAATCTCAAAATCGGCAAAATGAACATACGTGAGTTTCATCGGACAGCGACGATATTGTTAACATACTATACACACACCTTTAAAAATGTTCTAATCGAGGGGCAACCTTCCGATATCTCTAATGAAGCCAACACGGAAGTGACTTAAACTGCAATTCATCGACTGGCCGCTTGAGGCTGGCTTCAAAAGGGAGTCAATTCCCATAGACTCCCATGTTAAAAATGGCCAACTTTACAGTAGAAAATAATATGTTTACAGCCTGGTACAAAAAGTGTTTTTGGCCTATATAGCTAATTTTGCCCCTCATGACAACTGTGAGGGGGGTGAATTTTTTTGTAACTCACCCGTTTAGATTATATTAAGCCTTAAACTTCTGCATAATTAAGGGCGTGGTCGCTTGAGTGTCGGTTGAACAGCCACTGCTGTCACTAGACTCGCGCTAGGCGGGCGTGGTTTCACCTCAGCTTCACCCATGTCCCGCCTCTTTACCCATTTTCGGTTTTCCGCGAGTAATTCGCGGGGACGCGCGGCCAAGATGGCGACGGCAGGCAACGCCTACTTTAAGCTTCAAAAGCGATCTTCACAAACCAATGGGTGACGTCACGGACACTACGTCCATATTTTTTTACGGTCTATGGTTCTAATATATACCATTCTGGGGCCCATTTCAGTAAGGTCAGGGCTGTACATTAACTTATTTTGCACATAACGCTGGTGCTACAGACGTTAAAAGTTTTGTAGCACAGGCCAAACTGTTGTAGCACAAACATAATACTACATAATTAACATTAAGTTATCATATCCGTAAACAAAGCCATGTAATGAATTTCAATAGCACTTACATTAAGTTCTCATACAGTGCACAAAAAAACTAACTATTAAAAAAAAAATTTCACCGTTTTTCAATATTTTACTATGTTCTTACCTGAACTTAGATTAATTAATAAATGCCTATCTTTTTCCAATGCTTACATTTAATCTTTGTACAGCGGGTGGTGAATGTGTACCATTTAGCCTTGCCCCATTCATTCCTTAGGATCCAAACGCGGATGAATTTAGAAGCCACCAAACACTTTTATGTTTTCCCTATTTAATACTGTTACATGAGTAGTTACACGAGTAAGTATGGTGGCACAAAATAAAATGTGTTTTTTTTAAGTGGATAAAAAATGAGAAATTATTGTTTAGTGGAAAAGCACGACCTCAGGTGCAGTAATACTGATGGAAGTTTAAGCGAGAGGGGGAGTAGTCAGGAGGTATGATGTTACTACAGCGTGCTGAGTTTAAAGTTCAACTAAGTTAAAATGACTTGCACTGGCAATTTGATTATAACTAAAAGACTAAAAATTGTTTTAAAGTGTATGTAATAAAAATGTGCGCAATTAATAAATGTTCTAAATTAACTAACAAGATAGTTAAACACCACTCTTCATTTTTAAATGGGGAGGAGACCACAAGAAACTCTGAGTTTACAGAATAAAACCTGCTCCCAACCAGGTTAGGTTCACAGAGAAAGTTACCCTGGAAACAGACTCTTAAGTATCCACCTTATTTTTGAATGTGGAAGTAAGTGAAGTAAGTATTTCCCTTCTTTGTGCGAGACGTCCGTTTCAATAGCCAGCCGGTAGAAAACAGTGTAGTGGGAGCACGCGTAAAACATGATTTAAAAAGTTATTATGGTAAATATTTACTACACCTGCCATGTTTGAACCAGTGTGAGGATGAAATAAAGAAGTGGCCTGATATGTCACATGAAGATGTATTCAATCATTTCGTGTTGTTGCTTGGGGGTGACTGGTCTTTAATGTTCAAATATAAAAGCACAATGGCAAACCAGTATCTTTACAATAGGAGTGTTTGTACATGGAATATAGACGGTTTCAGCAGTAACAACATAAACAAGCGGCTGTCGTGGTCCGCACGTAACTTCTGGTAAACTCCGCTAAGAATAAATATAACAAGCAAAAAAACAACACATAGATTACCTAGGAAACCAAAACATTTGTTATTTTCGACAAGGCATTTGTTCAAGAAATCAGTTTAGCAACTAGTCAGACCATTAAAAAAACGAAAGTAAAGTTCGGATCCAGACGTGTATCGCGTCAGCGCACGTGCGTTCGATGAAACCGTCTCCTATTGACTTCATGTTTGTAACTTTTCAGGCGATGGTTTAAAATGTCACAACTGTCCCTCTGGTGTTACTGGATGGATGTGTGTATATAGTTGACACACACACAGTGTCATTGTTTTGTCTCAAGAAGCACGCTAGTATATAGTTTTTGGTAAGGTTTGTTTGTAAAAACTTCTTTATTGTCCTAAAATTACTAAGGCCTATTCCTAGATTAATCTAAACCCTGTCCAGGAAACCGCTTCTCAAAATTTTCACTTAATCAGCTTTCTGAAACGGGCCCCAGTTAAAGATATTTCAATGCACTATTTAGCTTTGAGGTAGCCTAGTACTAATATGGGCTCTATAGGTACTAAAGGTGTACTTTTTTGAAAGAGTACCCCTTCAGTGACGACTTATGTACCTTTTTCTGAGAGTGCAGGACAGGTTTGAGAAACGATGTTCTAGCTGAAGAGTTTAGAGGTGCCAAAGAATGCATTGAAATAATATGTTGTTCTCTGATATCTACATAGAAGGTTTGGGACTTTATTAAGTAAAAAAATGATCCAGAAACTAGTGGTGAGCAGAGCAATGTTTAGTGAAACACCGAAACAGATGAATCAATTGTGCCGTATTGTTTCCATGCTTTGACAGATTAATCCAAAAGTGCCTCCACAGTGACACCTAGTGGTCGCTGGCATGTCGTCATGTGAATGATGTGGCTCAGATGGGCACTGACAAATTGTAGTTTGTGCAACATAAATGATGGGATGGCAGAGTAAATAGTGTTCTTGAATAACATGCTGGCGCCTTAGGATTGAACCTAGGGTGATGCATCCCTGTCCACATTGATAGAATCTGTTTCGACATCTGTATAACAACATGATCTTGGTTTAGGCTATTTATTGTGAATTATAGGTTATTCTGACCATGAAAAATGAGAGATTTACAAATTAAATGGTGGTAAATGAAAATAATAATAAGAAATTAATAAATAAAAACCAAGCCACAATGTGACATTTCTTACATATCAAGATTTTTATTCAGAAATATTAATTGTTCTGCTGTTGAAGGACACAGCCTACTTCATTTTAAAAATTAAATCTTCTGAAAAAAAATCTCTCACAAGGAACACTTGTTGCTGGCATGTGGAGATTTTTAGCAAGTACTTATACAAAGAAGGAAAAATTACTTTTCTTTATTTTCAGTAACTTAGAAGATCATTTGCTTTGGGGTAAAATGCATTTTAAGGTATTTTTGTTTTCGACCCTGTCAATCAAATGCAGATTCGGCAGGTAAGGCACCTTTCGAAACACTTGTGAAATGCACCAGAGCTTTATTTAGCGTAGTCACGTGACATTGATGTTTGATTCATACGTCTTAACGTGACTTAAAAAGCAGAATAAAAAACAAGTGGTGGTCCTGCATCTTCATATGATGTCCTAGCAGGAGTGATCTCTCCAAACTAATTGATTGTACAAATCATCTCTGGAGCAGGTGTCCTTTTTAAACCCATAGCCAATGCAACACTTTAATTGCTGATAAATTAACTTGTAGTTGAATGAACTTAAATTGTAGATTATTATGAGATTTTGTGCAGTTGTAAATAATACACCAACACTTTCAGCAGTTCCCAAGAATGTGGTTAATGAAATATGATGTGCAGTAAGTGAATGTAAATGTTATTCTATATCAAAAGATTATAAAGTGCAATTGTTTCTGATAGCCAGTAAAGAAATTCTCTCATATAACAATCCTTTAGAGAAACTACCTGCAAGTACCTTAATAAGTTCACTTCAATTGCATTCAATTGCACATTAGCTGAAAGTCCTGCATCTGCTGAGTCTGCACAGAATAGTGTAGTAAAGAAGATAAATATATTTGAAAATATGTGCAGAAACATTATTTGGTTATTGGCATTTTTTTATTACAAATCGCCTCGAAGCCTCGTTAAATTCCTATGACGCGCACTACACGCGCTGAGATCTGATTCACACGGACCGTTGTTCAATGTTCAGGAAGCACATCATAGCGCTTGGTACATTTTGAATTTAGGTGGCGCGATGGCGGAGCGAATATGTCCATAAACGGCAGAGAGAGAATGTCTAAAGTTTGGGATCATTACATTATCATTACATTCAGCATCTGAACTGAAAACATCCACTGCTGTTTCACCAAGCGTCGATGAAACAAGGTAACGTAGCTTCCGCTGATTTTAATCCCATACTGTATTTTGTAGCGATGTCGTTATGCGGTTTGACTAGATATGATGTTTAGCTTTAATGTTTTCGTATTCACGTTCAATTGCAGGAGAGTATAGATTAAAAAAGAACCCCTTCACACACACGCATGCACTTTACAGGTGTGTGTACCAAAAACCGGCACCACATGCAATCATATATGGGCAACTTGTAATCTGATATATTTTGTTCAATAATAATAATCTCTGTCTTATTGGAGTTTAGCATAAGGAAGTTATTCTCTCTCACGCGAGTCAGACCGATCGCGCAATTTATGTAGCCACGCAACAATAATTTCAGCATGCATTCACTGTATACAGCGGGACGTGATGTTGTGATTTTTCGAACGGATTCTTAACCTAAAATGCACCGCATTGCAAGTGATGCAAACCAAATGCAGCGTTCTATTGAAAATTAATGTATGTATTTCTGCAGTACCAAAATGCAATGAAGCAACTGAATGTCTGACTGGGATGTCACTCTTCCTCACGCACAGCACGTGTGCACACACAGGTTGTTACCATAGCAAATAGGCTCACCCCAGAAATGATATATTATATGTTAGTAGCCTAATGGTAATTGCTGCAGGTGTAGAAATGTACATAAACCAGATATTTACTTTGATGTCAGGGCTAGATTACAGCATGCCACCTGTTGTGCATATTAATAAATTAAAGTGTTTAATTGTTGGCACTGGCACTTATAAACACTAAATGGGTAAAAATTGAAATAAATAGGCTTATTTTTTGGAGCCAAATACCTCTGGTTTTTTAGAAATAAAAGCCAAATGCTTGAACATTTTACAGCCAAGTCATTTACGATTTTCGTTATGGATTATTTGTTTTGGTTGTTTAAAATCACACAAAAAATGTTTATCCGATTACTCGATTAATCGATCGATTCAGTGCTAGATTAATCGATTACAAAAAGAATCGATAGCTGCAGCCCTACCGCACGCACACACATTCTGATTACCATGTTTTGTGGGATATTCCATAAATGTAATGGATTTTATGCCGTACAAACTGTATATTCTATATTCCCTTCCCCTAACCAAAACCCTAACCATCACAGAAAACTTTATTGTACCTTAGATTTTCAATAAAAAACATTGTTTATTGAAAATATTTATTGAAAATGTGTATTGAAAGATTTTTTTGTAGTAGAACTGTAATACCCTGCTGAAATAACAATAGAAACCATCACAAAAATTCTAATAATTTCTGTTCATTATAAACCATTAGCTGTTTCTATTAAAACCCTTACAAAATTCAGTTTTCTAGTGTGTTTTGGGCATTATTCCAATACGATGTATATTGGTTCCCACTTGCCATCTTTCAATGGAATTACATTCCAATTAAATTCCAATAAAATGTGCATTGATCCAGAATCCTGCAACGGGTCGATACCTGCATAAAAGTGTTTAAAACGTGTGGATTGTGACATTCCTAAAATTCACGGGTGGGGATGCAGGCGGATAATTAACTCCTTGCGGGCGGGTAGTAGCGCAGATTAAAAAAATATGTGCAATATTTGTATGTCTAAATTACAATTATACATAAGCAACGACGATATGACATTTGACCCATCACATCACCACCACTGCGACAGTGCAACTTTTGTTGATGCTTTTTGTAGCCTAGTTGGAGCGAGTGTTGCAGGAGTAGCTATGGATGAAGTAAAAGTTGGTAATTAGGGTATAAAAAATTGCAAAATTGTATGTGTGGAGAGAGTGTGTTTTAATACGAAGTTGTATTTTTTGTTGTTCTTTTTTCATTAATAGGTCTATTTGTGTATTGTTATCAGGTTGCATAGCCTATTTATATGCCGATAGTAGGCTATTTGAATGGTTCAAAACAAAGCTCACTTTAGCCTGTTTCATTAGCCCATTCATGATGCTGTTGTGATGTTGAGAGAGGTCCGAGATAAATCACTTAAATTGGAATGATTTTAGTGTGATTTATCGTGGGCACGGATTGGATAACGAGCCAAATATTAACGGGTCTAGGCGGGTGCGAATTTAATTTTGATATTATCACGGGTGATGGGTTGGATCTGGTTCTGAACTTTGCGTGTATTGGCGGGTCTCCAAAAATGGACCTGTGGGCGAATCCAGGATTTTATAAATGAGGGGGCACAGGGGGGACCAAGAACCAGTCAAGGGGGGCCAATCAGAAAATTCAAATGAAAATAAATACTGGTTTAGAAAATATTAAGCATGGTCACAAAATCTTGTGCAATGCCACATGCTCTAATATAGATGGTATAATTTTTTTGTGTTTTGCATGGTTTAGGCCAGGGGTTTTCAAACCTGTCCTGGAGCACCACTAGTACTGTACATTTTGCATGTTTCCCTTTCGTGACACACCTCATTCAGTTACCTTACACACCCAGTTCAGGTCTTGCAGTCTCTAATGAGCTGAAGATTTAAACCAGGTGTGTTTAATGAGAGAAACATGCAAAATGTGCAGTACTAGTGGTCCTTCAGGACAGGTTTGAAAACCCCTGGATTAGACAACACAGTTCTGTTCCAGAATAGTTCACTTTAAACAAATTGTCATAATTTACTCATCCTAAAGTTATTTCAAACCTGTATGAGTTTTTCTTCAGCTGAACACAAAATAAAATATTTTGAAGAATCTTTAGTAGCCAGAAAGTTGATGAACCCCATTGACTGCCATGTTATTTTGTTCCTACATATAAAGTCAATGGGATCCATCAACTGATTTTGGTTACCGACATTCTTAAAGCTTTTCTTTTTTGTGTTCAGCAAAAGAAACGCATAGTAGAAACACTACTAACCTTTCGTTAAGTCATGATACTCGATCAACCATCTTCTCTGTCAGTAACATCTGTTGACTGTTAACGTATACGTGAAAAGACAAGTACACTGAGGAACCCAGGTGGAAAAACACCACCAACTTTTAATTCCTTCACTCAGTGTCATGTAAGAGAGGCACTGTCGAGGTTCCGCACGCAGCATTGAGAAAGCGTGCGCGAGAGAGTGAGAGAAGCGCTGCTGAGCGCTTGCAACAGTGAATGAAGCCGTTTTAAATAGTAAAATAAAATGTAAATGGTAATTATGTAAAATCTATTTGATTTGTGTTGATTTGTGCCAGTGTTGAGTCTGTGGTGGGGCGCCAGCTCCTTCTTCACGTTCGCATGAGTCTCAAATCAAACAGTGATTGACAGCTCTCTGGTCCAATGGTGCGGTGGGCATTTTCAGGTTGACAGTAAATCTAGCTGGCCCAATGAGATTGGAGAGGGGGCACCAGGGGGGGCCAATCATATTCCAGGGGGAGCCGGTGCCACCCCATGTCCCCCCCTCTAGACACGCCCCTGCCGTGCATTGATCATGTCTTGGTTTGGTGTTAATTAATTTGTATGTTGTATAGCTATAACAATCCACTGATTATTTGGTAAAATATTAGTCTATACATGTGAACAGTTCAATCACTGCTTTTTTCAGATATTTTCAAATATGGTCTGAAAAATCTTTAGTGAAGTCTGTATGTTTGAGTCTGGAAAAGTATGGAATTTTGAAATGAAAAATGTGTAGGAACCGTGATAGTTCTGTTTATAGTTACAGAATTCTGAGTTGTCACAGCTATTACTTTTTTCTGTGTAAGGATATAAGGGTACAATACAAGCAAGGCAAAATGATAGATTTTATTATAATAAGCACTTTTTCCCCATTAGAGCGCCAGCTATGTGCGCTGTGGATTAAGAAGCTTTGTGACCCTGTAACCTATGGCTCTGGACTGACTGGAAGGAAAAATCGTAACATGTATGCCCGCCTTCTTCTGCACATGCTCAGAACAGGGGTTTTGGAGGGCCCCTTTACCAACAAACCTGAACCTGGCAGCCTCAAGACTTTACCCACATACATGGTAAATATTTATTTATATATTTATTTTTAGGTCTCTTTATTAAGGTGCAAACAGAATATACAGGAAATATGTACACAAAATAAAATGTTGACAGTTTTCAGAACAAAATGGGTTTTTCAGGCAAAAGTCAGTATTTAGTCTGAACTCTCTTGGCACTAAATACTTCATAAGTCATTAAATTAGAATTAGACATGTTTAAAAATGATAGCCTGCTTGTGCCTGGGTCTTCAGCAGGGGGTCCTCCAAATTTTGTTTGAATTCAATATATATATAATTTTTGAAAAATTAAATTAGACATCAAATAAAAATGCATTAACAGGCTAACTTGATTAAGATGAAGAGCAGTTCTTAGTTTAAAATTTAATCAGTAAAATTTAAATGTTATGTTAACAGCATGTGATTGTATAAACCACAAATTATTATTTTAATACCTTGGTATTGTAACCATAACAAAGTAAGTAATCCATTCCTAATTTAATACATAAAGGGTTTCGTTGCAAAACTTTTTTTTATTTTTTTTATTTTTCAGAAAACTAGTTTTTTGGTTGTGCATTCCAATTAATATCAATTCAACTGCTGTTGGTTTGTTTTGATTTAAACCTTCATAACTTAAAAAATACAGCTAAGTAGCACCATAAAACAAAATAATAACATGATAACATCATAATAAACATGTTTTGACAATAATGTTAAAAACGGATTCATCTCGTTTTGCAACGAAACTCTTCACATGTACTGGGGGTCCCTGCTCCACCTCTCTATCCATTAAGGGTCATTGGTCTGAAAAAGGTTGAAGACCTCTGTGCTAGTGTGTAAGAGGAGATCATACTAAAACAAAAAAATTTTTTTTTAATACTGCTTATAAATTTCCTGTGTTTTTGGTTGTCTGTTTGTATTCTAATAAATATATATATATATATAATTATTTATGGTCATTATACCTTTGCAAAAACAGCATATCTAATGGTGGCATGGTGGCCTTTTGATTGTTGTATAGTACTGTAGTACTATTCAGAACAGTACATACTACTATTCTGTACTCCTGAGAGTTCCTAACACCAAAATTCAATCCTTCAGGTTTTGAGAATTAAAATGAGTATTGATTACTTGGCGTTTTTGCGTGTTTTTCTATGTGAAGTCTATCTACTTTGATGAACCATTGGTGAGAAAGTCACGGGAGTGGAGCTCTGCAGAGCTGCCGGACTGGGTGTGTGGTGAATTGGGTCAAGCAGACGCCACATGGTTCACATCACCACTCTCAAACGCACAAAGGTAGGACTTTAGACCTAGTATTGTTTGGATGTAATTCAAATCAGTTTTCTATACATAAAATGATAAGTTAGTAAGTTTAATTATAATTTAGGATGACGTTTGAATGAAATTTGGGAGTGAATATTAAATCATTAGGCCTGTCGGCACATGTCTGGGTTTCCACAAAATTGGTTCAAATTATCCACTGTCAAAAATTACATTAAAAAATTAACACTTCAGTAATTTTTGATTAGCCTAACTTGAAGTAAGTACTAGATATACTAATATGATGTACTGTATGAATACTTTCGTGCTTTGAGTTAGAATTAATAAAATAAGTTTATAGCAATAAAAACTGTTGACAGTAGTGTCACAATTTTTCAAATCTTTTCAGTTTTTTAAGTTTTATTTGTATAGCGCTTTTCACAATTGCTCAATTGTACCAAAGCAGTTTTACATCAATAAAAACCAGAGAAGCACAGAAAAATCAGAGCCCAACAAAAGTAGCAAAATACAGTGGCTAAAATGAAACGTACTAGTTAGTGAAGTAAAGCTAATATAAGCTGTCTCCCAAGGGCTTAAAAAACTCGGAGAAAAACCCTGTATAGGAAAAAAGTCCTAGGTAGAAAAAACACCCTTCAGATAGAGCCAGACCTAGCCGATCCTACAAAAAATACACTATATAGTAAATACTATATAATAAAATGTAATACGAACACATGGTGTACAGCACTATTTTTAGCCTTTCATTGATAAAAACTAAAGCGGCTGATCTGCGCGTCTTTCATTAGTTTCATTTTACAAGCGTGTGCAAGTTGTCCAATCTTATTTCAGCAATTGCGCTGAAATATCAGAGAAAGCTCTTCCATATACACAGACAAAACATTGTGTAGCATGTTTACTTACAACACAAGCAGTGGACTCATAATATTAGTTTGCATCCATTTAAACCCGTCATTAGTCCCGCTCATATTTAAATCACAGGAGAGGGACTCGTCCACCGACCATCCTCTCAGTAATCTGGAGAGAAGCGATCGAAAGTGGACAAAAGAGACGAATTTAAATACCAGGTGTAAACGTGATGCGTCTCTCTCGTCCACTTGTGATCCGATCGACTTCTAAATACAAAGTGTAACAGACCCTATTATATTTTTCCTCACGTCGACGAAAAAGGAGTGCCTAGTCTACGTTTATGGTTGCTTTTTGTATGTGATTTAAAGCGGACATATCACGAAAATCTGACTTATTCCGTGTTTAACATAAATCTGTGTGCTATGACGGATCACAGGCAAAGGATGCTATAAATTGTAATTATTAGAGCCCGAGCACTAACACTCATGACATGGTTGAAGCTGTTTCGTCAGTTTTTTTTTTAAATATTAGTTTATCGCCCATTATGAATGCAGATACCGATAGTTTGGAAAATGCCTAATACCGGCCTGCCGTATATCAGTCGTGCTCTAGAAGACATCAGCTTGTTTTTAGGACAGTGAAAACGGCGCTATACAGATAAGTAAATTGTGTGAAAAATGTTTTTTTCTACACGTGAAACATGAACACATGTTATTTTGCGCACTGTTAACACAATCAAAGGTTTAAAAACACAGAAAGAACGGGACCTTTAACCAGTACTATGTTGAAAAAATAAAGTAATTTTAAATTACATGTAGGCATACAGGTCGACCCTATTTCAAGGTCCACTCAGTTAATTTATCAACCCATTTAATTAAACAAAACAAAATCAGGCTAAGCCGTATGTTTGTGTTTTGTCACATAAGCGGGGCCTTTACAATACCACAATAATAGAATTGTGGTGTTCTGCAATTTCAGGTCCTGATTCAGAAAGTCTGTTACTGTGAACTTTTAGGGTTTGATTTAAAGACATTTAGATCACATACTCAAGTTCTGTTGGAGAAAGTTACAGGCGTGTTGCTTTCCTGTCATGAGGTGAGCTAATGGAAATTACATTTTTTTCTGTATGTGTGTGTTGTAATTAACTTTTTCTCAGTTCGAAATAAATAAATAAATAAAATGAAAACAAATGTCATGTCAAATGTATATATTCTTATTGAACATAGAACTAAAAACGATATTCTTATAAAATATTGTTGTGTCCAGACAATAATTGTCATTTCATTGTAACTTCACGAAAGAGAGATTTTGTTCAGTACAGTATTATAGAGCCAATTTTTATTATGAAATAGTATATTTTTAGTAATATTAAAATTGATTTACAGATAGTCCTGTGTTTGTCCACCTGATGGCGAACTTTACTTAACTTGAGTTTCTGGTGTAATGAATGTGAGTCCAAACCTCCGCGTCATAGCAGGATGAGGTTCAAACATGTGTGTCTGTAACAGACAACAAAGTAGAGAAATCTGCAGATGTCAGGTTACCTGTGTGTTCAATATTGCTCTTATTTCTTTAGAAAATGATGGTTTAGTCTCTAAGCAGTAGTAACTTGATAAATAAGTGCTGCTAGCTCAGGCTGACATTTATTGTACATATACAACTTCTGCCCGTAACTTGTGGATATAAATGGTTCCTAAAATCTTGCAGCTTGTTTATGAGAAGCTAGCTACGATTCTATAACTTCTATAAGAAACTTTCTTTCAGTCAGTTGTGTAAATACCCAATACAAATTAATAAATTATGATAAATTATATTGGAAATTTCTTTTGTTTTGTCTTTGTCAATTTATTGCATCAGTCTTTGTTGAAAGCCTGCACCAGTCTGCACATTTTAAGATAGTCGGAGCTGACAGATTTCACAGAAAATCCAGTATTATAAGGTGGGTACAGACTTTGATACCATCCAGTCAGAGGATATCGAAGTATATTTTAAGCTGATTGAACAGACATATCATCAACCCACCCGAGACCAAATCCAAATTTATTTGGTTTGTTTTGTCTTTTGCTATTCAACAAGCATTGCCAAGTGCGACAATGAGAGTCTCCAACTTTTGTGTGCCAAGCCCCGCCAACAAGACCGGTCATAAGAGAGATCAGATGTGTTTCTGAGTCAGTACGGCCAGGTGCCGGTGTCTTAAGTGGAGAGATTGTGGACTTGTGTCGCTGAGTCTGGGGCTGCTATTATCAGATGCAGGTCAAGACTCGGGGACTTTAATCAGGCCGCGGGGCTGCAGCACCTCTACAGTTCTCTTTGATCCCACACTTTCATCTGATTCAATTATCCCCATCCACCTGTTAACGGCCAGACGCCAATCACAATGACTGGCCCTCATCTGCCAGCTCAAAGGAAACACTGTGTGTATGTGTGTAGTGCATGCATTTTCTTGGAAATGTATTGCCTATGCCCTTTTTGATCTGTCTTTTGATGTGGCGGGAAACACAGGGATTTATTTTCTGCCCTTTTAACCCCCACTGGCTGGCATGTTGCACCACAGCTCACATCAATAACTCCTTTTCACATATTATTGATACTGTAAAATCTGTACTGACTTATCGCATATCCTGCATAGTAGAAAATCTGTTCAGCTGGTGTCGATGAGGCCTGTATGTGTATGCGCAGACAATATGGGGAGGCTGTTATGCTTCCCACATCACCATGCTGCATCTCTCTCCTGCAAAAAGAATGCCGTAAATCACGACTTCAAAACCACGACTCACGACTCTGAACTGGGAGTACATCGATCTAGTAAGAGTCACGGGTTTGACTGCCGTTCCAGTGCACTTTCACAAGGAGAAGGTTGGAAAAGCACAAGTTACAGGTTGCCTGGAACTAGGGATGCTCCGATCAATGCTGATCTCCACTAAAAATACATGGCCGATCACTACTCTGAATCGGACAGCCGATCTTATTTACAGCTATTTCATGTACTACGGCTTTTGTTCAGTAAGTCCTTATCGATCTGAAATCACTGTTAGTTTGAATCGTTTATAACATGCATTTGAAAAAGCAACACTCATCAAACATAATTATTAAACATATTCTTTATTATCATGAAAATACCTGAAAAGGTTTGAAGAACAGCAATATAAATATATCCTTCAGTCATTTCATAGAGCTGCATACAGCGCATTTTGAGTGTTTGTTTACTTTGTGTACACGGATTCATTTGTAAAGAAGTCGATGCTGGATTTGCAGAGAGACTGTGATTAAAAGCACCACTAATATTGGGTCTGACAAAAATGACACAGCAGGATACACAGTAAGACATTTTACTTTATTTAAGTTTCTGCGTTTCACTATTGCTTTGTTAGAAGAGATTGCTTGATATGTCCTGTTGTAACATCCGTGTCTAAACACGTATTCTTGACTGTTTTAGGCCATGTTTACATTAGACCATTTGCGTTTTAAAACGGCATTTTAAAATGAAAACGATCCTCGTTTATACTGGCATTTTAAAAAGAATCTTCATCCACACTATACACCACCATAAACGCATGAAACATGACCAATCACGTAACTGGGCATGCGCATAAAAGTGTAAAATAACTTATTACTCTAATAATAGCTTACCTTTGCACGTTTACGCAGCCTAGGGGTGTGCGATATTGACAAAAATTCATAAATGGGTCCTTTGCTGGCAACTATAACAGACACTATTTTTGAACCTATAAAAATGTGTTTGGGAAAGTCTTATACTGTTCTATTTCCCCCCTACAACATATTAATATGATTAATAGGTTAATTTTGATTAAAAGGTCTTTATTATTTAAAAAGAAAGCATTCAAGTGAACAGTACTAAACAGTAGCAAACTTGAAGCAAAAATAAATTTCAGCAAATGCAAACTTCAATCAAACAAAGTAAGAAGTGAAGTATTGCTTTAGACTACCAGAAATGCTTATTGCATTAATTTTTAAAAGTGTGCGAGGTCCGTGCACGTCCTCCGCTAGCAACGCACAAATAGCTAAAAGCCAAGCGCCTAAACGAGCATTATAATAATGACGTTGAGTTTATTGTTTTTATTAATTTATATTCACAAAACTTATCAACAAAACATCGATTTAAATTAAGAGACAAATTAACTGAAACGAAATTCATTTTAAAGTAGCAAACAAAACTTACATTAAACTGGAAAATAATGTCTGACCCATTACAATTCTCCCTTCATATTGGCCTTTGCAACGCCTATATGGCATTTAAAATTACAGTCTATCTTTCGTAAGCTAACTAAATTTAAACAAAACATAAACACTTATACTGTTCTAGCTCCCCCTACAACATATTAATATGATTAATAGGTTAATTTTAATTTTATAACTAAACAGAAAGGTCTTTATGCTTTAAAAAGAAAGCATTCAAGTGAACAGTAAACAGTAGCGAACTTGAAGCAAAAATAAATTTACACAAATGCAAACTTCAATCAAACATAGTAAGAAGTGAAGTATTGCTTTAGCCTACCAGAAATGCTTATTGCATTAATTTTTAAAAGTGTGCGAGGTCCGTGCACGTCCTCCGCTAGCAACACACAAATAGCTAAAAGCCAAGCGCCTAAACGAGCATTATATTAATGACGTTGAGTTTATTGTTTTTATTAATTTATATTCACAAAACTTATCAACAAAACATCGATTAAAATTAAGAGACAAATTAACTGAAACGAAATTCATTTTAAAGAAGCAAACAAAACTTACATTAAACTGGAAAATAATGTCTGACCCATTACAATTCTCCCTTCATATTGGCCTTTGCAACGCCTATATGGCGCTTAAATTACAGTCTATCTTTCGTAAGCTAACTAAATTTAAACAAAACATACACATTAAACCCAACAATACTCAAACATTAATATAAAACAGACATTATCTAAAAGGATACATGTTAAAACAATCCGATATAGCGTTTATAATAGCTGGTTGGTAGATGTTTACTATTTTTGGAAAAACCTCCGTTGCAAACCAATATTTACATGAATAAAATAATTTTTACTTTGAAAATGATGCGCTGTCACGTTAACGTCAGCTGGTCGTTTACATAAGACTCCGTCTACGTTCATTTACACTCAGAGCAACGTCTGAGTTCTCAAACTAAAACAGGGTCTTCAGCGTTTGCGAACGAATCCGTTTATGAGGGTCGAAAACGGTGATGTAGTGTAGATGAAAGGCGTAAACGTAGCAAAAGTAACGCGTTTTAAAGCATAAACGCATTAATGTAAACATAGCCTTAATTTACTAAAAACATTAAACGATTAATGAAGGTACAACACTTAACACTTGCAACCCCTTCAGCCGTTACTTATTCACGATACAGCACTTGCCTCGAGTACCTTATTGCTTTTATAAAACGGTTACTACACATTATAAAACGGTTAGTTCCAATCCTTGATTCTGATTGGTCAATAGGTGTGCTTTATTCGCAATAAAACACTGCTATGACCACTTCACCCAACGGTTCTATTTAATATCACTGCGCCCTTAGCAACACCCTTAGCAACACATAAACATATAATGAGACAAAGTCTGAGAACAGTTTGTTGTTTTTATTTGAACTTTCATGTTGTTTTTCACAGTCAGGGACTATTTTTTCTAGCGGAAGGAATGCTTTTATTGATTTAACTTCATGAAAGGTGCACTAATATTTTTTTTACTTTAATATTGTGTGGTAACCGTTTTATAAAAGCAATAAGGTACTCGAGGCAAGTGCTGTATCGTGAATAAGTAACGGCTGAATGGGTTGCAGGCACTCCGCTTCGCGTCGTGCCTAACAACGCCCTTCAGCCGTTACTTATTCACGATACAGCACAGCCTCTCGTACCTTATTGCTTACATATAAAAGTAAAAAAAAATAGTGCAACTTTCATGAAGTTAAATCAATAAAAGCATTCCTTCTGCTAGAAAAAATAGTCCCTGACTGCGAACAATAACATGAAAGCTCAAATAAAAACAACAAACTGTTCTCAAACTTTGTCTCATTATATGTTTATTGCTAAGGGTGTTGCTAAGGGCGCAGTGATATTAAATAGAACTGTTGGGTGAAGCGGTCACAGCAGTGTTTTATCGTGAATAAAGCACACCTATTGACCAATCAGAATCAAGGATTGGAACTAACCGTTTTATAAGGTAATTTAGGCAAGTTGCGTTTGAAAGGTCAAACACTCAACAAAGCGTTTTTTATCATATAACTGTGGTATGTAACGTTACGTGTATGTAAGACCAACCTCACAAGCACAATATAAATATACAAAGTTATTGATAAAGGACTTAACCAGCTGCGGTTTAGATTCTGATGCGCGCTTACTTTGTTGTATACGGTAATTTAGTCACGTCGAGTTTGAAGTTTTGTTTATACTTTACTAAACGTATTGTCATTTACAGTTGAAAAAAAGTATGTGAACCCTTTGGGCTTACTTGGATTTCTTCATAAATTGGTCATAAAATGTGTTCTGATCTTTATCTAAGTCAATAGAGAAACAATAGAGAAACACAGTCCGCTTAAACTAATACCGCACAAACATTATACGTTTTCATGTTTTTATTGATCACAACATGTAAACATTCATAGTGCAGGGTGGAAAAAGGATGTGAAACCCTTGGCTAATGACTTCTCCAAGAGCTAATTTGAGCCAGGAATCAGCAAACCGGGGGTCCAATCAATGTGATGAGATTGGATGTGTTGATTAAAGCTGCCCTGTCCAATAAAAAACACACACCAGTTTTGAGTTTGCTGTTCTAAAGAAGCATTGTCTGATGTGAACCATGCCTCGCACAAAAGAGCTCTCAGAAGACCTACGATCAAGAATTGTTGACTTACATAAAGCTGGAAAGGGCTACAAAAGTATATCTAAAAGCCTTGATGTCCATGTGTCCAGGGTAAGACAGATTGTCTACAAATGGAGAAAGTTCAGCACTGTTGCTACACTCCCTAGCCGTGGACGTCCTGTAAAGATGACTGCAAGAGCACAGCGCAGAATGCTCAATGAGGTGAAGAAGAATCCTAGAGTGTCAGCTAAAGATTTACAGAAATCTCTGGCACATGCTAACATTTTTGTTGACAAATCTACATTAAGGAAAACATTAAACAAGAATGGACTTCATGGGAGGACACCACGGAGGAAGCCACTGCTGTCCAAAAAAACATTGGAGCACGTTTGAAGTTTGCAAAAGAGCACCTGGATGTTCCACAGCACTACTGGCAAAACATTCTGTGGACAGATGAAACCAAAATTGAGTTGTATGGAAAGAACACACAACGCTATGTGAGGAGAACAAAAGGCACAGCACACCAACATCAAAACCTCATCCCAACTGTGAAATATGGTGGAGGGGGCATCATGGTTTGGGGCTGCTTTGCTGCCTCAGGCCCTGGACGGATTACTGTCATCGATGGAAAAATGAATTCCAAAATTTATCAAGACATTTTGCAGGAAAACTTAAGACCATCTGTCCGCCAACTGAAGCTTAACAGAGGATGGACGATGCAACAGGACAACGACCCAAAGCATAGAAGTAAATAAACAACAGAATGGCTTCAACAGAAGAAAATACGCCTTCTGGAGTGGCCCAGTCAGAGTCCTGACCTCAACCCGATTGAGATGCTGTGGCATGACCTCAAGAGAGCGATTCACACCAGACAATTTATGAAGAAATCCAAGTAAGCCCAAAGGGTTCACATACTTTTTCTTTCAACTGTATGTGTATCATCTTTAGCACCCAGAATCTTTTGTGGCTTAAACATATATGTGTTCGGCTGCTATTTTTACACATTAATGTTTTTGAAACATTTCCCCACATGTAATGACGAGGAATGAAGCTGTCCAATCATAGCAGTGGGCGTTTACGTCTAGGTCTTCAATGCGGCCTGCCCCTTCAAACTAACCATTTCTCCAGACAGCCACTAATCCATGTTACAAAATAGCGTATTACATATTGCTTTTGATTTTTCGAATGTAAAAACCACGCGAACATCATAAGTAGACATCAGACAACAGTATAAAACAATAAAATCATCAAATTCACTGCCCCTTTAAACTTTAGAGAAACAGATCAAATGACTTGTTTAAGTTTATTGTAATTGAACACATTTGCGTTTTTGTAAGTCTCTCACTTTCTATCTTGTAACTCCTCGTATTCATTTGAAACTTGAGAGAAACATTAAACAACATATTTATGCTTATTGTGTATGAAAGTGAATAGGCGTTGTTCTCTCACTCTGTCTCGTGCAGTGCATTAATCCTCGTGTTCATTCATATAAACTCAGAGAAACATATTAAACCACAAACTTGTACTGATGAAAGTGAACCGTCACGTTGCTCTCTCTCTCTCTCTCTCTCTCTCTCTCTCTCTCTCTCTCTCTCTCTCGTTCGCTCACTCACTCGCTCTCTCTCACTCACTCGCTCTCTCTGTTGCACTAAGATAACGGTAATCCTTTAGTAGAACATTAATTCAATCTTTAGAAAGACCATTAAAACTACTTGTAGGCTACTGTTTGTGTTTGAGGGAATACAAACGTGTCGTGCTGCCAGTCATTCTTTCTCTCTGTCTATCGCACTCGTGAGGCCGTTCATGGTTGGATAGCACAGATGAAGGGGCGGTATCATTATAATAAGATCCCCTTAAAACGTCATGGGGGAAGCGAAAACCGAATGACCTATTTATTAACATGTTTGCAGAGAGAGCCTTATCAAAACAACGTTACAGGGTTGCTATTTTTCATGTTTTCTGGGTTGGTAGAAGCACTGGGGACCCGATTATAGCACTTAAACATGGAAAAAGTCTGATTTTCATGGAATGTCTCCTTTAATAGAAAAGCAGCTACACTAAGCAGCTCATTGAAGGATTCCAGCATCTTCTGTGTATTGTGACTAAACAATGTCGCTCATTCAAGTAATTCCTTTCCACAAATAACAGGGCAACGAGGCCTGGATAATTTAATAATAGTTTATTCAGCCTGTAGTATTTAGGTGCAGGCTAATTTTTTACTTATTGCAATGCTTAGTAGTTAGCATACTTTGAAAGCATACATCGACCACCCGCGTGCCCCCGCATTATGTAATTTTCGTGTGCTGTGAAAGCTATTCTCTCTAATACAAAATTATTGTGTGTGAACCACTGATCTATATAAATGACTGGATTGCGCATAGAACGCTTGACGTAACTGCGTGAGGTGAAGCCAGCGCAGAGTTCGAGCCGCCATCTTGGTATACCCAACCTGCAGAAAGCGTCATTGACTTCCATTCAAAATCATGATCAAAATTTACCCCCTTTACAGCGTATCAGTTACACAAGGTTAATTTTTAGGATATGTGTACGTTAATTATTTGTTAATTCTGGTGTTATTTGCAATGTTTATGTTTTAATCGGGCAGGATAATGGATTTACAAAAAAACGTTAAGGTGAGTGTGTCTGTTGCATTTGTTAATGACACGGGTATAAATAAAGTTTTTTTTGACATTCAGCTACACGGTGACCGTCAGCGTTATTTCTCCAAATAAGTTTAGGTAACTTGTAAGTTTAGATAACATAATTACAAAACTAGCAAATTATTGCATGCACATACGGTACAAAGTATGATTATTTATTTAGATTTCAGAATGAGCACGTTTATTGTCATTAATACTAAATATGCTGCGGTCTGTCTGCTGATCTGATACTGTAATGAAGATGAATGTATAATAACTGTTTAAAACGCAAAATGTACAACTTTCAGTAAATAACTATTTACATGCTTTGGACGTTTGTGTTGTAATAATGTACAGGGTAACTTCACATATAAAAACGAAGAAGAGTAAAGTGATTATCATTAAAATCTGACAACGTCCATTGATTTAATAGAACATCTGGGTATACCAACATGGCGGCGCGGTGGCTTCACAAGTGTGACGTCATGCGCAATCCAGTCATTTATATAGATCAGTGGTGTGAACATTGTTTTTGAGTGGTCACATAGGAAATAGACAATTACAAAATAAATACATACCTCTGTAAGATGTCCTGTATAAGTGGTTCTTGTGTAACCGGTCCTCCCCACATCAGCTTCAAGTGGGACTCGAATCAACAATTTGTGCAGCATGGGAGTCAGGCGTCCTAAAAAGGTGTAAGGTTTAAAAATAACTACTAATCACAAACTTGATTCAGATTTGTGGAAACTCTAAACATTTCTATTCTGTGCATTTAAAAAACGACACCTAAAGTCTTGTGTTTTTCACAGGAAGAAGGAATTGTTTTATGAGAAGTCTCCGGCCAAACCCTTTGCCTCCAGTCCACTCAAACACATGGAGAAGAGCCATATTAAGATGGTGAGAAACTAAAACCTTCACAGCCTGAACTCCCTTCAATAAACCATTCAGTCCAGCCTTGGACCTCAGATTTTCTTTAGTCCATGACCATTATCATCATTTAAAGCCATAGATTTTACAGGTAGAAATATGGAGTTGTTTCTCAAATTGGCCAAAAACCACCTTAAACCACTTGTCTGGTGTGACTGTTTTTATCGGGTATTTGGGTTCAAACACCTTCATGTAATGGGATTTTATTTGGCTCTTTGGCTATATGAACAAAACTCCCTTAATAAGCCTCACCAGTTTCCATGTATTTAGATTTGAGCTTTCCTGGGAACACAGGAAGGTGAATCTGGAACAGTCAAACATCTGTGTGCCATGAGCGGAGCATGTTTACTCTGTATTTCTTTCCCTCTACTGTTTTTATATATTACTGATTGTTAGAGTATTACATCATATTGTGATTCTTCACTTATGAAATGATCATCTTGGTGAAATCTGTCAGGGTGCTGATGTTTTATGTTGAATACTGTATAATGTTGTTCATTGATGTGGGTTCAGGGTTGGTAGAATGAGTTTTTTTGAATCTGACCTCTCTGTTGGATTTTACAATCTACTTAGTCCAAACCTAGCTAAAGCAATAAATGCCACGATCATAATTCCCATAGTGCCCAACGTCCCTGTACACCATCTGTCTTTTCTTTCTTCCTTACTGTCTGTTTTTCCCCAGGCGGAGGAGACACACAGTGGGCTGCCCATTTCTTCTGATGATAGTGACTTTGAGACCCGCTTCAACAGCTGGAACCTGGGGGTAATGTTGGTATAGTTTTAAATTCTTTTCTCCAACTGCCTATACAGATAAAATACACTTTACTTTTTACATACTGTACTTGTTTTTATATGAATAGAGCATGGGGAAAAAATGCATATGCAATATAGAGCACAACTGTCTTTCATCAATGCTAATTCGCTTAAACATTTGCCTTTTTTGCGTTGTATTTTAACATCTTATTTCTTAGCGCAAAATGCCTCAGTTAAGCTTAATTTACATTACACAATACATTAATGCAAAAGGTCAGTCTCTTGCACAATGTTAAAGGTTTTTCTGTTGGTATAGTAAAAAAATATGCATTGTTTGTAGTTGATGACTATACCATGTGGGAGGAAACATTTGCTGCAGCGATTGCTCAACATGTTGGCATGCACAGTTCTCCGGATCAAAGTGTTTCCAGAACTGTTTACCTCCAGATTCTTTTCAGTAGGCGCTTTTGATTTCCCCGCTGATTGTGATAACATCTGACTACTCGTTCCATCACAAAGTTTACAGAGTCTGAACGTCCTCTTATCAGAGAGTGGAGTGTTGAGATAAGAAGTTGGGCTTGCGGGTAGGTCCGGGCCAGGGCAGTGCCAGGTCTGTCTAACGTGGTGCTCATTCTAAACTAATCACCAGCTGCATCAGGTGTGCACGTGATACGCTGCGATAACACGCTACTGCACTCTTAAGATTTATTTAAGTTCGGAGTTTATTAATGTAAACATCTAGCTTAAACCCAACATACAGTATCTATAAGACATAATGACCTAGTCGCATTTAATATGTAATAGCTAGTAGGGTTAAGTCTGAATACCAGTTTTTGAGCTTCGAAGCTTTCGTAGTAGTCAACACCAAATATTTGAAGCTTCGGAGGGGGCCGAACATAATTCTTATCTCTAATAAAGGCAGGAATCTCTGTGTCTGTCTGTTTGCATTTATTAGGTTGAGAGCCGTTCATTGAATCAACTTAACGCATGGCGGGTGTGTTTCTGTGGAGCAACATATTTGTAGTCTTTTAATAATGAAATAACTTATGAAAATGACATTTTACTTTCACATTAAATTATTTACCCAGATAACAATTTTTGGTTCCCAAAACATTCCCCTAACATTATTCTAACCTAAAAGTAGCATTCTATTTTCATAATGAAAACTTTCCTGGCTATTCTATTACTGGAATAATTGTCTATTGAAATATTATAACAATGCATTATAACAAGGCAGGTTATTTTTAATAAAAATACCTTAATACATCACACGTTGTATTTAGATAATATTGTATTTTATCACATATATAAATAACCAGTGACTTCAACACAATATAGAAGATTTAAAACAGATATTTATTAAAAAGGAATAAACATTTCATTCACTTTAGGTTAACAGATCAGTATAGGTGTCTAGCTCTCCGTTTTTACAACAATCAAAAGCATCTAACATCATATTATCTTCATGGAAATCACCAAATAGTTTGTTTTCACGAATTAAAGTAACTAAATGATGAAAGAAAAAAAATTGCTAGAATAATTTCCCTGTCAACACTTTGATGTCTCATTGAAGTCACCATGAGCTTACAAGATCCTTATAATGTTGTCACAATGTGTGCGTCACATTGAGCTAAAATTGTAACCACACAGCAAACTTACGGTGTGCTCATATAATAAGGTCGCAATATGAGGTCACTGCACACTGAGCTCATACTATCCATAAAGCACATGGTATGAAAAATACCAGATGTCGCTCAGAGAACTAATATTCTAGCATTTGCTAATCGGAAACATGTCGCAGAGACGTCAACATTTAATTGCAAATAATATATGGACAATAAAAAAAGTGAAAGAGACATGATTGTCTTTGCATTTAACCCCTCCACTGAGTAGTGAAGCCATCCACACACACAAACGCACATACAAACACACACATGCACACGGCAACTATCACTGCAACACCCCAATCTTCAATCACTTCCTGTGAGCTGTGGGAATCGAACCACCAACCTCTGGATTACACACACAAGTCTGACTCTCTAACCACTAGGCCACAATGGTCGGACAAAACAGGTTGACATTTTATATGGTATATATACATTACACACCATGTATATGGCTGTATAAAATGCTGTGTAGAAAGGATCCTATGATCATTCCTATAATATTTCTTAGAAATTATAGATACGAAGGGTGACATTCTACTCTTAGGCTAACATTTTCCAGACATGTGTGCTGTCCTGCTATAACAGAATGAGTGTGCCGTTCCCCTAAAATTTTGACAATAGTATGAGCTCACGGTGCGTGTAGAACGACTTCACATCATGACTATAGCATAAGCTCACTGTGAGTGTACCGTGATTACACTAGTGAACATGATATGAGCACACAGTGAGTGTGGTGTGACCTCACATCATGACATAAACTCAACATTCTGAATTCACAATGAGCTCACATATAGCTCACAGTGTCATTATCACAGTATGAGAACGGTGTGACGTCACTGTGATCATCCAGTATCCACCTTTTCCTAGTGAGATATAGGAAGTAGAATGCCCCCCTTGTGTTGTATTGCCTCCTTTCAACCTGCTCAACATTTTGAAATCACAATGAGCTCACATATAGTTCACACTGTGAATTATCATGGTGTGAGAATGGTGTGAAGTCACTGTGATCTCGTATGATCTCACGTGTTGACTGGGATTAGACTCTGTGGTAAAACGAAATAACAAATAAATAAACATTTAGGTTAATGTTAAGCGTCACCGTCCCGTATACGGGACACCTAAGTTTACTTCAATATTGTTGAGGTAAACGTTAATCTATCACTTCAAACTATATGTTGTTGGAAAGGTCTAAGCCTCTAGAATACATATTACAGCAGTGTTTATAAAATAAATTATGTAGGGAGAGTAATTGATTCATTTATGAAGAGAGTGCGCCTCAAAACATTTATATCCTGCTAAATGTCACTGTCTCGCCAGCGGGGCGCCTACGTTTACTTCAGTGTTTTCTAGGGGTGGGCGGTATGAGCAAAAATTCATATCAAGGTATTTTTCACTCTTCAGCCGGTATTACGGTATGTCGCCATATGAGATAAAACATTTTGGAGTCATACTGTAGTAAACCTTAATTACAGACAAAATTTGTATTTTTAACCTTATGTTACTAATAAGTGAGGGATTGGACATAGACATGATTTTTTATCTTTTTCCATTTTTTCCTTTCAAAGCGCCATTGTGTGGATGGGTGGACTCATCTTCTTATGCGTATTGTCACTAATATGGAAAGTATGAAAATATGGAAATTAGTATGGTCATTTGCTGGTAGGCTATGTGCCTTATTACAATGTTTTACGCTACGTCCAACAACTTTAAAGCTGTGTGCTGTATATCTTGTGTCTGTTTGATTTATAAATATACAAAGAATATGAACATCTGATGGGAGATGCCATCTCACTTTAAATTATTATTAATCCCTGACTGCATTAATGAATGCATTAATGAATGCATTTAATTGCATTTAATTTTATTAACCAGCAGATTCAGATTGCCAAAAACACTCCACTCATACGTTTTTATGCGTAAATATGCACTATGTATTGTTTAATAGCCTCTCTAATTAATAAATCTGCATTAAGAAAACGAAATGTACCATTAAAGGCTGTTTTTAATGTGTTTGGTACGTTGCTTACGTTATCCGCTAAAGCACTCTGAAAGCGCTATTCATTTAACCGTAACTCCTCAACCATTTGCGCTATCAAAAAAGGAATGGTTCCTAAAAGAAGATAAATTGCACTTTTTGGCAAATTATGGTTTATTACGGTTATTTCTTGCTTTCCGTCATCCAATCGCTTACCTGGAGAGCGCGTTCAGGGCGCAGTAGAGAGAGCAGATCTGAGTGAAAAGGGAGCAACACCGTTAAACGACTTTGAAGCAGTGAGGTAAAAAAAGCCTCCTAAATGTATAACAATGTTGACGCGCTTTTGGTGCCTTGGGACTTGACAGTCCGACTGTTTAAGTTGATTTTCAATAAAGCAGTGTTGATTTTGTTCGCTTCTGGGTCCTGTTATGTTTCAGAACCTGGTAATGCTTAGGTAAGCCACGGGCTTGTTTCTCGCCAAACTCGCTGTATACACCTGAAATATAGTCTTTGGCAGGATTTGCGTGCACTATTATGTGCATCCTCTTAAAAAAAATGATGATTAAAAATGGATTGAAGTGCGATCGGAGCTTTTCGTTTTGCGTTTCTGTGGACAGCACATCTCGGGAACGGAGGTATGACTTTTAAGACTTGGGTAAACTCCCGCGGGGTCTTAAAAAAATAACATTCATAAAGTTAAATTTAAGTCCTAGAATGAAGATCTGGGCGTTTTAAGGCCATAGATATAACTTTCTGAAGGTTAGTTTTTTGTAAAAACCCGCGGGAACCCTGATAAGTGCAAAAATAGAATTTAAAATATGTAACGCCGGTATCAACGGTTTTGCGAAATCCATATCATGGCGTGACACAATACCGGTAATTACTATCATACCGGTTTATTGCCCACCCCTAGTGTTTTCCATGTGAATTATTATCCAATCCTGACAAACTATATATTGTTTGAAAGCTCTAAGGGTGTAGTTTCCATTTATCATCAGAATTTTGGGAAAGAAATTACATAGTGAGAGCCATTTTCTAAAATGCCACCGGTCCACAGGTGGGCCCAAGATGTTATTATATATTGGTAACACAAATACCCTATCTAAACCTAAAATATCTTGACAAACTATATATCATTGGAAAGCTCTAAGAGTGTAGTTTTCATATATCTTTACCATTTTGAGGAAAAAATGACGTAGTGAAAGTCAGTTTCAAAAAGGTCACGGGCCCACATGTATGCCCAATATGTTTTTACATTTTTCTAACACTAAACCCCCACTCTAAACCCCAAAAATCTTGATAAACTATATATCACCGGAAAGCTCTCAGAATGTAGTTTTCATATGTCAAAGTCATCTGATGATAAAAATAATTTAGTGACAGTTTTTTGTTACATGCCCCCCCTCCCATAGGAATGCATATTATTATTATTTATTCATAATGCTATATCCTATTATAAATCTTCAAAAATGTTGACAAACTATATATCATTGGAAAGCTCTTAGAATGTAGTTTTCATATTTCAAAATGTTTTAGCAGTAATAATAATGCAGTGAAAGTAATTGATTAATTTATGACAAGAGTATGCAGCAAACCATTGACACCTACTGGCTGTTGTTGGTAAAACCACTAAAACTGTAACACAAACCTAATTTTTTGTGATTTTAACTTGAAATTTGGATCACAACTGCTTGAGACATATGCTTCATGTTTACATTATTACTTTTTTAAAAATTTACCTTTTTATAATTTTTAAATAAAATTAATATGTTATTGGATTATTTTTATTTATTAAAATAAATGTAAACTGCTATAACAATTGAAAGAACTTCAGTCAAAAACCTTGAATTGTCTTCTTTAAAACAAGACCAAGATTAGGCTTCTAGACCAAAAAGTGCCAGAGTTATATTCATTTGAAGATGCACTTCAACTTTTCACCCCCCCAACTCTAAATGATAGGACGACGCTTAAGAGGTTAACAGATCTTTCCACAGCAGTTTAATGCTCACCTATCCGTTTTTACAACAATCAAAAGCTTCCAACATCACATTCTCCTCGTATAGACATGTCAAATCAATCTGAAATCACTCAAATATATATTCCTTCTCACATATTTAAGTTACTAAATCAAGAAAGAGAAAAAAGAAACACTAAAATAATGAAAATCTCTGAGATAAAAACTAAATGAGCATTGTTTTTTAAATTACGCAAATTCACGATATTTTGCTAAGCAGGGGAAAGCGGGTAATCTTGAAGAGCGCTGCAGAAGCGCGTGCAGAGGAGCGCGCATATCTGAAGTGCACATTATAGGAATGATGGGTTTAATTATGCTTTCACTACATTTCCCAAAAAAAAGAAAGCTCTGATTGATTCACTTGGCCATTGAATTTTTAATCGTTCATTTAAACGAATAAAAAAAAATCGTTTTCGAGTTAATACTGATCACGTTGCATGAGAAAGAGTGAATGCGATTCCGGTGAACAGTTTCATACAGGAAACATTACTTGTATATTCATCTTTTGTCTGCGGTGATTCACCCACACAACTTCTGTGCAATATAGTGAATTGAGCTTCTAATATAGCTCTGAGGAGGAAAGTCCTTGAAAATTGCAGTAATTTTTGTAAAGTTTATTCTGCGCTTCATTGTGCTGATAACAAAACGGCATCACCACAGTTGTTTAATGCCGCAACTGCAGTTACAAATGACAATCCAAAGAGTGCAATGATATTTGTGTTTTTCGTGAAGACACTTGCCAGACACACTTGTCAAGACCCAGAGGCGTCGCAAATTTGGTGGAGGCGGCCACTTCCAAATTCTCTATATAGGGTTCCCACGGGTCTTTGAAAATATACTTGAAAGTGCTTGAATCTAGTTTTTTCTTGTGTAGTGTAGGATAATAATCATAAAAATTCTACTTTTTATGTGCACATGCTAAACTGTTCGCTTTAAATATTTATATCTACTGGATGCGAAAGTTGATTCATACCAAAATGCTTTAAAGCGCAACTAAACCCCTGTTCAGAGCCTGACTCCACCCACTGGCAATATTTGAAAAATGCAAGAAAAGTGGGCAGACCCCAACGGAGATATCATGTCTATTGTGAGATCGTAACAAGGGTGTGGGAGCTTTAACCTGCTTACGTCACAACATATTTTTTGGACCCAACATCCAATAGGAAAATTCAACTGCAGTAGCCACCGTTCAACCTGAAGAGGGCAGCACTCAGACGTTTTTACACCATATATTGTAGTATTGAAACCCTTTATATCCAAATGTCAAGAAACGTACTAAAATCAATGAACAGCACTAATAAAGCCCCATTCTTACAGATCATTAACTAAAAAAAGTTGGTTTAGGGTTTAGTTACTCTTTAAAGAAGCAAAAAAGGATCTCTTGACAGAAAAGCTAAATGATATACAAAACCATATTATCATGGGTGTATAATAATAAACCATTATGCTTTTAATAATGAACCATTATGCTTTTATTACCTTAAAATGAGACGTTTTTATCTACATATACCTAGGGTCCCCTTACGTGGAAGCGATATACTTCCTGGCTCCCACGTCACCCTGTTTTTGTCGTTAAGCCTCACCATTGGTTGAATGTGAATTTGGCACATTCAGAATCACTGCAGTGACGCAGCACTAGTTCCCTCGAAAGGGAACTGTAACAATGTATCTTAAAATGTAACCTTGCTCTCACTTAAAATGTGTCCCCATATTTAGTCCTTGAATTTGAGGGTATTGGACCTGGAATGTCCTTGAAAGGTCCTTGAATTTAAAGTTAACTAAGGTGTGGGAACCCTGTCAATCCAGAACAAAAAAACCCTGGATGTGTAGTATTTCTGTGCCACATGCAGTGCCACAAGAATTGCAAAAGCACTGTGAAGTCAGCTGTGACCAAACCGTATGGTCACAATATATCCATATATTATTATTAGCTTGACATACAGACTTTTTGTGATGTTAAATGGTCTAAGTGGATTTCCTATCCATGAAATGACCAACTTCAGACAGGTCTACTATAGACTGATCAGACAGATCTCTTTGTGTGTGTGTGTACATGTGACTTACTGCATGTTGACAAGAGACAAAATCATAGAAGGGGAAGACGGCTTTTTTAAGCAGACAGGAAGATGGCCTGCCTGCACACAATACATTGAGTGGGCTGAAGTATGATCTCTGTAAACACAGTGAGTATAGAGAGGAGTGTTTAAGTGGCTCGCTTTGAAGCTCTTCCACGTTGTTTATGACAAATGAATGGAGGTCAGATGGGGACAGGGAGGTGTTTGGGACTTACCGAGACAGACTCATGCTGTATTGTTGTGTTTTTACAGATTGAAAACCCCAGGTATCTGCGTGAGAACCCTGTTCCTCTTTCTCCGGTAAGTGCTCATTGTCTCTGATGGCAGAGGGCAGAAAGATCATTGCTTGTCATCTTACCAAATACAATTTAAGGCAGTGGTTCTCAAACTTAAAATTTTAATTAAACAATACAAAACATATTCAATTATACAATGTAGAAATTTTAGTTAGTAGCATTTTTCCGGAGGTTTAATTACAGAATTTATAAAAAATTTAAAGGAACAGTATGTAAGAAATTTATATCAATTAATCTTAAAATGGCCCTGATATGTCACTAGACATTAAGAAATCATTTTCATTTTAAATACTTTTATCACTGACAAAAGTGGTCTGGCCAGGATATTGTCATTTAAAAAGTGGAGTTGCAGCCCAGTTTGATTGCAGTACCAGTTTTAGCCTCAAGTTTTGTGATTGCAATACCAGTTTTGGCCACAATCCTACACACTGTTCCTTTAAATATTTTATCAAATGACATGGAGCCCCCCCTGGCACCATCTCGAATGTCACCCCCTGCTTTGAGAACCACTAGTTTAATGAATCGTTTTAGCCAAATGTATTGCTCAGTTAATTAAACATTGCTTCAAGTTCTTAATGAATTATTTAAAAATACTCAACAATTGTAATAAAACAATAAATTGCAAGCGGTAGAACACATAACACAAAAAATGTGCTTAACTTTTTTTCAGACACCTAATGCTGGGTTCAGACTACAAAATATCAGCCAGATCTTGGCACAATCTGTTTGATGCATTGTGTCATTGTGATGCATAAACAACACTAGGCCTTGGGACACAAAAAATAATCTTATTTGTCTCATACAGTGTGTCATAGTGGACATAACAATTGGACATTATGTCTGCTATGCTTCGCAACATCCTAACAGGAGGACTAGTGGTGCTTTTCCATTGCATAGTACCCCATGGGTCACTTTTGGACTTCTTCCGCGACGATACCCATTACGTTGGCTTGAAAAATATCGGAGCCTAGTTTGTCCCTCCACTTCTTATTCAGCAGCCACGATTCCGGGCTTCCGAAAAGAAGCTGGCAACGACCGCTAATTATATCCATCTCGTCGTGCACGCCAAGTTGCATCGCCGTGATACCCATTTCAGTTGCTTCTTTAACTTGGTCGTCCATATGTGCGACCAAAGGAGAACCAACAATGACGATAGGGATTTCATGTCCCGTCTCCGACTTAATGTCAGAATCCACACATCTGAATTCTACAGCGGCAGCCATTTCGTTGTAAAAAGATTCAACACACGCGCTCTTTGGTGACGTGGTTGATTACGTTACTGTTGATCATCTGTCCATCATCGTATAAAGCCCGCCCTGACATTTTGATTGGTTCGACCAGCTTTGGGTCTAGCATAGAAGCTCCTCAACGGAGAAACCCCAGACCGATCTTCCCGTCCTCAAAATGTTGTGGGTGAGGCTAAGATCGGCTGGTACTCAGACTATTTAATCTACCTAAATTAAAATTTTTCTACTATAATTAAAGCAACACTTTGTAGTTTTTTTACCTTTGAATAATGTCTCTAAAATTATTTCAGTGATAGAACAACTTTTAACTGGACAAATTGTACTGTTGCCACAACCTGAGCAGCCTCCTAGCTGCTACAAGCACACTCTGAAAGTGGCGGTGGAGGGTAGAGCACACAGCCCCACCCCTCCCCCTGCCTGCAGAAGAGTGGCTGATACCAGGCACTGTTGTGCTTTTCAACAACGTGGGGGAGCTACAAGTCATTTTTACATGGAAACTACATAGTGTTGCTTTAAAGTCATTTTAGGATGTCAAAGTCATGTTTAATCATATAAAATGTATTTTTACAAACAACAACATTGTGGCCAGTGAAAATGCTGGCTAGTAAAAGTGGCTAGTAACTTTGGAAAACAACTAGCAATTTTGGCTAGTGAGCAAAAAAGTTAATATCAAGCCCTGCTGGGTAAGTTGGTGGAAATGAAGGAAAGGTTTGTGTGGCAGTACAACTGCTTCGGTAGCCATTGTTTCTTCTATGCTCTTGTTTTTGGAAGTCAGTCACAACACAACAAAAATGTTAAAATCACACAATCTGACACAGTGAGGTAACAGATGAAAATATTGTAATCTAAACCCAGCATAACAGCATTATCAAGTATTCTGAAATGAAATACTGTACTGATGAGATCAAATACATATTTTTCTAATCAAATAAATCAGTTTATGTTGACACTCTTGACATCTGTAGTTTCTCAGAATCTGCACATCTATATCATAACTTTATTTTTTTATTAATAGATTTACAACAAGTCCAGCACGGTTCTTGAGGAGACTGGCCCGGTGAAATCTGATAAAGAGGTGGGCACTCGATCTTTTCTCAGAATGCTTGTGATGTGCTGTAATTCCTGAAAATTGTTCCCTTTACAGAATTAGTTCACCCAAAATGTTAATTCATTATTTACTGGCACTCTTGTAATTTCCTGAAGGATACCTGAAAAAAGAGGTACCGGTAATTTAAAGATGATCAGTGCCACTGTTTTCTGTACAGTGAATGGATGTTTTAACCAGATTTCAAACATGGCAAAACGAAAGAGAGACAATGATGTTGGGGCTTCTAGGTAGGTGGTATTGGAGGAAAGGTTTGTGTGGCAGTAGAAACTCCAGAAAGGACAAAACAATGTTTCCCATTGGTTACGAATTTTCTTGCTGAACAGGGCAGAGTGGTGCGGTGCAGCACAGAATTGTGTGATGGGGCTCGGCACGGTGCTTGATGAGCAGGTTCAAAATAAACTAATACTCAATATTATTAACAAATATTGTAGAAATTCACATATTAAATTATTCATAATAGAGTACATACATGAAGAACTATTTGCATAATGAAATGATCTTTGGATTTCTAAAACTATTTCCAAAGTTGAGAATGAAATGACCTTTCTAAGGCCTGCCTGTATGGATAGGCTTCAGGGCAGGTTTGTTTATATTGGAGATGCACCAATCGGCCGGCCAGAGACCGGAATTGGCAGATTTTACACATCTGTTTTACAGTCTATGATACTAACTAGGAACTATGCTTTTAACCACAGCGGTCCAACTGATATTTGGACATCTAACATAATTTCAGTGAGGCTGACTGAGTTTGAGAGTACTTGTTTTGAGATCTGTTCAAATGAAAGAAGATTGTTGCAATGTTAAATAATGTTTTTTCTTAAAAAAAATATATTTGAATCATAAAAGCATCTCTAGTTTATATTAATTCTTAAGCATGCGGCAAGCTGATAAAACAAAAAGCCCCAATTCTCCCTGATGAAGGCCTGCAACGCGTTGGCAAAAATAACTTTTCTAATTGATTGATAATTGATTGTCTAATCTCTCCACAAGTGTGCGGGGACTGCTTAATATTCTATACTCCACGCACCTTGTTGAGTTTGTGAAGTTGCACCAAAAAAAAAAAAAACGACACAACATCTCTTTCAAACAAGAAACATATTTGGAATAAGTGGAATTTGAATTTTATCTTCCCGGGTGGGTCGCAATTTTCATTGGCGGGCTGTCAAATTATGTATGAGAAACAATGACAAAAAGTCAAGGGGCCGGATTCACAAAACATTCTTAAAGGTCACATATTTCTAAGCTTTCTAGAGTTTTATTTTAGGTTATGATGTCCTTAAGAATATATGTTTGTAGTTTAAGTACCAAAAAAACTTTTACAGCTCTTCTTTCAGGAGTTCTGTGAAGAACAGGTGGTTTTGGCCTGTAATAAGTAATATTCATGAGCCTCTCTTTTGATAGGCCTGTTGTTTTATGAGTGAAATACGCAGTTGAAATAAAGTTACCCATAGAAGTACAAGTTCGTTTCTGGACACTAAATGTTAGGTTAGTAAACCAACAGACACAGAGACTAGAGATTTTAATCTTACCATATTTAACTAAATAAACAAACAGACACCAACAGGGTCTGTAAATTAAGAAAACAAACAACATCTGATTTCCAACAGATATTCTATCAAAACTTGTGGCTACCAAATACTTGAACATTAAAAAACAACACGTAAGCATCTAGTTAACAACACGTCAGCTTCACGTTAGCATTGCATAACTGTTTATAATATATCATTTTAGTTTTCTCTGGCTCCATAATGTAACTTAAAAGTTAGAACTGCATGATAAATTACATGTGATTGTCTCGCACACCTTATCAGAAAAGCCAGTTTATTGATTAGTTGTAAATCACCATCAGCTGCTTTCAGAAGAGACAATCGGCAGCCGGTTCTGAAAGCAGGTGATGTTGATTTACTACTAATCAATGAGATGCGCGTGACAATTGCGTGCGAGTCGCTTGTGAAATATTTAGGACAGACGGCTTAAGTCAAACTAATTGTTGAAGAATTTTGAATAAATGAACGTTAGCCATTGTTTTCATATATTAAAAACCTCTTAAACCCTGAGGACCCTGTCCCGGGCCCAAAATTTCGTATTTTGACCTAATATAAAATACTCTTTTAATCTTTAATGGTCCGTCATTGACCCCAGTAACACATATGAGATACTGTTTGAGTCTCTACTTTCTGCAGATATGTATCACTTTGACATATCTTTTACTGTAAGAAATTTATTTACACTTAATTTACACTATCACCTATTATATGTGCAAAACAAAAAATTTATATTTATATGAAAAATTTATTTTCACACCCGTCAGTAAAATGAGAATAACTTTTGAATGCGACATGCTAAAGAGATCATTATTTTTTTGGGTGTTTACTGTCTGCTGCTAACAACCAGAACAGTCTGCAGTCTGCTAGAGCACACAGAACCAGAGTTATACACTATCAAAGACAGTGTTTACAATGTAAAAAAATAAAATTTGGTGTTTCATCATATGAAAAACAACATAAATAACTAAATTTGTCACAAACAGCAGCTTTTTATGTAACTTCAAAGGGTTTTCTGCAAAATGATATAAAGATATTGCATTTATTCCACTGTATGAGGTTATGGGAAAACTTCAAATGTTTTTAGGCAGAAATTGTATTAGTTGGAGTAAAATAACTTTTGCATAGATTATGATAGAGAAAAAATTCCTCTGTAAGCTGACAATTGCTGGAATAAAAAAAAACTGTCTACATGTTGCTGGAGCACCCTGGGCCAGAGTTATACACTTTTAAATACAGACTTTAGAGAAAAAAAACATCAAAAAGCGCCTATTTATTTTTGTGTTTATTAGAGGACTGACATCACATACAACGTTGAGCACTTTCAACAGTGTTTTATGAAATCTCAAAGGGTTTCCTGTAAAATGATACCAAACTTTTGTATGTAAACCTCTGCATGTGGGTATGGGAAGCTTTTTGAAATTGGGTAGGCCAAATCCAGGCGAAAATCCCCAAAATAGCTTCAGGGTGGAAGAAGTTAATGTTTTTCAGAAGCCTGTGCAATGATTTAGTTTCCTGACATCCATCAATTGAACAGCATTTTCTCACATGGTGTGATATTCCTCATCGGTTTGTTTGGAAAAAGGGGGTGGGGCGGTGGACAGTGCTCAGGGTGGAGACTAAAGGCGTCGACTGTGTATTCGTGACATAGCGACTTTACGGAAGTACAAACGAAATGTTTTAACTCACTGCTACTTCAAGCAGGCTGTGTGCATTTGACTCTTAAATGACTTATATGGTGCTTACATAGTTTTGACATTATGTGACCTTTAAGAAGAAAATTATTCTTAAATGCCATTTAAAAAAAGTTAAGAATATTTTGTATTCTTAAAAAGCTTCTTAAGAAAGTTCTTATTTTTTCCTTAAAGACGTTCTTAAGAAAAAACTTGAGAAGAATTCAAATTCTAAAAATAACATCTTAAAGTAAGGATAACTTTACAGTAGTCTTATATCTCAATATGTAAGATGTTTTATAAGTTAGTTTGATTGTTTTACATGTGACATGTATTGTGTAGTCAGAAATGGCAATTTAAACAGTTTAAAGATTAGTTTAATGAAGAATTTCATGCTAGTTTAATGGCTTACTTCAGTAATATGTTATAAAACATAAGTATTAGTGATAATTTTAGCTAACATTTTACTGCGTGGGTGCGTGGGAGACGGAGCCGGGCACGGAGAGGGAAGCACGCAAGGACCCAGAGACCTCGACCCACATGTCGAACCGATTGGGAGATTAGGGAATGATGTTTACTCACCGCACCACCTTCATCTCAGCAAATACCATCTTCTATAGTCTTCTTAACACACCACTCTTGTATGTAGTATATTTTTGGGTTAATGATTGCAAGGTGGTAAAAAGATAAACGGATATATGTGTATTGTTAACTCATGAGCATGGTAGAAAAATGTATTTCAAAGCTTGTCATTTTATTCTTTAGACAAAAATGTAAGATGTTCTTAAGTAAATATTTGAGAAGAAATGTTCAAGAATTGCACTTCTTACGACCTTCTTATAATTTATATTAAGAACGTTCTTTATATGTGACTCTTTTGCATTCTATTGTCTGCAACTTGATGAGTTTTGTTATCCGGCACACATTATTTACTTCTGAAGTAAATATTGTATAATGACTGCTTGTTTTAATCAAATCAAGGAAGCGAGATGACAGCTTTAGACACGGCAAGTTTCACTTGTTTGGGGACGTTGTGTTCTCTGTGGAGCCTTTAAAACCTGTTTGTGATGACAGTTTCCTCCCTGTATGAGTGTATAAGCTGAAAATCCCATAAAACAAGCTCCTCTTTGATGTCATTTCACTGGTATTGTTGAATACAGCGAGCGTGACCTGCTAACGTAATTGCGCTTCCTCTGGGAAGCTGCGCTCATTTAGGTCAACCTCTGTCACACAGCATCATCGGCCCTCATCTTCACCAAAGGCAGCCGTTTCACCAACTACTCATGAGGATTTGAAAGATAAAGCCACCACACACCCACACTTTTAAACCAAAGAGATGCAGAGATTAGAAGAAATATAGCTTTACAGTAAGAGTAAATAGCCCTTGCGTTGGGATCTGGAGTATGGTAATTCATAACATGTGCTGGCAACAGCAGGCCCAGAGGTCCGCTTGAGTAAATGTCAAGCTGGAAAAATATTTCAAGGTAACAAGGTGAAGGGTAAGCTGCTGGGCTATCATGAAGAGAAATGGTGCGTGATCTGCCCTTTGCTGCAAATGACTATGAAAACAGTGTCCGTACGTTATGTCTGTTGTTGATAAAAGAGTCTGATTGCGAATCGCTGAGTTTGTATTTCCTGCTGAAGCTTTAACATACATTATAATCATATATTTGTGCCTGTCACTGAAGAAAAGAAACACACAGATTAAGGGCTGTACCACTTTTATTGATGTTTCTCAGTGATTTGTTTGCTATGTGATTCAAACTGTTTGAGGGTAGCAGTGATAAAAGAGGGCAAATAAGGCCAAGCCACATTGACTGTCTGTCGTGTTGCACTAAACCCATGTTATGCTAATGATTATGAATTTTACTCCCACGTTGGCACACCCACGTTGCTCTCCTCAAATCATTTTAATTCCTAAACCAAAGTGGCAGGAGATTTGTGTTTACCAGCCTTAGGCATCGCATCACACCCACCATTCATAAATTTACCCGATTTCAAGATGATGGGGTCTGATAACATAAAAAGTGACTTCACTTTTCCCTGGTCACAGCCTTATGGAAAATGACGCCCCATTCCTTTGGTTTCCTTTCTCGTGCACTTATAATATGCTTTCTCTTGGTCCCCAAAGTAGTAAAAGGACTTGTATCTCATATACTCGTACAAATCGCTATTTGTTGTCTTAATTACGTAAATACTTTAATAATTTTTTTTCCATTTGTCACATATGATATTGAATAACCAAAGCTCTACATTTTTAAACTAAAGACTTCTTGTTCTTTGATTTTTTTTTTGTTTGCTTATGGGGTGCAAGCTAACAAATTAGCTGTTTAGCGTAACATATACAGTAGATAGCCAATCTCAGTTTCAGCGTGGATAGTGAGGAGCTCCCTGATCTCTGCTTCATTTCCGATTTCAGAAATTTCTGAAATGTTGTGAATGTTGATTTCCATTCAAACTAGGGGTGTGCGATAATTTGCATGTGATTGTCATTGTGCATCTCGTCAGTAAAGCCGGTTCCTTGAAAAGTAGTAAATCGGCATCAGCTGCTTTCAGAGGGAGTAGCATTAACTACACAACTACAATTTCGTATTAATTATCACGGACTTATCGCCTGCGATATGGCCCAGCTTGTCAGTGAACTACGGCTTTTTTTGTAGTAAATGCTGCTCCATTTGAATAGCAGGTGATGGCGATTTACTACTTTTCAAGGAACCAGCTTTACTGACGAGATGCGCATGATATCGCATGCAAATGATCGCGCATCCCTAATTCAAACCCCTGTCAAAAAGCTGAACGATAACTATGTTGTTGGGGTGGCACGCATCCTCACTCTGGCAGGCGTTGTTTCTGCCTTTTGTTCACATAGGACACGTTCCTGAAGTGTTACGTCAGTGTTACTAGATCCCCTTTACTGGAGGGATCCCAGAATTAATTCTAGAACATGTTTGCATAGAGCTGCACGATTAATTGAAAAATAATCGAAACCGAAATTCAGAAACTGCAAACGACCCTATTTTATCACTTCGGTTATTTTCGGTTACGTGGCTTCTCCCCATCCAGTCAGTAGCATAGAGACACATGGAGGTGAACTCAAACACTGTGTTAACTGAGCAGCAGGATCATCTAGTGCCAAAGAAAAATGACGTACTCGCGCATGTGGGGCACCCGTGACAAAACTACGGAATGCGCGATCGGGTTTTTACCGCAAATTTGCATGACACGTAAAAGTTTAACGCCGGTTTCACACCGCAAGCGTGAACCGCACCTATGCGTAGCATGAGGAAGAGCGTTTGCCGCGCGTGGCCATTGTGCTTTCACACTGGTTTGCGTTTGCAGCGCATACTGTGCAGTTTAATAACAGTATAAAAATCTCAAGTTCACATTACTTTATTTTACATGCATTTATGAGCAAAACCTTTTCAAGACGCTTTTTGATAGTCAGTGTAATTTATATAACTGTGACTTGTTTAATCCACATTGTTTCCATGCTGTTCTTGTCCGTGTAATGACAGATATAGACACAATACACAATTACAGACGTAGAAACATTATTAAAGCGTAACTAAATCCTAAACCGTTTTTTTTAGTTAATGATCTGTAAGAATGGGGCTTTATTAGTGATGTTCTTTGATTTTAGTAAGTTTTTTGACATTTGGATATAAAGTGTTTCAATACTACAATATGGTGTAAAAACGTCTGAGTGCTGCCCTCTTCAGGTTCATTATGCTATTTTAAGGGCGCATGCTTGACCATAATGTATAGCGTGCACAACGTGCACACACTTTGCTTATCTAATCTTTCAGCGGTGAGGGTGGATGCAGCGATGTCCTCTGCTGGCGTCAGGTCCTGTGTAGAGGCAGATCCACCTCCCGTTACACGGCGTGCCCGATTTATGCTGGCAAACTTGGGATTCCCCCGTCTCCTGACATCATTTTAGCGCTTAGCGCAACGATGGGGATGCCAGCTGATGAGACAATTGTGGCTATTTCCTCTCACGCCTGTTTAACCGACGCTAATTTGGGCGGGTTTCTCCTATCCCCATACAAAACAACTTCTCTGTCTTTGACTGCTCTTACAAGAACGTGGGTCTCCTCGGTTGTGAACCGCTCCTGGCGTGCGCCTGGTAAATCCGTCATAATAATAGCAACCCGCCATGGAATTTGCGCCCTTGCGTTTAAAGGGAATGTTGGATAGCGTTCTGATTGGTTTATTTGACGTTACGCCCAAACCACACCTATGAATAATGAACCTACTTCAGACCAACCCCTTATTGATTTGCGCCTGGCGCAAGAGTTATTTCTCCCGCCGGGAAAATAGCAATAGCGCCCAAGATCCCCCCACAAAGTCACTTGCGCTTTGTGCTTCGCACTTGCGTTTCAGATCGTTAAGATAGGGCCTAGTGTGTTAAATGCTTAAAGGGAAAATAAGTAGGATTTACCCCCATCTAGTGGTGAAAATCCATGGACTTACCCGTTCAATGTAAGTAATGAGAAGAAATTCTAAGCTTACAAAGAAAAGTCAGATCACTGGCAGAGGTCATTTGACACCAACGAGGACATATTTATGAATAAAGACATTGAATTTGATTAATAAAACACACTTACTGTCCCTTTAACGCACAAAGTTGTGTAAAAAATTAACACATCCTTTCAAATAGTGTGATTCCAGTTATATTCTGAGTAATGTCTGTTTATAGATTTGTTTTGAATGAATATGCTTTTTTCAAACATGGAAATATAAGATATTTATCCTAAAAATAGCTGGAATCACAAACCTAACCCCACTGTGTGGCGCTAAAATGTAGCAGACATTTTGTCAATAATCCCTGGAGAAATGTGTAAAACCAAGGCTGGGCAAAGAAAAGACAGAACAGCTGCTCTTAGTTGTCCTCCACCCACCCTTCCATCTCTGTCTCTGCTCTTTAAAAAGTGCCACGACTCTGAGAGTTTAATCCGAGTAAAAGCACTAGTGTCATCCGCTTCAATGATTCCTGGGAATCTGAAAACCCGGAGGTGTGTGCTCACCAGACACAAGAGTTTCAGTCTGCCACTGATGTAGTTTGACAAAGTTTTCTAAAAGCACCAATTGAAGGAATTGGAAAAAAGACAAGAAATGAAAAAAGTCCCGCCCACGTTTCTATCTGTTCTGCCGGGATCTGTTTGACTGCGTGACTTCAATCAGTGCAGTCTTTTCTTTTGACAGCTCTCTTGTGGTCTCTGAGATTGCACAAGAAGCGAGAAGTGGGGGTCTGTTTCTGAGGGATGAGTTGAAGTAGGGCAGGTGACGGTGGCAAACTGCTTGTTTTGCTCTTATAAGATCTGATTCAGCCTCCAGATCAAGATGAACCTCTGCTGTTGTATGTATGTGTTTTTGAGCAGTGTATTTACAGAGTCTGCCCATGATAATGCATATGCATTCACACGTTAGACAGTTAGTAAATCATTTTATTCAGGACAATTTGTACAGAAGTCTAATAAGAATAAGCAGGCCGGGTTAACAATGAAAGTTGAAGGGCAATCTTTGGCCAAAGCTCTTGGTCATGTGATCATCAGAGTTTTATTTCTGCTTTTTTATGAATACGCATGTACAGTATGTGTTTATGAACCAAACACTCAGTATGCAGTATACACATGTCATTAAAAGCATTTCTAAACGTGAGCCCTCTTTTGCTGTTAACTGTCGTAGTAGGAAATTGTTATGGACTACTTGTTGCTGCACAACTGGCATACAATAGACAGGTAAAAAAGTAAAACGCAAACAGAATAAACTATATAATAGTAATATTATTATGATTAGCAGAAAGTTAAAAAGAGGGTGCTTGCTCTGACCTTGATCGAGGGTGAGAGGTGCACAAACATGCAGGAGACAGTAAGTGAGTGCAGTCTACGGTTGTTCCAAGCAACTGTAAACTTCTGTCACCACAACGAAAGGCCTGCCTCTCCCCTCAGTCGATTGGACAATCAAAAAAAATGTGAACAACGTCGGGTGCTTTTCCACCAAAAACAGGTGGCACGCGAGGCGTTTGGTGCAGATAAACAGCAAGCATAACGCTCAGTGCCCAGAGAAAACCATTTAAACAAGGCGCCTACCACTGCCATAAATGAGTTCGGTGTGAACGGCCCCTTAAAGGTAGGGTAACACATTTTGAAAAATGCTAACGGTAGCCGCCTAGCAATGAAATCCCGATCCCACCCTAAAGTCAAATCGACATCCAAAGTCACGTCTCTTTCAAAACACATGAACACGCACAGATCAGACGGTCACGTCTCATGTCTTATTCACCAGTGAGAAACCTTTGCAGTACAAAGTGAATATAACACTTCCAAAATAACCAACATAAACAACTGGTTTACATCAGAATTAGTTTAAAGGGCTACTTCACCGATTTAGCATTCAACTTTGTATCTGTAGAAACCTGGCAGTATTACTGAATGATCATGTTTCCCTCCCTCATTTCCCCCTGAGAGGAGAGATATCTGCATTTTGGTTCTGCAAAAAAGTCCTCCGATGATGTAATATGACGATTTTTGCATCATCGGAGGACTTTTTTGCAGAACCAAAATGCAGATATCTCTCCTCTCAGGGGGAAATGATGGAGGGAAACATGGTCATTCAGTAATACTGCCGGGTTTCTACAGATACAAAGCTGAATGCTAAATCGGTGAAGTATCCCTTTAAGCACACGTTCGGTTGTGTATAGTAACTGTTACGCTAATCCGCAAATAAACACAAATTTCATAAGCAACACAATGTTTCATCAAATTAGAATATCTGAATCCATCTCAATACAAACATATCGCGTACCTACCTTACCAAAATAAACAGTGCAGCGACCCTTTCAGACCCTTTGCCTCCTGCAGCTGTTTCATCTCGTGGTAAAGCAGTAAAGTTACCAATGTTCATTTGGGTTTTTGCTCTTGCTGATCCAGGCAGTTTTTGCTGTTGTTGTTATAAAAGATGCCTTTAGCTTTGTGACTCCTGTACAGTTTGTCAATTCAGCAGAAAAGTTTGCTGTTCTCGCTGTTTACAGACAGGAGGTGAGCGCACGTGAATGCGGGGTTGACGTATGGTGTCTGTGTGGACTGGCTTGCGCGGTGGGCATTCAAATTACGCTTACATATGAGGGACAAAACAGGAAACGTCCGTTCGGACCGAAATCTATGATTGGTTGAACATTTTTTGGTCCTACGCCTTTCACAGATAACATAAATTTCTACAAATACATTTAAACAACTTAACACAATGATTGCTATCAGGATGTGAGGAGACTTTTAACCAGCATAACTAAAAATGTTTCAGGATCAAATCTGTTACCCTACCTTTAATTGTGCTAAACAAAGTTTTAGGGCCAATCTCATTTCTCTGTCTTACCCCTTCCCCTTTGTCTTCGTCTTCCCCTTGCCCCTCGAAACTGAGTGTAAGACAGATCGTTCATCTAAAAAATGAGACACCACTCGATTACCGTTTGCGTCACCTTTCCTTGACGCTAACTGGCTGCTACGTAAACAGACAAGCATTGATATAAACATAGAAGATGCCGTCGTCTCAGGTGTGGTATCGATTGCCTGAGCTGAGCTCAACAAATAGGGCATACAGGGTTATTATAGTAAACGAAAACTATCACGAAAACTGAAACTATTAGTGAAAAAACATTTTAGTTAACTGAAATAAAATAAAAACGGAGGTTTCTAAAAAAAACTAAAACTAAACTATAACTAAAATGTGGACCTGCAAAACTAACTAAAGCTAACAAAAATTTTGGAAAACAAAACTTGCGTTTTCATTTTTTAAATGTTATTAGATCAGCAGTTGAACACGGAGTCACTCATATTACCGGATCATAAGCAAATGTTCAGCAGATGTTGCTGGATTGTTAATGACCAATAGGTGGCAGACAAATTTTTAGCAAGTCGTTAAGTGTGCCTCCAGCTTTACTGTGGCCTAGAGATGCGTTTACACCAACTGCGTTTCAGGCGTCAAAATCGTGTCTACCGCACCTAGTCTGCCGCTTGAACAGTTTGAATGGTTTCCCTCAGGATTATGAAATTACTTCGCTCTAAACGCGCGGAAAAAGCAAGCATTTGACCTGCGTCAGAGGCAAAGTCCACTTCTTGTGGGAGGGGCACTGCTATGCGGTTGTCTGTTTGCAAGATGGCTGATGTTGATTGTACATTTATCGAGAGAGTTACCGGTTTGTATTTGGTCACCTTATATAGGGGGAAAATAAACAGCACGGGTCGATAAACGTCACATGACTCAAAAGAGAAGTGTGTATTTACAACTTACCAGGTTGCCCAATGTCCTCTTTGACACTCTTCCAAGCGAGGTCCTTTTTATTCCTGTCTCCTCTATAGATATAAGAACTTGTGTCGTATAGCTCCGGGTGACTGCTTACGGACAATATCAGGTGTTCCTTTAGGTTGAATGAGTGACTCGGGCGGGGCTGCCACCACAACAGCAAGCAGGCTCCTGATTGGTTAATGCGGCGCGAAATTCCACCAAAATTAAAAAATGTTCAACTCTGGCATCAGCCGCCAATTCACATCAAACACAGAATGCACAAAAAGCACCATTCGCTGCGCCAAACGCCTCATCCGTGCCCCGAAACCTCCAGACACGCGTCAACACGTCTTCATATTGACTTAACATTGAAATCACTCGCGCTTCGCCCCTCTAATGTAGTTGGTGTAAACGCAGCATAACTCTGTCTATTACTGTGGCTGTGTATAGTGCCCTGTAGTGAATCTGATGATTGTGTCCCATTCTAGTGGCAGCGGTTAAAATACCCTGTGCAGTCACCCTGACACAAATCCAGATCAAACGGTTTTCCCCAAAAAATACGCTCCATCAGGAATGATGAGTGGCCATAGGTACAAAAGTCTCTGCTGCACTTTATATTTTATGTAAGTGTAAATGTAAAGTAGGCATACCTGCAAACTTTTCAAAAAACCTTTTGAGTGAGATTTTTGTCAGGGGTGATCAAAATTATGTTGCACACGCAGCCACTCGAGTTGTTGGCTCAGATTTCAGAGAATTGTAATTATTTGATGTTGTACCCTGCATTCTGGTGGTTTATGGGGAGTCCCAAAGCCGTTGATAGGGGCAGCCTACGGGAGATGGATAATATTGGTTACATTCTGTGAGGCAGACATAGCTGAAGGTCCACCCCAAGAAAATGTTGGATTAAGTAGATGTGATTTCCTGCATTCTAGTGGATTTTTAGGTGGTCTGCTAAAGATGTGCAATACCTGAAATTATTCTGACTGTTTGGCATCATGACTTGTTGGGCCTTCTAGACTTCTAGACATGTTTTACCCCCAAAGCCTGGTTCGTTTGACTGGGCATAAAAAAAAATAAGTTTGGTTCTGGTTGGTTGTCAGTTTAGGTCATGGGTCGGTAGGGAATTTATTTTTTATTTTATTTTTTTTTACAGTGGCAGCAAGGGATAGGTAGGAAATTGTTAAATATTTAAATGGAATAGCGGATATATTTGAGGTGACCTTGGCCATATTGCGTGTTTGTCTCACGCAGCGCAGAGCCACGTATCTCCACGGATTATCTCTTTTTAAGTGTGTGTGTGTGTGTGTGTGTGTGTGTGTGTGTGTGTGTGTGAGAGAGAGAGAGAGAGAGAGAGAGAGAGAGAGAGAGAGAGAGAGAGAGAGAGAGCAGGATCAGTAAATGCAGCTGAACGAATACACTGCGTGTTTTAAAGTAAAAAAAATAATAAATAACAGACGCAATATGTGGAGGCCGGTGTTGAATCTGTCTAACTAGAATTAGTCTAACTTATGTGTGGGAAACACTGTATGATATGAAAAATATCTTACGTGAGCCTGTGGCTAAAGTATAAAAGTGGAACTCTTTAACAAATGTCATAATCAGGGCTTGACATTAACTTTTTTGCTCACCAGCCAAAGTGGCTAGTTGTTTTTCAAAGGTACTAGCCAAAGTTAAATTTTATATAATTAAATTTGACTTTGGCATCCTAAAATGACTTTAATTCAAGCAAATTTACTTGCTAAATTAGATGCAGACTGAATTTCAAATGCACTACCCGAATTAAGACAACATTTATTAGCTGGTATATAGCTGGTATATCAGTATAGAACATATAAGGTGCATGAAAGACATGCTAGTAAGTAAGGCATAAATAGATTAACTTTGAATGAATATATTAAAAGTAAAACAGGGGTGTAGAAGAAACACTAATTCTAAACTGAAAAGATAAACACAAAACCCATCGATAACCACTTTAAATATTTATTAACAACAGCAGTAAATACTGTCAAGATATGTACATTAATTTTACTGTCATGCAGATGTATTTTATAAGCTAAATGGTTTCTGATAAAAGTGATTTAAGACTTTTAATGACAAATGTCGGGAGGGCATTATTTTGTTACATTAAAATGATGCGCGAACCTCTCGATGGCGGGTTTCTTTTGATTTCGTGTGAATTCAGGTATGCGCTGAATTTCTCTTCGCTCTTGCCCTGAGAGTTTGCACGCAATTTATATCTCTTCAATCTCTTCCATGCAATTGTTTTATCTTTCCCGAAGTGTGTATGCGCTCAGACTGCGTCCTCTTGTGCATTCGCAAATCCATCAGCTCTCGCGCGCTCTCTGGAAGGTGACGCTTTGGTCCGCAACGCCCCGCTGATCGCGTGCGCGTCTCTCAACAGATCTCTGTGCGTTGCTCTGGGTGCAGAATGCTCATGGAAGTTGTAGTTTCCCAGTGTCGCATTGCGTATTGTTTATCATTTCGCATAACTTTTAAGAAAACTACAACCCGCCCTACGGCCGAAATCTTACCCGCGTTTGGCGGGTGTTAATGTCAAGCCCTGGTCATAATACCATAAATTCAAATATCAAATTCACTTACTGCCAGCAAAAATGAGCCTTGGTTTGTGCTCTCTGGAAGAGAAAAGCCCACTTGCATATCATTGTTCAGCTCGTCTTTTTTTGTCTGTAATTTACAACGTTCGGCGGGGCAAAAGATCACGTTGCTGTGCACGAAACAGCATCTCGAATGCACACCAAAAATTACCACTTTACCAGTGCCTTTGTAAGTGGCGACAACGATCTGTGAACTATTGTGTTAACGACCGTGTAGCTGCTTTGTTAGTTGCTGGAGGACGCGTGCTTTACAAAAACGGTGCTGTACTAAAAGGTAAATTATAGTTCGCCTCAAAGTTTTTTTATTTGTGTATTTATTTAATGTGTATTATTTCTTCCCCAAGCTCATAAAATAAATTTGGGTCGCACATAAATTGGCAGGGTGGGTCGGAAACCGGAACCAAACAAATTTTTTTTATGCCCTAGTGTGATCGCTCTATACCGAGCCCCGGTGCGTAGAGAAAACTAGTCATGTTTGCGCCTTTTGCGGTTAAATTGTTAAAAATCACTTGAGTGTTAACATTTGCAAGCCTTTGAAACATGTGCAAATGATACATTTAATGATACACATTAAATTCACATGCAAGAGGAACCGTGCGTTGTGATCCATACGGATCATGGATCAACTGCGATCCGTTACACCACTAGTTTTAGGCATTATTCCAATACCATGTAGCTATATTGGTTCCCATCTGCCATCCACCAATAGAATTACATTCCAATTAAATTCAAATAAAATGTGCATTGAACATGTTTTGGTTTGGGTAAATTAATTTGTATGTGGTATAGCTATAACAATCCACTGATTCTTTGGCAAAATATTAGTATATACTTGTCAACAGTTTGATTTTTAAAACCACTGCATGAGTCTGGAAAAGTATGGAATTTTTTAATGAAAATTGGAAACCTGCTAAGACCTGGTGTGTCTAAGACATCACATTTTTGTTGTTTGCACCATAATTTTAAATTCTTTGTAACTGGAACTTGTTGTACACAAATGTGGACACTTACACTGCTTTATGTTCAAAGAAAAACATTTGGTTATTATATTTATTGGTTCTTCCTAACCCCAAATAGCTGGAACAAATCCAAAATGCAAGCCAAACCAAAGCTTGGGTCTTAGGAGGTTGGGTCAGATTTACTTGGAAAAATCCAACGTATTTACAGAGTGTGTGTAATGGCGCAGTCACATTTACTTTACTATACAGAACCATATCCATGTGTGATTATCCTGAGCCCCAGACACCCCTCCCCTGGCTGGATTCAATGGCTTATCCATTGGATAAGAACACGCTATCTTATAAATAACAATGAGACACCGATGGTCAAAATGTACTACAGTGCTTTGCCACGTCACAGCCCGTGACGTTTACACGATATGGAGTTTAAACCCAGAAGACAAAAAGATCACAAAAAAGCTCAAAATTAACTTGTAGTTTTCTCCTAATATTAAAATGAACAGATACTAACATAGTATTCTATGATGTGCAACACAACTAACGCTGTCAACATCTAAAAAAGTGTTGGTTAGTGTTTCTTGACGCTTTAATATCTGCGGGTTATTTACTTCAAAAGCGCAAATTAAATAACACAATCTACTAAGATCAGCGCAAATTAGTTCAGGGTCACAAATAAGCAGAGCAACTGATGAGTTAACGCGTGATCATGCGCTTTAGCACCACACACATCACAGCTAATGAAGACATAGGACACTAAAAAATGATTTTTACAATAAGTTTAGGAACACCTGGTGTTGTGTGACGACTTCTACTGACTCCTATTTTATTTACTTCAGCAAACAATAAATAACAAATTTTCAACAATCGTTTAAATAATCTCCTCCCATAAATGTTGTGTCTGAAAAGGAAACTCCTAGAAATGCACATGCAATAAGGTCAGTCGCAAAAATAACTAGAACACACCTTTTCAGCGCTAATTATCCACTGCGCATCTTTAGTAAATCCAAAATGAAGGTTTGCGCTGGTGGAAGCTGTAGTCTCAGCTCTCATCAGACTTCTCTGGTTGTCTTTTGCGGAGTATCTCTCTTTCGTTGTCTTTCTTCTGTTGCTAACCACGGGGGGCACCCAGCTACAGATGCCATCAGTGTCGGAACAAACTCGGCCCAAGATCAGATTTTTGTTTGTGAGTAATAGATGTGTGGCATGAATGCGTGTGAAAACCGTGTTAATTAAGGCAGCACATCTTTTTACTGTTTTCTAAGCTGGATGCACACTGGAGCAGGTGGATAATGTAGATTATTCTCTATGTCTTATTGTGCTCTTTGTTTGTAGATTGAGCTGAGAACCAAAGTCCTGGAGGCCAAACATCAGGAAGAGATGCTGAGGATGCAACAGAAGCATGATGCAGAGATTCAGAAGGTGAATTCAGAACTCTTATTTACTGTACCTAGTCAAATTTTACAAAGATCATTTAAAGGCGGAGTCCACGATGTTTGAAAAACGCTTTGGAAAAGGAGACGGGCCGACTACCAAAACACACTTATAGCCAATCAGCAGTAATGAGCGTGTCTACTAACCGACATCCTTGCCGGGTTGCGTATATGTGGGGCGGGTCTATCAACAGAAGGTCCAGTTTCTATTGGGGTAGGGGTGTGTTTGTTTAGGTGATTTCAAATATCAACATTGGCTTTCAAACATCGTGGACTCCGCCTTTAATACACAATTACAATAACACAATAGCAATAACAGTAACATGTCTGTCCGCTGCTACATTTAGTCATTTAGCAGATGCTTTTGTCCAAAGCGACTTACAAATGAGGGAACTATAGAAGCAATTAGAACAACACCAGAACAACAATACATAAGTGCACTAGAACTAGTCTCATCAAGTCTAACACACGGTGTACATGGCAGAGGGTTCAAGTTTATTTTAATTTTTTAAGGACAGTAAAGATAAAGACCGGCAGATCATTCCACAGGTACGCGAAAGTGATTTCTTTTTGAGATGGCACCACAAGCCATCGCTTGGTGGCAGAGCGCAGGGATCGAGAGGGTACATAAGTCTGTATAAGCAAATGAAGGTAAGGGGCTGCTGACCCAGTGTTGGTTTTAAAGGCCAGGAGCAGAGCTTTGAATTTGATTCGAGCTGCTATAGGAAGTCAGTGTAACCTAACAAAGAAAGGTGTGAGGTGCATCCTCTTTGGCTCATTGAAGACCAGTCTTGACGCTGCGTTCTGGATCATCTGTAGCTTACATGGCCAGCCTCAAATGTGTGTCTGCTTCTGGACCTAATTCACAACTCTCTTTTACCAATCTGTAGTGTGGGACTAAAAGAGCTAGTTAAGGAAGCGATGGGAAAATTGTCGTGTCCCTAAATGTTCCATGAGCTTCCCTTAACCTCCCTCTGTCCTCCTTTCTGGCCGGAAGCTTTCATCTTTCACAGCCGACCGGCTCACAGGATGATGAGCTTAGCAACAGAGTGCACTTCTGACAGACAAAAAGCTGAATAAATAATCCACTGATGGGCTCACTAACTTTTCAGAGGGAGTAAATCATAACTTTTATCTTTTAGCAGGTTTATTTGTATGAAGTTGCATCTGTGTTTGAAGCACATGTTGTGTACTAGTGTTGGGTGATATGCCCCATCGCAACCTTCTTTAAACTGATGCAATTAATTCGAGCGTGTCATTAAAGCCCAGGCGCTCTAACATTTCTAACATTTCCTACATGCCAGGAAAGCGGGAACAACACAGTCTGGTTTTAACCCACTGTGCGCTAACAACCTCTATAGTGCAAGAAAACGTCAGAGCTAGGGCCGCTCGATTATGGGAAAAATCATAATCCTGATTATTTAACACGATTACCTAATGACTGTAACATGCACCTATAATATAAAAAAATAATTTGTTACATTTATATAGCGCTTTTCTGCAGCACTTTACATATGAATGGGGGAATCTCCTCAACCTCCACCAATGTGCAGCATCCACCTGGATGATGCGACGGCAGCCATATTGCGCCAGAACGCCCACCACACACCAGCTTATTAGTGGAGAGGAGACAGAGTGATATAGCCAATTAGTATGAGGGATGATTAGTAGGCCAATGGGCAAGTTTGGCCAGGATACCCCCCTACTCTTTTTCTAATAACATCCTGGGATTTTTAATGACCACAGAGAGTCAGGACCTCGGTTTAACGTCTCATCCGAAGGACGGTGCTTTTTGACAGTATAGTGTCCCCATCACTATACTGGGGTGTTAGGACCCACACAGACCACAGGGTAAGCACCCCCTGCTGGTCTCACTAACACCACTACCAGCAGCAACCTGGTTTTCCCAGGTGGTCTCCCATCTAAGATCTGACCAGGCTCAGCCCTGCTTAGCTTCCATGGGCAAGCTGTCTTGGGCTACAGGGTGATATGCCTGCTGGCCTCCTGCGCACACATGCATACAGGAACACACACACAATTCAATGCATTTGTTTAGTGTATCCCTCTGCGATTGTTTCGCAGCCTAAAAGATGCAGCGGGACCTGCATATCTTCCAGAAGGGGAGAGTGTAACCCGGGTAATCCAGTTACTAGTTAAGATTAAGAATTATAAAATAATAATAAAGTGAAATATAATAAAATAATTAAGTGAAGAAAAGTGAGAAAAGTAAGAAAGGAGGAAAGTTCTAGAAGGAAAACTGTTTTGCCCAATCACAGCCCTTATTTCAGTGACTGACTCTCCAAAGAGCCAATGTTAGCAGCACTTTCATAAGCCCCGCCCACAACCTGCAGCGGCACTACTAGACTGCCAGTTTGAAAGACAGAGTGAGAGAGTGAAACGGAGCAGCTACACAGAGCGATATTCAGAGATCCTCTATAAGAAAGTTTTAAAATAGATCGCGAATAACTTTGGATGCAGTAAATAGTCATATTTCTGAACGGATTCGATTACGTGAAGTTGTCATTGGAGTGAGAGGACGACAAAGCAAAGATTTGTGAACTGAAAGTGGATGAAATCCAACGGAGAATTGGAGTGTTGCAAATGAGCTTATTTGAATATATATGAAGTTATTGCCTTGGCTGGGTTTTTGTTTTGTCTATGATTTATTCTACGTGATTTCCTGTGAGAGATTCCTGTTTTGTGCCATATTTAATCCTTCTGGAGAGGAATCTGTGTATCTGACGTGATTAAATATGCACAATGGCGAGCCATCAACGAACCTGTTTCCACTTTGAACTGTGCTAAGATTCACCAACTGGTAGGAACTTTCCAATTTTTTTTTTGCTTTTGGACACAAAAAAAAGACTCTCGTTCGTTGAACTCTTGATATTTTTTCTTCTACCAAAAAGGAGAGATTGTCTTTTGAACTTGAGCTCATTGAGAGAGTTTAATAACTCTTGTTACTGAACTGAATCATTTGATTCACGAACTGTGTTCAACTGAGTTGTTTGATCTTTATTGGAACTGAACTGAATCATTTGATTCACGAACTGTGTTCAACTGAGTCGTTTGATAATTATTAGAAATGAATTTAATAAATTTGATGCAATTGTGTATTTTAATCTCATATTTTTGAGTATTATGTTGAGTTTGAAAATAAAAGTTATCTGTTATTAGAAATTTGAATCACATTCAGTGTTCTGAGTTAAATTGAATGTCCATTCAATATTTTTTGGGGTTTTATTGAATGTAATATTTTGCTGAAGGTCATATTATTTGTAAAATACTTTCACTGAAGTGAAAGAAAAACACACTACTGTTTTATTTTGAGAGTTTTATTTATTTTTATATTTTGTGAAGAGTGTGAAACTTCAAATTGAATTGAATCTGTCAAACTGTTGAATTCTTGATCCTATAAGAAATGAAAGAAGATTGTTAATTGTTGATCTTCACTGTTAACAACTGAGTCTATATCTGTGAATTATTCATTGAAACAAATAACAAAATAGAAATTTTCTATATTAATACAATTCACTGAATCAGAACAAAACTTTGTCAGTCACTTACTCACCTGCTGTACTGCCTCCACTCTCCAGTAGACGTTCCTTGCTTCTGATATTCATTGGCCCAGACTGAAAATTATTACTAGCTGTAGCGCAATCAGTTACGTTGCACGTTACATGTTACATACGTGTCAAGCAGTGGTGCTCTTAGAGGTTCTTTTAAACATATCGGTTAAGCTGAACGCGATTCATATTTTAAACATGAGGAATGTTTAGCTACAACTCGCTTGAAATGCATATAACTTTACAAACATAAACAGGATTACTACATAGTTAACAGAATATACTATATATAAATAAATACAATGCAATGCAATGATCATTCACAAATGTGGTGATCAAACACTTATATTGAAGTGACAAAGATATGTTTAACAATTTAACAATAAACTTTTTTTATCCAAAATGAATCTGATATCAGTGGTGACTGGGAAATAACATCCATTATTTTTCCATTGCTTCTGTTACCTCTTAATTGGAATCTTAATAGATTAATTTTGGCTGTAATAATATTGCTTTTATATTCTGTTTTATACAGTCTCTTTCGTTCGTTTGAAATTGCATGTGTACTTCACAACAAAACTGAAATCTATCAGATGTGTCTTGTTCAGAGAATGTCAATATTTGGTCAGGTGCTCATCTTTCTTTGAGGGCCTTAAAAACAGCATACGCACGTGGTGCAAAGCTGTCCACTGGAGGGGTTGCACATGTCCTAAGGAATCCAAGGCTGTGCATGCACCCTGTCATGTCCCTCTGCTGTTGATCTCCATAGGGTCCTTTCAGAGTCGCAGTCCCTTGGTTACAACTCCACTGGCCAAGTTCATTGGAACAATGACTTACTGCCTTTGAACTCCCACTTGGACAAAGATGGCTTGGAGAAGGTCAGGACCTCAAACTTACACTGGGCTGAACAAACAGCTCTCTGCTGAGAAACGCCTGCATCAGATGAAGCACATTTCTGAAATGACCACCTTGAGCCCAAAGTTATCACCCACAGCTCACAGCACAAGACTGGTTTGCCGTTTGGGAACAGATCTAGCTGATGTGCTGTTAATTTGGAGCTTGCTAAATGCACAATAAAGAGGTGTCCCGCGTAATTTTGATTTTAGTGACTCATCCCGTATGTTATTTTATTACACTTGTACATAATGACCCATGAGTGGCTTCAGGTGTATTAATAATAAAATATTTACAGTTAGTTCATACAAATTCAATTTTATTTATAAAGCTCTTTTAACAACTGTTTATTTTACCAAAGCAGCTTTACATACAATAGAAACAAACAAAAAACAGGTTGAAACCTGAAAACTGATTTTTCTGTTTTTCATGCTTTTATTAAAGGGTGATCGGCTGTTTTTATTGTTTTTATACTAAACTATCTGACGTTTACTTTGTCTACTGATGTTTGCTTGGTTTTTACATTCAAAAACATCAAAAGCAATAAGTAATAGGCTATTTTGTACCCTGGTTTTGATGCTGGCTTGAGAAATGCGGGCCGCATAAAAACCATGGAATTTTGGGATAATCGATTATTTTTTTTCAATGCATCAATTAATCTAACGATTCATTTTTCCAGTCCGATTCGATTTCGATTCTCTATTATCTCCCTATTAATTGACTAATAGCAATTTATACATGTTGACTTGCATATCCGAATGGAAAAAAAAACATGAATTCCAAAATAAAAAGACTAAACAAGTGCAAAGTAATGCATTCTTAGTCAAAGGTGGCATTCAATAAAACGTTTTGCAGCGTTTGCAGCACATACTGTGCAGTTTAATAACAGTAAAAAAATCTCAAGTTCACATTACTTTATTTTACATGCATTTATGAGCAAAACCTCTTCAATGTGTCTTTTGATATTCTGTGTAATTTTTATAAATGTGATTTGTTTAAACCACATTGTTTTCGTGCTGTTCTAGTCCGTGTAATGACAGATATAAACACAATTATAGACTTAAGAAGCACATGGTACATTATTAAATCTTTTTCTCTTAAGTTTACGATGAAATTAAACATTTCACTGATTGACAGCATGATGCAATCAATCGTGTTTCCCTTCAACAGTATAAGCATAAAATTTAGATTTATAGATGTATCTATTTCTCTGAAAAAGAAAGATTATTAAGATAGAAGAGGATTAATTTAGTGAGGGTGAATGACAGCCCAGTCATTTGGCAACAGTGTGTTTTTAAATATTTTAAAGTCATGACTGTTTAAAACACACATGGCATCACATTCATGATTTTATGGTAAACGTACACGTTTTTGTGTCAATCCACGAGCATTTAAACCAAAACAAAGCACTTTCACTTTAATTAAGCGTGAGCAGCGCACATAGACTACAAAAAAATTGGACGTAGTGTCTGTGACGTCACCCATTGGTCTCTCGACTAATGTTGTTGACGCAGTGTGCTAACTTTGAAAACTAATTTGTTTCAGATGGTTTTAAGTAAACACTGATGTTATGTTTCCTGATTATGTCTCCTGTGGGGTAGCTTAAATAGCGAGAAGAGCATAGGGCCTAGAACTGATCCCTGTGGAACGCCATATTTAACCTGAGAGTAGCATAATTTTTCCTCATTTACGTAAACAAATTGATAATAGTCAGTTAAGTAAGAACTTGTATGATCTGTTGTGTCGAAAGCAGTGCTAAGGTCTAGTAATATAGGAAGCGAGGTTGCACCATGATTGGATGCTAATAGGATGTCATTTGTGACACTAAGCATTGTTGTTTCTGTGCTATGGTGGGGCCTAAATCCTGTTTGAAATGTTTCTAATATTTTTAAGAGAAAAGATATATTCGAAGTTGGTTTTAAATTAGTTAGGTTTCCCTGGTCGCGATGCGTTTTTTTAATGAGGGGTCTAATAATTACCTGTTTTAGGCTATAGGAATACACCTTTAATTCTAACTATGAGTTAATGATATTTGGTACTTGTTCTGACACTGCCGGGAATACCTCTTTCAGTAGTTTTGTGGGAACAAGATCTAAACAGTACAACATCTTAAAACATCAACTTGCAGCCTTGACACACTCCCCACATCCTTTCTTAAAAAAGTACTTAACTGTTTAGAAACTGATCTTTTAAAAATAATAAATATCACTCTGCTCACAGGCACTTCTGTAGAGTCGCTAAAAACTGCAGTTGTTAAGCCTCTCCTAAAAAAAGAGTAACCTAGACAAAACCATACTCATCAACTACAGACAATCTCAAATCTTCCTTTTATAGGCAAGATCATTGAAGAGGTTGTTTTCAATCAGCTGAACAAATTAGTAGACTCAAATGGCCAATTTTCAATCTGGTTCCTCTCAACACCACAGCACAGAGACAGTGCTCATAAGGATAAAAAATGATATTCGCTTAAACTCTAATTCAGCTAAAATATCGGTGCTGGTGCTACTAGATCTTAGTGCTGCCTTTGACTTGGTAGATCACATCATGCTCTTACATAGACCGGAAAACTGGCTAGGGCTCTCTGGGATGGTCCTCAAATGGTTTAAATGGACTCCTTACTGGGATCCCCCAGAAGACCATTAGAAAGCTGCAGCTCATACAGAACGCTGCTGCCCAAATTCTGATCAGAACCAAAATATCTGAGCACATCACTCCAGTCTTCAGGTCCTTACACCGGCTACCAGTTACATTTAGAATAGATTTGAAAGTAGTATTACTTGTTTATAGATCACTTCATGGCTTAGGACCCAAATACATGACAGATATGCTATTTGAATATAAACCTAAAAGATTACTCGGATCATTAGGATCAGGTCAGTTAGAAATACCAAGGGTTCACTTACAACAAGTGCTTCAGCATTTAGCTTTTATGCCACCTGTAGCTGGAATCAGCTTCCAAGAGAGATCAGATGTGCTTCAACAGTAAACACTTTTAAATCTAGATTAAAAACACATCTTTTTAACTCTGCATTTACTGAATGAGCACTGTGCTGCTTCACACTGACTGCACTTTCAACTCAAGTCACTTTTACTCCTGTTTTATTTTTTTCACAATTTTTTTTACTAAAATCACATTTTATTTTATTTTACAAATGTTTTTTCTCTTATACATTATTGTATATTGTTTTCTCATCTCTATGTAAACCCTTTGAATGACCTCTGTGTATGAAATGTACTATACAAATAAACTTGATGATTTGGATGATTTTATTAGTTTTGCAAACTCCTCGCGTACCTAGCTTGTCAGACAATTGTTACTTTCAACCCCTCTCTCTCCTACTTGGAATGTGAACTCTGCATTTAGCCCATCCAGTAAGTATTGTACGCACACACACACACACAGCAGTGGGCAGCTATTACTGCAGCACTCTGGGAGAATTGGAGGACAGGTGCCTTGCTCAAGGGCACGTCAGTTTCAACCTGGTGGCCGTGAGACTTGAACTGGCCCTAGCCTCTAACAAATAGGCCATGACTGCCCAGCCCAATTAAACTCGTGTATTTAACTCGCCAGTGTTTTATATTGCATGCTGGAATGATGCCACCAATCATGTGTCTTGATGAGTCATGCTCAGATTTGACTTTTTGCCTGGATGGAAAATGAAATGGATGTGAATGATCCTATAGGCTTACACTAAGGCTGTGACCCAACCGATATCACAGAGGCTTGAGTGAACTTGTTGACTTGGCCCAAACCTCCCAGAACACTTTAGCTACCAACTAGTAATAATTTAGTAACACTTTTACCATGATAGCAATCACATGACAATGTGCTAAAAACCTCTAAGCATTTTGTAGGGATAAGCTATAAAATTGACTTTTTTTTTTTTAGGTTTTAGACCGAAAGAATAGTGAGATTGATGAGCTGAAAAGCTTGTATCGGGGGAAGCAGAAAGAGGTGGAGGAGACCGTTCGAAGGCTGGAAAACAGAGGTGAGGGCAGGACAGGGTGAAGGGTGTTTATGCACTCGTTCTAAACCCTCTGTGCAGATAAAGCTGCAGTTGGTTTGTTTTGATTTAAGCCTTCATAACTAAAAAAACTACAGATAAGTAAACACAATAAAAACATGCTTTGACGAAAAATTTTAACAATCCTTCCTGAAATGCATTAAACTTTTGTTTACAAAGACGTGAAACTCACCGGGTGGTCAGGGGTGTTCACTGATATGCTCACACAAAAATCGCTGCAAAAGATGCTTTCCAACAGGTGTTTAAGCATTCGTTGTAAACTTGTGGACCTGTTTTTCCAAACGCCTCACACCCGAACATTCTTCCGCTGAGAGCTTGAATAATAGACACTCCAGCCCAGTTGGTGGCGATAATCCACCTTTGCCAATTGCAAGAATACAAACAACGTTCCCATTGTATTTCACAGCACATCTAATACAAGTCAATGGAGTTGGACAAAACTACGATAAAACCTGATAGAAAGCATCTTTTGCAGCGATTTTTGTGTGAGCATATCAGTGAACACCCCTGACCACTCGCTGAGTTTCACATCTTTGTAAACGAAAGTTTAAGGCATTTTAGGAAGGATTGTTCCAGTGCACTTATTCAGCCATTGTGGGGGTGGGGGCTGATACAACAGAAACAGAAAATTCTCGGGCCAGCATCATATGTCCAAATTTCAGTCAAAACCGTTCTATTTCATCATAATCTGAAAACAGGGCTTTAAGTGTAAAATACCCAACTTGTCCTTTAACATAAGCGTGGAAGTCACTTACCATCTTAAGGATATGAAAAATAACACATTTAAACCAAATGAGCTGATGCAAAATGAGTACACCCTACAAAGATTCTTAAAAAAAAACCAATCTAAATATTTTGTATGGCCTCCATTCTTTTTTAATCTTTTATTCTCCATTCTTGAACAATGACCTCTTTCAGATCCTAGATGGAGAATGACGTTCTGCTTGTCTTTTCAGAACTCCCCGTATACCTCAACCTGGGGTTGAAGTCTGAATGACTTTGACCCTGTGCTTCTTATAAAATGAATTAGTGACCTTAGATGTGTGTTTTGGGTCACAGTCATGTTAAAAGGTTGCCCGGTGACCAAGACACAGAGTGATTTTTTAATTTTTGGATCCCTTTCGTGACAGTATTCAACTTATTAGCAATGCTTAACTAATTACCTTGAAACCTTGACCATTTTGTGCAAAGAAATAATTTTATTTCTCATGTCTTGAGACATTTCTTTACCATGTGGTGCTATTCTGTCACCATTACATTAAAGTGGATTTTCTCTCTTAAATATCACTCTCAATTGCCAGTTATCCTGTGGCCACCTGTGTGAGGATTAAAAATTCATCATTTCCTAGTGAATTCCTGTTCATTACACTATATTTAATTTTTTTCCTAACATATTCATCAGGGTGTACTCCTTTTTGCAACACCCCATTTGATTTAAATGTGTTGTTTTTTGTATCCTAAAGATGGTCAGTGACTTTTACTCTTTTGTTACTAAAAATAAATGTTTAATAAAACTGTTTTGTAAAAAAGAAAGCAAATTGGTCCCATATTTACTAACAAATGGACAAAAAACTTTAATTTTCAAAGGGGGTATACTCGTTTATGCTGTATATGATACTGTTATTTTTATATTTATTATTCTGCTTGATTAATAAACTGCTGTAATCTCCACTTCACATCGTACTTAACGTCTCGTGGTAAAATTACTGTAATGCAAGTTCTTTCAAATCTTCTTAACTACCATTTTCTTTTATTTTTGTACCTGTTGTAACATACACAATTTGCCAACCGACACATTTGCATTTTAATAGTTTTATCTAATGTGTACATCTTAAGACAATTAACTGACAAATTTTAGGAGATAAACTGTGTCCTGATGCATTAATGGTTCACACATGGAAAACAGAGTACGTGTAGTATTAGTTTTATCCATTGCTTCTGCAGTCTGAGTCTTGCATTTTAAACATGCGTCAGGATGAAAGGTTGTTGTTCTTTGTTGGTAAAGTATGTGTTAAAACACAATCAAATGTTTATAAAATGTAACTTTTTGTACTTTTATTTTATATTCATTTGACTAATTTCTTGTTTCCACACATTCTGGAGGGCACTGTATATACAGTGGAAATCAAAATGAGAGAACAACCCACAATTTCAGCATCACTGCTTGGTCTTATTTAAAAATATCCTAACAGAAGTGAAAGTGCAGTTTTTAAGCATATTTCAGTTAAAACGCTGATCAAAAATTAGAGAACACTTTCAGATACCTTCCAGTTGTTGTTGTTAATCTGGCACCTAGTGCTAATTTCCTTAATTATCCAACAAACCCTACTTAACTGGCAGCATAACTTTTGACTTTTTGTTAATTTTGAGAGATGGTGAGTAGTTCTAAAGTCACTGAAACCCTTAGGGCGCACTCACACTATCCAAACAAACTGCGCTCGTTAATGGCGCCCTGACCGGCTTGCAGAGGTGGGCGGTTCACTTGGACTCAGATGCAGAACGCGCAATTTGATAGCAAATCAAGCAAGCCAGAGCACGATTCAAAGGGAGAGACGTCAATTGTGTAATCACTCACCTTCATCTGCCTTCGTAGAAACCTTCTGATGCGCGCAGCAGGGTTACGTGAATGTCTTACCTGCACACGAGACAGACCAGCTAAACAATATGATGGCATGTGAGAGGGTTGTGTGTCATTGAGCACCAAACGACATTGAATAAGAAACGGACTTAACATTACGATGGGTTCCAGTGTTAAGAGAGTGTATACTTCCTGCTTTGTTAAAAAAAATCACATCTTATTGACGTCTGGGCTCGGATCGATAAAAGTACAGCGTGAGTGCGTGCTTCTGGGGGAGTAGGGACAGTCGCCCTGGGTCACGGTTTGATTTGGTTAGTGTGAATGCACCCTTAGGGGCCAATCACACCAAACGCGTTTATTTAAAGCAACACTAAAGACTTTTTGCTCTTTGCTCCCCCTACAGGTTAGAAGCGTAATTGTCCATTTCCACTGTCGTAAATACTGCAGCATAGCTGGCTCTGATTGGATTGTAGGTCTGCCGTAAAGCAAGTTTTTGTATTTTTCACCTGAACAACAGGACCACTACCCGACGGTTGGAAACTTCTTTAGTGCGGTTTTGGCCGATAGAGGGCTGCAAAGCGATTGTGAAAGTGCCGTTCACCCTGTTTCGAGTGGTTGAATGACTGAAACTTTTTTGGAAACGTTATTTTAAGGTAAAAAAAAAACTCTTTGGTGTTGCTTTAAGGCGCCTTTTTTTTTAATGTTATTCTATGGGCAGTGAGGGTCTCTCCCAGCTGCAGTCAGGGCAGGAGAAGTGGATAATCTATCCGTGTCCAGACGGCATAATCGTGCATGCGGGAAGCCGGAGCTGTATGGCTTGCATCTATGGTGGGATGTAAATGTAAAATGGTCTTCAAATACATACACACATTTCGTTTTATGAGAACATAAGCAGATAAACAAACGATATTCAATATTTCAGATAAAGATATACTTCCTGTCTCCCGCGTCACCCTGTCTTTGTTGTTAAGCCTCACCATTGGTTGAATTTGATATACACATTCAGACGCACTTACCCCTGGAGGCGTCCCCAAAGTGTCACCGCGGTGACGCAGTGCGAGTTCCCTCGAAAGGGAACTGTAACAATGTATTTTTAAAGGTAACACGATATAACCTTGATCTCACTTAAAATGTGTCCCCACATTTAGTCCTTGAATTTGACGGAATTGGACCTGGAAAGTCCTTGAAAGGTCCTTGAATTAGAAGTTAACTAAGTTACGGTGTCCCGCCTTTTGGGCTTATGCACTTACAGTATGTCCACTTAGAATTTTCATATTGAAACTAAATGCAATATAGTAATTTAATTGTTGTACGTGCTTTTAGTTTAGGTAGCACCCCTTTAAAGGTGCAGTGTGTAAATGTTAGCGCCATCTAGTGGTGAGGTAGCAAATTGCAACCGACGGCTTAATCCACTGCTCACCCCTCGCTTTTGAAACACATAGAGAAGCTACGGTGACCACCACCGAACAAACATGTCATAGTCGGAGACAACTTAGTAAAAAAATTGTCTGTTTAGGGCTTCTGTAGAAAAATGGCGGCACAAAATGGCGACTTCCATATAAGGGGACCCTCGGTCTATGTAGATAAAAAGGTCTCGTTCTAAGGTAATAAACACATAACGGTTCTTTATGATAGGTCTTTATACACCCATGATAATATAGTTTTGTATATTATTTTGCATTTCTTTCAAGAGATCCTTCTAAAAATTACACACTGCACCTTTAAATGTTTTTCGTGCTTTCACTTTCAGTGTGCGTTTCAGCATGGACACGCTTCAGATAAGCAATAGAATCAATCACAGCTCTAATCGCAAATCGTGTCAAAATTACTATTCACAACAGAATGCTTTCCGTAAATATTAAGCCAATGTTACTAGGGCCTCTTTACGCGAGCGATCCCAGAACATTTACGGAGCGTATTTGTGTTTACACAGAAGCCTCTTGGAAATTTTCTGGGACCAAAGTGCTGTGTGAATGAGGTTTTTGTGTCTCTCTCTTGTAGTTCAAAGCCTGCTGAGGGAGTCCCAGGTCATCCGGCAGACCAAAGAGAAACAGATCAGCGAGCTGAAAAAAATGTCTGATCAAAGTGCTGAATCTCTGAAAAACGAATGGGAAAAGAAGGTAAGGAAGGGTTGAAAGGCTCAGGTTTCCACAGGCCCAGCAGCTTTGAACACTCACAGAGTTAAGAGAGTCCAGCCAATCCGTCAAAATCTAAGAATCCAGAAAATCCATATACTGTCAGTTTTGTAGTTCGTATGAGATGTTTATTGCTGTGATAGAAAAGAAAAGCTCAGATGGTTTCCTGGAAAAATCTGCCCTTTTTATGGGTTTTTGGGGGAAGAGTTTCTTCTTTCAGGACTCTGTTTCTACACAAAGTTTTATGTAGGCTTATTTTCAGGGCTTAACAATAAAAATGTGGGTAAAGGAGCACCATCGAATGCTGGTTGTGTTAGGAATTAAGTTTCTGATGATGTTATTGTGGACAAAGTTCACTTGGTTTTATCTGACTGTCCAACAATAAAAATGTTTGATTTCCATGGCTAAATATTTCTTAAAGTTTACAGGAAAAAATGTTGTAGGACATTATTTGATTAAAACTGCAATTTAAGAGATTCTGCACAATGTCCTAGTCTAAAAATACATAGTTTATACCTTTAGAATGCGCAAAAACTCACAAATAACACATCATTTAAAATTAAGACATCCTGAACAACATGCAGCGTATGAGAAAGACATTGCGGCGATTATGATTTTGGGCACTTGTGTGCTAAATGTGCAATCAAGGAGAGTGTAAGACTCTTCAGCGCTTCATCTCATGCCATACAGTACTGTTGTTTTAGAAGTTTTCTTGTTTATTTTTCAATCTATTTTATTAAGATACAAACAGAAAATACAGGAAATATGTACAAAAAAAAGTTCAGAACTAAATGTCGTCTTTGGGCATCATCTGTGTTTAGTGTGACCCAGGGACGGATTATGGCAATGATGTGCCCTGGGCACGGATGTCTCAAAGGCCCCCTTCACCATTTTTTTTGTGCAACAGCGTTGCACCTGTATGCACAGGTCTCAGTGTTGGTTCGCCTCTGCCTGTATGCCCCATCTTACAGGATTAATAATGGCACTAATACGCGGGGAGAGAATGCACACAATATTCTTTACTTTCACACCACAAATTGGTTTATTTATATCTCACAGTATCTGTCAATATACAACATACTGTACACTATACTCAATCAAAAAGATTCTGACCTCTACAAATAATGTACAGGAGAAAATTAAAAAAAATATTATACATTTACATTTTTTTCTACATTTAGCAGACATTTGACAGTTCATCACAGGCATTTAGCTTAGAACAAAAAAGTTGCTTTAAATTTACCTTAGCTGATGGGTATCTTTCTCGATTTCCTCAGAGAAAATGCTTCCACAACATCATCAAAATCAAGTTCCCTCACAAGATCACATTCAATGGCCATTAAAGACAGTGAATTTAGACGTCCTTGACACATTTTGCTTCTTAGCTCATTTTTTACTCTTGCCATTAGAGAAAATGAACGTTCTCCTTCACAGTTGCTGACTGGCAGGGTAAGGAAAAGCTTTGTGGCAACATAAACATTGGGGAAAACCGAAGGCAGTCCATAATCAATAATTGTTTTCAGCATTTTTGATGGTGATCTGTCTGGCTCCGATGAAATGAAAGATCTGAACTGAATCAGCTCATCAGCAAGACAGCTGTTCAAGTCATCAGGGTAAGCAGCAGAAAGGTTATGGGCTCCTGTTATAATGTTGCTGTCAGATTCTGAGTCTGGCACGAATAGAACACCAAAGAGACTATTCATGTGTTTATAGGCATCTATTCTGTGATCAAGGCAGTTGACAAGATTGTCAATTAAATGTGTCCACTTGAAACTTACGTTTTCCACTAAGGCCTGCATCACCATCTGTGGTCTCATCAGCAAAAGTTTTTCTTTTCTTGATGCGTTGTACGTCATGCTTATAAAACTGACATACACCTGTCACACTTAAAGCACTCCTCTCAAAGTGTTCAAATAGTTCTCGCTGAGCTGATACAAACTCACGCAATGATTCAAGCAGTCGCATCGCTGTTCGAAGGTCCATTTCACTTTTTTGTAGACATAAACTGGTCACGTTGAATCGTTCGAGTATAGTATTCCAGAATTGCGCCATAAATGCAGTTTCCAGATTGTCCATATGAGCGCAGTCCCGATGCTTCGTTGCGTGTTTCCCTTTTTTCGTACTCATCTGCAGCTATACTGTTCAAGGCCTCTCTTATATTACTATAATTTTGCCAGAGAGCTTTGGCCGAATCCGCCCTACAGCTCCATCGAGTATTAGACAAATGCTTAAGCGTTAAGTTTGTCTTTTCGAACACTTTTGCCCATCGGCGTGTAGATGCAGAACAAAACGAATACAACGACTGTAGCAGACTAAAGTACTGTTCGACATCTGGACTGCTGTGTATACTGTTTACACCTACTAAATTCAACGAGTGAGCAGCACAAGGTATATAATGAATCAATGGATTTATCCGTTTTAAGTGAGCCTGCAGTCCATTGTATCTGCCCGACATATTACTCGCATTATCGTACGATTGGCCTCTACAGTTTAATATGTCCAAGCCAAGGTTGTTTACCATTTTAATGACGTAATCACACAAACTCTCACCTGTGTGACATGAAATGGGCTCAAAAGCTATGAATCGTTCTAGCACATTCCCTTTCTCATTGACGAATCTGAATATGAATGTTAACTGGTCTGTGTGGGACAAATCTGGTGTTGAGTCTACGATTACTGAAAAATATTTGGCATCCTTTAATTCATTTGCGATAACTTGTTTAGTTTTTTCTCCCAATACATCAATAAACTCCTCACATATACTTGATGACAAATAAGATACAGTTCCCCTTCCTTTTTGCCCGCGTGTTTTAATATGCTCCGATAGAAACGGGTCAAACTGAGATATCAGTTCTAAAATTCCTAGATAGTTTCCATTGTGAGGCGAACCTAGGAGTTCATCCTCCCCCCTGAAAGCCAGTCCTCTTTCGGCTAAAAATTTTATTACTGCCACCACACGTTTCAGTACCTCTTTCCAGTATTCCCTCTCTCCAGCAATTTGTTTGACCAGAGCCGAGTCAATCGCTTGAGTGTTTTTAGATCTATGTAATAAGGCTAGCATACAGGACATATGGCCTGGGCTCCTCTCATGTTCAGAAATCCGTTCTGGGTGCTTCCAGTCACTGAATCCATCTGTAAAGGCGTGTCTCTTGGATGAGAAAAGTTTGCAAGAATAGCAGAAAATCTGTCCCGTTGATGGAGAGTATAAAAGCCACTCTCGTGACACAATCTGTCCGTTTTGTAAGAGAGTGTTAAACAAAACATTTGTAAGGGAGCGAGTCTTGCCACCCAGACCGCTATCCCTTACAGAAGAAGTATATTTTGAGCTTCGGTTATGGAAAGCTGCAGCACATCTGTTAATAAGAATCCTTTCACCAAATCCCTTTTTATATCTCCCCACAATTCGGGGTCGTTGTTTGTCTCCCAAAACAGGTGGTCATCATCATCTTCATCCGTCTTACTTTTAGTTTGATCATCCTGACATTGCGATGGCGGCGGGGGCGATGGCGGCGGGGGCGATGGTGGCGCCGGCAGCCGCAGTGCCGGCGGGTTGATGTAATCACAGGCCGGCGACTCCGTATCACTCCTATCACGGTTAGTTGTGCTAGCGCCATCTTCACTTGAAGCAGCAGAAACGTTGTTGTTAGCGTCCACAGTGTTTGCGTTTTTAAAAAAGCTGGATATTGTTGGTAGCTTTTTTAGTAATTGAGCTTCTCTTGTTTCTTTGTCCTTTTTGTGCTTTCTTTTCATCGATCCACTTGGTTGTGGTTTTAAACTCATTTTGTTTTTGTTTTTTGAGTAACGGTTCTCTACGCATGACTTTTATTATTACGCATTGACGCAATGGTTTTTACTCGCCTCTAGATGTCCCTCTCAACAGCGCAGCAATACATTAAAATTATTTATTTGATTTATTTACTAGTTTTAATACTTTGCAACTGCAAAAAAGTACATCATTCCTCACTATTTAACACAATTTTAATGAAAGTAAAATTAAAATTAAAATATTTATTTGAAAAGAATAGACACAGTAAATTTGACAGTGCCCCCTGCTGGCCCAGTGCCCTGGGCAAGTGCCCAGTAGGCCCGTGCGTTAATCCGTGCCTGCTGTGACCTCTCTTGGCACTAAACACATCTTGAGCGTTTTTGAGCAGAATGAAGTAAAAGACTCATTTAAGAGGTCCTGTAGTTTCCTGCTATTGCTCAAGTGGAAAGGGACACTTGACACATCCGTTTACATTTTTATACAGTTTTTATACTATATACACATTTTCTGGATGTATTCTATTAAAGAGAATATAAACAATTATATACGATCACTATAACATTGCAAATACAACTAGCGGTAATCGAATTCTGGCATGGTGGCCTAAGACTTTTGCACAGTACTGTAAATGAGAAGAGAATGACAAAAAAAGCAAATAAAACTTCCTAGAACCAGAAAGGTTCTACAATGACAAATATACTTATATTAAACAAAGAAAGCAAGGAGATGCGCATCCATGCTCAACATAAGAAACTTGCAGCAAGGCTTATGCAACAAAAGCTTGCACTTAAAGCAATTGTTTATTTGCATTTTTGGTGGGAATAGAAGATGCGATTAATATTCATTTAGCCAAGACTCAATCAGCTTTCCGATCAGAGAAGTGAGCCGGCGTAAAACTCCCTTTAATGTCTGGTAGAATGTTAAAACATTTTCGTTGTTAAATAATATGAAATAGATATCATAAAAAAGGGCATTCTGAAAATGGAACTGATGCAATGGTGAGAAATTTTTCTAAATAATTAATAAATGAAATAAATAAACATGCTTGGTTGTTCGGTATTTGTTATTCGGTTGAGTATTTTGATTTGATTTAGCTTTGGCCAAAAATTTTCTTTTTGGTGCATCCCTAGCTTCGTCTTTCTGATTGTCAGTTGGCGTTGACCAGGGGCGTAGGAGCCATTTTAAAAGTGTGGGGGGGGACTATGATGATGTGACCAAAAGCTGATGTTCATAATAATAAATTCTAAATAGAATACCAATTGGCATTTTACAGCACCCTAGTGGCAATTTTGGGAACATGCCATGATAGCTTACATGAACCTATTTTTGTGAAATCATACTCACAATTTTAAAATACTGCAGGACTTTGAAACCAATGTGATTTATAATACAAAAAATACCTTTGCTGCATAAACTGTTTATTTTCTTTTTGAATGACAACGTCAACATTGTTGCTGTTTAATTACACCGGCAAATATATCATAGTGCAGATGATGGGTTTAATACATAAATAAGTTTTAATCTAAGATTTGTAAGCTGTGTTTAAATATAAGTGGTGCAACATAACTCGAATTAAAATTAAACTGAGATGAACAAACCATATTTTAGCTCTAAACTGTGCTTATTTTAATTGGTGCAACCCACCCTAAATCCTGCGCGATGTGAGGAGGTCCATATGGGTTCTGTTGTCTTTTAACATAGGTCATAACATGAAAACTTTATTGCGTGATTTGTGTCAGCACACGACACATAGGCTACTGTAACATTATGTTACATGCGTGAAAATGATGTAGGCTAATCGCCTTTGCTTTTTTCTGGGGTGCATTTGATCCCAGACGGCGTAATAGCAAGAGTGAATGAACAAACAAAAATTCACAAGAGCAACAAGAGATTTGAAGCTCATGCAGACGCGCCCAAGAGATGATTCGCTCTGTGATTGGCTAAATGTTAGTTCACTCAAATCTAAGTAACAAATCAGAGAACACTAAACTCATTAAAAATTAATGAATTCTGGACACTTTGACGCTTTGTGGCCATGTGAACGCACAGTAGAAGTGAGGGGGGGAAGTAACCCCCCTCCCGGTTTCTACGCCCCTGGAGTTGACAGACTTGATTGTTTTTGATTGTCAATTGGCGGTGACAGAATGTTGCGTGGTTTTTGATTGGCAGTTGCATGCAGCAGTGGCAGAGATGGAGCAGGAGAAGTTTGAGCTGCAGAAAAAACACACACAAAACATCCAGGATCTGCTGGAGGACACAAACCAACGACTGGCTAAGATGGAGGAGGAGTACAACGCTCAGACTCTGTCCACCGTGAGTCTATTCACACATATATAAGCAAACATTTTACATTTATATTTTTGCATTTTGCAAATGCTTTTTTCCAAAATCATACATTAAATGTGTTCCCCTGGGATCAAAGCCATGACCTCTACATTGCCAGCGCCATGCCCTACCAATTGATCAACTGTGAAACACAAGCAAACAATGAAAAATGATGTTGATTAAAATCATGTTTAAGAGCATAAAGCTTAATATTAATAATGATTAACTATTGTCGGTATAGTAAGAGTTAAAATTGTGCTCGAGCAGCTTCCGATTGATGTTTTGTCGATTGGTGTATCTCCAGTGTGACTCGTGCATTCGAGACTGTGCTTGCATATGTTTCTGGTCTTGTGTGTCTGCTTGAAGTCTTTCCTCTGCTGTCACCTTTTAAACGTCTATCAACTATTGTGATATGCGCATTCAAGGTGCACCATGAACAAAGACAGCCATATAGATGTCAGATAAGGGGCTGAAACATTGTGCTAGTCTATCTGAGATAAGCATGGACATGCGTCTGCCGTGTTGTTCTTTGTGAGTTTTGCTTGTTACAAATTAGCATTCAGCAGCTGCCATACAGGTAAAGGCACACGCCGCGCCGACTGACCGTGGTCTGTCAGCAGGGCCGAATTAAAGAGCTTCAAATCCATGCCGACCCCACAGAGTAAGATCTTTCTTTAATAATTAAACACAGCACATTTCCAGGCAGGGTCCCAGATGAAAGGCGCTTCTGTCATTGGAAATTAGGTTCTCGCATTCTGTTGGTTTAGGCTGACCTCGCCGACCCCTTCGCCCATAACCCCCCTTTACGTGTCTTACCGCTCCTCTCCTCATATGGCTGCTGTTGTCAGTATGTCAGCTAAGGCGAACTGCTCTGTGTTGCTTCTACTGTGTGTTTGATGTCTCAGTATTCCAACCTTTGAAAGCTTTTGTTTATCTTTCGTTCTTTCATCATTCTTTTGTACTCCACGCTCTGGTGCTATCCTGTGCCCATATTCACAAAGCATTTTATCTTACCGCTGTTAGATCTGGTCTCCACACCACAGACAAAATAAAAAACGATCCAGCCCCGGACACCAGATCACGTCAGAAAATATAAGTTTACTTTGTTAAAGCATCTGTCAGATACAGAACTGATCAATCGTTGCTAGAGGAGAGCATAAACAGAGGCGTAAACAGAGTCGTGAGACGGAGGTTTTAGATGATAAAATAGAACAGAGTTTTATTGATGGACAGTTAGTTTCAGTTGCATATGCCTCAATGTTCAAACCTCGTCTAACCAGGAATACAGCATGCACCTTGTTATATCCAAATTTGCTCAGCTGCATCATCCCTTAGACCTTGGGCTTTCATAAACATTCTCTTTATCTATCTTGTTTACACACAGACAGAACAGTTCTATGAAACTTCCCAAATGTGAAACTGAACCACCAAGAGACATATAAAATATAGAAATACAATGAATTAATGAATGATATGATAAAATACAGAAATATAATAATGAAAAAATGAATAAAAAACAATAATGAATAAATGAATTAATAAACAAAAATGTAATAATAAAAATGATAATAATGAAATTGATAATGATAAAATAATATTAAATAATCAAATAAAATAATTAAATGGATAATAACTAATGATTATAAAATGATTATGATGATTATGTAAATAAATGATTAAACATTAAAAAACACAATAATAAAAACATTCGGCACGTGAGGATCTAAGGTAGGATCCTTCACTCCCCCCTCTTAATCATATATGACAAAATTAAATGATTATTGCAAGCAACCCTTCATAATCTTTATCAAAATGTATCTTTAAAAAGCTTGGATGGCGCCTATCCATACTTTTCCCTTCTACATATTCTTAAAAGAACAGGTCATTTCCGTCATTCCGCGTACCAGCGTCGGTTGAGGGAGTGTGTCTTACACTGGATAATGGCCTTGATGGGCCTGTCACAGTCAAGTGTCTAATAAGACAAATCAACACTTTTATGGCAATGTACAAGAGCAAGATGATAAACACTCCTGAAATTACAACTACCAAAGGTGCCTTCAAATGATTCCAAAGTGGTCCTAATATTGATGTAAACCATACGTCCCAATCAGATGAGAAAAGACCATGGTCTTCATTTAGTTTAGCTATTTGTTCGTGTAAAACTTTAGCCAGATTATGAACCACTTTCCCAGAATCGTCTGAAATGTATAGGCAACATTCGGCTGCAATTACCTTACATGTGCCCCCCTGAGAAGCCAACAGCATGTCAAGTGCCATTTGATTTTGCAAAACAACCTTTCTAATTGCATTTACTTCGTCCAAAATATTAGCAATAGAAATGAGAGTGGCGTTCGCTGTAGCCTCAAATGCTTCATGTAAAGCTTGTACTTCATTTTGTAAATCAGTTACCCCTAAGAATGGAAAAAGTCTTCTTAACCATTTCTCAGTATCAGAAATCAAATGTTTAGTATGTCTCATGATTAAGTGCATAATCCTCTGACACTACTCACATCGCTGATAAAAGGTACAAATAACAGATTACCTTTCAGCCCTTAGGAAGTAATGGATAAGCTTTTTTACCACAAACGAAGTGTGTACTATTAGGAGCAAATAGTGTTTCATTTGTCATTATCAGAAGAGCTTTGTCACATCTGGAAAACTGGAAACGCATTTCTAGTTTGTAATGTTTACCCCGTTTCCTTCAATATCAGAAAGAATTCCCTTTAAATTTTACATCTAGAGCAAATCGATGGTTTGATTCAGTACTGTTGTACGCAGGCAAATACTAGGTATTACTTCGATAAGATAACTTTTTGTAGTGGCAAACACTGCTTGTGAACAGCAGACTGCTTTTCCATTAATAATCGACAACCCTAAAAACACATCTGTAAGGATTTGGTACAATTAGAATCCCCCAAAAAATCATGAAAATATACTCTTTACCATCCCTAAATGCCTATGCTATGGCCATTTCCAACTTTAACAATTTCAGCCATTTTCAGCATCTCTTCCCAGCAATAGGGCATAGTAAGATAAACAAATTGTCTGGTAAGGTTGCAACTTTGATACCAAAACCATCAACTGTGTAAACCATCAACTGTGGAAATACCACTTGGAGTGTTCAAAGATGGAATAGAGGTGTCGATTATCAAATCAATTAAAATTTTACAAATGTTACCCATGTTACTTTGTTCAATGATGGAGATCAAATCAGACCGCGGTAATGGACGTACATACAGATGTAGATTTTTGAAGAAAAGATTGACATACCCAACAATTGGAAATATTAGGCATCTTATCTTATGTATGAGCTAGAGTTACTGCCGAATTAAGATTACTGTAATTCCTAACCATGGATGGAATAATGGATCTGAATTGTGATCAGGAATCAACCCAGCAAAAACATTGTTTTTGTGTTAATTTGTCTCATACACTTCAATGTCATAATTAAAAATGACCAATTTACCTAGTTTTAATCTGGATAAATAGTGTATAACAGCCAAATGGCTTAAATTTCAAAACAAAACCCCTGTACATGTGCTGTACATGTGTTATTAATAGCCAATACAAATACTGAGTGCATACAGTTAGAGTGAATCCATGAATCATTCTGAACAGATGTGAACACACATCACATCTAATTTATCTCTGACTCTGTGTCATGTCATGAAGACAACACTTGCAACCATGTTAGTTGTGATTCTTGAAACTCAGAATGTCTCTGTTCATGGAATCAACCGGAATCCACGAAGTCTCGCCAGTCTGTCCTTCCGGCAGAATCTTAAAGTACAGCGGAGTTCCAACTGCTGTCTGCTGGAGGTTGGCACCAAGTAGACTCGTAAACATGATAAGGCTTAATTTTTCAGCTAATTTCTTGAAGGCCGCCGACATATATCTCTGCGAAAACATAAAAACAAAAGAGACGAAAACAAGAGAGCTCCATGGCCAAAAAACAACTTTGTATAAACAGATTTGTTAGGAAATATCTTGTTTTGACTATTGCTAGTAAATAACTAGCTTTGACTATTGCTAGTAAATAACTAGCTTTGACTCCCATAGAAGCTATAGACACCCTCAGACGACTAGGCTGGTTCTGGAGGAGCTAAACATTTGCCCCCCACCCCCCTATCTTCAACATGAGGGTGACCCCCTCGTCCTAAAAAAAACGAGGTTCTTCTCATGCACTACTCCATCCCACAGCATTTCGTCTGTCTAAGATTTGGGGAGTATAAGCTAATTTTGCATCTAGGTTTACCTAGCAACTTCACTGCTGAGTTTTACTGTTGAATTTTATTCGCTGAATTTTATTGCTGAAGGGGTACCTAGGACCGCATAAGGATCATCCCATCTTGGTTTTAGACCTGAGTGTTGTAAAATTTTATAAATTATTTGCCCTAGCACAATATTTACAGCATCCTGAACCTAATTTTGCTTTTTTTTTGTACCGCTTCAGTCAAAGCCATACAATATGTAAAAAGAGAATCTGATATTAAATGTAAGTTTACTTCTGCAAGGTCTGCAGTTCATGGCAGCTATAGCCGTTGAATCTCCAAAAGCCTACAGACTTCCTGACATACCTGACCAGTAAAGTATTTACCCTGATCAGAATCAATAATGTTTCATTTCATCTGGAATGATGTTTCAAACCAGCATATTAGCCATAAAGGCAGCAAAGCCTTTCTTTGTGAGGAAAACCTTTACACCAAACGATAAAATTATAAGTTATAATTGTAATATCTTGATAACCCTTGCATTTAGGTAAGGTTATAAAGTCACTCTGCAATTCACAAAACAGCCCTGAGGTGTTCTGCTTATAACTGATAGAATTTGGGTGTCGAATTGTGGTTTTGACAAGTTACGCATCCGCAAACAATTTCTTTTGCTTGTTTCCTAAAACCCCTCGCCCACCAATTTGCCTTAAAATGTGAACACATTTGAAAAACGCCTAAGCGTCCGACACTGTGTATCTGTGTGACCAAATAAGGAAAAGACTTTTGGATTTACAAATTGGTGTTAAAATTCCCAAATATTGTCATTTGCCAATTTGCAACTATTTTCAAATCATTCTCATTTCTCCTTTCTGGAGCATTGAATTTGAAAATCATCTTCTCAGCTATGTCTGTGAGCTGTTTGTCACCATAGATGACACTTCTGAGCAGTAAGAGTTTCTCTGCCGTTCATGCGGCTGGCAACCGTAGCTGCCTGGTCAGCAAGGTATTCCCTTTAATCTCACTAGAATCTCCCTTCAGGTGGGCTTTTACCGCAACCTGTTCCCGGGACATCTCAGGAAACCTCTCTGCTGCCAACCTGCTCGAGATATATGCACAGCTCCACAGGCATAACAAAATATTAAAATATAAATGTTAGTTTTGTTACTAGCCAATTCACATGTTTTTGTGATTTTGCCTTTCATTTCCCTTTTGTCCACAAAGATACACATCATTGTAACAAATTGGAATTTTTAAGTGGCAAATTGTCTAAGAACACTTAATATTTGTATAATATCTATACAGTCACAATCATGGCTGTTTGGAATTGCTTCAGACAGACCAAGTTATTTAGCTGGATTTGATGGTGTGCCTTTTTCAATGTCATACGAGCAGCTCTCTCTAAAGATAATAAAGCATAAACAGAATATGGCAGATAATGATTATCTTTTTGACCAAGCAAGGCCAAATACACTGCCTGAATCACTCGTAAACAAGGCCCCAGCTTTGTAAAACAAAGTCAAGTTGTTGTGAATAATACCCATACAGTACAGGCTTATTTCTATCTTCTTGTATTAAAACAGATGTCATATAACCCCTTTGTTTGTTTACATACAATGTAAAAGACTTTCTGTGATTAATCATGTCAAGTGCAGGAGCTTCGCATAAGGCTTCTTTAAATCCCTCAAAAGCTATGTTAGCTTCAGGAGTCTAGTTAACTGAGTCTTGGGCCTTTGGATTACCTTTTAACAAATTGTTTAAGGGTTGTGATTTTTCTGCATACCCTTCAATCCAATTTCGACTGTAATTACATAAACCCAAAAAAAGAAGAATTCTCAGCTCTTGAATAGTTGTTAATAGATGTTTTTTTTAACTGCCTCATTGCGACTAGGTGTTTTTTTGTCTTTTACCCTGCGATACACTTTGAATTTGGGTCAAAGATTACTACTGTTACTTCTTTATTGTACAAGAAATCAAACAGCCTGACGAGACGTTCATGTTCAGTTTTGTCTTCTGAACAAATCAAAATATCATCAATATATTGAATGATGACTGATGTTAAATCAAAATCTTTCAAATGTCTTTGATGTCTTAAATGTCTTTTGCAAAGACTGCTGATACCAGGTTGACCTTAATTGTAAAAGTAAATAATGATAGAACTTCTTTTACAATAGGTACAGACCAAAATCCATTAGTCATATCAAACACTGTAAACCATTTGTGTTCCGGTTAATCAAGCTTAAAATTGTTGATGAGTCAGACACAAGAGGTCTTATCTTATCAATGTATTGGTTTGCTTAGCTACTCTATAATCAACTGTGAGTCTCCATGATCCATAACTGCCATATTACATTTCAATTTCTGAATTGCAAATCTGAATTCAAATTAATCAACACATCCAAACCATGTAATGGCTGAATTACGTCACCTACTAAATCGCAACAGTGACTACACGTGGGACAAACTGAAAAATGAGAGGAAGATCTAAACATCATGGATGAGTTCACATTTATGTTACGAACCCCTGTTTAAAATAGGCTTGTTGGAAAAGGGTTAGGCAACATAAATGACACGTGACACTCACTCACACATCTCATTTCCCCTATTGTCGACAGGTGATTAAACTTAAATTATACTTAAACCAAAAAAAACTTAACACAGAGAAACATCAAAATAAAAATCAAGTTATCTCGATTGGCCAACATCATGACGTACACAGAATTCACAGCTGCATACCGCACAGCAAAGCTGCTGCCTAGGCCATAACACCGAGTTTCTCTGAGAAAAGTCAAACTTTCTCCTGTTGCTTCTGTAACATGAAGTTTCGTTTCTGATGTTAAAGAAACTTCTGTAAGAAAATCAGATGGAAAGATTGTAATCTCTGCTTCTTATCAATGAGAAAATAAAATATGTATTTAAAATATGGACCCTAACATATAGAATAGGCCACACATAAGCACTCTCAAAGCTTTAACGAGAGAAGAGAAAAGCTTATCGTTGTTTTGTTTTTGTTTCAGCAATTGCTGGAAGAACAGATACAGCGCCTCTCAAACCCCCTCCTTCGCTCACACAAACGTTCGGTGATTCTTCAACACTGTCATTTATCTTTCATTTACAACTTGCAAATTCATTCCAAATCACTTACTGTTGTACCTTCCTACATCAAACCAAACCTAAAGGATTTATCCAAACATCTCTTTTAGCTCTATCGTCAGTTAAATGTTCACTACTCAAAGTTTCACCAAGAACTTCTTAAAACTTTTTCTGTCTGCTCATGACAGATTGACTGAAACTATGTTGAACCCATCTCTGACCAATAAAGAAAAATAAATCTCTTTCAGAGCTTCCAAACAGTTAAAACTGATCATGGATTTAACATTCCCTACTTCCTTTGACCATCATAAACTTACTCCACTTACTCTAACCTTCATACACTTACTTTGAGCCCTCAACTCTATGAAAAACAGCACACTGTCTTTCACACACACACCATTCGTATCTGAACATAATTTTATTGAGCATATTTTATTTAGTTAACAAAATGAGAGTTGAAACACTTTATCCTTTATTTTACCCATCAAAATTTTAGAGAAATATTCTGTGGTTGAGTACGCTCCTGTGGAGCTTAATGAAATAGTCCTTTTATCAGACAGTTGATAGCAGCTGTAATCTTAACACTAATTTGGAAGATTCAACCACAAACTTATAATCATGTCCCTTAACTGTTATGTTTATACATGGCAAATTTCGAAAAACAACTTCCTTAAACATTGTACAATTAAATGGCACACATCATATATATCATGGTATAACTGGCATTTGCAAAGGCAGATCTTCATTGCCAAGCACAGCATAGAAGTAGCAAAACCAAAATACAATACTCATCTGAACTCACGAAGGACATGATTTACCCTTTTTACAAACACCATTGTCTGTGTCAAAATCTGAAACTGGTTGTATCGATGTCACTACCAGTGTCGCATGTATCGATGTCACTACCAGTGTCGCATGCATTTAAAATCTGGTAAAACCGACGTAATTTGCTTTTGATCAACAAAGAGTTGTAACTTAAACATAAGCCATTTTAGATTTTAGTTTATTTTCAAACTGAGCTTTTAACTTTTGACTATCTATCTTATAACCCCTTCAGCATTCCCTCCATAACTTCTTTATCTCTGTTATGTTTATCTTGATTTTACATTTTCACTTTTCAATTTCTACATTTAGGCAAAGTGACAAAAATCCAAGGGATACGCTTCGATTCTTGGGTTCTCATTTTTTTAAAATTTTACACGTTTTTTAACTCTTTAGATACGTCTTTCATATGTCTTTACTTTTGTCTTGGAAACTTAAAGACCGCCCAACATACTTTTGATGTTATATTTATATTTGATGTTATATTTGCAACTGAATTTTTCTTTTTCCTCTTGTTTGATCTTAAAGTGCTCTTTCAGCTGTTGTTTTAGCTTTTTAATTATATCATCTAGCTTGATTTCAGTCTCTGACTGCTCCATTATCAAAGTAATATAATCTGACCAGTAGACAAGCTACCAAACACAGTACGTACTGAATTTTCCAAAATGTCAGAACAGAACACACTCACTTTTGCTTTTGCTTAAGTGGATGAGTCAGGAGAGAGGACACCGGACCAGCCGAGGTTAACCCTCCGTCTTCACTCGCGGCTTGGAGTCAGAAGCCAGTGGTCTGGAAACATTTACATCTGGATGTGCGAGAGAAAATCCCGACTCCTCGTTCGGATAGAGACAACAAAACTTGTTATTCTATCCTGCCGACTACGCCAAACTGTTAGATCTGGTCTCCACACCACAGACAAAATAAAAAACGATCCAGCCCCGGACACCAGATCACGTCAGAAAATATACGTTTACTTTGTTAAAGCATCTGTCAGATACAGAACTGATCAATCGTTGCTAGAGGAGAGCATAAACAGAGGCGTAAACAGAGTCGTGAGACGGAGGTTTTAGATGATAAAAATAGAACAGAGTTTTATTGATGACAGTTAGTTTCAGTTGCATATGCCTCAATGTTCAAACCTCGTCTAACCAGGAATACAGCATGCACCTTGTTATATCCAAATTTGCTCAGCTGCATCATCCCTTAGACCTTGGGCTTTCATAAACATTCTCTTTATCTATCTTGTTTACACACAGACAGAACAGCTCCATGAAACTTTCAAATGTAAAACTGAACCACCAAGAGACATATAAAATATAGAAATACAATGAATTAATGAATGATATGATAAAATACAGAAATATAATAATGAAAAAATGAATAAAAAACAATAATGAATAAATGAATTAATAAACAAAAATGTAATAATAAAAATGATAATAATGAAATTGATAATGATAAAATAATATTAAATAATCAAATAAAATAATTAAATGGATAATAACTAATGATTATAAAATGATTATGATGATTATGTAAATAAATGATTAAACATTAAAAAAACACAATAATAAAAACATTCTGCACGTGAGGATCTAAGGTACGATCCTTCACCGCTAAGAGTTCTCCTAAATAGCAGTAAAAGTTCTTCTCCTAAAACCTATTTACAAAGCTGCTGAGGCCAACTTGTACTAAAGCTAGGATCTTTTCGCAAAGATTATGAATGTAATTTGAGATAAGATAAAATCATTAAGTGTGTGTTGTCTAGGGATGGGTATTGTTTGGTTTTTTTTCGATACCGGTGCCAAATCGATACTTTTAAAACGGTTCCGGTGCCTAAACGGTGCCTAAAGCGGTACTTTTAAAAAAAGAGTTGCAGAAAGATGGTAGATGAAAGTACAGCATAAAACACAATGAAAATTCTTCTCTGTTTGTCATTTGTTTATTAATGATTTGCCTAAAGCAACATCATCTTTTAAGACCTGCATTCTTGATCTCTTTTTTATGAAATTTTTGATTTGTGAATTAAATAAAATCTTTTCAACACTCCACTTTGAGCTCAGAAAAATGTTCTAAGATTGGTTGTTAATAATCTGTTCAATGATTGGTTAAGGCCCGCGCGGCTGCTAGAGAACTTTAGAGAAAGTTGCGCAATTGTGTCTCATAGTGTGGCTAATTAAACACACTTGGCAAATAGAGCAATAAAATACAGCGTCTTTTTCTCTTTATTTGGATCGACTGCTCATGCGAAATCCTCTTCGTGAAGTGCACTTCAATGGCGCAAAACGGCATTTGGAATTCACCCAAAATATTTTCTTATCGGCTTGTAAAACCATTCACGTTTTGACGCTTTCTGCTTGTCTCCGATGAACTTGACACTCGTGACTGCCGCGGGCCATCTCAGGCCAATATCAGCCGAAGAACTAATAAAAACATTAGTGAGGTAATACGTTTTAGCAAATTCTCTGAAGGAATGTTACCATATAAAATATTTAATAGAAGAACAATGTCGCACACCTGTTAGTTCCGGTTAGGTGCGTTGGATGAAGAGACAACGAAGTCCACCAAAAATTTGTGAAAAGGGGAATATCCCGCACACTATTAAGTTTCAAAATTATGCTTTTTGCAAGTTAATTATGTGCGGGATATTCCCTTTTTTATAAACCATATAAAATATAAAATAAGCTGCCGTCAGATCAATTGCGGCATTCACGCGCTCCTCTGAGGATCTCATTTTCCAAATTGTTCTTTTAAGTCAGAATATAAAAATAACCTGGACATATATTCATACAAAATTTGTTCGATTTGTTTTATTAGGGATGTGCAGATGAGGATTTTTTCACATTTTAAGCTTATTAAACACAGCGCATATTTTAAATGACAATATATTTGGCAAAGAAGTTTAAAAGTTGGCTATTTAATCTTTAACATTAGATTATTTAATATTTCCATTTATTAATAAAATTAATTTTTAAAATGTTTGTTCATTATTACTCTTAACGAAAAACTCAACTCCAATAAAATAGTAGCTCCAATGACAAACTTGCTTATATTGCTTGTTTATTAATAAAACGATTTCGACGGATGGTATCTGCGTTAAAACACAAATAAATGAAAGATTTAATTGACATCATTTTCATTACTACGAATGCTTATTTGTTCTTTTTTTTTATTATTAAAACAGAACAACAAAAAAATGTAAAATGACTCGCTTATATTAAACCAAACGTTTAACAAAAACGAATAGACGGAAAAAATTATATCCGCCATATAACATAAATACATCTAAGATCCTTAGATTTTTCAAAACAAATGATTGATAAAAAAATGGAAACCAATATAAAACTACAATAAACTTGAATCCTCTGTATTATCAAATCTTTCCGACTTTCCCATTCACGTGAATTTTGTAAGTGAGGAAATTATTTACACCATATGAGTGCAGTATAATTTAACTAGCGAGTGTGCTGTGCTTGTGTGATTATGCTTTTTGCGCTACTGAGAGCAAAATACTTCAGTCAACCGTTCATGCATTAAGAGGCACCGAAATGAGGCACCGAAATCTGTGTTCTGATTCGGTCCGGTAGGTACCGCCCATATAGGCTTCGGTGCCATAATGGCACCGCGTTTCGGTACCCAACCCTAGTGTTGTCTAATGATTGTAGTCTTAGAATTTAAGACTAGTTGTTGCCAGTCTTTCTCATGAAGATTTTATTAAATGTGTTAACTGGCACTGAAGATCGATGATGTCACTATTGCAATGTAAAGGACGCACAGACAGAAATAAGCAGAGAAATGGCCAATTTCTTTGTCCGTATGTACATACAGTAATGTGTTGAATCTGCAAGAACCTCAGTGGATGAATAATGTTGTTAGGGCTGTCATGGTGAGAAAATGTTTCTTGTGACTTTGGGTGGTTTAATAGCACAATATGGTAAACATTTAATTTATCCTAAAATAAGCTGTGTTGTTGAGTTGTTATTATTATGTAAATGATGGAAAAGGTATTATTACGTAGCATATATTGTTAAAACAAATGCATTTATTTATCCGTAAATGCAAAACAATGAGGAACAACAGGTGCAATGAATACTCAAGGTAGGCTAAATGCCTTTTCATCTTTATAAAAAGCTTAAGACTTTTCATTTTATCTTATATTTAAGTTAAACATACAGTATATCACCAAATGAAAATGGGCTAAATAAATAGGTTTACCTATTTGAATTTGCAGAGCCTCAACATAAAAATCTTAATGAAGTAAAAATTAGCCAGTATTTGTATTATTATAACTGCACTGTGCAAAACTAATGCAATGCGAAAAGCATATTTATGCGGGGAATTTTTAAGGAATATATTAATGTTATATATAGAAAGTTATAAAAAAAATTATTACGTTTTGAATGTTGCTAAATAATTGTGTTTATTGAGGCATATTTTGTGTAATATAATTTTGTATTTCTTTTATTTTGATGTCAGTTTCAGTTTGGGTGTTGACTTTTTACTTTTTAATGTGCAATGGGCATAATAAAATACTCTCTTAACTCTAGATTTCTTTAACCTGTATTATGCATGCATGAAAAGTAAAATAAGAGGGCAATGCAGAATCTCCAGTCATGACTAATCAAGTCATTAAATGTGTTGTGTTGTGTAGTGCACTGACTCGTCTTTATGTTTCGTTAAGTTTGTGCTCCTTTCTGACTGTTAAAGATTAAAATCTGCTCCCGTCACAAGAAACCTTCCTTAAGTATGTTGTGTCCAGTTTTCGAATGTTTTAGCAAGTCGTTAGTGTGTCCCCATCTTAAGAAATTGGTAAAAATCTTAAGCTAAGAGTAAAGATGGGCTTGACCTTGTTGCTATGGAGGATGTCATCAAGATTACTTACTATGGCCACAGTGATTGGCTGATAGGTGATGGGTCTCTGTTAGTGATGTAATCATAGCTATATTATAAGTAGTATAAGTAGTATCATGATGTCATATTTGAATAAAGATTTTTAAATAAAAACGTCATTTTTAAATAAAGATGGTAAAAAAGTATTAATAATTAAACAAGTAAATGTTAATCTAATGTACAGCCTCTTACGATACGTTCACACGGGGCGTAAGCGTTAACGCTTCCCATTTACTATTAATGGGTGACGCCATTGCGTTGCTTATTTGAATTGTGGATCCGTCGGTGCCGCGTTACTGCCGTTGCTCATGGCAAAAGTTGAACATTTCTGAACTTTTCTTTTTTTTTTATAGTGCAAACACAGAAAGTGACTCTATTTACATGTGGTAAATAACAATGAATAGAACAAAACAGAAAACAGAAAAACAGATAAGACAAACAAATAATAAATACAGCCATTGCCCATACATATCATGTTGTAAGTATATGTGTCTAGAGAATGAGGGGTTATTTAGAGTAATGCATACATGTTTAACAGTAGATAATCCAATTAATAGATACATTTAGATAAATTCATACGGTTAGAATAGAGGAAGGAAGATATAAAAATTTATACAACAGTTCTTTCTGGTTGATACACATTCAGACACACTTACCCCTGGAGGCATCCCCAAAGTGTCACCGCAGTGACGCAGCACGAGTTCCCTCGAAAAGGAACTGTAACAATGTATCTTAAAAGGTAACACAATGTAACTTTGCTCTCACTTGAAATGTGTCCCCAGATTTAGTCCTTGAATTTGAGGGTATTGGACCTGGAAAGTCCTTGAAAGGTCCTTGAATTTGAAGTTAACTAAGGTGTGGGAACCCTGCTAGCAGCAGACAAAGGTGAAAATGGCACACACTTTTAGATGACATTTTCTCATGTTTTTGGAGTGGCTACCTTCAAATGGCCACAATTCCCCAAATATTATCAGATTTCCATGTGTTACACATTGTTGGAAAGCTTTCAGAATCTGTGAATAACTCAAAATGCCCCAGATCCGACTTGTGTCCCTACTTTCCGTGATTGGTCACATACAGTAAGGAAAATAAGTATTTGAACACCCTGCTATTTTGCAAAAAAATCCACTGTACTGTTGGAGCAATCATTAGAAAAAGGAAGATGCTAAACATGACTGTCAATCTCCCTCGGAATGGGGCCTCATGCCAGCTCTCACCTTGTGGGGTCTCAATGATCCTAAGAAATGTGAGAAATCAGCCCAGAACTACACGGGAGGAGCTGGTCAATACAGTGGCGGAACTAGAATTTTTTTAATGGGGTGGCCAGGGGGTGGCCAAAGCTACTTTAGGGGGTCCATAGTCCATAAAAGAAAATGACATGTAACCATGTATCAAGAAAGCATAAATGAATCTTTTGATCGCATTACATGTAAACATAATAAGGGTGAATTTTAAATCTTTCTACTGTATTTCTTACATCTGATTTACTGTCTGTTAAAGGGATTCACCCAAAAATGAAAATTCTGTCATCACTCACCCACCCCTATGTGGCTCTAAACCCGCATTTTATTTTAATAAACACAAAAGAAGATATTTTGATAAATGATGGTAAGCACACAATTAATGGTATATCCATTGAATTCCATTATGTTGTTTTTATTCCTACTATGGAAGTCAATGGTTAACAGCTGTGTGCATACCATCATTTATCAAAATATCTTATTTTGTGTTCATAAGAAAAAAGAAATTCGTACAGGTTTAGAACAACATAAGGATGTAAAAATGATGACAGAACTTTCAATCTGTGAACTATCCCTTTAATGAAGCAAAAGATCAGGAAATCAAAACTCCATGATAAACCTTAAACTTACTTCAAATAGAATAGCTCAACACAAAGGATGTTTGGATTAATCTTTATTTACGAAGATACAGAAGATGCAAACGTTTTCTTTTTTTCTTTTGCTATTTAATTAACTTTAATGACAGAGAGACTTCAACAGGTTAGGCTAACACCGAATCCAATAAAATGTTTATTCGTTTAAGACGTACAGTAACCAAATGTTTAGTATGAAAATCACCAAGACAGCTATTTTGACATATGAGCATTTCTCCGTTTAAGCCAAAAAGACGCGAATATGAAGTCGTTTAAGCTCTGCCTGTGCACGCGCACTATCGGATATGCGCGTCGCGCTTTCAAGTTCAATGTGGCAATCCAGTTGAATTAACAATCATACAGTAGCGTATAAAGATCACATCAAGAATGAAAACATGGTGCTGGGTTTGGTTGTAAAAAGAATTGGCAATTTTAGACTTTATTCAGTCCACAAGACAATTACCACACTTCCAGCATATACGGTGAAAATAAATCTTACATTACAAAAAAAACTTACATTATTTTACAGATTCCAAGCATTATGTAGACATGCCATTTATCTTCTGATGGTATGAAAAGTATTCGTTAAGTTACAGTAATTTTTCTGACGCGTTTTTGAAAAGACGTCACTGATGGAGAGATAACAGTACGCGCATTATGTATATTTTCTTAATTTTGTGAAAAGCACAACATTCAGTTTTATAGACACACAAAAAATGACACTTGAACGTTTTAAATGATGTATAAATCATATCTGTATGTCCAAAATCAGCAGAGTAATCCAAGTCTCTTTGCACAGTGATTGAAAAATAAAGAGTTTGCGCAGCGACCGCAGGGAGGGTTAATATTCATAATGTTTGTTTTTAACAATGTGCTGCGCTGCCACACGTCAAAAATAAACAGCGATTAGGTGAAAGTAGCGCATTAAATTTGGGGTGGCACACGGGGTGGCCAGTGACATGCCAAGGGTGTCCAGTGCCACCCTGGACACCCCTCTGGCTCCGCCACTGGGTCAATGGCCTGAAAAGAGCTGGGACTACCGTTTCCAAGGTTACTTTTGGTAATGCAGTAAGACGTCATGGTTTGAAATCATGCATGGCATGGAAGATTCCCCTGCTTAAACCAGCACACGTTCAGGCCCATCTTAAGTTTGCCAATGACCATTTGGATGATCCAGAGGAGTCTTTGGAGAAAGTCACGTGGTCAGATGAGACCAAAATATAACTATTTGGTCATAATTCCACTAAATGTGTTTGGAGGAAGAAGAATGATGAGTAGCATTCCAAGAACACCATCCCTACTGTGAAGCATGGGGTTGATAGCATCATGCTTTGGGGGTGTTTTTCTGCACATGGGACAGGGCGACTACACTGTATTAAGGAGAGGATGACCGGGGCCATGTATTGCGAGATTTTGGGGAACAACATCCTTTCCTCAGTTAGAGCATTAAAGCGGCTGGGTCTTCCAACATGACAATGACCCGAAGCACACAACCAGGATAACCAAGGAGTGGCTCTGTAAGAAGCATATCAAGGTTCTGCCGTGGCCTAGCCATTCTCCAGACCTAAACCCAATAGAGAATCTTTGGAGGGAGCTCAAACTCTGTGTTTCTCAGCGACAGGCCAGAAACCTGACTGATCTAGAGAAGATCTGTGTGGAGGAGTGGGCCAAAATCCCTCCTGCAGTGTGTGCAAACCTGCTGAAAAACTACATGAAACATTTGATCTCTGTAATTGCAAACAAAGGTTACTGTACCAAATATTAAAATTGATTTTCTCAGGTGTTCCAATACTTATCTGCAGCTGTATCATACAAATAAATAGTTAAAAAAATCATACATTGTGATTTCTGGATTTTTTGTTAGATTATGTCTCTCACAGTGGACATGCACCTACAATCGCAATTTCAGACCCCTCCATGATTTCTAAGTGGGAGAACTTGCAGAATAGCATGGTGTTCAAATACTTATTTTCCTCACTGTATGTTAAGAGTATGGTAAAGTTAAAAAAAATTGAAGAAAATTATCTGTATTTGTAATTAATTTATTAATGCATTAAACATGTTTGAATATAGTTTTAGTGCTTATTTTTGTTTTCACACCACCCAGTGTCACCCCTCTTAAATGTTAGTCTGGAGCCCTGCCCTAGTCGAATGGTAATTGTTTCTCATGGGGACATAAGGTATTTTCAACATGTACAGGGTTAAGTGATATTTTTGCTCTCTAAATCCAGAATGTCAGTGTTTTTCTCCGACCACACGCATGTAAAATTCCTGGCCGAATTACCTACTGTTTTTTGACAAACTCCAAGGTTGTCGGGTAATTTATTTGCCATCCGAAGCCGCGTCTGCAAAAGAGTTTCTGCACATGAAAAGCCAAAAAGCACCGTATGGTCACTGATTCTGCATCAGCGAAGTTTTTTTTGCATACATTTACACATTCATAACTGAAATGATGAAAACTATAGTTCACTCCACTGCAGATGAAGGTCCTTTGAAGTAAAGGTTTGCTCTTCTGAGCTTCACCTTGTTGCAGACGTCTGTGGCATGACAAGGAGACCCCACTGGAGGTGTTTTCTACGCGGCACAGTGGAGGAGGCTCCATCATAATCTGGGGTGCTTTTTCCTTCAATGGGAAGATGGAGCTTCAAGTTGTGCAGGGGCATCAAACGGCGGCTGGCTATGTGGACATGTTGCAGCGGGCATCCGTCTTGACTGAGGGCCCTCGTCTGTGTGGTAATGACTGGGTCTTTCAACAGGACAACGCTACAGTTCACAATGCCCGCCTGATGAAGAGCTTCTTCCAGGGAAATAACGTCACTCTTTTAGACCATCCTGCATGTTCCCCTGATCTAAATCCCATTGAGAACATTTGGGGAAGGATGGCAAGGGAAGTGTACAAAAACATATATATTCTTCCTTCCGGGTGACACTTCACTGCATTCTGTGTCTGTTCTCCTCTTTACCCATAGTAGAGCACAACATTGGTGGAGAATGCGGGCAGGAGACCCCAGGCACGATGATTTCGGTGAGACAGCCCCTCTTGCTAATGTGGGGAATGTCATCGGTCATGTAGCCAAAGTGTTGGTGCGCCAACAACAGCTAGCAGAAAGGCTTGTAGTTGGACAAACCTAGGTGGCAGAGGAACTGGTGCGTCTTCATACAGACCACACCAGGACCCACTTAGCAGATGGCAGGCCCCAGGCACCACCCACAGCACTTCCAAGGATGACTGAGCAGGATGACCCATAAGTTTTTTTGCACACATTTGAAGTTGTTGCAAGGAGAGGAGGCTGGTAAAAATCAGAGTAGGCCCAGAAGTTAGCACCCCTTCTCACTGGGGACCCCCAACGAGTCTACTTCTACTTTCCACCACCCCACCTGGATAACTATGATTTTTTTGAAGAAAGAGATCCTGGCTCAGGTTGGACTCTCCCGTGTCTGTGCTGCCCAAAAGGTCTATGATGCGCAGGTACCCATCCGCATGCAAGCAGCCCAACTGACTCGACTCATCAAGCTTTGGTTGTTGTCAGATGATGTCACCCTGACTGAGATTGTAGAGGAGGTCACTGTAGACAGGCTGTTACATGCTCTACCCCGCCCACACAGACATATGGCTGGACTACAAAATCCACGAAATTTAGCGGAGGCAGTGGAGCTGCCTGAGGCTGCGGTGGCAAGGAATTCAGGAGAAAGAGCTGCCGCATTCCCCCAGAGGGCTACTGGGACCGACAAGGGTGGAACAGTACCCACAAGCCGGTGAACCTTGCAAGCCCTTCTCGGGCACCTGCACAGAATGAGCCAATGCCAACTGACCCATATCCCCCAGAAGCCCAAGCCTGGATGGCAGGATGCATTTTGCACCATAACATCCTGGTTGGAGCACCGGAAGAGGAAGTATGGGTGAACAGTAATCGAGTTTAAGCAATTCTAGACACAGGCAACAGCGTCAGCCTTATCCAAGCCCAGCTTCTTGAAACTGCAAAGCCTGGCCGGTCCCTCCTCCCAATCACCTGCATCCATGGTCACACAAAGTATGTGTCGGCCCAAACTTGTAGACAGGCACATCCACCCAGCTTTTGTGGAGCGTGTGCATTCACAAGTGAGACGTGCTCTCTGATGTGGGTATGTGTGATTTGAAATGATAAATACGTGTCCTATCAAGACTTCACTTGGCTTGTTTGTTAGTGGAAGGCCAGTATTATGATAGTCAACTATTTTATATCAAAGGAGTTACATTTTTATTGTTTTGGTGGAGACGAATTTAAAGGGGTGGTTCAATGGTATTTCATGCATTCTGACTTATTAACACAGTTATAGAGTTGTTTCCTCATGCTAAATCACTTATTTATATGGGCACTTCTCCCGGAAAACCCTGCCCACCCATCAATCAGCGGGAGATGCTAGAACTTACATCACAAACATCACATCTTGCGACACAGCTTTGTTCAATTTCAAAATTCAACAATGGCATGAAAGAAGAAGTGTGGTTTTGGATGTAAGGAAAAGAAAGCCAGCCTTATGGAAATCATGGATATAGTTTATTATCCGGGGTAGCAGCGGAGTTTTGCGTGTGTGTTTGATGCGCTGGTTTTCATTGAAAAGTCCCAACCAGGTCATGAGTTGCATGCGATAAGTAAGACTTCTGTCTTGTTGGAAATATGCGCATGCATATTATATACATGACACGAACATGTAGTGAATCATAAGTTATAAGTGTTGTATAGTGTTGCATGACTCATACTCGCTCCTCCTGCGGTAGCAACTCCTCGTACGTTATCGGAAATCATTGGTAAAGCAAATCTTTCTTTTATAAATCTGATTAAACTAAAGACTCTTGGGAGATATAAAGGATGTAATACTAATCTCTAGGTACTCCAGATTAACATCAGAAATGCAGAAACAGTGTGTTATGTGAGTTTTAAACAGAACCCAGTCCCTGAGTATTAAAATAATTGGTTTAGCAGCAGTCTTTCTTTTTTTTTTTTGGAAAAAAAAAGTAAATGATATAGAATGAATGGTATGGGAAACAGAAGCTCTGTAGATGGTTGGGTGTGGTGGGCATAGCAGTAGCTTTTTTACATGTTGTATTATTGTTTACAATGCGTTGAATGGTGCGCTGGGATCGTTTCACTTATTTTTCACTTTATGAAAAATAAAACACTATATTTTGCACTTAAAACTAAATTTCATTGGCTTTGTACTCTTACTCTGCATAATGACAATAAAGTTGAATCTAATCTAAAAAATTTTTATCAGGGTCAGTGTATATCAACAAACTGTCAAAAATGAAAAATCTAGATAATTCTCAGATATTATCTGCAAAAACTCTCACAAGCCACTCCACAATCAATGGGCTTGGATTTTTCTGCTGAGCTATGTGATGAGTTTTTAAATTTTCTTGTTAAGAAGATTGCTGCTGTTAGAGCTAACATATATCTTGCTTCTGTCGATCTATCTATTTTTTCTGTTTGCTCTGCTGTTTTTAGTCAATTTGAACCTGTCTCTCTAACTCTCCTAAGGGATATTACTGCCAAAATGAAATTCTCTGCCTGCCCTTTAGACATCTTTCCATCATATTTTTTGAAAGATTTATTTGATGTTCTTGGTCCTTATATCATGATTATCAGTAATAGCAGTTTGTCCTCAGGAATTGTGCCTCAGAATTTTAAACACGCAATTGCTGGAACCATTGATCAAGAAAACAAATTTGGATGCCTCTGTGCTAGAAAATTTCAGACCTATTTCTAAGCTTCCGTTTCTCTCCAAAATATTGGAGAAAGTTGTTTTTTACAACTGCAGTCTTTTCTAGAGTTAAATGGACTTTTAAATCTTTTCACAGTACAGAAACTGCTCGAATTAAAGTGAATAATGACCTGTTACTTGCTACTGACTCTGGTTATTATGCTGTCCTCATGCTCCTTGATCTCACGGCTGCATTTGATACTGTTGATCATAAAATCCTGATTTCTAGGTTGGATCTTTGTGTTGGAATTAAGGGAACTGTATTGGAGTGGTTTAAATCTTATTTATTTGAGAGAAGTTTTTCAGTTTGCCTCTGGGATTTTAAGTCCTCTTCGGTGCATCTTTCATGTGGTGTTCCTCAAGGGTCCATTCTTGGTCCTATACTTTTTACATTATACTTACTTCCATTAGGCTCGATTTTCAGAAAAGATTAAATGCTTGGATGGCGTTAAAATTTTTTATCATTCAATGAGGGGAAAAGTGAGGTTATACTGTTTAGGCCTGGCGATGCTTGTGAGTCACCAGGTTTAGATTTGGGTGTTTTAGGTTCATATGTTAAGCCTTCTGTAAAGGACTTGGGTGCTATATTAGACAGTGACTTTAAACTGAACAAACAGATCAATCTAGTAGTTAAGTCTATTTTTTTCCAGTTGAGACAACTATCCAAAGTTAAGCCCTTCCTTTCGTTTAGTGACTTTGAGAGAGTTTGCTTTTATTTCTACCCGTCTTGACTAATGTAATGGCCTCTTTGTGGACATTAATCCAACTTATCTATCACGTTTACAGATGGTACAGAATGATGCTGCTCACCTCTTGACTGGCACTCGCAAGCGTGACCATGTTACACCTATTCTTGCATCTGTACATTGGCTTCCCATACGCTTCAGAATAGATTTTAAGATGTTGGTGTTAGTTTTTAAAGTGTTACATGGGTTAGCACCTAGTTATCTCTCGGATTTACTAAAGCCCCACACTCCACTAAGAGCTCTTAGGTCAGCTGACCACACCCTCCCGAGTGTCCCTAGAACCATGCAAAAAAGTAGGGGAGATCGAGCTTTTGCGGTGGCAGCACCAAAATTGTGGAACAGTCTGCCACTAAATTTAAGACAGGCCAAAACTATTGTTTTTTTAATCCAAACTCAAAATTTATAGGGGTGGTTTCCCGGACAGGGATTAGACTAGTCGTAGACTAAAATATATGTAAGAGCTGTCCAAACTGACAACAACTTGCACTGACATATCTTAAAATACATCAGTGCCCTTTGTTTTGTCTTAAAATCCACACAAGTAATGATTTTAGTAAGGCATGTTTGTTAAAATTAGTTATATTTCCTAATTAAACTACTGTAAGGCCTAGTCCTGGTTTAAGCTAATCTCTGTTCCGGGAAACCGCCCCATAGTCTTGCTTTTAATTCAGTTTGGGAGCTGTTCTTTTTTTGTTTCTTGTGTTTTATGGGGACTGTACTGTTGTTCTCTTATTGAATTGAATGTTGTTCTGTGTTCCTTTTGTAATGGTAGTTTTTTATTTTAATTGTTTATTTTACATTATATTTTAAGTTGTTTCATTTTGTCTGTGCCGCACTTTTTAATTTATTGAGTTAACAAAGGCCGTTTTCAGTGTTTTGACACTGACATTGTCATCAGAAAGCTGTGCTTTTCAACACTGGCCACTTTCATCATCTAAGCTGTGTATCTTTAATCAACAATCTGTCATCATTCATATCAGGATGCATTCCATTGACCATGCACGGGACTGTCCTTCATCAATGATGAGCTCTGTGTGACTGTAAGAGATTTCTACAAACACAGGCCGTCCTGTAGGGTTGTGTTGGTTTATTTTAACAGCCTTTAGTGTCCCATGGAAAGGTTCTTTTCTTTCTATATTTTGTCAGACATGGTCCTTTCATTTTCAAATGAAACCATCGTAACCTATACGATAACCTATATTTCGCTGCTACTGAACTGCTGTCACTTTTACATCTACATAAAACATCTATAACAGGTCTTTGCTCTGTTTCCTTCATTTTTTCTTTATAATAGAAATCAGGGTTTGTAAAGATTTTGATGTGCGATCCATATAGTACACCATATTTAGTCCCAGATTTATATCACATGTTCTCATTTACTAGCCTGGGTACCAGCCGATCTTAGCCCCGCTCACAACATTTTGAGGACGGAAGATCGGTCTGGGGTTTCTCCATTGAGGAGCTTCTATGCTAGACCCAAAGCTGGTCGAACCAATAAAATTGTCAGGGTGGGCTTTATATGATGATGGACAGATGATCAACAGTAACGTAATCAACCACGTCACCAAAGAGCGCGTGTGTTGAATCTGTTTACAACGAAATGGCTGCCGCTGTAGAATTCAAAGGTGTGGATTCTGAAATTGAGTCTGTTCTAAAAGATATCGACAGAGCATTGATTTTAAAAGAGGAACAGAGAAACGCGATCAAGGCATTCGTTGATCGGAAAGATGTTTTTGCCATCGTTCCTACGGGATTCGGCAAACGTTTCATTTACCAGCTACCCTCCGATGGTCGCTATGAAGACGGGACATGAAAACCCTATTGTCATTGTTGTTTCTCTCTCTAAACTCTCCAAGTAGCCTCCAGTAAAATTCTCGTAAAAAAAAAGTGTTCGGGCGCCAGACAGGACTTATATATGCAAGCAATATAACATTACATACTAGTACAAAAGCATGAGGGCCAAGTCAGCATCGGTCATGAACCCCTCCTACTCCTTTAGTTCACGCCAGCGAGCGAACGCTGGCCCAATATTGATCCTCGTCCTTCTTTTTATTCTGTCACTCTCCCGTTTTCTCTTTCTGGTCTCCTCCGACAAAACCCTGGGTTTCTTTTTCTTAGTTGCTGCTTCGGCCATGACAAAAACATAAGGAAAATAAATAGTTGCGCTCTCACGTCCGAATTTTAGGAAGTGGAGGAAGTGACGTATGCCGTAAAGCAGATTTTTGTAGTTTTTTGTTTTGTGCTCGGGTTACTACCCGAAACCCCAAGTTTAAAAGTAAGAGTAAAAGCGATATAGACCCCTTCAGGCTATGGTGGACATGTCATTTAAGCTATTTTAAGTTAAAGGGACTTGAAGGGACTTGAAAATATATTATGAAGGTTGAAAATCTACAAAGTGTCACTTTAAGATAAATGCGTTTTATCTTTAAAGGGACGCTTCACCAATTTGCATTAATCTTTGTATAGTTAGAACCCCAGTCATGTTTTTGAATGGTCGTGCCTCAGTTGCCGCTGAGAAAGGAGAAATACAGATTGCAGTGTTGCACTTCCTTCTTTCAATGATGTAAAAATCATCATTTTGCATCATTGAAAGAAGGAAGTCCAATATCTTTGTTGAGCGGGTGAGACTACAAACACCCCTTTTCTCGGTCAAATAGGCACCAAATTCGAAATGTATGTCGACTACAAAAAATGACGCACTTTTAATAAAGATCAATGTTTCTACGGGTGAAATGCTCCTTTAAGCAAGCTTTGACCTTAGCTGAAATCAATTATGTATACACACTGATCACAATAAATCTCTTTGGTTATTGTATGTCTCGTGGTTCTTGATCTTTTACTGTTAGTCAGAAAGCACAGGGTACATCATAAACAGTGGTAAATTAGATAATAAGAAAGATTAATTGCAAATTAATTACAAAAATATTATAAAAATAGTCGGGTTTATAATGACACCTTTTTGATTCTTGAATAAGTCTACAAAGTGTAGGAAGATGTTTGTTACCTTTTGTAAATGTGTGTGTATATCGAATGTAACAAGACATTTATGAGCTCACCTTAAGCTTCAATGAACAGGTAGATAATGAAAGAAGCTTGAGTAGCTCTTTATTCTCCTGGTTGTGTCTCTTTTAGGAGCAGATGGTAAAGGAGTTGGAGACACGAGTGAAGCAGCTTTCTGCGGAGGTGGAGACCGGGAACTTGCTCCGGCAGAAGGTCACACAGGAGAAAGCTGAACTAGAGGTCCATATAGCCTCCATCAGCTCCGAGCTGCAAGAGGCCAACCACAGGTGCGAGAAAAACAGCCATTCACACACAGATACGTCACATCACAGGTGCGGAGATCTAAACGTTGATTAAAGTAAAGATCATCTCTTTGTTTCAAAGCTGCCTATAGGAAACATTTTAGACATTATGTGTGTGCTTCTGACACAAACAGCATCATTATTTTGCTGACTCTTCTTTTGACCAAATTGTTAGCATCGCATGTATCTTTGACAGATAAACTAAGACAGATATATGCTAAAATAAGCTCTCTTTCTCTCTAGCTCTCTCTTGTTGAGCGTTAGTTAAATCGCTCATGATTATAGCTGAAAATGGTTTGAATCATGATTATGTTTTATATCTCCACCCAAACATCAAAATTACCCCATAATTTACTCACCCCTTAAGCCATCTGAGATAGCTATGGCCATCATCTTTCAGACGAACACATTTGGAAATATGTTAGTAAATGTCCATGCCCTTCCAAGCTTTTTAACAATAAAAAACAGGGATCAGGGAACAACTTCTGATTTTAAGAAGACTTTTTTTACACACCGGTCCAAAGGGTTAATAAAGGAATTCTGCTGGTAATGGAAAAGCTTGGAATAGCATAGACATGTACTAAAATAACTACAAATGTGTTTGTCTGAAAGATGATGTTCATGTGTATCTCAGATTGCTTGAGGGTAAATAATTAATAGGGTAATTTTAATATTTGTCTGGGGTATCCCTGTAATGTCTGTCTTAATATTATGTCTTTGTCTCTGTAACATTTATTTGAAGAGTTTGGTTCCAAAACGTGATAAACACCATTTAAAAAAAAGTTACCACCAAAATCAATATTGTATCTTGACAGTATTAAAAAGTAAATTCTTGATTTTACGCAAAATCCAATATCCGCCATGTCTGTCATCTTTTCTCCCTGTTTTCCCAAAACGCGATAACCGCCAGTCCTCCTTCTCTGCAGAATGCAATAAATCCACTCAACAAATCACAGCGCACCATTCCACGCATTGTAAACAAAAACGGCAGCTCGTTTTCCTCATCTACTTTGTGATCAACATACAAACAAAAACAAGGTTTATCATTTATAAGGTTTTAATAGCATTGATAAACCTGTGGTGATTTTCTGTGGCAGGGAAGAAACGTAAGCCATTTTTTATCAGCGTATACCACTAGTCAACTAAATGAATATAACATGGCAAAGATGAATGCATGTTTATATATATATATATCGATTCAATGGATTTATTGCATTTTGTGAAAAAATAATCAGTTTTTATAATAAATCTTTGAAAATCAAATTATGGATTCGAATTTTTAATGTTATTATAACTTAAAGATGTTACAGGGCTCAACATAAAGGACTGCCCGGTGGCCCGGGGCAAGCATGAGAGACATTCGGGCCAGTAAAAACTATTGTCCCTTGCCCGATCGGGCCAGTGCTTCACCCTCTGCCACTAAAATATATTTTTGTCAATATATATTATTTAACATCTTGGAAGCAGACATGTACTTGGGTAAAACACAACATAAGAAACGATGCAATATTTTGCAAAGTTTGCTGTCAGTTTTCAGATAAAGCAGAAAAGTTGGGAGCCTTTTTTCGTTGGAACATGTCTGTTGTATATGTATACAATTATATTTGACTTTTGAATTATTATTTTTAAATATGTGATACGGACGTTTTTTTATTGGGGCCAGTGAAAATTTTGTCAGGGCAAGTGAAAACCCGAACCACTGGCCTGACTGGGCCAGTATAAAACATTTTTTTGCGTTGAGCCCTGTGTTATGTGAAAGTTTGTAACAGAAAATAGTGGTTTTCATCTTCTTTTTTTTGGTATAGAAAACCGAAATTAGTCAAAATGTATTTATTGCATTTTGGAACCAAACTCTTCATATGGTGTTTGTGTGGTTCAGGAACGTTTCCATTCAGAAGGACATTGAGCAGATGAGAGATCATCATGCAGACACGCTGCAGAAACTTGAGAAAAAACATGCGGCTGACATGAGTCACTTTCAGCAGGAGCATGCCATATCTATATCCAAGGTATGTACACCAACACATGCTGTCCTATCTTTCTGTTTTGAAGAAATACTCAGTTGTGATTTGAAGCTCCAAGACTTAATGAGCCCCTTTTATTGCTTTCAACTTTTTACTCTAGTTACAGTTAAATGTAGCCGTATGAACATAAAAGGGATGTGCATAGTTACAAAGCTAGGAGTCCAATTTAAAGAAAGATATTTCCTTTGACAGGAGGCATTTTAATGGACTACAGTTAATGCCTGGATGTAGTTCTACAGTTATTTCCGTGACCTGATTACCTGACAACACATAGATTACCTAGGAAACCAAAACATTTGTTATTTTCGACGAGGTATTTGTTCAAGAGTTCAGTTTAGCAAAGTCAGACCATTAAAAAAACGAAACCGGAATATATATATATAATTTTTTTTGTTAGGCATTTTTATCCAAAGAGACTTGCATAAGTGATTTTTCATAGTAAAGCAGTAACATGAAAAGTACAGTAAAGAATAAAGTCACTTTCAGGTTACAAAGTTTTGCTGATCATTAGAGAACAATGTGCTAGCATCAAAACAACAGAACAAGGTAAATGAAGGTAAACAAAGTAAAGTACAGAGCACTGATTTACAAACTGTTGCAGTCTTCTGCAAGTTTTTATTCAATTCTGTTCATGATGGTGTTATAAGAAAGAAATCAACTTCATCTGCTGGGCTCATTGCATCAGAGCTACAGTAGCATCAGTGTTTGTGATATGACTGACTCTCTGATGGTTTCTGTCTTCATAGCATGTTGTTATATGTTTTGTTGTCAGTCTTCAGAGGTAATGGAGGATTTGGAGCAGACTGTGGCTTGCCTCAAACAACAGATACAGGAAGCTGAAAAGAAGAATCAAAAACAGCTCAAGGTCAGTACTCACACATCAATCATACATGACCTCTCTTTAAAGTCTGGTTTGTTTCATATTTATGATATATACACTAGATGTCACCTTGGGGCTCTGAGCATGCGTCAAAACCGCCGCCATCCTAGAACAGGGGTCTTGTCATAGGAAGTATCTAGGTAAAACTGCTATCTCCACCTGTACTCCGAATTCATGGACGATGCCGGACTTTTGTGCTGCGTATATGGATGACATTCAAAGCTTTCAAATATTTTTTTTGTTGTGTACCTCTACCTAAACCAAAGTGTTTTATAACAAAATTTCAGTAGTCGGTGGAGATACCAGTAAATATTTACGTACCAAATTTCGTATCAAAAGAAAACACACAAAAAATGCTAATTAAACACTATTTTATTAATAAAGTTAAAGGTTAATATAAAATAGTAATATAAAAGCCATTCTTTATTAACTTTACATTTATTCATCAAGTATAAAATGTATTTGTTGCTGAAAGGTTTCTGTGTGTGTTTGCTGGGGTCCTTCATGCTGATGAACATCATCCTCTGATGCTTTAAAATACAAATACAATAAACTTCAGTAATGCTGCGTTCAGACCAGCCGCAATAGAGGTGTCAAGCGCGAGTGATTTCAATGTTAAGTCAATGTAAAGACGAGTTGACGTGCGTCTGGAGGTCTCATGGCGCGAATGAGGCGTTTAGTGCGGCAGACGCAATTCTCCTAGATGCGCGAATGGCACGAATTGAGCATTGCCACGGCAAACGCGCAAGTTGAATTTTTTTTAACCGCGTTAACCAAAAAGGAGCTTGCTCCAGTAGTGACGTGATGACAGGAAGCGAGCTGAGTCGCAGAAGCCCCTCCCATGACACGAATTTTCGCGTGAATGTCTCAATGACTAGAATTTCACGCGCAAATAAAGCGAGTAAACTCAAAGTGTTCAAGCCGCAAACTAGACGCGGTAAACGCAAATTTGAGGCCTCAAACGCAGCTGGTTTGAACCCACGGTAAGACAACTGATTGAACATAGACGCAAATACAACATTAGATAACTGTCACTAAATAACTGGTTTTAAAGGGGACATGCTGTAGTTGGTTGGGTTTTAAGGGTTCTAGCAACCTATAAAATGTGAAAAAGAACAATCCAGTAACTAAGTTTTGGTAACCTATTCTCTGTAAGCATGTGGAAAAATAGGTCATTGAAATTTGGCTCCTCTTGTGATTTCAAGAGGGGATAATATTGCCCCCTAATCTGCACTATCCAACCACGGCACTGCCATTTAGTGCAGAGATCAGCTCATTTGCAATTAACCCAAAAACGGCAAATTTTTGCTTATACCTACAAAGTGGCAATTTGAACATGCTATAATAAATTATCTATATGGTATTTTAAGCTAGAACTTTACATACGTACTCTGTGGACAGCAAAGATTTATTTTACATCTCAAAAAAGTCTTGTTAAATGTCCCCTTTAAATACCAAACTGAGCTATTATATTACATTTACAAAAGACATCATCCAAGTGTGGAACTGTGTACATGGTATCCAAAAAGTGAGAAGCGCTATCTTAAGCTTGCCAGATCTGCACTTAAACATCTCCATCTCGTCAAGGACATCAACGCAGATGTTCTCAAAGGCACATGCATCAGCTTCACTGTGAGCAATACTCCAAGCTCAGATTTTCTTTTTTTATAGTATTTGCATTATAAGACTGAGATCAGGAAGAAAGTTTTTATTTAAATGTTTTAGTTTTCTGCTTTATATTTTATTTATGCGCTTTTAATGGATAAAAATATTTATTTTGTTTACGTTCTGACTACAGTTTTCATTAGATTATTTCCACAGATTTTTCTCCTTTCAGTGTTTCAGTTTGCTGTAGGATATTTATTCAATTGTTAAAATAATAATATATAGGACTTGTTTATTCTGTTCCGACCTCGTTAGGCTGTCTGTACTCCAATTTGCAGTACATTTATTCATTTGTTTCCAATTTATATATTGTACATTTAGAAAATCTTTGATGGTAATGCCTTCTGCCGATTATTTCCACTGATGTTTCTTTTAAACTTTTTAAATTTGCTGCATATTTATTTATTTGTTTGTTTGACTCTAATTTATATATCCATTTTAACAAAAAAATATTTACAATTACATTTAAAAAAGAACAGACATGGTGTTTTTATTCACTGTAAAAAGTAATGCCTAGATCTAATTTATAAAAGTAAGGCAAGTGGCTGCATTAGATGTTTTAAGTGGAGTCAACTTTCAGTCTTTTTTAAGTAATAAACACTGTAACATCACTTAATACAAACACAACAAAATCAAGTTGCATTAACTAATAGTACTAGTATTACTCAGATAAACCTACTTTATGTTCTTATTAAATTCACCTAATTATATGTGAATAAACATTTTTGAATCCTGGCTCAGAAAAGAAATCTATGGGGTGTCTTCCCGGACAGGAACTAGGTCTTAGTTTAATTATGAATAATTACTAGTATTAACAAACATGCCTTATTAAAAACATTACTTGTGTGCATTTTTAGGCAAGACAAAGGGCACTGATGTATGTTAAGATATGTCAGTGCAAGTTGTTTTCAGATTGGACACCTCTACACTTATTTTAGTCTACGACTAGGCTAATCTCTGTCCGGAAAACCACCCCTAAATGTCTATATTCTAAGCACTGAAGTGATTTACCTAAACATACTTTGTCAATTACATCAAATTCAATTGAAGAAAAAGATGGGAAGATAGACTGAAGACAATATAATTTTTACAATGTTAACCAGTCTATAAACAAGCAGCACTCTTCTGAACAATGGAAACTAGAAAATTCAAATAAGAAACATAAACTCTTTTAAATCTCAAAGATATGAATATAAATGAATATTAAACCCTACCACATCTTTTTTAGTTAAAAATACATGAACTAGCATTTAATTTAAAATGTTACTCCCCAAATGCAGTAACATGCAAAACATGCTTGGAACTACAAGTCTACTGGCTAGTTAGTTATGTTTACTAAAATCATTCATGTAGTTTTAACACAAAATCATTAAGTACATTTCCTTCTTACAAATTTAAGTGGATGATACATGATAAAATGAAGTTGAATTTACTCAATAATGTGTTCATTTTGAATTACTCAAATTATTCACATATTCATATTTTGATAAAAAAAACAAGAATTCAACATTTTTAATACTCATTTTATTTTTGTTAAATCTATTAAGGCACAGAAACACTTTTTACAGTGTTTATATTTGCTTTCCAATCTCAGAAATAAACAGATCATAACTGGTTTGTAGGCATACTTATTTATTTATCATTTATATTGTATTGCTGTGCTAAGTGTATAAGCTGTATAATGTTACTGTTGTAATACTTTGCATTTATAAATTATTTAATAGTCAGACCGCTTGTGCGTTTAATTTAAGTTTTAAAGGCTGGTTAAATTATGGTTTAGTATGTCTCTGTAATGTAAAGCAATGCTAGCAATGTTACCATAGACTGCAAAAAAAGATGGACGTAGTGTCCGTGACGTCACCCATTGGTTTGTGAAGATCGTTTTTGAAGCTTAAAGTAGGCGTGGCCTGCTGTCGCCATCTTGGCCGCATGTCACCGTGCATAACTCGCGGATATCCGAAAATGGGTAAAGAGGCGGGACGTGGGTGAAGCTGAGGTGGCTGGTTGCTGAAACCACGCCCTAGCTCGACTCTAGTGACCGTAGTGGCTGTTCAAACGTCACTCAAGTGGCCACGCCCTTAATTATGCAGACGTTTAAGGCTTAATATAATTTAAACGGATGTGTTACAAAAAAATCACCCCTCTTACAGTTGTCATGAAGGGCAAAATGAGCTATACAGACCAAAAACACGTTTGTAGCAGGCTGAAAAAATATTACTTTCTACTGTAAAGTTGGGCATTTTTAACATGGAGGTCTATGGAAATTGACTCCCTTTTGGAGGCAGCCTCAAGCGGCCAGTCGATGAATTGCAGTTTAAATCACTTCCGTGTTGGCTTCATCAGAGAGATCAGAAGGTTGCCCCTCGAATGTTACACATAAAACTATTTTTAATCTCTAAAACTTAAACAATTATCAGATTGTGTATATATTTAAATAATAAATTAATATCATTAACATGCAACTAATAATAGTGTAAATGAACGACTGCTAGTCGACTAGGAAAACATTTGGTCAAGGGCAGCCCTAACTGCAGATAATATAATGACAATGAGGAAATAATTATAAGTAAATTAAACGGTTGGTGGATATCCATGCATCATTCATTATATTTTTGTATGGGAGCAACGGCAGATTTAAAATGGTGACATTACTCACAGTAACCTGAACATCTTGCCTGAAAATATCAGTCTGATTATGATTAATATAAACTACAAATGATGATTTCATTTTTTTTCAGGACAAGGAATCTAAGATGCAACAGGAGATGACATACCTCCAACTCAGCACCGATAAAAAGGTTATTTATCAAAACATTCTTATTTCAGCCATTTCTACCATTTAATATATACTGCCTGGAAAGAATAAAGGTCATCAATTAGACTGAAATAAGCAAAATTTAGAAAGCTAAAATATTAAATTCCACGGGTGAATGTTTACTGACTAAGTAATCCACTATTTTGTCGAGGGGAGTCAAAATGGTTTTACTTTAAATTTGGAGTGAAATTATAAGGGGTAAAAAATGACCTTAAAAAGCTGGCAGCACCATTGTTTTATTTTTACAAAGAGATCTGAAAGTAAGATTTGTTGATTTCAGAAATCTTTTACATTACATGACATTCCTGACAATTTAAAAATGCTGAAAATTTTTTTTTTCCCAAAGTTTGCCTGCTCAAAATTAAAAGAAGTTAAATATTCTAGTTTTTGAAAAAAGGCCCTATTTGGTACAATCCTACGGGGATCTCAATGTGGCTCCATTTGCAAATAGAAAAAATGGCAAAAGGGACTTTTAGTTCAATTTAATTTAATTCAGATTAATTTATATAGCGCTTTTCACAATTGTTCATTGTTACAAGGCAGGTTTGCATGAGATAGAAACAAAGTACAGAAGAAAATCAAGAAATAACAATATAGCTGCAAGCAGTGAAAACTCTTCTGTTTCTCTGATTATACCATAAATTTGATGCCTCGCCAGATCAAAAATCTCTTCACAGTTTAGAAACTCCAATGTCTCGACATTATGTTTACCACGTTTGGTGTCAATCGCATGAATCCCTTAGGAGAATTATTTCAAAATTCAAAAATTGGGCACATATTGAAGGGGCTTCACTTGTTATTATCCTCAACATGTTGTTATGCATCAACATGCTCATGAAACACAGAACTCGTGAGAGTTTGCACATGCGTCTGAATTGGTGAAAATGTACATCTGATATGGGTTTTAAAATGAAGCATAACAAAATGGCACCTATACAATTTGAACGAAGCAGCCTTTGCGCTACATTTCACGTACTGTATATGAGATTCAATAGGCTCATGTCTCAAAGCCAAACCCTAAACCAATAGTCATACCCTAAGCCAATGATTCTCAATCAGAGGTCCACGGTCCCCACAGACTACTGACAAATGATTTCTAAAAATCTTATATAAAAAAACACAGGGTGTGCCTCAACATTCTTGAAAAGTGAAGCCTCTGGCTCTTTGATCACCCCCTGGTGGCTGGCTGCAGTACAAGTCATAAATCCCGCCCTCTCCATTTAATGGAGAAAAAATTATTTACACTTCCAATAAAAGTTTCCGAAAATGGTTTTGGTCCTTTCAGGTATTTGATATCACGCTTATGTACAGTGAGGAAAATAAGTATTTGAACACCCTGCTATTTTGCAAGTTCTCCCCCTTAGAAATCATGGAGGGGTCTGAAATTGTCATCGTAGGTGCATGTCCACTGTGAGAGACAAAATCTAAAAAAATGATTTTTTAAACTATTTATTTGTATGATACAGCTGCAAATAATTATTTGAACACCTGTCTATCAGCTAGAATTCTGACCCTCAAAGACCTGTTAGTCTGCCTTTAATATGTCCACCTCCACTCCATTTATTATCCTAAATAAGATGCACCTGTTTGAGGTTAGCTGCATAAAGTAGAGTGGTCTTTGAAAATTCGAATATATATTTGAATAGTTAAAAAAAAAGAATTTCGCCCGCGGTAGTAAAGGCATGGCTGTCTGCTTTGTGAGTGGGCGCGCTAGTGCACCTGGTTCAGGGACAGGTCACAGTAGTCACACTGTCTGACAGCGTCTGGAAGTACTTTGGATTTTGGTCGGTAGGAGGTAAAATTGTTGAGCAGTGAAATAAAGTTGTTACAGTTAGCATAGCATTCGACCACTAGCAACATGATGTCACATCTCGAAAATGTGCACCCAATTAAGCATGGCATCCTGTACACACTGCATATTAATTTGTTTGTCCCTTCAACTTTTATTGCTTAATCCTGTTCTGTACACACACAGTTCAGTCATTTACGGGACTGCCAATCGCATTCTACAACCGCATTAACTCCCGCAAATGCAGGTAGTGACAACTGTGTTTACAGAAACTTTGCATAGTGTGTACCCTACATAACTGAATGTAGCAAATATAGTTAATAAAGTGTTTAAACATGCATCATGGACATGACAGGTTTCTCTTCTGAAAAAAAAAATTCCTAGAAGGGGAAAAAGTCTTCTGTACACGCGGTACAGAAAATGACTGAGGCACGAGCGTTTGCTGCTCAGTGTTGGCAGATCTTGCACTAAAAAAACAGCGAACAAGAAAATTCCAATAATAAACCAAAATGAATCCAAACGGTTTACCTCAAAGATCAAAATATTTGGACCGGCACCTTCACATGTTAATAACACCAAAAACTTGATCGCATCATGAGCCAAAGCCATAAACGGTTAAGCACTAAAATGGTATGTGAGTACAAAAAGACGAGGACCTGGCAACACTGCAAGAGCGAACGCAGCTTCACAAATGCATACAATACACAATGCCAAGACGGACACTTACTTTGCCTTGCCCGCATCAAGCTCTTTGTCTGCAACATGACAAGAGGTCATAACGGAGAAATTAATTTCGTTTATTTGTAAGGACATGAGACTGATCAGTGTCGTGGATGGAGCAGGCTTCAGGGAGTTCTGTCAAGCAATGTAACCGAGGTACCATATCCCTTTGATGTCTCTTGATTTACTTGTTTTTGTAATATACGTTCTCAAATATGTTTAAACTCAAATAGACTACCTATACAAGTAGTCATGTCTCTTTGTATTAATTTGTCCTGTTATTGACGTAATGCCCGTCATTGAAAAAAAATGGGCAACCAGATATTCAAATAGTTCTAATATTCGTGTTTTTTGGGGGGAATATTTGAATGTCATTTTTGAGCAATTTTGACAGCCCTAGCATAAAGACACCTGTCCACCCCATACAATCAGTAAGAATCCAACTACTAACATGGCCAAGACCAAAGAGCTGCCCAAAGACACTAGAGCAGGGCTATTCAATTAGTTTGTCGTGGGGGCCAGTTCATGAAAAGCATCACAAATGAGGGGCCGGAGCAATAACAGTGATGTAACGGAGATATACATTTTCCTACATTTAAACATACTAATGTTATATTTTGAAACTACATAAAAACAAAATCAGTGCATTGTACAATAGGCTTTTTCTACAAACATGTATTTGAGACTGCATTCAACAACATTAGTGCATTGTTAGATGTCTAAGTAGGATTTTCTACACCCAGACATGTTCATATGTTATTAATAAATATTTTAAATGTATTAAATATTTTTAAAATTGCATAACAACATAAGTGCATTGTAAGATGCCCAAGTAAGCTTTATTCTACATTTAAATAGGTAAATAAGATCCATATCACACTTATTGAGAATTTAACTTATTTACTCACTTAAGTACACATAACAAAACAGTTTATAATATGGAACATAATTGTTTTATGCTGTTTTTGTCAAAGCTAATTATTACAGTAGCCCTATTTAAACTACAACAGCCATCTTAATAATTGGCATACATTAGGCTAGCTTCTAATAAGACAGAATATTTTTGTCTAGTTCAAAAAATCGTTTCAACGAGTCATTGAGCTGACATATCAGACAACAATTGTCGGAAAAGGCAGCGTTTTTAAGCTGGAAATACAAGAAATAAAGTTAAAACAGCCATAGAGACCGGTCTCTTAACTCACCACTGTCAGCTATTGCATCTTGAGACGCGGGCGCGAGCGGGGGAGGCGATCGCGTTGAACTTGTGGACCAAAGCGCGAATATAAACACGTGACACAGCTGCTTGCACCAGTCACGTGACTCGCGCTCTGCAGCTCATGCTGTATGAAACAGACGCACGCGCATCAACTCGGAACTGTAGGGCCCGTTGTCTAACTTACTAAATTTATTCTAGAGATGTCTTTTTTACAGACTACATAAAGGGCCGGATCAAATTCCCTGGGGGGCCGGGTTTGGCCCGCGGGCCGCCAATTGAATAGCCCTGCACTAGAGACTACAGGGAAATTGCCAAGCAGCTCGGTGAAAAAGGTCCACTGTTGGATCAATCATTAGAAAATGGAATAAGCTAAACATGACTGTCAATCTTCCTCGGACTGGGGCTCCATGCAAGATCTCATCTCGTGGGGTCTCAATGATCCTAAGAAAGGTGAGAAATCAGCCCAGAACTACACGGGAGGAGCTGGTCAATAACCTGAAAAGAGCTGGGACCACCGTTTCCAAGATTACTGTTGGTACAGTAATACACTAAGATGTCATGGTTTGAAATCATGCATGGCACGGAAGGTTAAACCAGCACATGTCCAGGCCCGTCTTAAGTTTTCCAGTGACCATTTGGATGATCCAGAGGAGTCATGGGAAAAAGTCATGTGGTCAGATGAGACCAAAATAGAACTTTTTGGTCATAATTCCAGTAAACGTGTTTGGAGGAAGAAGAATGATGAGTACCATCTCAAGAACATCATCCCTACTGTGAAGCATGGGTAGCATCATGCTTTGGGGGGGGGGGTTCTGCACATGGGACAGGGCGACTGCACTGTATTAAGGAGAGGATGACCGGGGCCATGTATTCCGAGATTTTGGGGAACAACCTCCTTCCCTCTGTTAGAGCATTGAAAATGGGTCGAGGCTGGGTCTTCAAACATGACAATGACCTGAAGCACACAGCCAGGATAACCAAGGAGTGGCTCTGTAAGAAGCATATCAAGGTTCTGGCGTGGCCTAGCCAGTCTCCAGACCTAAACCCAATAGAGAATCTTTGGAGGGAGCTCAAACTCAGTGTTTCCCAGCGACAGGCCAGAAACCTGACTGATCTAGAGAAGATCTGTGTGGAGGAGTGGGCCAAAATCCCTCCTGCAGTGTGTGCAAACCTGGTGAAAAACTACAGGAAACATTTGATCTCTGTAATTGCAAACAAAGGCTACTGTACCAAATATTAACATTGACAGTCTCAGGTGTTCAAATACTTATTTGCAGCTGTATCATACAAATAAATAGTTAAACTCATACATTGTGAGTTTTGGATTTTTTTTGGATGATGTCTCTCGCAGTGGACCTACGATGACAATTTCAGACCCCTCCATGATTTCTAAGTGGGAGAACTTGCTAAATAGCAGGGTGTTCAAATACTTATTTTCCTCACTGTATGTTCATTTTTTTGATAAGTTTAATTTCAGAAACGGGGTGTGTCGTTATGATTGGCGTGGTTGAATTGGCGCGCGAGCAATTGGGCAGAAGTTTAATTCCGTGGCTCCGCCTCTGGCTCCACGGATGATTTCTTCTGTGCATGCCTTGGCTCCAAACTGAGATTTTTACATAACATGGTCGGACATTTTTAGCTTCAATTCATTACATGGAGGGAGGCGATGTCGCGTCGTCCATCTTTTTTTACAGTCTATGTATAACACCCAACAGGAATTAGTTTTTTCTGCAGTGTTTGGCATTTCCAGATGTTGCACAACTTCTAGAGATTTAATCACATCAACATCACATTTGGTCTGTCTAATCTAAAAGCCTTTGTTAAGTTTTTGTTGAGCAGCATGGTCTGATCTAATTCTTTGTGTTTCAAAAAGTAAAGCATAGGTAGGCATGCTTAGTACACTGTCAGAAATAAAGGTACAAAGCTGTACCTTTTCTGTCACTGGGGCTGTACCCTTTCAAAAAGTACAGCTTTGCACCTAAGGATTTCATTTTAGTACCTCAGAGGTACATACTGGGACCAAAGATTATTAGTACCTTAAAATTACATATTAGTACCTCAAAGGTACATATTGGTACTAACTGTTTACATATCTGTACCTAATGGTCCATACAATTACCTTTTTAAAGGGTGCTGCCCCACTGACAGTTAGGGTACATATTTTGACTTTTTTCTAACAATGTAGATCCTTAAGGTACAGTAATCTACCCAAAATTGTATTCTGTTTTGTATATCTGTAAAGGTACCAAACGGAAACTTAGGGTACAGCCCCAGTGATAGAAAAGGTACAGTTTTGTTCCTTTATTTCTGACAGTGTAGTGTCCACTTCTATGAGGCATATTCAACAATATCACCTCAAACTTTAAAACATATATTTTCAGCACTTTATTTTAAATTTGTTAAAGGAAATTTGTTAGCCTGACGTTGTCATACTCAATTCTAGTCAGAATTTGAGTCTGATACCGCTCCATTGAGCTAAAATTATGAGGCGTGTCTCAACCAAAAAATGCCTCTCCATTCAATTGGATAGACCTATGACCAATCAGAGCAACGGAGTGTGTGACGTATGTTGAAATGTCGTCTCTTGCAGCCTGACCGAACTGCTAGTAATTTCGCTACAATGACACTAACATCATTGTAATTATACTAAGTCAGAGTTAGCGAAGGTACATCAACACCTACTATGTTTACAACATTTCATTTATATCACAACATTAAGTATTTACTAAGTCATACAGTAAGACTATCTCTTACCATTTGTACGTTAGGTGAACTTCATCCACGACGACAGCTACCCATTACGTTGGCTTGAAAAATATCGGAGCCTAGCATGTCCCTCCACTTATTCAGCAGTCACGATTCCGGGCTTCCGAAAAGAAGCTGGCAACGACCGATAATTATATCCATCTCGTCGTGCACGCCGAGTTGCATCGCCGTGATACCCATTTCAGTTGCTTCTTTAACTTTGTCCTCCATAAGTGTGACCAACTTTTGCCAAATCCCGTAGGAAGGACGGCGAAAACATAAACAAATGCCTTGATCGCGTTTCTCTGTTCCTCTTTTTAAATCAATGCTCTGTCGATATCTTTTAGAACAGACTCAATGTCAGAATCCACACATCTGAATTCTCCAGCGGCAGCCATTTCATTGTAAACTGATTGAACACACGCGCTCTTTGGTGACGTGGTTGATACGTTACTGTTGATCATCTGTCCATCATCGTATAAAGCCCGCCCTCACAATTTGATTCGTCGACCAGTTTTGGGACTCGCATAGTAGCTCCTCAACGGAAAAACGTCAGACCGATCTTCCCGTTTTTCAAAATGTGGTGGGCGGGGCTAAGATCAGCTGGCACCCAGGCTAGAAATTTGTGCTAATAAGTGCTACTGTATGTACCAGTCAGCCACATAATCTATGCCAGGGTTTTTTTTCACCCCTTGTGGTTCGCGGGGGAATTGAATCAATTACAAATATAACTGCAAGCAGCAATACCGTGGTCAAGGTATTAAAGGAAATAAAGTAGAGTTTGGGTGAGCAGTTTCCAGAAATTAGGAAAACCTCATTATTTCAGACGAAAGCAAAATCATAATTAAATCATAATTAAAAAAAATATTTTTATATTACAAAAATCTAAATAAACACTTGGACCCTTTACCACATAACCAGTCATAATGGTAAAGTTTTTTTTGGCATAGAAATGTATAATTTTGACACATACAGTGTATTATTGGCTATTGCTACAAATATACCCGTGCAACTTATGACAAGAGGTCATGGGTTCAAACCTAGGGAATACATCCACTGTAAATCGCTTTGGATAAAAGCGTCTGCCAAATGCATAAGATGTGTTCAGATTCCTTTTGAAATACAAGACTGTAAATCTCATCTTTGTGCAAAGCCACACTGAGATCCCCGTATCTCTGGGATTTTATCATGTATCTAAAAGGATATTAAGATATCTGTAACACTTTTGCATGCATGCAAACTTTGAATTTTTGAACTGTCACTAGACTCTATTATATCTGCGTGTAAGTTTATATGAATTACACTGAAAAAAATGATTAATTCAATTTACTCAATTTTTTAAGGTAAGTGGTTTAGGGCTATGACGATTAATCGTGCAAATGCACGTTTTCTTAATGAATTAATTTTAATGAATTACAGTGAAATGCCGCCACATCCAAAAGCCAGAGGGCGCTCTCGTGCAGAAACGCCATTTGTGCCACAGAAGAAGTAGCATTACAAACACTATTCCAAAAAATGTATAAAGCGATATGTATATTGCTGTTCTTCAGATTGTTTCAGGTATTTTCGTGATGATAAAGAATTTTTTGAATGATTGTGTTTGACGAGTGTTGCTTTTTTAATTCACATTATAATCGACCCGAACTCATAGTGATTTCAGATTGATAAGGACTTCCTACTGATCACAGAGCCGTAGTACATGCAACAAGCTGTGCATGAAACACATAATCGGAGCCTTCAGAATGGATTTCAGGCTTGTCTTTTTAATGGGGAGCGCGATGTATCGTAACAGCCCTGAAGTGGTTGCAATCAATTTATTTAAGCTACATTTAAAGGAATATTCCATTTTCTTAAAAGAAAAATCCAGATAATTTACTCACCACAATGTCATCCAAAATGTTGATGTCTTTCTTTGTTCAGTCGAGAAGAAATTATGTTTTTTGAGGAAAACATTGCAGGATTTTTCTCATTTTAATGGACTTTAATAGACACCAACAATTAATACTTAACTCAACACTTAACAGTTTTTTTCACGCTAGCGCATGACGACCGGATCTAAACGAGAAGTTGTGCTTTAAAAGTGTATATTTGTTATTTTTATTGTCAAAAATGACAATCGTTTTGCTAGATAAGACCCTTATGCCTCGTTTGGGATCGTTTATAGTCTTTTGAAACTCCGTTGAAAAAAACTGTTAAGTGTTGAGTTAAGTATTAAATGTTGGTGTCTAAAGTCCTTTAAAATGAGAAAAATCCTGCAATGTTTTTCTCAAAAAACATAATTTCTTCTCGACTGAACAAAGAAAGACATCAACATTTTGGATGACATGGTGGTGAGTAAATTATCTGGATTTTTCTTTTAAGAAAAAGGAATATTCCTTGTATTTATATACAAACATACATACTACCAGTCAAAAGTTTTTAAACAATTTAGAAACTTAAAAATCTTTTTATCTGACAGTTTAATTATTAAAAAATCATTTTGTAGACACTAATATACCTGTGCCAAACAGATTAATTTCTGCCATTACAAAAAAGCTAAAGCTTTTATTTTAAAATATTATTTTTGAAATAGATTACTTGAATATTGAAGGAAAAGCAGCCAATAAGAGCCCATATTAAATGTAAACTCCTTCGATATTCTTTCAAATTGTTTTTAAAGTGAAACTTTAAGAAGCTTCTTGATAAAATATGTTTCTAATCCTATATAATAAAAATATATACAGGTATATAATACTGTAAATATACACATGGTCAGTTGTCTTGTGGTGTTACTAAAAACCTTTGGATGGAGACTTTTTTATAGCATCCAGTATAAAATTAAACAGTAATTAAGAAAAATAGATTGATTTTGAATGATTGATTTTGAGTACTTGAGTGCTGGGATAACATGAGTCAAGTTTATTCTAGCTGAAGTACGTTAGTGGTTATGTTACATTTTAAAATTCATTTACAGTATATGTTATACTAAAAATCTTATACAAAGATTTTGATTACATATTAAAAAGCAAAATAGATGAAGTGTTGATTGTTATAAATAGATTTGTTTGATTTATCCTTTTTTTGTGTGTGTGTGTGTGTGTGTGTGTGTGTGTGTATGTTTAATCTGTCTATTTATTCGTTTTATTATTGTATTTAAACTGTGACTCAGTTTAAGATGTCCAATGTTTGAAATCACCACCTGTTTCAGAAGTGACATAAACCAAAGCAGCCAGTGGTTCCTCATAAAGCTTTGCTCTGCTCTCAGTTGCACTCGTTCTCTTTGATGATGTGATCATTGAGGCTTTAAAATCTAATCCTGATGGGGGTAGAGACCCTGTCCTCCAGACCTGGCCTGACTGCTCCACTCACTTATGAGACTTAATAACTCCTGTTACCCAGCGGCCCCTTTCAAGACCCTTCAAAGGTTCATCACTGTCATTAAAAGCTGCTTTAATAATTGGGCTGACACAATCAAGTGAATAAGATAAGTTTTAAGATCGGTCTCAGACACCTGGCCTGCTGCCTCTCGTCTCACCTTCAAAGGGCCAAACCTGTCCGGTCGTAAAGCAGGCCGGTGGACCAGACCCCCTGTTAAGGGCACATATCTGCGGAGAAAAGGCCACATGCACCTGCAGGCCAGCCGCTGCTCACAGCTGACCTTTGACTTTAAGTTAATGAGATACGTTAAAGGGTGAGAGCTGATAAGGAGTGTTGAGTGATTGACCCCTCTGCCGTCCTATCACAGCTGCAGATACTTCAGGCTGAGCTGGAGAAAGAACGAGCCGATAGCAGAAAGAAGATCAGCAGCATGGAGGACTCACTCAGGTAACTTCTTATCTACATACCAAACATTTCATATTTCAGCCTCCTGGATGTGATGTGATGTGTAGGGTGACGTGTTATAGGTGTATACTGTATATTTACACTTGTCATTCACAAAGTTGCACACATTTCACTCCTGCATGTTTGTTTAGTAAATGTGACCCATGCTGGCAAATTGAGTTGGAATTAGCAAGTTTTCAAAAATGTGTCATTTCTTTTTTGACATTCTCTATAAAAAATGATTTGTTGGAACCTGTACCTTAAAATCACCAATGAAACTTATAAATTTGCCACACACAAAGTCAAAAACAATACTATAGGAAAAATATGTGAAAAGTTTGGTTTCAAAACGCAATAAATCAATTTTGACTAATTTCGGTGAAAGTGTTTTCTATACCAAGAAAGTGACCAGATGAAAACCACTATTTTCTAGGGGTGTCCTCGACTAAGGATTTACATATTCGAATCAGAATTGTGAAATCTTTATAGTCGACTGATTGTCGAATCATCTATGTGTGTTTGCATGGGTTTGGAGAGGGCCAGACCAGGTACAAATGGGTAACTTTTATTCTCTTTCACAAGCAGCACACATAAACAACTTTCTAAAAATTGACCAAAACTCTTTTAAGTGATGAACGAAGACAAAACTGATGATGCATTTATATATATATTTTTAAGGTAAAATAAAAGGCAACATAAACATTTGTTAAATGATTCCTCATAACATTTTAAAGCCACAATCTACAGAACATCACACAAAGATATAACAAAAAATTTAGATAATTAAGCCTAAAAAATATTACAAATGTGATCCTGCTTTTGAAACCCCGGCTACAATTCAGTGTTTTTATTTAATTTTACGATTTAGCACGTCAAAGCAGTCGTGACCAAAAGAATGTTTTAAATGTTCGCCTGAAAAATCCGCTCACCTTCTCCCTCTCATACCCAAAAGTGCTATTCCGCCATACAATATAGTTACCCTTTTAAATCCGCTTAGAAAGCGCTACGTTTTATTTTGTGCCACCATACTTGCTCGTATAACTACTCGTCTTAAATAGGAAAAACGTTGATGTGTTTGGTCACTTCTAACTTTATCTCTGTTTGGTACAATTGAATGAATGGGGCTAAGCTAAATGCTATCAAAGTGTCGCAGCGCGCTCCAGCGCTTACGTGCACGCACACAGATGATAGAGGGATGTATCAACAATTCTTAGTTAAGGTAATAACATAGTTTAATATGGAAAAAGGATAGACTATTCCTTTAAGACTATTCTGCATTTTAAAAATATTTATTGAAAGCTGCTAATTCACAAATTATTTGCATAGCATTATCATAATATGCTGTACATTTTAATATATTGGGAGAAAGCTGTTATATATTAAATCAGATAATGTGCACCCATATATGGCCAAAATTGAATGATCCTCATTTCATAACACATCTGAGACGATTCGACTGTGAGATTGGTAGCTGAATCAGGCTTCTCCTATCGATGCATCGAATCTTCGACTATTCTGGGTCACCCCTACTATTTTCTATTACAAACTTTCACATAACATCTTTACGGAGTCTAAGGGGACATGGAGCAAAAACTAAAGTTAGTTTAGTTTCGCGTGTGCACGTGAAACTATCGCACGCGAAACTAAACTTTAGATTTAGATTAAGTTTTTTTTTTTTTTTTTAAATCTCTTAAATCAATATAAAAATGTACATTCATCTTTACCATGTTATATTCATTTAGTTTCTCACTCTACTTAGTGCCTCTCGCATAAATTATTTGATTTTGATGCGGTTTATTCCCATCACAGAAAACCACCAAAAGTTTATCAATGCAAACAAAAGTACATGAAGTACAAAGTAGATGAGGAAAACTACACCATGTGCAGAATTATTAGGCAAGTTGTATTTTTGAGGATTACTTTTGATATTGTACAACTACAGTGCTCTTGGTCAATTCAAAATGTTAACAAACCCTCAAACCTGAACATTTAAGTAGTAAAAGTGAAATTTTTGCTTTCTTAAGAGAATATTTCTATGTACATCATTATTAGGCAACTATTAGTGTGCAGAATTATTAGGCAACTAAATGAAAAACAAAGATTTTCCCATCTCACTTGTTTATTTTTCAACTGTTAAAGTGAGAATAATAAACAACATTTCTTAAATAAAAAAGAAAATAAAATATAGCCACCCTTCATTTCACCCACAGACTTTAAATGCATTTCAATCATTTTTTAGTTAAGAGTTAATTGCAAAGTACATCTCCACCCTAAAAGTCAAATGATTTGAGACATTATTATGCCTGTAGCATGGATAAGAATGAGCAATGGAAAGACTAAAAAGAGTAATACTTGACCTTGCAAACACTTCTAATTTTCAAATCCTGATGGACAAAATCCAAAATGATTTCCCACTGAAAATTCTGTCTCACCCATAGAAGCACCTATTACAGCACTCTTGCATTATCTATTACAAAGTAATTGTAGTATTTTTATTCAGATACCCAAACATTGGCTCGCATATGATCTTTAACAGGGCAGTATTCAGTATAAGCTTCGCTGGTATTGTTGTGTTCTAACAGAATGTAAGCAGTGCTGTGGTCTGGACTGGATTATGGAGGAATGGAAGATGTGTCCTGTTTTGGGAAGGCCATCTCCTGGCCCTCAGCAGAGCCTGTACTGTAGATGTGGAGCTAGCGTGGGGTTACCGCCTGTGCTCCAATAGCCTGTTCCCAACCGCAGGAATGTGGCGGGAGATGTGGAAGTGGTTAGGATTGTGTTCTGAGAGAACTCACAGGGTTTGTGTGCCCAAGAGGAATCACTCACCTCATCTTAGACCCTCTTTGAGTTCATTTGGCCCCAGAGTTATGTTATTGGTCATTCACAATTCCACACAATTAGGAGTCGTGTTCAACATGCCCACCACCAGTGTTGAAAATAGATTCATTTGCAATGTGTCCAAACATTGCTGAAAAATCCCACTCGGCTTGAATGAATGACGTCAGGCTGCATTGCGCTCCATGGATGAGCTCATTGTTTGCTGTTTGTTTGGCCGCTGGTTGTGGTATATCACACACTCTTGGCAGTAACTAGTCATGTATACTGTAATTAGGTTTTGGTCATTAACTCTGCCAGTGGACAGGTGACATCATCATTTCCAGAAGCACCAAGCCAGGTCCTATATTAATACTTTTTACAGGAATACCTCCATTTAAAACTGACTTTATCTATGTACTCAGATCATGTATCGTATAATGTGTGGCTATTTCCCGTGTTAAATAAATGAAACATTACCACAATAGACAGATTAAAGGAGTAGTTCACAATGCAGATTCACATTTTGTCACCATTTATTTACTCTCATGCAGTTTTGTTTTATTTCATCCATGAAGTGGATGAAGTTTAAATTTGTATGTCTGACGAGCAGCTTTGACGTGCGATCCTGTGACTCAATTGTTAGAGCATTGCATTAGCAGTGCAGATGTGATTAGTTTAAGTCGCTTTGGCTAAAAACGTCTGCCTTATGCAAAAATGTAAATAATAGGGGTGTGATGGTACAGTCACGGTTCGGTGCATAACTCGGTTCAGGGTTCACGATTCGTTTTTATACAAAAGAATAAAGCATCAAATACCCAATGCCTGGGATGTTTTCATTTACTGGGTGCCACACAATGAAACATTGATAAATAATAGAAATGATATAATGATAGTAATTGTCTTTAAATTCAGCCACTTGACGTTTTGACACCAAATCTCCCTGCAGTTATTTCTTTCTTTGGTGTTAAAAATTTGATGAAAATGTAACTAAGAAATCGGTTCTAGCTAACATTGGTGTGAATATCATTTTAAAAACGTTCCAGGATGTTTTGTGTTTCATGTTCTATATAGACAGTGTTTCCTTTCATCTGTGGAATTGTGTTTTTTCCTCTGCTCTGGCTTTAAAGTGTCAAGATGAAACGAGTGCTGTTATCTGATGTATGCGTTAGTGCTCCAGACGCACAGAGCTTAGGCTGAATAAATTAGCACCGCATGAGCAACGAACAACACAGATGCCCGTTTGTGTCAATAGGCAGCAGCCGCATTTATTCCGCAGTCCTCATCGAGCTAATTAAACAGTCATTGGGCTAACTAACCGGTCTGTTACCTGCCTGCCGTTCAGCCTCTTTGCCACTTTAAAGTCAGTGCAGAACTTCAAACGGCCAGCCAGCGCACACATCAAGAGAGTGCCGCCTGATAGCTGAGATCAGAGGATGAGCTGAGAAATTTAAACGAGATGAAACTGCATAAAATGCTGGCTGCTCACCACATATATTAGGTGACTGACATGTTAGACACACTTTCATACATGTATAAGTGACACAGTTCATGAAAGTACACTGAACAAAATTATCAATGCAACACTTTTGTTTGTGCCCCCATTTTTCTGTGTACACAAGAAGCCTATTTCTCTTAAATGTTGTTCACAAATCTGTCTAAATCTGTTAGTGAGCACTGTTCCTTTGCCGAGATAATCCATCCACTTGATGTAACATATCAAGATGATCCCATTAGGCAATATGATTATTGCACAGGTGTGCCTTAGGCTGGCCACAAAAAATGGCACTCTAAAATGTGCAGTTTTACTATTCCATAAAATATATTGGAATCGAGCACCATTTTTAGAATCAGGTCCAGGATTATTTCCATTCATACTTTTGCTTTCATACTGAGGGCAGTCATGGTCTAGTGGTTAGAGAGTCGGTAACTCGAAGGTTGCCTATTCGTTGAATTCCCTAAAACAGCAGAAAATGATTAAGGTGTCCTTCTTTTCCAGTTGCTTTCTAGGTTCTGCAGTAATAGCTGCTCACTGCTTCTTGTGTGTGTTTCATGGCTTGCAGTGCATGAGTTTGCCACTCACTGGGATGGATTAAATGCTGAAAACACATTTGGAGTATGGGTTAGCATACATCAGCCATTACGTCACTTTCACTTTTTTAGTAAAGTAGACAGAGTTTCTCATGTCATTCCTCTTGGATTCTCATTAATAGATGTTCATGCTTGTATACAGTAGCTGTATAGCTTTCAATAGGCTACAACATCAGCTAAAATGAATACAAATCATGCTTTCTCTTCCATTAATCCCTTTAATTCTAGCTTATGCTTCACTAAGTAAGGTCTGAAACGTGTATTGTAATCACATCTCTATGTGCCTATTTGCCTCTTCACGATGACTCTTGTATTTCTCACTTGTTAAGTTACTTTGGATAAAAGTGTTTGTTAAATGAATAAATGTAAATACCTTTTAATAATTCTCATAACTCCAAATGACAGCCATGGCTGGAGGGGAGTGCCACAGGGCTTTGTACTTGGCCTGGTTATGTTGTTCTACGTCTGCAGCTGCAGATCTTTGGGCTCTGGCCCAGTCCGCCTCTGGTGGGGGGGGGGGTGTTGGGGGAGAGGGAGCACATCACTGGGGATTTAGAGGCCAACATCAAACGGACTAATCACTGCAGTCTCGCTGGATCAGACAGAGGATAGGGAAGAAAACAAACCGACTAGCCTCACTTAAAAGCAAATAGTGTTGCATTCCCTGGATGGACAGCCATTTAAACTCATCACTGTGTTTGCTCAAATCTCATGTCCTTCTAAAACATGAGTTTTGTGAGACATAGAAAGATCTTTGTGTTTGGATATGTATGTTTGCTCATTAAAGCAATGCTCTTTTTATATGTGTGTGTGTGTGTTTGAGACTGAGAGCAGATTGTGAGTCGCCACAGCACTGTCAACCAGCTGTAAAGTGACTAGGTTTAATAGGCTTAATGTGCTGCATTTTTTTAAGCAGTTCAGTTGTAACATTGAGGTCTGTCTGTTGCATGAAGTCCCTTGTTGAGATCAGTATCCAGTTTTCTTTTGAAATAAAGCATAGTTGAACATCTGATGATAACTTTTCTATACAGCTATTATAGGCCAATGCTTCTTAACCCCACCTGATTGAAACTCTGCTGCGTTGCTCTTGGCAGTAAACACATCTTATGTGTTGCAGCATAGACACTGTTAATAGTAAATAGGTGATTTGAATCTGATGTCTGTTTTGATCTGATAAGTTGATGGAAAAACATGCTCATTCAATTCACCACAAACAGGGCTGTATTTCAGAGTTAAAGCACATGACATTCAGTTGCATATGTGGCAGGAACACACTGTTTTTCTCTTCATCTGTTTTATTATTTGCAATTATGTGCTGATTTTTTTTTACATTGCATTGTTTATTTATCATTTTTATACATGTGTAACAAATGCATGCATGATGCTGTCATGCATTCCTATAAATTACTATTGAATTCAAAGTGTCCAGAACACATTGAGATATGCCCTTTAGGTGGGGGATTCGTTCTGCGTTGCTAGGAGAAAGACGAGAGGCGTGCCGTGCTGCATTTAAATGGAAAAAACAGCCCGCTGGTTCATGCTATGAACATCTGAAAGTATTTAAATCAAACAGTCACACTTTCCAGAGGGCATTACTTGCATACCATCAGCCCCTGCTGCGTGTAGATGCCTGCTCTTCCTGCAGAGGGCTCCGTTTACACACACTGCTTATCTGGGACAACAGGATTAAGTAAGAATGTCTAGAATTATTGTTAGGGTTCACTTTGGTCTTAACAACGGTTGTTCGGCTGGTGTGCTGCTTTTAGTACAGGACCAACCATCAGAAATCTGCCTGACATCCACTATATTTCATGACGTATTTAACATTTAACAGTATTTTTTTTTTTTGCAAGTCAGTTTGCCTGCATAATAGTGTAGTTACCAACAGGGGTTTACTGTCAAAGCCAAACAGACAAATATTGACCCTGTTGGACTTTAAATGTCCTGCATGTTCTTTGAATGAGGAGATCAGACACGTAACTCAAATCAAATTATTTTAATAAGTATCTCAAATGAAGTATTACAGAGCTCTGGGTCAAAACTGTCCCTGTCCTTACACAACACCAATGCAGAAACAGGTCCCCCGAGGAGCGGTTGATCTGATCTGCCTCTCCCTCTGACCCAAAAATATATATGTGTAGTTGGGTGGGGGCCTGTTCGATGGAAAGTTTTACTTCTTTCTTAAAAGTTCACCAGACCCGTTCGATGGAAAGTTTTACTTCTGTCTAAGAAGTTCATGCTGCTATATACAACATTGACCTTTAGTTCACCCTGTCGCCCCGACATCCTGTTTCTCGTTTCCCCAGGTGTCTCTGCAAAGCAAAAGTTAAAAAACACACATACATACATACCACACAAGACTGCAAGCCTCCAAAATTCTGCAGACATGACCTTTTAGAGTCAAATGCAATGGATTCATATATAAGCTTTGATCATGCACAACAAATAAGACCAATCATAAACAAAACTAATTTCAATACTATGTGATAAACTGCTAAATATTAATACTCATAACTGCTTTATAATATTAGAAGCAATGCAATTATTAATAATGAAAGGATATACTGATGTGGGAAATGTTCTCATTTTCCTTCATTCCCCCTTTTGATCTCCTTTACAGGAGATCAACCACTGGTTCATCCTCCTCCTAGCAGTGGCATCTGATACGGTGGAGGATCCTTTCCCTCCACCGTCTTCACGATACACCTGTTACACAAAGATCTGATACATGGCATACAACAACATCCACAGTTTACTATTATTGCTGCCGCCACCGCAATAGACATTATCAATGAGGTTATCAGTGCGCTGTATTGCCCAAACCATTTTGTCATCCAGCTATTACATGGGTTCTTAATCCCTGAATTTTTGTCACTTTATTTATTTGTTTATTTATTTATTTCTAAACAGGCACTACCACAAATATATGATTTCGTGTAAATCTTATCTCGGCTTGAAAATATTCTAAGAAGATAGGCACAAACCTTAGAATATAGAATATCGTAAAAGAACTGTGACAAATTTGGTGAACATTTATTATAAACGTCCTGTAAAATACAGCAAAATTATATCCTCCACACACTGTCAAATATAACCAAAATATAGTAAATATTCCTCTAAAAACTGTCACGTAATAAAAATTTAAAATATCCCAGAAATAAAAGAATTATAAAACAAAATGTAAGTCCTTTGAAAATCATAAAATATTGTAAACTGGAAAACCCTTGAAAATCACAATATGTAGAAAAATGTAAAATCTTTGAAATTCTCAAAAAATAGTCACATGTGAAATACTTGAAACTCATGAAAATGGTAAAATGTAACACCTTTAAAAATCACCAAAAATAGTTAACTGTAAAATACTTGGAAGTTGTAAAATATTCAAATGTAAAATCTTTAAAATCTGAAAATAGAAAAGTGTCAAATATTTGAAAATCATGAAATAGAAAAACGTAAAATATTTGAAAAATCTCAAAATAAAAATGTAAAATATTTGAAAAATAGTAAAATACTTCACAATCTCCCCTTTTTTCCACTTATTATTCCCTTACATACACAGTAATGATTATGTCTGTGTTTTGGAACTCTTCTTTGATTACATCCCTTACTTTTTCCCACTCTAGTCTGTCCAAACCACACCCAATCCTAGGTATAGCCAACTTTTTTACTCTTTGTTCTTCACAGTGTTTTTTGAGTTCCTTTATTGCTTGTCTCAATGTGTCGTATGTTGGCAAATCTTTGGCTTTCTCTTTTGTTATCAGGTGAAAGATTGTTCTTTGCCCTTCCTGTGTTACCGCACACTGTCCCACCACTTTCTGTTGTCTAACTACTTTGTCTACTCCATATCTTTTTCTGAATTCCAATGCTATTCCTTTCCCAAATGCACAATCTTTGCTAATGCAGTGAGCTAATGCTTCATGTTCTGGACTGTTGAATAAGTCCCCCTTTAGTTCTTTGAGTGTTAGTTTTGTGTTCTGTTGGGAAATGTCAACCTGCTGTTGTTCCCCTGTGTTGGATTCCCCCTTTTGGTCCTGCAGTTCCTGCAGGTCCAATCTTACCATATCCCTTAGGAGCACCCAATCCTCCAATTGAGTGATTTCTGCATCTGGATATGCATGAGAGATGGTTTTCTGTTTGGAAAAACTTGAAAAAATATAATGCAGTTTGGTTAATTATGTTCTGTGATCGAGATTTTTATTTGTTCAGGGTGCACTGGGTTGAACTGATCAGGAAATGAACTACCATCAGAAGTTCAAATGGTGTAAATGAGGTCATGCGGTTAAGATTCATGCGTTTAACTTTTTCCTGTGATTGAGGATGTTATACGGTACCGAAACGGAAGCACAATCCCAGTGCACTCTCAACCTTTTGCAAATCTATATTCTTAAAATGTGTACCGTTGTCTGAGCGAATAATTCGTGGAAAACCGTGACGCGGAATTTATTGGTTAATCAAACACTTAATCACCGAAATCAAATCTTCCTTCCCCGTGGGCCACGCCTCTGGCCAACCTGAAAACACATCCACGAAAACCAAAAGATACCGTTTACCTTCCACTCTGTCCCCCATGTCTGTGTAATCGATAACCACTTCCTCACCAGGTCCCCGTGGCGGGAAGACACCTGGGGCACATTTCACTCCAGCACGTACATTGTGTATGGAGCATACCCTGCAGTTAGCGATAAATTCTTTAACTGTAGCAGCCAGGTATTGGTGCCACCACTGGTTAAGATTGGACACGGGTTGTTTGATTCCAACATGTGAGGGGGTGTGTGCTTGAGCGAAAAGGGGTTTTACCATGCTGGGCAGAATTACGGGTCTACCGTCATGCCCTACCCAGCCTGTTTGCGTCCATGCAGCTCCTTTTTGGAGCCACATGGATTTTTCCTCATGCTTTATCTTGTTCTACTGCTATGTTTGGATCATGCAAAATGTCGGTGGTACATTCTTGTGTGGCATTCTGCAATACCATCTGTGTTACGTACTCTGCACCTATCTTTACTGCCATGTCCGCTATCCGGTTACCTTGTGCCGCATCTGAGTTACTGTTATCATTACCTTTGCACTTTATGATCGCCACCTACTTGGGTCTCAAAATAGCTGCTGCTAATGCTATGATGTCTTCCTGATGTTTAATAGGTATGTTGTTAGCTGTCATAAAAACACATCTTTTCCACTTAGGTAATTCTGTTACAACTGCACCCACTGCATAGGCAGAGTCACTAAAAAGGTTGATTATTTTTCCTTCTCCCCACTCTAGCGCCTTTGTCATTGCCACAATTTCTGCTCTCTCAGCTGACTGATGTCCCTGTAAAGGTTCTGCTATCAATATTTCAATATCTTCCTCTTGCAGTGCTGCAATACCTATTCCTGACCTCAGTGTTCCACTCGAATCTCTGAAAAAACATCCATCTGAAAACACCATAACTCCCTCCATAATGATGTGTGTCAACAAATCTGGTCTAATTTTCTCTTCCCTTTCCACGGTCATACAACAGTCATGGGGTTCTCCTTCTGCCCAATATGAGGCCATGTTTATGCCCTCATGTGTGAAAACCAAATTTAGTGTTCCAACCGTCTTTGTCTCAGAGTGGAAAGTATAAATGATGATTAATTAACATAAGTTACCACAGAGTGCGCGGTGAGTACGGTCAAACAATGTCCCTCACGTGCTCTGCAAGAGGTAAACAGAAGAAAGCATTAGTGAGATCGATGCAATTATACCATGATTGATTTTGAGTGATTTAATTCAGAGAAGTGTATGGGTTTGGAACAGGTAAAGTTGGAGTTTTAATGATTTGATTGATTGTTCTCAAATCGTGTGCCATTCTGAATTTTCCTATGTTTTGTTTTTCCACAGGCAAAATGGGTGTGTTCCAATTGAAATCAGCATACTCTAAAACCCCTGCGGTTAACAAACCTTCAATGGTACATTTGATACCTTCCTCTGCCTTTGGTTTGTGCTTTTATTGAGGCCTCCAAAATTGGATCATCACATGTCAGATCGAACAATATTTCTGGGAAATTTTTACAAAACCCTACATCTGTGGGATTCTGTGTTCATAACTGATCGGGCAAACTTCTCAACATTGTTTCATCATTTTCATGATCACTTTTATCCCTACCATGCCATCTTGTGAGCCATTCGTGTTCCAACACTACAGTGTCTTTTGTTTCTTGTGTGATCAAATAATACCCTGAGCTAGGTGAATATTTTACACCAGGAAGTTGGGTTTCCCTCCAATCTGTTAAATTTATTCCCTTCTTTACCATTGGTCCTAGATCTTTAGCTTGGTGTTGGGGATGTACTAATAATGATATATGGGGTGATGCCTCTTCCCTCATTCTATACCATTGTTCCTGTTCGGGGGTAAGTTCTACTATAGCTGCCACTCCCTCTTTGCCTATCATTATTCCTGCCCCACAAATTTCCCATTGTTCTCCTGCGATGTTATCAAATTGTTCTTGGTACCAGTACTCTTGTGTTCTATCATAAAACAAAGTGACATGCAATGGATCTATTAGCTGAGTGTATGGTGCTAATGATAATATCCAAGGTTCCCATTGACAGTACAGATCATTCAGGGTGTCCCTTGTGTCCCCCAGAAGCACCCTCCCCCAGTAAATGTCAGCTCCCTGTGGAGAGGTGTTTGCAGAAAGTAACCATTGTCCATGCGTTCTCATTGTGGTCATGATGGAACAGTTCATGGTGATACCATTTTTCATAGTTACTATAATCCCCTCCGGGCTGCATAGGATTTCAGCTCCAAGTTTCACTAGCAAGTCTCTTCCCAACAAATTTGTCGGTGAGAAATATGACAGCAGAAAAGAGTGAGTCAGTGATTGTTTTTTCATGCACTGCACTGTGAGTTCTTTGGATAATGGCAGTCTAGTTATAGCCCCGGAAAACCCCCTTACATCGGTGGTTTTGTCTGAAATAAGATTTTTTGGAAGTTCATAGTTCAGTGTGGAGTATGTTGCCCCAGTATCCACCAGGAATTCAACAGGATGTGAGTTCACCTCCAAAGTCAGCAAGGGTTCCGCCCTAACCCTGCTGAGGTCGTTCCGTGGGCTGTCTCAGTACCACTCCCCTTCCCCTCCAGTGGACAAAGGGTACTGGGAGTGTGGTCGTGGTGCTTTTTCCACGTTAGGGGCCATGTGTGTGTTATGGCCTCTGCCCCGGTATGGTCTCTGTTGGGGTCCGCTAACAGGTTGCCGACACTCACGAAAGAAGTGTCCCGGACGACCACAACGGAAACACCCGTCTTGATACTGTACTCTTCCCCTCCCTCGATTGTAATCCCCACCCCTACCTCTATTGGAGTAATACATTGGTCTTTGGGTGGTTCTTTCCCATTTAACATTTGATGGGTCAGCTTCCTGTTCTTTGTTAAATCTTGGAGGGGTTTTCATTTCCTGAACTACCATTTGTTTATCCTTCTTTTTCCCTTTTTCTTCATTTATTTTAGATCTGGCCTCATGCAACTGTAATTTTAGCAACTGTTTTTTCAATTCCTCTACTTCCCCTACTTTTTCTTTTTCTTTTTCGTTCGCCCTTGACATGTGATGAAGGAAATGTCGTTCCCAAACCTCACATACAGCACCTGGTAAATCGGGGTTGGCTTTTATTTCATCTTGTACAGATTTAGGAGTTCCTTCCAATACAGCAGCTCTGAACATTTGTTCGTGTATTTTGTCTGCATGTGGATGAGCCCCAGTGTGCTCTTCCCATTCTCCTTTGCATCGACTCAGGTATGCTGCTGCTGTTTCTTCCCCTTTTGGAGAAAATTTGATATTATAAAGAGTGCCTGCTGGCGCTGGGTACAGCTTTCGCAGGGCCTTTCCCCAAACTGATGCCACTTGACAATATGGGTGGTCATCATATATCCCAACCGTTCCTGCCTCTTGCTCAATTTCCGTGATCTGTCCTACAGTCAGTACCTGTCCCAATAATGCCCTCAGGTCTCCTATCGCCAACGTATGGCCCTGCGTCAAAGTTATTACCTTCCCTATCCATTTACCCCCTCCACTCGTGATATGAGGTAACTTTGCAAGGATAGCTCCCATGTCTGTGAATGACCATGGTTTATATTCTAAGTTTCCATTTGTGTCCACTAGTGGGCACATATTTGGTATCCCTCGAATGAGACCTAGTTCCCTATATTCCTGTTCTTCTCTTTCCTGCTCTTTCTTTGGTGTCTTTATACTAGAGTTATATTTGCTCTCCTCTCTCATCTTCTTACCCATCCTCATTTCTCCTCTGATTTCCATTGGATATGTTCCCTGATTTTCAACCTCTATCTGACTCCCAGTCTCATCCACTGTTATAAATCTGCTGCTCAATGTTTCTCCTGGGGTGCTTTGTGCTCTGGGCTGAAATGCCCTTTCCTGTGCTACGCTGTTCCATTGTTGCCTTATTTCTTTCTCCAGTGTTGCTTTCACCTGTTCTGCCTGTGCAGCTTGCTCTCTATGTGTTCTCATTAATTCAGCTGTTTCTCTTGCTATCTCTCTCTCCTCCAATCTCATTTTCTGTTATTAAATCTAATTTACCTGATTTTATTTTCCAGCGATTTCCCTCCCTCTGCTCCATGTCCAACACACCCTTTTGTACTTCAAGTACCGGTAACTGTGTGTGGGGTGGGGCATATGGAGGTGGAGCAGTGGGTGGCAGTACTGGATAAATGGATGCTATCTCCCTCCCTTCTTGAATTTTGTTTGTTTCCTTCTCTTTAACGTCACTCTTTTTTAGTTCCACTTTCTTTTCTGTCTCTTTCTCCAGCTGTACCAAAGCCACACAACTTACTGCCATACTATGCCACAAGTGAAACTCCTCACGTAGTCTCTTCACTTCCTTTTCATGCTTCTTTCTAGCGAGAAACCCCACTTCCTTTTTATCCTCTCTCTGAAACTTCCTGTGTGCCTCACTTTCTTGTGCTATTACGTGTTCTTTCAAACTAATTTTTGTTCTATCCTCGTAACCTTTAAGTTGTTTCCACTCTTCATACATTTCCTGCAATTTCTTAATTTTCTTGAGCCTTGCTTTTTCTGGTAAACCGCTCACTAACTGTTCTACTGCTGCCTCCCATTGTTCTTTAAGAGTCTTCATTTTATCTTCCACTACAATTTTCTTACCCTGAATATCTCGTTTATTCTTCCTTTCAATGTTATTCGACACCAGCCCTTCTGTAAATACACACAAATTCTCACAAAATTATTTTCTGTGTTTTTTCTTTAGTCAAATGAATAATAATCACCTCTTTATCGAAATTAAAGTTCACCTTAATAATAAAATACTTGCCAGACAATAAAATTCAGTACTGTTACTTCTTTATTGTAATGAAAATGTAAGAATATTCAACTCCCGTTCGATGATGATTCAAAGAGGATTCAAAGGCGTTGTCAAAACTTAAAAGTAATTCAATCTGGTAGTATGTAATTCTTTGTCAAAATTCAAACTACATTCATTGCATAATACCTGTCCAATTTGAAATTTAAAATCTGTCAAAGCTCACAAGAAATGTAATGATATTTAAGTCTTGTTAAAATTAAAACAAAATTTGTCAAAATTAAAATGTAATAATATGTAATACTCTTTTTTAGTTAAAAATAGAATTTATCCAAATTAGAAATGTAATATTATGTAATACTGGTTAAAGTCAAAAGTATAATCTCTCAAAAATAAAGAATACAATAATATTTTACTACTTGTTAAAATTAGAAACTACCAATAAACTTCGTCAGGATAAAAATGTAATGACATTCAACACTTGTTAAAATTGAAAATAATATTCACATCAATAATATTTATTTCTTGTCACTCGTTCAAATGGCAATTTCCATAAAACAACCAGCACTCCTCTCTTACTGATCTCACTAATTCTCTACCGTCTTTCTGAAAGTTACAATATTCTTATTAGAGCTCGAAACAATTTATCCACTAGGCGTCTCAATCAATTCACATGCACCGTATACTTTTATGATAACCACGGCTGAGTTTTAAACAGGTTCGGTTTAGTTTTATTAAGCCCTGTCCCAATACTGCAATCAAAACTATTAGATATAAGTAACCGTTTTAATCTCTTACACTTCAATACTTTATGTCTCTTGTCTATCTCGGACTGGGTTTATCTATCTTCCGCACGCCTTTTTACCACGGATACTCTATAATATATAACTACTTCAATTTTATTTTTCCAAAATGAAAGTAAAACTACAGCCCCGTAGCGGACAGACAACAGAATAAGAGCACAACTTCTAAAGTGAAACTAAATTACGCTACGAGCTGAGAAGTTCACAGTTTCCTCTTCCTTATTTTAGAATCTGTTAAATATGAAACAATCTCTTCTGATAATAAACTCACAGAAATCAATTCTCAATTTCAATTTATTTTAAAATCAACTACAAATAAACCACTCTTTCTTCCCGAGTAACACCCCGGAATGAAATAAGAAAATGGACATCCACACCAAAATACAATAAACATAAAATATACTGCAGAAACGTCTACTCCTTTAAACATGAAATAACACTAGACAACTCCGGAGAATCACACATTCACACTAATAAAACAAAAATAACAACTGGATCCGTCTACACTTGTACCGTGTAAATGAAATGATACTAAACAAAATCCCCCAAATACACACAATAGTAAAATATAATATACACAGGATATAAAATATGCTTTTCTACAAATTGAGTTAAAATTTGCTGACAGTAAATTGCAACCACAATAAATTTTCTAAAGACGGAATCCGACGACTTTTAAAACTAGAAATTTTATTCCAACTTCACTTACAATAAAACGATTAATAATTGAACACATAAAAATTATAATTTTACTGATAATAAAACTAGATAATACTCAAAAAAAAAAAACTGAATTGAAATTTACTGATCATAAATCTGAATCACAGTAAACTGTAAAACGTAAAAATAGGAACTTAAATTAGAACTTAAGTAAGAAAATTAAGTAACATTTTTACTGATAGTAGAACTGAATTAGGAAAATTGAATTAAAATGTTCTAATAGTGAAACCGAATAATAATAAAAATGTTTCATAAAAATATAACACTGAACTGCAATTTCACTGGCAGCAAAAATCAATAAAAATATTATCCAAAGAAGAAGTTGAATTAAAATATACTCACAGTAAAGCTGATAATATACCGGTAGCAAGCAGATAGCACATTTACAAATAAGGACCCATGGTGTATAGTCTTCAGTACGTTTCAAATTCCTATTCTTTAGCACAACTTTTTCATATATCGATATTCTCTTCGTATTTTCAACTACTTCGTGGTTTTCTTATTACTTTCAGTTTCTCTTATGCGGTCCGACCGCTGCGTTGCCCGTGGTCCCTGACCACTTTCTCGGGTATGAAACCCACTTCAATCTCTATTTACCGCGGTCCAACCGCTCTTTATCATCCGCGGCTAATCCGCCCGTGGTCCTTGACCACGCTCCGGGTCTGCACCCTGCCCTTTTGAAGATGAGCTACGTCTTCGGGAGTGGAAACCCAGAAATTTAAGCCCCCGTCGGGGCCAGCGTTGCCAACGTCGAGCCCCCTTTTTATATTTTCTTTTCTTTTACTATTTTTATTTTATTTTGTTTTATTTTAATTTTATTACTGTTAATTCCCTTTTTATTTTATTGACACATTTAATAGTTCATTTGAGATATACAATTTAGATAAAAATGACAATAATCATTGTATCATTAATTATTCTTCACGACATTTAAATAAAGCAGAATTTTGATATAACAGGTATCTGCTTACCTTTCCTATTTTGCGCAAGTGGAATGTCGAGAAGAAAAATCAATGATTTCTGGTCCTCCTCATCACGTCGACGGGGTCACCAATTGTTGGACTTTAAATGTCCTGCATGTTCTTTGAATGAGGAGATCAGACACGTAACTCAAATCAAATTATTTTAATAAGTATCTCAAATGAAGTATTACAGAGCTCTGGGTCAAAACTGTCCCTGTCCTTACACAACACCAATGCAGAAACAGGTCCCCCGAGGAGCGGTTGATCTGATCTGCCTCTCCCTCTGACCCAAAAATATATATGTGTAGTTGGGTGGGGGCCTGTTCGATGGAAAGTTTTACTTCTTTCTTAAAAGTTCACCAGACCCGTTCGATGGAAAGTTTTACTTCTGTCTAAGAAGTTCATGCTGCTATAAACAACATTGACCTTTAGTTCACCCTGTCGCCCCGACATCCTGTTTTTCTCCCCAGGTGTCTCTGCAAAGCAAAAGTTAAAAAACACACATACATACATACCACACAAGACTGCAAGCCTCCAAAATCTGCAGACATGACCTTTTAGAGTCATATGCAAACCCCTTGGGAATAACCTTTAAGTTCTAGGCCAAGCTCATTCCAAGCTCAAAACTCATTCCCTATGTTTGGAATTTCCTCTGGAGGTTTTAAAGTGATGCAGATGTTGTTTGGTCAAATTGTATGCAAACCGCATCTTTGAATAATCGTTGCAATGTTTTACGACCTGTGTCATTGCATATGTGTTTAGCACTGGAAATGACATTGATTAAAAGAAATCCCACCCAAGAGTCACAGCCCTGGTGGTCCATCCTAACAAACATAAATCAACACCAGTTATCAGATGAGCCAGAACATTTCTCACCATTGAAGCTTGTCAAAGTGAATATTGTCGACAGCATTCAACCAAGGAAAATACGAATCAACAGCTTACTAAGTTCTACGTTATTTTTAATGAGGGTAGATCTGGGGGCTTTTCTTTGGTCGTGGGGCTAGTCACTCAATTGCAGTTTTCATTTTATCGAGTATAAAATCACAAACAAATATCATATTTTCATCGCAGACATCCATGTTTCTGTCTAAAAGTGGCATCAATTTATCCATGCAAACTCGGACCGATATTTGAACGTGAGCACACTGTGCTAAGACTACACTCTCAACGTAATGGCTGCTGTAATTTTTGAATGTTTCGTATTTGCATGTTAGTCGTAAAGTCTTCTAGGCTGCGCTCGGCACTAACCGCTGTGTCTCGGGCTCTCTGGGGAAGCAGGAATGAGGCACTCCTCTTTTGAGGGCACTGAAAATTTCAGCTTTGCATTTTCTCTTTGCCTTTTATGTGTTGCCTCTTTTTTTGGGCCCCAGCTTTGATGTGTTGCTGGATGTGTTATCATTCCGACATGATGAGCTCATGGAGAGAACCGCCTTTGCCTTCAGAGTGGTGTGGAGAGGTGTAATCCACCTGGAATCCATATGTGCCTGTGTGTGTGTGTGTGTGTGTGTGTGTGTGTGTGTGTGTTTATAGCAGACATCCTGAGATGGCTGCATGTTGTAGGCCAAATGTAAATCAATAAGAAAATCTGGACTTCGTACAGCTCTTTAGACTGACATTATCACTCAGATAGAGAATTTGACAATATATTGATTACTTAGATCTATTTTGTATTGTTTTGTTGGAGTTAAAATAATTAAAATTATACTCAACGTAAAAAAAGAACATTGTCGTTCTCACAGTAGTTCCTTTGAAAGAAAATACGAATGTGTACAGTGTAACTAAAGGTCACATTTTTCCTGCATTTTCGAAGCTTTTGATTGTATTTACGGTGCACAATATTACATGTGTTAATGTTTTTGTATGTAAAAAAACTCACACAATTTACTTATCGCTATACCACTGTTTTGACTGTCCTAAAAATGGGCTGATATCTTCCTTGTTCTATGAAGTCCCTCCTTCAGAAATACGTAATTGTGTAGCAGGTTTAGTGTGTTATGATTCAACAGCAGCTTAGCTTAGCAGAGCCGTTTGAGCTTAGCTGGCGACTGACGTATTCCTGTGGACGGAGGTTAGTCAAAAACTCTTACATTGATGAGATGTAGCCGGGAAGTAGAGGACTGTAGTCCAAAGCGAATTTTGTTAAAGAAAATATATATCGCCCGCAGTCTTGTTTCTGTCAACCATGACGATATTATTTCATTGACGCACCTTTTTTTAATGATGCTAACGCCACGATGACTAGCTAAAATGGCTCTAAGGTGACGAAAACATGACGAGACGCTTTCGAGTTTTCGTTGAAGAGATGAGACAGAACGAAAATGATTATAAGTCTGACGTTCACAATGCCTTTCATTTCTGCCTATTTTGCGTGAAATCTGTCTGTTTTTAGCTAAAAAGTATCAGCAAAGCTGCCGCATCCTATCCTTGTTTTGGGTACGCTCACCACCCGGCTGCCGCCATGCCGCGCACACGCACCAGATTTCACAAAACAACAAAAACACCTGTGGCTGTGGTGAGTTCGGAGGACCGTGGTGGTGACGCCAATAAACGGTAACTACGAGATGATTTATGGACATACTTTCAGTATAATCCATTAGAAAGAAAAACGGAATGCATATTGGGAGACGACGGTAAATGTGGTCACAAACTAGGTGGAAAGAATACCACCAACCTCAAGCGGCACCTGAAGGCTCATCACACTGATTTTTTTTTAACAGTAACTAACAAGTAACGCTGTTAACATATTATATACATTCAATTTTACTCGACAATCGGCTTGTGACACATTTCATCATTACATGTATCTACTTGTCAAACCTAAGCCCATTTCCAATACTTTTTGTGGTGTATTTAAATAACAAGGCAAGGCGCGCGTTTCTCAATTTTATAAGTGAGGCCTCAGCATAACACACAAACTCAACATAAGGGTATATCAGGCTCAACTTTTTTGTTATGACATGCGCAGAAGGCACAGCGACTAAAACAACGGCAAGTCCTCAGGGACAACCTTAATACACATTTTAATAGTATTAAATACACCACACTTTTTAACCTAAATTAAGTTGTTAAATGACGTTTTCATTGACTAAAACCATTTTGTGTTTTCTCGACTAAACCTTGACTTAAACTATTAGGTTTATAAGTGACTAAAATGTGAGTAAAACTAAATGCATTTTCGTCCAAAAGACTAAGACTAAAACTAAAAGGGCTGACAAAAACAACACGGATTGCCCGGCATTATACTTTATATACTTTGCAGCAACCTTACACACCAACTAACGTTTGAAAATTGGGACCACGTAATATGGCAGCTTTAAAGTCGGAGTCCACGTTGTTTGAAAATCCCTTTGGAAAAGGAGACGGGCCGACTACCAAAACACACTTATAGCCAATCAGCAGTAAGGAGCGTGTCTACTAACCGACATCCTTGCCGGGTTGCGTATGTGTGGGGCGGGTCTATCAACAGAAGGTCCAGATTCTATTGGGGTAGGGGCGTATTTGTTTAGGTGATTTCAAATATCAACATTGGCTTTCAAACCTCGTGGACTCCGCTTTAAGGTAAAACAAGAATCTATTAATGATTAAAACCAAAAATTTGTTGTATTGGAAATCCTGAAATTCTTTTTGATGTCCTACAGTGTTTTATTCCTCTTTGGAATAATAACAATCCCATTTGGAAAATATCTGCTCATTGACTTTATTTTCTTGTTTTTTACTTCAAGTTTTGAATGTACCGTATGTTCAATAATAGCTTTCTTTGGTTGAAATTGTGGTTTCTCTGTTGACTTAAATATCACAATTTGCTACCACAAATGAAACATGTGTACAACCTGTTGGATAAACAGTTGATTTATTCTTTTTCCTACAGTCATAACATGTTCTGCGTATTTGATACGAGCCCAGGTCGTCCGTGGCTTTCCTTCTGCGAGTGCCAAAGACTCAGACGTCTGACAGATCGAAAGCGGCCTGTATGAAAATGAATGGGTGTGTCTCTGTGACCAGAGCGTTTGAATTAGCATCATCTCCAGTGGTATTTACAGTGCAGGCTCCCCATCGAAGAGTCCTGCTCTCCACAACGGAGGCGTCCTGTGGTTAAGGAGGTTTGGAAAATTGACCCTCCTGTCTGACTTGTGGTTCGGCGGAAGCACTGTCACCCTTTCCTTAAGTCCCTTCCTTCTGCCTTTCCCCCAAAAATCCCCTTTAAGAGTGTAGGATAAGAAGGATTTCCTCTGGTTTGACGGCACATCTTTAATTTGAGTCTACCCGTTCTCCTCCGAGCACAAACCCCAGCCAAAGCCGTCGGCCTGTGTCGAGCTGCAGTTCCCCTTTCTCGTCTTGTTTCTTTATTTGTCCTTCTTCCCTCTCATCTCACCCCTCTGATGGTTGGTGATAGACGGTCTGCTGTCTCGGCTTGCGCACCCATGGTCGCCCTTTGTTGTGTACTTACAGCCAGATGTCCACTACTGTAGAAAGAACATCATTCCTTCAGAGAACTTCATTTAAATCATCATTTAAATATTGGATGTCTTAACTTGAAAGGCTGTGTTGTGTTCTCCAGATGCGGCTGGATCTTTCTAAAATCACAAGCTCCAACGTGAATGGCTGACTTTATAGGTGTTTATTAGTACCAGACTGCTACAGTGGAAGCTAAATTCTGACTATGATATGAATTGCTTTTAATTAGTTTTGTTGTTTTACAGTATAAATAAACCATCACAACTACTAGTCATGACCAGGTCTTGACTGAGGGGCAACCTTCCAATCTCTCTGATGAAGCCAATTCGGAAGTGACTTAAACTGCTATAGGTTGCCTCCAAAAGGGAGTCAATTCCCATAGACCTCCATGTTAAAATGCCCAACTTTACAGTAGAAAATAATATGTTTACAGCGTGCTAAAAAAGGTGTTTTTGATCTGTATGGATAAGTTTGCTCTTCATGACAACTGTGAGGGGGTGAATTTTTGTAACTCATCCATTTAAATTATATTCAACTTTAAACTTCTGCATAATTAAGGGTGTGGCCACTTGAGTGAGGGGTGAACAGCCACTGCCGTCACTAGACTCGAACTAGGCGGGTGTGGTTTAAGCAACCAGCCATGTCAGCTTCACCCATGTCCCGCCTCTTTACCTATTTCCGGTTATCCGCGAGTGATTTTCAGTGACACGCGGCCAAGATGGCGACGGCAGGCAACGCCTACTTTAAGCTTCAAAAAACGATCTTCACAAACCAATGGGTGGCGTCACGGACACTAAGTCCATATTTTTTTTTTACAGTCTCTGGTCTTGACGTAGACTGTTTGTATTGCATATGATCTATGTGAAATCGTGACATGGTTATTTGTGCAAGACGGTCTAGAAATTTTGCCTGGTCTAATGACCCTCAGTTCCTGCTGTGACGCATGTTCTCTTGTTTGTTGTCCCGTGAGTTGGTGAAGTCATTTATAGCGTCCATGTCGATAAGCCCTACAAATGGTCGTCATACATTAAACATACATTTACATTTATGCATTAGGCAGATGAGGACCTCACACCAGGTTGTGGAATACAGCTGTAGTCTAACAAATATGAAGCACTAACTAACCCACCGACCAACTAACAAACTCTCTCCTCCTTTCAGTCTTTACTCTGAAAATGTTCAGAGAGAGCTATTTTTGTGGCTTGTTCTTGTTTAGATGTCTGTTTTTCTTCCTCTTTGCTTTTTGTGTGCTGGTTTCTTCACATGAGAGATGAGCAGAAGGCTCTTTTGTGTGTGCTCTGCCCTAAAGGCATTCATGTTGCAAGACAGATTAATAATTACAGACTACACAACAGTCAGGGAGAAACAATTTCTAGATCTTTTGATGTCAAACATAAGAGAGACCAAAATTACACAGAAAAGAGGCCATGGAAGGAAGAAAACAGACGTCCCCAACTTTGTGTGTGTGTGTTTGCGCGCGCGCATTTATTTTGTTTTTAATGTCCTCCTATTGTCATTTCACTGTTGTCTGTGCATGTTACATGAGACTAAACTAAAAATTGAATAAAAATGACAGGATTTTTTCAACACATCACTGAAGCGCCTTCATAATATACACTCTTTGTTGTCTTGTTTTTCACAAGAAATTATGTTTTCTTCACAAATGATAATTATCAAAAAGAGGCCAAATTTCATTTGCCATCTTTTTCATTTCGCGTGGCTTTCTGCGTGTGCTGCTAAATGTGTTATAATAAACAGTAATGGACCTATATTAACATTGGTTTGAAGGAGTGACGTACAAGCACATCGTATTTAAAGTCAGGCTCTGTTTAGCATATGTCTTGTGTCTGACAGCTTTGCTGTCGTAGATGAGTCTGAAATGCTGTTTGTTTGGTTTTGATACCTTGCAATTGGAACTGTTGTTAAATTGTTAAACAACAGTGCCACTCAGGTAATGTACATATTAAGCATCAAGCAAAATATGGAGCAGTGACATGTTTATCATGTTCAATGAGGAGATGAACACTAGCTTCTCTCCTCAAATCCAGCGTATAACATATGTGCATGTATATACTGTACACATATAGTTTGACTAGGGTTGCAAATAGGTACATTTCTGGAAACTTTCCATGGGAACTTAATCTGGTGAATTTCGGGAAAAATGCCGAATTGGAAACTTGACAGGAATTTATGGGAATTTTCTGAAATTATTTGTCATTTTTGGGAAGTGTATATACTATATATATCATATACAAACATCAATAAACACTTTGTTTGGTCATAAGCAGACATGCATGCAAGGTAATACACATTCTGAAGAATCCTGATACTTACACCCATCAAGCTGTTGATTTATTTGATCAAAAATCCTTCAGAAATTTAATATGAATGATTTCTTAAGAATTTTTGATCAGACAATTGCAGGCTAGATGATCCTAATAGACTTCCTTTAAAAACATTAAAAATAGTGTCTAAACCTTTGGGTGGTACATTAATTCTGTATGATAACTGAAATCTGGCTAGCAGAATGTAGAAAAAAGTGCATCACAGCATTGAGCTAGCTACATGATAGCTAGCCTCATAAATGTTGAATGAAACAGTGCTAGCTTACATTTAGATATCTGATTTACTGGCTGGCTAGCTAGCTACTTTATAAACACATTTTGACATTTGCTGGTTAAACTATAATACCATAGATCAAATATATTTATCCTGGTTTTATCATCAAAACTTACTTGACTTGATGTAGTTCTTTGGCTCAAATGCAGCAAGTGTGGCTTCTGTGGTAGTCAAGGCCTGGTAAATGGAGGGGAATCACCCCTTAACCTTCAAATTGTCCTCGTTTCCTGTTTACACTACTGGCCCTTGGGGTCTATATGACCCCAAAATTGAAAGCATAATTGTAAGAAAAATATACATTTTCAATAATACAAATAATATTTTTTTTTTCTTCTCATCTATACAATTAAGCTGTGTTTTGAGAGATTTGAAGTACTTTTGTACCCGTTTACCACTAAATTCCTCAACTACACCATTAGCTTGCCTGAAAAATATTTGTATGAAATATGAAAAACTTTGATTTAAATTGTTTTTAGATATTGATCTAGATGTTATGTGTTGAATTCGGCCATTTGGTGTTTAGAAAAAACATAAAAGAATTACAGTTTAGGAATTAAATCATTTTGACCAACAGATGCCCATAGAGACCCATTCATTTTACTGGATATGGGCAACTGCTCACATCACTACTTTAGTGATACATTTTGTGAATTTATGTTTATATAAACAGTAGACAGGACATTCAAAATAAATATTATTTCAAATAGTAGAATTATTTGTAGTTTTTGGTGCATTGAAAAGAGAGCATGTGTGTGTGTGTGCGTGCGTGCGTGTGTCAGAGTGAGAGTGTACATGTGCCTGCATTAGTTTGCAAGGTCTTAATATCTTTTATCTTTTATTTGTGACTGATTTTATTTGCCAAATTCTATAGACGTTTCATCGGACGCACGTGATACACGTCTGGATCCGAACTTTACTTCCGGTTTTGTTATTTTAATGGTCTGACTAGTTGCTAAACTGATTTCTTGAACAAATGCCTCGTCGAAAATAACAAATGTTTTGGTTTCCTATGTAATCTGTGTGTTGTTGTTTTTTTTGCTTGTTATATAAATAAACTATGTTTAAAGAACTTTGTGGTTATTTATTATTAGCGGAGTTAACCGGAAGTTACGCTTATTTATGTTGTTACTGCTGAAACCGTCTATACAAATGCTCTCTGTGGCAGTCATACCTGTGTGTGTTTGTATGTGGTTTTTTTTGTATTGCATTAGCGCAGTAGGGATGGGACGGTATGAAAATTTCATATCATGATTATAGTGACCAAAGTTATCACGGTTATCAATATTATCACGGTTTTCTTCAAAACGAGATGGAAATGTTCAAAAAGAACTGATACACACACTGAAAACATTTTAACAAGTTTTATTTTTGAAAATCAGCAAACAACAAATTCAATTAGCAGCTATATGTACTTTTTTTAAGCATAAACAGTAGCCTCTTATGGAACGGCTGAAATTCCACAAGGGGGCGTATTTGTTCCTCAGAAGTTGCACAATAAACGTGACATCCAAATATATTCATTTTAAATCGTGAATGAAAAGATTCGAACGAACGTCCGTTAGTGAACTAATTGTATACACTATTTATATCGTAACTCGGTCAGAAACGTCAAGATTGTGAGATGAACAAATCGTTTTGGATTAAAAGGCTTGGATATTCCATTTCCTTGGACTTTTGGGGATTTATGAACAATTTGTTTTGGACAATTTCACCGAAGCGGATAAAGGGAAGATTTTGAAGGTTAGTAAATATCCTAAATCGGCGCCGCCCGGTTCAACTAGATTACAGTTTTATGACTGCTATAAATCATATGATGCTTTGTGTGTGAGCTTAATGGAATCTCGAAAGTCTACGCTTTCAAACGATATGCCGCATGACCGTATATTTTGAAGCTTTAATGCCTCAAAGTTACAATGACGTTTATACAGCCTCACGTGCAAGGGAGGGGGTGTGCCGTGTACGGCACAGTGTTCCTTATCAGGTTAAATGAGGGGTTTCCAGAATTTTTTGTGTGGTGATCTACTTTTAAAATGATAAAGCCGACAAGATCTACCTGCTAAAAAACAGTTCAATTTTTTAATAACACTTTAAATGTGTGTTAGGACTATACTGCATATATCTCACTGTGCAGGATTCAAAAAATGATCTATGCATGTTATGGATGAATGTAAGTACATGGAGGGGGTGTGGCCTCAATGGCCCTTCAGTAAGCAGTGTGTTATGTGCATGTGACTGAGGAATGTGCAGGGTAGAAATTCAACTGAAATTGCATTAAATCTTGTTGTTTTAAACAAAATTATGTTGCACATTTTTTTTAATTATACAGTATTTAACTTCCATGTTATAGCAAATCTGCCATTTTTTCAAATTCACAGTTTATTCCCATTAATTCCTGTTAATTCACATATATTGCCATTAATTCCAATGGAAAGTGTCCAGTCTTGAAAATTCCCAGAATTTTGCAGCCCTAAGTTTGACCCAGTTTGTGTGTTTTTGTGTGACAGGGAAAAAGAGGAGCAGCTGGTTCGTCTTCGGGACAGTCAGAGACAGCAGGCCCAGCAGACTGAGTCCGCTCTGGAGAACTTTAAGAGACAGGTGGAACTCAGTGCACATAAGACCTACGCTGATATGAAACAACAGGTGAACCAGTGACCATAATCTTTGTGTAAATAATATTATATATACAGATCTGCGTAAATCTATGAGTGGTCTCTTTGAATACTTGTCCTATTGATAACAATAGAGCAACACTGATGGACGCAAAAGCACCATCTGAATGCTGTGCTTTCCTGGGAGTCTGGAACATCACTGTTGTGTTTAATAAAGCATTCAAATGTTTTTGCGACATTGATCAGTGTAGTACCATGTGGAAGATGATTGGTCAAATCAAAATCATTTTACAGACATAGTTAACTGGTGTCGTAAAGCATTTTGATTTTTATGAAAGTGCCAGTTAGATGCAATTTCTAAGCTTCCTAATATTGTTAAGGAGTTCCCAACAACAGGTTTAAATATATGCAAGGTCAAAAAACACTGTGATTTTCTCAAAATATAAATTTAAAATTACCCCATTTCTCAGAGATCCCCAAACGATTCGTGTGAAGCCGTTCAACGACTCAGTCTGCCTAAACCCCACCTTTCAGTAGCCTACTCTGCTCTGATTGGTTCCCTGACACAGTTGCCGCACAGTCCAACAATAGTGCAACATGTATTGACCTAGTGCTACCATGACTTACTGAGAAGACTTTAGCGACATCAATTCACATCATTCATTATTAATCCAATTTAAGCAAGTATGTAAGCTAACCGGGCCATAGCAAATTTGTAAACCGTAGTTTTAACTGCTAGTCGCTAGCATGGCTTACTGATAAGAAATTACAGTAAACTAGACATTTTAGAACACTCAGAGGAAAATAAACACAATGTAATAATCAGACTTACAGGTTGTGGTTAGAAGACGCATATTGTTCCAAATAAAGGGGACTGAACCATCTTTCATTGCCAAACGTCTATTAATTCCCTCCTTAAAAAAGTAATTTTAACCATTGATTCTTCACATCTTCATCCTTTGGTAGTGAAAACAACACAAACTTGCCTTTAAAGCTGAAAACAGTGCCTTCCCGACATGATGTTTACACACTAACTAGCTGAAGTGTCTGTGGGCAGCTCAGAGTTTTCGTTTTTCCCGGGCAAGACTGTAAGCGAAGATAATTATAATTATGTATGTAGATAAAGTCAGGCAGGAGATTCAATCCATATGACGACTCGTTTCAGCGATTCAGAGTCGACTCCCTACTTTAGAAGCCAATAACTTTATAATCATGCACTTTTTTTGGTTTAACTACTTTGCACATTGTTTACATTGATGGACAGCTACATGACACACTGCAATACAGGTCAGATTTGATTTTGGATCTGTCTTGCACTTTAATAATTGTGCTTTTTGTGAATTGCAATGTCATGAAACCAACTTTGTGCTTGTAAATGCTCAAACACTCTTGACCTCCACAAATCTCTCCATGAAGACGAGTTAAGGATTAATTAAATGTGTGGATTATTTCAAAGAGTCCAGATATTGAGTTGTCACCGTGGTGTCTGAATCACAGATCACATCTGCCTATCAGTCGTTCTCACAGGATATCACTGCGTTCTCCCATATGGACACAAGACAAAAATATATTTAAATCTGTTGTGCTTTAGATATGAAGAGTTTCGTTGCAAAACGAGATAACCACCGTTTTTTTAATTGTTCAGAAATCTCGTTTTTGTGGTTGTGCATTCCAATTAATTTCAATGCAACTGCAGTTGGTTTGTTTTGATTTAAACCTTCATAACTTAAAAAATACAGCTAAGTAGCACCATAAGTAAGCGGTAGGGTACGAGAGGCTGTGCTGTGTCGTGAGTGAGTGGCGGCTGAGGGGCGTTGTTAGGCACGACGCGAAGCGGAGTGCCTGCAAACCCTTCAGCCGCTACTCATTCACGACACAGCACTCGCCTCGAGTACCCCATTGCTTTTATAAAAAATATTAGTGCAACTTTCATGAAGTTAAATCAATAAAAGCATTCCTTCTGCTAGAAAAAATAGTCCCTGACTGCGAACAACAACATGAAAGCTCAAATAAAAACAACAAACTGTTTTCAGACTTTAGCTGTGTCTGAAACCGCTCCCTATCCACTATATAGTGCACTATATCGGGGGTCGGCCATTTTGTAGTGGTGTACGAAACCTGAGTAAACAACTTCATTTCCTAAATTCATTCACTACTTTTACCCACAATACTCTGATTTGAGGGTACATTTGATGTACACTCGTTCAGTCATATTTCCCATGATGCAACGGGAGACGAACGCGTAACTTGAATCAGCTGAAGGATACTGACAGTAAACACCAAACATTTTCTTGTTGTCAGTTATTTTCTACTTTTTGAAAATAAACAAATGAAAAATAATTGCGTTATCTTTTATTTTAAATCTAATACACATTTTTATTAAACAATAAACAAACAGCAGTAAATAAATATTATAAGCAGTTGTTTTGTTCTCTTTATTATCAACTAATAGAATAAACATGACAAATGTGAAAAACAGTAAGAAAGTAAACTTTACCATTTCACAGCACAATCAATAAAGCCACACAGGTGTTTATGATGAATCTCTGCGACAGCTCTCTGACGCAGGATATTTACGTCAGTGTCCGAAATCGCTCACTCATTTTCATTTGCTTCTTCCCCATATAGTGGACTCAACTGTCATTCCCCATATAGGGAATAGTGAATGAGTGAACGAGGGAACGGTTTCAGACACAGCTTTTGTCTCATTATATGTTTATGTGTTGCTAAGGGTGTTGCTAAGGGCGCAGTGATATTAAATAGAACCTTTTGGTGAAGCGGTCATAGCAGTGTTTTATCATGAATAAAGCACACCTATTGACCAATCAGAATCAAGGATTGGAACAAACCGTTTTATAAAACAAAATAATAACATGATAACATAATAATAAACATGTTTTGTCAAAAATGTTAAAACATTGATTTATCTCGTTTTGCAACGAAACTCTTCATATCAGTCTTAAATCTTATCACACATTTCTCATTAAGCTAAGGTGCTCGAAAGGTGATGCAGGTTTGATACTGATTTAATTTCCTTTAGTTTTCCTGTTAGCTTGGGTTAAAGGCCGTTTGACAGTGCAGTGCTAGATTTAGTCACATTGTAGCAGATAAACAGGTCTCAGTATTTGTCATAGAGGATTTACTCATGCCAACATGTAAGCTGATCGTATGTGCATTTATCATTTCCATCATAACAGCTCCGTTCTGCACCCTTTGCCAGCTCACAACATAAAAACACAATACATAAGACCGCCGCCACATCCTGCTCACAGACGCTGCACCGGGCCGCTGCTCACCACCCGGATTCACTGCCACAGCTGCTTGCAATGTGTGTTCAACCAAACATTCACATTACTGTTACCTAGCTGTTCAAAGACTTATTTAGATTGATGCACAAAACCGCTCCATTCTATTGCAAGCAAAATAGACTTAACTTTTTATCAGTGCATGTTATTCTGCAAAAATGTTATTAGTATCTTGCTCTAGAACTGAAATAAGGAAATACTTTCCGGCTGAAAAAATCAAGACTCTGTGGGAAGATCGAACTATTAAAACCCAAGTTGTCGGCTTTCAAAAGAAAGAGTTGACTCATAGTCGCTGGAACGAGTCGTCCAGTGTTCGATCTCTTTTCCATAAAGTTGCTGCGTCACACCTGGCAGTGTGTACTACGTCTGTACATAGTCTCTACCGCGAATACACAACATGTGTATACCGTCAAGTCGAGAAGTCACTGTGCGCTGTCTATGCGCTTTAAAAGCAAATTCTGTTAATTTTTACCTCCAAAGAAGGAGGCTGTGAACAATCAGTAGTTAAAATTCTTCTACAATACTAAATAGTCACTTTTGGGAAAGTGTTTTTTGACCTTGCATGCTTGTAAACCTGTGGTTGGGGACTATCAATAGCAAATTTGAACCTTTCCAATAGCAAAATACATGCACTTTAATACATCATCTTCCCAATGGCTGGAAGTGGATTACTGTTATCAGGGTTCCCACTGGGCCTTGAAATCCTTGAAAGTTTGTGAATCTGGGGGAAAAAAATTCAAGGCCCTGAGAAGTTTTTGAAAATATACATACATAGATACAGGTCATTGAAAGTGCTTGAATCTGGTGATATCAAGTAGGAATATTCCCCATCTGAATTTGGTTTCTGAACGGTCAAACGTGACGTAAAGTCTTACAGGCCTGCATAAAGTCATATTTGCACAATGTGGGCAGTGTGTGTAGTAATGGTCATGCATTTGTAGGCGAGAGGATCCACATGCTCTCACTGAACTCAAAGCTGCCCACATCTTGCTCCGATTCACCTTTCTCTTCCTCTTTTCCTCCCTATGTCTCTAACGATTTTCTTTTGTCCAAGATTCAGCCCACATCAAAGTCTCCAGCGCTAGTTTCCTGCCACCTCCTCCTCCTCCCTCTCTCTGTCCATTTGCATTTATCTATTTGTAGCTGCATTAATAAATAGGGGATTTACTCATGATGGATGTATTTGATGTTTAGCCGTAAACAAGTTTTGTGCATGACACTTAAAGATGCTTACTCCATACTACGTAGTACATACTATCTCTGTTCCAAACCCTAGACAACATTTTACAGCATCATTGGGAGGCTCTCGGCATGATTGCTGTTCCAAACAGTCTCAGAACATGAATGTTCTCACTATTAAATGTATTAATCTAATTAAAAGTGCTGGATGGATGCAAGGGCAATATGGATTGTAAATATATGTCCTTATTATTTGTATTGCGTACAGTATGTAAACACATAACATCAGTGGAGATGACACCAGACAGCTGTGATGTAATGACAATATTTTATAAGTGTTCATAAACTCCTTTCTGTTCATGCAAGAAGGTAACATTTTTTACATTATTGTAACAGGTGTCACGTGTAAATACGTGCTTGACTTTAGTTGTTCGTTTATATGGGCAGTATTAGAGCTGTGACTGTAATCTGCTGTATGAAAAGAACATTTCCAGACTCCTACCTATAAGTTAACGCGTTTTTCAATCCTAAACATTGACAGTGTGAATGCAGCCGAGGAGTTAAAGACTTTCTGTTCTCTGTTTTCAGATGGAGATAGTGGAGGCAGATCTGATTCGCTCTAAATCACTACGAGAGAAACAGTCCAGAGAATTCAGCCACCAGTTTGAGGAACTTCAGAAAAGACACGAGCAACAGGTCTACATCTCATTACGGGTGTCCCCGACTAAAGATTTACATATTCGAATCAGAATTGTCGAATCTTGCTTATAGTCGACTGATAGTCGAATCATCTATGTGTGCGTGGATGGGTTGGGAGGGGGGACCAAACCAGATAGTCAATAAATGGTTAACTTTCATTTCCTTTCACACACAGCACACAGAAACAACTTTCTGATAAAGCAATGTGTATAAACATTCGTTAAAATATTCCTCATAACATTTAAAGCCATGTAAACACAAAGATATAAAAAAAAACATTTTCGATAACTGAACTTAATAAATAAGAAATGATCCTGCCTGGGAAGCCCCGGGAACAGTTCAGTTAACTAATTTTGAGATTTAGTGCATTAAAAAAAAAGACAAATGACATATAATTTGTGGGTGTTATTGTGAATGATACAAACTAAGCTTTACAATTTCTTAAAGTTAATTTATAACAAGAAAAACACTGAAGTTTATAGACACTATGCTTTATTATTTTGCACAGAAATATCTGCTTGTTAAGTGATGATGTGAATGAATACTGTTTCCTTAACCCATTTCATTAGATGATACTATGTAAACAACAGTTTATGAGCACTATTTATTCATATCACACATGTAAGCGAAATTTACTGACAGCAATTTTGTTGTCCATGTCTGGTCATCTCAGATTTTGTAATGGAGATCAAAATTAGGATTAAGGGCTTTCGGTAGATTTGCACTATGATACGAGTGTATATTAGCATGTTTTTTTTTTTGTTATTACCCTATGGCATTTGAAGTCGGTTTGACCCAGAAGCGGTGCATGACGTCAAACTTAACAAGTGGATTACGAAAATGTATATGTATGTGAAATTCTGGTAAAATGCTCTCTAAGGTAATATTCCTAAATTTAATGGGTAAATATTTGACCCCACCTGTGAAACCCTTCATACACTAATTTAATTTTGAAATTTAGATCATCAAAGTAGTCATAACCATAAAAATGTGTTGTGTTTCTGTAAATGACAGATTAAAAACTTTATATTAAAAAGTCTTTTATATAAAATATGCTATGAAAAATACTGAAATTAATTATTTTATTGACCCTACTATTATTCTGATCAAAAAAATACCTGATATATTCTTAAGAGTTAACTCTTTTCTGTCATTAGAAAGTGAAAACAGACGGCTTGTGACTCCTCATATGAGGGGCGCTAATTCAAAATAAGTGTTTCGAGTATCATGTGTGTGGTTCCCTTTTTCAAAATATGTGTCCTGCGCGACGAGAGATCTTGTGTGCATCACGTGTTTTGTCAAAATAAATGCCTGCTGCACACACGTCAAGACCGGTTATGATAAAAGAGACGCTCACATTCACCAAATACACGCAAGACACCCCCTTAACCGTAAACTCTGATTATGCATGAGATTATGCGAGTATCTGGCAAACGTGAGCGTCTCTTTTATCATAAACCCTTTAGGCGTGTCTGCAGCAGGCACTTATTTTGACAAGACACATCATGCACACACGATCTCTAAAGCGCAGAACACATATTTTGAAATAAGGAACCCCACACATGGGCTACATACATGTTGTGACGAACTTCACATCGAGCGCCCTCGAAAAAAGAAGTCGCCACTGAAAACAGACCATAATATAAAATCAATCATTTGGTCAGTAAGACTCTAAAAGTGGCCATAAGTCAACATTTAAAGTAGATCAAAACTTTTTTATAAAAGTTGTCTTCAAATTTCAAACAATACCCTTTCTTGTCTTGAGGAGGCAACTTTGATTAGTGTTGACTAGTGTGTGTATATATATATATATGATGCTGTTTTTACTTCCTCACCATTCCAACATCATACTGGCAGTCTGAGATGACAGTATGGAGAAATACAAGGATGTTAGGGAGCCTTACAGCTATCATAGCCTTTTTCTTTTTTACTCTTAACGTTCTCTCTCTCTCTCCACACACAAGATAAGATCTTTCTTCTCAGAGAGTTGAATAATACTTTTCTCCACACTTCTTCAAACAGAGCTTTTACCGAGTGCCGCCAAGCTTCTCTCCTCTCCAAGACCGCAGTGTTTCCCTGGGGAGTCCTCTTCATTCACCCACCGCCACATGACATCAGGACCCGTTACTGTAAGGGGGGGGGGGGGGGTGCTTATCACATCTGCTCAGTGACAGCAGCCATTCAGCACTGCCGCTTTAAGAACACGGCACCCAGCAGTCCATTCAGTGACGTTACAATGTTTTCAATCTCTCCCCCCACCCTTCGCTTTTCCACTGTCATATAGCATATATTTATTTCGGCATGGATTTTCTCAGTCCCGCGCCAAAAAAATGAACTCTGAATTATAAAAACCACAGCGATGCTGCTTGTCCGACAACTTCTGTGGGATGAGCTTTACCGCTCTAGACTGGCGTTTAAACTAAAGGTAATCACTGATTACAACTGTCCGTCTGTCCTGACATGTTTGTTGACGTTTGGATTGTAGCGTTTAGCAAGTATTTATATATTCATGTGGCTGAGTTCAGCATAATAATAATATATTATGACAAAATCTGAGACCAGTGATCCATGCGTCTTTTTGCGTTCATTTTCTGAGCCTCTTTCTGTCGGCTGTTCAGTTTCACAGGTCTCTGCTTGCATTCGATCTTGTCCTCTACTAATCACTAAAGCTTGAGGATATCTTCTTACCGCACTTTACTTCCACAAAATCCTCAAATCGAAAGCCTTGTGCCATGGGGTTGTTTGAAACGTCTTTTGTGGCCTGATTGGCTGGGGAATCGGGCACAAATCCCATTCATCACCTGCGCTCAATAGCACCACAGCAGCCTCTAGCTGGCAGGCCAGGTAGGGTGCCGAGACGCACAATGTGGGAGGATTAGCTTAAGAACTACGAGGATCAGGCCTTTAGCGGGGAGAAGGGGACCGGCCCAGCCAAGGTCACCATCTCCCAACCGGAGGAAAGTGGGAACGGACCCTGGGAACGGTTTGGGCTGCTTCTCATGGCCAGACTCGGCTTACCGCACAGCAGGTGCACGGCGTCGAGATAATGCTGCTGTTTGCTTTTGTGTTCTTTCAGCGTTTCCTCGTCTTCATGCTTTCAGTGCTGAGCACATTCCTTCTGAATAAGAGCTAGCAGGGATGCTGCTTGTTTGAATTATTCGATTTTTCTTTGACTTTGAAACTTCAGATATTGAGAAGAATTCAAAATATAAATCTGGGATGATACAGGTTGCTGTATATTCAATATATGGACCAAAGTCTTTTCTGGCACTTTTTTGGAATGTAAAGGATTGTATTTTGTTTAAGTTTATTTTTTGTTAATTTCTTGCTCCCTCGTCTTACAGCCAAATGGTGATAGTGGTCGTAATTGTACATCAGCTGTAAATTTGACAAACAGACTTCCTGTGCCATTCAATGGTCTATGTGTCGCACATCTTTTAGAATAAATGAAAGACTAGCTAGCTTGTCTTAATTTTTGCCAAAAAGGGCATCGTAAGCCTGTGAGGTCATAGTGATGCAAAACTTGCGTAGGCTCCTTGTGTTGTGAGACAAACTTTGAACTTTTCCCTTCGCTGAGCCATGCAAAAGTTGTCATGACGACAGGGATGTTCCACACATGAAGTCTTGCTTATTGTTGTACAATCAGATCGTGGAACTGAAACTGCAGCACGAACAGGAGCGAACGCACCAACTCCAGACGCACAATGCCGAAAAGGACAGCCTGGTCCAGGATCACCGGCGGGAAATCGACAGTCTGGAGAAGCAGGCGAGGGCCGCCATCGTCCAGCAGCAAGCGCAGACCCAAGAATGGAGTAAGCGCGATGCTCAGGTAGGGCTCCCTTCTTATCCGCTGCTTTCTTTCACCATTTTGTTTTGGTGGTATTATAATGCTACTAGTTAATTTTCCACTTTTGATGTGCATTTTGTTTCATTGGCACAATGTAGAAAAACACCCAACAGTGCAAACTTTTCTCGGCATCATTTTTCTAAGCAATGTTTCGCTGTGGGATTCAGTTGTGAAAAAGTACAAATAACCAAGCGGCTGAAACCACAGGTTGTCGGATGGAGGTGATACAGTTTTCAGCCCAATGTCACTGTGGCCTTTCATTACACACCATAGGGTGCATTCTTCTTTTCTATGTCTGTTTATTTTGGGTTTAGTAGCGTTTGTGTGTTGCCAGTGAGTTGTACAGTGCTCTTTGATGTTTTCCTCACTATGGTATAGGTAGCGCTTGTTTTTTTTCTCCCAATATTTCAAAGAGCTGCAACAGGCATGTGTCATTTAGGTGGCATTAAAGAGCTCCGTTTTGGTCATCAACGGGTTTCTGTTGTGCCAAGCGTGCTTTCCGCTGCATCCCTGTCCAGACCGGTTATCGTGAGATCCCTGTGGGAAGCCATGTGATGGACTAACCCCCAGCTGTGGATGCACTGGACATTTCAAACCCCGTGATATCAGTAAATTGTCAGCAGGTCTAGCTCTTGTTTCTTGAGCTCTAGTAAAGAAAGAGAAAAAGTTTGGTGGTTTTGATAGCACAAAACCTTAGAAACTTAGTTTCTATGGTTGTATTTATTGTCACTGAGCTGTTGGTTATTTCTAAGTTGCATTTTGTGTTTTATTCTGTTGGCAAGTCCTTTTCTCTCAAATGTTTTGTTTGCCTTAAATACAGTTTGATGGCGACACTTTAGGAAGACATCATAATATTTAGTAAAATATTACTATATTACTAAATATTACAGCACTAATTACTACGTCAAATTTTGCAAGATCAAATATCATTGATATTAGGCATAGGAATAAATTATCAGAATGATAAGGCCAGAATCTAACATTCAGTTAAACTCTGTTTCATGCCAACTTCAAGCGATTTCCCCTCATTGCTTGTTTATTTAAAAACAACTAAATAAAAAACACACTGTTCCAAAAGTTTGAGGCAAATGTGAACATTAGAAAAGTTTAAGGGTGGTAAAATTGCTTCGTAACCTTATCTGTAAATTCATCTAGTAATATGTAATGGTGGACTTTTGTGTTTATATCATTTTAGTGTCTAAATATGAATCAGAAAAAGGAACATTAAGCAGATACATGCACAGTTTTCCCACCAAAAATAATGATGACTCATCTTGCACTAGTGGGTGTGTCCAGTTTTGTCCAACAAATTGCTTCTTCCTGTAAAATTACTTGCCCTTAGACAAACAAACAATTATTTATTGATGGAACTAAAGGTCGTTGGCTTCAAACGTTGGATATGTTCAGTCCCTGATAGGAAACAGACCATATGAACTACGTTAATACGAGAAAACGTTGCATCAGTGTAGTGAATGATTTAAAAACGAGACATTAGTAATAGCTATTTGCTGTTCACATTAAACCCCAGTACCAGTACATCCATGATGGGTGTCAAAGTCCTGTGGGTTGACTCCAGACTTGCGCATTACCCTGGAATTCAGTCCATCAGAAGACTCGGCGTCCTTTACACACGAGGTACAGACTAAAAGTCTTGATGTGGTGAGGATTCAGGACACCACTTAAATCTGCTGTAAGCGTGTGAGATTAGCAGATGCCTCCAGGTTGTGCTGGCTTGTTACGTTCAGACCGTTGGTTTGTCATGCCCCATTTCTGTAGCCTGGTTTTCCTGTTAGATGCCAGCAAGCACATCTGTTTTTAACAATCATTACTGCAACTTAAAAGCTCCAAGATTGTTCAAGTATAAAAAATTAATTCAACATCCATTCAATTGGATACATTAGATTTAGCCATACAGTTTCCTTCCTCTAACACTTATGACTGAGAAGATCTGTATTGATCTGAATGAAGATGATTAGGGAGTCCAGACCCCCTCAGCTATGGATTAAAATCCGTGTATCCCTCTGGGATGTTGTTTACTCGAGTGTTTGAGAATGAGAAAGATAAGCCCATAAGGACAGTTTTATATAAATACTGTTGCCTGCAGCATATGCACAATAAGCCAATACACATCAAAGACTTCAGAGACTGACTACATATGCTGATGCACGTATACATTGATTGTGTTCCTTATAACTATCATTATTATAGAGAAAAATGTAGTGTTCAGAATCTACTCTTTTTGTTTTGTATTCAACTCTAGTTTGCATGTACTCTAGTATGACTTTCGAATGCATTAAAGTGATCAAAGGAATTCATTTGATTCATTAGTATTACTTTAATATCTAAATAGAACAAGAACTGTTTTTATGACGTCTGAAGTTTCGGTTTTTGTACACATGTCTGTTCCACACTAAACAAACTAAATACAGCATTGAAACGGGACAATTTTCACTTCACCTTGTTTAAATCAACTTGGTGTACTTTCATTATTTATGTTCTCATTTCATTGCATACAGTGTTTTTGAATAAAATGTATTATTTGTTTGTTTGTTGTATGCATTTATTATGTAATCTCCCTATAGATTGTGTCTCTTCAGAAATATGTTTCATTTGCTCTTTGTACTGTTCTGAACATGATTCATCTGATTAGATCTCTTGACAGATGTTAATAACTCTAAGAAAGAAAAAAAACATTATTTAGACAGAATGTGTGAACAACAGATGCTTGATGCTGTCATTCAAATCCACTATTAGGTTTTCCTGCAATATTTTCTCCCTTGTTTCATTTTTGACAGATTATGTTTTTCTCTGTAATTAACATGGAGTTCAAACAGCATGGGGAGAAGATATAAAATTCGGCAAACACTCTGATCACCAAATTAATGACACTGTCAAACTTTCAAAGAACTTCATTTACCAGTAAGAGAATAGAAGACAGAAAATCAAGCAATACATGGCATAAGAGATAAGGAGTGATTTTATTATATATATATATAGTACTGTGCAAAAGTTTTAGGCCAGCATTAGATTTATTGTTTTTTCAAAGGTATAGTGAATCCAACCAGAAAATACAGGAAATGTATATGTAGTATTAAAAACCGTATAAAAGTATAAGCGGAAGTGTCAAGTATTAAGGTGATTAGCAATATTTTAAAATGTATTCGATATTTAAACCTGTGTAAACCTGATTTGCATGAATAATGAGTTACAATAGAGGGTATGCATGTGACTTCACCTTTGTCGAAAGTGACTGTGGTTACGCCCACTGAGTGGCAAAGACAGAGCGGCAGCATTTGAGTACAGTTTGAAATCAACGAAAACACGTCTAAATGAGAAACAGCTGTTGTGTGATAGACTGTACTAACAGATTAACAAGAAATCAGAGCTATCGTTTTACAGACTGAGAAAAAACACCGAAAGGAGAAATAGATCGTTCATGCCAACGTCCACAGACCACAGGTGGGTTGATAAGTTGCTAGTCACTATCAAGCAGAGGTGGACACTACTTAAGTATTTTACTTAAAAGTATTTTTTCAAGTATTTGTATTTTATCCGTGTTTTTCTTTGGATAACATACATTCCAAAGCATATTATCATAATTTTTTCTCTATTACTTAAGTAAAACGACACATTTTAAATGTAATCAGGTATTAAATAAATTTTAATATGCAATTTTAAAGAATACACAGTATGATTCTATGTTTTAGAAAGTAAATTTTTCCCATGACAAACATCCTAATGAAGCACAGATGTTTGGAAAATGTAACTAATGTAACTAAGTATTGTCCACCTCTACTATTAAGTCCAACTAAATTCAATTTAAGCTGATAATAGTCAGTTTTACTGGCATTTTCGCAGCAGCCCCTATGAAAACTAGCCATTCTGATGAATGTTTGCCACTCAACGGGGCGAGTTCCGGCGTGGTCACGTATAAAAGTGACGTCAATGCATACTCTCTAGAGTCTATTCTTGAGGTCATAAAAGTGTGGATAAGCTTCTGTGCATCTGGTGCAGACAGTATATGGTGTATTTTTGAGATATTTCTAAGATGGGAGAATGCTGTGCGTCAGTTCTTGACTGTGGAAGATGGCACAACAGGGCAGCCGTCTATGGCCAATTTGTAATCTGATATATTTTGTTTGGTGCGATAATCTTTGTCTTATTGGAATTTACAGAAGCATAAGGAAGTTATTTGCCATCCAGTCACTAATATTTGCTAATACAATCTCTTAGCTTAGAGAACTGGTGGGTTTCCCTGGGAACTTTTTATATGTACGTAAGTTTGTTTGTCACAAAGTTTGTCACTAATTTTGTGTACATATTTCCTGTATTTTCTGTTTAATAAAAATAGTGAAAATAAAAATGGATGGATATTAAAACTTTGCCAAAGCAACAAGCTGGTGGGCTAAGAAATATATAGTGGTGAGCGGGGCACAAACTAACGCGGGGTTAATTGTAACATGGCTACTTTACATATTTCTACAGGGCTGAGCAGCCTGTGATTTGTTCTTTTTCTCTTACAGTCAGAAGATCTCCTGTGAATTTGTGAAAAGTTTTGATGTGTTTTGGTTAAGATATTGAACAATGAATGTTTTGGAGGCATAAAAGTAAATTTCTTCATCTTATGTTTTTTTTTTTCGATTTCTGAGTTGGTAGTGTAAGTCACCAAATCCAACCTTATATTATTTTAATCACTGTCTTGTTACCTAAAACATAACACCATTTTGAAACATGTCAGCGACTCCCAGTAACTGATAGCTGGGATTGAAAACATTTTTACACAGCAGGGTTAGTTGTCACACAGTGTTAGAATTAAGTCTCGGGTATACAATGATAATAATAATAATTCCTTACATTTATATAGCGCTTTTCTCAGTACTCAAATCACTTTACATATGAATGGGGGAATCTCCTCAACCACCACCAATGTGCAGCATCCACCTGGATGATGCGACGGCAGCCATATTGCGCCAGTACACCCACCACACACCAGCTTATTAGAGGAGAGGAGAGTGATATAGCCAATTAGTATTAGGGGATGATTAGTAGGCCAATGGGCAAGATGCCGGGGCACACCCCTACTCTTTTTCTAATAACATCCTGGGATTTTTAATGACCACAGAGAGTCAGGACCTCGGTTTAACGTCTCATCCGAAGAACGGTGCTTTTTGACAGTATAGTGTCCCCGTCACTATACTGGGGTGTTAGGACCCACACAGACCACAGGGTGAGCACCCCCTGCTGGTCTCACTAACACCTCTAACAGCAGCAACCTGGTTTTCCCAGGTGGTCTCCCATCTAAGTACTGACCAGGCTCAGCCCTGCTTAGCTTCAGTGGGCAAGCTGTCTTGGGCTACAGGGTGATATGGCTGCAGGGTAAATGAAATGAACACAATGTCAATACTATTCATCAAAATAATAACTGTTAATACAATATCAGGGAAAATATCCCACAGCTATGATTTTTGTCTTAACTGTGCAACCCTTTCAAAAAAATCAATTTATATGCATTGCTGCATAATACTAATAATAATTAATTTGTGGATATCTATCTATTATAGGCAGATATATAAACAATTTCCACCTTTATTGTATAGACAGAATTTTATTAAATAATTTGTGTTGAAACAAAATTTTCTAGTAGGTGTATTACCCTTCGTTTGTTACAAGTAACCCCACATTGTACAACACTCAAAAAATGGCTGGGTTATTTTTTTAACCCAAAATGTTGCGTTGTTTTGTTGGGGCTTTTTTTAAACACTTTTTGGGTAGTTTCAGTTTTCTAGTTGTTGGGTTAAACCTGCTGGGTTATTATGCTGGGTTGTTTGAAGAGGCTCACGTGTTTCGCGCCCCATGTTTGAATGTGCTCAGAAAACGGTCGTCGTGAAAGGACAGAGCCACTGGAAGCAGTTGCCTCAATGTAAGTTTATATGTTTTTGTGAACATTTCGCCACTTACACAAATTGACTCGAATATTTGTCCTAAGATGTGTGATATGGCATATTAATAGATTTTTTTGATGTTTCAAAATCCCCATCACACAGTTGATTACGTTAACCCATGACAATTTCTGTGAGCCTTTAACAAAGCGAGTCAAAACCGATACCGAGTCAGATCTCCGCCACCCCACTTCGACTCCTATGTCACACGCAACACTAAATTTAGTGACAAACAAGTGGCCGTCGTGTCATTCGATATGGAAAGACAATACACCCGTCATCGAATGGAAATAATTAGCTGTGTTTAAAACGTCAATTTTTTTAGACTTCAGACTTGAGACGGAAAATGCTCTTTTGGGCCATTTTCAGCTGAAAAGTTTTGGTGGCCGAATATTCTGTGCATACCTAGTTTAAATTCAAAAATGCCAAAGATTTTCTGTAAGTGACCATCAATCTTTCATCCAGACTGCTGCTGCAATCATATTAAAAAATGCAAATGAAGAGGCATCCACATATACATAAGACCTTTATAGAGGTCATGTCTACACTGCAGCTAAAAACACTTGACACTGTTTAATTTCATAATCACACAATCTTCTGTTATTTTCAACAGAATTCACTTCACAAAAAATATTTTGTCTCGTGTATCTTATGCAATGAATTCAACAAGATCAATAGGAAAACATCAAGAAGTCTGTCCTGCATTGCTTATATTTGCCATTCTTTTAAAACAATTCTAAAAAAAAAAAACGATTTCTCTAAAAACACTGACATCTACTTCATATATGATAAAATGTATTGCCTTCGCTCATTTTTGTAGTTTCTCTGTCTGCCGTTTTTCTCGTAAAAGCATGTGCAGGCCCATCAAAGATGCATCAGAAAATTCTTCCCCAAGTCCAGTTTAAGAGGGAATTATAGATTAAAGGCTCCTCAGAGCCGAGATCTAATAGCTTTGTGCCGTCGCAGAGAGATGTGGGCTGGTGCGTTGCCGCTCTGGCCACATTGGACCAGTCTCGGTATCTGGGTGTTTTCACGACATGCTTTGAAGTTCCTACTATTCCCCCAAGTGCCCAAAAACAACTTCAGATGCTTTTCCAGCAGGCAGGCAGGCAGGCCACGTGATGCACTTTAGCAGGCTCCTCCCAGGGACGCCTGAGAGCGGAAGGAGCAAATATGAGCGACCGCCAATGTGCTGTCATCATCGGAGTCTGCGTACGGCATAAATGCTCTAGGGGTGTTTGATATCATATCAATTATTGATATCTACTGGTGTGTAGCTTCAATTGGGCTGTTAATTGTTCTTTGCATGTGTATTTATACTGATACTGCACACGTGTCAGATAGTCTTTAAAGTCGGCAAATGAACTTCATAATGTGTCTACATATAAACTTTTGTGTTTGTGGAGCATCCCATTAACTTTTCCGACTTCCTGGCCATCAGCATTTCTTTAAATTGGTCGTGAAGTTCAAAGCTAACCAGATCAAACCATTTGTCATTATGTCTGGGCAGTTCTTTACGTTCTGAATGGCAGGTTTGGCAAAGGATCATTTTAACATCGCATCTCAGATTTCCTCATCTTCTTTACATTGATTCATTCAACAGCTCATCATTATACTGTCTTGTTGGGTTTATTTGTCTTATGTCAGCTTCCTCAAATAAGACGTTGTAAGGGAACCTCATCCCCATGAGTAACTGACCTTTGATTTAAGCTAATTTTGCTCATTAGATCAAGCCACTGACCTTTGTGGAATGTCAAGCTTTGATGTTGAACTCTTGTGGTTCAGAGATCAGAGGCAGTGGCGTCTTGTTTTTCTCTCCCTGGATAGAACGGGCACAAATACTCTTCTGGTCCTGCTTGCTTGGTTTTCCTGCTTTCATTCTCTCTTCTGTTCATTTCTATGTTGTGGCACAAGTGTGGAATTTCCCCACCCAGATTCAGTATTACACAGACCACACAAGCCTTTCTGCTGTCAATGAGTTGACCTTAATGAATTTCACCATTTGTGTTTCTTACTGTACCAGACCATCTCTGAGCTCAAGGCCCAGGTGCATTCACTAAGGAATGAGCTGTTAGCGGCTCACGGTCAGAAGAAACAGCAGCTGATGGAGTTGGGCCTGCTGATGGAAGAGGAGCGTCAACGGGCCGCTCAGGACCAGCAGGTGGCTTTGGAGCGGCTGCGATCTGAGATGGATCAGGTGCGACTGGACCTGGAGAAGACCCACAAGGCTGAAAGAGAGCTGACCCAAGAAAAGGTTTGTGTGCCTCCTAACTAAGCGTCAATGCATCATTGCTAATTATGATCACATAACTTGCAGAGTAACACAAGGATGATGGCGTGCTGAGATGTCTTAGACATAAAACTCTTATATTTTACCTGCAAAATATCCCAGCTATCGTAAAGCACATAAACACTGAATTTGCCCAAGCAAAGCTCATTTTAATGAAGAGACAGACACTACAACAAATTTAGTTGTATGTCTGGTGTTTAGTGTCACCGACCTTACAGTATATCATGAGCCATAATGGAATTCAATATAAGCAAGAATAAGTTTGAAAATTTTTCCTCTCAAAAATCTATCAAACGGCTTCAGACTTAATAAATAAATGTCAAAATTTTTCCTACTGTTGCACTATTCTATTACATTTTGTAGTAGGGTTGTGCCGATAGACGATACTATGATGTATTGCCATTACTATCGTGTATCAATGATCGTCAGACAAGCGGGTTATCATCAGTTTCACATTATCATGTGCACACAAGCTTCTAATACACGCAGCTCCCGTCTTTTTCTTGTACTAGAGAGGAGCGAAAGGGTTTGAAACCGGTGAGTGTGTTGCCCCGCCTGCCGATACTATCATGTGTCGGATATATCACGATAAGATGATCTCACAATGGGGCATATCGCCCAACACTATTTTGTAGTATAAATACTATGAGTAGTGTTCAGACTGAAAATCTGCACCAAACAGATAAAATTCCCTTCAATCAACAGGATGATGCACCTATTTAACCGATTAAAAACAAAGTGGAATTTGTTGCATTCAATGGTCAGTGATTTTTAACATATTAGCAGAAAGGCGGAGCTAAACATTAAAGCCAGCAGCAAAACGTATTTGAATTGTAATTTCTTTCAACCGAAAAACAGTCAAACACAGTGTAGTGCCCAGGGTGACCACATTTGATGTGCCCCCCCAAATTGTTATATAAATATGTGTGTGTATGACCAATAGGAAGATCGTACACATCTCAATTCTCACAATTGTGTTCTGTGTTCTCGCGACCTTCTAAGTTCGTTCTTCCGAGGTCGTCTGGCAAGACCGATCTCCACGAGAACGCAAGTCCGTTCTTTGCGTTCTATGAATTGAGAAACAGCCAGATTCAGCGCATGGTGACATTAAACAATTGATGCGTCATGCAATTGAACAGTTATAACATGTGCAAGTAGTTGTAAATAAAAACATTTTGGTCGCAGTCAGGAGCCCATTGGTGCCCCCCTATTGCCTGGTGTCCCAGGGCACTCGCCCAATCCCGTCTATCCAGTCCGGAGTCTGAAGTATATAGAAATTGTGTTTAGTGTTCATTTAGGAACTTTAAAATATAGTGGGAACTTTAGAAATCATATGGACCGCTACCCTGTGATACTTCTATAACTTCACAACCAGTTGCTATAGTATGGAAACCAACAGCGTAGAAGTTTGAAATGACCCACAGACTGAAATAATAATGTAGTGTACATTTTAAGATGAATGATCCCTTTTAGCAGAATCAGCAGTCATCTTACACCAGTGTAACGTGGCGAAAATAGACACATGTGTTAGCCTAGTCTCATAATCTACCGATGAGCATTAAAGTTTGATTTCACTCATTGATGGTACTTTAATTTCAATCTTACTCGGTCAATAATAAAGATATCAAGGTTATATGTTTACAGGATGTTCTTTACATTATGTAGGATGATTTTATGTAGAAAACAGTAAAAAAGACCTTAGCTGGATTATACTGCCTTCTCACCTGTTGATGCATGGGTCATGTTGATTGGTGGTGTGTGTTTGGCCTTATTTCATAGTAAACGAAACACATTAGTCTCTATTTTCTCTGGTTCTTAATGGAGACCTACAGTAGTTGAGCGATACACCGGAGGTCCTTTATAAATCTCTTGATTCCAGCTAAAGATGCTGCTGTAATCCAGCACAGGTTAGCCAGAAACTAGTCGAGGTGCTAATGATCAAAGGGTAATCCCGATTAGACCCATCAAAGCCATCAGTTTTCATTAAACACATGCACCTCCGCTCACTGCACTCTCCCCCAGGACATCTGCGGCACATTAACGTTCCACTTGGCCCCTTCATAAATCCTGAGTCTTCCATTTTGGAACCATATGTGAGTACATCACTGCGCATAAATCCCCATCAGAAGAGAATTACGTCTTGCTTTTCCAGTCTTAAACTGACACGTAAGACTTGTTTACAGAATCATTCTCTGTCTTTGCCTTTATCCCAACCCATCTGAGATGCAACCCTGACATACAGATGAAGTCTCTTAGGTTAGGAAGACATGATTTGCATCTCAAATATTTGTCATTCACATTTTTACAATAATCTGGTGTTGGAAAGGTGAAATGAAATGATTGTTCGGGGTCCATAGTCCATAAAAGAAAACAATGTGCAAAAAGCATAAATGAATGTCATTGACTGCTGATTACTTCATATTACTCCACATTAGATAAATATTCCTATACGCTAGCGGCTAGTGCACTGATGCATGAATTACTGACATGTAAACATAATGTAAGGCTGAATTTTAAACTTTTCTATTTTTCACATCTGATTTACTGTCTGTTAATGAAACAAAAGATCTCATGTTAACTGCAGTAACTTTCGTAAAATCTAACTCCATGATACACCTTAAACTTAACACTTTAGGCAAAAAAGTACTTGAGCCTATTTAGGATACATTTGGATTTATCTTTGTTACAAATTTAGTTAGACAGATTTTCTCTTCTTGTTAGGGCCCGAGCACCGAGGAGCAGGCCAGAATGGCCTGCACCGAAAGGTGCGAAGCCCTATTGTTTTTGCTCGGATTATTATTTTTTTTATTTTTATTTTTATTTTTATTTTTATTATTATTATTTTTTTTTAACACTTTTGGGCACTTTGGGTGCCTAAACATACTCGAAAACTCTTGAAATTTGGCACAGACGTCAGAGTCGTCGGCCATCAGGTCTGGGCAAAGGCTGGAACACGGGCGTGGCAGGGGGGCTCTGTAGCGCCCCCTGTAATGCAAAAACAAACATTGGGGCACAGATCGGGCAAACATGTACGCACATGTACGAGAGTTGGTACGCATATAGATCTCATCGACCTGAACAACTTTCGCCCTCTAACATTTTAGCTCCGCCCAACAGGAAGTCGGCCATTTTGGATTGTTTAAAAAATGCATGCAGTGAACTTTTAAATACTCCTCCTAGAGGATTCATGCAAATGACACCAAACGTGGTGAACATGATGTCGAGACATTGTACTTGCTAAATTGCGAAGGGATTTTTGATATCTCAAACGGTTCTGCCATGGCGAGGCGACAAAGTTGTGGCGAAATCAGAGAAACAGGAAGTGTCTAATATCTAAGGCAAAAAATGTCTAATTGTGATGACACACGGGGTGTTTGTTCTTCTGAAGCTTCCGATCGCATCGATGTGCCTATTGTGAGTCTCGGGTATAGCGCCACCACCAGGCGCCAGGAAGTGTGTCAGTCACAAAGGTGGATTTTTTTGACAGTTGCATGCAATGTTCTTTTAAATACTCCTTCTAGAATATTCATGCGATTGACACCAAAAGTGGTCACCATGATGCCGAGACATCGTAGATGATAAATTGCGAAGGGATTTTTGATATCTCAAACGCTGTTCCCATGGCAACGCGTCAAACTTTACTTTCATTTTAAAGGCATATTTAAGCCTTTCAGTTGCATACAGTTAACTTTTAAATACTCCTCCTAGGATTTTCATGCGATTGACACGAGAAGTGGTCAACATGATACCGAGACATTGTAGATGATAAATTGCGAAGGGATTTTTGATATCTCAAACGCTGTTCCCATGGCAATGCATCAAACTTTACTTTCATTTTTACACATATTTAAGGCTGACAGTTACATGCTGTGAACCTTTAAATACTCCTCGTATGGGATTCATGCGATTGACACCAGAAGTGGTCGACATGATGCCGAGACATTGTAGATGATAAATTGCGAAGGAATTTTTGACATCTCGAACGCTGTTCCCATGGCAACGCGTCAAACTTTACTTTAATTTCAGGCATATTTAAGGCTCTTGGCGTGCTTAGTTTAAGTTTAAATTTGGCACACACATCAGAGTTTTCGGCTGTTAAGTGTTGACAAAAAGGTCACACACAGGCGTGTCTCTTAAGTGGCTCACTAGTGCCCCTGTTTGTCTAAAATGTGGGGTTTCTTTTACCTACAGTCCCCAAATGCCTCAGAAACAACATTAAATAGCCCACTGATATTTTACCCACTTGATGCCCTTGCCCGCCGTGCATCGTTTTCTCGGACGCACCGTGTAGCGGTAAAAAAACGTGCGAGGGCCCGCCATTGCTGCTTGCAGCTATATTTTTCATATTTAGTTTATGAAACGTTATAACTTTAATGGCAGAGACTTCAACAGGTAAGGCCTATAAGGCCGAATGCAATAAAATGTTTAAGATGATCAATCGTTTACTATGATACTCACTAAGACATCTATGTGAAGCGGCCTTGAGCCATGGAAAGACGCTATATACAGTAAATAAAACTTCTTCTTCTTCTATGTTAATGTGTATTTGTCCAAAAACCTAAAAGCAAGGCCGTAGCCAGGATTTTTCAAATACCGAGGACAACCCCTAATTTTTTTTTAATTATTTATATTTTTTCATATTACAGAATAATAATAAACATGTCCAAACTACGACATAGCACAAATGTAACTGTGTCTGTGAGAATTTTGTTGGTGACTATAGACCCCTTCATGGTTCACGTCACAGGCGGTTCTCACTGTGCATGTCGGGGGCAGAAAAGTCATTGTAGCAGATTGAGTTGCGTAATATTCGGTATCGTCAAAAATGTCTACTTACGTCGTGGGCGGGAAAATCGCACCAGGTCTTTTGCTACTCGTTGGCGTGAGCTAAAAGACAGCACTGGAGGGATGCTGATCTGGCGATCTTGTTGATGGACTAGTAAGTAAATCTCTCATTTGTAAACTTGTTTGCGGTCTATTTTGTATGTTGTTGCGCTTGCTTGTAGTATGTCATGCGATTATCATGATTAACAGTTGTCAATATCTCACATAATTATCAGGACATAAATAAGCCTAGAGGTTGTAAATAGTGTAAACATGCTATTATGATAAATGGCAATAATCATGTATAGTGACATTATAACGAACAATGTTATGAGATAATGCAACGTACACAATTAACTTTGTCATGGCTTTTTGTATTGTTTACTTGTGATTTAGCTGCAATCATGTAAAAACATTATAAGCTAGCAAACGCGGTACTTTATTATTATATGCACTCTACACTTGGAATAAACTTCTTATTATCCTATTACCATCATCTGTAGTTTAGTAGACTATGCAGTAGCCTAATATTTGTATGAAATTGTGAAACATTACCTGGTCATTATCTTTGGAGTACTAGAGTGGGAAATTACGACAGTTGCAAGTATTCTCCAGCGTCTCTAGGGGTCGCTGTTTGACAAAAACGCTGAATTGCATAGAGCGGCTTTAAAAACATACTAAAAGTTGACCTAAGTTTGACTCCAAGAAAGGCTCAATTTTCAAAATGGCGGCCGTCTGGTCCGTAAAATGACCATTACTCCATTGTATTACCCCTAAACCAGGAATACCGGTGCCGGATACATTTTTGTACAATGTAATATTTTAATAAGCATATCTGAATAATAGATGAGTGATTACAAGTACAAATATAGCTGCAAGCAGCAATGGCGGGCCCTCGCATGTTTTTTTACCGCTACACGGTGCGTCCGAGAAAACGATGCACGGCGGGCAAGGGCATCAAGTGGGTAAAATATCAGTGGGCTATTTAATGTTGTTTCTGAGCCATTTGGGGACTGTAGGTAAAAGAAACCCCACATTTTAGACAAACAGGGGCACTAGTGAGCCACTTAAGAGACACGCCTTTATCTGACCTTTTTGTCAACACTTAACAGCCGACAACTCTGATGTGTGTGCCAAATTTGAAGTTAATCTAAACACGCCAAGAGCCTTAAATATGCCTGAAATTAAAGTAAAGTGTTTCCATGGAAACAGCGTTCGAGATGTCAAAAATTCCTTCGCAATTTATCATCTACAATGTCTCGGCATCATGTTGACCACTTCTCGTGTCAATCGCATGAAAATCCTAGAAGGAGTATTTAAAAGTTAACTGTATGCAACTGAAAGGCTTAAATATGCCTTTAAAATGAAAGTAAAGTTTGACAGGTTGCCATGGGAACAGCGTTTGAGATATCAAAAATCCCTTCGCAATTTATCATCTACAATGTCTCGGCATCATGGTGACCACTTTTGGTGTCAATCATACGAAAATCCTAGAAGGAGTATTTAAAAGAACATTGCATGGAACTTTCAAAAAAATCCAGCTTTGTGACTGACACACTTCCTGGGGCCTGGTGGTGGCGCTATACCCGGGAGTCACAATAGGCACATCGATGCGATCGGAATCTTCAGAGGAACAAACACCCCGCGTGTCATTACAATAAGACATTTTTTGCCTTAGATATTAGACACTTCCGGTTTCTCTGATTTCGCCACAACTTTGTCGGCTCGCCATGACAGAACCGTTCGAGATATCAAAAATCCCTTCGCAATTTAGCAAGTACAATGTCTCGACATCATGTTCACCACTTTTGGTGTCAATCGCATGCATCCTCTAGGAGGAGTATTTAAAAGTTCAACGCATGCATTTTTTAAACGATCCAAAATAGCTGACTTCCTGTTGGGCGGAGCTTAAATGTTAGAGGGCGAAAGTTGTTCGGGTCGATGAAATCTATATGTGTACCAACTCTCGTACATGTGCGTACATGTTTGCGCGATCTGTGCATCAATTTTTGTTTTTGCATTACAGGGGGCGCTACAGAGCCCCCGTGCCACGCCCGTGTTCCAGCCTTTGCCAGTTCGCAATGACGGACGACTCTGACGTCTGTGCCAAATTTCAAGAGTTTTCGAGTATGTTAAGGCACCCAAAATGCCCAAAAGTGTTAAAAAAAATAAAAATAAAAAAAATAAAAAAAAATATAGCTGCAAGCAGCGATGGCGGGCCCTCGCACGTTTATTTACCGCTACACGGTGCCTCCGAGAAAACGATGCACGGTGGGCAAGTGCATCAAGTGGGTAAATATCGGTGGACTATTTTATGTTGTTACTGACCCATTTGGGGACTGTAGGTAAAAGAAACCCCACATTTTAGACAAACGGGGGCACTAGTGAGCCACTTAAGAGACACGCCTTTATCTCACCTTTTTGTCCACACTTAACAGCCGACAACTCTGATGTGTGTGCCAACTTTTAGATTAATCTAAGCACGCCAAGAGCCCTAAATATGCCTGAAATAAAAGTAAAGTTTGGGGCATTGTCATGGGAACAGCGTTCGAGATATCAAAAATTCCTTCGCAATTTATCATCTACAATGTCTCAGCATCATGTTGACCATTTCTGGTGTCAATCGCATGAATCCCATACGAGGAGTATTTAAAGATTCACAGCATGTAACTGTCAGCCTTAAATATGTGTAAAAATGAAAGTAAAGTTTGACAGGTTGCCATGGAAACAGCGTTTGAGATATCAAAAATCCCTTCGCAATTTATCATCTACAATGTCTCGGCATCATGTTGATTACTTTTGGTGTCAATCGCATGAAAATCCTAGAAGGAGTATTTAAAAGAACATTGCATGGAACTGTCAAAAAAATCCAGCTTTGTAACTGACACACTTCCTGCCGCCTGGGGGTGGCGCTATACCCGGGAGTCACAATAGGCGCATCAATGCGAGCGGAATCATCAGACGAACAAACACCCCGCATGGCATCACAATAAGATATTTTTTGCCATAGATATTAGACACTTCCTGTTTCTCTGATTTCGCCATGAATTTGTCGCCTCGCCATGACAAAACCGTTCGAGATATCAAAAATCCCTTCGCAATTTAGCAAGTACAATGTCTCAGCTTCATGATCACCACGTTTGGTGTCATTCCCATTAATCCACTAGGAGGAGTATTTAAAAGTTCACCGCATGCATTTTTTAAACAATCCAAAATGGCCGACTTCCTGTTGGGCGGAGCTAATATGTTAGAGTACGAAAGTTGTTCGGGTCGATGAGATCTATACGTGTACCAACTTTCGTACATGTGCGTACATGTTTGTCTGATCTGTGCACCAATGTTTTTTTTTCATTACAGGGGGCGCTACAGAGCCCCCCTGCCACGCCCGTGTTCCAGCCTTTGGTTTTCTGCGATGACGGACGACTCTGACATCTGTGCCAAATTTCAAGAGTTTTCGAGTATGTTAAGGCACTCAAAATTCCCAAAAGTGTTGAAAAAAATAATAAAAAAAAAAAAATTAAAAAAAAAATAAAAAAAATATAGCTGCAAGCAGCGATGGCGGGCCCTCGCACGTTATTTTACCGCCACACAGTGCCTCCGAGAAAACGATGCACGGTGGGCATGTGCATCAAGTGGGTTAATATCAGTGGACTATTTCATGTTGCTACTGATCCATCTAGGTACTGTAGGTAAAAGAAACCCCACATTTTAGACAAACGGGGGCGCTAGTGAGACACTAAATAGACACGCCTTTATCTGACTTTTTGTCAACACTTAACAACCGACAACTCTGATGTGTGTGGCAAATTTAAATTTAATCTAAGCACGCAAAGAGCCTTAAATATGCCTGAAATAAAAGTAAAGTTTGACGTGTTGCCATGGGAACAGCGTTCGAGGTGTCAAAAATTCCTTCGCAATTTAGCATCTACAATGTCTCAGCATCATGTTGACCACTTTTGGTGTCAATCGCATGAATCCCATACGAGGAGTATTCAAAAGTTCACAGCATGTAACTGTCAGTCTTAAATATGTGTAAAAATGAAAGTAAAGCTTGACACGTTGCCATGGGAACAGCGTTCGAGATATCAAAAATCCCTTCACAATTTAGCATCTACAATGTCTCAGCATCATGTTGACCACTTCTGGTGTCAATAACATTATTAACCTAGAAGGAGTATTTAAAAGAACATCGCATGCAACTGTAATGCTTAAATAAGCCTTTAAAATGAAAGTAAAATTTGTCGCGTGGCCATAGGAACAACATTCGAGATATCAAAAATCCCTTCGCAATTTATCATCTATAATGTCTCGGCATCATGTTGACCACTTTTGGTGTCAATCGCATGAATATCCTAGAAGGAGTATTTAAAAGAACATCGGATAGAACTGTCAAAAAAATCAAGATTTGTGACTGACACACTTCCTGGCGCCTGGTGGTGGCGCTATACCCGAGACTTACAATAGGCACATCGATGCAATCGGAATCTTCAGACGAACAAACACCCCGCGTGTCATCACTATAAGACATTTTTTGCCTTAGATATTAGACGTTTCCTGTTTCTCTGATTTCGCCACAACTTTGTCGCCTTGCCATGTCAGAACCGTTCGAGATATCAAAAATCCCTTCGCAATTTAGCAAGTACAATGTCTCGACATCATGATCACCACGTTTGGTGTCAATCCCATGTATTCCCTCGAAGGAGTATTCAAAAGTTCACTGCATGGATTTTTTAAACAATCCAAAATGGCCGACTTCCTGTTGGGCGGAGCTAATAGGTTAGAGTGCGAAAGTTGTTCGGGTCGATGAGATCTATATGTGTACCAACTTTCGTACATGTGCGTACATGTTTGCCCGATCTGCGCACTCCTGTGTGTTTTTGCATTACAGGGGGCGCTACAGAGCCCCCGTGCCACGCCCGTGTTCCAGCCTTTGGCTTTCGGCGATCACGGACGACTCTGATGTCTGTGCCAAATTTCAAGAGTTTTCGAGTATGTTAAGGCCCCCAAAATGCCCAAAAGTGTTGAAAAAAATAATAAAAAAAAAAATAAAAAAAATAATAAAAAATATAGCTGCAAGCAGCGATGGCGGGCCCTCGCACGTTATTTTACCGCTATACGATTCGTCCGAGAAAACGATGCACGGTGAGCAAGTGCATCAAGTGGGTAAATATCAGTGGGCTATTTCATGTTGTTATTGACCCATCTGGGGACTGTAGGTAAAAGAAACCCCACATTTTAGACAAACGGGGGCGCTGGTGAGCCACTTAAGAGACACGCCTATGTCTGACCTTTTTGTGCACACTTAACAGTCGACAACTCTGATGTGTGTGCCAAGTTTTAGGTTAATCTATGCACGCCAAGAGCCTTAAACATGCCTAAAATTAAAGTAAAATTTGACGCGTTGCCATGGGAACAGCGTTGGAGATATCAAAAATCCCTTCGCAATTTATCATCTACTATGCCTCGGCATCATGTTGACCACTTTTGGTGTCAATCGCATGAAAATCCTAGAAGGAGTATTTAAAAGAACATTGGGTGGAACTGTCAAAAAAATCAACCTTTGTGACTGACACACTTCCTGGCGCCTGCTGGTGGCGCTATAACCAGGAGTCACAATAGGCACATCGATGCGATCGGAATCTTTAGACGAACAAACACCCCGCATGTCATCAAAATAAGACATTTTTTACTTTAGATATTAGACACTTCCTGTTTCTCTGATTTCGCCATGAATGTGTCACCTCGCCATGGCAGAACCGTTCGAGATATCAAAAATCCCTTCGCAATTTAGCAAGTACAATGTCTCGGCATCATGATCACCACGTTTGGTGTCAATCCCATGAATCCCCTAGAAGGAGTATTCAAAAGTTAACCGTATTAATTTTTTAAATCATCCAAAATGGCCGACTTCCTGTTGGGCGGAGCTAATAGATTTGATTGTGAAAGTTGTTTGGGTCGATGGGATCTATATACGTACCAACTCTCGTACATGTGCATACATGTCTGCCCGATTTGTGCACCAATATTTTTTTTGCATTACAGGGGGCGCTACAGAGCCCTACTGCCACGCCCGTGTTCCAGCGTTTGCCTGGTGGTAATGGCCGACGACTTTGAGGTCTGTGCCAAATTCCCGGTGTTTTTGACCATGTTAAGGCACCCAAAGTGCATGCCAAGTGCTTAAATATGCCTGAAATAAAAGTAAAGTTTGACGTGTTGCCATGGGAGCAGCATTCGAGATATCAAAAATCCCTTCGCAATTTATCATCTACAATGCCTCAGCATCATGTTGACAACTTTTGGTGTCAATCGCATGAAAATCCTAGGAGGAGTATTTAAAAGAACATTGCATGGAACTGTCAAAAAAATCCACCTTTGTGACTGACACACTTCCTGGCGCCTGCTGGTGGCGCTATACCCGGGAGTCACAATAGGCACATCGATGCGATCGGAATCTTCAAACGAACAAACACCCCACGTGTCATTACAATAAGACATTTTTTTGCCTTAGATATTAAACACTTCCTGTTTCTCTGATTTCGCCATAAGTTTGTCGCCTCGCCATGGCAGAACCGTTCGAGATATCAAAAATCCCTTCGCAATTTAGCAAGTACAATGTCTCGACATCATGTTCACCACGTTTGGTGTCAATCGCATGAATCCCCTAGGAGGAGTATTTAAAAGTTCATTGCATGCATTTTTGAAACAATCCAAAATGGCCGACTTCCTGTTGGGCGGAGCTATGAGGTTTGAGTGCGAAAGTTGTTCGGGTCGATGAGATCTATATGTGTACCAACTTTCGTACAAGTGTGTACATGTTTGCCCGATCTGTGCCCCAATGTTTGTTTTTGAATTACAGGAGGCGCTACAGAGCTCCCTTGCCACGCCCGTGGTCCGGCCTTCGCCCGGACCTGATGGCCGATGACTCTGACCTCTGTGCAAAATTTCAAGAGTTTTTGAGTATGTTAAGGCCCCCAAATTGCCCCGAAACGTAAAAAAAAAATAAAAAAAAAAATAATAAAAATAATAATCCGAGCAAAAACAATAGGGCTTCGCACCTTTCGGTGCAGGCCATTCTGGCCTGCTCCTCGGTGCTCGGGCCCTAAATATAGCTGCAAGCAGCGATGGCGGGCCCTCGCACGTTTGTTTACCGCTACACGGTGCCTCCGAGAAAACGATGCACGGTGGGCAAGTGCATCAAGTGGGTAAATATCATGCTGCTACTGACCCATTTAGGTACTGTAGGTAAAAGAAACCCCACATTTTAGACAAACGGGGGCGCTAGTGAGCCACTTAATAGACACGCCTTTATCTGACGTTTTTGTCAACACTTAACAGCCGACAAATCTGATGTGTGTGCCAAATTTAAAGTCAATCTAAGCACACCAAGAGCCTTAAATATGCCTGACATAAAAGTAAAGTTTGACACGTTGCCATGGGAACAGTGTTAGAGATGTCAAAAATTCCTTCGCAATTTAGCGTCTACAATGTCTCAGCATCATGTTGACAACTTCTGGTGTGAATTGCATTATTTCCCTAGAAGGAGTATTAAAAAGAACATTGCATGCGACTGTCAGGCTTAAATAAGCCTTTAAAATGAAAGTAAAAAGTTTGACGCGTTGCCATGGGAACAGCGTTTGAGATATCAAAAATCCCTTCACTATTTATCATCTCCAATGTCTCGGCATCATGTTGACCACGTTTGGTGTCAATCGCATGAATATCCTAGAAGGAGTATTGAAAAGTTCACTGCATGCAACTGAAGGGCTTAAATATGCCTTTAAAATGAAAGTAAAGTTTGACGCGTTGTCATGGGAACAACGTTTGAGATATCAAAAATCCCTTCGCAATTTATCATCTACTATGTCTTGGCATCATGTTGACCACTTTTGGTGTCAATCGCATAAACATTCTAGGAGGAGTATTTAAAAGAACATCACATGGAACTGTCAAAAAAATCAACCTTTGTGACTGCAACACTTCCTGGCGCCTGGTGGTGGCGCTATACCCGAGACTTACAATAGGCACATCGATGCGATCGGAATCTTCAGACGAACAAACACCCCACGTGTCATCACTATAAGACATTTTTTGCATTAGATATTAGACACTTCCTGTTTCTCTGATTTCGCCATGACTATGCCGCTTCGCCATGGCAACACCGTTCGAGATATCAAAAATCCCTTCGCAATTTAGCAAGTCCAATGTCTTGACATCATGATCACCACATTTGGTGTCATTTGCATGAATCCCCTAGGAGGAGTATTCAAAAGTTCACCGCATGCATTTTTTAAACAATCCAAAATGGCGGACTTCCTGTTGGGCGGAGCTAAAATGTTAGAGGGCGAAAGTTGTTCGGGTCGATGAGATCTATATGTGTACCAACTTTCGTAAATGTGCGTACATGTTTGCCCGATCTGTGCACTCCTGTTTGTTTTTGCATTACAGGGGGCGCTACAGAGCCCCCGTGCCACGCCCGTGTTCCAGCCTTTGGCTTTCGGCGATCACGGACGACTCTGATGTCTGTGCCAAATTTCAAGAGTTTTCGAGTATGTTAAGGCCCCCAAAATGTCCAAAAGTGTTGAAAAAAAAAAAAAAAAAAAAAAAAATAAAAATAAATATAGCTGCAAGCAGCGATGGCGGGCCCTCGCACGTTTGTTTACCGCTACACGGTGCCTCCGAGAAAACGATGCACGGTGGGCAAGTGCATCAAGTGGGTAAATATCATGCTGCTACTGACCCATTTAGGTACTGTAGGTAAAAAAAACCCCACATTTTAGACAAACGGGGGCGCTAGTGAGCCACTAAATAGACACGCCTTTATCTGACGTTTTTGTCAACACTTAACAGCCGACAAATCTGATGTGTGTGCCAAATTTAAAGTTAATCTAAGCACACCAAGAGCCTTAAATATGCCTGACATAAAAGTAAAGTTTGACACGTTGCCATGGGAACAGCGTTAGAGATGTCAAAAATTCCTTCGCAATTTAGCGTCTACAATGTCTCAGCATCATGTTGACAACTTCTGGTGTGAATTGCATTATTTCCCTAGAAGGAGTATCAAAAAGAACATTGCATGCAACTGTCAGGCTTAAATAAGCCTTTAAAATGAAAGTAAAAAGTTTGACGCGTTGCCATGGGAACAGCGTTTGAGATATCAAAAATCCCTTCACTTTTTTATCATCTCCAATGTCTCGGCATCATGTTGACCACGTTTGGTGTCAATCGCATGAATATCCTAGAAGGAGTATTGAAAAGTTCACTGCATGGGCTTAAATATGCCTTTAAAATGAAAGTAAAGTTTGACGCGTTGTCATGGGAACAACGTTTGAGATATCAAAAATCCCTTCGCAATTTATCATCTACTATGTCTTGGCATCATGTTGACCACTTTTGGTGTCAATCGCATAAACATTCTAGGACGAGTATTTAAAAGAACATCACATGGAACTGTCAAAAAAATCAACCTTTGTGACTGCAACACTTCCTGGCGCCTGGTGGTGGCGCTATACCCGAGACTCACAATAGGCACATCGATGCGATCGGAATCTTCAGACGAACAAACACCCCGCGTGTCATCACTATAAGACATTTTTTGCCTTAGATATTAGACACTTCCTGTTTCTCTGATTTCACCATGACTTTGCCGCTTCGCCATGGCAACACCGTTCGAGATATCAAAAATCCCTTCGCAATTTAGCAAGTCCAATGTCTTGACATCATGATCACCACATTTGGTGTCATTTGCATGAATCCCCTAGGAGGAGTATTCAAAAGTTCACCGCATGCATTTTTTAAACAATCCAAAATGGCGGACTTCCTGTTGGGCGGAGCTAAAATGTTAGAGGGCGAAAGTTGTTCGGGTCGATGAGATCTATATGTGTACCAACTTTCGTAAATATGCGTACATGTTTGCCCGATCTGTGCACTCCTGTTTGTTTTTGCATTACAGGGGGCGCTACAGAGCCCCCGTGCCACGCCCGTGTTCCAGCCTTTGGCTTTCGGCGATCACGGACGACTCTGATGTCTGTGCCAAATTTCAAGAGTTTTCGAGTATGTTAAGGCCCCCAAAATGTCCAAAAGTGTTGAAAAAAATAAAAAAAAAAAAAAAATAAAAATAAATATAGCTGCAAGCAGCAATGGCGGGCCCTCGCACGTTTTTTTTACCGCTACACGGTGCGTCCGAGAAAACGATGCACGGTGGGCAAGGGCATCAAGTGGGTAAATATCAGTGGGCTATTTAATGTTGCTACTGAGCCATTTGGGGACTGTAGGTAAAAGAAACCCCATATTTTAGACAAACGGGGGCGCTAGTGAGCCACTTAAGAGACACGCCTATGTCTGACCTGTTTGTGCACACTTAACAGCCGACAACTCTGATGTGTGTGCCGACTTTTAGGTTAATCTAAGCACGCCAAGAGCCCTAAATATGCCTGAAATAAAAGTCAAGTTTGGGGCGTTGCCATGGGAACAGCGTTCGAGATATCAAAAATCCCATCGCAATTTAGCGTCTACAATGTCTCAGCATCATGTTGACAACTTCTGGTGTGAATCGCATTATTTCCCTAGAAGGAGTATTTAAAAGAACATTGCATGCAACTGTCAGGCTTAAATAAGCCTTTAAAATGAAAGTAAAAAGTTTGACGCGTTGCCATGGGAACAGCGTTTGAGATATCAAAAATCCCTTCGCAATTTATCATCTACAATGTCTTAGCATCATGTTGACCACTTTTGGTGTCAATCGCATGAATATCCTAGAAGGAGTATTTAAAAGAACATCGGATGGAACAGTCAAAAAAATCCACCTTTGTGACTGACACACTTCCTGGCGCCTGGTGGTGGCGCTATACCCGAGACTCACAATAAGCACATCGATGCGATCGGAATCTTCAGGCGAACAAACACCCCGCTTGGCATCACAATAAGAACTTTTTTGCCTTAGATATTAGACACTTCCTGTTTCTCTGATTTTGCCACAACTTTGTTGACTCACCACGGCGGCACCGTTCGAGATATCAAAAATCCCTTCGCAATTTAGCAAGTACAATGTCTCGACATCATGATCACCACGTTTGGTGTCAATCCCATGAATCCTCTAGGAGGAGTATTTAAAAGTTCACCACATGCATTTTTGAAACAATCCAAAATAGCCGACTTCCTGTTGGGCGGAGCTTAAATGTTAGAGTGCGAAAGTTGTTCGGGTCGATGAGATCTATATGCGTACCAACTCTCGTACATGTGCGTACATTTTTGCCCGATCTGTGCCCCAATGTTTGTTTTTGCATTACAGGGGGCGCTACAGAGCCCCCTTGCCACGCCCGTGGTCCAGCCTTTGCCCAAACCTGATGGCCAACGACTCTGACGTCTGTGCAAAATTTCAAGAGTTTTTGAGTATGTTAAGGCCCCCAAATTGCCCCGAAACGTAAAAAAAAAATAAAAAAAAAAAAAATAATAAAAATAATAATCCGAGCAAAAACAATAGGGCTTCGCACCTACGGTGCAGGCCATTCTGGCCTGCTCCTCGGTGCTCGGGCCCTAATAATCCGAGCAAAAACAATAGGGCTTCGCACCTTTCGGTGCAGGCCATTCTGGCCTGCTCCTCGGTGCTCGGGCCCTAATAATAATCCGAGCAAAAACAATAGGGCTTCGCACCTTTCGGTGCAGGCCATTCTGGCCTGCTCCTCGGTGCTCGGGCCCTAAATATAGCTGCAAGCAGCAATGGCGGGCCCTCGCACGTTTTTTTACCGCTATTTTCATATTTAGTTTATGAAACGTTATAACTTTAATGGCAGAGACTTCAACAGGTAAGGCCTATAAGGCCGAATGCAATAAAATGTTTAAGATGATCAATCGTTTACTATGATACTCACTAAGACATCTATGTGAAGCGGCCTTGAGCCATGGAAAGACGCTATATACAGTAAATAAAACTTCTTCTTCTTCTATGTTAATGTGTATTTGTCCAAAAACCTAAAAGCAAGGCCGTAGCCAGGATTTTTCAAATACCGAGGACAACCCCTAATTTTTTTTTAATTATTTATATTTTTTCATATTACAGAATAATAATAAACATGTCCAAACTACGACATAGCACAAATGTAACTGTGTCTGTGAGAATTTTGTTGGTGACTATAGACCCCTTCATGGTTCACGTCACAGGCGGTTCTCACTGTGCATGTCGGGGGCAGAAAAGTCATTGTAGCAGATTGAGTTGCGTAATATTCGGTATCGTCAAAAATGTCTACTTACGTCGTGGGCGGGAAAATCGCACCAGGTCTTTTGCTACTCGTTGGCGTGAGCTAAAAGACAGCACTGGAGGGATGCTGATCTGGCGATCTTGTTGATGGACTAGTAAGTAAATCTCTCATTTGTAAACTTGTTTGCGGTCTATTTTGTATGTTGTTGCGCTTGCTTGTAGTATGTCATGCGATTATCATGATTAACAGTTGTCAATATCTCACATAATTATCAGGACATAAATAAGCCTAGAGGTTGTAAATAGTGTAAACATGCTATTATGATAAATGGCAATAATCATGTATAGTGACATTATAACGAACAATGTTATGAGATAATGCAACGTACACAATTAACTTTGTCATGGCTTTTTGTATTGTTTACTTGTGACTTAGCTGCAATCATGTAAAAACATTATAAGCTAGCAAACGCGGTACTTTATTATTATATGCACTCTACACTTGGAATAAACTTCTTATTATCCTATTACCATCATCTGTAGTTTAGTAGACTATGCAGTAGCCTAATATTTGTATGAAATTGTGAAACATTACCTGGTCGTTATCTTTGGAGTACTAGAGTGGGAAATTACGACAGTTGCAAGTATTCTCCAGCGACTCTAGGGGTCGCTGTTTGACAAAAACGCTGAATTGCATAGAGCGGCTTTAAAAACATACTAAAAGTTGACCTAAGTTTGACTCCAAGAAAGGCTCAATTTTCAAAATGGCGGCCGTCTGGTCCGTAAAATGACCATTACTCCATTGTATTACCCCTAAACCAGGAATACCGGTGCCGGATACATTTTTGTACAATGTAATATTTTAATAAGCATATCTGAATAATAGATGAGTGATTACAAGTACAAATATAGCTGCAAGCAGCAATGGCGGGCCCTCGCATGTTTTTTTACCGCTACACGGTGCGTCCGAGAAAACGATGCACGGCGGGCAAGGGCATCAAGTGGGTAAAATATCAGTGGGCTATTTAATGTTGTTTCTGAGCCATTTGGGGACTGTAGGTAAAAGAAACCCCACATTTTAGACAAACAGGGGCACTAGTGAGCCACTTAAGAGACACGCCTTTATCTGACCTTTTTGTCAACACTTAACAGCCGACAACTCTGATGTGTGTGCCAAATTTGAAGTTAATCTAAACACGCCAAGAGCCTTAAATATGCCTGAAATTAAAGTAAAGTGTTTCCATGGAAACAGCGTTCGAGATGTCAAAAATTCCTTCGCAATTTATCATCTACAATGTCTCGGCATCATGTTGACCACTTCTCGTGTCAATCGCATGAAAATCCTAGAAGGAGTATTTAAAAGTTAACTGTATGCAACTGAAAGGCTTAAATATGCCTTTAAAATGAAAGTAAAGTTTGACAGGTTGCCATGGGAACAGCGTTTGAGATATCAAAAATCCCTTCGCAATTTATCATCTACAATGTCTCGGCATCATGGTGACCACTTTTGGTGTCAATCATACGAAAATCCTAGAAGGAGTATTTAAAAGAACATTGCATGGAACTTTCAAAAAAATCCAGCTTTGTGACTGACACACTTCCTGGGGCCTGGTGGTGGCGCTATACCCGGGAGTCACAATAGGCACATCGATGCGATCGGAATCTTCAGAGGAACAAACACCCCGCGTGTCATTACAATAAGACATTTTTTGCCTTAGATATTAGACACTTCCGGTTTCTCTGATTTCGCCACAACTTTGTCGGCTCGCCATGACAGAACCGTTCGAGATATCAAAAATCCCTTCGCAATTTAGCAAGTACAATGTCTCGACATCATGTTCACCACTTTTGGTGTCAATCGCATGCATCCTCTAGGAGGAGTATTTAAAAGTTCAACGCATGCATTTTTTAAACGATCCAAAATAGCTGACTTCCTGTTGGGCGGAGCTTAAATGTTAGAGGGCGAAAGTTGTTCGGGTCGATGAAATCTATATGTGTACCAACTCTCGTACATGTGCGTACATGTTTGCGCGATCTGTGCATCAATTTTTGTTTTTGCATTACAGGGGGCGCTACAGAGCCCCCGTGCCACGCCCGTGTTCCAGCCTTTGCCAGTTCGCAATGACGGACGACTCTGACGTCTGTGCCAAATTTCAAGAGTTTTCGAGTATGTTAAGGCACCCAAAATGCCCAAAAGTGTTAAAAAAAATAAAAATAAAAAAAATAAAAAAAAATATAGCTGCAAGCAGCGATGGCGGGCCCTCGCACGTTTATTTACCGCTACACGGTGCCTCCGAGAAAACGATGCACGGTGGGCAAGTGCATCAAGTGGGTAAATATCGGTGGACTATTTTATGTTGTTACTGACCCATTTGGGGACTGTAGGTAAAAGAAACCCCACATTTTAGACAAACGGGGGCACTAGTGAGCCACTTAAGAGACACGCCTTTATCTCACCTTTTTGTCCACACTTAACAGCCGACAACTCTGATGTGTGTGCCAACTTTTAGATTAATCTAAGCACGCCAAGAGCCCTAAATATGCCTGAAATAAAAGTAAAGTTTGGGGCATTGTCATGGGAACAGCGTTCGAGATATCAAAAATTCCTTCGCAATTTATCATCTACAATGTCTCAGCATCATGTTGACCATTTCTGGTGTCAATCGCATGAATCCCATACGAGGAGTATTTAAAGATTCACAGCATGTAACTGTCAGCCTTAAATATGTGTAAAAATGAAAGTAAAGTTTGACAGGTTGCCATGGAAACAGCGTTTGAGATATCAAAAATCCCTTCGCAATTTATCATCTACAATGTCTCGGCATCATGTTGATTACTTTTGGTGTCAATCGCATGAAAATCCTAGAAGGAGTATTTAAAAGAACATTGCATGGAACTGTCAAAAAAATCCAGCTTTGTAACTGACACACTTCCTGCCGCCTGGGGGTGGCGCTATACCCGGGAGTCACAATAGGCGCATCAATGCGAGCGGAATCATCAGACGAACAAACACCCCGCATGGCATCACAATAAGATATTTTTTGCCATAGATATTAGACACTTCCTGTTTCTCTGATTTCGCCATGAATTTGTCGCCTCGCCATGACAAAACCGTTCGAGATATCAAAAATCCCTTCGCAATTTAGCAAGTACAATGTCTCAGCTTCATGATCACCACGTTTGGTGTCATTCCCATTAATCCACTAGGAGGAGTATTTAAAAGTTCACCGCATGCATTTTTTAAACAATCCAAAATGGCCGACTTCCTGTTGGGCGGAGCTAATATGTTAGAGTACGAAAGTTGTTCGGGTCGATGAGATCTATACGTGTACCAACTTTCGTACATGTGCGTACATGTTTGTCTGATCTGTGCACCAATGTTTTTTTTTCATTACAGGGGGCGCTACAGAGCCCCCCTGCCACGCCCGTGTTCCAGCCTTTGGTTTTCTGCGATGACGGACGACTCTGACATCTGTGCCAAATTTCAAGAGTTTTCGAGTATGTTAAGGCACTCAAAATTCCCAAAAGTGTTGAAAAAAATATTTAAAAAAAAAAAATTAAAAAAAAAATAATAAAAAATATAGCTGCAAGCAGCGATGGCGGGCCCTCGCACGTTATTTTACCGCCACACAGTGCCTCCGAGAAAACGATGCACGGTGGGCATGTGCATCAAGTGGGTTAATATCAGTGGACTATTTCATGTTGCTACTGATCCATCTAGGTACTGTAGGTAAAAGAAACCCCACATTTTAGACAAACGGGGGCGCTAGTGAGACACTAAATAGACACGCCTTTATCTGACTTTTTGTCAACACTTAACAACCGACAACTCTGATGTGTGTGGCAAATTTAAATTTAATCTAAGCACGCAAAGAGCCTTAAATATGCCTGAAATAAAAGTAAAGTTTGACGTGTTGCCATGGGAACAGCGTTCGAGGTGTCAAAAATTCCTTCGCAATTTAGCATCTACAATGTCTCAGCATCATGTTGACCACTTTTGGTGTCAATCGCATGAATCCCATACGAGGAGTATTCAAAAGTTCACAGCATGTAACTGTCAGTCTTAAATATGTGTAAAAATGAAAGTAAAGCTTGACACGTTGCCATGGGAACAGCGTTCGAGATATCAAAAATCCCTTCACAATTTAGCATCTACAATGTCTCAGCATCATGTTGACCACTTCTGGTGTCAATAACATTATTAACCTAGAAGGAGTATTTAAAAGAACATCGCATGCAACTGTAATGCTTAAATAAGCCTTTAAAATGAAAGTAAAATTTGTCGCGTGGCCATAGGAACAACATTCGAGATATCAAAAATCCCTTCGCAATTTATCATCTATAATGTCTCGGCATCATGTTGACCACTTTTGGTGTCAATCGCATGAATATCCTAGAAGGAGTATTTAAAAGAACATCGGATAGAACTGTCAAAAAAATCAAGATTTGTGACTGACACACTTCCTGGCGCCTGGTGGTGGCGCTATACCCGAGACTTACAATAGGCACATCGATGCAATCGGAATCTTCAGACGAACAAACACCCCGCGTGTCATCACTATAAGACATTTTTTGCCTTAGATATTAGACGTTTCCTGTTTCTCTGATTTCGCCACAACTTTGTCGCCTTGCCATGTCAGAACCGTTCGAGATATCAAAAATCCCTTCGCAATTTAGCAAGTACAATGTCTCGACATCATGATCACCACGTTTGGTGTCAATCCCATGTATTCCCTCGAAGGAGTATTCAAAAGTTCACTGCATGGATTTTTTAAACAATCCAAAATGGCCGACTTCCTGTTGGGCGGAGCTAATAGGTTAGAGTGCGAAAGTTGTTCGGGTCGATGAGATCTATATGTGTACCAACTTTCGTACATGTGCGTACATGTTTGCCCGATCTGCGCACTCCTGTGTGTTTTTGCATTACAGGGGGCGCTACAGAGCCCCCGTGCCACGCCCGTGTTCCAGCCTTTGGCTTTCGGCGATCACGGACGACTCTGATGTCTGTGCCAAATTTCAAGAGTTTTCGAGTATGTAAAGGCCCCCAAAATGGCAAAAAGTGTTGAAAAAAATAATAATAAAAAAAAAAATAATAAAAATAATAAAAAATATAGCTGCAAGCAGCGATGGCGGGCCCTCGCACGTTTGTTTACCGCTACACGGTGCCTCCGAGAAAACGATGCACGGTGGGCAAGTGCATCAAGTGGGTAAATATCATGCTGCTACTGACCCATTTTGGTACTGTAGGTAAAAGAAACCCCACATTTTAGACAAACGGGGGCGCTAGTGAGCCACTTAATAGACACGCCTTTATCTGACGATTTTGTCAACACTTAACAGCCGACAAATCTGATGTGTGTGCCAAATTTAAAGTCAATCTAAGCACACCAAGAGCCTTAAATATGCCTGACATAAAAGTAAAGTTTGACACGTTGCCATGGGAACAGTGTTAGAGATGTCAAAAATTCCTTCGCAATTTAGCGTCTACAATGTCTCAGCATCATGTTGACAACTTCTGGTGTGAATTGCATTATTTCCCTAGAAGGAGTATTAAAAAGAACATTGCATGCGACTGTCAGGCTTAAATAAGCCTTTAAAATGAAAGTAAAAAGTTTGACGCGTTGCCATGGGAACAGCGTTTGAGATATCAAAAATCCCTTCACTATTTATCATCTCCAATGTCTCGGCATCATGTTGACCACGTTTGGTGTCAATCGCATGAATATCCTAGAAGGAGTATTGAAAAGTTCACTGCATGCAACTGAAGGGCTTAAATATGCCTTTAAAATGAAAGTAAAGTTTGACGCGTTGTCATGGGAACAACGTTTGAGATATCAAAAATCCCTTCGCAATTTATCATCTACTATGTCTTGGCATCATGTTGACCACTTTTGGTGTCAATCGCATAAACATTCTAGGAGGAGTATTTAAAAGGACATCACATGGAACTGTCAAAAAAATCAACCTTTGTGACTGCAACACTTCCTGGCGCCTGGTGGTGGCGCTATACCCGAGACTTACAATAGGCACATCGATGCGATCGGAATCTTCAGACGAACAAACACCCCACGTGTCATCACTATAAGACATTTTTTGCATTAGATATTAGACACTTCCTGTTTCTCTGATTTCGCCATGACTTTGCCGCTTCGCCATGGCAACACCGTTCGAGATATCAAAAATCCCTTCGCAATTTAGCAAGTCCAATGTCTTGACATCATGATCACCACATTTGGTGTCATTTGCATGAATCCCCTAGGAGGAGTATTCAAAAGTTCACCGCATGCATTTTTTAAACAATCCAAAATGGCGGACTTCCTGTTGGGCGGAGCTAAAATGTTAGAGGGCGAAAGTTGTTCGGGTCGATGAGATCTATATGTGTACCAACTTTCGTAAATGTGCGTACATGTTTGCCCGATCTGTGCACTCCTGTTTGTTTTTGCATTACAGGGGGCGCTACAGAGCCCCCGTGCCACGCCCGTGTTCCAGCCTTTGGCTTTCGGCGATCACGGACGACTCTGATGTCTGTGCCAAATTTCAAGAGTTTTCGAGTATGTTAAGGCCCCCAAAATGTCCAAAAGTGTTGAAAAAAATAAAAAAAAATAAAAAAATAAAAATAAATATAGCTGCAAGCAGCGATGGCGGGCCCTCGCACGTTTTTTTACCGCTACACGGTGCCTCCGAAAAAACGATGCACGGTGGGCAAGGGCATCAAGTGGGTAAATATCAGTGGACTATTTCATGTTGCTACTGATCCATTTAGGTACTGTAGGTAAAAGAAACCCCACATTTTAGACAAACGGGGGCGCTAGTGAGACACTAAATAGACACACCTTTATCTGACCTTTTTGTCAACACTTAACAGCCGACAACTCTGATGTGTGTGCCAAATTTAAATTTAATCTAAGCACGCCAAGAGCCTTAAATATGCCTGAAATAAAAGTAAAGTTTGACGTGTTGCCATGGGAACAGCGTTCGAGATATCAAAAATCCCTTCGCAATTTATCATCTACATGTCTCAGCATCATGTTGACCACTTTTGGTGTCAATCGCATGAATATCCTAGAAGGAGTATTTAAAAGTTCACTGCATGAAACTGTAAGGCTTAAATATGCCTTTAAAATGAAAGTAAAGTTTGACAGGTTGCCATGGGAACAGCGTTCGAGATATCAAAAATCCCTTCGCAATTTATCATCTACTATGCCTCAGCATCATGTTGACCACTTTTGGTGTCAATTGCATGATTTTTCTAGAAGGAGTACTTAAAAGAACATTGCCTGGAACTGTCAAAAAAATCCAGCTTTGTAAATGACACACTTCCTGCCGCCTGGTGGTGGCGCTATATCCGGGAGTCACAATAGGCGCATCGATGCGATCGGAATCTTCAGACGAACAAACACCCCGTGTGTCATCACAATAAGATATTTTTTGCCATAGATATTAGACACTTCCTGTTTCTCTGATTTCCCCATGACTTTGCCGCTTCGCCATGGCAACACCGTTCGAGATATCAAAAATCCCTTCGCAATTTAGCAAGTCCAATGTCTTGACATCATGATCACCACGTTTGGTGTCATTTGCATGAATCCCCTAGGAGGAGTATTCAAAAGTTCACGGCATGCATTTTTTAAACAATCCAAAATGGCGGACTTCCTGTTGGGCGGAGCTAAAATGTTAGAGGGCGAAAGTTGTTCGGGTCGATGAGATCTATATGTGTACCAACTTTCGTAAATGTGCGTACATGTTTGCCCGATCTGCGCACTCCTGTTTGTTTTTGCATTACAGGGGGCGCTACAGAGCCCCCGTGCCACGCCCGTGTTCCAGCCCTTGCCCGTTCGCAATGACGGACGACTCTGACGTCTGTGCCAAATTTCAAGAGTTTTCGAGTATGTTAAGGCACCCAAAATGCCCAAAAGTGTTAAAAAAAATAAAAATAATAATAAAAAAAAAAAAAAAAAAAAAAAAAAAAAAGAATAAATCCGAGCAAAAACAATAGGGCTTCGCACCTTTCGGTGCAGGCCATTCTGGCCTGCTCCTCGGTGCTCGGGCCCTAATAATCCGAGCAAAAACAATAGGGCTTCGCACCTTTCGGTGCAGGCCATTCTGGCCTGCTCCTCGGTGCTCGGGCCCTAATAATAATCCGAGCAAAAACAATAGGGCTTCGCACCTTTCGGTGCAGGCCATTCTGGCCTGCTCCTCGGTGCTCGGGCCCTAAATATAGCTGCAAGCAGCAATGGCGGGCCCTCGCACGTTTTTTTACCGCTACACGGTGCGTCCGAGAAAACGATGCACGGTGGGCAAGGGCATCAAGTGGGTAAAATATCAGTGGGCTATTTAATGTTGTTTCTGAGCCATTTGGGGACTGTAGGTAAAAGAAACCCCACATTTTAGACAAACAGGTGCACTGGTGAGCCACTTAAGAGACACGCCTATGTCTGACCTTTTTGTCAACACTTAACAGCCGAAAACTCTGATGTGTGCAGAGATGTATAGTAACGAAGTAGAACTACTTCACTACTGTACTTAAGTACTAAAAGGCAGTATCTGTACTCTACTGAAGTATTATTTTTTTCTCCTACTTCCACTTTTACTTCAGTACATATTTTCGATGAGTTTAATACTTTTACTCCAATACATTTTTTATGTGCTGCATAGTTACTCGTTACACTCAAATGTTACGAATCATTCCAAACCTACATTATCACTGCCGGAGCGGTGATACACATTAGAAACACACACAGATTGTGGTCTAAACCAATAGGAGATAGTGAAGAGCGGACCCCTCCCTCCCTCTCACTCACAAATATGAGCCGCAGTTGTGGACAAATGTGAAGTGAAGAGAGAACCAAAGTGCACGAGAGAGACCGATAGAGAGAGAGAATTCGCGAGAAAGGGCGAGTGTGCGCGAAAGAAGGAAACCTAAATACATTGAAACATCTTGTACCTTTACCTATTACCATTACATCGACTAATATTTTATTAATTCTGAATTCTCTATTGCCATATTAGTTAAATTAATCTGAACATTCCTGTCCTTGTACTCCTGCTACAGCCAAAGCAATTGTGAGTGTCCTTTAGCTTAAACATTTGAAATAATATAAACAATATTATATTCAAACTTTTGACTGTTTTCTTTAATAACTACATTACACAATACTTGTACTTTTACTTTCAGTACTTGAGTAGTATATTTTAAAATAAACTACTTGCAATACTTAAGTACAAAACATGTTTAATACTTCAGTACTTCCACTTAAGTGGTGTGCTCACTTTTTTGATAGAGCACTTGTACTTTTACTCAAGTCTGGGTCCCTAGTACTTTATACATCTCTGGATGTGTGTGCCAAATTTAAAGTTCAACTAAGCACGCCAAGAGCCTTAAACATGCCTGAAATTAAAGTAAAGTTTGACGCGTTGCCATGAGAACAGCGTTCGAGATGTCTAAAATTCCTTCGCAATTTATCATCTACAATGTCTCGGCATCATGTTGACCACTTCTGGTGTCAATCGCATGAATCCCATACGAGGAGTATTTAAAGGTTCACAGCATGTAACTGTCAGCCTTAAATATGTGTAAAAATGAAAGTAAAGTTTGATGCATTGCCATGGGAACAGCGTTTGAGATATCATAATCCCTTCACAATTTATCATCTACAATGTCTCGGCATCATGTTGACCACTTTTGGTGTCAATCGCATGAAAATCCTAGAAGGAGTATTTAAAAGTTAACTGTATGGAACTGAAAGGCTTAAATATGCCTTTAAAATGAAAGTAAAGTTTGACGCGTTGCCATGGGAACAGCGTTTGAGATATCAAAAATCCCTTCGCAATTTATCATCTACAATGTCTCGGCATCATGTTGACCACTTCTCGTGTAAATCGCATGAAAATCCTAGAAGGAGTATTTAAAAGTTAACTGTATGGAACTGAAAGGCTTAAATATGCCTTTAAAATGAAAGTAAAGTTTGACGCGTTGCCATGGGAACAGCGTTTGAGATATCAAAAATCCCTTCGCAATTTATCATCTACAATGTCTCGGCATCATGTTGACCACTTTTGGTGTCAATCGCATGAAAATCCTAGAAGGAGTATTTAAAAGTTAACTGTATGGAACTGAAAGGCTTAAATATGCCTTTAAAATGAAAGTAAAGTTTGACGCGTTGCCATGGGAACAGCGTTTGAGATATCAAAAATCCCATCGCAATTTATCATCTACAATGTCTCGGCGTCATGTTGACCACTTCTCGTGTAAATCGCATGAAAATCCTAGAAGGAGTATTTAAAAGAACATTGCATGGAACTTTCAAAAAAATCCAGCTTTGTGACTGACACACTTCCTGGCGCCTGGTGGTGGCGCTATACCCGAGACTCACAATAGGCACATCGATGCGATCGGAATCTTCAGACGAACAAACACCCCGCGTGTCATTACAATAAGACATTTTTTGCTTTAGATATTAGACACTTCCTGTTTCTCTGATTACGCCACAACTTTGTCGGCTCGCCATGGCAGAACCGTTCGAGATATCAAAAATCCCTTCGCAATTTAGCAAGTCCAATGTCTCGACATCATGTTCACCACTTTTGGTGTCAATCGCATGCATCCTCTAGGAGGAGTATTCAAAAGTTCAACGCATGCATTTTTTAAACAATCCAAAATAGCTGACTTCCTGTTGGGCGGAGCTTAAATGTTAGAGGGCGAAAGTTGTTCGGGTCGATGAGATCTATATGCGTACCAACTCTCGTACATGTGCGTACATGTTTGCACGATCTGTGCATCAATGTTTTATTTTGCATTACAGGGGGCGCTACAGAGCCCCCGTGCCACGCCCGTGTTCCAGCCTTTGCCCGTTTGCAATGACGGACGACTCTGACGTCTGTGCCAAATTTCAAGAGTTTTCGAGTATGTTAAGGCACCCAAAATGCCCAAAAGTGTTAAAAAAATAAATAAAATATAGCTGCAAGCAGCAATGGCGGGCCCTCGCACTTTATTTTACCGCCACACAGTGCCTCCGAGAAAACGATGCACAGTGGGCATGTGCATCAAGTGGGTTAATATCAGTGGACTATTTCATGTTGCTACTGATCCATCTAGGTACTGTAGGTAAAAGAAACCCCACATTTTAGACAAACGGGGGCGCTAGTGAGACACTAAATAGACATGCCTTTATCTGACTTTTTGTCAACACTTAACAACCGACAACTCTGATGTGTGTGGCAAATTTAAATTTAATCTAAGCACGCAAAGAGCCTTAAATATGCCTGAAATAAAAGTAAAGTTTGACGTGTTGCCATGGGAACAGCGTTCGAGGTGTCAAAAATTCCTTCGCAATTTAGCATCTACAATGTCTCAGCATCATGTTGACCACTTTTGGTGTCAATCGCATGAATCCCATACGAGGAGTATTCAAAAGTTCACAGCATGTAACTGTCAGTCTTAAATATGTGTAAAAATGAAAGTAAAGCTTGACACGTTGCCATGGGAACAGCGTTCGAGATATCAAAAATCCCTTCACAATTTAGCATCTACAATGTCTCAGCATCATGTTGACCACTTCTGGTGTCAATAACATTATTTACCTAGAAGGAGTATTTAAAAGAACATTGCATGCAACTGTAATGCTTAAATAAGCCTTTAAAATGAAAGTAAAGCTTGACACGTTGCCATGGGAACAACATTCGAGATATCAAAAATCCCTTCGCAATTTATCATCTACAATGTCTCAGCATCATGTTGACCACTTTTGGTGTCAATCGAATGAATATCCTAGAAGGAGTATTTAAAAGAACATCGGATGGAACTGTCAAAAAAATCCACCTTTGTGACTGACACACTTCCTGGCGCCTGGTGGTGGCGCTATACCCGAGACTCACAATAGGCACATCGATGCGATCGGAATCTTCAGACGAACAAACGCCCCGCGTGTCATCACAATAAGACATTTTTTGCCTTAGATATTAGACACTTCCTGTTTCTCTGATTTCGCCATGACTTTGTCGCTTCGCCATGGCAGAACCGTTCGAGATATCAAAAATCCCTTCGCAATTTAGCAAGAACAATGTCTCGACATCATGATCACCACGTTTGGTGTCAATCCCATGAATCCCCTAGAAGGAGTATTCAAAAGTTCACCGCATGCATTTTTTAAACAATCCGAAATAGCCGACTTCCTGTTGGGCGGAGCTTAAATGTTAGAGGGCGAAAGTTGTTCGGGTCGATGAGATCTATATGTGTACCAACTCTCGTACATGTGCGTACATTTTTGCCCGATCTGTGCCCCAATGTTTGTTTTTGAATTACAGGGGGCGCTACAGAGCTCCCTTGCCACGCCCGTATTCCAGCCTTTGCATGAGCCTAGTGGCACGCGACTCTGACGTGTGTGCCAAATTTCAAGACTTTTCGAGTATGTTAAGGCTCCCAAATTAGCACAAGTGTTGAAAAAAATAAAAAAAAAAAAAATAATAAATTCGAGCAAAAACAATAGGGCTTCGCACCTTTCGGTGCAGGCCATTCTGGCCTGCTCCTCGGTGCTCGGGCCCTAATAAATAAATAAATAATAAATTCGAGCAAAACCAATAGGGCTTCGCACCTTTCGGTGCAGGCCATTCTGGCCTGCTCCTCGGTGCTCGGGCCCTAAATATAGCTGCAAGCAGCAATGGCGGGCCCTCGCACGTTTTTTTACCGCTACACGGTGCGTCCGAGAAAACGATGCACGGTGGGCAAGGGCATCAAGTGGGTAAAATATCAGTGGGCTATTTAATGTTGTTTCTGAGCCATTTGGGGACTGTAGGTAAAAGAAACCCCACATTTTAGACAAACAGGGGCACTAGTGAGCCACTTAAGAGACACGCCTATGTCTGACCTTTTTGTCAACACTTAACAGCCGAAAACTCTGATGTGTGTGCCAAATTTAAAGTTCAACTAAGCACGCCAAGAGCCTTAAACATGCCTGAAATTAAAGTAAAGTTTGACGCGTTGCCATGGAAACAGCGTTCAAGATGTCAAAAATTCCTTCGCAATTTATCATCTACAATGTCTCGGCATCATGTTGACCACTTTTGGTGTCAATCACATGAATCCCATACGAGGAGTATTTAAAGGTTCACAGCATGTAACTGTCAGCCTTAAATATGTGTAAAAATGAAAGTAAAGTTTGATGCATTGCCATGGGAACAGCGTTCGAGATATCAAAAATCCCTTCGCAATTTATCATCTACAATGTCTCGGCATCATGTTGACCACTTCTCGTGTCAATCGCATGAAAATCCTAGAAGGAGTATTTAAAAGTTAACTGTATGCAACTGAAAGGCTTAAATATGCCTTTAAAATGAAAGTAAAGTTTGACAGGTTGCCATGGGAACAGCGTTTGAGATATCAAAAATCCCTTCGCAATTTATCATCTACAATGTCTCGGCATCATGTTGACCACTTCTCGTGTCAATCGCATGAAAATCCTAGAAGGAGTATTTAAAAGTTAACTGTATAAAACTGAAAGGCTTAAATATGCCTTTAAAATGAAAGTAAAGTTTGACGCGTTGCCATGGGAATACCGTTTGAGATATCAAAAATCCCTTCGCAATTTATCATCTACAATGTCTCGGCATCATGGTGACCACTTTTGGTGTCAATCATATGAAAATCCTAGAAGGAGTATTTAAAAGAACATTGCATGGAACTTTAAAAAAAATCAGGCTTTGTGACTGACACACTTCCTGGCGCCTGCTGGTGGCGCTATACCCGGGAGTTACAATAGGCACATCGATGCGATCGGAATCTTCAGATGAACAAACACCCCGCGTGTCATTACAATAAGACATTTTTTGCCTTAGATATTAGACACTTCCTGTTTCTCTGATTTCGCCACAACTTTGTCGGCTCGCCATGGCAGAACCGTTCGAGATATCAAAAATCCCTTCGCAATTTAGCAAGTCCAATGTCTCGACATCATGATCACCACTTTTGGTGTCAATCGCATGATTCCTCTAGGAGGAGTATTCAAAAGTTCAACGCATGCATTTTTTTAAACGATCCAAAATAGCTGACTTCCTGTTGGGCGGAGCTTAAATGTTAGAGGGCGAAAGTTGTTCGGGTCGATGAGATCTATATGCGTACCAACTCTCGTACATGTGCGTACATGTTTGCACGATCTGTGCATCAATGTTTTTTTTTGCATTACAGGGGGCGCTACAGAGCCCCCGTGCCACGCCCGTGTTCCAGCCTTTGGATTTCTGCGATGACGGACGACTCTGACGTCTGTGCCAAATTTCAAGAGTTTTCGAGTATGTTAAGGCACCCAAAAAGTCCAAAAGTGTTAAAAAAAATAAAAAAAAATAAAAATAAATATAGCTGCAAGCAGCAATGGCGGGCCCTCGCACGTTTATTTTCCGCTACACGGTGCCTCCGAGAAAACGATGCACGGTGGGCAAGTGCATCAAGTGGGTAAATATCAGTGGACTATTTTATGTTGTTACTGACCCATTTGGGGACTGTAGGTAAAAGAAACCCCATATTTAAACAAACGGGGGCGCTAGTAAGCCACTAAATAGACACGCCTTTATCTGACCTTTTTGTCAACACTTTACAGCTGACAGCTCTCATGTGTGTGTCAAATTTAAAGTTAATCTAAGCATGCCACGAGCCTTAAATATGCCTGAAATTAAAGTAAAGTTTGAAGCGTTGCCATGGCAACAGTGTTCGAGATGTCAAAAATTTCTTCGCAATTTGGCATCTACAATGTCGCAGCATCATGTTGACCACTTTTGGTGTCAATCGCATTAACATTCTAGGAGGAGTATTTAAAAGAACATCACATGGAACTGTCAAAAAAATCAACCTTTGTGACTGCAACACTTCCTGGCGCCTGGTGGTGGCGCTATACCCGAGACTCACAATAGGCACATCGATGCATTCAGAATCTTCAGACGAACAAACACCCTGTGTGTCATCACAATAAGACATTTTTTACCTTAGATATTAGACACTTCCTGTTTCTCTGATTTCGCCATGAATTTGTCGCCTCGCCATGGCAGAACCGTTTGAGATATCAAAAATCCCTTCGCAATTTAGCAAGTACAATGTCTCGGCATCATGATCACCACGTTTGGTGTCAATCCCATGAATTCTCTAGAAGAAGTATTCAAAAGTTCACCGTATGCATTTTTGAAACCATCCAAAATGGCCGACTTCCTGTTGGGCGGAGCTAATAGGTTTGATTGTGAAAGTTGTTCGGGTCGATGGGATCTATATACGTACCAACTCTCGTACATGTGCGTACATGTTTGCCTGATTTGTGCACCAATAAAAATTTTTGCATTACAGGGGGCGCTACAGAGCCCTACTGCCACGCCCATGTTCCAGCATTTGCCCGGTCCTAATGGCCGACAACTTTGAGGTCTGTGCCAAATTCCCGGTGTTTTCGAGCATGTTAAGGCACCCAAAGTGCATGCCAAGTGCTTAAATATGCCTGAAAATGAAAGTAAAGTTTGACGTGTTACCATGGGAGCAGCATTTGAGATATCAAAAATCCCTTCGCAATTTATCATCTACAATGCCTCAACATCATGTTGACCACTTTTGGTGTCAATCGCATGAAAATCCTAGGAGGAGTATTTAAAAGAATTTCGCATGGAACTGTCAAAAAAATCCATCTTTGTGACTGACACACTTCCTGGCGCCTGGTGGTGGCGCTATACCCGGGAGTCACAATAGGCACATCGATGCGATCGGAATCTTCAGACGAACAAACGTCCTGCGTATCATTACAATAAGACATTTTTTGCCTTAGATATTAGACACTTCCTGTTTCTCTGATTTCGCCATGAATTTGTCGCTTCGCCATGGCAGAACCGTTTGAGATATCAAAAATCCCTTCGCAATTTAGCAAGTACAATGTCTCGACATCATGTTCACCGTGTTTGGTGTCAATCGCATAAATCCCCTAGGAGGAGTATTTAAAAGTTCATCACATGCGTTTTTGAAACAATCAAAAATGGCCGACTTCCTGTTGGGCGGAGCTAATAGGTTTAAGTGCAAAAGTTGTTCGGGTCGATGAGTTCTATATGTGTACCAAGTCTCGTACATGTGCGTACATTTTTGCCCGATCTGTGCCTCAATGTTTGTTTTTGAATTACAGGGGGCGCTACAGAGCTCCCTTGCCACGCCTGTGGTCCGGCCTTTGCCCGGACCTGATGGCCAACGACTCTGACGTCTGTGCAAAATTTCAAGAGTTTTTGAGTATGTTAAGCCTCCCAAATTGCCCCGAAACGTAAAAAAAAAAAAAAAAAAATAATAATAATAAAAAATATAGCTGCAAGCAGCAATGGCGGGCCCTCGCACGTTTTTTTACCGCTACACGGTGCGTCCGAGAAAACGATGCACGGCGGGCAAGGGCATCAAGTGGGTAAAATATCAGCGGGCTATTTAATGTTGTTTCTGAGCCATTTGGGGACTGTAGGTAAAAGAAACCCCACATTTTAGACAAACAGGGGCACTAGTGAACCACTTAAGAGACACGCCTATGTCTGACCTTTTTGTGCACACTTAACAGTCGAAAACTCTGATGTGTGTGCCAAATTTAAAGTTCAACTAAGCACGCCAAGAGCCTTAAACATGCCTGAAATTAAAGTAAAGTTTGACGTGTTGCCATGGGAACAGCTTTTGAGATGTCAAAAATTCCTTTGCAATTTATCATCTACAATGTCTCGGCATCATGTTGACCACTTCCGGTGTCAATAACATTATTTCCTCAGGAGGAGTATTTAAAAGTTTACCGCATACAGCTGTAAGGTTTAAATATGCCTTAAAAATGAAAGTAAAGTTTGACAGGTTGCCATGGGAACAGCGTTTGAGATATCAAAAATCCCTTCACAATTTATCATCTACAATGTCTCGGCATCATGCTGACTGCTTCTCGTGTCAATCGCATGAAAATCCTGGAAGGAGTATTTAAAAGAACATCGGATGGAACTGTCAAAAAAATCCACCTTTGTGACTGACACACTTCCTGGCGCCTGGTGGTGGCGCTATACCCGGGAGTCACAATAGGCACATCGATGCGATCAGAATCTTCAGACGAACAAACACAATGCGTGTCATCACAATAAGACCCTTTTTACCTTAGATATTAAACACTTCCTGTTTCTCTGATTTCGCCATGAATTTGTCGCCTTGCCATGACAGAACCCTTCGAGATATCAAAAATCCCTTCGCAATTTAGCAAGTTCAATATCTTGACATCATGATCACCACGATTGGTGTCAATCCCATGTATCCCCTCGGAGGAGTATTCAAAAGTTCACTGCATGCATTTTTTAAACAATCCAAAATGGCCGACTTCCTGTTGGGCGGAGCTAATAGGTTAGAGTGCGAAAGTTGTTCGGGTTGATGAGATCTATATGTTTACCAATTTTCATACATGTGCGTACATTTTTGCCCAATCTGTGCACTACTGTTTGTTTTTGAATTACAGGGGGCGCTACAGAGCCCCCGTGCCACGCCCGTGTTCCAGCCTTTGGCTTTCGGCGATGACGGACGACTCTGACGTCTGTGCCAAATTTCAAGAGTTTTCGAGTATGTTAAGGCCCCCAAAATGCCCAAAAGTGTTGAAAAAAATAAAAAAAATAATAATAAAAATAATAATCCGAGCAAAAACAATAGGGCTTCGCACCTTTCGGTGCAGGCCATTCTGGCCTGCTCCTCGGTGCTCGGGCCCTAATAATAATCCGAGCAAAAACAATAGGGCTTCGCACCTTTCGGTGCAGGCCATTCTGGCCTGCTCCTCGGTGCTCGGGCCCTAAATATAGCTGCAAGCAGCGATGGCGGGCCCTCGCACGTTTTTTTACCGCTACACGGTGTGTCCGAGAAAACGATGCACGGTGGGCAAGGCAATCAAGTGGGTAAATATCAGTGGGCTATTTAATGTTGTTACTGACCCATTTGGGGGACTGTAGGTAAAAGAAACCCCACATTTTAGACAAACGGGGGCGCTAGTGAGCCACTTAAGAGACACGCCTTTGTCTGACCTGTTTGTGCACACTTAACAGCCGACAACTCTCATGTGTGTGCCAACTTTTAGGTTAATATAAGCACGCCAAGAGCCTTAAATATGCATGAAATAAAAGTAACATTTGCGGAGTTGCCATGGGAACAGTGTTCGAGATATCAAACATCCCTTCGCAATTTATCATCTACAATGTCTCTGCATCATGTTGACAACTTCTGGAGTCAATCGCATGAATATGCTAGAAGGAGTATTTAAAAGAACATCGGCGTCAACTGAAAGGCTTAAATATGCCTTTAAAATGAAAGTAAAGTTTGACGCGTTGCCATGGGAACAACGTTCGAGATATCAAAAATCCCTTCGCAATTTATCATCTACTATGTCTCAACATCATGTTGACCACTTTTGGTGTCAATCGCAGGAATATTCTAGAAGGAGTATTTAAAAGAACATCGCATACAAAATCCACCTTTGTGACTGTCACACTTCCTGGCGCCGGGTGGTGGCGCTATACCCGGGAGTCACAATAGGCACATCGATGCGATTGGAATCTTCAGACGAACAAACACCCCGCGTGTCATCACAATAAGAAATTTTTTGCCTTAGATATTAGACACTTCCTGTTTCTCTGATTTCGCCATGACTTTGTCGCTTCGCCATGGCAGAACCGTTCGAGATATCAAAAATCCCTTCGCAATTTAGCAAGAACAATGTCTCGGCATCATGATCACCACGTTTGGTGTCAATCCAATGTATTCCCTCGGAGGAGTATTCAAAAGTTCACCACATGCATTTTTTAAACAATCCAAAATGGCCGACTTCCTGTTGGGCGGAGCTTAAATGTTAGAGGGCGAAAGTTGTTCGGGTCGATGAGATCTATATGTGTACCAACTTTTATGCATGTGTGAACATTTTTGCCCGATCTGTGCCCCAATGTTTGTTTTTGCATTACAGGGGGCGCTACAGAGCCCCCATGCCACGCCCGTATTCCAGCCTTTGCCCAGACCTGATGGCCGACGACTCTGACGTCTGTGCCAAATTTCAAGAGTTTTCGAGTATGTTTAGGCACCCAAAGTGCCCAAAAGTGTTAAAAAAAATAATAATAATAATAAAAATAAAAAAAATAATAATCCGAGCAAAAACAATAGGGCTTCGCACCTTTCGGTGCAGGCCATTCTGGCCTGCTCCTCGGTGCTCGGGCCCTAATAATAATCCGAGCAAAAACAATAGGGCTTCGCACCTTTCGGTGCAGGCCATTCTGGCCTGCTCCTCGGTGCTCGGGCCCTAAATATAGCTGCAAGCAGCGATGGCGGGCCCTCGCACGTATTTTTACCGCTACACGGTGCCTCCGAGAAAACGATGCACGGTGGGCAAGTGCATCAAGTGGGTAAATATCGGTGGACTATTTATGTTGTTACTGACCCAATTGGGGACTGTAGGTAAAAGAAACCTCACATTTTGGACAAACGGGGGCGCTAGTGAGCGACTTAAGAGGCACACCTATGTCTGACCTGTTTGTCAACACTTAACAGTTGACAACTCTGATGTGTGTGCCAAATTTGAAGTTAATCTAAGCATGCCAAGAGGCTTAAATATTCCTGAAATAATAGTAAACTTTGATGCGTTGCCATGGCAACAGCGTTCGAGATGTCAAAAATCCCTTCGCATTTTATCATCTCCAATGTCTCAGCATCATGTTGACCACGTTTGGTGTCAATCGCATGAATATCCTAGAAGGAGTATTGAAAAGTTCAATGCATGCAACTGAAGGGCTTAAATATGCCTTTAAAATGAAAGTAAAGTTTGACGCGTTGTCATGGGAACAACGTTCGAAATATCAAAAATCCCTTCGCAATTTATCATCTACTATGTCTTGGCATCATGTTGATTACTTTTGGTGTCAATCGCATAAACATTCTAGGAGGAGTATTTAAAAGAACATCACATGGAACTGTCAAAAAAATCAACCTTTGTGACTGCAACACTTCCTGGCGCCTGGTGGTGGCGCTATACCCGAGACTTACAATAGGCACATCGATGCGATCGGAATCTTCAGACGAACAAATACCCCGCGTGTCATCACTATAAGACATTTTTTGCCTTAGATATTAGACACTTTCTGTTTCTCTGATTTCGCCATGACTTTGCCGCTTCGCCATTGCAACACCGTTCGAGATATCAAAAATCCCTTCGCAATTTAGCAAGTCCAATGTCTTGACATCATGATCACCACGTTTGGTGTCATTTGCTTGAATCCCCTAGGAGGAGTATTCAAAAGTTCACCGCATGCATTTTTTAAACAATCCAAAATGGCGGACTTCCTGTTGGGCGGAGCTAAAATGTTAGAGGGCGAAAGTTGTTCGGGTCGATGAGATCTATATGTGTACCAACTTTCGTAAATGTGCGTACATGTTTGCCCGATCTGCGTACTACTGTTTGTTTTTGCATTACAGGGGGCGCTACAGAGCCCCCGTGCCACGCCCGTGTTCCAGCCTTTGTCCGTTCGCAATGACGGACGACTCTAACGTCTGTGCCAAATTTCAAGAGTTTTCGAGTATGTTAAGGCACCCAAAATGCCCAAAAGTGTTAAAAAAAAAAAAAAAATAAAAAAAAAAATAATAATAAAAAATATAGCTGCAAGCAGCGATGGCGGGCCCTCGCACGTTTGTTTACCGCTACACGGTGCCTCCGAGAAAACGATGCACGGTGGGCAAGTGCATCAAGTGGGTAAATATCATGCTGCTACTGACCCATTTAGGTACTGTAGGTAAAAGAAACCCCACATTTTAGACAAACGGGGGCGCTAGTGAGCCACTTAATAGACACGCCTTTATCTGACGTTTTTGTCAACACTTAACAGCCGACAAATCTGATGTGTGTGCCAAATTTAAAGTCAATCTAAGCACACCAAGAGCCTTAAATATGCCTGACATAAAAGTAAAGTTTGACACGTTGCCATGGGAACAGTGTTAGAGATGTCAAAAATTCCTTCGCAATTTAGCGTCTACAATGTCTCAGCATCATGTTGACAACTTCTGGTGTGAATTGCATTATTTCCCTAGAAGGAGTATTAAAAAGAACATTGCATGCGACTGTCAGGCTTAAATAAGCCTTTAAAATGAAAGTAAAAAGTTTGACGCGTTGCCATGGGAACAGCGTTTGAGATATCAAAAATCCCTTCACTATTTATCATCTCCAATGTCTCGGCATCATGTTGACCACGTTTGGTGTCAATCGCATGAATATCCTAGAAGGAGTATTGAAAAGTTCACTGCATGCAACTGAAGGGCTTAAATATGCCTTTAAAATGAAAGTAAAGTTTGACGCGTTGTCATGGGAACAACGTTTGAGATATCAAAAATCCCTTCGCAATTTATCATCTACTATGTCTTGGCATCATGTTGACCACTTTTGGTGTCAATCGCATAAACATTCTAGGAGGAGTATTTAAAAGAACATCACATGGAACTGTCAAAAAAATCAACCTTTGTGACTGCAACACTTCCTGGCGCCTGGTGGTGGCGCTATACCCGAGACTTACAATAGGCACATCGATGCGATCGGAATCTTCAGACGAACAAACACCCCACGTGTCATCACTATAAGACATTTTTTGCATTAGATATTAGACACTTCCTGTTTCTCTGATTTCGCCATGACTTTGCCGCTTCGCCATGGCAACACCGTTCGAGATATCAAAAATCCCTTCGCAATTTAGCAAGTCCAATGTCTTGACATCATGATCACCACATTTGGTGTCATTTGCATGAATCCCCTAGGAGGAGTATTCAAAAGTTCACCGCATGCATTTTTTAAACAATCCAAAATGGCGGACTTCCTGTTGGGCGGAGCTAAAATGTTAGAGGGCGAAAGTTGTTCGGGTCGATGAGATCTATATGTGTACCAACTTTCGTAAATGTGCGTACATGTTTGCCCGATCTGTGCACTCCTGTTTGTTTTTGCATTACAGGGGGCGCTACAGAGCCCCCGTGCCACGCCCGTGTTCCAGCCTTTGGCTTTCGGCGATCACGGACGACTCTGATGTCTGTGCCAAATTTCAAGAGTTTTCGAGTATGTTAAGGCCCCCAAAATGTCCAAAAGTGTTGAAAAAAAAAAAAAAAAAAAAAAAAATAAAAATAATAATCCGAGCAAAAACAATAGGGCTTCGCACCTTTCGGTGCAGGCCATTCTGGCCTGCTCCTCGGTGCTCGGGCCCTAAAAATAATAAATTCGAGCAAAAACAATAGGGCTTCGCACCTTTCGGTGCAGGCCATTCTGGCCTGCTCCTCGGTGCTCGGGCCCTAATAAAAATAATAAATTCGAGCAAAACCAATAGGGCTTCGCACCTTTCGGTGCAGGCCATTCTGGCCTGCTCCTCGGTGCTCGGGCCCTAATTATATATTAAAGAAATTGGTTACAAGCATATTTAAGTGAAAAACAAGTACAAGAAATTGCATCTTTCTGCTTTCCCATATTGTTTTGCCTAGTGTTGGTGGTTTCTGTAGTTCATAACCATTATTTTGATTCCAATAAAAAATTAATTCATTAGAACTGTGTGGTACTGTAAAATTAGTCAATAGAGGGCTGCCATGTGAAGGCTAAGTACCATTAACCCCTTTTATTTATTTATTTTTAAAATTTTAGAATGTGTTTTTTGTGCCTTTTTTAACACTTTTCTTGTTTATACATATATTTTTTATATTCTTCAGTTGTTTCCTCTTATTCTGGTTTATTTTGTATACTTTTTTTGCATTGTGACCTTCACTAGATTATAGAGGTTGATTATAGTGATTCTCACAATTCCCAACTTAACATGGTCCAAAAATAGTCCATATGCCATCCAACTGCACTGTTGTGTTCAGCAGACAGTTGTGCAGATACAGTGGATCATCTGCAGTAGGCTTTCTGGAGCAGCAGTCTTTCCATTGCATAGACCCCACAGGTCAGGTCGTGTAAGGTCACTTTACTTTGCCTTGGTTAGCTTTTAAGTTTAGTACCACTTCAGAGTGGGTTTGTTTGTGCTGGCTGGGAGTACACTGCATTAGTCCAGTCTGGACATGACAAGAGCCTGGGACTAGAACTTGTGTAGCATGCTCAGATAGAAAATGTCACGACTGGTAACAGGAGTGAGGACGCAAGTGCAGGGTTCACCATGAAATAAATAACATTTAATATAAAATGAACAGAAACAAAACACGAGGAGTAAAACAGCAACACAGGAACATCCAAAATGTGACACGGGGAACAGACAGGGTAGTAATGACAATGACAATGAACCGGCGACAGGTGAGAAACAGACAGCAGTATAAATACACAACACTTAACAGGGAACAGGTGTGATGAATCAGTCCGTGAATGTCCAGGTGACGTAATCGGAGAGACAAACAAAACATGACACGGATCACCGTGACATGACCCCTCCCTCTAAGAGTGGCTACCAGACACTCACCTAAACAAAACAAACACAAAAGTCTGGTAGCGAGAGTCCAAGGGAGGGGTGGAGGGCTTGGGGACCCTGGCGAAGCCGGCAGCCGCCGGGATGAGACCAACAGGAACGGTAGGCCGGACTGCGCCAGGAGAACCGGAGCGATCGCTCCGAGAACCGAGGCAGACGAATTACCCCCCTCCTGGGAATCGCCGACGATCAGCTGCCCCCGGAAGTCATCTCCCATCCCCTCGCGGACACGGAGACCCTCTCACGGTAGCCACCCCGGGGAAATGATCGGGCGTGGTCCGTTCCGGATCCCCCTGCGAGCAGGATGGTGGTTCTCCGAGGGACCGTCGACGACGACTCAACCATTGGGGGACCGCCTGGGCCGATCCTCCTCCCGCATGCTCGCAGGAGCGAGCGATCGCTCACGGTGGTCCCCAAGAGACATCGGGGCTGATGGGGAATGAACCCCGATGTCACTACTCCCCCTCGACGAAACTCCTGGGGGAGCCGCCCTCCGTGAACCCGCTGCGTCCAGTCTGGCCGGATCATTCTGTCACGACTGGTAACAGGAGTGAGGACGCAAGTGCAGGGTTCACCATGAAATAAATAACATTTAATATAAAATGAACAGAAACAAAACACGAGGAGTAAAACAGCAACACAGGAACATCCAAAATGTGACACGGGGAACAGACAGGGTAGTAATGACAATGGCAATGATCCGGCGACAGGTGAGAAACAGACAGCAGTATAAATACACAACACTTAACAAGGAACAGGTGTGATGAATCAGTCCGTGAATGTCCATGTGACGTAATCGGAGAGACAAACAAAACATGACACGGATCACCGTGACAGAAAAGGTCTAATTTTACTAATGTTGTAGAGAATGAATCTACAAGAGCGGGTGGTGCTGGCAACATGCTCTTTGAAACTAAGCTGACCATCACTGACCAAACCCAGGTTTCTGGCTGTCCTGAAAGGCGTAATGGTGAAAGAACCAAGTTGAATGAAAAGATTGTGATGAATGTTAGGGCTAGATGATATAACAAGCAGTTTTGTCTTTGCGAAGTTCAGCTGGAGATGATAATCCTTCATCCAGAGTGGCATAGCAGAGGTAGGAAAAGCCATGTTTCTTGAATGATAGAACTGAGGAATGTCATGTCAATGTCATAGAAAAGAGCAGTGGTCCAAGCACTGAGCCTTGAGGTACCCCGGTATTAAGAAGTTGGGGTTCAGAGACGTCACCTCTCCAGGATACTCTAAATTACCTCCCTGAGAGGTAAGACCTGAACCATAGTAGTGCCGTGCCAGCTACAACCATAGCCTTGAGGGTCGACAGGAGGATGTGGGGATTGACAATGTCAACAGTGGCAGATAGATCCAGTAGGGTCAGTACAGATTATTTGCCCTTGTCTGCCTTAGAGCTTCCATGACTGAGAGCAGCGCAGTTTCGGTGTAGTGACCCCTCTTGAAACCAGACTCGTTGCTGTCTAGGAGATTATTTTGTGTGAAGAAGGAGGAGAGCTGCTCTAAAACCACACGCTCAAGAGTCTTGGCAATGAAGGCAGGAAGAGATAGTGTTCTGTAGTTTTCTAACGTTGCAGGATTAATTGTGTGCTTCTTTAGCAGTGGTGTTATCCAGGCCTCTTTAAAAGCTGTGGGGAATGTACCAGTGGAAAGAGATGAATTGGTCATGTGGGTGAGAGCAGGGATAACCAATGGAGTAATGGCCTGAAGGAGATGGGTGGGTATGGGATCTAGCGGGCAGGTAGTCAGGTGGTTAGAAACAAAGATTGTGGAAACATCTGGTTCCGCTACAAGGGAGAAAGAGGGGAGCAAGCATGCATCAGAAGTTTGAACATGTGCAAGAGGTGGCAGTGGAGAGAACGAACTGCTGATAGTGTTAGTTTTCTTCACAAAGAAAGAAGCAAAATCGTCAGCCATTAAATCAGATGAACGTGGGGGGGGGCGGTTAAAGGTTCAAGTTATATTTAAAAATATAACTTTTTAAAGTTATATTTTTTGGCCTTTTATTTAAACAGTGATAGAGGAGAGGACAGGAAAGAGAGAGGGTAAGGGATCGGCAAATTACCACAAGCCGGGAATCGAACTCAGGTCGCCGAAAGTACCACATGTCGGAGCGCTGCCCACTACACCATCAGCTCCAACGATAAAACTTATCTTGCATTTAGCGATGGTAATAATGATGATTCTCTCAGACCAATCAGACCAATCAGTTATCTACAGTGCTTTCACATCATGTTTAGCATCAGTTCAGCTGGCTTGGAACCTCAACTGAGGTTGTACTAAAAAAAGTATTGTTTACTATGTACTGTACCCAGTAAAAGCCCCCAAAAGTGAGCTGAAACGCGTCATCCTAGTTGTCCACCAGTTTCCACCCCCAAATCTGGGTGGGGGTGTGGTTTAAGTAGTCAAGCATGTATTTTGTTTGAACAAAATGGAATACACTGTGCTGCAAACAACATTTCAATGAGGCAAGCAATATGTCTTCTTAATTGCTAACAATTGTGAATTTAGTTTTGTTAGGTTTAGTATAATGCCACTTTTACACTCAAAACATCTATAGAGGATGCATTACATATGTAATACCTTATTCAAATTGAAATGAATAACCATTTTAGAGGGATCACACACAGGTCTCTGTTCGGGCTAATTCAGAGTTGTTTATGATCAAAGTTACACAACTCAAATTTAAGTTATTTTTTGGTGCAATACATTTTACATTGAATGTGAAGTCTGTGTTTTAGCAAGAAAATGGTCTGTGTCTAAAAACACATATTGAGTAGGGGTTACATGGCATAGGCATACATCGTTTACATCTCTGGTTCACCCCAAATAAAGATAAAACCTTGCAGTAATCTCACTAAATCATGTATTCCATAAGTATGTAATCATGTCAGTGAAATTTAGACAAGTCCAATGGATTCATAGACCCATAAATCATGGGATTAGACACCAAGATTACTTGGCTAGCTCAAATAATGAAGGAGTTAGGATATTTTAATGGCTTCCTACCTGTCTTGGACGCCATCTTGAAAATTACAGCTTTCTAGCTGTCAAACTTTGGTAAACTTTAAGTACATTATTAGGGACACCTAATACTACAAAAAACAGCTGAGAAACCTTTTGTCAGAATTTTTTTAGGGTTAGGTGTTTTTTCCATAAATGCAGCCGCCTATTAACTTTCTCACCTTCCCTCCTTCTCTTTGTTTGCTCATGTTTTGCTGGCTTTTCAAATGATAATATAGTTTGTTGCAGCCTTTCCATTTTCATTTGCTTTATTAGATCAGAATTACAGACGTGGAGAGACTCTTTCTTACTCAGCATAAGTTGCACGTTACATAAACATTCTTGCCTTTCTTACTATTCTGATATAAAAGCAGTGCTTATTGTACTTTGTGTTTGCGACCACTACCGTTGAGCCAGGAGTTATTTAAGATTTAAACAAACCTGAAACACTGAGAAGTGGGCTCTTCAACCATGTGAGACCATCTTAAAATGTGAAAAATTATTTCACTGATAACTGAGCGTGATGCTTTAAAGACAGATAAATATTTAACTTATGTGTTTAGCTCAGTTCAAGCAAGTACCTTATCTGTATTACCTTATATTTTTTGTATGTTTTAAACTTTGTTTACACAGCACTTTTGTCCCAGATAATTTATGTAAAACTGGCAGAGAGGCTTCTGTGTGAAAACAAACATGTCCAGTAAATGTTCTGGGGTGGCTCCCATTAAAGTACCTAGTAACATTGCTGTAACATTCACGGAAAGCATTCTGTGTGAACAGGAGGCAGAAACAATGCCGTATGGGGCGTGCCGTAGTGAGGACCTGCGTGTCACAACAAGAAGTTATAGTTAAACTCTTTGACACAAGGATTTTAAGGCAGATCAACATTCACGAAAAGAAATGTCACAAACTTAAGTGAAGCAGAGATCAGGGAGCTCATCACTATCTGCACTGAAGCTGAGATCATTCACCAGCATGACAGAACAGCACATCACGTCCATGGCCGTAGCGGTAGCCAGGGTTTGAAAATTAGTGAGGTCCAGGGGTGTTAAGTGTTAACAAATGCTATCCCAGGAGAAAAAGTGCACTAAAATACACTTTATGTACACTTAGTAAATGTACTATTTTGTGCTCTAAGTTAAAAATTCATTTTAACCTGGGATCTTATGGATTCTGTCTGAACCTTTTTGGCATTTTACACTTAATTAGCAAACTTTAGACGCTGTGAAAAAAACCTACCAAGTGCTTTAAATGCGCCACATTTTTACTGGATCTTTAAAGGAACAGTATGTAAGAAATTTACATCAATTAATCATAAAATTGCCCTGATATTTCACTAGACATTAAGAAATCATTTTCATTTCAACTTATATCACTGACAACAGTGGTCTGGCCAGGATATTGTCATTTAAAAAGTGGAGTTGCAGCCCTCAACTTATGTTTATGTTGTCATGTTGTGTATTGGCCACCAGTTGTGTGATTGCAGTACCAGTTTTAGCCACAAGTTTTGTGATTGCAATACCAGTTTTGGCCACATTCCTACATACTGTTCCTTTAAGGCAGGGGTCGGCAAGTAACTTTGGCCGCGGGCCAATATTTTTTTTAGCCAGTAGATGGCGGGCCACCTGCTGTTGGCACACTTACGTCTTATTTTGAATTAGCCTAGTATTGGCTATCTGATCTTTTGTCAAGAAACATTGTCTTTATTTAAAATATGAAAGACGGCATTAAAAATAGCTAAAAACATGGTTATGAGTCTGTGTATCATTCGTTCAATCGTTTTTTAAATTAAAAACAAAAATGAAAAAATTAACCACCACGGGTTTTCTGATTGTGTGCTCAGATAAAAAATTAATTACTGGATTAGACAATTTTTTTATTGAACACCTTTATAGGCATAATATATAAATGAAATCATTTTAAACAGATCAAGTACTATTAGTGGTAACATATTACAGGCATTTATGCTCTCATGAAAGACTCTTACAGTCCGACTTTTGAACTGTATTCCTTTTTTTATTAATATTTATCCGGGACACACACATACACACCTAAGGTTTAAGGAGGTCTCCGCTTTTTGTCCAGCTCCGACAAGGTTCTATTCAGTAAACCGCTTAAAATACACTCTGTGTTCCCCCGCTTTATTTCCCGACCTGACGGGTCCGCAAAACTTAATGTTGGATCTCGTTCCCAGAATCTCAAATTCAATGTCTCTAACGAAAAAAGAGAGATGAAGTAGCCTATAACAATTATACATGTTATACAAAAATTATGTTCGTGCCAATATAAATATTATTTTAACATTGTATTGTTAGCAGAGAAAAAATGTCACAGAAAAAATAATAAAATATAAATAATAAATTAAATAGGACAAAGCGTCTCACTCAAATTTCTAACCAACATAAACCGAAACCATTGGTTGCAGAGTTGCTGTTCAAACAAATTGCTGAAAATCCTCCTTTGCCAAATTTATTTTTAAAAGGAGGTAAAGATCAAAGAACTATGCGTTAGGAAAATGAATAATGGCTTTATTTTAATAGACATGTTAAAACCATATTTTGGCGGATTACTTTCATTTTTTAACGAATTTACCTGCCCATTTAGTCTTAATAATTAACGGTAAACGTACTTGACTTGCTGTTCTCGAAGGCAGGTCGAACCTAAGGTCGGGCTCGAGCCCCAAGTTCAAGTAACAGAACAGAACAGTAGATTCCTTTAAAACGTCAAAAGTGTAAAAGTTAAAATATTACTGCAGTAAAAGAGTTTATTTTATCATATTTTGTAGTGGTTTCTAAAAGCCTGCAATTACTTTTCAGTAATTTGCGATGTCACGGAGTTTAACGTCTTCACGTGTGACGCATTGACATGATTTACGAGGTAAATTTGCAAATGATTCATGAAGTCATACCTCTGCAATTATTTGATTGATTGTGTTTTAGAAGTATGTTCAAAATCTAATGACAGTTATGATCGCGGATGCGCTGGTAGAGAAAGAGAACGAGAAAGAGCAGCCGGTTATTATACGCATTATTCCACGACGCAAATATTTTTTTATCAGGTAATACATATTATTTGTCAGTGTGTTATACGCGAATAAATAATAATGAAAAAAGTTCAAAAGTCGGACTGTAAGCGAATGAGACTTACCGGAAAGGTTTCTATTCAAACTATTCAAATGTAATCTGTTAGTAGGCTATCGGATCTGTTTAAATTTATTTCATTGGTATATGTCTGCTAAGGTGTTCAATTAAAATTTGTCCGAACCCGTTTTCATTAATTTTTGTTATTTTTGATCTGAGCGCACATTCAGAAAACGAGTCGTTTGATTTTAGTTCAGGAAATAAATAATAGAAAAACAAGTCGTTTTTCTTTATTTATTTTTTGGTTTTGATTTGAAAAAACGAATGAAGGAATGATACACTGGGCCATTTTTGTAAACTGTTATTTTAAAATAAAAAAGTGTGATTAAAAAAAAATTTAAAAAACGGATTTCAAATTAATCCTGCGGGCCAGAAAATATTACTGGCGGGCCACTTTTGGCCCGCGGGCCGCCTGTTGCCGACCCCTGCTTTAAGGTGTGTGTGATTCTGGAAAATCATTGGCAGTGTGCATGAACCAAAAATCAAACGGTCCCAGACAAATCCCGGATCCATTTTCTGTGTATGTTCAGTAATCTCTGTGAAAAAGGCTTTAGAAAAAGATAAGTGTATTTTTATTTGAAGTTTTCAGGCCCTCAGATTGTTCTCGACCTGATTTGTTTTTAAGCTGGAATTTTAGCGCTGTCCTCGGCAGTCAGCTGCTTTTAAAGGAATAGTCTACCCTTTTGCCATATTAAACTATGTTATTATCTCAACCTAGACAAATTAATACATACCTATCTTTTTTCAATGCGTGCACTGCACAGCGCGCCGTGAACGTGCCAGCATCCAGCCCAGCCCCACTCATTCCTATTGTACCAAAAAAAGTTTTATTTTGTGGCACCATACTTACTGGTATAAATTCTCATGTAACAGTCTTTAAATAGGGAAAACACAGAAGTGTTTGGTACCATGGTTTATATAAAGGTAGTGATACACCAATATACACAGTTCCTGTACCACCTACAACCAGATGGTGGGTAAAAGTACACAGAGGCATATCAGAACATACATAAAAAAATACATACACATACAATCACACACATACATCCCATCAATCCATGAAAAACAAAATTCATGATAAACGTAGGTTGATATATAGTTATTTTTAGTTGTCTTTTGAAGTTGTAGATAGAAGGCAACACCTTAAGGCTATCATCAATCCCGTTCCAAATCTGCGGCCCCATACAAACAACACTGATAGTAGCACGCACATGTCAACGATATTATCCTAATATAAGTGGTTTGATTCTCGTTTGGTATGCATGCTGAGGGCTAGAGATAGGAACGAGACTACTCAATCTAGGGTTTCGCCTATTTACAACTTAAAACATAAGGAAGGCATTGTGATATTCATTTAGCTCAGGTTGTCTCAATAATTCAAAGCGATAAAATAGAGGGTGGATTGGAGAGTTTATCTCTGACCAGGACAAAGCTCTTATTACTTTCTTTTGCAAGAATACCAGTTTTTTTTAAATGACTTGTAAAGGTTACATTACAATAATTGAGATGCGGTTCAAAGATAGTTTTATACAACATGAGAAGAGCAGATAAAGGAAGAAAATGTCTAATCTTATAAAACAAGCCCACATATTTTCACAATTTGCATACAAGATGATCAATATGACATTTAAACTTAAGAGCATCTTCAATGAAGACACCCAGAAATTTAGTAGAATACACTCTATTTATCACCTGCCCATTCATTTTAATCAGGCAGTGAGCAGTGTTTTTAAATGTTTATGTTTGATTTGAATAAAATAACATTTGTTTTGCTGACATTTAATGACAATTTGTTACATTTGAACCAAGAGTCTTGTAAGAGTCTAATAACTTTAATTAATTCTGACTTGAGTATATCTTGTAAAATAATTGGGTTCCTGTGCAATGTAAATAAATTTGTATCATCAGGAAAAATAATTTTATGTAATATTTCAGAGTAGTTTACCAAGTCATTTATTTATATATATACAATAAATTAGAGTGGCCCCAAGATGGAGCCTTTAGGGACCCCAAAATGTATGGGATTACAAACAGAGTTATAGTCTTCAACATGAACGTACTGTTCCCTCTCATATAGATAGCTTTTAAACCATTTGAGTGCTTAACTTCTGATTCCATAATGATGCAATGTATGCAGTAAGATATCAAAATCAATGGTATCAAAGGCTTTGATAGGTCCAAGAATACTGACACCACATTTTCCCTCTTATATACAATCATTAATTTTTTTGAGTCAAGTATTGCCATACAGGTTGTACTCTTTTTCCTAAAACCATATTGACAGGGGACAAGAATATTTAATTTATCGAGATAGCCACAGAGTCTATTGTACACCACCTTTTCCATTACATTAGAAATGTGGGTAGAATTGATATGGGCTGATAATTGTTCATATAATTTCTGTCACCCGATTTAAAAATTGTCATTTTAGGTACAATACCAGTAAGTAAAAAGAGGTTAATGCAATGAGCCAGTGGCTCTACAATGACATTCGCAATGGCTTTATCATCTTACTGCATATACCATCCACACCAGTGGAGCATGAGTTCTCCAAGTCCATAATGATCTTAAGGAGCTCAGTACTGTCTGTTGGTATCATGAAAAATGAATGAATGAATGAATGTAACTATTCATGAAAGACACTGCTGTTTGAGAAGACTGTGGGCTAAAATAATCAAAAGTGATAATATTAACTCTTCCAAACCAGCATTTAAAGAAAAAGTTGTCAGCCAGCGCCAGCACCCCCCACGACTTTCACAAAAGTTTAATGCCTTCCAGAAAATGCTCCTCCATAAACACACAAACACACAATATATCAAATGAAAGAACAGACCCCCCGCTTAAAAAAACAAATAAAACATTTCATCCTACCTTCATTTGTTCTCTTTTATCACCTCGTAAATATGGGTAGGTTTCTATAAAATTAGCAAATTTTAAGCAAAAAGCTGAGATAATTCCATTTTTGTAAAGGACTTTTGTTAGAGATTAGATGTAGAGTGATCCTCAAAACATACAGGTGCCGGTCATATAATCAGAATATCATCAAAAAGTTGATTTATTTTACTAATTCCATTCAAAAAGTGAAACTTTTATATTATATTCATTCATGACACACAGACTGATATTTATTTACTTCTTATTATTTTGATGATTATAACTGACCACTAAGGAAAATCCCAAATTCAGTATCTCAGAAAATTAGAATATTAGTTAAGACTGAAAAGTATGAACATGAAAAGTATGAGCATGTACAGCACTCAATACTTAGTTGGGGTTCTTTTTGCCTGAATTACTTCAGCAATGTGGTGTGGCATGGAGTTGATCAGTCTGTGGCACTGCTCAGGTGTTTTGAGACCTCTGATAGTGGCCTTCAGCTCTTCTGCATTGTTGGGTCTGGCTCTAAAACTTTCTGGTATACGACTGCGTTGACCTTGGACCTCATAAAACACAGTGGATCAACACCAGCAGATGACATGGTACCCCAAACCATCACTGACTGTGGAAACTTTTCACTGGAACTCAAGCAACATGGATTTTGTTCCTTCTCCTCTACTCCTTCATACTCTGGGACCCTGATTTTCACAGGAAATGCAAATTTTACTTTCATCAGAGAACATAACTTTGGACCATTCAGCAGCAGTCCAGAAGCGAGATGCTTCTGACGCTGTCTGTTGTTCAAGAGTGGCTTGACACAAGGTATCCGACAGCTGAAACCCAGGTCTTGCATACGTCTGTGTGTAGTGGTTCTTGAAGCACTGACTCCAGCTGCAGTCCACTCTTTGTGAATCTCCCCCACATTTTTTAAAGGGTTTTGTTTCACAGTCCTCTCCAGGGTGCGGTTATCCCTATTGCTTGTACACTTTTTTCTACCACATCTTTTCCTTCGCTTCACCTCTCTATTAACGTGCTTGGACACAGAGCTCTCTGAACAGCCAGCCTCTTTTGCAATGACCTTTTGTGTCTTGCCCTCCTTGTGTAAGGTGTCAGTGGTCGTCTTTTGGACAACTGTCATGTCAGCAGTCTTCCTCATTATTGTGTAGCCTACAGAACTAGACTGAGAGACCATTTAAAGGCCTTTGCAGGTGATTTGAATGTGGCACCAGGTGTCTTCAAATTTAACCTTTTCACGATATTAAGTAAAAAACTTTTTCCCAAATTTGTTTAAACTGTCTTGATATACCAATACATAAGTAAAATGTAAGTACTCTGAAAAAGAGAGTATAAAAATGGAGTGTCTGCAGACCTCTCACAATTGTTTTAAACACAGCTAATTATTTCCATTCACTCCACCCCATCCCTTCTGGGCTTCTTCAAAAGCCACGTCTCAGAACACATGAACGCGTGACACCGACCTGCTCTGCTGGAAGAAGCATTTACCTCAGACGAGCGGAGAGAGCGCAGTGCATGTAGTAACATCATGTCAGAATCACATGTAATAATATACCTAACTGTATCACTATGAATATAAACAAATAGGATGGCTTTTAGTACTCACTATTAAGCTAGCATATCGATACTGGTAAAGTTTAAAATATTTTTTGTTTCATTCGGTAACGAACAAGCTAGTTATATTTATAAGACAAAGATAAAAACAGGTTGCATTGATACACGTTTTTTCATTACCATCAGTGCACAGGTACTTTGATTTTTGAATGTCTGCTGTACTTTTGCTCTTCCTAGATTTCGTGTCTCGTGCACTCTCAAATCAGTTGGATGTGCGCATGTGTGGGCAGATCCTGTAGCAACAGGGGTGGTAGCCATGGGTGCCAGAGAGAGTGACAGTCGTCCAAGCCAATCATTTGTTTCGTCCTGAATGGAAATAATTAGCTGTGTTTTAAACAGTTGTGAGAGGTCTACAGACACTCGACTTTTATACTCTCTTTTTCAGAGTATTTACATTTTACTTATGTATAGATATATAAAGACAGTTCAAACTAATTTGGAAAAAAGTAGACAAGTCCTGCCTATTTTACCTTTAAAGGGATAGTTCACCCAAAAATGAAAATTCTGTTATCATTGACTTACCCTAATGTTGTTGTAAACCTGTATGAGAATTTTGAGATAACATTTTTATTTTAAGTGAATTTTCACGAGAGGTTGTCAGTTTGAATTTAGTGATTCCTCATGATGCCTGTGTAAATATTAGCTCTAATGGGTGTTTGCTAGTCTGATTGTCTTTTTCAGATTTAAATAAATGTGCACATATCGGAAAGCGCATTTATATATGAAACTGAATCCTCTAAATTGTTTTCCCTGTGTATATACAGTGGGGAAAATAAGTATTTGACACATCATCATTTTTATCAGTAAGGGGATTTCTAAATTTCCACCAGATATAGACATTAAGCCAAATATTAAATTCATACAAAGAAATCAGAACATTTAAGTATACAAGTTGAGTCATAATAAATAAAGTGAAATGACACAGGGAATAAGTATTGAACGCATGAAGAGAACAAGGTGCAAAATAGCATAGAAAGCCAGGAGATCACCTGAAATCTGTCAGTATTAAGAGAGAAACCCTGCCCCCTATCAGGACTAATTGATATCAGCTGCTTTAGTCCTAATTGATGGCTTATAAAGGCTTCTCATTACCCAGGAGGCACACAGGAAAGACTTCATGATGGTTAAAAGCAAAGAACTCTCTCAAGATCTTCGTAATCTTATTGTTGAAAGGCATTTTGATTGGTTATAGGTGCATTTCCAGAATGCTGAATGTTCCTCTGAGCACTGTGGGGGCCATTATCCAGAAATGGAAAGATCATCACTTTACCATAAACTGACCATGATCAGGTGCTCCATATAAGATCCCCGCCCAAGGAGTCCAAAGAATAATCAGGAGAGTTCTCCAAGAGCCAAGAACCACTCAGGCAGAACTTCAGGAAGACCTTGCATCAGCAGGTACTGTTGTTTCAAAGAAAACTGTAAGCAATGCACTGAACCGCCATGGCATCCATGCACGCTCACCACGCAAGACTCCATTGCTGAACAAAAACCATGTTGAAGCTCGAATAAAGTTTGTGAAAGAGCATTTGGAGAAGCCTGTAGATTATTGGGAGACTATAGTATGGTCAGATGAAAGCAAAATTGAACTTTTTGGCAGTCATTCTACAGACTATGTTTGGAGAAGAAATGGCACTGCCCACCACCCTAAGAACACCATACCAACAGTTAAGTTTGGGGCTGCTTTTCAGCAAGGGGTACTGGCAGACTTCATATTATTGGAAGCAGGATGAATGGAGAAAGTACCTGGACATTCTGTATAAAAATCTGCTGCCATTTACCAAAAAGCTTAAAATGAAAAGAGGGTGGACATTTCAGCAAGACAATGATCCCAAACACAAGGCCAAGGCTTGCTTGAATGGCTCAGTCAATCACCTGACATCAGCAGAGGCAGTTATGTTTGTTGGTCTTCAGGGTACTGCTTTTGAAGAGTGTTAGAAGGTAGAAGCAAGTAGATGAGATAGAGAAAGGGACACTCAAAATTGCAAATGAGTGGAAACATTTACTGTACATCTGTTTGTGTGATTTGCCTTAGACAAGCTGTCAGTGTCTGAAACAGACTGATGCTAGCTACAGACAAATCAGATTGTAACATTCAAACACCTGCCAAGGCAGGTAGAAAGTAACCCATGGAGGCTGTTTATACAGTATCATGGGGGCATTCACCTGAGAAGGCCAGTATTCATGTATGATAGTGTATCTAATAAATCCCTGTTGAAAGAGCAGTGTTCATTAAATACTCATCATCACTCGTGTTTGGTTCCACTCATCTCCTTCCACACACCCTCATAGCCCTTAGCTCCAGCCACTTGTTAAAGAAATAGTTCATTCAAAAAACAAAATTCATTCACCCAGCTTCATGTTGTCCAAACCCAAATGACTTTCTCTTCTCTGTGGAGCTTTTAAAGAATAACTTAAATGCTCGTTTTACATAAAGCAGGATAGGGACTGGGTCTGTCAAGCTCGAGTATATTATATGATAGTCCACATGATTGATGTGCTATAATGGTAGCTTCTCAGACTGTCAATCCAAAGTTCTGAAATGCACCTGAAAATGTCAATGATCGTGCATCTTTATGCACGTTTAACTACTTTTTTTTATTGGATAGCATTTATTATTCCTTAAAACTTTTTAATCTGTTTTTTGTTCAACATATTAAATCATACAAGTTTAGAATGACATGAGAGACAGTAAATGGTGACAGTGCATGAACTATTCCTGTAGGATTTAGAGAGATGTCGTAAGACAGTGCCAAATCAGCAGGAATTGTTTGCAGGATTTAGATTTGCTTTTGAATGGGTTTGCCATATTCAACCCAAATGTGTTTAGTTTACAGAGGTCTTTTTGGACCTCTTTCCTTGGTGACGTTTCAATATTTCTGACTTGTTTAATGATACAATAGTTAGCAGGCCAAGCAGGCAACAAAGAGAGTATTTCTTTACTCTTTGAACTGTTGGCAGAGGAGAGTGATGAATGTTTGTCAGATGATGGAAGTTTAGAGTTGTGATTTCATGAAAGGATAAGCAGCATGGCAAACTGTAGCTTGTAGGCAGTGAACTGCATGTGGCTGGTTCCACTTGGGTTTTCCATGCACCCTGAAGCCGGAAGCCCAAGGGATTGCCCTAAAAAAGTCACCAATCCAACCCACTCTGATGGACTCAGGCTGTCAGACTAAGCCCAGTGCAGCACATGAGACACGAGGGTGAGCCCAGACCTGTGGTATTCTTCATAAACTTCTACTGCCACCATGTATTCTTTTAAAAATTCAGGATATTAAATGTTTTAACGTATCTAGGACTATGTCCTACAATTATTTTGGTAATTGATAATTGTGGGGGGGGGGGTTAATGCTTTTTCATGAAGGAGAAGAAAACCTTATTTAGCTTTCCATGTCTTAAGACAACAGTGGATGCCAACGTAGTTGCCAATGGGTTTATGTTTGTTCCCTGGCTGCATTTCGGAGAGGATTGCTTTACAAACAAGTCTCAGTTTGACTGATGAACTTTAAAAGACACTGTTTAGGAGTTGCAACCACAGGCGTAAGTAAATCAAAATCTCACGTGTTTTGTTTGCAATCGATGCAAACGTGCATGTAATGTAAACAACACGAACAACAGCAAACATTTTCCGACTCAGTTGGCATTGTACTGCACTTATGACATTTACACCTTTTAAACGGGCAAATGCAGAAAAACATATCAGGATTTACGTCACACTTCTTAATTAAAATAGCGGATAAACAAACAAGGATTAATTACCAGATAGAGACATCCTGCTGTAATCGTTGCTGCTGTTGATCAACTATTGACTCAGTATTTGATTCTGGATCGTATATGTAAGGCTGTATCTGACTCTTAGCCATAGTTATTGAAAAAAAAAGTTTGATTTCCAGATGTAAGATTAGATTAGTATCCAAAGGCTGCACGTACTCGTAACTCTTCGGCTCTGCCCACCATACGCCTTCAAATGTTCAAGTTTTTCCGTCAAAAACTGGAATGGCCGTTCTGTCTTTTAATAATCTGACAACACAAAAGACTCTTTGGATATATGAAGGATAAAATACTACTCTATAGGTAACAAAGATTAACATTAGATTGGAAAAACTGTCTGTGTTATGTGTGCTTTAAGAAATTGATTTGCGCAAACTGGATAGAGTGTCCGAGCAGTAAACATGTCGTTGAAGACTGCAAAATATTGTACGGTGCCTGGTTGTGGAAGAACACAGTCGCATAACTTTCCCTCGGAATCTGATATTAGGAATGCATGGTTGAAGTTTATTTTTAAAGAAGTTCCAACTCATGTGGGTAAAACACGCAGCAATCCTATGTGGCGCACATCCTCTGTGAGTAAAACACTTTAGTACTCACTATTAAAAATAATTAATAATTAGAATTTGTTACATTTATATAGTGTTTTCTGCAGCACTCAAAGCGCTTTACATATTAATGGGGGAATCTTCTCTACCACCACCAATGTGCAGCATCCATCTGGATGATGCGACGGCAGCCATATTGCGCCAGAACGCCCACCACACACCAGCTTATTACAGCTTATTACTGCACACTATTGCTTTGTTAGAGATCGCTTAATATGTCCTGATTGCGTGTAACATTCGTGTCTAATCACAAAGTTAGTTATAAGGACTTACCATGTTGTAACACGCTGAAGCATCCCTGTGTATGTGGTCAAGCCAGCCGCGGTTTGAAAACACAGTAAGTTTACATTCTGATGCATGCTTACCTTTTGTTTGTGGTAATTTCTTTCACGTTTGAAGATTTGTTGTTTGGTACTTCACCCATATGCATTGTTATTTATGTGTATCATATCTTGTGCATGGAACCTCTTGCAACTTCTCGAACAAATGAAGTTTGGTTCCAAAACGAGATAACTCCTTTTTTTAAATCTACAGATGATTCAGAACGCAGCAGCAAGACTGGCGCACGTCACTCCTCTCTTTGTCAAGTTACACTGGCTTCCTATAGCAGCTCGCATCAAATTTAAAGCTCTGCTCCTGGCCTTTAAAACCACCACTGTATCAGCACCCCCTTACCTTAACTTGCTTATAGAGCTTTATGTACCCTCTCGATCCCTGCGCTCTGCCACCGAGCGACGCTTGTGGTGCCATCTCAAAAAGGGAAAAAAACAGTTAGTGTTATTTAGGGGCTGTTTACACTTGGTATTAAGATGTGTTTTCATCGATCGGATCACAAGTGGACGAGAGAGACACATTACGTTTACACCTGGTATTTAAATCCGTCTCTTTTCTCCACTTTCGACCGCTTCTGTGCTGAATACTGTGAGGGGGTGGTCTGTGAGACGGTGGGCGAGTCTCTCTGCTGTCATTCAAACCCGAGCGGGAGTAATTATGAGTTTATATGGACGCGATCTTATATAATGTCAGTGTCCACTGCTTGTTTAGCAAGTAAACATGCTGCACAGTGTTTTGTACATGAGTATGTAAGAGCTTTCTTTGAATTTTCAGCGCAATTGATGAAATAGGATCGCGCAACTTTCACACGCTTTCAAAACGAAACTACGGAGATCAGCCACTTAGTTTTATCAATGAAAGGCTAAAAATAGCGCTGTTCACCGAATGTTCACGCCAGAAGTCAAACAAGACGTAAAACTTGTGTTTAATACCTCAGATTAGATAAATGGGCGGAGAGAAGGCGGTCGCGTGTGGCTGTTCGAACGCATTCAACCACATGTGCGTTCCGCAACTCCAAAGCGATCCGATCGAAAGTGGTTTCGACCACCTCTGGATGTGGTTGAAAGTGGTCGAAAGTGGACGAGCTCAAAACGTTTTGAACACCGTTTACACCTGGCATTAACGTCGTCCACTTGTGATCCGATCGACGAAAACACATGTTAATGCCAAGTGTAAACAGCCTCTTAGTGTTATCAGTGGTATTTACACATCAGTTATATATACACATGTTACCCACATATTATTGTAGCACAGTTTGTGCTGAATGCAGTGTTATGTGATATTAACCATTACTATGTTTTATGTAACTGAGAAAAGACCAAATGTAAGGGCATGTCAAAACCTCTGCCAGTGTCCTAAAATGGTTAAAACTGCTTAGATGCTTCACATGTGAATGGTCAACAGACAAACACAACACGTCTCAAACTTTAAATGATTTCCCAAACAATTATCATTGGAAACCCAAACAAAAAAGCAATATAATAATGAATATAAAGAATATAATGCATGCACAGTAAAAGGTTTTGCCACAAACTTTTTGCAGATATCACTAGAATATCCATTTATGCAGATATCCATTTTAGAACCGGTTAAAAAAAATAACAAAAACTAAAAATCAATATGACGCACGCATTTCGATTCTGTTATCAATTTTAGGGGTGCACCAACATTTCGGCCACCGTAAAATGCAATACGAAAACACAAGCTGAAAAGAATGTTGTCCCCGCTAGGGATGCTCCGATTACGGTTTTGTTGTCTTCGTGATCGGCCGATACCATAACCGATACTGATCCTTCATGCTGATATGCAAGCTCTTTGATGACTGTAACTGTAACATTTTTTCTAGATAAAGTAATACCATAGATGTTGCCTTTGTTATATTACTTGCAGTAATTAGGTATATTCTTTTTTTAAATACAGAATCAAACAAATATTCAGGAGCCCTATGATGACAAAAGTAAACAGAAAGATCGGTTCATGAGATCAGCAAGTACTGAGTACTGATCGAGTCATTTAATGCCGTTATCGGCCAATACCGATCTGCGGGCAATCGATCGGAGCATCCTTAGTCCCCGCCCCCAATCCTTGAGCAATCGCTTAAGTTTAAGTTTTATAAATAAACCATTTTCGGCTTCAGTTTCAATTTTCGGACAAGTGAATCAAAAAATGCGCAGTTCATTACACTCGGCACCAGGGGCAGTTCTAGGGTCAGTGAATATCTGGGGCTTAGCCCAAAGACATCCCCAATGTGTCAAAAATACACTTTTAATAGCTAAAACATGATAAACATTTTCTAAATGGTATTATTTTTGCCAGATTAACTTTTTAATAGTGCTCATTAAAATAACAATGTTCCACTGAGTTAAACTGAGAACACTTTACACTGATATCAAAGTAGTTGTTCACCTCAAAATAAAAATTCTGTCATCTTTTACTCCACTAATTGTTATTTTAAACCTGTATGACTTCTGCAGAACACAAAATAATATATTTTGAAAAATATTGTAACCCTAACACTACTCCCCCATGACTTTGACTAATGTAAGTCTAAGGGGGGCCAACAGTTTTTTTTTTACATATTGGCTCTTTTTTTACTCTCCACTTAATGCATTGTTCCTTTATTTTATCCACAACTGTTCTCTCTTTAATATACATCTTAATTTTTTTCTTGTTGGATTTCTTTTTGATGTCATATTTTCCCCCCTTTCACACTCATCTCTTAATTCAGCCAGGATAAATACAAATTTCATCCAGGATATGTTCCTGGATCTCAAACTCAAACCCAAGATTGACATCTCGTTGCGGGGCTGCAAAGCTATTTTAACATAAAATACACAATATTTCTGTAAATTACATATTTTTCTATTATTTACCACAGAAAGCACTGTTTATAATGCACTGTATATTTAACAGTATAAACATTTTCTTAACCTTATCTTAAATAACTTTATATTAAAATTTGGCACTAAACTAACATATTAAATTCCTGAGTATGAATGTATTAATGATTATACATTTTCTGCAACCAGGTAGTGTCTCTGTTTTGATTTATTTAGGATTTTTTAAGTTACAGACTTGACTTGGTTATGTTGAATCTCTGTAAAAATGAATAAGGCTACTGCTCTATGAGTAACTTAAGCACAGACACAGCAAGCAACATAATGATATATACTTCATTCAATTCTTATATTGAGATGAGTGAGCTTTATAGCATGCAGTCTTTATTTTTTGCACCTTTCTCCTCATCTTTCCTCTTTTCCTAACCTGGGCACTGATGACTCTATTTTTAATCCGTGGTTTAGTATGTGTTACAAGACGCGCTACCTCTCACGCGCTTTGTAAGGGAAAAGAAAGGTCTATAACACCGTTTACATAAATAATCAAACGAGCAAGTTGACAGTTCTTGACGAGAGATTTACAGTTCGGCTGTAATAGAAAATATTTTAACAGATTAAAATTAGTGACGCCCATATTATAACAATCGGGGCTTTACAAAATAGGTCTGGGGCTCAAGCACCGCTAGCCCACCTCTAGCGCAGCCCATGCTCGGCACTATGACTGACCTCAGCAAACGGTTTGGTTAAACTTTGTGAAAAAAGACTAGTATTTGACAAATGCAATACATGTGGCAAGGATATTTCGTTTAAAGGAGGCAATACCTCTAATATGATGAATTATTTGCTTCAATGCGGTGTTAATCTGAAGGAATATACACTGTTTAAATCTCCAAGGTGCAAGTCCTACAGCACACCAGATACAGCTGATATTAGCAATAGTAGCATCTCACACTCGGGTACAAAACACAGATTCACCTTCGAATACAGCATACTTCTGGATAAAGTGACATCTCTTTTGTAAGACTTATCACTTATCACTTGTTTTTTTTTTTTATAACAAACACGATAAAAATTAGGCAGCTATAGCACAACATAGTTTATTTAAATAGTTAACTGTTACAGTCAACGGGTTATAGACTAAATGTGACAAGAATAATATAAAATAAAATTTCTTGAAAGTATTTGCTTTTTTCTCACTAAAAATATTGAAATCGGAACCAGGAATTGATAAGAACTAGATTCGATAAGCATAATCGCTAAAATTAAAAAGATACCCAACCCTAGATATCACGAGACAGCATTTCACCTCCACAAGAAATGTTGTGACATTTGAGATCTCGTCACACTGCTATTTACTGCTAAGCCAGTTTTACAGACATGTGACACGTATGAAAGAGCACTATGCTAGACCGCTTGCCAAAGCCATAACATATGATGTTCATTTTACTCCTTTAATCAAAGCTTAACAACTTAAGCTTAAAATGATTCTACGATTGTGACAGCATAGTCAACATCATTTTAGACTTAAATGCTGTCGACAGCAATCGATCGACACGATAGTCAAGATAATGTCATCCCTTAGTTTGTGGTCATATTAAGATGGATAGTATTTTATATTATGTTACAGCCCTAGTTGTATGCATACATTCAATAAAACATGAAAAGAAAACATTTCTGTAAACTGTTCATGAAACCATTCTTAAATAAATTGTCACCTGGAGTCGAGACAGGTTGCATAAGGTTACAAATTCAAACAATATACCAAAAACAAAGGTGCTGTTGTGCAAATATTTTGAAACTCTTTACTTACTTACAGATTTGCAACTAAATTGTTTCATATACAGGATATAGCGTTTGTACGAGATTTTGTTTTAGCAGTGACAGGAGAGATTAGAGTCAATCAGGCCCTGAAAACATGGCCGCCACTGTCTCCCAAAATGCAGTAAACACACAACGCTCACTTCAAAGACACATCAATACACCCGGCTCCCCCACGGCACGCCTGTCAGCTGTCATTTTGCCCAAAGTTCTGAGGTTGCCTTTTTCTTTTTTTTCTTAATGTGTCACTATTTTTAACTTCTGTTTAACGTTACAATATTTCCTCTAGTTTTTTAAATCTTTTTTTGTTTTGGAATTCTTTTGTCATTATTTTCTTCACATTTTTGTTGCTGGAAACGTATTAATTTTTGTCAACGGGTTTCTCTGTCATTTGGAGATACACCAAATCCCATTATTTTTGGTCATGGATTACAGAGAGCAAAACAGTGGGAGAGTATGATCAAAGTCACCTCCCCATCACCTCAAAGTGGCAGATTGAGAGAGGGAAATGGAGCTTAATAGCAGAAAATCAGATTTAGACAAGTCAGGCATGTGGATGGATTTAGTTATTCTATTTTTCTTTCTTCTGCTGAGATGAAAGTTACGTTTTTTCTCCCATCCTCTGGTTTTTCATTCTTTTTCTCTAATGATGGTTCGAAAAATAGGTGACTGCGGTGACAGGAGATGTAGAGCCATGACAGGAGCTCGGTTTAAAAACAGACATGTCCCGTACACATGTGAGAATAAAGTCAGACAGCAGCCTCCGTGTTAATCACACTTTACAGAATATCACAGCCGGACTTTGAGAGTTTGACCAACAGCTTTTAACAGAAATTTACCAACTTTGAAAGTCCAGCATTCTAGCTCTTCCTCATAAAGTTCCGGTAGATGTGAAAGTCGACTCACCTCTGATCTACTGGTCGTCCATCACTGTGATGCCCAGCTGATGCCTGACCAACGACCACCGGCAGAACCCGCTTAAACTCCGCTTAATCCCCGCTTAATCTCCTTATCCGTTTATATGTGTTTATATACATATATATCTCCCAAGGGTTTTTCCCTCCTAGGACTTTTTATTTTTTATTTCCTCGGCTAAACAACCCGGGGTTTTTGTTTTTTTTCTCCTAGGGGGTTTTTTACCCCGGGGAGGTAGCCTGCTTGGGCTTAATTTAGCTTCTTCTCCTAGACGTTACATTAGTAATACGCTCATTCATAATGTCGAGTCATAGCCTCAGCAAATTTGACAGCTTATGCTATTGTGTATTATGTTGTGCTATCTGTCATTTTTCTGTGCTTTTACTGCTTCTATTAATGTAAAGCTGCTTTGAAACAATTGAGTATTGTGAACAGCGCTATATAAATAAAATTGAATTGAATTGAATTGAATTGAAATGCTTCATTCTACCATATGGGAACATGACTTTGTTTACCCTTTTCTAAGTAACCGAAATGGTGCCCCCAATAGAGTTGGTGCCCTACGCAAACTGCGTACTCTGTGTATAGGGAGCCGGCGGTACTGGGTGTCACCTTTGCTAACTATGTGCATGTTCAGAACTGAAGATGTCTGTAATAGACAGATAGACAGCCAGACAGACAGACAGATCTGTTTGCATTGAAATTTTATTGAAATATAACACATGTGACTTGTTATCTATTATGTGCACAATAAATTCACAGCTTTAGATAAAAGCATCTGCCAAATGCATAAATGTAAATGAGTTACTGTTATTACACTATTATGATTTCAATATTGTATGGAAAAGCTTATGTGTAGTATATTATGAAAACAAGATGTTTTGTCTCAAGGGGTTAATCCCTATAAATAAATAAATGTTGTTGGGGTTGGATTTTTGGTTAAGCTATTTCTTCAAGTTTTTACATCTTTTTCCCCAACACTAGGAACGTATAAATCCAAAGCTGTTTGGATAAGTGAAAGCGCACGTCCCTTTTAAAAACATGCACTGTAAAAAAATTATGTTGGATCAATAAATTATTTTTTAGTAACTAGTTCCACAGAAATGTTTTGTTCAACCTGGATTGTTGTTTTTTAGTTGGCCCAAATTTGACTTTTTGATATAAAAAAGTATGTTCACTCAACTAGCTTTATAGGTCCTTCAACTAAAATGTTTTAATCAGTTGAAACTTTAAAAACTTACAGCAAAGACTTAAATTCAGTTCAAATTTTCGTATTTACTCCACGTTTTATGTGTTACTTCAATTATTATTAATTATTTGGGAATTTTTAATAACAAATTATTTACCAAATAATTTTATGCTTGTGTTGTTAACAAAATTATTAATTTCAGTCACATAAAAACAAAAGCTTTTAATTCATTACAATCACTTATCATACAGACTACACATACAGAATGAAGTCTACTCTAAAAAGAGATCATAAAACATTTCAAAAAGCACTTCAAAGTCAGTCAGGACACCAGCAAGGCAATTTACTGTAGGATAACTTCTTCCTCCACCTGTACAGGAGAGACAGTCTTGCCATATCCATCTCTCTGGTCTGCCTCTTCACGTCATCGCCGCTCTGATTTGATAAACAGAGTGATATTTAAAAAATAAATACACACACATACATACATATATACATGTTCAATATAATAAAGCTTGACGGTGAAAGACGTTAATACCTAAAATAATGTTAATGTTAGGCCAAATTTCCCTCAGACATCACATGTAATTAAACACTATTGGCCATTTTTCTCTGACATATATTTTCTCTATATAAATTAAAATGTATTTACTACCACTTACCTGACATGAACTTTAAAAAACAGCTGATGACTTTTGTGAAAATGGTGGCAAGCAAGTGATTCCGTCAGTTACACGCGGATTGATTTCAAATCAAAATGTGATCCAGATCCTTCTGAATGACTTAAGACATTTTAAATTCAAAACACACGTGCACACACACACACACACACATTCTGGTTTCGATGTTTTGTGGGGACATTCCATAGACGTAATGCATTTTATATACAAACTGTATATTCTGTTCCCTTACCCAAACCCTAACCCCAACAATCACAGAAAACTTTATTGTACCTTAGATTTTCAATAAACATCATTGTGTTTGATTTATAAGCTTGTTTCCTCATGGGGACTTCAAAATGTCCCCACAAGGTCACAAATTTACTGGTATTCCTATCTTACGTGATAATCCGGTTAACAAATGGGACAGCAGAGTAACTTACATGATACATCACTCAACTGCAATATCAATTAAGTGCAATTCTAAAATACGATTTAAGACATGAAATGAAAATGAATGAAATCCCATGTTTAAAAGCCACATGCAGAGATATCAAAGCCAGCGGTCGATTTCTGAAGGACTGGGCGTGGCGAGGCTGCGTTGGATGGGGTGTGAGCACCAAGAGCCCGCTGATCCTCTGGAGCTCATCTCCGAAAGAGCACATTTTAAAAATATATATTAAACTTATTTAGTTTTGCCCTTCCAACGTTTCATTAATTGGTGTTTTACGGTGTGTTTACAGAAAAGCATTCTTCCTCTCCAAGCAGCACAATCCGGATTCCTGTGGAGCAAAGCCCTAAAAACCACTTCTTAACAGACACACACTACAAAAATGTGAAAAAATGCCTGCTGGCATTCCACTTTTTACAGTACCAATCCTAATTTTGCCCGTCTTGACAAAATTATTACATTATTTTTATTTATACTTCTAGGTCTGCTGCTTTTTATTTGCTTTTTGTTTTGAAAATGTGTACATTGTTTTGTTGTTCTGTGTGCACTTGAAAGGTGTGTGTCAGGCTTGGTTCTAGATTTAGACTGTTAATGAAGTTTGGCAAAGCGATGAATGGTTGTGTTTTCAAATGAAGTTTTATTGTACACACTTGAAAGGCTGTGGACTCACACCATCATCACTATGATGTGATTACCTGATTGAAGCTCAAGTGCCTTCAGCTCAAAGCAGCCTTTGGGAACAAAGTAGCATAAATATTTCATTTTACAGTCCTGTTTTTCTGTACCGTCTGCAGGACAGATTTAGTTGCTCTTTGTATATCTGTTTGTCTGTTCCTAGTTCACTTATGAAAGAAAATTCTGTCTCCAAACGACTCACTTCCATATTGTAACAAACCCGTATGACTTTCATTTTGTTGTGGGAAACAAAAGATGTTTTGAAGAAGGTTCGCGCTGATCTTTAAAATGCTCGCATAACTCTTATTGCCCGTTGAAAAGCCTTCAAAAAAATGGCGCCTGCCACTGCCATGAACGCATTCTGTGTAATACCGCCACTTACTTAGTATTTCTGTCTTGTTTTCTAGTATAAATATCTAAAACTTCTTAAATTGAGATACATTTACTTGTAAGGCAAAGTGGCTTAAGATTTTAATTCATATTTACTGAAATAATTATGAAATTTAAGAGGTTAATGCTTAAAACAAGTAAAAATATCTGCCAATAAACTTAATTCCAGTTTCAACTTATTTCAATAAACTCAATTTAAGTTTACTTTTCTTACCCCATTGTGACGCTCCTTACAATGTTTGGAAGATTAACTACCAAAGCAATAGTGAATAGGCAGGGTTGCCAGATTTGTATAAAAAACCAGTCCAAAGGCCTATCAAAATGACTCCAAAAGCAGCCCAATGACTACTCACAACCCAAATACCAACAACTAATCAACAAAATACTTCCATCTCAACCCACAGAAAAACATCAACCTGCAGAAATAGTTAAAAGTAGCCCAATTCAGAACTCACCAAAAGGGCTTAGACCTGGCAACGCTAATTTATCAATACAAGCCCAAATCTGACCCAGAAAACCAAGATGACCAAGCTGATTGATCAACCTAGCCAACGTGACTTGAGCAGAAAGTAACAGTTTGAATCGTCAGTGGGAAATTCTTTAAATATGAAAACATAGACTACTAACTGAGAGCCAAAATGTACTTGCAAAGTTGGAGTTAGATGAACCCTTTGTGCACATCTAGTCTTGAATTCTCCACTGTTCAGGACTTTCTCAGACTTCCAGAAAATGTGCAGCACACAATCAAACAGTGTTTTAAATTAAACTTAACCATTACTTTCGTAATGTTTCCTCTATTGGAAGGCCAAAGAAAGTTACATCGTACTTTTTTGCATATAAATTAGGGCAGTGTTATGCAGTATGACATCCAACTGTGGGGGTGTGTTTGAACGAGGCGTTTTAGGAAGGCGTGGATGAAGCTTCACATCTCTTTGGGTTTGAAACTTTACAGATCTTCTGTGTGCACAACAGCTCTTAACCCTCTAAAGACAAAACATGATCATATGAGTGCTTAGAGAACAAATTCATGTGCGTACACACATGTTGTAAATTAGTTTTTGTGAGTTCAAATGTGCATATAAATAAGAAAAACGTACAAAGTTATTAGTGAATAAGACCCACAGTTCGAACAAACATCCATGTTTTTTATCAGCAGATTTAATGAAACCTGAGGTCTCTATAGCAACATAACCAGCAGAAACTGATGATATCCTTTTTACAAATGCTCGTGTTTTTTCTGAAAGGCCCTGTGGGAAAGTCATATAGTGACTGAAAGGGGTTATGAGTGAAAGGTAAAGTGACTGAGGCCTCAGGCTGGGATTGGCTTTGTGTGTGTGTGTGTGTGTGTGTGTGTGTGTGTGTGTGTGTGTGTGTGTGTGTGTGTGTGTGTGTGTGTGTGTGTGCGTGCGTGCGTGCGTGCGTGCATGCGTGCATGCGTGTGTGTGTTTGAACATTGGCAACATCAGTAATTTAATTTTAAAAAATGCCATGATAGACGTACACAGACACTCCCACAGACTTTAACATATTGTATGTATCGAGTGTGGTGTGTTTATAATTTTTTTTGTGCTGTTGCCAGAGAAGACACTGGACCGTGGACGTCCATTCTTTAGATGTCTTAAAATGTAACAAAATAACATTTGTTTTGATATGACTAGATTTATTGCTTCTGTTAAACTGCTTTATAGCCTCATGTATCTAATTTATATTATTAGGGCAGGAGTAAGCATTTCACACAGAGCTCAGTCACTTTACACTGAGGGTGTTTTCACACAACAGCAGATGTTCTCAAAGTGTGGTTTTGGTACGCGACAGAATCAATATAAATTTACCAGTTGCCTGCACATTCAGTCTTAACTTTATACAAACTTGGCTTGCTGCCCTCGAAAGAAGGTCAAGCCGAGGCTCATCTCGAACCCCAAGTTCAACACTGCTTAAAGAAAAAAGACCGGTTAAGGAATATGCAGTGCGCATTAAGACGAACAGACGCTTGCCTCTAGTTGCTATGTGGATCTGGTTTGCGGGCATGCTTGTTTGAAAAGCGGGGCTCTGACGTCATTGAGCTACTGTTTTAATCCTGCCCAAATAATCCTGAAAACAGAAATGGTGAAAAAATGGTGTTTATCGATCTAACATTTTCAATGTGTTTCTTAAACAATTTTCTGGATTGACTTAATAGAGACTTTGATGTTTAAACTCTGACAATGTTCTTATTAGGAATAAAATGCATTGTTTTTTAACTGTACAGAGCTGTAGCTAAATAGTAAGGGCAGGGCTAGTCAACTGGTGGCCTGCGGGCCAAATGCGGCCCGCCAATCATCTTTATCCGCCCCGCCGGTCATCTTTGGCCATTTTTCAATCGGAAGGCTGAAGCCTCCAGAGGTCGCATATGCAGACTGCATACGTCATCAAGTTTAAGTTAACTGAGCATTACATTCACAAATCATAAGCATATTGCAACAATTTACGGTTAACTAAGAATAATAGTCATCTTTATAATTGTTACAATTCTGAAATAAGACTTAATGACGTATGCAGCCTGGAAATGCGACCTCTGGAGGCTGCAGCCTTCGGATGGAGAAAGGGCCATAGGCTGATTTAAATTCACGGTGTTTACCCTTACCTTTCCACTGTACATGACGACATGACGGCCGAAAACCAATTCGAGCAATTCGAGCTTTGGATGGCTGCATTAAAGAAAGTAAACTTATGCAACTACACCGCATGTGACACGCCGACCAGAAGTTATATTTTTCAGCGTGTTTCAATCAAAACTGTGTGCAAAGTAAAAATTATGAATTACTTTTTGTTTTACTTTATCAGTAACACTTGAATACTTTAAAAATGATTGATTACTGGTAAGTATATTATTAACTATAAATATATTCGTTAAAGCTTCTTGCGCTGGATTGAGCTTCATGACAGATTTACGATTAAACTGCAGTTTCATTACGACTGCCACTAGGGGACGAACTCCCGACAGTTGTATCTGTATGTAATGTACAATGGAAAGGCTGTTTAGCGTACATATCTATAATATATTTAAAAAAGAAAACATGAAGTGCAGTTTTAGTGGCCAGTCACATCAAAAGCGCTTTAAACACTTGCAAACGCAAGGCGCGACGTACTGCCTTTTTTTTAAAAAGAGCAGTGCGACGCGGCTTTTCATATTGCTAAGCAACCACCGAGTCAGCTGTCTTGTCAATCAAATATTGAAATGTGAGCGCTCTTTTGCTGTTAACTGTCATATTAGCAGAAACTTTCAAAAAGAGGGCGCTTGCTCTGACCTTGTTTGAGGGTGAGAGGTGCACAAACACGCAGGAGAGAGTGAGCGATTGGAGTCCGGTTCTTCAAAGCAACGGTAAACTTCCCTCACCACAACGTAAGGCCCACCTCTCCCCTCATTCGATTGGACAATGGAAAGACGCAAATGACATAGGGCGCTTCAAAGCTCTCAGCGCTCCTTCAAAAACGCGTGCGGCCGTGTGCGGCATGCGGCAAAAAAATGCAAGGCGTTCGGCGCGCATAAACAGCGCACAAACGCTCCCTGCCCATAGAATATCATTCAAAAAAGGCGCCTGCAACTGCCATAAACGCTTTTGGTGTGATTGGCCCCTTAGTCATTAGAAGACTATGTTGTGAATACTTGACATGTAACAATTAATGAAAGTTAAACAGTTATAAACAAAATATGTTTAAGAGTGTTGAACTTACACTTGTAGCCTACTATTAACATTTGGCTCTTACATGTTAAACTACAATTGTTTTTAATTATTAAAAAAGACAATATGAGTTTTCAGTCATTTAAAGGCAACACACTGGATACAAGAAGTGTGCATCTTTTTTGAAATATTTTTTAATATGTTATATATATATATATATATATATATATATATATATATATATATATATATATATATATATATATATATATATATATATATATATATAAAAAGTAAAAATAGGGGTAAAAGTTTGACCCGTGTCATATTTACAATTTTAAAATCTGGCCCCCGAAGAAGAGTAGTTGAAGACCCCTGAGTTAGGGCCTACTACACTTCTGGATTTTAATGGTCGTTATGGTGGTACTTGGAGAGCCAAATATTTTCAGAGGTGGTACTTGATGTTAAAGGTTTGAGAACCACTGCACTAGAGGTTCTGGAGAGTCCAGAGTATTATTTTGTTGGATTAGTGCACACACGTCTTTAGTGCTCTGATTGTTTTTTTGGGAGCAGATGACGGGTTGATATTGTTTTCTCTGCGTCCTGTTAGGTGATTATAAGTTGGCATGCGATGAAAGACCCATGTGCTGTGGTGTTGTCAGGTCTGGCTGTGCGCCCAGAGCTCTATCGCCACACGCGTGCTTGCCATTTACAGAGGTCATGGTACAGCGTCTTGCATGCACTTCTTAGCAGGCCAGCCAATGCAGTGTCGTGTTTCCTGTGTTTCTGATGGCTTCTTTTCTTTTTCATTACAGAACAACAGCCGAATGAAGCATTTAGAGAAGGAATACAATCAGAGACTGGCCAAGTCTGCACAGGTAAGGAGTTTAAATCAACATATATCAATATATTTTAAGGTACAGTAGTCTGAAGGATGCTCACAATCACTGTGCACTGTAACACACAGACAGAAAAAATAGTTCAACTAAACCTTCATTTCAGGAAATCAATTCATTCTGATATTGGTTTACTTAAAGAGCTAGTAAGATACCAATTTTAAGCATCCTATCACTGTTTATAAGTCCCGGACAACAGGTTTAAATGCATGCAAGGTCAAAAAACACTGTAATTTTCTCAAAATATTAATCCCCAAACGATTCGTGTGAAGCCGTTCAACGACTCAGTCTGCCTAAACCCCACCTTTCAGTAGCCAACTCTGCTCTGATTGGTCAACTGACATAGTCTCCGCACAGATCAGTGGCACAGACCAACAATAGTGCAACATGTATTGACCTAGTGCTAACAAGATTTACTGAGAAGACATTATCGACATCAGTACACGTCATTCATCATTAATCCAAGCGATAAAAACGACGACAGAAACCAAACATTTTACTCTCATTTAACCATTTATGTAAGCCAACGGGGCCATAGCAAAGCCGTAAGTGCAGCATGCGTTAGACGCTACTAACGTGACTCCCTGACAGTATATTAAGAGTTTAAACAGCATAACAAATCATTCATCATCAGTCCAAGAAATAAAAACGACGACAGACACTAATATTTTAACACTCATTTAAGCAAGTGTAACTTAAGTTAACCGGGCCACAGTTTAACTGCAACATGCGTTGCTAGCGCAGCTTACTGATAAGACATTACAGTAAACTAGACATTTTAGAACACGCGGGGGAAAATAAACACAATGTAATAATCATACTTAAAGGTTGTGATTAGGAGACGCATGTTGTTCCAAATAAAGTGTTTACCGAACTATCTTTCATTGCCAAACATCTAGTAAATTCCTCCATGAAAAAGTAATTTTAACCCTTGATTATTCATCTCCATCCTTTGGTAGTGAAAACAACACAAACTAAAATCACAGCATGATATGATGTTTACACACTAACTAGCTGTGGGCAGGTCATAGTTTTCTTTTCTCCCGGGCAAGACTGTAGGCGCTGATTATTATTCAAAGTGTTTGTATTACGTGGATAAAGACAGTCAGGAGATTCAATCCATATAACGACTCGTTTCAGCGATTCAGAGTCGACTCCCTACTTTAGAAGCCAATTACTTTATTAATCGCGCACTTTTTGGTTCAATTACTTTGCACATTTTTTTCATTGATGGACAGCTACATGACACACTGCAATACAGGTCATTTTCAATTTTGGATCTGTGTGGCTCTTTAAACCAATTGATCCAATAATCCCTAAACGTTCTTCTGAAGCATGTTACGTCTTTAATTTTCAGCTAAATGAGTAGATACCTAATTATATATTTTTAATATAGATTAATTGAAGTATATTGCGGTTTTGACAACCTAGTTTGTAACATGGGCATCCAGATTGTCTTCACTTTCCAGAAATCTAGCCTCATATTTAACAACACTTGCCTTTGAAGCTGTTAAAATGTGTTACACATTATATTTCAAATCCTCAAACCTAAGGGTATAGTTCACCCTAAAATGAAAATTCTGTCATCATTTTCTCACGCTCATGTTGTTACAAACCTGTATACATTTCTTTGTTCTGATTAACACACAAGTATTTTGAGGAATGTTTGTAACCAAACCGATTATGAGCCCCATTCAGTTCCATAGTAGGAAAAAAATTATATGGAAGTGAATGAAGCTCATAAACGGTTTGATTACAAACATTTCTCAAAATATCTTCCTTATTGTTCATTGGAACAAAGAAATTTATACAGGTTTGTAACAACATCAGAGTGAATAAGTGATGACAAAATTAATGCATTTAAAGTTTAAAAGAATAACCTTTAATATTTTTTGCCATTATATAGGGTGCTAGAAGTCTTGTGAAATATTCATCCTCCGTTTTCAGTTAAACACAGTTTTCCCACAACACAGAGAGTTAAATTGACAAGTTGACAAGCAGATGTTGTGTGAAAACACAGCCCTATTAAATTACACAACACTTGACATCAAAAGAGTGTGTGTGTTTGTGTTTGTGTGTGTGTGTGTGTGTGTGTGAGAGAGAGAGAGAGAAAGAAAGAAAGAGTTAATGGGCATTCTCCCATCTCCAAATAACCTCTGAGAGAAGCAGCAATTATTCATTACGTTTGGAAGTTTTTTTTGGTTTGGTGGGAATATGATCATTGTTTAATGCTGACTAAATACTCCTCATTCACTTTGAATATGAAGAGTTTCATTCGCTTGGTCCCATCTTGCCCAAAAATGTAAATTCTGTCATTATAAGACTGTTTTGTGTAATGTTCAGTCTCTTTTCTTACAGTTCATTGTGACCATGTCTAGCTTGACCGAAAAGGAAATCAATAAAAAATTTGAGTCGGTTTCTCACTTAAGGCTATTTGTTATGTCATATGGTGATAGTTGATAATAGCTTAACTTAGGCTTTGTCCACACGGACACGGGTATTTTTATAACCGTGACTTTTCAACACGGTACGGTCATTTGTCCTCACAGAAACGCAGTATCAGGTCACTGAAACCAAACCTCTTTTTTCAGAAACGCCGGTTGCAGTGTCATCGTGTAGACCAGTGGTTTTCAAACTGGGGGCCGCGAGATGGTGCCAGGGGGGCCCCAGTTTTATGACATTTTATAAAATACATTCATTTATCATGAATTTCTTTTTTTTTTGAAGTCTAGATCAAATGGTGTAGTAAAAATACCACATATTGTAGTTGCAGTTCTGTCATTAGTGGTAATGAGGCAATCTTACTATCGATCTATGATTTGGTTTACATCATCAAGAGGTGTGGTGATACTTGCAGGAACTTAATTAACGTAATTAATTTCTGTAATTGCTGACCAAAATTTCCTGAGATTCTTAAATGTTTGTTCTATCATTGTATCGTGCAGTATTGTTTATGAGTAATGAATCTAATAAAGTCATCCTTCAGGGAGGCGTCACCTTTACCTTTAACATTACACACAAAAAAAAGGCTTTAACATGAAAGAAGACACAAAGTCATTACCCCCAGAATAACCAAATATGTAAGGAATAATTGACGACGGGATGTTGAATTATAAGATTCCGGTCTCTTGAATTATAAGATTCCGGTCTCTTGAATTATTTTCAAATAATTTAAGGGACCTGAGTCCATTATTCCGCTTATACCACGGTTACCACAAACATCATTCTGGTGCCTATTTTAAAGACATTTGACAAGTTAAGTGTGCGATTCACAGAAAAATAATCAAGATCCATGGAACATTTTTCAGCCAATCAGAATAAAACATTCAACAGGCCCGTAGTATAACAATGAGATAATATACCATGTCAGGGATGACTGCAGTGATTGAATTGTGGGGGGCTAGGGGGTCCAGGAGGCGTGGGGGGCAAGGCGTGGTCACTTTTAAGTCCTCTTTAACTGTCATAAGAATATGGCAGCGGTCTTTAGCTTCACCCCATCATTCAGCACATTTTTCAAGTTCATTCTGATCCCACAGCCACATAGCACAACAAACGTCAAAGTATCGTATTTTCCGTGCTATAAGTCGCTCTGGAGGATAAGTCGCATCAGTTAAAAATGCTTTTAAAAGAGGAAAAAGCATATACAAGTCGCACTGGACTACACGTCACATTTATTTAGAAAATAATTTCACAACATCCAAGCCGAAGGACAGACATTTAATCAGGAAAGGCAAGTTATTCAACTAAACAATGGCACACAGAACAGCAGGCTGAATAGATGTCCGTACATGTTAATGTAATTTTATCATTTATTCACCGAACACAAAAGCATATCGAACATACCTGAGAGGCTGAATAGGCTAAATTAACACGACAAGCCAAATCAAGTTCAAAAAGGTCCTGAAGTCATTCCACATCACTTAATCCATTAAATTACATAAATGCAGGAGCACCATAGAGTGGACTCTCGCAACTAGAGGCTAATGGTTTTATTGGTTCATATGAAATAATTTTGAAATATAAGTCGCAGCTGACTAGAAGTTCCAGGACCCGCCAAACTACGAAAAAAGTGTGATTTATTGTCCGGAAAATACTGTACAAGTGTAGTGTACATTATCTGATGAAATCTGCATCTTTGTAGTTCTTAAATATAAAACAGTTTTTTATTTCATTATTCTATTATATAATTTTTTATTCACATCCTCATTGGGGTCTAAGGGGTCACCCTAAAATTAAAAACCTTGAATTGCACCTGATTATTACAAAGTCATAAAAACTGAGTCATGGCAACAAAAGTACGTATATTGTTACCAAAGACGTTGAAAATATTGATCTCTATATGTATGAAGTGAAGCCTCAGCGTTACTTTAGTAATGCCTTTCTTATCACTTGCCTCATAAACTGGTGTCAGTTGAAATAATTTAGACTGCTTTTTTGCTGAATAAAGCAGATGTTCTGAGGAAAATGGTTAAATGCGCTAAGTGACTTAAAAAGAAAGCAACTTGCCCCACCAATAATAATGTAGGCTAACCTGCATTCAACTTGTTAAATAATCCAAAACACCACCACATTAACGTTCTAGTTTCCAGCCTTTAAACAAAAATATCTGGGGGAAAAACATAAGTATTACATGAATCATCCAGTTGTGTTTCAAGGTAGTAATGTGTTGCAATTTGGGGTTTGCTGCTTTGTCATGGTGGGGACCCCCATAAGACTTGTTTCAAGTCGAGCACCGTTCGAGTGTGTCCCTACAGGCAAAACACTTGATGCAACAATCTGTATAGCCAAACAGTGATTAGCATGAGAACTTGTTACCATAATAACAGGGCGTTTGATGCTTTTATGTGGTTCGCCCACTGACAAAATAAGCTTAATCTATCTCTTTGTGTCCGCTCCAAGCATTCACACCCAACTCCCACACAATCAACGCATTCCAGTAAAACCTTTATAAACAATAAACAATTATTTGTCTCGCCCTGAGCACATGGCCAACTGTACACTGCTGCTCACTCGCCTGCTGTTGAACTAGACTCCATGAGATTTCGATAGACCAGTTTTTCTCGTTTTCATCTCCATTTTGCTCGTTTTTAGTTCATGGGTTTGATTTTTATGTGTGGTGTAAGAGTGATTGCACTGATCTCTTTCCTTCTTGGCATTGTGTTAACACATACTTAAATGTTCTGGATCAACAAACTGCCAAAACTTTTGCTTTTATAGAGATTCTCACACTTGCTGAGGATCAGTCAAGCCTCGACAAGAAGGATAGCCTGTTGGCCCGCTGTCAGGTTGGATAAAACCGTCTCCAATATTTTGAATTTAGACTGCGGTACTGTACCAAGTTCAACCGCTAGAAGTCAGAGCAGCCTGACTCTGTTTTTTAAAAATACCATGTGTTGATAATAAACATTGTGATATGCTTGATATATATATTTTATATAGATGTAATATAGGGATGCTCCGATCAGGATTATTGCAGGCGATACCAAATACAGATTAGTTGTCTTCGTGATCAGCCGATACCAATGCCCGATACTGATGCTGCATTGACGTGCTATGGAAAAGATGATATTTTCCATTTGAAAAAGTGTGTTGTGTTCAAGTACTTTTGTTGTCGTACTGTATCACGCGAGTAAATTGCCTGATCGCTCATTGACTGCTAAACTCTTGTAAACAGTGTGTAACATTGTAATGGGCAGTTGCCTTTTAATGCAGAGGACAAATTCTTGTGAGTTTTGGCATTTTTGATTATGTTCACACAGGTTGTTGCTGAACTGCAGACATCTCTCAGCAGCACAAAGGAAGAGAGTCGCAAAACGCAGCAGTTTCTGGAGAGAGAGTTAGAAGAAACCCAAAGACGCTGGGATGAGGAGAGGAAACAGCTCAACAGAGATGCTGACCAAAACAGTAAGGTTCTTCAGGAACACAAATTTACATCACTTAATAAGATCATTCATTTATGTTAGATTCTTTAATATCATTGGCATCATATCATAAGAAACAAGATTTAAAGGGTTTAAAGGTGCAGAAGTAAAAAGAGCTTATTTATTTGTTAGGGAAGGAACTTTTTGGTGCAAAAACCTTAACGTTTAATAAAATGAACCTCAGGTACATGAAATGTTAAATGATATAGTAAAGTTTGCAAAGAGATTTGATTTTAGCAAAGTGGTCTCTCTGAAATTTCATGAGATTGTTCTGTTGTCTTGATCAATCCATCAAAGCTGAGCGAGTGTTTTCAGGTCTTTTTGGGTGTAACAACTGAAACAACACAAAACCCATCCGACATGCTTTTTTGTGCATGACAGTGGAGAGGGATAAAGTCTGGCCCAGAGTTTTATGGGTAGGCATGACTATTTCTTTGGTTTTCTTTTAAAGATGTTCCTGTGTTTAGGGTTGGTTGGTTTGATTGAAGTGTGGTAGTGACTTTATAAGCATTTTCAAGTGGTGACCTCTGCTTTGAACTGCTCGATTTGTCACTTGTTTGTCAAGCGCTGATGTTCTGGTTTTATAGTCAAACTTCAAAAAACATTCGATTACATTCTAGAATCAAAACAATAGATTCACATGAAGCCATTCACACCATTCGTGCCACAAAAAGCCTTTGGCCTGTGAAGAAAAAAGCCGCCCAATGAGATTTAAGCTTTAGATCACGTGCCCGGATTTCAGTTGTGTCACATGTATTGCATTAGTGCTGCAACAGACAGTAAAGAAGGAAAGAATGGTTTGTTCAACCATTGTGTGTTTGGATGGTAAGAATAAGAGTGTCACACATTGACAAGTCGCTTACTTCAAAGGCGAATTATGAAAGCTTGAGAGCTTGAGACAATAAAGAGCAGAAGACACATCTAAGTGCGACGTGTTCAAATGCAATAATCCCAAAACACGGTTCTGATTGCAGTGTCTGTTATCAGATGTCTCTGTTGTTCATAATGCTTCAGATTAAAACTGTGTTTGTTTGTTAAGTCACACTTTCTCCACCCGAAAGCTTTAGAAAGACCACGTATAAAAACTTCAGTTTTCTTTAATGAACTGTATGTTCCACAATAGTCCCATCAGATAGAGTATTTGTTTTTCTGATGTATACTTATTTTTTTCCTGGTTTTCCCTGATGCTATGATTTTATAACCTAAACATGTTTATTTGCTATTGTAAGCTACTTTAGGTAACGTTAGCTACATATCATTAGCTGTTTAGCAGTCGTGGTATTTTCTGGTACAGTTCATTTAAAGCGCTCGTTACTAACCAACAATTTTTTATGTTAACAGAGTTAGTTGTGTTGCACATCATAGACGACAACGATAGCATCTGTTAATTTTAACATTAGGAAAAAACTAGTTAATTTTAGCTTTTTTGTGATATTTTTGTCTTCTGGGTTTAAAGGAGACCAAGAATGTAAAACTGTATTTACCTCATCATAGCTGAAGTATTAGAGCTCTGTATGTGGTAATGACATATCGTGAGCCTCAAACAGTAATGTTTCCTCATTCTTATGGAAATCTTGTCCATTCAAAAGTCTACCAAAAAACAGGCTGCTCTTAACATAACAGTCGAGATGTACGCCCCCAACATTTCTATATACCCGCCCATATTCTAGGCCAGCCGGACGTAAACAGCAGCATCATTGAAAGTTGCAGGTATTGAAAAGAAACGTGCAAGGACGTAAATAGCAGAACATGGATATAAATGTTATGTTCCAGGCACAACCACATGCCACATTCAATCTAAAGTTGTAAGTTTACTCTGGCCATTTTACAATTGCTTTCAAACCAATGAAAGACAATATCAAGCAGGCTTTGCTCAGTGTTTGATACTGAAAAAGTTGGCAACATGACCATTACAACCCCTGCTACAAACTGTAAGTAGTGATTTTATTACTGTTGATTTCAGTGTAAATTTAAAAAGTGTCTTAGAATATGAAAATAAGCCCAGAAAAGTGTTTTACAGAGGTATGTAGGATACTTTTTCTTAGAAGTCTTTAATGAGTTGTATATTGAAATGTAAAAGGTGATCATGCTCCTGTGATTGCATTAAAAGGAATGGATTTATCATTCCTGGGAATGCAGTATCACCGTATGCGTTCTTCAGCTCTCCTTTGACCCTGCAATGACCTCTGAGATCATTCAGTGATGATGCTGAGGTCTGACACAGACTCTTACAGCCACAGGAATGACAAGTTAGCAGATCTGCTATGATTTGAGGATGATAGCCTTCATGTGATTTGGCTCTGAATGGAGTTTGCTGTGGGTTTGGGAAGTGGGTTGCTGATAAATGGGCGTATGAGGCATGAGTCTGATTCCCAGAAACCCTTTGAACCCTGTATCACAGGAAATAGCATGCCGAGACCTCCCGGCGGCCTGTGTGTAAAACACAGAGGAGCTTGATGTGCCACACGCTTCTGTTGGTCACTCACATCTGAGCACATCTACCATCATCTGGGGTTGGTTGTTGAGACATTGCTATGCAGAGGATAAGGTGTTTTAAGTGATATTTTTTAATATCTGTATATCTGAAACAGATCTTTTTAAAATTCTAATTTTGTGTTGTGTAGATGTCTATATATTGGGGTCGCACGCTTGCATGCTTCGGATCTGTCAGTCAATACTAAGAGTATTAAACTTGTCCTCAGACTGAACTTTATTGCGTTTCAATAATATGATTTAATATATGTGACCCGTGCTGGAAAATGAGTTGAAATTAGCTTTTTTTTAAATGGGTTATATTTTGGCATTTTCTATATTAAAAAAACTTCAAAATGATGTATGAATTGTTGGAATGTAAAAAAAAGACGGAGCTCCACCTGTTTGAAGTTGACAGTCAGCAAAGTCAGTTTTGAGAAAAATCTAGTTAAAGATTTTTGAAGGCTGAATAACAAAATCACTTCTTCCATACCTTAAAATAGTTTTTTTAGGCTTTTATTGTTTGATTGACATTGAGACAGGCAGCTTTAATATCTACTGTACTGCAAGGATCTAATATATCATTACACATCAGATATTTGCGCCAGGTAACCAAACATTCAGTGAAGACATAACAGATTATAAATCCTACCTGCATAAATTGTTCTCAAAACACATTTTCTCTAATTTTGGGTTGTGTAGATGTCTATATATCCGGGTCGTGTACTCGCATCTGTGCATGCTTCAGATCTATCAGTCAGCACAAGGAAGATGTCTTATCGCTCTTGATAACTTTTTTAACGTCAATCAGGTCTTGAACTTTATCTCTCTTAATAACTATTTTAACATCAAGCAAGCCCTGCACTCGATTCTCCAATTCCTGCATGTTTTAAAATCAAACCCAAAATGTCAGATGCGCAAATGGATGCACGCATCTTTGTGTTAGAAGCATTTAGGACCTCTCAGAAAACAGTTAATGATAACTTAGATGTTTAATGACTATTTAGAGCATTAAGATCGCTAGATGAATGCTTCTTGTACACATTTTATGTAAACCTTAATTTCGACAAAAAAAAACCCCTGACATTTATACTTTCTTTTGCTTCTAGCTCAAAATTAAACGGTGTGCATTCCGACTCATTTTGCCAGCACTGGTCACATATTATATTACAATACAATATCATAAAATAATATTAATATAATCCTGGCGGCAGTATAAAACAAAGAATTTTCCACAAAATACATGAACATAGCCAAAGAGGAGGTCTGGCTTTAATCTGACGTTATAGTGACTATAAAATATGGAATCAAGTGCTGTAAATAATCGCAAGTGGCCAAAACTTGTAGTTTTTGTTCATATCTTAATTTTTCTTCTGTTAAGAGATTATTTAAATAATCGTGACTTGAAACAGACAGAAAACTGACCAGCTTGTGCTGCCTCTCTATGGAGAGCCCAATGTAAATGGGCGCTTTCTTGCCCGCAACCCCCCTTGGTAGGTTATGTGACTGAAAACTATCAATAACTAGTGTCAAAACCTATTAGTAAACCTATATAGCAAGCAATACTACTAAAATCTGGCTTTCAGGTGTAGTATGCAGTCTTGTTTATGGGGTTTGTTTTTGTAGCTTGTTTTTTTAGCATCTTGAAGGATTTGTGAAGGACGTGCTGACACAGAAAGTCATAGATGCTATTGTACTGTGATTGTTTTTAACTCTTTCCCCACCATTGACGACTTAACTCATTGCTCTGAATCTGATCTCTAGCACAAGTCCTTGACAAAAATGCAATTATTTAAGCTTTTTGCTCAAAATTTTGCATATTTGAGAGGGTTAAAAAGAGAACAAATAAAGGTATGAAGGATGAAAGAGTTTGTTTTTGTTTGAAAGCAGAGGGTTTTTTCTTTCATTTAATAATTGTATGTTTATATATTTAAAGAAGAACATTTTCTGAAAGCGTACTTTTGTAAAAATCATAAAAAATGCTGGCGCTGGCTGGCAACTTAAAAAAAACGCTGGCGGGTAAAGAGTTAAGGATGGTAAGCAGTCTTTATTTTGTCAGAACCACAAAACACCAAAGCAAAAATGAAATAAAGCATGTTTTGTGTAGCTCAAACACTGCTTTGAAGAGCCACAAACCCAATATCTGCCTCACAAACATTCAGCAGCTACCAGTGCAGATTGTGAGACTTTCTAACCTCATACGTTCTGTTTTCTAGCATGCAGTAACTTTCACACACTTTTCTGATTTAACCCCCTTTACCCTTTTTAAACACATGAATGCAAATTTGCATAACACCTATCAGGTGCCACTGGGGTCCTTTAGTCAAAGCAAAGTTTTAGCTTGTTTTAAAATGTTTTTTATACGAAAATTATAGAGTATTGTTCTGTCTGGTCACGTGTTACTTATAGGTGAAGTTTGCAACATGTAAACAGTGTTTTAGGGTTACAGTATAGCATAATCTTCTCTGTTATCTCGGTGAGTGTCTTGCAAAGCTTACCAGTGGCGTGTTTACCCACCCCGCAAACCACGCAATTGCGTGGGGCCTCGCGGGCTTGGGGGGGCCCCCTACTGGCCACAAGTTGTGCGAAAGTATGTTACGTTTATTCAGACCCAAATCTAAGGCACGGATAAAGCACGCGCGAGCGAGAGATGTGCGAGTATGCGCTCAGAATAATATTTGCGCGCATCCTCGCGAGGGCACATTCACATTCAGGCTACTTCATGAGCGAACTCGACTACGGGACAGCGCACCTCTGCACTGCGCGCACAAATGCAGCCTCACAAGTGCTATATATATCTCACTTAATTCTTTATACTGAATATTATTGTTGTGCAATTCAAATGAAAAACCTTGGGCAATGCTGGGGCATGGGGGCACCGGTTCTTGGACTTTGCTAAGGGCCACCAAAATGGTAAACACGCCACTGAAGCTTACTGTGTTGTGCAACCACTGCAGGACATTTATCCCTGTGCAAATAAACTGAAATTTCTGTGACAATTTTTAAAAATTTTATATTTTAAAAGCTTCTGATATATGAAGAGCTGGATAGCACCACCAAAACATAGGCATTTTTTCTCTTTTTTTCTCTCTCTCTCTGTCTTTTCTTCTTTACTTTTCTATTGCCTTTACCCAAGGGAAACATACTTGCCTTATCGTTTGAGGTGGACCACCCAGAAGAAATGACTCAGGTCTCACCTTTGTGTGTGTGTGTGTGTTTGAGCTTTTTAGCTCAGAACTTGCATATCGACATATATGCAGGTCTGTACGTGTGTGAACACTGTATAAGAGATGTGTGTGTGTGTGTGTGTGTGTGTGTTTTAGTAATCTATGGGGATAAACAGCTGTTGAATAAAGCAAGAAACCCAAAACAGAGTCAGCTGGCATGGGTCTCACTTTCTTCCCCTTTCTTTACCCCCAGGAAATCAAATGTTCCACGTTTGCCGCTTGTTTAGATTGATTCCACTCTGGCTGGTTGATAAAGAGCGTATCGCCCTGGCCATCTGGACCCTGTTTGGAGAGATTCACCATTGAAAATCACACGTTCACGCAGAGAGGAACAACAGCTGTGAGACTGCTATGCTTCCCTTGGCCCTTTGGAAGGTTTTTAGGGAAGACACATGCAAACGTTATCAAGGTGTATCTTGAGTCATGCAGATATTGGGGGTCTAAAATATCTAGAGAAAGCTTTCTTTTGGTATTGCCATACTTTTGAATGGTCATTAAAGATGGTTTCAAAGTTCTCGAAAATCATCAAGTTATTGCTGAAGCATCTATTAGGGGTTTCTTCTAAAGCAAATATCTCTTCAAAATGCAAGGCTGCTTTTGAATGACCAACAATTAGTGTTGGCCAGTATTAGCAGGGGCAAACTGGCGGCTGAACTCGGTCCAGTACAGTCTCATTGTCCAGTGCCACACAGAGTGCTCTCTCAGATCCAGAAGATCAAATGCAACAGATCACTGGCCCCCAAATCCTGAGCCTGACTGTTTTGGGTGCCTTGCTTTAACTTTTATCCTGTCTGGAAGGACCTGACGCGCTTCCCAAGAAAACATCAGGACGCAGAGTTCGCCCGCAATGACTCACTCCGGCTGTTTATTAATGTGAGTTGCAGATGACATGGTCCTTTCATGACAAAGACAGAGGTATTTTCAAGCCCTCACCCCACCCTGACTTGACTGTTTCGTAAATCTGCTAGGAACCACATGAAAGACTCGGCTCATAACTGTCAGCGCTCCTACGGGAAACGACACCAAACAAAGGCTGTTACAGTTCTGGGGTCTGCTGGCATTCGGGTTGTGTAGGAAAAGAGCCTTTTCACACCCGACGTAGTTTATGCAGAAGCTGTGTGATGTAATCACGCAAACGCTTCTAGTTATTTTAGATTGATTTTTGCAATTTGTGTTCAAAAATCTTTGGGTTATGTGTTTCAGGGTGTGTAAGGTGCTATAGGAGGTGAAAACAGGCAGCAGTATGCCACATGCACAGTCAACATTAAATGTACTGTCACTCATTGCCTCCACTTCATTTGTCTAATGTATTCATGGCAGGCATTTTAATAAGTGCTAGTTATGTCATTGTTTGGTTACTAAGTCAGTAAAAAAGCCGGGTCTTCATTTTTTGGAGAACCAGAACCATTTTGGTGGAAAAGTGGTATGACAGGATCACCTGCTGTGCAGACATCCTGAAGATTCATAGGCATCCCGTCCTGTCAGATATCGGCCCTCAGATCACATGGCCAAAGCCCCTTTGTCCATTTCATCACACTCTGTATAATGGAAACTGAAGAGTACAGATGTGTGCTGGAAACATCTGGTTCAATGTGGCAGGAACTGTGCTTGTTTCCACCACGAGACAAAACCCTTCCCCAGTATGCTGTGTTGTGTGGAAGAAAGAATGGTCATTATGGTTTTGCAAACAAAGGACGAGGTGTTAAACTGATCTGAACGCTTGCAGTATGATGCATTTGATATCTTACCAAATGGATCTGATATACAGCGCACATGGCTTTATTTACAACCATGTCTCTTTTCTTTACTGCAATCTAGCTTTGTCTGATCCTCAATTTTCTCTCTCAGGTTCTTCAGGAACGCGTGGAGACTCTACAGAAACACCTTCACACCGCTGAGAAGAAGTTGATGAGCCGAGAGCTTGAACACCAGGAACAGGTAAGGTTGCAAACAGCTTACACCCTAAAGGGCCAGAACCAAGCACCATTTTTAGTGAGTCAATGATGTGCCCCTCTACACATTTTACACATTTCAGAGGATCCGGCTTCAAGAGTCAGAGCCCTGGGCCAGGAATGCATCCCTCTTTTAGAGAAAATTCTCAATAATAACAGGCCACTTTGACCTTGAGTTCAAGAAAGTGAGAGAAAATTAGCTATTTAGCTGATTAATAACTTTCGATATAACTTCTGGACCCGATATGTAGGATGTAGACACTCTCTTGTGTCCTGAAAACCTATGGCGACCTTTTCTGGGCCACAAGGACAGTTGTTGAGATATACCTGGTCTGAATATCTTTGAATATTTATTTGAACCCACGGGCCAAATCCGGCGCAGTCATCTTTGTCTGATTTAAAATCAGCGTGGTTACTTTAACCTTTCCACTGTTCATGACAAATGACGCCCGAAAAAACGGAGAGAGAGTCAGAAATGGGCTGCGTGGGATGCCAACCATCTGCAGGTGCATAATTATCGGATCCATTTTGAGCTTTAGATGCATTAAAAAATTAATTTGGGTGACTAAACCGTGTGACATGCTGACCGGAAGTGATGTATTTCAGTGTGTTCCAATCAAAACAGTGTTTGCAAAGTGAAAATTATTAAACCTTTTTTGTTGAATCCTTTAAAAACGATTGATTACTGAGATAAGTAAATTATTAAGCATAAATACATACGTAGATTTATATATATAAATGGTAAAATAGGGGTACAAATTTGGCCCCCATCATATTTACAATCCGGCTGTCGAAGAAGAGTAGTTGAAGAATCTAAAGGAACAACATATTTTTAGTTAGCTTCAAAAATACCTCTTGTCTGACTGAAATCGAATAGATTTGTTGAACTGAGTTAAAAAATAAAGTACAGGCCAGACAGCTGACAAACATCTAAATGTTATTTGAACCATGATTTTGAAAAATATCTAGATCAGAGTTATTCGATTTAAGTTCCAAGAGGTCTAGTCTCTTTGATTCTTTTCTAGCAGAGGGCCAGACAATATTTTTTAAATCTCAGATGCTAAACCCTCTCTGTGCGTCTGACATGTTTTCTTGTAAATTAGGATGGATTCTGCCAACAAAACCGGCTCTGTTAAAAATAAGTTAATAATATTAACCAATTGCTCTCAGCACATATTATACGTTCATCAAATACTATCAAATAATATTTGCATCAGTCGGGAACTTTTAATGGACGCAACAAGAAGCGATGAGCGCTGATGCATGGTCTCTGAACTTTACAAAATTGTGTAAAGATGTGCAGAGTCGCGTACAACAATACTTCAGATTTAAGGTAGATCACAGAGAGAAGGAGCAAAGTATCTTGATGAAAGAAGGAAAAACATTAAAGGTTGACATCTGGATTCATTGGCGTTCAAGCAGGTGACCTTCAGTTTGCGTTTGCATCATGAGTGTTATATAGCATATTTTAATGTTGGATTGAAATAAACCCCTGTTTGTGAACTTTAAGACAGTTCCAGTTAGGGCTGGGACAATAAATCGTGTGATTCTGCTTGCTATGCTTCTCAATAAATTATGCTGAAATGCTTCTACATCCGAAAGCCAGAGGACGCTCTCGTGCAGAAACTTAATATGCTCCGCAGAAGAAGAACCATTTACACACGCAGCTCCATTAAATGCCTGGAAGCATATTTATATTGCTGTTCTTCAAACCATTTCAGGGATTTTCATTAAAATAAAGAATATTTATAATGATTATGTTTGATGAGTATTGCTTTTTCAAATGCATGTTATAAACTACTCAAACTCACATTTTTAGACTTCCTACTGATCAAAGAGCCATAATACATGAAAGAGCTGTGCATAATATTGTCTTTGCTATTCAGATTCGATATCAAACAGACATTATTAGTATGAATTGCGATTAATCGTCCCAACCCTAGCACCAGCTAAGAATGCTAAGTTTTAATTTCGAGTACTCCATCGACTTTTTTTTTTTTAATGAATTTTGTTGTCATTTAAACATTCTGTTGTTCCAAACCTACATGCTGTGGAGCTCAAAAAGAGAGATTTAACAGAATTGTTTCCATGTTAGTTCATAGCAGTGACCACCATAAAAGTTCTCCATATGACTTTCTCGCTATATTTCTCCTTAAATCAATAGCTTTGAGTTAGGAATAAACTAAAGTGTCAGTTGTTACTCTGTAAAAATCTTCCCCACAGCTCTTATGATCCTCATGATGCATATTCAAACTGACGCACACATATTTACAATCCAGAAAGAACTCAAGAACCCCACGTGAAGAATGGTGTCAACACTGGCAACGAATATGGATGTAAATGAGATTTCAAAGCTTTGATTTTCTCATGCAAAGCTTGGACAGATGCGTGTGAACTGTTGTTTATAATAAACAGGTTTATAATAAGTGTGAGTAAATAATGAAAATACTTTTGGGTAAAGATTTTGAAGAAAATTTGAAAAACAAGTCAATTTATATTTTCACATTGACTTCAACACGATCCTTCACTTAGAAATGTTGATCATCTATTCCCTCCTTAAGAGACAGAGAGCCTGCAAAGAACATTGACTCCTACCTCATAAAAGTGTGTATGTGAAAGAGAGAGAGAGAGAGTGTGTGTATATGTGAAAATAAAGACCTGCTCTCTTTTCTGTGCTGTGATATTGCCCTAGTTTGTCTTCCAAGACATGTCTTTGTAATGCAATCCTCGGCATGCAAAAACAGCCCCCTTTTTGCCCAGACTTCAAACAGATGTTCCTCACTCGCCTGCTCCGGGCTCATCCACGCCTGCTTGGCATGAAATGTCGGCATGGCAGCGGCGTGTTCCTGCGCAGTGTTTCGCTGGCACGCGGGACAGACACAAAGCCTTTGGAACAGTAAAGTGTCAGAGTCTAGGAGGTTTCCTCCTGAGGCTCAGCAAGGTGTTATTTTCATATTAGGGTGCATTTGACAATGTCAGAGCTATATTAACTGCATGCCAAGTGTTATGATGACTGCATAATTCACTCTTAATTACAGCACAGGTTTCTTTATTGCACTGATGAGGTGGAAATCAAGCTTTTTATGTGAGCATAGGCTTTCACTGATATCACTGATGCATTAAGGCTTTCGGTTTATTTAAATGTTTTTCGTTTTGTTAAAAGGACATTTAACCTGTAAAAGCATTCATCTTTATTGAAAGTGGGTCATATTTTATAGTCAAAATGTAACATAAATGTAGAATTTGGTGCCTATTTGACCGAGAAAAAACAGAGCGTGACTTTAGGGCGCATTTGTATGGGAAAACTACAACTCCCATAATGCACCACAATTCACAGCTCTGCAAGCCACTCCCACTAATCCAGAACACCGCTCAGCTGTATGCTATTGTGTACATAAATGCCACGTTAGTATAAGAAAGAAAATAGAAACACTCACTTTATAGTCAGACGTCTTTTTATCCCTGCAGGCTTTGGCTGTCGCTTCCAGTTTAGGATTTTAAAATATGTATCCAGGACCCCGCTGTTACGGTACGAAGCTTGGGTGGTTGGTTCACCACACAAATAAATTGTGTCGTAGGAGCAGGCTTCACTCAGTTTCTTATTTGTTTTTGAGAGTGCTTGGCCAAACGTGTAAATAATTCCAAAGAAGAAAATGTCGCACCATGCACACAAACGCGTCCACCGCACAATATGTTTGCTCCACAGGCTCAGCGCTTGTGCTTGTGAGCTGAAACGCGTCTGTGAAAGAAACACACCCGTACGCAAAGTACCTCTCTTTCCCGGGACCATTCCTCACACAAACGTCCATATCCTGATCTGATGCAGAAATTTTGTACAGAAGGCACACAGCGAGAGTACAGGCACTACTAGTTCGTCCAAGCTTGCGCCTCTACAGATGCACGACCATTCAAAAACATGACTGGGTTTCTAACAATACAAAGCTTAATGCAAATGGTTGAAGTGTCCCTTTAAAGAGACATTTCGACATCAGTAGCGCAAAACAGGTTTAAAAACACCCCAAATCAATGTGGGGTTGGTCGGGACAGCTGATACAAAAACTTGCTTATTATGGACTGTGACAAGAGTATGTTAAACTACACTCATTACTTTTAAGCTGTGGTGTTAAAGAGTCTTTGATCAGTAGGAAGTCCTTATCAATCTAAAAATGTGAGTTTGAGCTGTTTATAAATACATTTAAAAAAGCAATACTCTTCAATCATTATAAATATTTTTTATTATCATGAAAATACCTGAAAAGCTGTAAGACCAGCAATATAAATCTGCTTATAGGCATTTTGTGGAGATGCGTGTATAATGGTACTTCTTCTGCGGAGCATATTGAGTTTTTGCACAAGAGAGCCTTCTGGCTTTTGGAGCATTTTACCATAATTCATTGAGAAGCATAGCAAGCATAAGTCTATAGACTTTAAATAGGCAGAAAAACAGCTATACATTTTACTCTTTTGTTTAGAAATACAAAAAAAATCTAAATTGTTAACGTCAAATAAACATCAAAACCTTTTATACACCATATTCTTATAGACTATACAGACAAAAAGAAAGGCACTTATACACATTAATAAAAAACTCGCTTAACATTTACGTGACATCTTTGAAAGGCAGTAATAACCAACACAGCCAAAATAGTAAATAAAAAGAAACCTTAAAGGGGCTCTCCGTAAGTTGAGAAATTTCTAACCGTTACTGACACCAGTGGCCGTTATAGAAACTGCAGCCAGTCTCATGCTCGTTCTCGGAGGGCACACTCGTACGAGCACGACCACAACAACCAGAGTTGCCGTAGCAACCACAGACAGCTCATTGAGATTCACCAGCATGTTTACAAATGTAAGAAAAGTTACAGTACTGTAAGGTTATTGTTTGACAGACCATATTGTTTGGTACACCACAAAAACAATGCTATCGTTAGCATTACACCACAAAAACAATAACATAATATATTACAGATGCCCTGTAACTATGTCTTACCTTTGCAATAAAAATAAAGCCAGCTCGAGGTCTGTTTTCATACCCAGCGCTGACCGGAGCTCCCTCCAAGAATCAAATGCCAATCCAATGTTTACCCTTGTCTTTGCCCTGACGCCGGTCATGCTCTATTTTGGCCGCACTAGATAAGGATTTTTTTTAAACTTACGAGGAGTTTCCGTGAGTGTCTGGATTGTGCTGGAAGGTGGTCGCTTCTTTCCGTCTACAGAGTCCATTTGGAACATGCTAGCGATTGCCGCTGTTTACTAATGACTGCCGTACGCGTCTATATAGAACGCCTAAGTAGACGAGCATGTGCATGACGTCACATTTTGAATTTCGCGCCAATTCGGACCCGACTCCTCCACACGCAAAAGAGCCTACAGGCTGATAGAGACAACCGTGGAGGACACTCAAGGTGTCATTCTTTCTATTACATTATGGTTGGCTCAGAAATATACAAATGAAAACTCTATCTTAAATTAAGATATCTGAACGAATAATGGTGCCAAACTTTGTAGGCAATCCAGAAACAACAATAGCCTAGAAGATAAATGTTCAAGATCCTGCATCATCATGGAATCCCAATCAAGTTGGTCACGCAATCAAGACCATATACAACAAGTTCAAAAGCACAGTCCTAGTCGAAGGAGAACTAAAAGACAAATTCAACATAACAACTGAAGTCTTAAAAGGAGATACTCTTGCACCTTTTCTCCTCATCATTGTCATCGATTATGTCCTGAAGAATGCAGAACTCAATCATGTGAGATCTCATGGCATCAAAAAGGCGAAAATGGCTTTGTCACTCAACCAAGACAATGTCAACGAGAACCAGCAACAACAATTTTTTATCTTGATTTCACAGATGATCTCGCACTAATGGAAGGTAACCTAGAAAGAGCTCAATCCCAACTCAATGAAACTGCCAAACAAGCAGAACAGGTTCTCATGGTGAACGTAAAGAAAATTAAAGCATTCACTAACCAAGATAAAAGTAAAAACTTAGAGCTAGGTAGCCAAAGGATCGATTGGTTCAACAAGTATCTGAGATCAATGGTCAAGTCAAGCGAAACCGACATCAGCACAAGAAATGCCCTAGAGTGGGCAGCGTTCTGGAAAATGAATCCATCTCAAAACAAAGTTTTCCAAGCAGCATGCCTATCAATACTTCTGTATGGTTGTGAAAGCTTGATTATTACAGAGAAGCTCAAACAACGCATCAACAGTTTTCCACTAACTGCTACAGAATAATGCCCAACATCAAGTGCTTGGACAAAGTCTCAAACGCAGTGATATACCAAACGATCAGTATTGACCCGCTAGACCTCTAGAGCAACAGAGGCAACTTAGATATGCCGGTCATTGTCTGCGCAAACCAGAGTTCGAGCTGATCAACAAGTACGTTATATATAACAACCAATAAAAAGACACGGGCGAAGAAATCGTGGTAAACCAAAGCTTCTCTACCCGCAGTACATAGGCAAATTAATCAACAGAATGGAAGAAGATTGTTGACGCCTGCAAACAAGTATTTGCAGCCAACTGATGATGATGATGAACACCACTTTTCAATGCACTCAAAAAAATGAAATGTTCGATTTACTTAAAAAATTGCGTCAACATGTTCCACACAATTTGTTTAAGTAATCTCAACAAACAATAATTTAGTTAATTTTACAGAAGATGTTTAAGTAAACGTACAAAACCGTTAAGTTTATTGTTCATGAAAAATTGTATTATTGATGACAAAAATTTTAATAATGCCATTATATAAACTCCACCCCCTTTAATAAGGATCACCTATTTAATAATCCCATAACACTGAATCAAGCAATCAATCGATCAATAGGTAGTATTTTCGTAGTATTTTCTCAATCGGATGAAAACATTGTGCACATGCGCAGGACATTTTTGCTCAAGCTTACGTCTTATATTTACCTCATATTTATGTCTCACATAATTCTCATCATAGAAATATGCAATAGCAACACGCATTATTAAGGTAATGGGGTCACGCACTGTACATTCTACAGTGTTGATGTGTACTTACATAACATTAGGCTACATAGAGCAATAAAATAGCGTTATGATTTTTGAAAATTGTGTTTTTATTTCTGACAAATTCTTAAGAACAACTTTCTCCAACTCAGCTTTGTACATTTATACAGAGATAAAGTGTGAACTTGACGAGAATTGCTGTGCACTCAGTGTGTTGCCAAGTCCTCTGCTTTCGAGTTAAGATTTGGGTAGTGTTTAAACTGTCTTCGCGGGTTGTACACTGCAACATCATCAGCCAATAAGATGCCAGTCTGTATTGGTTTTATTCATCTGTTAATTTTACACAACAATGTTATGTTGGCTGAACAAAAAAATTGTAAGAAAAGTTGACAAGACATACTTTTTTGTTGAATTAACTCAATTTAATTTAATTCACATTGTTAATTAGTTCACATTGGTTTTTAAGTAATTTCAACATGAAAGGATGAAGTAAAATTGGCAAAAAAAAAGTGATAAATGCAAAACTAACATAAACAAACAGTGAACATGTATAAATGTTAGTTAATGTCAATACAGTTATTCATTTAGTTCACGGTGCACACAGACCAACAAATAACAATTGATCCCTGGGCACAGTTTGCTCTGTCTGTAGATACCTAATTTCAACATGAACTTAAATTTGACACAATTTTCTGAATCAGAATTCCTGACCTTATTGTGCAAATTTATCAGTGCATGCAAAAATACTTTACGAAATATATTACCAGCACATTGTTTACTTTGCCTGAGCTTAGTTATCTGACTTCATTACTGATTTCACCTAACTTTTAACTCCTGCCACCCAATACCCATTTATAAATTAGAAATAAATTATAACACAACATACATAATTTCTCTGTTGTGAATGTATGAAGTGAATTCTGTTTCATGTTTGATTCAGTACTGCATTATAAGCAGTTTTCACTAACATAACTAGTGTTGTTCTTCGCATGATCCATTTAGATTTGGCTCTGCGTTTTCTTAGAAATGCGTAAGATCTTTTCCACTCTAGAGTAGTAAGTACAGTCGTTTCCATTAGCTTCCCATAACTGCACCAGTCGTACTGCCGAACCCCACTTCACTCGAGTGCACTTCATACATCATAACTTCATAAAGAGCCTCTTCCATCCTCTAATTTCATCTCACGTCACTCCCCGCTCGCTTGAAAAGAAAACTTCACCTGCTATTCCGAAAGATTCACAGGTACTCTTCACTCCTGAGCCACCAATTCTGAGACGCAAAACTCTGTGAGAGGTGCACAGTTTTGACGTCCTCTGTGATTTTGACAATGTTTTTGTCACTGTAGAGTGTTTTCCTTTCCCTCCACCCCTTCATTAGCATACATCAAGCACCTGACGTCGCAGCAACTTCTTTTGAACATTGTAAGTGCTAAGGTCTTGTTGCTTTCAGCTGGCAGCTGTCACAAATCCCAGTGTGTGACACAACCTGCACTGCACATAGTCAACAGCGTAGACTATATATAGATGAAATAGTGTCGTTTTAAGTGTGAATGGTGCGAAAAAGAGTCTTCATAACAAAGAATAGATCATTAAGGGAAACATTTTAAGTGAGCAAGAAGATGAAACTATTCTGTAGTCACGTTGTTTAGCTGTGGAAAACTGCATATTTTATGTCTAGTTCATTAAGGACTGGAAGAATGAAAAATCAAACACGTTTTTATGTCAAATCTTCAGGAAAGAAAATTGATGTAGTTTATTGTAAGGACCTGTCATATTCTCCCATTTTCCCATCTCTGTAGACAATTTTTTTAAATATATTATCCATTTAACCATTTAACTTTTTGTGTTGAGGAGACCTTAGGCTGTTAAAAAAGCACTTTTTAATAAATAAACTGCAAGCAGACAATGTACCACAATATATGTCCACCCTTAGTGTTATACATTTATATTGCATAGTGACTTTTCATAAAGTAATTTAGTCTCTTTCCTAATTATACATTTTAGTTAGTGGAAAAAAGTCTTTTGATGATGACACAGTTACTGCAAAAATTGTTTTTCTTTAAAATAAAATAAAAATCTTTTCTAAATAAAATAAAAAGATATTTGGTCAAACTTTCAAACAATACTGATGGCCCTCATTTGTTTGTAAAGAAATCGCACAAAAAAAAGAGAAGATGTAGAGAATATTGATTTACATTTACATTTTAGTCATTTACCAAATCGCACAAAAAAGATGAGAATATGTAGAGAATATTGATTTACATTTACATTTTAGTCATTTACTACATTTGCTTGATTTTTAATACAGATTACATGTTTTTATTACCTGTCATGGAGCTTGTGATGTAGTTGTTTAAGACACTGGTGTTAAGTAAACTCTGCCTAGACTTCAGCTCCGCCGCCAAAACCTCACATGTGTTTAGATTCATGTTCATGTTACAAGTTTGTAAATAACATTTTGTATAATTATTGTTGTTAGCGGAAATGGTAAAATTTTTATTCAATATAATTATTTTCACTATGGACAGAGAGGCACATTTACCAAAACAATAATGGTGACATACAGAAATATATATATAAATCCTCTTGTCATGTTGTTATAGTTTAAATTTGTACTGTGATTTTTGTGTGTGTGTGTTTATATCAAATAAAAGAAATATATGTCATTCTTGTCCAGGATGAGTGATCATTTTCTTCCTCTCTCTCCATGTAGATGACACATGTTCGTCAGGAGTGCGAGCAGAAGATCAAAGGACTGATGCCTGCTGAACTTAGACAGGAGCTGGAGGACACCATTACCTCCCTTAAATCCCAGGTGATTAAACAAACACACATACACACCACTACAACCACCACTGCATACACAGATGCACACAAAAACAGATTAACTGTTTGTGTATGAAATACACAATATACTTTTGGGGGCTTTTCCAATGGGTACAGTAGGTAGTAGTTAATACTTTTTTAGTGCCACCTCGGCTGGGGTTCCAAGCGAGCTGAGCTGATACAAAAACATGACGTGAAAACACTGAAGATCACTGATTGGTCTGAGAAAATCATGACATCAAGTGTTGGCTCGAGCCAACAACCTGTTGTCATCTGTGCTTTGTTGTTCCCAAGTTCCCAAAATCCCTTTTAGTGTTGAAAAACATCCACAGGTTGAGAATGAGGAACACCATACCAGTGTTTTCCAGACTTGCGGTTTGTGGCGGCACATTCGCGACTCGAAAATCCGCATGTACGGCATTTTGCAACTTAAATCGGGCTCAGCGAAGCGCGTCGACTGACACCATGGCTGTTTGTACAAAAACTGTCATGTGGGACAGCTGTAGTGATAAACATGATGTGCAAACATTTGTTTGTGGTGGTCAATTTTGAATTTGTGGTGAACTGAGAAATAAATAAATGTATAGGAACGCTCTCACTTGTATGATGTCACAGCAGTAGGCAGCGCAAATATAACGACACGCCTATAATCCCTCCCACTCTGAAGTGTTACTAAACTCGATGGAAAACCTAACCAAGCCAAAGTGAAGTGAGCTGACACCAACTGACCCAACTCAAACGGTAGGGTACTATGTGATGAAAAAGCGCTATTAGAGTCTTAGAGCATTTTTGTGAAACATTTCAAATCTAAACAAAAGCCCGTTTTTGTCAAGGCTCGGTCTCTCAAACAACATTTCACGATCGCAATTCAAAGTCCACGGCACACGCCTCTGAATAGCTCCGACTAGATTCTTTTGGAGTCTGCAGCCACAAGTCTGTGATCTGATGTGTTTATACGTTGTAATTGGTGACCAGCGTGGCCTTCCCATGTCCTTGAATATTTCGAGCATTTCAGTGCATTATTTTAACAAAACCAACAGCCATTTAGGAATCTAACCATAGTCATTCTTTTCAAAGAAAGAGGCATTCATTTTCAAGGAGGGTAACATTAGATTTTCTTTGAGGTTTTACTGTGACTTTGTTTTTGTTTCCAGGAAAATCATCACAGAACAATGTACATTTTTGTAGTGCTTGTTCAAAATTAGGAAAGCAAGTATGCACCAAGATTATTCTCCTGTGAGGAAGAAGTATTTTCATGGCCAAAAACGTTTGTGCTCCTCAGTTAGTGTGCCGTCAGTTTCTGTATGTAATGACATACTAGAATAAAACATACAGTCTTGCATACTAAAAGTATGTTAGACTATTACTACAATTGTTATTTTTAGCATTTCATAAAAAGAATGTTTGTTAGCTATAAAAAGATAAAATATTGGATATTTACTTTTATCCCAAGTCACTTCAACCGTGCATTTATATATACCGTATTTTTCAGTCAATAAGCCGCGTTTTTTTCATAACTTGGCTGGTGCTGCGTCTTATAGTCAGGTGCGCCTTGTAAGTCAGTATGAATTAATTTTGACATTTATGAGGCAAGAGACAACATTACCGTCTACAGTCGTGAGGGTCCGCCATATGCTGCTTCTGTATTTATGTAATTCAATAGATTCAGTAATGTGGAATGACAAGTAACACTAGTTGGCTTGTCGGGTTAATTTAGCCTATTCAAGGTAAGTTCTGTATGCTATGGTTTATCGTTTAAATAAATTATAATGTTACTTTAACGTACAGACATCTAATCAGCCTGCTGTTCTGTCTGCTAATGTTTAGTTGAATAACTTGCCAGATTAAATGTCTGTTCTTCAAATTGTATTTTGTGATTTTTTTTAAATAAACGCAATGTATAGTCCACTGTGACTTATATATGTTATTTTGTCTTAATGACACATTTTTTAATGATGCGGTTTATACTCCGGTGTGGTTTATAATCCAGAAAATACAGTATATGATATGATATGACTGTGAAATATACAGTATATATATGAAGAGTTTGGTTCCAAAACGCGATAAACGCCATTTTTGAAAAAAAAAGAGTTACTGCCAAAATTAGTATTATATCAGGTCAGTATTTAAAAGTAAATTCTTAATTTTATGCAAAATACAATATCGCCATGTTATTCTGTCAAAACGCAATAAACGCCACTCCTCCTTTTCTACAGAACGCAATAAATCCGCTCCACATATTACAGCGCACCATTCCACGCAATGTAAACAAACAATGGCGGCGCGTTAAGTACACAGAAACCTCATCTACTTTGTACTTTGTGATCAACAAACAAACAAAATAATACTTTAATGGCATTGATAAACCTGTGGTGGTTTTCTGTGACAGAAAAGAAACGTAAGCCATCAACATCTAATAATTTCCTCGAGAGGCACTCGGGAGCCGGTTGCTTGTTCTCACATAACAGCATCAAGCTTCTGTCATATTAACACATTGACCCCAGGGGATCTTATGAAAAACTTTCCATAATTTTACTCAAAGTCAACGAAAATCGAGCAGGACCAAAACATTTTACAGCTGATCGCTGTCAAAAATGTTAACCGACGGCGTCAAGTATAACCGCAGCAATGACAGTGTTCTTAATATAACAAAGTAAGTGTTTTGATTAATGCCATTAATTTTTATTTTTTTATCAGTGTATAACACTAGTCAACTAAATGAATATAACATGGCAAAGATGAATGCACATTTATACATTGATTCAATAGATTTATAGCATTTTGAAAAAAAACTTTATTATTTATATAAATAAAACTTATAAAACTAAATAAAAATAAAACTTATTTATTGCATTTTGTGGAAACAATAATCCGTTTTTATAATAAATGTTTAAAAATCAAGTTATGGATTTGAATTTTTTATGTTTTTATAACCTAAAGATGCTATGTGAAAGTTTGTAACAGAAAATAGTGGTTTTCATCTGGTCAATTTCTTGGTATAGAAACTGGATTATTTAAATGGATTAATTGCATTTTGGAACCAAACTCTTCATATATATATATATATATATATATATATATATATATATATATATATATATATATATATATATATATATATATATATATATATATATATATATATACCAGTCACTCTGTATGTTTTTGAGCATTTCTCTGTCGTCATCTCATGCTTTTGTTCTGTGTGTTTGGTGCAGGTCAACTTCCTCCAGAAGAGAGCCGCTGTTATACAGGAGGAACTGGACACTTGCCGCATCAGGAGGTCAGAGTCTGGTAACACAAACACACATTTACAGTTTGACTGTATCTGAGGGTCAATTCTCTTAAATGATCACTATGTTGCTTACATAATGTTTTTACCCTGAAGAAGAGAAATGTAGAGTGAGTGTAGAACGACTTCCTTCTATCTCATCTATCCATATAAGTCTGAATTTCCCTTGAATCTGTGCTGATTTTGCTTACAATAAAATTGATGCATTGGCTATTTTTTATTAATCACATGTTTCATAGAGAATGATGGGAAATGTAGTTGAGTTGTTCAAGTATGTGCCTCCTAGAGCAGAAATCTATTTATCAGTAATACACAACAGATGTCCAAAATACACAGGACAGTCAACCTTTATAATTACTTTGACCATTTAACTCTTCAAGTGGAAAAAGTCTGCTGATAATAATGACCTTGTGGTGGTTTGCAGTTCAATCCTAAATCTCAGCTCACATTTGAATTAGCTTTGATTATTGAGAATCAATGTGTTTGTAACAGCTACTGTACTTCTGTCTCCTGCTGTAGATGATATGAGTGGAGCAGTTGTGTATGAGAGCTGTTTTGATGGACACAACTTTCATCTTCTTCATTCACTGTGATTTCATTTTCTTCACATACAAGCATATTCATGTTGATTTACTGCATTTTATGTATAATCTTATTTATACATTCAGCTGTCATTCTGATTATTAAATATGAAATTGTGTCTCCCAAGTTTGACATTTTTGTCATTTTCTTGTTATGTGATCTGTTAAATGTGATAATTTTTTATCAAAATGCTAAATATTAATTGCATTAAAATGCTTTTATAAAACACTTATTTCCATGGGTTATGGAATTTTTGGAATATCATTGAATTTTTTCAGGGAGTTTTGCTTTAAATTTTAGTTTCCATTTATCAAATTCATTTCACACATTTAAGCTACATTTTTCTGTAACTCGCTTTACACTACATTATTCAGGCTCACAGCATCCCGCACATAGGCCATGAAAATTCAGCTTTTTAGTCAGTGAAAGTCAGGGAATTTGACATTTGACTTACGAGTGCAAACAATGATTTTTAAGAAGAGCTGCCAAAGCTAGCATGTGAAGAGTTTCGTTGCAAAACGAGATAACCACCGTTTTTTTAATTGTTCAGAAATCTCGTTTTTTGGTTGTGCATTCCAATTAATTTTAATGCAACTGCAGTTGATTTGATTTTATTTAAACCTTCATAACTTAAAAAATACAGCTAAGTAGCACCATAAAACAAAATAATAACATGATAACATAATAATAAACATGTTTTGACAAAAATGTTAAAAAATGGATTTATCTCGTTTTGCAACAAAACTCTTCATGCTAACAAAAAGGTTTCTCTCATTTGATTTAAAGCGTCTGCTTAATGAATAAATGTTAAATTGTGAGGTTATTTTAAAAAGGCCAAGATGTATCAGTGACACAGTATATTAATGTGACATTAAAGAGCCCTGCTTTTTTGTTTCAAGCCAAAGTCAAATCATGAAAATGTTTTTCTTTTAAAATCATCTTGTACATTTCAGATGTGACGATTTAAAAGAAGGTTCACACAAGGACCTTTTTATAAATCCTGAAAATAGTTTAAAAGTTTAAAACAACTTTATCATAAAAGTAACATTTTAAAACTATACATTGAAGAACAATAATCAAAACAAATACAGCTGTTAGCACCAATACCGGGGTCAAGCCGAAAGGGCACAGAATGAAGTAAATTTGAGTTTGGATGAGCAGTTTAAAAAACCTTATGAAACCTTATGAATTCAGATGAAAGAATATTAAAGTTATCAGCAGAAAAGCTGTTCTCATTCAGTGAAATCTCTCCATTAACAGTGTGTCAAAACACAGGTCACAAAATGTTACAGTGGTCAAAAGGATCCACCCCATGTCTCTACGATGTTCTGATGGAGAGAAAAAATTATTGCAAAACGGTTGCTAGTATCCACCAAAGATTATACTTCAAGCAATGAAAGGAATAATCTATGATGACTCATGATTTTAGATGAAACTTTGCAGTGGTTTTTAGCAAAAATAGCCATTCACTAGGTGGCGCTATGACGATATCGTGCATGCAACCTCAGGTCATGACTGTGTTACATCAAGCTAATTTCATGACTATACACTTTAGTGAAGAAACAGGCCATTTCTCAATGTCAAGGATACTTCCTTGGCAGGACTAAGTCCTTACAAGTCACTTCCTTCAAAGGCTAGGTGAGGCTCCTCTTAAGCATTCAGAGAACACGTTAAATGGGACAGGCTAGCAAGTGCACGTCATTGTGTCAATCAAATGTGTGCTTTCAGCGCTGCACGCATATGATTGTGGGTGATTTCAGTGCGCGAAGAGTGCAAAGGACGCGAAGGATACACATATGCATCCTTTACTGTATATGGAATATTGCTGAAATTCCGAGGATCCTCGACATTGGAACAGTCCTTTGACAGACGTCGATGACGTAGCATCCTCGAAATTCTGGCTTCCGAGGATCCTTCCTTGACACTGAGAAACGGCTACTGTTGTATGACCATAGGGCTTGCTTGATATCACAGGTTTTGTTCAATTATGAGGCCAACTGGTGCAAGAATAACAAAATTTTGTGGCCTCAGACTGTGCTCATACATTAGCGTATCAAAGCTGGTGTAAAAATTACATTTCATTGCAGAGTTATAACCATTTATGTGTAAAAAAACAATGTAATGTAATGTAATGTTCTTTCTATGGAGTCGATTGGAAAAACGCTTTCAGAGATTTTCGCGCATTTTTTAAGTGCTTTTTTGCGGCGCAGGGATAACTGTAAGGCGAATTCTGGCATGCTTCGTTGGACTCGGCGACTATTCAGGACTCCAAGGAAACAAGTCCCGTGAGAATACGTCGATCGCAGCCAAAGTTATAAGCGTGTAAAACATACATCTTACCACTAGGTGGCGCTGCGACAAAACTGGGCATGCCCCCTCAGTTCCTGACTGGCATCACCAGTATCAACAGCCTCAAATCCGTTTTTTAGCGCTCTACGTAAAATTTGTTGACTAGTTGCCAGTAAAACTCAGTAGTCATGTCATTTCTACAGAATTTTTTTACAGTGTTGTTTACTTCTTAATAAAAGGCCCATGATTGCAGTTGTACAACTTTGACATTAAGGAACATCCAAATAGTTGGACAAAAGTTTTTCCCAACAACTTCTGATATCCATAAAATGTGTTTATAGGAAAGATTTTGAACATAAAATAATGCCAAAATATCTTATTTTGAATTCATAATAATTTAAACACAATTTTTACACCATCAGTTGTCTTATAATGCCAATTTATTATAAAAATAGGTCATTGACCTATACATCATGATTTTTAGATGATCCCCATATGCTTCTCTAATAGTACAGCACAACTCGAATTTATTTAAATGAATTAGTGGCTATGTATTGTGGACCATATGGCAAATCAATACCATTTTTGTGTTATTTTGAATCACTCTCATGGTATTTCGGTGTCATACGCTGATCGGTCTGCGCACCGCCACATGAAGAGTACTGGCAACATATGAGAAGAAAAGTGAAGGTACACTATAAACCTTCAGCATTTTGTATTTCTCTTAAGTTGTTTCTTTCTCTTGTATGTGGTTTGTAATATACGAATAGTTATACAGAAAAACTAGCCATTAGTTAAACAGCAAAAACGTACCCTTCATCCAGAAAAAGAACTCTTCCAGGAAGATGTTTGAAGCACATGCTAACTCTTTATTGTTTTTAAAATGATCTTCACCAATCGGTTGGAAATTACCTTCTTTTATGCATCTACCCACTCAAATTCCTCTTGTCCATGATCTGATCTGCTGTTTTCAAAGGTAACATGACCCCGGCAGATATTTATTTGATGTGCAGATTCAGCAAACATTCGATGGTGATCTGAGAGTTCGGACTCTTGCTGGAAAAACCTTGGAGGAGTTGGGGTTGAAATCACTGCTCATGTCTCCAAGCCTGCTGGGTGCTGTTTAATCAAGCATTGTGTCTATGTGAATATGGAGGTGGTCTTCAGATTGGATGAGGGAGGGCTACTGTTGATGGACTCATACCCCAGATTTCAAACCACAGTCTTTTCACTTGCTGTCTGATGCAAATTGCACAGCACAATCGCTAGACTTAAACTGAATAGCTGATTCTGAGCAGCACCCGGGTGTCTGGTGCACCCATTCATCTGTCTTAAGATGCTTTTGCCCTTTGGAAGATATTTAGGGTATTGTAGCACTTTTTTTACAGACAGAAGCGTTTGTACCTTGAGTTTCACAAAGGTTGCTCTTTTATATAGCTCAGTAAAAAAATTATGTAAGAATCAACATTGTCTGAAATACAAAGTTATAAATGTCTTAAATGTCAACGTGATCTCATTAGAATACTTGTGGTGTATTTTTATGTAAAGTGTAGTTGTGCCACATGTACATTTACTTACACACTAAAACGTATAATATTGGCGAATTGAAGGGACTAATACGTTAATTATTTACGTATTGACAGCTTTACATACAAATTTGTACCTATTTATATTTACAAATATTAAAATGAATAGCGGGCATTGGCGTTTCTAATTCATATTAATGACATGTTTTCAGTCGTATTTTCTGACTTCAGTCATTAGTTTTTGTGTGTGTGTGTGTGTGTTTACTCGTTTACCTAATGAAATGTTTATGACTTACATGAATAACACCTATGTTTATCTTCAAATGGTGTCTTCGACGACGTTATTCTATAAGAATGAAGGTCATCTTTTTTTGGCATTGCTATTCTGACACTCGACAGCACAACAATACATTTTCTAGTAAGTTATCTTGCTCTAATTAATTTCCACAGTTTTTCTGCCACCACATTGCGCGCGCAGCTTGCAGTGATGTAACTGTGACGTCTACTCGCAAAAGGTCTATGTAATTTGTTTTATAAAACACTGTTTTAAAGAGCCACACAGATCCAAAATCGAAACTGACCTGTTTTGCAGTGTGTCATGTAGCTGTCCATCAATGTAAACAATCTGCAAAGTAGTTTAACCAAAAAGTGCACGATTAGTAAAGTTATTGTTTCTAAAGTAGGGAGTCGACTCTGAATCGCTGAAACGAGTCATCATATGGACTGAATCTCCTGCTTGACTTTTTCCACGTCACACAAACGCTTCAACGTCACACAAGATACTAATCTCCGCCTACAGCCTTGCCCGCGGGAGAAACGAAAACGACCCGCCCACAGCTAGTTAGTGTGTAAACATCTTATTACGCTGTGTTTTCAGTTTGTGTTGTTTTTACTTACAAAGGAGACTTTTTCAAGGAGGGATATACTAAACGTGTCTGGCTGTGAAGAATCAGTGGTTAAAATTAATTTTTAACGGAGGGATTTAGACGTTTGGCAATGAAATATGGTTCAATACCCACTTTATTTGGAACAACATGTGTCTCCTAACCACAACCTGTAAGTATGATTATACATACTTTCTTAAATGAGTGTAAAATGTTTATCCTCGTTTTATTGCTTAGATTAATGATGAATGATATCGTTTTTTAAACTCTTAAAATACTGTCAGAGAGTCACGTTAGCAAGCGGTTAACGTAACTCATGCTCACTAAGGGTTTTGCTATGACCCGGTTAGCTTACATAAATGCTTAAATGAGTGTAAAATGTTAGTTTCTATCGTCGTTTTTATTTGTTGAATTAATGAATGATATCGTTGTTTAAACTCTTAATATCTGTCAGAGAGTCACGTTAACAAGCGGCTACCGCATGCTCACTTACGGTTTTGCTATGACCCGGTTAGTTTACATACTTGCTTAAATGAGTGTAAAATGTTAGTTTCTGTCGTCGTTTTTATCGCTTGGATTAATAGTGAATGATGTGTATTGATGTTGATAATGTCTTCTCAGTAAATCATTTTAGCACTAGGTAAATAAATGTTTCACTATTGTTTGTCTGTGCCACCGATCTGTGGTCTGTGTGTCAGTTGACCAATCAGAGCAGAGCAGGCTACTGAAAGGTGGGGTTTAGGCAGACTGAGTCGTTGAACGGCTTCACACGAATCGTTTGGGGATCTCTGAGAAATGGGGTAATTTTAAATGTATATTTTGAGAAAATGACAGTGTTTTTTGACCTTGCATGCATTTAAACCTGTTGTCCAGGACTTATAAACAGTGATAGGATGCTTAAAATTGTCATCTTACTGCCTCTTTAACACCTTTCCAATGATACATAGTTTGTAGTAATAGATTAAAAATTACATCAACAATATTGATGTAAACTTAGGTGTCCCGTATTGAGGACGGTGACGCTTAACAGTTTAATTTTATATATTAAACATACCCCAGTGCTATCATACAAAATTTAATTAATTATGAGAGCTTATTCAGCATTAAAATACCTCAGACATGATGCAGAGGTTCCTCCAGGCATTGCTGTCCTGTTATATGAAGCTTCTCAGAGAGTTTTCACACACACACACACAGATTTACAGTACTACATGCAAGGATTTTAACTTTAACCCTGATAGTATTGTTAAGGCTATATAGGCCAGAAGGAGAGACTGGGGTAACAAACAAGGTTTGTTTATTCACACATTGCACAGGAACGGATGGTAGAATCAACAGGTGAGTAAACACACACATTTCCACACAAGTCACTGATGAAGCATAACACATTTCCCTTTTGCAAGTGAGGGATTGGATGATAAAAAGACAACAATTGCCTTTTTAATGACATTATGTTATGCTAAAGTAACATATGTTTTGCATAAATTAATCATTAATTGTCTATATAAAATTACCACCATATATCAATATAAGTGTTATTTCAAAGGATCTCTTATCTCTATTTATTGTATTATAAATATGCATGTGATATCTGGAAAACTATATAAAATGTTTGTCACAGCTATCCTTTGTGTCCTGCTTTTGAACTTTGTGGCTTCTCTGACTTCATCATAAGTCATAGAAAATACACACGTTTGGTACCAACGATAGGAGGTAAGCAAAAAAGTTGGTTACACTTTATTTTGATAGTCCACTTTAGACATTCTACTAACTATAAATAACTTTGCAACTACATGTCAACTAACTTTCAATAATTTGCAACTACACGTCAACAAACTGTCATTAGAGTATTAGTAGACTGTAAGGGTTGGGGTTAGGGAAGAGGTTTGGGTTAGTGGAATAAGTTGACATGCACCTGCAAAGATACTTATAGACAGTTGAATGTCTGTTGAGATATCATCGCAATAAAGTGTTAGTAGATATTAAGCAGACAGTCTACTAATTCTCTAAAGATTGGTAGTTGATAAGTAGTTGCAAAGTTACTTATAATTAGTAAAATGTCTAAAGTGGACTATCGAAATAAAGTGTTACCAAAAAGTTTTCAAGATATTGCAACAAGTGCTCAACTCATACCACCAATATGGTCGTCTGCACCTTTCCTAGAATATGACCAACAGAGGTGTTTACTAAATTAGCGCCTCTACCGGCAACAGGTGAAACTTTATATATAAGTGTATGAAATTATATTTAATGTGGGGTATAATTTTGCTATGATGAAATGCAATGGGAAATTATTTTTAATTTGAACTGCCAGAATAACTGTATTTATAATACACATTAGACTATTCAGGCATTTATGGCAAATAACGTACCCATTTATTTATTATATGATACAGTATAAAACCCAGCATACATCACAACAATTTTTAAAAAGTACTTTAAATATTTCAAGTTTACCTCGTTTTTTATGAAGAAAATAGCAAAAGTGATCACACTTCCCTGTAGATATCAGATCTGGGCTGCATTCAGACCTGACAAAACGTTGCACAACGTTTATTAAACAGAAAAAGTGATGCGTTGAACACCCTGTTGTGATGACTACGGTCGCTGAGAAGGCCATGCTTTGTGTTCTTTTTTAAATGTTTCTGGAGCCTGATGAAATCGTTACTCTTGATGTTACAGTCACTGCCCTTGCCGTCCAGAATGAAAGAAAACATTCCAAATTGAATCCATTGTGCGAGCTGTCTCTTTAGTACTGCGCAGTGTTGGACAAGTTACTGAAAATTTGTAATTAGTTACAGTTACTAGTTACTTACTCTAGCAATTACTGTATATCAAAAGTAATTGGTTACTAGGGAAAGTAACTTTTGAGTTACTTTTATTTCTGCAAATATGAACAGTGCTAAACAGTCAAACACAACATTTTTTAGACTTATTTATTGTAATCAACGGGTAGTAAGTCCCTTTTAATACATAAAATAAAATAACTTTTTATTTCAATCACGGATTGTTCTCTTCCATGAAAGCAATGTAAACATCTGAGAATATATTAACATTTCTCAGATTTATTACTTTTGTGGACTACAAATGCAAGTTGATGTCATACTGGGAACGCTTGGCAAAAATAATTGACAAACATGAGAACGGATGGACTAAGGTGTGTTGTCCCGTTTAGATTATTCACGTTCTTTCTTTACGCACTGTCGGCCATGATGAAGTTTAATGATTCATTGCGCCGCCACCACTGTCCTGCGATGTTAGATCAGAAATGTCTTTTGTGCAAGTGTTAATTTTTTACAAAATAGAGTAACCCGAGTAACAAACTCATTTAAATTTCATTAATTGTAACTGCGTTACTTAATTTAAAAAATACTTTGTTACATGCTCGTTACTGCTAAAAGTAGTGGAATCACAGTATCGCGTTACTTTGTACTCCCATCACTGGTACTGCGTGTTTTATTAACGCTGCTGCTGATTGGACTGCAGTTCTGACACACCGGCCAAACAAGAGAAAACTTATCTCAAACCCTGTTGCACATCGTGTCCAGGGAACATGTCGTTCAACCCAGAAACCATAGCAAAACATTGCACACTGTTTTGAACTTGAACGTGTACTTGAACGTGAACTTGAACACTGGTGTACACTAATTCAAACACTGCCGCCAGAAGAAGCGATGATACGTCATCTTTGATTGTGAAATACCATTGCACTGAAAAACATGATTCATTGAATTTAATCAATTTTTTAAGGTAAGTGGTTGCAATCAATTTATTTAAGCTACATTTAAACAAAAGTTTTATATTTTATTTTACATTACTAATCTTTTTTGTTTAATCGTAGCTTAAATAAATTGATTGCAACCACTTACCTTAAAAAATTGATTAAATTCAATGAATCATTTTTTTCAGTGTGGCTCTTGTCATCAATTGCATCATTACGTTGGCTACGAATGATGCAGCGCTATTGGCTGTCGTGACCGACTGCATCATGCTCTAATGTTCCAGTTTATATTTGAATGAGATCATATAAAGTGATCGTATGGCTTCATTTTGCAAGGTTTGCAACGCGAATTGTTTGTAATACTTTTATACTGTTTGTCAATTTATGCTATAAATACCCATGACTATACTTTTACCTGAGTGTTATGTTTTATATGGTTGTGAAGTTGGGTTTAGGATAAGTCAAGGGTGGGGTTAGATGCCCCAAAATATCTTTAAAAGCATAAATGTTAATGAAACATTTCTACATTTACAAATGCAGAATATAAAATGCGTCTAATCTGACGCAAAAGGTAAAAAACCTTCAAACGTAACCACAGGTGGTATAAGCTTTGGCCGCTAAAGGGCACTAATCCCTTATGACCTATTTTACAAATTACTTATTGGGTCATAATTTTTGGAGGACAGTCTGTAAGGTGGAATTTGTCATGTGACAATCTAAACATGGAAAAAGTATTTGACCAACAAATCAGGTGTATAACATGGCTTATCAGAGCTCTGTTATTGCTATCTATTCGGAGTCACACAGATTTGTTGAAGTAAATGCTGCCCACGCGTTAGCCTTGCTAATAGACAGTTGCATTATAATACCGTCCAAGTTGTCTAAATGTAGTTAAAATTGTACTTGACAGTGTGTCAGCTGACATTGTAAAAAACATCATTTATTCTAATCGGGAAAAGTTCATATACACAGCGAGTATAAAAACATATTTTCTCTCAATCATTTTGACAGGTAAAGATCAATAGCTTCCAGTGCAGCAGCGGATGTTCATAAGCCTCCTGAATGACAACGCGGAAGTGATTGTGCATAGACTTTACAAGACTTTATGCTGTTTAAAAGAAGTTTGGCTCATGTTGGATTGATGAAAAATGACTCCATTATTTCTCCCTCTATCTTTGCCCACTCCTCCATCATGGATACACCACACATAACCCAAAGACAGCCTTCATTATGCTCTGAGCAGTCCATTTAAACTCATATTTAATGTGACCAAACTCTACAGGAGCACACAATGAATCTTGAATAGGCCCAAAACCAAAACTATTTTCAATCTTATCAATGTTTTTCATCTCCGAGTATTGAAAGGATCAAAGGTTTTGTCCAAACACTCCTCTCCATCATATCTGTTAATCAGCAGTGTGTAGTGCTGTGCACCATTACCTCATAAAATACAGAATACAGCCTGTGAAATATCCCAGCCCTATGACAGGAGGTGACTAGGTTACTATAACCATTCAACAAGACTGTTAATATACAGCACTCTGGGATGCTTGATTCTGATTTGTTAGTGGCAACATTCCAAGTTTTGTCATTCCCAGATAACAGCCGTCTGAAATTACTAATACAGCCTCATTCATTGTACTGCGAGTCATCTTGAGTGGTACACTTTAATACTTACAAATAAATCAAATAAAAATTTTCATAAATAGATATGATATGAGCAATTCCAGCATTATGGATGTGATATTTGCAATCAAAACTTGAAATAAAATTTCTTAGAGCATGCATTAAACAGTTGGTTTATATTTTTCTAAACACCAGATAATAGATTTCAGAACAATATCCGTCTGTACTCAAGTTTTCTATTTTCTTTCTTTATTCTTCACACCATTCCAGCATCTATGGCTATATGCATGGCAAGAACTAGTTAATCCATACACAATTTGATCCAAGTTAATCCATACAAAGGTTGGAGGAGGGGCAATTTGGTATCTCCAATTCACCTAACTTGCATGTTTTTGGCCTGTTACTTTGTAGGAATTGGAAGGCACAAACCAGAAGAAAAAGTACCTAACAAGTTGAGAAGGGATGGCTCTTTAAAGAACAAATAATTAATTAAATTCTTGTATGCGCATTTATGAGGAAGAAATACAATATGGGCGTGACATTTCTCCATCATGTACGTGACAATTCTAAAATTTGCATTTGTATGAAATATTGAATTATGGAAGTCTAGTTTATAGACAAAAAAATATCACATTTAAGTGATTTTGTGCATAAAACAGGCAAAACAAATCTGCCAATGGGGTAAGCAAATTTTTCTTGAATTTTTCTTGAATTTAGTGTTGAAGAAAAAAAAATTGCTTACCCTATTGGCAGATTTTTTTGCTTGTTTTATGCACAAAATCACTTAAATGTGATATTTTGGGTCTAAAAACTAGACTTATTTTCTTGGGTCGTTTTGCCCATCAAGAAAAATCTACTTAATTTAAGAATTTTTAGATATTTTTACTGAAAACAAGACAAAAATACTAAGAATATTTTTTCTTGAAAATCATTTTTTGCAGTGAAGTTTATTAATCCTATCAGTAGTCACTAATAATTTGTGTCATTTATTTTATTTTTATATACATTTACATTTTTTACTACCAGCACTGTGACGGCATGAGAGCCCGTTGTGTTGTAGAAATGAGATGTTCTAATGAATCTTAAACTACTGTTTTATTTAGACACGCACAGACATCAAGAAACAACATCTAAAACTTAATAGTGAAAGCAAAAAGAAAGCATTGTGCCGCATGAATTAATTTTAGTAGTTAGTTTTGTGATGTTCAGACAACATAGTTCAAAATTTTTTTTTAATAATTCAAGATACCATTACTTAATGTTAAATTCTGCAATACTTAAAACTATTGAGTCACTTCAGTTTTTAACTTGCGGTTTTAAAGCAACTTTTTTAAGTTTGGATGAATATTCTAAAAATTAAAATATGTATTATTAAATAATGTATGTCCCCATGAGGTACTTACTTACATACGTTTTTTACAGCGATGCCACAGAAGCCATATAACCATTTCTTTCTCATCTTTTTATAATCTAAAGAACCTTTTTTACTACAAAGAACCTTTTGTGAAATGGAAAAGGTTTTTAAGTTTTTAAAGGTTCTTCAGAATCTTTGTTTTTTATGGTTCTTCTATGGCATCCTTGAAGCACTATATATTTTTAAGACTGTATTCAGTTGACTTATGGTATACATTCAAATCACTTACAGAAGCTGTGAAATGTTTTCTGATTGAGTGACATGCATTTGATTACAGTGAGCCTGTATTTTCCTCTCAGATACATGAAGAGATAAAAGAACCTTCACCCCAACCCCATACCCGACTACTGGCAAAGGAGATGAAACTCATTATTACACCACTGTTCACTTTCATGGACAAAAGGGGATTAGAGAGAGCACCAGACATTGGTTCTGTATATTGTTTGACTTTAAAGTCATGCGCAAAATGGGATTAAAAACATGAGAAAAATGATAACAAATAACCCCCCAGAAGACTAAACCAGCTTCAAATACACTTGGATACCTTTGTATTTCCATCAATGTCCCAAGGCAGCCATCAGCTTAAAGGCCATTCCAGGACCAAATAAAAGTTTATTTTCTTCAAATGTCAATTTTTTTACTGAATCTTTTAATGTGGCCGTAACAATTCAATTTCAATTTTGCTGACAATGACCCTTACATTACAGTTTCTTTATTTTGGGGCATCTAGTTTTTCCATGTTTTGGTCGGCAAACACTTAAAGGAATATGTTTTGCATATGTCATACTGTTTGATTTATTATTATTATTATTATTTCAGCTTGAGTCTATCCCGTCACCTTCTGTCATATGCACATACTCATGTTGCATATACACAGAATGGACATTCACACGTTTCTCCTGATGGTTGTCTGAGATAACTGCCATAAGCCTCCTACTTGCTTTCATTTTCTATTGTTCTCTCTAAAGTCTTTGCTCTGCTTGTGATGAAGGGATAATGACTTCAAAGCAAACTGTTGAGAGTTTAACCCCGAGCTGAAAGAGCAGGCAGACAATACAGTCATTCAGAGCATTTAGTGATCACAGGCTTCACTGAGGACGAGCAGACCCACCCACTTTAACTGAAATTGACAATATTAACATATTGCTTATCCACATACAAAATATCATTTCCACTTTTTTTTGAAAAAGTCATTTTTGAGATACTGTTACCACATTTAATGCATGTTTCCATTAAACTGCTTTAAAGGGGACATATCATGAAAATCTGACTTTTTCCATGTTTAAGTGCTATAGTTGGGTCGCCTGTTGTTCTATCAACCTAGAAAATGTGAAAAAGAACAACCCAGTAAATTAGTTTTGATAAACCATTTTCTGCCAGCATGTGAAAAAATAGCTTATTGAAATTTGGCTCCCCTTGTGATGTCAGAAGGTGATAATACAGTCACTTAAACTTCACTACCCAACCACGGCACTGCCATTTGCATTTAAAAAGACACACCCAAAAACAGGACATTTTTGCTCACGCCTACAAAGTGGCAATTTGAACATGCTATAATAATTTATCTGTATCTAGAACTTCACATACATACTTCGGGGACACCAAATATTAATTTTACATCTTAAAAAAATGTCTTGTGAAATGTCCCCTTTAATGAAAAAAAAAATGTAGTGCAATTTTGAAAAAAAATCAAAAGTTTTTGTTTTCTATCAATTGCTTTGAAATCACATATAAAAACATAAAATACACACACAAAAGAAAACGGTTTTGATGAGTGTAAGGTGTATGCAGTATGAATTGCTATGGGTAGCATGAATATTCAGGTTTGAATATGCTGCATTTGTGTAAAGCATTGATACATTTCATGCTCATTAATGCTGTTCTATTATAATGAGACATAGTAAATGAAATAGTAGTAAATGAAACCACATTTTAAATTAACAAGCTAGATTTTTTCTAAATCTTGATAATAGCATTTGCAATATTTTTTAAGATTCTTATGGGATTGCCTATTTAATCCATCTAATCATTTTCAGGACTGTATAGATTTGTTTAGATTGTAATTATATTTATAAGCAGTCAATTCTTAAAACAGCCCACGTGTTGTGTACGGTACTTCAGGTCAATGTGATGAACTGTTTGCAACCCATTTTTTTTAAATATGTAATGTTTTGGATTTCCAAGTAAAACATGAGTGGTTGAAAGACAGAGTTTGAAAAGTCCAAAAGCTTGCTGAGGTCAGTAAAAAGGAGAGTCAAATTTTATTAGGCTATATTTTGCAAAAAACTTTGAAAGATTTGTGCAATAGTGTGCACAGTAAACAGCATTAGTAATAAGTATAAAGTAAACAGAGTAATTTAGATTTTCAATTAGCAAATTGTTTATTTATTTGCTTGTTTGGCTCTTTAAAATAAATAAATGAAGTTTATTTATCTAAGTTCGGGAGGAGCATGGTCATGTGATCCAACCAATCGGCGCAAAGAGGTGCCTATAAATAGCAGTCCCTCACCTCTGTCCCGTGACAGATTTTTTTTTGCAACATTCCTTCTCCACCCCATCACCTCACTCTCATCTAGTTTCATTTATCCCAGTTAGGAGGGAGTACTCTGGGTTGGTGCTAAAATTCCGAGCTTGGAGCCCTCTCCTCGGACAGCACGCCAGATATGCTTTATCTCATTCCCTATCCATTACATGTTAATGCGAACTCGTGAAACACATTTCAATCTTATATTGTTATTAAAGAGATTTGTTTGACTGGACCTGATTCCCAATGAACAAGTAATTAGTAATAGTACAGCAAAGTATTGTCCAGTTCTTGTAAATGGTCCATCCTGGAACAATCATCACTCAACAATCACTTCCTATTGGCATTAGAATTAGAATAGGGCCAAATTTCTGTCTCATTTGTGGACTGTTCCCTCACAATACTTGTGATGATGAATTTGAGATCAGCCATCAATACAATGGGAAGTGTGTTGATGAAGCTGTGTTGGAAATGTTTAATGTTTTGGCCAAAGAACTGATTAGAAACGCTTTGTAATGAAAATATGTCATGTACATTATCTGGTCACCTAATGTGACAGCAATGTGTACTGCTTTACAGCTGCATTTTAAATCCATCTCATTGAGCACTAATGCATGTATTTAATAATATCTTGCTTCTTAAAGTGAATGTAGAAGATCAAAGTAAGTGCGGAAGCCTTTGAAGTCTGGAGTAGAATCAGTGGAACGTCCTCCCTCACCAGTTCAGAATGCACAACAAGCTTTTCTGCTATAGTTACTCTTTATTTAAGAGGACTTTAACTATACTGCAACTGTAAAGTACATGCAGACTTTTGCACTGTCTTTGGAAACTTTATGTCTAAACAATATCTATTTCAAGGTATTAAGCAAATATTTTTTTTGTTTGTTTTTTAAGTTTAGGATAAAAAGTACAAATAATGTGTAGAGTAACGTGTTTTAAATATTGTTTATATTTTCCAGTGATCATTTATGTCCATTAAAAAGTTGGTAAAGATGCATTTCAATGTTTTGTCAGCTGAACAATAGACAAAGTGGTCTGGTGAGTGTATACAGAATGACTTCTTTACTTTAAAGCCAATTAGTTCAAACTAATTGTTTAAACTTGATCTAGATGTACATAGGAAACCTGTTTTGGATGCACATTTATAAACAAATGTAACAATAAAGAAACAATATTGCTTTAACTGTTAGTTCTGGTAATGTAATTTGATTTTCATATTTGCTTAAAATAAATTATCGATAACTAACATACAGATGGTATTTTTACAGTGAGTGAGTACTACAAATGTAAACATTTAATGAAAAAAAACCCTTGATACTTGTTTGATAGGGTTATATATGAATATAATGGTCTAATTGTTTTCATAGGCTTACTATAATAATCCTATATATTTCATATTTATTTATTTGCCTTTGCTACTCTGTATTTACAGTATAAAGCTACACGATACATTTGAATTGAAATTTGAAATAAAGTTTGACTTTATTCTCAAAATATTATGTTTAATAAAATATAATGTATTTTTACTTTATTCTTAAACTAGTATGACTGTTTTCTTTTTATTTTTACTTTATTCTTAAAATATTATAACTTTGTTCTCAATATTTTTTATTGACCTATCTTGTAATTTTATTTATTTATACTTTTTATTTATTTTTTACAGAAAAACTAAGAATTAAAGCTCAGTTTATAATGACTTTAATCTCAAGATGTTTTTATTTTTGATAATCCACTTTTATGTGGTTCCTTTATCATTTTGTTCAATATTTTAGGACATGCCCTGCGATGTAGTGGGAATCTTTACAGGGTGTCCCAGCAATAATGCTGGTATATGCTCCAGCCCTCCATTAACCTTGAATCGTTAAGTTGGTGGATTTTAAGACATATGGGGACATAAACATATTCTGCCTAGTAGGAAAATAGAATGTGGTGATGAAGGGGTTAAACGTAAGTCCTCCTAGGAAAAACGCGGTCCTGTGTCTTTAAAATTTCTGTGGCAACAGCAAGGATCGCTTGGCGTAGCATATCACTTACTTCTGACGCTCCAAGCTGCTGGAGGGGAGGCGGCTCGAGATCTCTTCGCTTTGATAAGGTCCTGGCGCCTTTGTTGAAACTTTTTACTCACGGATTCGCCCGTTTATCGCCCGTTGTGGGTTTTCTTACGTAAAAGTGTTAAAAGGAGTTTATAAAAAAGGAAGTCTACCAGCATAAACGTTTTATTATTTTTTTGAGCGATCTAGAGACATTTAAAGTGAGAAAGAAGGGAATAGTGCTTTATGTATCTGTCGGGACCGTGCCGTCGGCCTGCGCTCTTTGATGTCCGCTCTTAAACCCTGAGCTCAGTGCAGACTGGAATAAGAGACAAGAGCACAGCCATGTAAACTGCACACACATCTAGTGTGCTATTTAACTTGAAGAAATGCAGATTTAAAACCTCACTGCTTCTGACGCCACACGACATCAAAAGGACGTCGTTCAATCGGACATATTGCGGATTACACTTGTTCTGTTGTTGGAAAATAAACGGGATTTCTGCGGTTCTGAACTCATGGATGGATGGTGAGTTCGTGCGCGCGCGTGCGTATGTGTGTGTGTGTTCCCAGCGCTGGCCCCGTGCTATTGCTTTGATGTGCTGTTTACTGACTTTGAAGTCATGTGTCGCATTAAAATGTAGTATTTCGGATAGGCGTTATATTACAGCGCGTGTCTTCGGCTGTCGGGTTTAATACTGTGATGTTTTCATGTTATAATGTTGTTTCTGAACTGTTTAAAGTGTATATATGATGGTGATATAGGACTTCACCCCCTCGTGATCTGACACTTTTGCTTGAGGGTCTTCAAGTTGATTGCAGCGTATTTTTCTCTTGTTTCTCATTATGGGGTGCGGGACAATCTTTTTATCGGTAGGATTAGGAATGACTTGTTGATGAACTTCAAAGCACAAAAGAGAGTTTATTTGGAAATAAATATATTTGAATGCCGCCCTTTTTGTAATTGTATTTATTTGATCTAAAGTGAAGGCTATTGCGCGATATATTTATGTTCTAGTTGTTTTAAGGGTGATGTGTCTGAAACTGATTTAACTATCTAGTTAATTGTCGTACAATAAATCTTGATATTGATCTGATATACTGTAAATGAACAAGCTACCTATATCGAGTCTTACTCGATATATTTGTTAATAATCAGCTATGTATATAGTGCTTTCTACTTTGTTGTTAAAGCTTATTTTCGTGCTTTCATGTTTTTTCAAACTTGACTGATTGGGCGGGTGACGGTAAAATCGCGTAACAGTTGTGTTTTATCAAGTTTTTGTTTTCAGTTCGTTTGTATGAGGTGAAGGGGAATTGGTGTTAAACCTTTACAAACACGTAAATAAATCAAACAAAGCATTCTTTTTTTATTATTTTAAATCGGTAACATTGTTTTTTCCCTGACACGATTCGATTCAACCGAATTGTTCTGATTATTATCGACTACACCGTGTACTGTGCGAGCGCACGTTATAAAGTCTCCTTTGAAGTTTTGGGGCGGATCTGGTTTTGATGAGATCAATACTTTGTGTTTCAGAGAGAAGCTCCCCCCGCTGACTTAGGAGAGAGAGAGAGAGAGAGAGAGGGAGAGGAGATTACAGCTGAGCTCCACACTGAAGGCTTCGCAGCCGGAGCCATGAATAGGACACTAACAGATCCTATGGTCAGTAGCTTCAGAGAAGATGCCCCTCGCCCACCCGTCCCTGGGGAAGAGGGTGAGACGACATGCCACCATCCCAGCAAACTGCCCATGATGAGACCCAAGGATCCTGTTAAGTGTATTACAGCAGATCTTCGCTGTTCCACGATCAGGAGAGATGACGGAGGACTCGGAGAACCTGAGGGAAGCGCATCTCCGGACTCACCGTTAGCCAGATGGACCAAATCTTTGCATTTTCTTCTTGGCGATCAGGACGGTGCTCAACTTTTCCGGGCTTATTTGGAACGTGAGAAATGTGTTGACACTTTAGATTTCTGGTTTGCCTGCAATGGTTTCAGGCCAATGGACATCAAGGATACCAAAACGTACAGACTTGCCAAAGCCATTTATAAGCGGTATATCGAGAACAACAGCGTTGTGGCCAAGCAGCTTAAGCCTGCCACTAAAACCTTCATAAGGGATAATATTAAGCGTCAGCACATTGACTCCGTAATGTTCGATCAGGCTCAAACGGAGATTCAGACGGCAATGGAGGAGAATGCCTATCAAATGTTTCTAACTTCAGACATATACCTCGAGTATGTCCGAACAGGTTGTGAAAACCCCGGTCATGTGAATCCCAGTGGACTAGGAGGTCTAAAACTTGTCTGTGGAATCTTGCCGACTCTGAACGAGGAGGAGGAATGGAGTTGTAATGATTTTAAAGCCAAATCTTTGGCCACTGTAGTGGGACTGTCTGCCAAAGCTTTACGCTCACCTCCTTCTCTCCGTGCAGTGGACGTTTTGGAGAAAGGCTACAGGTGAGAACTATTCCATGTAAACATGCTAAAATCACGTATTAATAAGTCTATAGCAATCCTAAAGCTTTCATTTTACTGTTTCATATACATTATGGGTGTAGCATAATGGTAAACATTTAGGTTTGCTAACTACTAAAGTTTGTAAGGTTCAAATCCCGCTAGGGTTGCTTAATTAATGGACTATCACCATTGTGTTTTTGATCAGCACACTAAACTTTTGTGTACTCCCAATTGGAGTGTATTTAAAATGACTTTAGATCAGACCAAAAACAAGCAGTAATTTGTTTCAAAGTATGTGAGTATACTTTTATGGATTGTACTAGAATTCCTGATATGAGAGGCACTTTCGGGCAAGTTTAGAGCAGTTTTCCCTCACCTGGCTTGCATTATGCCGAAAGGAGAAGGAGGAGGAGGAGGAGGGGGACATCAATGGAGTTGCTCTTCCTTTCAAGTAAATATTGTCTAGCACCAGGCCCTCTGCTGGCTCCACACAGTTTCCTCTACTTTGAAATCCTTCCGCCTTGGATCATCTGTGAGGATCAAGGACAGTTCACAATGCAAAACTGGTTTTAAATATCAGACAGATAAAACAAGTAACAATGCAAAACAAAGATTTAGTTTTTTTCGATGTAAACAAAACAGTGTGCTTTGCCTGTAATTCGGACAAAATAGTTTGTACCAGCTACTTGAAAATTTTAACTGATAAGATGTTGGTTTGAGTGCTAGTAGTCCAATTAAAGTCTGTCATCTGGACTTTAACGATATGCCAGAGGAAATCCGGTTTATTAAATTAACGCCTCGTTCCCGTCGCGGCGCTTAGGGCTGTAAATGAGGTGACCCATCGAGGTGTGGTGTTACACAAATGTTTATCCATCTCAAAGACCGCCAGCTCATTGTCAGTGTGATCTTGCAGAAGATGATGGAAAGAACATTTCATTTTTGCTTATCTTTGCTCGGTTGATTATGTAGGAGATGATCAGAAACTAGAGGAGAGCAATGATTGTTTCTATATGCTGATTTTTTTTGAGGGGGAAAAAAGCTCCTTCAGCACTCTCTCTCTTTCTCTCTCTCTCTTTCCTTTCTCTCGGGGCACTTTTTGTTCATCTAAAGCATGTGGAAGTTATTTCTCTCCCTCTCTATGTTTCTGAATCGAGTTATTCACAAAACAACACACGGCAGCGATTCCTCTGTGAGTCACAGAGACTGTGGCCTTCATTTCCTCCGTTTCTTATTTACCACAGTTCTCCTCTGATTTCAGCTCCTTTTCCTTGCTCTTTCATCTGGGAAAAAAAGCCTGACGCTTTTTCAGCGAGCGGAAAAGAAAGACGGAGGGAGGGGGGCAAGGCTCCTTTTGAAAGAAAGCATGAATGAGGGAAGAATGTGAACCCAGCTGTGCTAAATACCTGACTCTGTGCGAGAGCTTCCAAAGGTCAGGTTTGAGTTGGGGCCGTAGGCTATAGTCCTGCTGGGTCTACCCTCACAGCGCTGCTGGCAGTAGGCATTCTCATAAAGATGAGCCCCCCTCCTTTCCTCTTTCTTTCCTCTCTCATGTTCTTTCTCTCTCAGCCTGGCTCAGGTTCTCCACCTCCTCCTCCTCTTCCAGTGGAGCAGGAATGTGTCACAGCAGGAGAGAGGGGTATGGAAAGCGAGAGAGCTCGGAGGGAGGGGCTTGCCTGGTGGGTATGTGGAGGAGGTGCCTCACTAGAGGAAAAAGCACAAGAGAAGGAGGAACGACATGAAATGGGAAACTTTAAAGGGGGAGGGTGGGATTTGGTGCCTGGCCCAAACAAAAGGCCCCAGATATGCTCTGCTGAGGGGAAGTGGCATTGGCAATTCACACAGATGTGCTGCTCACTTAACTTTCCCCCTGATCGGCCCTCGCCGAGCTGCCCCAGGGGGGAGGTGGGGTAAGGGACATGAAAGGGAAAAGGATAGAAACACAAACTGAGCCCGAGTTCCTCCCCCACCACGCCAAGAAAGAAAGAAAAATAGCTTGACCTCTAGCAAACATCAGAAAAGATTTTTGCTTTGATGTTCTCAACGGCCAAACTGTTGACCGAGATGTCTCTTGCTTTGCATTTAATCATTACACTGATGTTTCATCCAAATAATAAACATAAAATACATCTGTATCATCTTCAAATGTCTGTGCTTTTAAGTTGCAAGTGTCATTTTTCATGTTGTTTTCGGAAAGTGTCTTGCTTAGAGACTTAGTGGTTCAGGGATTAAACCAGCAACCATCCAGTTACGGCTGTAACTATCAACATGACTAAATGTTTGTTATTTTCTTTAGGTCCTACAGACGGGGTGACCCTACAAACCCCTACCATGTTTCTTCTGGTTATGATTTTGCCCCTGCCACCAGTGCCAATGACAGTGAGGTCTCCAGTGATGCTATGACAGATGACTCCCTCTCCATGACGGACAGCAGTGTGTAAGTGTCTGTCAATATTAACTAGATTGGCACTCTGTTTTATTTGCTTTGATATAACTACTTAAGTTAATCGCACATTTTAGTAATATATTGTCTAGATATGTCTAGCTATGATAGGTTTTGAATATGGTCAATATGGCTTTGTGCATTGTGCAGTTGGGTGATTCTCACGAAATCCAGACTTAGAAGGTGTCCAGCATCAGATGTTTTTTTAAAAGCCCTTGAAACCAAGTTTTTTTGCACATATAAGATTAAGGTCTGAACCCTAACCTTTTAGAGGATTGCAATTTTTTTGTTGAAAATGTTAGTTCCTTGAGGGCTTAAACAATAATTGAAAATTGATGATCACCAAATACCACAAGTTTATTTTCTGTAAATGTTTAGAGTATAACATGCACTGAAGCTTTTTATTTTTTAATTATAAATATTTCCATGTCAAAGAACCCAAATCCAGTCATGGACATGTTGCGTTATGAACATTTTCAATCAAAAAACAACAAAATTGGTTTATGATGTCATTTGAAATCATGTGCAAAACAGTAAATGAAGAGATGTTTGTAACTGTATGCTTCTTATTTTGATACTCTTACTTTGCATTTTTTCAAAATGTTTCATGACACATCATAAGTCTAATTTCGCTAGAATCACCTGGTTAGGTTTTTCTCTTGAAGACATTGAAGGTGATTGGTTTATAAGTATTCAGTTGCTTGTGGTTGGTAATGAGATGGTACAGACTCCATTTGCATTTAAATGTTACATTTATGAGAGATCCTCAGTTATGTTGCGGGAGCATTAAGAATAGAGTGGACCCACGAGGAAAACCCTCTCACATAATGTGCTTTTTTATGCGCTAATTGATGCTAATGTCTGCAAATTCCTCAAAAGGAAATGACTTTGGCCAGTTTTTCTTCATTTTTTGCTCGTGTTCTTTTGCTTTAGAGCTTTTGATCTTAAAGGGATTTCTCTTTTCACTTTCCATAACATAGTCGCCAAAGAACATCATTATTTATTGTTTTTCCTTTTGTACGAGAGTTAAGAGGGCGGTTAACTTGCCACCATAAGACACTCATCAAGGTGCCTTGGCAGTCAATTAAAGGAATCGCAATTCATAGATGGGTTAGAACTGGTTTGTAGGAGAGCTGAAACGGGGCGGTCTGGTTAGCCATTTCTGGAACGCAAGAGCAGGTCACCTGGGATTAGGGTGTTTGGGACCCCATCCCCCAGTGGCTCACGTACACCATCCATTCAACCCCACCTCCGGCCGAAAGCAGCCCTCCCCTCTCTGTGTTTGCGACAGAGGCAATTGTGTGAGTGCATAGCTAAGTGCAGAGAGTGAGAAATAAAGTGCATGCTGAATGAAAGGCTTAACTGAATCGCTTTCAGCCCATTGTTAGGCCTCGGGAGCTTAGAGGGATAAGAGGGTGGCTGGCTGCTTTGAAAATTACTTGCACTAGTGAACAGGAGATTCCCATAAAGCAGGGCCAGTTGGTGACACCTTAAAGCGCCGGACGCAATGAGTGTAAGAGAGTGGGTTGATTGAAACCAAGAGTATATATATATTTTTTTCTTCTTTTATTTCTGTTTATTTAAGTATCTGTTTAACAGTGGAGAATGAGACATAATACTTAGTGGTTAGAGGTTACAAGGTTAATTTATTCATTTAGGAGCTTTTAGTAAATTGTCTTAAAGTTTTTGGTTACTAAATAAATCTCAGTTTTTATTCATAGGACTGGCCAACACGTTTTAGTCATTTCATTATTGCGTCTATCTTAGTGTCACTCAGAAATAGCATATGAAACAGGAAAAACAGGCAGGCGTTCTGCTCTTTGTTTAGAGAGCGATTTAATTTCCGCATTTTTATTCAGTGTTAAAAAAGGCACGGCGCTAAATCAGAATCTGAATTCCAGATAAAGGGAGGGAGCAAGAGTGGGGAGGAGAAGTGGGGGAAATTTTCTTATATCTTATTTATGGATTTACTTGGACGCTAGGGAATGCCGCTGCGCCGACTTCAAACATTACCTTATCTTACAAACCAGCCTTTTGATGTGTGGAAGATCAGAGGCTGACTGCCGAGCGCTTGCCAAATGAAGATTGGAGCGACGGCTTTATGCGCATGACTGTGAGCTTTCAAAGACATGCTGGAAACTGCATTTGGGCTAGGTCATACACTTCAGAGTCAAAACAGAGCAAAGGAAACTGGCCTGGCTTTAAAAAAGCAGAGTGAAGGATGAGAAAGAATGGTATTGAGGAGGTTTAGAAACGCTCTGTGGTGGATTGAATGGATTGGAGGTGTTTATGAAAACATGAGTCGTCTTTTATCGTAATTGGTAACATTATTTAGATGTCATTAGGATGCTGTTGCTTAAATAGTACATAGAAATTGGTGGCAGGGTTTGTCTGCGTTTTCCAGAAAGATCTGTGTTATCAGCACTGTTAAATGCTTTCGTTTAACAAGGAGCACGATAAATACCTTTGGGCACTGTTGACAGAATTTTTTTTAATTCAGAATAAATCTTTTCTTTCTATTGTTAAAAGTGTGCATAATAATCATGATGTATTCGCCTGATTTGGTGGATAACCTGGAACTTTTTCTCTGTCTCCTGATAGAGATGGCATTCCTCCTTACAAGCTGGGAAGTAAAAAACATCTACAGAGGGAAATGCAACGCAACATGAGGATGAACGGCCAAGTGGTTCTACCACCGTTTCCTGTAAGTGTCGCTACGCTGTCAACTACACGTGCACCTACAACATTGGGTCAGTTTAAAGAGCGTTATCTTCTCAAGGTTGTGGCTAGTAATATTGTTGTGCTCTTTCTGTGATAATGACTCTTAATAAAGTGCCTCGCCACACTCTTAATAAAGTGCCTCGCCACACTAAATGAGTCTGTTTTACCCCGGGGCACCAAAATCAACTGTCTCTCTCCGAGAGCCCTTTGATCAGTGGATGAATGGGGCCGACTTCAAGGGAAGTGACAACTTCCAACTGAGCTGCACCCTTTATATTCCTTTAGCAGAATCCTCCATCCCCCTCTTCCCCGCTTCCTCTCTGCCTCCCCCAAAGTAAAAAAAGAGAGATGGCTGATTGATGCCTTCAGAAAGAGAGTTTGGACAGATGGCTTGATAAACAAATCTGTGGCACCTCATCCTTTCCTTTCTTTCTGTTTCTGTTTTCCACTTCCTGTCAATATGTATGTTCTCTGTCACTATTTCTGTGCTTGGCCTCTCTTAAACATTCATTGTCTATATGTGGATAGAAAAGACTTAGTATATCTTCTCCGCTGCCTCTTCTCTTTGTTCTGGTTTGTAATATCTCCCCTCTGATTTGGCAATGCCTGCCTCTCCCAGGATGCATCTGCTTTTAGCCGGCAGGGGCTCGGAGATGCTGTAAGCCCGCCTTGCTTTCTTCCTTCTTTCGTCTCTCCCTTCATCATCTTCACAAAGAGATAAGAACACAAACAGGAAGCCAAATCAAGAAAGGCAAGGCAAAACATATAAATAATAAAGTGATAAAAACCCTCATGTAAGATGCACACAAGGGGAGGGCATAATATGGTCACTGTAGCTTAAAGGTACCCATTGGCATTGGGAGGAATAAATTACCTCTGCACTTCTGATCTTCCACCGTTTGACTCCTTTAGTGGTGGCACACATCTCACCATCTTACTTTGTCTTGATCCTGCTCCCTTTTTCTTTTAATCCTGCTCTCTTTCCTTTTTTCTTTCACCTCCTCCTTTTTCCCCTGTCGATATGGGACTTTTATTGCTAGATGTAAAGCCAGTGTCCCTGCCGCCCCTGGTGAGCGTTTGATATTTGACGAGGGCTCTTTGAAGCTGACTGACTTCACAGGCGAGGCTGATGGCTTGGTTGCACTACAGAGGGAACAAGCAGAGGCTCCTTAGAGCGTGACCAACTGCTCATGCCTGCAGCGGCCCATGCCAGTGGTGTGTGTGTGTGTGTGTGTGTGTGTGTGTGTGTGTGCGTGCGCTGGGTGGGCAGTAGACTTTTGTAGAAGGCAGCTGTAGAAATCGACCCCTCCCCTCCTGTCTGGCCTTCTCACTAATCTGAATCTCTCTGCTTGTGCAGAGGACACGGCGGCCACCTAAGGAGATGACTCCTGTGGAGCCAGCAGCATTTGCAGCACAGCTAATAGCCAGGCTGGAACGTCTAAAACGGGAACAGGAGACCATGAGCTCTCTGGAGGAGAGACTACAGCAGATTCAAGAGGTTGGTATATCTGGAGGTTTTTTATGGCCAGTTTACACCTGCTATTTAGCATCTGTCAGAGATGATCCTGTCACAATTGCTTAAAACTAATCTGATCATTGTGCATGTGCACATTTGTAGGAAGAGGAGCGGGACGAATCTGAAATGTCTAGCAGCAGTGCGTCCCACTCCTTGCCCCTGTTTCCTCCTGGTTCCTGTGAGGAGGACCCCCAGGCCATCCTGGATGAGCACCTCTCCCGAGTCCTCAAGACACCTGGTTGTCAGTCTCCGGGCATGGTCCGACATTCCCCGCGTGCCCGCTCCCCTGAACAGCGTCCTATGCCTCGGGGAGGTCCTGGCATCAGGTCGCAGTCTGGTTCCATGAGTGGATATGGGCCTTCCAAGACCATTATATCCAGACAGTCCACAAAGCACATCCATCACCACTACATCCATCACCATGCCTCACCCAAAAGCAAGGATCAAATTGAGGCAGAGGCGACCCAGCGGGTACAGTGTATGTGTCACGGAGCATCTGAATGCAGCTCCGCCCCCTATATCCGTAGCCGAAGTCTTGGCAGGGACCAGTGTGGCAGCACTTCGGATGTCTCAGGGTAAGTTTCAATTTTGTTTTCAGGTCGAAACCTATTTTTTCTTTTAAGTGCGAGGGCTTGGTGTCTGTAGGTTTTATTTTGTATAAAACTGTAGGGTCTGTTTTATATTTCAGGCATTCTAGCTTTTTATCCAAGCGTCTGTGTAAGTCTGGAGAGGAGGTGAACATTGAGGGGTCGGAAAGCAGCCTTCTCCAGCTGCCCACTGACAGTACAGACCGCTCTCAGAACGTGTGGCAGTGGATCCTGGAGAGCGATCGACAAACCAAGCACAAGCCCCACAGGTCTGTCTAACACCTTTGTGATGGTGGTTCGATGATAACCCTCATTCTGATGTGTGGGTGGGCAAGTGCCTGCTACCAAGAGTTGAAACTCTCTGCACCTTGTTGCTAAATTTTGCAGGAGTGTCAGAGAGCAAGGGGTCTCATCGAGCCATGACCCATCTTTAAACTCTGTTTCCCATCAGTGTTTCTGCCGTGTACTTACATGTCAAATTTTCAGTCTTTGTAGCACTCAAAACGCAAAGAAGTCACACTGTTTGGATTCCACTCGGACGCACACGTGGGGAGGCGGCGGAAGTAGCGGACATCTTCGCACCCACCAGCCCGCACACCCCTTTGTCCAGGACCCTGCCATGCCACCTTTACCCCCTCCCAACACCTTAGCACAGCTTGAAGAGGCCCGTAGACGCTTGGAGGAAGTCTCCAAACCCCCAAAACAAAGGTATGATTTTGATTATTTTTAAGCCCTTGTTACGAACCTTTCTGTTTGGTGTGGTTATTGATTATGGATTTGGATTCACAGGCATTCAACATCAAGTCTTCAAAGAGATAAGAGTCACCCAGTGTCTGTCCAGAATGGCAGTCCAGCACTTCAAACAGAAGAGTATGTATTTCTTCTGGTATTCATCATTCAGCAAACTCTAAACAATTCATCAATAATGCAGTGTACACAAATGAATGGGATGCTTGTGATGGAGCAGCCTCCTTTATCTTTTTGGAAACCTTAATGTCTATCCTCATGGGCTCGGTGAACGTTTGAAGTACAGAGCGTTTGGCCACCTGATGGCAAAACTCTCGTTGTCATTTATAATTGGCTGACCTTCAGTCCTGCAGCTGTCTAAAGCTAGAGGCCGCTTTCTGAAGTGCCACAACAAAGTAGAGCAAGAGTCTGATGGAGGGAATGAATTAGCGAACAGTGATTTCTCCTTCATCTCTTTATCCCTTCTTTTACTTATCTATCACTTTAATCAATTTACGTTTAAATTTTTGCTTTCTAAAGAAATGTTTTAAGGAAATGTCTCGTCGTGCATGATATTCTGAAGCAATTAAATACTTCTTTTGTTCATAATTTGTCATCAAAATGTAAGAGTTTTTTGCCTCTGAATTTTTTGTAATCAAAAGGCACATTCTTGGTAATATTAATCATATTTGAAGAAATTGTTAATGTTAATCCAAAAGGCACAAACAATGTCACGTCAGTGAGTTTAATTTGATTTGAACAATATGTTCTGGTTATAAATGTTAAATGAGTTGAAAACTGGGAGATTTATATATACTGGTCATAAGTAGCATGCGTTTATTTGTAGCAATATCCAACAATGGGTCAAAATTATAATTTTTATGCCAAAAATCATTAGGATGTTAAGTAAAGATAATGTTCCATAAATATATTTTCTACCTTAAATATATCAAAACTTTTTGTTAATAATATGTGTGGCCAAGGACTTAATTTGGTCAACTTTTCTCAATATTTAGATATTTTGGCACCCCCAGATTCCATTTTTTTTTAATAATTGTATCTCGGCCAAATATTGCTTTATCCTAACATACCATACATCAACAGGAAGCTATTTATTGATGTATATAAAATATACGATGACTTTGATGACTGTATGTACTTTTTGGATCATCATTTTGGACCCCCTTTATGTGGATTGTTTGAGCCTGCAGAGATGGAATTTTTTTTTAAAAATCTGTTCAGCTGGGAAAAGGAAGTCATGAAACTCTGAGATGGCATGAAGACAATAAAATGATGAGAGAATTAACATTATCCAAAGAAATTCCCAACCCATGGAAAATTGGATTTCACTGATAAATAACAACTCATTTACCTTAATCAGTAAATGAATAGTGATTTTAATTTTCAACTGAAAAGTTGTTTCATGTTTCTTTAAGGCCTGGCTATTCGTTTTCACTTTTCAGTAATATCTATTAACATTATCTCTTTTGTGTCTATACAGGCCGAAAGACCTCAAAAAGGGTTGCCACACCAGTTTGGGTTTAGAGACTGTGGTCACATACTTCTTCTGTGGTGAAGAGATCCCTTACCGCAGAATAATGAAAATGCACAGCCTTACGCTTGGACACTTCAAGGAACAACTTCGGAAGAAAGGCAACTATAGGTAAACTCAATTTTTTTAAGGCTACCTTAACTGTACGTTCAAACTGCCCCCGGCGAGAGCGGCAGAAAACACTCTGGGTGCCCTCCCACGCTATAGAAAAAGTGTAGTGGACGCTCAAATGCATTCTCTGGTATCCTCTCAAGCGGAGGTCCGCCTTCGGATTGGTTGTGCTGAACGTTTCCACCTTCCGATTGGTTGCCCCCGAATCGCGTTATAGCTTATTATCATAAAGTTGAGATGATTTCAACTCTCCTCGATGCTCACGCCGTCCAAGACGCGTCATTGGCTCTCGTTGAAAATGAATGACTTCTGGCTACTTTGACGCTCTCGTCTGCGGGGGTGTGAACGCACAGTAGGAGTTGCCATTTAGCAGAAAATACAAAGATGGACTTTGTGTGTTGTCTGGTTTTGACGCTGGTTGTGATGATTGCTGTAAGTCTGCAATATTTACTGTGAGTTATTTACAAGAGCTGGAGTAAAGCGCAAAGGGGGGTTTGCACAGAAAGAACGAACAAGGGAATTTTAACTGCAGCCATTTGGTCACATCTGGTATTGATTTCATCTTAAGGCACATTTAATAAGCAGCTCTTTGAAGGCCAGGCCTTTCATTTCATGCACAAAGACTAGCACACATTCTTCACCAATTGTATCAAGCAATGTTGCTCTCATACACTTGAGTGTGTTTGTGTGTGTGTGTGTTTACGTAAGACTAGCAATTTTTTAATGGATATTTCTCATTGATATCAAAGGCTCTCATTGTCTTGGCTATTTGGGTTTAAATGAGGCATTTTCACATGGTTATCAGCATTGTCTTTGTAAAACCCCATAGACTGGAAGAGTTAATAAACTCTCTAAATGCATCTGCCATGTTTTCTTGTAAATTAACATTTTTTTTGTAAGGCTCTTAATGGATTCTGCCAACAAAGTTGTATTTCAGAATGGCCTGAGGCTGGGATTAAGCAGATTAGAAGCTTAAGTATTTGATGAAGGATGTATTCTATGTGTCGAGACCATTTGATTAATATCATTTTTTTTTTACGGAGATGGCGTTTAGCAATCTTTGCATCTGTGCTTCTCGTATACACACACACACACACAAAAGTATTTGTTAAAATTTTCCAGAGTTTAGGACCGCTCTCATACCAGGCAGATTTTCAAGGAAACGAGAATTCAAAGCTGATGGTTTTAATCGCAGAAAACGTGTGGAGTTGGGTGATTTCAACATGGCAGAATTTCAACAAAGAACAGTACTGCCAGAGCTGCCAGACGATATTGGTGCCAGATGTTGCGCAGAGAACTTCTTGCCACATAAAACATGTTCCAGTGGAAAGACTTCTTTCTGTTTTTTTCCCTTTCTTCTTCCCTCTCTTTTTTTCGAGCAAATAAGAGCCATGCTGCCCGTTTGAAGATTTTGCGGAGGAGGATATAGCTTATTCTTGAGAAATAAGGATGTAATTATGCGCCATGTCACAGTATTCTAGTTTGTTCTCTGTTTATAAAGTTCGGATTGGGCAGCCAGAGAACAATGGATTGTTTCCGACATGTTAAAGGAGAGAAAAAAATGGACTTTATGCTCGTTGCTTGTTGTTTTGAGTCAGTTATTCCTGTACGTGTTTTATGTGCATTGTTTCGGTGGTGTTTGCTTGTAAAAAGCCAGTATATACCGCAGCGCATGGTTGGTAAGAGGGGGCATTTTCCATTACGAAGTCAATTATTGAGGCAACCCTCATCACCCCCTACCATGCGGTTTTCTTGTCGCCCTGAGAGAGGTGGCGTTCATTAGAAGATCAGAGACTCAGAAAGAGATGGGACGGTACAGATAAGACAAAGAGGTTGTCTGTTGAAATCTAACGTTAGATTAATCTCAAACATGTCACTTTACACAAGTCTCTGTAGACTCCATGGCTCCCTAAAATGTCAACCTTTGTGAAGGATCCCCTTCATTTGACAAAGCTCCCAATTAGACACTGGAGTCCTGGTGGCAGCCATGAGAGAGATGTATGGTAGTGTTTAAGAGACCCTCTAATTTAGACTTTTAAAGCAGCTCTTACAGTACTGAACTCTACTGTATTATGGGACTAGTATATGTGCATTTGAGCTATTTGAAGAATGAAATCTGAGTGTTGTTGCTTTAGTGAATGTGTGTAAGCCATCTTCCTGAATAGCAGTAACATTCATGTAGCAGATTAAATAAATGTCTTTTAATAGTTTTGGTATGAAAATGAAACTATTGCAGATATTATCTTACCGAATGTCCAGTAAAATAATAAGAATCTCCTTAATATCATTAAGGCTGTCATCAACAGGCATAGCAAGTATCACAGTTTTGTTCTTTATGTCCTACATAAATGTCCTAAATTGCATTTATCAACCCAGTTAAAAAAAGCCTTAAAGCTATTCACAAGCTTGGATGACTAAACATCTTTGTCATTGTTGGAAATAGAAGTCCCTTTGACATTTGACATTAACTTTTACCATTGTGCCACACGCAGTTTATTTTTAACCCTGCTTGTTCTTTCTTTCAGGTACTACTTCAAAAAGGCCAGTGATGAGTTTGAGTGCGGTGCTGTGTTTGAGGAGGTCTGGGATGACTGCACCGTTCTGCCAATGTATGAGGGCAAAATCCTTGGCAAAGTGGAGAGAATGGACTGAAACACGTGGGCCTAGCCAGCACTCAATACTCAGAGAATATGTATTTTTTTTATCTTTAAAAGCTAAAGAAGTTCACACATCCTTGGGACGTTTGGTTTGCCAAGCTATTGAAGGAATACTAGCCAATGAAGTACAGAGGAATCTGAACCAGCAGTGAATCGTGAAGAATTGTTCCTCTGGTTTAAATCGCTATGACCACTGACAATGCAATTGAAAGCTTGCTTGTTTGGATTACAGCACGCTCACATCAGGACTGCTGAGCGAGCGACGTTTCGTGTGTGTGTGTGTGTGTGTGTGTGTGTGTGTGTGTGTGTGTGTGTGTGTGTGTGTGTCAGGTGTGAGAGCGTGTGTTCACAGAGGTGCTCATATGAACACAAGTTTTAATATGCTTCTGTTAAGTAAAAAAAGGAAAAGACTTTATTGCTATTTATTAAACTGTCAATGCCCTCGTACCCATGTTCAGATGATGGACAAGCTGCTTATAAGATTGGGAGATTTTTCCAATGTTAAACATGCATGGACAGATGCCCCTAACTCAATGGACTGCGCCAGGAATCTCCGGACCAGCACACTTCTCAGAGTGTCTGTACTGATGATTGGGCTGATAGTACGACCTTTATAGGCCCGCTAATAGCTGATTATGTGTTGCATCTCTAGTGCCTTTGGTTTGAGGTCCAGGCATTGCACAGGAACCAATAGCCTTGTCCTGGAGCCGATTCCAAACCCATGAAATGTGCTGGGTTATGCTATTTCGAAATGTTCAGTTCAGCACTGTCTTAAGAGATCAGAGGATGTGTGGAAAGCGTTCATGTCTTGTTGAATTAGAGTTGGAAAAAGGAAAGACTGCAGAGGCAAAATCTGGGACCGTGCTGGCATTAGCAGATGAGAACATGCAATCGCTAGTGTATTATACAGTACTTGTGCCTACATGGATACCATGCTGTGTGCTGCCCTGTTTCAGGGTGTGAATATTCCCTTGCTTTTCTGAGGGGTTTATGTTTCAAATAATTTTTTAAAGCTTTGAATATCTTGTAATCATGACATTATGTTTCAATGTTTTCCTCTCCAGGGAATATTGTTCGTTTCACTTAAATGTAAATTATATGCATTATATAGAGCTTCATTTTAAAGATGACTTGGTACTTTAATTATTGTAATTATGAAGAGATGTAGCCTTTATTAAAAATTATATTTTTTAAATGAACGTTAACATGTTTGTGTGACTACTATTTTTATTTCGATGTTTATTTATAGAGCACATTTTAAACAACGCAAGGTTGATCAAAGTGCTGTACAGAGGGGCTGTTTCATAAAACTAGATTACAAAATACAAAAAGCCAGGCTCATTTTGTTAAATGGGTTCAGTTTCATAAACAAACTTAAACCAGTTCAATACGGTTAACTATGGCAACTTGTGCTCGGAAACTAACCTGGTCCAGGGCAGGCTAACTGTCAGGCTAAGCCTCAGTTGTTGCTTAACTAGACTTTCACTAACACTGAACTGTGAATGCTATGATATTACAGCTGACTCTCTTGACATTTTATTTGACTTTGTTAATCCCTATCAATCTAACAATTAAATAAAGTCAACTTGCATATTAAATTTGATAAATTCTTTTACAATAATAATTTATACAATATAGACATGTGTTTAATACTATGGTATGTGATAGGCCTATCAAATGGTTAATATATATTATCATCTTAACTACCCCAATACAAGGATAATAGCCATAGCAGTACAATTTAAACAATTCTACTGTTAAAGAAGTGACCAAAGATGTTGTATTTAAATCCATGTAATTGCAGTGTATTGACATATTTAAAAACAGATCGTCTGTCATACAGAAAGGAGATTTAATTTAAATATACAACACACAAGTCAAGTACAGTCATTTATGTTTTTATGCTTGGTGTGCATAAAAATGCACATTATTTTAAAGATCTACAGTGTTTGTATCTTTCTCTAGTTGTTAAATTTTTCTTGAATTTTTTAAAAAGTCTTTATGGTGTCTGCATGTCTGTAAGAACACAAAGTATAATTATTTGATTGTATGCTCTTGGCATTTTGTTGTAATGAGTTAAAACTCATGCACTTTTTTGCCTGTGATCCCAGAGAAGATTGTCAGTGTCCTGAAGACAATAATTGTTTACCACACAAGTACAATTTCAGACTTACAGTATAATGTGCTGCTTCTCTTTAACTGATCATAACCCTGAAATCATTCATAAAACTCTGTTTATCTATCAACACCTAACACTACACTGTTAAAAAAATTCTGTAGAAATGACAGAATTACTGTCAGCTCTTTCTTTGCCTGTAACTTACTGTAGATTTAAATGTATTCTGTTTACTGGCAAAAGTATGTTAAAAAACGACATAAAACTAAAATAATAGCCTCATGCAAAGCATTCTGGAAACCAAAATCTAAAGGAAACAACAGAAAAAGGTTGATGAGGATTTCTGGGTTCCAAAATGCTTTGCATGAGGCTGTTATTTTATAGATTTATTCTGTAAAGACAAAGACTTGTTAACGTTCATTTAACTTTGAACAAACTGTTACTAGTTAATAAATTTAAATCTACAGTAAGTTAATGGCAAACAGATCACAGTAATTCTGCCAATGGTGAGGCTTAACGACAAAGACAGGCGCTGCGTCCGAAAACTCAAGGCAGTGACTTGTTGCCTCGCTGCCTCATGAGGAAATGACTTCGGAGGCATGAAGGCAGCTCAGAGAAAGACTTTCGGATAACTTCAAAGGCAGCGTAAACAGAGAGCGCCTTTGTGATAACTAATCACATATTTGAAAACTACAATACTAATTTCTCGCTAGAAATGCAATTAAAAGGCGTAAAAAGTGAAAATCTACCTTTATTTACACTAAATTGGTGGTCCAGTCACGTCCTTGGCCGCCATTTTATTTTTTTTTACTCGACCGGGCTCGACCAATCACATTCTTAATGTACGTTCTCGCATAGGTATCTCAGGAGACAGGAAGTAAACCAAACATTGAATTCGGACATGCCTTGATGCCTTCCTGCCTTGGAAAGCTTCCTCAGAAGGCAGCAATTTAGAGTTTTCGGACGCAGCCAGGGTGATACGGGAGCCAGGAAGTATATCGCTATCTGAAATCTTGACAAAGACGGCGTTACAGGGACGCAGGAAGTATGTCAAGGGAGACGCAGCGTCTCGTTCCCTTCTCAGGGAACAACAGTTACATACGTAACCCGAGACATTTTTTATGTGTCAAACACAACTATGCAAAAAAGCTTTTTTGTATGAACCAACATTCGCATACAGAAGATATAAGCATTTAAAGCGAACAGTTTAGCACGTGTGCTGAAAAAGTCTAGAATTTTTATGATATTATCCTACACTAGACAGGGAATAATATGGATTTTTCCAGAAAACTTCTCGCATAAAATAGATTCAAGCACTTTCAATGACCTGTATCTATGTATGTATATTTTCAAAAACTTCCCAGGGCCAGGATGTTTTCCCCAGATTCGCAAACTTTCAAGGATTTGAAGGACCCGTGGGAACCCTACAGTTAATTTTTAACAGTGTGATAATAAACCAGTGGTTTAAAATCTCTTTTACTCCCAGGATTTACATGATGACTGGTGGCTCTTATAACACACACATAATTTGCCATCAAAAATGTAACATGTCATGTAATAATGATTGGTCAAGAATATGTGTAACATATATCATTTTACACAATCATTCCTTGTACTACTGTAGATTCAGAAATGCAGATGCTGTCCACCCACCATTCTCTCAGTGACTCCATTTTTTCTTTAAGGCCAACAGTTCATCTGCAGGAGTAAAGGTGTGATAGATGCCATCCTATTCTGATAGTCAAGAGCACAACAAGACATTTTCTAGTGAGTTATCTTGCTCGTGTCACTTGTGTGTAATTCATTTCCACTGTTTTTCTGCCACCACATTGCGCGCACAGCCTACAGTGATGTAACTGTGACGTCTACTCGCAAAAAGTCTATTTGTTAGTTTAATTCAAGTGGGGTTTGAAACTTTAATCCTCGCTTTTCCAAGCAAATTTTATGAAATAGCCCTCTGTACAGATGCGAAGCTTAGAATCATCCAAACAGTTGCTAGGTTTGTCTAAATGAGTCTAAAAGTCATTAAATGTAGCAAAAAAACACTGCTTAAGCCAATCCCCATTTTTTGAGCAGGTAAACCCCACCCATTGCATAACATAGAATTTGCATACAAGTAGAAAATGAAAACCAATAAATAAAAAATAAAATAAAATTAAAACTGAACTTGACATTTTAATTTTGTCACTATTATTGCTTGGGCATGAATAAAAACCTTTTAAAAATTATTTACAGATTCCTTTTTAAGATTGCCTTTTAATTTTAATATTGGCCCTTGCCTTGAGATGGTATTGAAAATGTAATGTCAAATCATTAATTGTATTTTATTTTTCAATTTAGCAGGAAAGATGCGTTATCACCTTGATAATGAAATAATTTAATGTGTTAATTTTTATTTTAACATTTAATTTTCAAATTTGAGACATATTTTGCGATTTTATTTTATTTATTTATATTAGTTTAAATTGAATTAATTAATTTTAAATTGGCAAGAAAACTTCCATAGCCAAAGTCATACAAATCACTCCAATGTCCAAATATTACAACTTCAGTTTACTCTCATTCAAGCTCAAAAAGTTTTGTGTTAACCATACAGTGGACAATGTGACGTGGAATGATGGCACCTGTGTTCGGCTTGCATCTGCCTCCTCTCCATTGACTCCATTGACTGGTTAATAGGGTTTTGCCTAATGCTGAATCTTGATTTTATGGCCCTCACTGAGAGATGACAGCGGGAACATGAATATTCTCACTTAAATGAGCTGCTCCCTCCGGATTTCTCCGTGTTTGGAACTCCACAGGTTGCTCAACGAGGAGGCGGCCTCGCGCTCACGCTGTAGGCTTATGAAGCCAGAGCCCTTAAAATCTTTGAGCTACAAATGACTTGGAAATAGGTTGGAAAGGTTGGAAATACTGATTTCTTTTATTATATCTTACTTTACCAACCTCCTGGCTCTGCACAAGAGTTCTTAGATGAGTTTCCTGAGTTTTTATCTACTATTAATAAATTAGACAAAGTCTTAATTCTTGGTGATTTCAATTTTCACATTCACGACCCCTCTTGTAATATAGCGTCTGAGTTTTTAACACTCACAGGCTCTTTTAACTTAAAGCAACATGTTTCTGGTCCTACACACAAAAAACATTTAAAGTAGAGCTACTGAGACAGCCCTCCTCAAAGTGTCTAATGACGTACAAATGGCTGCTGAATTTGGAAGGTACTCTGTATTGGTTTTATTGGATTTATCATCAGCTTTTAATACAGTGGACCACAAAATACTGTTGAAGAGATTGAAACAAGAGTTTGGTATTGCTGGGTTGGTTTTAAATTGGCTTTCCTCATACTTGAGTGACAGAAAAAAATGTTGTATATGTAAATGGTATACTGTCTGAAGCCACTCCACTCATGTGTGGTGTTCCCCAGGGCTCTGTCTTAGGTCCACCTTTGTTTTTAATGTATATTAACCCTCTGGGGAAAAGTTTGAGCCATTTTAAGAATGTGTCATATCATTTTTATGCTGATGACTTAAATTTGTATTGCTCGTTTAATGATTCTGAGTTCCACAAACTAAAAGATTTGTTGGATAGTATTTCTTGTGTAAAATCTGTGGCTTGTGGCTTGCTAGTAACTCTCTACAATTAAATTCGTAAAAGACTGAAACCCTAATTGTGGCCCCAGATAACAAAATCCCATTAATCGTCCAACACCTTGGTTCTCTGAGCTCATCTGTCCAGTCTAACCTCAGAAATCTCGGCATCTGGTTTGACCAATCAATGTCTTTTATTGATCCCAAAGACTAGTTGTAAAACCCGTGGAGTTCGGTCTTTTCAGGCTGTAGCCCCTAGACTGTGGAACCCCCTGCCCTTGTCCCTCTGTGTGGCCGCCTCTGTCAATACTTTTAAAAGGCAATTAAAGACACTTCAATTTAAACAAGCTTTTAGTTAATTGTTTTTTTTTAGCCTTTTTTCTTTAATTTTATGATGTATAATGTTATACATGCTCCAATGGAGCAACTGTCATTAACCTTTAGTTGAATGTACAATTAGGTATCATCAGCATATAAATTATAAGACACCCCATGTTTAACAAGGATGGAACCCAAAGGCTACATATATATATATAGAAAACAGGTAGGAGCAAGAATGGAGCCCTGTTGAACTCCACAGGAGGGATGAGCTGCTGATGAACAATGATGTCCAATACAGACAGAACATTTTCTATTGGTTAAATAAGACTAGAACAATTTTAGAATGGTACCCTGAAAGCCCACACAATTTTCAGCCGAGAAATAAAAAATTTTATGGTCAACCAAATCAAATGCTGAGCTAAGATCCAAAAGAACCAAAGCAACAGCATTCCCATAATCCGTAGATAATAAAATGTCGTTTGTAACTTTCAGAAGAGCAGATTTAGTACTAGGCAAATTACTGAAACCTGATTGGAAGGTTTCATACAGAGAATTTGACTGTAACTGATTAAATACTACATTTTCCAAAAATGTTTATAGAAATGGAAGATCAGAAAAGGTCTAAAATTACCCAAGACAATAACATTGGGATTAGGTTTCTTTAATAATAAAGATATTAATAAAAGACCCAAGATCAGTCCCTATGATATTCACAATTTGCTTAAAAAAAGCGGGATGGAATAATAATATTATAAGGACAGGAGGTGGGCTGTAGATGTGCAATTATATATTTAGATGTATAGAGAGAGATAAAATGTTCAACTGGATGAGTTGTCGTGACCTTATATTAACAGTTTTCTCATTGAGAATTAGAGGCTACTATGGATGTTTATGCTTAAAAGAGACCAGACCGTTGCCGCATAAGTGTACAATTTACATAAGAGAAACAATAGGCTTGTTGGTTATTCAAACAAATGTTTGAATTAGAGAGATAGAGGCGTGATTAATGGTAGCACAGTGAAATCATAAAAAAACTTCCTGATTGGCTGTTAAGCCCATCAATCAAAAAGCAGCTGGTTGGGGGTGAGAGTGTAGGATCTCTGTGGCCACTCGTTCTTTGTTCTTCTTCTGTCAGCTTGATCTGGCCCTGCCCCACCACCTCCATGCTTAATTAAAATCTCACCCCCTGTAGCTCAATGCATGAGAAACCAACTCCAAGGTGAAGGCCTTTCCCAGAACACCCCTATTGCTTTCTCAAATGCCTTTCTCAAGCTTCAGACCGGCACCCTGTTAGGGGGGATTCAGACATCAGGTTGTTATTGTTGCCATTTTGGCAGCGAGTGCTATCTGTTGCAGGAGTTCATTCCGCTAATGCTTTTATCTTGCTGTCTTGGATCTGTACATGTACTTAATGTGATCACCATAAAGTGAAGGGACAGGATTTTAACACTGACATGCTTTCCTAAGCACCTCTCTACACTTGGACCAGGCCCTGGCCTTTACCTCTACCCTGGGAGACCTGAGCATTGCCAGGGTTGGGGCAGCTGGTTTTTCCCGGGGTCTAATTAGAGGATTAAAATGCCCCTGGAAGCACCGCTTCCCCAACGCGTTTAGAGACAATCCTGCAGCATAATAAAGCACTTCAGACCCTGGTAAGAAATCCCAGCCATATTTGTCCCCATTATCAGCCTTAATTTCCTACAAGCGAACAAATTAAATAAATGGAGTAGTAATTTGGCCACTAGAGTCCCGTTCGCGTGCGTGAATTTGCGTACAAGTGCATACATGCTATAGAGATTTGTTGAAGTAGTAAGTGCTTTGGGCATGTCTTGCACCAACAGGAATTTTTATTCTTTAAGAAGAAAACCAAACATAGCCTGGCAGAGATCAGAGCATGCCTGACCCTTGACTTGACACTCCCCTTCCCCTAATTGTCCTTTCCAGCAAAGTCTATTTAAAGGTTTCCTGTGCTTTGATCTTAAAACCATCTAGGAACTTATTAGTTACATTTTCCTTTACAACCATGACCCTTCCACCCATAATGACATTGTGCAATTGGTTTGATGCTGACTCTATCGCAGGTGACCTAAGCTGCTGTAGAGAGAGTTTCACGATGCTACAATGTTAGATTGATTCCCATGGCACAAAGTTTAGCACGTGGGATGCAATACAGTAACCATATCAGGCGGTGTGTGCCAGGAGCTAACTGTTTCATTCACTTCATTGTGTGGGGTGGTAATTGGCATTAAAGTGTGTCTTTTACCCACGTGTGTGTGAGTGAACGAGAGAGAGAGAGAGAGAGAGAGAGAGAGAGAGAGAGAGAGAAACTAAAGCTGAATTAGATCACTTCCAAGCCAGGGCTATTGTGCAGTTCTGCTTTTGTTAGTCTTAAGAGAGGGGCTTCAACCAGTTTCGCAAAAAAGAAATGAAAATGGGTCTCTGTTGATAGATTTATTTGCCAGGTAAAATTGTAGCTCGGTTGTGAAACGTGGGAGAAACAGAAGGAGGTGGGGTTAAGAGAGGTTTGGGATAAATGAGGAAAAAATGTAAGCAAAAGAGTGTGACAGAGATGGGCAATTGCCAAGAGACAGATCAAAGCTCTCCCTTGATGTTTATTTTGAATGGACACTAATGGTTTCTGAAGGCACGGAATTGCCGCAAGAAGACAAAAAGAAATCCAGACAGAAGTACGGAGCCAGGCTGCAATACTGCGAGTGCATGAATATTCTCATATTGTCCCTAAAAGGAGCAGCAGGGTGCTTTATAAAACAGTGTGCTCAAGGTAAAGAAAAAGTGTGCTTGTTTCTATGCATGTTGATTTTGAAATTAAAACAGAAGCAGAAAACTCTGGTGTCCTCTCTGTGCGGCAAGTCAAGAGACAAACATTTAAGTCTTCACCACAGTTTAGTACTTCATGATTCCTGCCTTCATGTTTGGCCACATTTTGTTTGAAGTGGGGCAGAGTAACTGTGTAATTGTTTATGTCAGACTTTAATTTCATTTCACATTTAAAAAAAACAGCAATCTCCTGACCTGTCTTTTGCTATCATTGAAAATACCCAACATAATGTAAACTGCTATATCATTGCCCATATATTTTCAATGAATCTTTTTCATGACCAACTTTAAAGGCATTAACAAAAAGCAAATCTCTTTCCAGTCTCCTAGTGTCCCTCTCACATCCGCCTGATGGAGTGGATAGCTTCAGAACAATTATTATACAGCCTTTTATACTGAAAGGTCGTCACAATACAGCTAAAATACCACTTTCTGCACTTTCATCATGAAAGGTCAGTCTGTATACCTGAAGGGCCTTTTAGAATCTTTAAAGGTTTACTGTGCTTGCTGCCATTGAGAAAGTCTTTCTTCTTTTAGGACTTAGATAAAGCTGTCCTTTGTGCAAATCGACTTAAAAAATAAACTAAGTTAAAGGTGACATCAAGGAACCAACTTTTTTATATAGAAACCTGGTAAACTTACATGCTCACATGTTTTAGACCAGTGGTTCTCAACATGTGGTACATGGGCTCCCGACTAGTGGTACGCAGGGATATCGTGTTCAACTTGAAAAGAGCATTAATGGTGGTTGTATACTGATTAATGGTGGTTGTATACTGATTCTGCACACCAAAGCTCCGTTTGATGCAAGCTAGAGCAGAGGTCCTCAACCACCGGGTCGCGACCCAGTACCATGCAAATGACTAAAAAGTAATTTCAGAATTATCCAGCGATCATGGCACCATGATCAAAATAAACTCTTTTACTGCAGTAAGTTAATAATATTTAACGGGTACACTTTTAACGTAGGTTTGAAAGGAAAATAAACAACACATAGATTACCTAGAAAACCAAAACATTTGTTATTTTCGACAAGGTATTTGTAGCTACACTGTGTAGGATCTACTCCCATCTAGTGGGGACATTCTGTATGACAACCAACTGAATATTAATTCCTAGCCACATGCGTTTACACTTGGTATTTAAATCCGTCCACTTCTCTCCAGATTACTGAGGGGATGGTCTGTGGACGAGTCCCTCTACTGTCATTTAATCATGTGCGGGAGTAAGAAAGGTTAAAAAATAGTGCTGAACACCGTGTGTTTGCACCAGATGTCAGAAAAGATGTAAAAGAGTAATCTCAGTACCTCTCGAACACATTGAACCACATGCGTGTTTACACTACCAAGACGTAGTGTTATGCATAACCATGCTATAGTTAGCCAAGGAACTATAAAACTTCGAGTTTACACTATAGACTGTATAGATTTAAAGGGGACAGAGAATGAAAAACCATTTTTACATTGTCTTTGTTGAATAATGGTAGTCTACCCACATTCACAAACATACAAAAAGTGCTAAACATGCTAAACATCTCAGTCTCATAGAAATTCCTCTTTAAGAAATGTCAGCCAGATAACAGCCCAATCTGAAAACTTGATGCTTATGACATCACAGGCATCTAACTGCCCTTCCACTTTAAAATAATTGGCTACATTTTTTGAGTGGCAGCAAAGTCAGCCAATCAGTAATGAGATTGCAAGTTAAGCAAGTAGGGGGAGCCAAATAGGTGCAAAACCACTTGTTTGAAATCCCCCACCCTAATAGAGCTATCTGAGAGAGGTTTTTAGGAAGCTTCTAAGGCATTACAGACCCAAACAAAATAATGTTTGTCTACATGTCACATCACAGAACAAGGATAAATACTCCGTTCAACCATTCTATGTCACCTTTAAATGAATATGCTGAATTACCTGTGGAGAAGAAAGAAAGCAGGCAACTTTGGCATCCCTTGAGCCTCATTATCTTGGAAAACTAACATTACTCCAATATTGGCTTTGGTCTTGTTGTTTTTCCTGTAGCGTTGTGTTTTAAATCTCTTTTTTTGCCTTCTTGTCTTTGAGAATAGGTCTTCAACATACTTTTAAGTCTGCCTCAAATCAAAGCATTAGATCACGACTTTCTCATGGTGTGTGGCTGTTTTTTAATCCGAAGGTTTTCAGTCCTGCATATGCAGGCTGCATACGTCATCAAGCCTTTTTTATTTAAGTTAACTGTTGGCTTCAGCTAGTGGCCAGTGTGAGTGTAGCCTGAAAGCTCGAAAAGTGGAGCTTCAATTTCAGGAATGTCCCTCGTCGGCGAATGTATTTCAAAGATGGAGGCACAACATTGTAAAGTACATGAAACGTTACTTTCATTATAATGTATTTGGTTTTTTTTTTGTTTAGATATTGACTTTTTGTTGTTTCACCTGTAATTCCATGGAGAATGTCATGGGGGCGCTAATGGGGAATTTAGCATATATGCCCAGTTACCATAGAGTAAGTTAGCTTTGTTTTGCAGAGGAGCACATGTGTTTGGCCTCCCTCTCATATATGGCATCAGGGGCCCGTTTCAATAAGGAGGTTCAACCAACTCTGAGTTTAAACTTGAACTCTGAGTTGACTTACTCTGAGATAGTAAACTCTGAGTTTTCGGTTACAGAAAAGCTGATCTGAGTTAGTTCAATCGACTCCGTTGACTCTGGGTTAAGCGCGTGCACAACCACTATGAAAAGCCATCATCAATGGAGCTCAGATATTACGATTTACCATGGCAACTGCACGTGACAAAGAGGTCTAAATCCTTTTTACTACTAAAACTGAAAGTGTTACTGCAAGTGTACAGCAACTACGAGCATATATTTGAAAGAAAAGAGTTGTTTTTGTAAATTGCTACTCTAGTAAATGCGTACATTTAATTTTTCATCACGGTTAAAATATCAGAAGGAAATAAACTGAGGACTGTGCGTTATTATATGCAATATGCAAATGCAATCCCATTGACAAAAAGATGACAGCAGCTCAGCTAAAAATGAAATTAAGCATAATACTTTGTCATATAAGGCTACGAACTATACAAATGTTTGTCATGAATAAAACAAAAATTCGCCCAGCCGGGATTCGATCTCCAATCGCTGACGGTACGTCTGACCCAATTATTACACAGCACTACCCACTAGACCAGCGGTAATTACAAGTGGATACGTAAGAAATGTCAAGCCAACTGTATAAATGTAAGAGCACCACAAAGACTGATATTAGTCATATAATGATATTTATATATCTAAAATGACTGCAAAAAATAATAATTTCGCTCGGGGTCTCAAAATCCTATCGGGACATAAATTTAACTTTCTACAAATGAATGCAACATCATCATCTACAAGATTCTCTATAAAAGTACAAGACATTTTAGTCACTAAGACCATCTATGCACCTAAGTATATCATATTAGCTTTACAAGTCATTTCAATATACTGTTTTAATTTTTTAGTTGAAAGTTTAGTGTAATATATAAATATATAAAGTAGTAAGTTAAAATGGTTTGCACTGGCAATTTAATTATAACTTAAAGACAGCTAAAAAATATTTTACAGTGTACATAATAAAAATGTGCGCAATGATTGAATGTACTAAAGCAACTAACAAGATTAAACACCGCTACTCCTTTAAAAAAGGGGAGGAGACCACAAGAGTTTACAGGATAAAACCGGCTCCCGACCAGGTTAGGTTCAGAGAGTATGTTACTCCGGAAACAGACTCTGAGTATAAGTTACCTCTCCTTCTGAAACAGGCTTGACTTACCCCGCCATCTCAGGTTTAACCTACTTCCCTTTTTGAAACGGAAAACTCAGAGTTTCCCTTATTTCAGGGTTAACAAACTCAGAGTTTGCACTTAACCACCTTTCTGAAACGGGCCCCTGTTCTGTAACCGAAAACTCAGAGTTTACTATCTCAGAGCAAGTCAACTCAAGTTTAAACTCAGAGTTGGTTGAACCTCCTTATTGAAACGGGCCCCAGCTCGATTATCTGTTGAATCCCCTCAGAGTAACATCTATACTGAGATTGTGTTACAACATGGATTCAGCCAGTCGAGCGACTCGACCGTATGTATTCTAAATAGCAGATTCTACACTGACGAGAATACTTTGATTAGTGGGTGGAAGTAATTACACATGAATCAGCACATACTTTTGAAAGAACACACAGGTTTTTGCTAAGAATTATCTAAAAAAACTACACAGTGTAGCTTTAAGAGTTCAGTTTAGCAACTAGTCAGACCATTAAAAAAACTGAAACCAGAAGTAAGGTTCGGACCAGACGCGTATCGCGTCACCGCACATGCGTCCGATGAAACGGTCTATACAACCAAAGAGTTTAGAGCAAAACATTGTTTACAAGAACATAAAATTCCTCATATATCTAGTGACTTTATGACTTACAAATTGCACCTTTAAAGCTAAATGCATCAATGTGGTGCATTTTGAAAGATATTTGCAGTAAAATATCCAAAAACCACTAGGCCAGTGTTATATATTTTGTCCAGCTGATTACTATCAATATCTGTAATGTTTTCAACTACTTGTAAATCGTGAGAAAATTTCCATTCAAAACATTGACACGGGGCAGTGCAGTCTCCTGTCAATGATGTTAATATCCATTTGACCCTTTGTCACCGCCTTTACTGACGTAACTCACATGAGAACACTGATCGAGTTCGAAAAAATAAAATGGCTGCCAAGGAAGCGACTGGAGCACAAATTTAGTGTAAATAAACGTATTTTTTCACTTTTTACACATTTTAATTGCATTTCTAGCGAGAAATTAGTATTGTAGTTTTCAAATATGTGATTAGTTATCACAAAGGCGCTCTCTGTTCATATTTCAAACACGCTGCTTTTGAAGTGCGTCGGAAAGCCTTTCTCTGAGCTGCCTTCAGGCCTCCGAGTCCGAAGTCATGTCCTCATGAGGCAGCGAGGCCACAAGTCCTCACAGTCCTCACTGCCTTGAGTTTTCGGACGCAGCCAGTGTCGTGGACAAATGCGGAACTATGCGATAGCGGCTGTCGGGCTACGCGCTTGCTTATGGACTTATGGACAGTGTTGGGGTAGTTACTCAAAAAATGTAATTAGTTACTAGTTACTAGTTACTTCTTAAAATTGTAATGAGATTACTTTACTAGTTACTGCATTTGAAAAGTAACTTCACTACTTATTACTTTACTTTCCTTTTTCTTAATTTACCACATAGATACATGGACATGGTTTAGGCGGGGTCGGCTGATGATGAGTGACTACTTTAAATGACCGGCCAGGGCTCTAGACTAACTTTTTGCACTGGTTGCACTGGTGCGCCTAACATTTTTTCTTAGGTGCACCAGCACAAAAGTTAGGTGCACCCTAATTTTTGACCCCATCGGATTTATAGTTCGCCCAAAAATTAAAATTCTGTATAATTTATTTGTAAATCAGGTTTGTAACTCTCATGTTGTTACAAACCTGTATAAATGTCTTTGTTCTGGTGAACATGAATGAAAATATTTTGAGGAATGTTTGTAACCAAACCATTCATGAGCCCCATTCACTTCCATAGTATTATTTTTTCCTACTATAGAAGTGAATGGGGCTCATGCTTGGTTTGGTTATTAACATTTCTCAAAATATGTTGCTTCGTGTTTATCAGAACAAAGATATTTATACAGGTTTGTAACAAAATTTATAATTTATTTTTGGCTGAACTGTCCCTTTAACACCGCAAGTTTAGCGCCCATGGTGGTTTCATACAGAATATAAACATGTAGGCTATTTTATAATTTTCATGTTGTCATTCCATTTTCCTTATACGAGTCATGCACAGTCCTGTTTGATAACCCGCATCCGCGCGATTAAAATAACAGTTGACCCGTTATCCGACATCAGCATCAATTTATTTCATACCCGTTTTACATAAAGACTGCGACCGGCCGCAACGCAAATCGTGATGTAAGTAGAAACCTTTAAAGATCTTCATGCAGAACATTGACAGAAATAAGCACAGGACCATGCTTGTTCAAATATATTATCATTTAATGTGAGACTTTGTGAGGGTCGGCTGATTGACAGCTGAGCGGTCAGCAGTGTTTGAACACTCATAAGCGCTGCGCTTATATTTATTATTACCTTATAAATTGATGATATGATTGCAGTGATTCCAAAGGGATGTCCAAAAAAACTCAAGTAGAATGTTAAATGTTTAAAGTTTAATGTCTCTTTCTCGCTGCCCTGTGTAAACCCACGCGGGTGATGGCATGAAACGCGTGAGGAGCTTGCATTTTGCATTACCTTAAATTACCTTAAATTATGGTCATACAAATAAAAGTAAAACAACATTCAAAACTGTAATTTGTACATTTATTTATGTAAAGTTACACTCGCAATAATAACAAAACATTGTGCTTTTTTAAATAGGTAAAAAGTGTTTTGTGCTGCATCGGTTTGGGAGCGCGTCACACAATAAATAAACTCATATAGGCTACTTTTGAATTCGTTTAGTTAATTTGCTAATTATTTAAGGGAAACACATTTCATATAGGCTTATTTATTTTATTATTTTTTCACCAAAGAAAGACGTAATCATCACGTTCTATTCATTTTAATGCTTTTTGCGCATAAACTAAACCCTTGGGGGAATTATTTATAAATGAATCAACAACGCAAATCAAGGAATTAACTTATTTCTCTATTTAAGACAGTCTGGCAGGGCGGTAACAGTGATACATCAAACACCGAAAAGTTTATAGGATTAGATTTGGAAGTAAGATTATGAAGAAAACAGCGGTCCTGACTCCTGGCTTTTTTCTATAAATTGAGCGCACGCGACATTGCTGTTCGGGTTACGTTCAAATAATTTCTTTAAAAGAATTATGCTCTGTCTCTGACTCGATTGAGGTTCATTACCTAATTCCGTCTTCGGGTTCAGACCTCTCGATCCCTTACCGGTAAGTTAAGCAGGATCTTTCGCCACAAGTGTTGTATTGCCATGCTGGGCTTACAAATGCTCAGACAGGTTGCTCATCGCGTTGTCAGCAGTTGATAGACACTGTCGTGTGGGCATAGTGTGCATTTCACACGAATATTTTTGTCCTTTCGAGCAATACGCTGAAAGTTATGTGAATATCGCCCCAGTGGCTGAAACCCTTCGTCTTCATTTCCCGCTCCCCTTTGCACCAGCAGCTCCGTCAAATCAATCTCTATGGCAACGGCACACGTACAGGGACACGCATGCACGCACCACTTAAATAGACAGAACTTTACACCCAGGTAAACACTGCTTGGGTAACGCAGGAAAGCGCGTTCCTATAGTCTAGTAAAGTAGTGTAGTTACCAATATTATTAGTGTAATGCGTTACTTTACTTCGTTTCCCAAAAAAGTAATGTAGTTACTGTAATCCGTTACTTTGTAACTCGTTACCCCCAACACTGCTTATGGATAACTCTTTACCGTCTGCCGCTGGTTGTGTCAGCTCCTGTTCGCGTACGGGCCAACCAAACGACCCAAGAAGAGTTTGGAACAAAACGAGAGAGGATCAATTTGTTGTTGCATTATCTGGATGGAGAAGAGTTTCAAGACAGCATTTAACTAGACCGAGATTCTGATTTTGCTTGTGTTTTACGCGATGGGTGAGTTGTTTTGATTTGTAACCCTTCAAAAAACGTATGCTGTTATATTGATCACAACATTAGTGTGTCGATTGTTATCAGCGCGTCTTCCCGCGGACGATATGCACATCAAAGGTATTGTACAGCAATATAAATGGTCATTTTAAGACACTTCACAATAAGATTTGTACTGTCAATACATTATGTGAAAAATCATTGTAGATTGTAAGTTGAAAACTTAATTCTGTGCTGTGTAACCATCGAATTTGGACTAATATAATATCTATGACTGAAAATTTCGTTTTGAACATCACATATAAACTTACATAATGAAATAAACAATGTCATCAAACGCAACATTTATAAGACTTGATTACCTTATCCATCAACGTGATTTCTCGTTCTCGTCTGATTCATGGCCATCAGTGGTTGAGTTAGAGACTACAAATCCCATAATTCCACGCTGCTTCAGAGCATCAGTAAACAACATCGTTGTTGTTTGATCTGGCACCATCTATCGGCGCAAATAATACAAACTGCATCTTTAAATATACAAAGTTACTGAATGTGTTCAGTCTTGATGCTTTACTTGGCATGTAATAAATGATGACAAAAATGTTTAATAAAAAAATATTAGTATATTCTTAATTTTACAAATTCACTGAAATGGTGTGATTTATCTGAAAATATATTTAAGTACAGCTTTTTAACATTTAAGTACAGTACAGTTTTTATTTAACTTTTGGGTACATTTTAATTCATTAATCTTATTTGAGTTTTTTATTTACTTACATAGAGTGTTAATGTTTAAATTCTGTAATTGTTGGCTCACAATAATAAATATTCTTATAATGAATAAAACCGCCTTTAAAACTGTGCATAGCTGTAGCTAAATAGGCCTACTACACTTCTGGATTTAAATGTTGGTCATTATGGTGGAACTTGGAGCCAAATATTTATATTTCTGATGGTACTTGGTGTTAAAAGTTTGAGAACCACTCTATTCTCAAGCTTACCACCAATGATGCCAAACCCTTAACATTTCTCCTACTTATAGTGCAGGTAAGATTTATGATGGAGTGCAGCAATTTTTTTATATTTTATTTGAATATTTTGAATAACACTTATGTACCTTACACTTTAATCCATAGGGTTAAATTAAGTGAAGTAAGTTTGGGTAAAGGATACACATTTTTACCACCACTAAGGGAAAGTAAATAGGAAGGTTTTAAAAAGTGCCACTGATGTAGGTTATATTGTATATTAAGGTTCTTAAAGCAATATACAGTACTTCTGTTGTTTCATTCTATTCAGAAACCTTTTTGTTTGCCTGCTATAATGAGATGACAAAAGAATCACCTACCCTATAATTCTGCTAGACACAGTTTTAAACATCCTAAATCACCAGATATTCCTGTGCTCTCTGAAGCATCACAGGGACTGCACTTGATAGTCATGTCCTCTTTTTTCCCAGTTTTTCTTTTCATGGCCTCGTGTTTTGATTTGATCTCTCTGCTGTGAAAGGGTATGGCTACATGGTCTCAGACAAAGAGGGGAAGAGTACATGTGCAAATTTTTATGACTTACCACATGTGTTTTCAAATATTTGGAACTATGTTTCTCATGGAAAGGCGGTTGGGGGTAGTTAGGGGTACCAGGAAGGGGTGTGTGGGAGAGAAAAACATGTGATTCTGGTTTGAGGGGTTAACATTTGTTCCAAACATCCCCACAAAGCTTCTGCAACGACCTCATGTGAGAAAAACAAAGTACGCATCATGTGACATATGCATTAACAATAATTTATAGGTGAAAGAGAAGGGAAATGTTAAATTAAAATCAATTCAATAGGGTATATGCACAACTAACCCTACATGTCCAGTGGATCTGCTCGTTAACCTAAACCTAAGTAAAATAAAATTTACTAACTTTTTTATACTTTATAGCTTTTGACAAAGGCATTTTCTTCTCACATACATACAGATATTAGAATAAAAAAAGAACATAACACAAATAATAATGCTACGATCAACACAGTTTTCCAGTTTGGTCACGTGATTTATTTATATAGTGCTTTTCACAATTGTTTAATTGTTTCAATTCCCTTACGAAACAAAAATATATTGCAGTATATTGGAAAATATCATGTAATATATTAGGCAACATATTCCCATATATGGGATTTAATATTTATATTTTCCAATATATTGAAATATATGCATAAAACATACATGTATATATGATACAAAATATATTGCAATCAAGAACAAAAAGGGCACTATATTTTTTACATGTAATAGTTTATCTTTATATGCTTTGATATATTGCAATATATGCATAGACCATACATGTATATATGATACAAATATATATTGCAATCAAGAACAAAAAGGGCACTATATTTTTTACATGTAATAGTTTGTCTTTATATGCTTTGATATATTGCAATATATGCATGAACCATGCATTTATATATGATACAAAATATATTGCAATCAAGAACAAAAAGGGCACTATATTTTTTACATGTAATAGATTGTCTTTATATGCTTGTGTGACAACCACAAAAGTGTTGTATTTGTGTTTTTAAGAATATTCACAACTATTGTCTTTTATTTGAAAACAGTTTATTGTATTTCTTTTAAAGAAAGAAAATATAAGTATCCAAAGGGTTCTATTTTTATGTGACTTTTCCTGTTTTAAAGTTAATTGAGTAGTGTTAGCTCCAGGCCAGCAGGGGGCAGTGTCGGGTGACAGGTTTACTGTAGCTGCGTGAGTTGTGAGTTTCTCATTACTGCAGAGAGCTCAAACCTGAACGCTGTCTCCTCATTTCTCTCCTGTTTTACAGGTGGGTAAATGTACAAAAACACATCAGGTGTAGAATTTGGTCATGCTGAAATGGGATAAGGGTGGACTGTTTTAGTGAAATAATTTTCATCAGAGTCTGTTAATGATTTTGTTTATAATGAGTTTGAAACGAGTCAGTTCAAAACACACACTTTCTCATGTACATAAACCATATGAAGATGTTTTTTGAGCTTGTAAGGTTAACAGATATGATTAACTCACTGTTTGTTGGTTTTTCACCATTGGTTGAAAATGTTTTTGTTTAAAAAGTCTATACAAAAATGTTTACAGTTAAAAAATGAAGTATAAAGTTATCATTTTAATCAATTTATTAGCTTTGAGCATGATTTTGCAGTACAATAGACCCCTTTAAAGTTTGTAAACATTGAATGACTATCGGGTGCGCGCGCAGCATGGGGTCAAACTGTTCATACCATCCAGGCTTTATAATGTAATCTAATAGGGCTGAAAAATGATGACTTACCTCAAATGAAGTGAACACAACAAACACAAGCCTCTTTGATATTTGCATTGTTCCAGTCTGCACGTTAATTGCTTTCAGCTGCAGATGTTGTATTTTTTTGTTTTTGAGATTCTGCATGAATCGCGAAAACTTAACGAAAGACCTGGTGCGATTTTCAAAACCCACGACGTAAGTAGGCATTTTTAACGATACCGAATAATACGCAACTCAATCTGCTGTAATGACTTTTCTGACCCCGACATGCGCAGTGGAACCTGCCTGTGACGTGAACCGTGAAGGGGTCTATATTAACATGATACTGATAAAACACTGTGAGTGAAAGATTCCAAGTATCTTTAAAAATAGCTGGTGGGTTTTACCATTGTCTTTGCATTTCATTTTGATAAATAGAGTAAAATACAGGCACAAAGAGTAAGTGAACATGTATTTGGTGCAAAAAGATTTCTTTTATTATGGATTTTGTAATGATATAGAAACTGAAAATTCATTGTTATGTTAAAGAGACACTGAATATGTAATATGTGAAACATAAAATGACTCTTAACAATAGAGGTGTTTGCTGAAGGAAAGTCAGAAAATAAATTACTGCGGAGAGCTCAAACCTGAATGCTGTCTCCTCATTTCTCTCCTGTTTTACAGGAATTAATCTGTTCTTTACAGTGCCGTTGCTACAGTACCTGTTACACTTTGATATATTGCAATATGCATAGACCATATATATATATATATATATATATATATATATATATATAAAATGCTCGAGTAGGAAGCTGAGATTCAGGCGCGAAGAGAGGACAGGATGCGTAACAGACACCAGCAACAAGGAGGCTGATAGATAGGTCCTGACCTATGATCCTGACCCACACTCCTAATCAGTAGGTGGCGGTAATGCCACTAAAAGTTGTTTGCCAACTGCCAGTAAAACTCTAGAAGAAGAAGAAGGCTTGGGCACGTTCAATGTCACACCGTTGCACAACGTTTTGCTACGGTTTCCGGGTTGAACGACATGTTTCCTGGAAACGGTGTGCAACGGAATGCAACAAGTTTTAGAAGCGTTTTCTCTTGTTTGGTGGGTGTGTCAGAAATGTCGGCCCAATCAGCGGCAAGATGTAAAAAACCACGCGGTAGTAAAGAGACAGCTCGCTCAATGGGTTCAAGTTGGAAGGTTGTCTTTCTTTCTGGACGGCAAGGTCAGTGACTGTAACATTGAGGGTCTTTTACAGTATTAAACACACATTTAATGATTTCATCAGTCCTCAGAAACATTTAAAAAAGAACACAAAGAATGGCCTCTCAGCTACCGTAGTTGCAACGCTTACGTCTTCACAACAGGGCGTTCAACGCATCACCGTTTCTGTTTAATAAACGTTGTGCAACGTTTTGTCGGGGCTGAACGCAGCCCTGATGTCAGCAGGCTCCAAGGAAACTTCAAGTTTTAAAAGGTATATAGTTTTCAGAGCTGGTGCTTTTCAGTTTTTATTGCATCTCTGAAAGATTTTTGTGAACAAGAGGGGCAGCAGGAGGAGGGAGTGAGTAATTCTTGTTGTTCTGCTCCAAAGATGCTGTTTTAAAACAGTTTCCTATAAGGCCAAGGAAGCTGATTTCAGAAAATCTATCAACAGTAGAATCTGCGAGCTAATGGCATTAAGACACCATGTGAAGAGCAAAAGCATGGGTATGTAAGTGGTTTACATCAGTGAAGAACCAAGATGGACTCCTAACCAGGATAATGGACTAGTGTGCCGCGGCACAGTGGTTGGGAAACACTGCTGTAGAGGTTATACTAAAGCAATAAGCCCCAAGAAGCAGTGGTTTACCAGTGCATTTTATAACAGTTATAAAATGCACTGTAACACCACTGCTTCGCAGGGCTTATTGCTTTTATAAAAACGGTTACATCATATGCATAGCAGAATTTAATAAAATAAAACACAAATAAGTTGTAATTATATTAGTACAAATATTATTCTTCCGCCAAACAAAGTAGATCCTCAGAATCAAGTGTGTCTGCAACAGAGCGCAGTTCTCAAAAACACAAACTTAGCAAAGACACAATGAAAATATGATTTGAGACTGTGGTGTTTATTTTCATAAATCGACATTCATCTAATTTATACATTAACATTTATATTGTGCTGTTGTATATAACTGTTGAAGTGATAATTAAATATGCTTGGAAGCATGCTTAATTCTTTCCTCGTCAGCGTTTTTTTTTTTAAGTTGCCACCCAGTTTTAGTTTAATGTCTTACAGAAAAAATGATCTTCTTTAAATAAACATAAAATATCAAATGAAAGAACAGACCCCCGCTTTAAAAACCCGTTTCATCCTACCTTAATTTGTTCTTTTATCACCTAACTCCATTTTTGTGAAGAATTTTTGTAAGAGATCAGATTCAGAGCCAGATCAAAACACAAGGTTTTTTTTAGTGTTGAGTAAATGCGTCAGTGTTTACGTTGGGTAAGATCGCCACCCAGTGGATAGTGGAAGTATGAATTTGAGGTAGAAACTTTTTCTCTTTATTGACAAGATGACTCAACAATATTTATTGACATTTATCTGGATGTCGCCATTAATTGTGCAATTGTAGACAAATTACAAATATGATTAAAGACTGTGATGTTTATTTTCATAAATCAGTACGCAGCAACAGTAGCGCAGTGATACTCCTGTAATGCTGTCTGAACCGTGGGGTTACCGGTAGGGATGGGAATTGATAAGAATTTAACGATTCCGATTCCATTATCGATGCTGCTTATCGATCCGATTCCTTAACGATTCTCTTATCGATTCTCATTGGGTGAGGGAATAAACACAAATTTGTATGTTTTTATTAACTCACTTTAATATCTGTTCAGAAGACAATGATCAGAGTATACACACATTATGTGTAGCAACCTCTTGAACAAACTTAAAAGTAGGTGAGCTACTTCTTAAAGTAAAGTCCAGGGACCTATAGCCTAGGGCAGTGTTTCTCAACCAGTAAATATGTGATAGGACAAACAGAACTAGACTGACATAAAACATGCAACTTTTGGTCATGCATGCATTTGTTAGTTTCTTTTGAAAAGATATAATGCTGGACAAAATACAGCTAATTAACCTACCGAAATGCAGAGGCATCTACTGTGACAAACGGATGCAAACCCTTTACCACAAACTTTGTTACTGCTCGGCAGACGTGGACACTACTTCAGTATTTCAGTTTCATTTTCCAAGCATTTGTGCTTTATCAGAGTGTTGTCTTGGGATTTACTTTACTAAAAAATGTTCACTACATTCTAAAGCATAGAATCATACTGTGTATTCCTTTTATATTGCATATTAAAATTGATTTAATACATAATTACATAAAAATGTGTACTTTTACTTTTCTTGAGTAAAAGTACAAAAGTACTTTTTACTTAAGTAAAAGTAAAAACATTACTAGATGTTTAATGTACTTAAATATTAAATATAAACCAAAAACTTGAAATTATGAAATGTAGTGGATTTAAAATTATGATAATATGCTTTGGAATGTATGTTTTCAAAAAAATAAAAAAGACTGATAAAATAAGAATACTTGAAAATGTACTTTTAAGTAGAAATACTTAAGTAGTGTCCGCCTCTATTCCTCCTCGCCTCGGTTATTTTTGTTCCTCCCTGTCTCTGTAAACGGTGACTCGCTGGTGTTGTTGTGTAATAGTGTATCAAACACGCGACAGTCCTGCAACGCGTATTGTCATATTTTCGCGTGAAGTATAAGTTATTGATTCAACTGTTTCAGTGTTTCACGAAGCCTCGCTCTGCCCACCACTAAATATAACCAAACTTTGGATCGTTCTGCCTCGATGCAATGTTTGCTGCGTTCTAACCCAAAACAACACAGCGTGTGTGTGTGACGTCATGAAACATTTGCAATGAGCGGAACCGATAAGCGGAATCCTTAAGCAGGCATGCTAACGATTCAAAGGAATCGATTCACTGGGCACTTCTTAAGAACCGGTTCTCGATTCCCATCCCTAGTTACCGGGGTATTTTATCACGGCTTAGAACGCAATTCAACCAATCAGAATGAAGAAACAGAAAGAGCCGTTTTATAATATATAATATACACCATACTGTGCAAAGTCTTAGGCCCCACCACCAGCTTTGTTGTTTTAGCACAGTTTTACTAACAGAAAATACAGGAAATATGTGCACAAACCTAAAAAACATAAAACATGTTTCTTCAGAAATCAGTCAGTATTTAGTTTGACCTCTCTTGGCATTAAATACATCTTGAGCTTCTATAAGCACACTGAAGTCATTTGATTAGGATTAGAAATTAGGATTTAATTTAATGTAGGTTAAAGAGATCCTGCAGTTGCCTGCTATTGCTCAAGTGGAAGGAGAGTTTACCCTAAATACTTGACAATTAATCTTATACATGTATACAGTTTTTAAAACTACATACACATGTCCTGTATTTTTTGTTTGTATTCTAATAAAGAGACTGAGAATTAAATATATATGATCACTATAACACTGCAAAAACAACAAATCTAATAGTGGCATGGGGCCTAAGACTTGTGCACAGTACTACCGTATATACAGTATATATTATTTGAAATGTTTTAATATATATATGTATGTAGGTTAGAAATATATATATATATTAGAGCTAAACTCTGCAGGACACCGGCTCTCCAGGAAGTGAAGTTGCCCATCCCTGATGTAGATTGTCTGCAAACTGGAAGGTTGGTGTTTCAATCCCCGGCCCCACCTGACCAAGTGTCGAGGTGTCCTTAAGCAAGACACATAACCCCAGCTGCTCCCAATGAGCTGGATGGTGCCTTGCATGGTTGACGCCGCCGTCGGTGTATGAATGAGTGAGTGAATGTGAGGCAAATTGTAAAGTGCTTTGGATGGCCATGGGTCAATGAAAGCGCTAATATAAATGCAATCCATTTACTTAAAAAGATGAGAGAGGCCTGTAATTTTTATCATAGGTACACTTCAACAATGAGAGACAAAATTAGAAAAAAATCACATGATTTATAAATAATTTATTTGCAAATTATGGTGGAAAATAAGTATTTGGTCTTTTGTGGCTAAAACAAATCAGGATTTCTGGCTCTCACAGACCTGTAACTTCTTCTTTAAGAGGCTCCTTTATCCTTCACTTGTTATGTCATGACTCCTGGGTGATCAGTGGTGTGTGTGTGTGTGTGTGGGTATGTGTTTGTTTATTTACCTGTTGGTGACGGCTCCTCATGTGTGCACTATCCCCGCCTGCTCGTTTCAGTAATTGTTCACCGGTGGTGTCTCATTAGTGTTTTCCTTTCCAGGTTCGTCTCACACTCACCTTCAGTCACCTTCATTTCTCTCCGGTCCATGACCAGAGTGGATTATCAGTCTTCAGGTTCCGGCTCACTCTCTTCTTCAGTCGTGTGTGCATCATACCCCCTGTCGTGATAACATCCAGAGTGGGTCGTCATGTGTGGCTCTCCTGTGAACTGACTTTGCTCTGTCTCACTCTCTCTCTATTTTCTCTATTTCTCTATGTGAACTTGCATTTGACTCCGAGACTTTTTGTGACGTTAATTACAGGCCTCTCTCATTTTTTGAAGTGGGAGAACTTGCACAATTGGTGGCTGACTAATTACTTTTTTGCCCCACTGTATATCCCAGAAAATACCCGTAAAATAGGCAAACAAGCTTCTGTGTGAATGCAAACATGTCCCATAAATCTTCTGGGATCGTTCCCAGAAAGGGGACCTAGTAACATTGCTGTAAGATACCCAGAAAACCCTCAGTGTGAACAAGACACAGAAACAATGCCATAATGGGCATGTCATAGTGAGGACGTGCGTGCCATTTCAACAACAAAGTTATGGTTTAGCTCTTTAAAATGAGGGATTTACATGCAGATCAACATTCACGACGAGAAATGTCAGCAAACTGAACTGAAGCAGATATCAGGTAGTTCGTCACTTAAATTGGTGAATCTGAGATCCTTCAGCAGCATAAAAGAATATTGCGTCATGTGCTCATATGACCTTATAATAAACACAAATTCCCACGTTTCACTGCAACAAGATATATCGTTCAGCTCCTCAAAACGGGGTTTTAAATGCACATTAACAATCAAGATGAGAAATGTCTGCAAACTGGAATAAAGCAGAGGTCAGGGAGCTTTTCAAATATCCAGTCTGAAGCTGGGATCATTTACCAGCATAGAATGGGGCGTCACACGCTGCTTTATAGTCTTATCATTAAAAAATGCACACGGGTGGTTTCTGGAGAAACCTTAGACACTGCGGAGAAGAAACTACCAAGTGCAGGACTTTAAACACTTCACATGTCTTTCAGGGATCTTTCCGGTATCAAAAATCCCCCAAAATCCTGGGTGTATTTTCTGTGTATTTTCCAGAATGTCTGGGTGAAAAGGGCTTCATTCTCTTGGGATTGAGGATGAGACAGGGAAATAGAAACAAAATCCTATTAGCGTAGGGGCCGGCCCGTTAACATGTAATGCAAGTGTCATGCAGTATTGAGGTTTAATATCCGCTCAGTTCCAGACAGGCTTACTATTGCGGCATAAGTATATTACCCAGAGGAGTTATGTGAATGCTTTGTTCTGGACAAACTAACTATTGCAGGATAAGTACATTTCCAAATTATATGAATGTTTTGTTAAAGAGAAATGTCTTTAGTTTAGACCTAAAGTAATTGACTGTGTCTGATTCTCGAACATTTTTTGGTAAATCATTCCAGAGCTTAGGGGCTAAGTATGAAAAGGATCGACCACCTTTAGACATTTTTGATATTCTTGGGATAATTAAGTGACCAGAATTTTGCAACTGCAGTTTACGTGATGGATTGCATTTTGATACTATTTACAATAGAATCTAATACTAATACTAAAAGTATTTGTTTTGAACCAGCCTGTTTACCTGATTTGCGTGACACCCCCAGAGGAACAAGTTACAATAGTCTATTCTAGAGGTCATAAAAGCATGGATAAGCTTCTCTAAATCTAATGCAAAGGGCATAGGGCGTGTTTTTGAGATATTTCTAAAATGGAAGAATGCTATGCGGCAAACATTGGAGATATGACTATAGAAAGATAGATTGCTTAGAAAAGCTTAGAAAACGGGTGGGTTTCGCTAGGATGTGATGTAAAGCTGGGTATCATCCGCATAGCAGTGAAAACTCACGTTATGTTTCCTGATAATGTCTCCTAGAGGTAACTATATAACGAGAACCGGATAGGGCCTAAAACTGATCCCTGCTGAACGACGTAATTAACCGTAGTTTTTAAACATAGTTTTCTAGTCTATTAAGTAAGATTGTGTGATCTATTGTGTCAAAGGCTGCACTAAGGTCTAGTAATATAAGAATTGAGATTTTACAGTGATCAGATGTTAAAAGGAGGTCATTTGTAACTCTAAGCAGTGCTGTCTCTGTGCAATGGTGGAGTCTGAATCCTGATTGGAACTTTTCATACGTACTATTATTCACTAAGAATGTGCATAGCTGGCTTGTCACTACTTTTCAATGAGCGGTCTAATACCTGCCAGTTTGAAAGCTGTTGGAACGTATCCTAGTTCTAGCGATGACTTAAATATATTAAGTACTGGGTCTGACACGATAGGGAATACCGCTTTTAGTACTTTGTGGGAAAAAATAGTTATTAGTAATTTCGTCTAATATACACAATGATGATTTGGAAAATTTTATTAATTTTGAGAGCTTTTCTATTGTAGTGCTTTAAATGACTCAAGTTGTTCATGTGGTAATCAAATGTTCAATGTACTATTGGGTGAAATTGTGCCGGCTTGCATAGCTTTGATACCGGTATTTTCCCTAATAACCACAATTTTGTTAGTTGAAGAAGTTCATAAAGTCGTTACTACTATGTTGGAGTTTATGTAACGGGTTGCTTTAAAGAAAGCTAAGTAGAGATGAATCCATGTGCTAAAGGTTTTATTGAAGTAAATCCCAAAAAGGGCCAGCAAACATATCCAACGGGCAAATCCACAATACGTAATCCAAATACAGGCAATGTCCAGGGCAGGCAGCAAAACAGGCAAAATCCAAAATAAGGCACAGGTCAAACACAGGAAGATACAGATAACAGGAAACATGTAACAGGTTTACAGGTAATCAGGTAACAGATACAGGCTGGACATACTTTTGTAATAATCAGCCCTGATTAACAGGACTGAGGTGGCTTTATACAAGACTATGGCTGCGTCCGAAACCGCATACTGTATAGTAGATACTGAATTAGATGAAGTACCTACTTACTTGGCGTTAAAACAGTAGGTACTGTATAGTATGAATCCTGGTAGTATGAATGAGATTCGGACGTACTACATCCGCCATGTTGCTACATCACGTGACATACGTCGTCATCACGTCGTGTCATTTCAGCGCGAAAACAGCCGCGTGCCTCTTCTTCTTCGTTGGATAACTCCTCGTCCGGGGCATCATGGGATAGTGTAGCGTCCATCGTATGCACACTGCAAAATCTAACCGGAAGTAGTAGGTCATCCGGGTACTTTTCGCATACTGATTTTCGAATACTATGTATTCGGACATACTACTCGCCTCGCCTACTGCTTTTTGCGTACTATAGAGTAAGTAGTAGGCTGTTTCGGACGCAGCAAAACAGAAAGTGGTATGTGAAGTGTGACATGATGATATTTCAAAATAAAAGCCAGAACAGGATGTCAAAATAAAAGTCCTTATAACAAAAACACGCAGAACACAAGAAAACACAGAACAAAACCTTACAGTTTATTATCGGTTTCAGTTTGTTCTTTGTTTCTAGTCAGTTTCGCAACTGTGCTAAAGAGAAAATCCACATTTGGGTTATCAATGTGGATATTAAATTCACCAACGGTAAGAGCTTTATCTACAGGGACTAGTAGCTCAGACAGGAAATCTGCAGTTTCTTTAAGAAAATCTGTGTGGTGGCCTGGTGGTCTGTAGTAGATGTCTACACGAAAGACCCGAGACCCGAAGACCTGACCCGGGACCCGTACGGGTTCGGGTCTATATTTTAAATGATCAGCCGGGTCGGGTCTCAATCTATTACTTTGGGTCCCGGGTCCGTTTAACATTGTGGGTAATACCCGAGGTCGATCGGACTCGGAGAACACACACTCACATTTAAATAAAATTTTTCAAAAATAGCAACAAAAACTTAGATGAACTGTCGCATAAATTTTTTCTATGACACTAAAATTGCATTAAAAAGTTTATATTTGGTTGCTCCAACCAGGCAGCTAACGCGCATGTGCTCTTTTAATGTTTCTCTGGCTACCAGTCAGGAGTTTCTGCAGTGAGACGCAATGACTTTATCTTTGACAATTGGCTCTTTTATTTAGAAGGCGGGACCTATTCCGCCGTACCGCACAATTTGCACTGACTTCTCTAATTTTTATAATAATATTATAAATTGACTGTCTTGCTGTTATATCTAAAGTTTTTGCGACTCTGCTCAAAGAGCACAGAGATGATAGCAAAGAAGTAAAGCTAACGAAAGGAGCCATGGCACTGAACGAGCAATCGTTATTATAATCCAAATCGGCAATTATTAAGCAAGTTGACCCGATACACAACAAATGTAAAACTGCGTTATTAATCACTATGACTGTAAAGTGGACTTTTAAAGCTGAAATAAGCATTAAACATTTCAATAGTCAAGAGAGGAATAACATGGATGGAACTTTCTTGGAAACAAGGATTGTGCATCACACAGTCAGGTACAAGGAGGGAGAAGACTAACATCTATGGGTAAGACAAATTTTTTTTAATTTTCGCTACTTGTTTATTGACTTATTAATAACATTTAGCTAAAGAATATTTGCCAGTTGGGTCTGTGTCTTCCCGGACGGATCCGGGTCCAGATTTTAAATAATAGACGGGTCCGCGTCGGATCCGGGTCCACCTTTCAAAACAACATATGGGTCCGGGTCGGTTCAGTGTAGCACATTTATGGGTCTGATCGGGTTCGATTAGGAAATTTTATACCCGTGTAGACCTCTAGTCTGTAGATATGTATGATCAGTTAGTTCCGTATTAAACAACATTATTTCAAATTAATAAAATTTTAGTTCAGATTTATGGTTTACTTTAAATACTTTATTGTAGATTGTAGCAACACAACCCCCTCTACCCAAATCTCTCTCTCTCTCTCTCTCTCTCTCTCTCTTTGCATATGAGTTTTATCCTCCAACACCACTGTCCTGCTATGGACGTCATACAACATTGATCCTCCCTTTATATCTCTTACTTCTACTTTAGGTAAGATAATATTCACTGTGTGAAAAACTCCTTATGTCAAGTGGGATCTCTCTCCAAGCTGGCTGCTGTAGGTCTGGGTGCAGTGGTGATGGGTGTGGTTGATCAGTGCCCTGAAATCCTGCTGTTTTCTGGATCTAAGGCCCTGTTTTAACTGTGTGTGAAACATTTTGTGCTCTTCCTAGGGTTGCCACCCATGTCTGATAAAAAACCTGGACATATCGATGACCCGGCCAACTAGTTTGCTCACAAGCCCCCCCCCAGCATAATATTTCTATAGGCCTATGCAATTATTGGTAACACTTTACAATTCTCTTTTTTTCAATTCTTATTTGTTAACATTAGTTAATGTATTAACTAACATGAACTAACCATGAGCAGTACATTTGTTACTGTATTTGTTAATCTTTGATAACGTTAGTAAATAAAAATACAGCTGTTCATGGTTTATTCATGTTAGTTCACAGTGCATTAACTAATGTTAACAAGATTTAAATAAATGTATTATTAACATTAACAAAGATAAAAAATTGCTTTATGCTATAAGTGCAGTTTATTATTAGTTCATGTGTTAACTGATGAACCTTATTGTAAAGTGTTACCCAATTATTTGTTCATTATGTTAAAATATGTAAATCAGGTTTACAATTTATTAAAGCTGCTTATACTATTTATGTAAACTGTTTTTATTTATATTCCATTGCAACTTTAAACACGTCTAAATAGCAACTAGCAAATATGCACATGAAATTAAACTTGTTGAACTCACCTCAACATGTATTTTACAATCATTTAACCAGCCATGGGAAAAGCTGAAGTCACTGTTACAAACTCTACACCATGCAAGATTTTAACTCTTTTAAGACAGGGATACACTTTCGTGTAGTCTGGTGTAAAATGTGTCTTATATTTTCGCTTTTGGGGCACTTTCCCTCTGCCATGGCGCTCCTGTTTCTAGATACACTGAGTTGGAAGTTTGGAGAAGAGATAAAAGCCCGCCCACACTGACAATTGATTGGTTGGTGTCCTGAAACAGGCCAATCAGGATGCTCTCTGTCTTACATGGGCTAAATGAGGCAAACACACACACAGACGCAAGGTCTCCCTCTCTGCCGTGCGCGTGCTAAATTTCATATTTACATAGCTTTTCGAAAACCGGGACATTCAGTGTCCCGGGAGAGTTGATAAAATTCCCGGGACAGGTTATTAAAAAGAAGGACAATCCCGGTAAAACCGGGACAGGTGGCAACCCTAGCTCTTCCACATTAGGCCCACTTTTGTGGTAGTCTAAAAAGCATTCAACCGGATTGCTTTTGTGGTTGAATGTGTTCGGGCGACCACAAAGGACCGCCTACTCTCTGCCCATTAATCTAATGTGATGTACCAAGTACAATGTTTTTCCATGTGTCTTGACTTCTAGCGGGGCAGACGCTTTTATTCAAAACTCTTACAGTGCATTACAAGGTCTACAAGGTTTTTTATCAGTTTATGTATTCCCTGGATTTAAACCCATGACCTTTTGTGTTGCTAACGCAATGCTCCACCATTGAGCTACTAAAGTGATACAAACTGGTTAAAGGAATAGTCTATCCCTTTTCCATATTAAACTATGTTATTACCTTAACTAAGAAGAGTTGATACATCACTCTATCATCTCAGTGCGTGCACATAAGCGCTGTGGGGCGCGGCAACACTTTGATAGCATTTAGCTTAGCCCCATCCACTCAATGGCACCAAACAGAGACAAAGCCAGAAGTGACCAAACACATCAATGTTTTTCCTATTTAAGACGAGTAGTTATACGAGCAAGTATGGTGGCACAAAATAAAACATAGCACTTTTCTAAGTGGATTTAAAAGGGTAACTATATTGTATGGCGTAATAGCACTTTTGGGAGTACTTCGACTCAGCGCAGTAACACTCTCCCTCTCATTATGAGAGTGAGAAGGGGAGCGGATTTTTCAGGCGAGTCCAAGTACTCCCAAAAGTGCTATTCCGCCATAAAATATAGTTCCTCTTTTAAATCCGCTTAGAAAAGCGCTAAGTTTTATTTTGTGCCACCATACTTGCTCGTATAACTACTCGTCTTAAATAGGAAAAACGTTGATGTGTTTGGTCACTTCGAACTTTATCTCTAAATGGTACCATTGAATGAATGGGGCTAACTAAATGCTATCAAAGTGTCGCCACGCCCCACAGCACTTACGTGCATGCACTAAAATGATAGAGATATGTATCAACTCTTCTTAGTTAAAGGCGGAGTCCACGATGTTTGAAAAACGCGTTGGAAAAGGAGACGGGCCGACTACCAAAACACACTTATAGCCAATCAAATCAAATAAAATGCCGGGTTGCGTATGTGTGGGGCGGGTCTATCAACAGAAGGTCCAGATTCTATTGGGGTAGGGGCGTGTTTGTTTAGATGATTTCAAATATCAACATTAGCTTTCAAACATCATGGACTCCGCCTTTAAGGTAATAACATAGTTTAATATGGAAAAAGGATAGACTATTCTTTAAAAAAGAGAATAACCCCCTCACCAAATGTGAAAAAATTAGCTGTTTTGCTCAGCACTTATTAGTGGTCTTAAGTAAACAAAACCAGCACTTATGCCAGTGTTTGATCTTGTGAATTGTAAAATCTTCCTAGTGAAAACAGAAAAATGTATCTTTACATTTGGGAGGTCAGAAAAGCTGAGTGACAAAAGATAGTAGTAAGTGTAACCCCCTTGAGTTATACTTGAGTTGTTTAAAACAATTGTAACTTTTTCTTTTTGTATACCACAAAGCAATGTTTGTATGTTTGCTGCAATACTACACCTAACCGCTAGGGGGCAGTAAACAATGCAATATGTGAGTGAGATATTCAGTGTAAGATTCAGATGAAGAAGCCAGCTCAACGTGCTTACACGAGGCTGGCAGTAGGTGCAATATATTATTTAAATTTCGTTAAGTTTTTTATTTCAATGTGTATTTATGTTTACTAAGACTCTTGTTGATTGCACAGGTTGATGTTGCATCTCATCTCTGAAACAGTCAATGCTTCATTGTGAGTGCTTTTGTTTTTGAGAACTCTGGTGAGTTTTGCTGATTCATGCATTACTTTGGGCCTAATTGACATTATCTTTCACTAGTTGTTGTCATAAAAAAAACAATCAGAGTTGTTTATGATGATTAAAACTGTATTTTAATATGTTTGAGAGATTGAAATATTATTAATTTATGTACAACATTAATTCATCTGTTTGAATTGAATGTTTGCATCATCATTTGTATGTAAATGAAAACAGAAAAGGAAAAAATAAGATGTTGTGCAGTGAGATAATATATTCAGGCACTTTTATGTGGTTAAGTGTGCCTATGTTAACATTGTTGGATTAACAATTGAACTCATGAACATTCTGTGCACCTGATATAAGATGTCAAAGTATATATTGTTAACAGCAAGAAATGTTTAATATGACTTATTTTGTGCATATTGGTTTTTTTGAATGTCGATTCTGTTGATCCACGGTTGAATGGCGAGCCAGTTCCTGATCTTTGATTCAAAGAGCCATCGCGATTCCATGCGGATCTGTTGAACTTGAGATAAGCACACAAACACTACCCGGGTAGAAAAAGTAACACAAAAAGGCCTTTACACATCCACATTTGAACATTACACCCATACACACACACACATAAAAGAGGACTATTGAGACTTTACTCTGGACAATTTTTGGGTTCAATATCAAGTTTTGTTCTTTTTGTTGAGTATGAATCCATTGTGAATTGAGACCATTGTGATTTCATTTACATTGTGGGAATTGTTCATTTAAAATTTTGTATCTGTAATAAAATTGCCGGCTCTTAATTAATTGAATATACTTTATCTTTTATTATTATAAAATCCTCCTAGAGCCGAACCTAGGCTTTACTTAAACATTTGTTGAGTATAATATATTGAATACTTACCCATCTGTTCCCGTGTTACATACCTTTTCGTGGCGAGCCAGCCAGGAGGATTTTTTTTTTTAAAGCCGGTTACAAGTATATTTTTGAAAGTGGTGAAATTTCAAGTTTTATTTTCTGTATATTTTTGTGATTGAGCACAATGAGTATGTCTGATATTGAAAAGTGTTACAATTTTAAAGCACAACGTTCATTATGTGTGTTAGGCATTACTGATAATGACACAGATGATGACATTACTGCAACTTTTGAGAAATATGGTGATATTGTGAAAGTAATGAGAGTAGCTCCCTCTACTGGGCAGACAGGACAGTCCATTATTATAGTTGAGTTTGATGTAGACACTCCAGTCATGCATCTTGAGCCTAATTTCCCACTAGAAATTAAGAGTGTAAGAAACCCAGCAGTTACATGGTATGCAGATAGCATCAAAGTACTAGCACAGCGCTCTGCGCAGCCCAGTGCCCAAGTGCAAAGTTCATCCATTGAGTCAAGTGATGAAAGTGATAATGCTGACCCCGAAGAAGTCCCTTCTGACAACAGTGACGTCATTCCAAAGAGGTATATAAAAAGAAAACCTTTTAAGAAGCCATGTCCTAAGCTCAGACAACAACCCTGATCCTGCTGTGAGGAAAAAAATGACAAAGCCTTCCTCTAACACACTTACCAATGATGACCTAAACCCTCCTGAGATACAGCGTATTGTGGTTGAACATGTCATCAAAAATGATTCTTTTTCTGTGCAGACACACTCCAAATGGCTGCGTTCCTTCTCAGGAAAAGTACCTAAGCCTCCAGGAGAAGCTGATTTTGATACTTGGTGTCTTCATGTTGACCTTCTGTTGCAGGATTCACTTCCCATAGATATCCAGCGAAGGAAAATCTTAGAGAGCCTCTTACCACCAGCTTCAGATGTGGTTAAGCAGCTTGGTTCCACAGCTTCTCCTAGAGACTATGTGAAGCTCCTAGACTCTGCATACGGCTTAGTTGAGGATAGTGATGAAGTCTTTGCTCTTTTTCTGAACACCAATCAAGATCCTGGAGAAAAAGCATCTGATTACTTACAAAGACTACAAACACTGCTTAGTACTGCGGTTCGGAGAAATGGTGTAAAACGGTCATCTGCAGATCATCAGTTATTGAAACAATTTCAGCGTGGCTGCTGGGATCATTCATTAATACTTACCCTTCAGCTGGAATCAAAAGTGAAGACACCACCTGACTTTGCAGAGTTTTTGTTGCTGCTCAGAACTGAGGAAGACAGGCGTACAGCAAAACTGGACAGAATGCAACAGCATTTAGGCAGTTCAAAACCTAAAGCTGCCATTCATAGTCGATCTGTCATTGACATGTCTCCTTATGGTGACTCAGGGGTGCTGCAGGACTACATTTCCGAAACGGAGGCTTTGAGAAAACAGGTAGCTGATCTCCAAATGCAGCTTAGATCGTCCAAACTGAGGAGAAAAAGAAGAAGAAACATGAGTCTGGATTGACAGAATACTCAAAGACTGTGACAAGTGGAGATGTTAGCTCAACCAGTCACAGCTAAACCACCAAAACCTTGGTTCTGTTTCAGATGTGGCGAAGATGGCCACATAGCCAGGGCATGTGAAGGTTCCATTAACAAAGCGCTTGTGGACCAAAAGTATAAAGAGCTCAAGGTGAAACAAGATGAATGGAAAGTGAAGAATGGAATGCCGTTAAACTGGACGGGGTTTCAGTAAAGGGACATACTGGGGCCCATTGCAGCAAAGGATGTCCCAAAGAAATGAACCAAAAAGAATTAAGATGTCAAGCTCACTCGAGTCTTCCTACAAATGAAAGTGAGTTAATCTCTGGCATAATGGGTCCTAAATGTATAGCTCAAATCATTATTGAGGGACAACTTCGCAACGCTCTTCTTGATTCAGGGTCACAGGTGACCACTGTGTCCAAATCTTTCTATGATACATATCTCTCATCCTCTCAAATTCTCTCCCTAGATGATCTAATTGAAGTTGAAGGAGCTGGGGGGCAAATTGTACCATACTTGGGCTACACTGAAGTGAGCATACATTTTCCAGAAGACATTGCTGGAAAAGTAGAAACCATTTACACACTTGCACTTGTCATCCCTGACTACAAGTACAATGCTGAAGTTCCAGTGCTTATCGGTACCAACACGCTAGACATATTATTTCAGTCTTGTTTTGGAAATGGCAACAGTTATGCTGCGTCCAAAGGCAAATTCCGATACTCTCCCCTTTTGAAAGCTCTATTGAACAGATATACCCTGGGACAAAGCAATGGTAAAGTGGGCCAAGTCAAGCTACAGGGAAAGAACCAAGTCACCATTCCAGCAGGTCAAAAAATGGTCCTGGATGGGTATGCTAGGAATGTGTCTACAATTGCTGATGCTCTTCTCGTAGTAGAGCCATCCACTCCCTCCAACCTCCCTGGTGGTCTGCTTTTGTGCAGCTACGTCCTGACCAGCCCCAGAAGGACCTCATTTAAAGTCCCCATTATCCTCCAGAATGAAACTGCACATGAAATCACACTCCCAGCTAACTGTTGTTTAGCTGAGCTCCATGCTCCATCAGCTCTGTCTACATTAAAGAACACCACAGCTAAAGAGAAAGAGAAAGAGAAAAGTGTTGTGTCTTCCACTACAAAAGTCAGCTGCAATGCTGTATGTTCCACTAATTCTAAAAACAATCTCATGTTCAACATCACAGACTCATCTCTTTCAGAAGAATGGAAAGAAAGAATCACAACAAAGCTTAACTCCATTCCTGAAGTATTTGCAGTAGGTGAGCTTGATTACGGGCACACTACAGCTGTCAAACACAGAATCCGTCTTTCAGATCCAACTCCTTTTAAACAGAGAGTGAGGCCCATCCATCCCTCAGATTTTGAAGCTGTTAGGCTTCATCTTCAAGAGCTTAAAGATGCAAACATCATCCGTGAGTCGGAGAGCCCTTTCGCTTCGCCAATAGTTATTGTAAAGAAGAAAAATGGTGCTATCCGCCTGTGTGTAGATTACAGAAAACTAAATAATCAGACAATCAAAGATGCATATGCACTGCCTAATATTGAGGAAACATTTTCTGCATTGACAGGATCCAAATGGTTTTCCGTCATGGACTTAAAGTCAGGTTATTATCAAGTAGAGGTTGAGGAGGAGGATAAGCACAAAACGGCATTTGTAACACCTTTTGGATTCTGGGAATTTAACAGAATGCCGCAAGGAGTAACGAATGCACCTAGTACATTTCAGCGTGTTATGGAAAAGTGCATGGGCACCTTGCATCTTAAAGAAGTCCTTGTCTTTCTCGATGACCTCATTGTCTTCTCAAAAAGCCTGGAGGAACACGAGGAACGCCTTATGAAAGTTTTGAACCAGCTGAAAGAGTTTGGTCTAAAGCTATCTCCAAACAAATGCCACTTTTTCATGAAATCCGTTAAATATCTCGGACACATTGTTTCGGAGAACGGCGTAGAAACAGACCCTGAAAAAATCTCTGCACTTACCACCTGGCCAAAGCCGACAAACATCAGTGAGCTGAAGTCCTTTTTGGGCTTCACTGGATACTATCGGAGGTTCGTCAGAGACTATTCCAAAATTTCCAAGCCATTGAATGCCCTAACAGTTGGCTATTGTCCACCTCGAAGGAAAGCAAAGGGCTTTAAACCTCCTTCCAATTCGAATTTCAGGGAACCTTTTGGGGGAAGATGGATACCTGAGTGTGACACCGCATTCCAGACACTAATACAAAAGCTGACCACCGCCCAAGTGTTGGGATTTGCGAATCCAAAACTACCGTACATCTTACATACAGATGCTAGTCTTCATGGTCTTGGTGCAGCCTTGTACCAGGAACAGGATGGTCACATGAGGGTGATTTCATTTGCCAGCAGAGGTCTGTCAAACTGTGAAAAGCGTTATCCCACCCACAAGTTAGAATTTTTATCGCTAAAGTGGGCAGTGACAGATAAGTTTTATGACTATCTGTATGGGGCAGAGTTCACCATCATGACTGATAATAATCCCCTCACATATATATTAACATCCGCCAAGCTTGACGCTGCAGGGCACAGGTGGCTCGCGGCCCTATCTACTTTTAACTTCAGCATTCAGTACAGAGCTGGAAGAAAAAATCAAGATGCCGATGGCCTCTCCAGACGACCACATGATCAGGTCGGCCCTGATTTCAGTTCTCAGGCTGAAGATGACCGTATCAATCAGTTCATCTCCAAGTTTTTGAAAGGAGAAAATAAGGTTTCCTTTCCTGAAGAAGCTGTGAGAGCTGTTTGTCAAAAGCATCAACTCTATGATTGCACAGTGGAAAACCAGAATGCTAGCTTACCTGTTGCCCTGGAATGTCTTGCCATTGAAACTGATGCCATCCCAGTGGAGTTCTCTCAAGCTGAGTATATTCCTGGTTCCTGTACTCTTCCCAGGATGTCACAGCAAGACTGGGCTGCAGAGCAAGCAAATGATCCTGTCATTAGTAGAGTGACTGACCTCTTAAACACTGTAAAACGTCTTTCTTACCGTGTCAGACAACAAGAAAACAGAGAAGCCCAGCTTATGCTTCGTCTGATTCACCAACTTGTAGTCATTGATGGAGTCCTCTACAGGAAGCGTATGAATGGTGGAGAGCCTCTCTATCAGCTAGTTCTACCCCAGAAGTATAAGGAAGTTGTCTTAAAAGCTTTACATGACTCCATAGGTCATATGGGAGTGGAGCGGACTTTGGATTTAGTTCGCACACGGTTCTATTGGCCAAGGATGTCGTTGGATGTTGAAACCAAGGTCAATACTTGCAAGAGGTGTATCAGAAGAAAGGCAAAAGCAGAAAAAGCATTTCCCCTTGTTAACATTGAGACCAGTCGACCATTAGAACTAGTCTGCATGGACTACCTTTCTCTTGAGCCATATGGTAAAGGTACAAAGAACATTCTAGTCATCACTGATCATTTTACCAAGTATGCTGTGGCAATTCCAACAGCTGATCAAAAAGCAAGGACAGTTGCTAAAGCACTTTGGAATAATTTCTTAGTTCATTATGGGATACCAGAACGCCTGCACAGCGATCAGGGTCAAGATTTTGAATCTGCTGTGATCAAAGACCTTTGTCTCCTACTGGGTATAAAGAAGACTAGGACCACTCCATACCACCCACGTGGAAATCCTGTGGAGCGGTTTAACCAAACTCTTCTCCAAATGCTTGGAACTCTCCAAGAAGAAGACAAGATCAGATGGCGTGATTTTGTGCAGCCTCTGGTACATGACTATAACTGTACGAAAAATGACACCACCGGATTTTCTCCTTATCAGCTGATGTTTGGGAGGCAGCCGAGTCTTCCAATATATGTAGCTTTTGGTATCAAACCTGAAGGTGAAAAGAGAGTTAGTCATGCCGAGTACATCAAAAAGCTTCAAGAGAGTTTGCAAGAGAGCTACAAAGGAATACAGTAGGAAGACAGCTTCTCGCAACAAGCAACGATATGATCTGAAGGTTAGAGAATCCACTTTACAAGCTGGGGACCGTGTTCTTGTTAAGAATGTTGGCATAAGAGGCAAGCACAAGATAGCTGACCGATGGAGCAAGACCATCTACCAAGTTGTAAAACAAATAAATGATTCTCCTGTCTATGTTGTCAAACCTCTTACTGCAGATGGACCTGAAAGGACCCTCCATCGAGATCTACTCTTGCCTTGTGGATTTTTGAATCCTGCAAAGTGTGATGACAAAAACAACAAGATGGAGGAAGAGGAAAAGGAAAAGACGACTTACTCTAAGGAACCATCTACAGCTCCAGTGAATGTTGTTGAACAAGCATGTGATGGTGATGAAGAACCAGATTTCTACTTCCCAGAAATCATGCAGGATAGACCATATCCTACAATAACAATTGTCAAGGACATGCCTTGTTCACGGAAGGTGGAAGAAAATTCTAAATCCACATGCACAACCATTTCTGCCTTTTGGAGGTGAAGATAACCTTGACATTGAAATTGAGCATGTGCAAGTTGATGAGGATAACGAAGAGGAAGAGTCTCTAGCTGGAACGGAAAAAACAAACTTACCTGAGAACACCCTGGAAGAAAATGTGGAACACTCACCTGTGAAGGAACAGGATTTGGAGAATGTTGATGTCAACAGTGATGAGTCTACGGAGGAGTCGGTCAGCCGAATGGAACCTATTAAAGAAAAGAGAGAGAATGAGAAAAGAGGAAAATGACAGTGAAATGATGATGGATGAGAATGAAAGAAATGGAAATACCCCTGTGCAGGAAGTACCAGAGCTTAGACGTTCCACAAGAATAAGAGAGCAACCTGTTCGCCTAACTTACCCCTCATTAGGAAACCCCTTAGCATTAGTTATGCAATCCCTGTTAAGTGGTTTAAGCAAAGCTTTCACACAAGCCCTTGAGTCAGATGATTTCCCTGAGGTTAGATTGCTAACTCCTGATAGATCAGTGGTTTTATAGGTACATGCAGAGACGCATGCAAGTTCAGGAGGGGAGGATGTAACCCCCTTGAGTTATACTTGAGTTGTTTAAAACAATGTATACCACAAAGCAATGTTTGTATGTTTGCTGCAATACTACACCTAACCGCTAGGGGGCAGTAAACAATGCAATATGTGAGTGAGATATTCAGTGTAAGATTCAGATGAAGAAGCCAGCTCAACATGCTTACACGAGGCTGGCAGTAGGTGCAATATATTATTTAAATTTATATTTATTTCAATGTGTATTTATGTTTACTAAGACTCTTGTTGATTGCTCAGGTTGATGTTGCATCTCATCTCTGAAACAGTCAATGCTTCATTGTGAGTGCTTTTGTTTTTGAGAACTCTGGTGAGTTTTGCTGATTCATGCATTACTTTGGGCCTAATTGACATTATCTTTCACTAGTTGTTGTCATAAAAAAAACAATCAGAGTTGTTTATGATGATTAAAACTGTATTTTAATATGTTTGAGAGATTGAAATATTATTAATTTATGTACAACATTAATTCATCTGTTTAAATTGAATGTTTGCATCATTATTTGTATGTAAATGAAAACAGAAAAGGAAAAAATAAGATGTTGTGCAGTGAGATAATAGATTCAGGCACTTTTATGTGGTTAAGTGTGCCTATGTTAACATTGTTGGATTAACAATTGAACTCATGAACATTCTGTGCACCTGATATAAGATGTCAAAGTATATATTGTTAACAGCAAGAAATGTTTAATATGACTTATTTTGTGCATATTGGTTTTTTTGAATGTCGATTCTGTTGATCCACGGTTGAATGGCGAGCCAGTTCCTGATCTTTGATTCAAAGAGCCATCGCGATTCCATGCGGATCTGTTGAACTTGAGATAAGCACACAAACACTACCCGGGTAGAAAAAGTAACACAAAAAGGCCTTTACACATCCACATTTGAACATTACACCCATACACACACACATAAAGGAGGACTATTGAGACTTTACTCTGGACAATTTTTGGGTTCAATATCAAGTTTTGTTCTTTGTGTTGAGTATGAATCCATTGTGAATTGAGACCATTGTGATTTCATTTACATTGTGGGAATTGTTCATTTAAAATTTTGTATCTGTAATAAAATTGCCGGCTGTTAATTAATTGAATATACTTTATCTTTTATTATTATAAAATCCTCCTAGAGCCGAACCTAGGCTTTACTTAAACATTTGTTTAGTATAATATATTTAATACTTACCCATCTGTTCCTGTGTTACATAAGCAAAAAATGTTCTCAACCATCTGAGTTTTCTCTTTGAGCTAGCTTAATGTTCACGCAACTGACTACAATGTCATGTAACAAAAACTTCTCAATTCTTATGTATTCTCCATAAAGCATTCAATTCAATTCAATTTGATTTATATAGCACTTTTCACAATTGTTAATTGTTCAAAAGCAGCTTTACATTAATAAAAAAAAGCAGAACAAAAAACAGAGGACAACAAAAGCAGCAAAGTACAGCAGCTCAGAATAAACCATAGTGAGTGGAGAATAGAAGAAAGTTCTAAGTTAATCTAATGTCAGCTGACTCCCAAGAGGCTGAAAAAACACCTAGGAAAAAAACAATGTGGTAAAAAAGTCTTAGGTAGTGTCATGATACAAAAAGATGGCACTCTTACGAACTCAAATATCAGCTTTATTATGAACTCCGGCAGATAGCAGTTCACCTCATGTCATGTCTCTCACATACAGCGTGACCCGGACGATTGCCTGGCAACCCTTGACCCGAGCACTTAACAGCCAATAATAAACCATTACGTCACATCTCCCCTCTTTAAAGTTCCACTGCTTCTTATTTGTTTTGTTTTCCAGTACATTTAGTGTTGTTTTTGTTCTTATATAAGAAAGCAGGTAAGTTACAAATAAACATGTATAGAACAATATTAACTGTCTGCAACTGCATTAGCATAAATTGTCAACAACAACATTACAACTTTAATTATTCGTTTTCCTGTTACCCCTCACTGTGAATTATGATGCATAGATGCCATACAAGTACAATCATATACTAGTACGACAGGAAAGTACACTTATCCCAAAACATAATCCTTGAACTTCACTGGCTGTTTTAATTCCCGACCTGCAAGAGTTCTTTTACAGGTCAACTTGTGTGGATGTGATGTAATAGGAGTTGGGGTATCCCGCCCATTTGTCGCAGTCTTGTGGGAGGGAGTATCAGTTATTTCAATGCTCTCAGGTACAATTTCACTTTCTGGTGTGCCAGCTGTTTCAGGGACACTCTGAATGTGTCTCCTGTTCCGATGGGAAATAGCACCTCCATCAGTCTGAACAATGTACGACCTGGGTTCTGGAGCTTTCTCAACAACTGTTGCTGGTGTTTTCCACCCTTTCTCACTATCCAACTTGACTTTCACACTTTGACCTGGATGTAAATCTGGTAAGCTGCGTGCTGAATGACGTCGGTTGTAAAAGTATTGATAGGCCTGTTTAGTAAGCTTGTCCCTCCTTTTGACTTGCTCACAGTCGATTGGACTTGGCAGCAGCTGTTTTTTCAGCATTGAAACAGTCGTTCTGATCTGACGTCCGATCATAAGTTGAGCTGGACTCATCCCTGTGGCGTTAAGAGGTGTAGAACAGTAGCTCATCAGTGCTAGCTGTGGATCAGGCTGTCTTAACACCCGTTTTGCAATGGCAACACTTCTCTCTACCGCACCATTAGCTTGCGGATAATGTGGGCTAGAAGTAGTGTGAGTAAAATCATAGATCTTGGCGAACTCCACAAACTTAGAGGCCGTGAACTGTGTAGCGTTGTCTGACACAAGTTCATATGGGATCCCCATCGAACAAACATGTTTTTCAGGTGCATTATCACTTGCTGGCTTGTAATAGCATGCAGATGTGCAATCTCAATGTCACAAGAAAAATAGTCCACAACTACCAGGTATTTCTTACCATCCAGTTCACAGATGTCCGCTGCAATCTTTTGCCAAGGACCATCAGGGAGGGAGGTGACCATTAGGGGTTCTCTCTTTTGTGTAGGCCTGTTGATTTGACAACTCACATGTTATCACTGTTTTTATGATATCTCTGCCTATACCCGGCCACCATACTGACATATTGGCTCATTCTCTGCATTTAGTAAGACCTTGCTGGCCTATATGAAGCTGCCGTAACACATCTTGTCTCATTGAGCCTGGAATCACTATCCTGTCCTCATACAGCAAAAGTCCCGCAACTTCAGAGAGGTGAGCTCTAACTGTGTAAAACCCATTACAAGTGTGTGTGTCAGTTGACTTGGCCAGCCTTCATGAATGTACTTACTAACCAGCTGAAGATCTGCATCCTGTTGAGTGGCAATTCTTACAGCATTCAACTTATCGTCAGTTACAGGCCTGGTAGACAGTACTGCTTGTATAAACACTTTGACATCACCCTCTGTATCGGACTCGCCTTGATGTGTTATGGGATTCCTGGACAGGATATCTGCCACTTATAAGTTGTTTACCTGGCACATGCACTGCTCGGACATTGAATCTCATCAGGCGCATTAACACTCTGGGGTCGACTGCGTAGCGGGCGCCGCAAGCTCTTTATTTTTCATTCACTCCGCAAAGAGACTTAGATAACTCTGCTGATTTTGGACATACAGATATGATTTATACATCATTTAAAACGTTAAAGTGTCTAGTTTTTTTCTGTCCACTCCCAATAAAAACAGACACGTGAGGGAGTAATGGCGGCGGCTGTAAACAAACATTGATAAGTTTATCACGCTTGTCCCTTGTTGTGTTTCTACTATAATGATTACAAAAACACAAATACGAGTCCAGACAACGATAGGCAGTTTTTATTTTGAGCTGTTTACTGCACAAAAGTAAACTCTCGCTCGCCAACCAAACACTACCCTGTGTTCATTTTTACGATGGCCAAAACAGTACCTTTACTATGATTACTATGGTTTTTAAAGGTACACTTGTGAAATTAATAGAAAATATTTCTATATATATACGGGTGATTCTCACGAAAACTTGGTTTTAAAAATGTCAAGCATGAAAATGTAAAAATTGCTTAAATTTACTTTTTTTCCCACCAGACATTGAAAAACAAAGTCTGGAGTAAATGGGAACATTAATTTAAAAACTTTTACTTATCATTTAACACTTTTTGTAACATAATTTAGAAAATTTGTCCTAAAAAATCTCATTACCGCAACAGTCAGAAAACATCAACACTGACATATTTTCAAAATGATATGACAAACCTGAAAGAACATAATTTGGAGATTCTGCACATGCATTTAAAATCAAAGTATTATGCTTCTATTAATTTAATTAACATTTAATAAGCATCTGTTGCGGTAATGATAATCAAAATGTCGTGTAAGCATTCTGACAAGACAATATTTCAAATTAACTGTAAAAAATTATCTTACCTGGTAGCCATCTTGAAGTAACTGGTTCATGTGCTTGGTCACTCAAAATCAAACTTTATTAAAATTCTGTATGTGTGCTTAAACTGTTCTCAAAAAGTGTTGCGGAGGATGAGAACTTCAGGCATGGACACATCATTTTCCTAATTTTTCTTCAATATTATTATACATGAATATTCAGTAAATATTTTTTTCTGTCATCTAAAGTAGTCTAGCAAAACATCCATTATTTTTTTTTCTTAATATTTTTGTGTTAATTTGATTCAATTACAACATAACGCATATTCAAAAACAGCCGGACACATTGCGGTAATGAGAATTTCAGCAGAAAATGAGATAAAATGTACAATTATAAATTCTTATGTTGAAATCACACATTGTGCAAGGTAGAACACAGTATTGTGTTAATTCTGATGCTTTTTAATGTTACTATATTACACATTTTAAAGCTAAAATCATTAGTGCCGTGGTGTTTCAATGGTTTCGTGAGAATCACCCATACACACATTATATATATAATTTTTTGTTATAAATTCCCAAGTAAACCTTGTCATTGTTTTACTACAGAGAAAGTTACATTCCTGTTGAACATCCCCAAGAGGCTCATTATGTGGCTCATTATTAGGGTTGGGTACCGTTCACATTTTTACCGGTTCCGATACCGGTACCTGGAATTCGATACCGGTACCCAGCGGTACCTTTTTCTGTACTTTACTCTGACTTAAGTGACTTTCGGTGCACAGCAAAACCTGGTGGTCCCCATATATACACCAGCAGTGTTGATCTAACACTGATGATTTTGCTGTGTGGCCTTAATAAGCCCAAACCTCTCATTTTCAACATTTTGTTATTTATTTCGAAATGTTCAATAATACACACAATCTTTTCTAAAAAAAAAAAAATCCCTACAACATCTATACCTATATCTTACATATAAATAAAATATATAAGTAAGACAAATGATCAAAGAACATAAACGTCATAAAAGCAACATATAAGTATACTTTTATGTAGAAAACAAAACTAGCAGTTGTTTTTTTTTAGAAAAATCAGCACGTCAACTTTCTCAGGTAAAAGCCATACCCGCTCCACGCTCACTGTGTCCACTGCTGTAGAGAACACTCGCTCCGAGGATGTAGAAGAGGACACAGAGATACTTTTTGCCAAGATGGCCAGCATTGGCATTTGGTCCGTATGTGGTTGATTGAATGTGTCCGAACAGCCACACAGACCGCCTTCTCTCCGCCTATATATGTAAGCTGTGGTACTGAGCACAAAGTTTTACGTCTTTTCTGACTTTTAGCGTGAACACAGTTTACAGCGCTATCTTTAGCCTTTCATTGATAAAACTAAAGCGGCCGATCTCCGCGTAGCTTCATTTTGCGAGCGTGTGAAAGTTACGCAATCTCATTTCATTAATTGCGCTGAAAAATCAGAAAGCTCCAACATATTCATGTACAAAACAATGTGCAGCATGTTTACTTACAGCACAAGAAGCGCCATAGTAGTAGTAAACCCATCATTACTCTAGCTCACTTTAAAACGAGAGCAGAGGGACTTCCCCGCAGTCTCCACGGACCACCACTCAAAGTAATCAGGACAGAAGCGGTCGAAAGTGGACAAAAGAGACGGACTGGTATTGATTAATACCAGGTGTAAACAAAATGTACCTCTCTTGTCCACTTGTGATCCGATCGACGAAAACGCATCTTAATAAGCATTTCTGTGCTTTAAGTACACATTGCGTTTCCTCAGGTTGGATGTTTTACCACTGCCTGCCTTGCACTTACTGTTACAAATATTGCAGGTAGCATTGTCTGCATCATCCTTTGTGAAATGTAACCACATGTTAGAGCGCTTTCTGTTAGCCATTGAGCAAGTTGCAAAGGGGTGTCACTTCCCACGCGATCTCTCTCTCTCTCTCTCGCACGCACACACACTATGTACCAGACTCACATGGCGCACGCTGATGTGTTCTCTCAGGTACCGAAATTGAGCACCAATTGATTTTATGTGAATCGATACTCGGTAGTACCGACGCAATTCGGTCGGTGCCTATAAAAGTACCGAGGTCGGTGCCCATCCCTACTCATTATGCAACTCTTTTGTTCCTCAGCTGTCAATCACTGATTATTCAGGAGCTATCCCACCTCCACGCATACAGCCTTTCCCAGGAAAAAGTGTCTTAGAAATTGTAAATCAATATATTGCTTTATGTGAACGAGTAGGCCGAATGATTTTCACATAATTTTGAAGAAAAAACTCTAGACTACTAGATCCTGTTTTGAAAAGTCTTGGGAAAACATGTTTAGAATGAGTTTTGTGGACTTAAAAATGTAGCTTTTTCAAAAAACACGCATAAACATTTTTCTCTCAAAAATACACACATGTACATACATGTTGATCATATAATATTGTAGCCCAGTTTGTGCTAAATGCAGTGTTATGAGAATTTTGCCATTTATATGTTTTTAAGCAACTGAAAAAGGCACAAATGTCAGTGCATGTCAAAACTTCCCCAGGGCCCTAAAAACCCCTTAGACCCCAGAGGGTTAATAGTCTCTGACATCTTAGAGGAGCTTTATCAATGTCGTAAGTGTTTATTAGAGGGACCCACGGTTTGTGGTCTGTCTACAGCTCGAATCTGGCCATACCTTGCAAGTACCGTGAGAAGCGTTCACATGCCCATACTCCTGCTAGGCATTCCTTCTCTATTTGTGAGTAGCGCCGCTCTGTCTCTGTTAAGGTCCGTGAATCCATTCTCCTGCTCCTGAAGCAGGGGGGCTCCAAGGCCATAGCTACTTGCATCCGCGCTGACCACAGTGGTCTTGTTGGCATCGTAGAATGCTAACACCGGTGCTGTAGTCAACATGTTCTTGACCTCATTAAATGTCAGCTTCTGTTCCTCACCCCAGACCCAATCAGTCTCGCGCTTCAGCAGCTCGGTCATTGGATGAAGAACTGATGAAAGCCCAGGGAGGAATTTACCCAGGTAATTAATTATCCCCAATACCTGTCGCAGTTCCATCAGATTCTTTGGGCAGGGGAGCTCAGTTATAGCCCTTACTTTATTTGTGTCTGGCCAGATTCCATCCTTTCCAATGATGTGTCCAAAATATTGGATCTCAGATTTACCAAAATGACACTTGTCTCTGTTCAATTTTAAACCAGATTCTCTGATATTCTTTAAAACTACCTCGAGATTGCGACCATGTTCGTCCTTGTTCCTGCCGAACACAAGTATGTCCATCACTGCTACCGTGCCAGTATGATCTTTGAGAAGAGTGCTTATTTCTGTCTGAAATATCTCGGGAGCTGAAGTAATCCCGAAAGGTAATCTTTGAAAACAGAAGCGGCCAACTGGTGTGATGAAGGTGGTAAGTTTTCTGCAGCTTTCGTCCAATGGTATCTGCCAGAAGCCACTCGTTGCGTCTAACGTGGAGAATGCAGTTGCACCAGACAGCTGTGGTGCAATGTCCTCAAGAGTAAACAGAATAAATCTCACGCTTTACTGCTTCATTTAGTTTCTTTAGATCAACACAAATTCTCACCTTTCCATTCTTCTTAATCACAGGCACAATAGGAGCACACCAGTCTGTTGCTTCAGTGACCTCTGATATGATCAATGACTTGAGCATACGCTGCAGTTCCTCTTTTTTACTTTTGGCAGCAATGGAAAGGGAATTCGCCGAGGTGCAGAGAGCCTGTATGGTTTGGCATCCTGTCTGAGCTCAATTTTGATTGGTTCACAATTTAAAACTCCAAACTCTCCAAAAACATCATCAGTAGTAATGCCATCTACTCTACTCACTAGGTTCATTTCACAGGCAGTTTTACGGCTAAGAAGGTTATTGGTGTATGGGCCTTTAAGAACATACATCCAAAAACTAATGCTTTGACCTTTTCTTTCCGTGCATGACACAAATTTCCCTTTGCAGTCCAGTTTGCCACCCGGACTCCTGATGTCTGCTGATGTTTTGGTAAGTTGAGGGCGACGAGGTAGGTTTAAGAATGTTTGCTCAGACATTACCGTGATATCAGCTCCAGTATCACTTTACCGTTGTGCCATTCATAGGTAGTTTCACATGCCACTCATCCTCATTACCAGTATCAGAAACTGATCCCAGAAACCATGTTTCGTTTGCTTCAGCCTCCTGTCTGTCACTGGTTACTTCCTTTATAGTCTTTGTTTTACACGCAATTTCAAAATGTCCCGTTTTGTTACACTTACGGCATCGTTTGCCTCGTGCCGGACACACTCAGCGGTCATGTATGCGTGCACATCGTGAACAGGTCTCATTATTACTTCCATCTCTTTGTTTGGTATCTGGATTACTTCCTTTATGTTTGTTGAATTGTATTGAGTGCTTAAACTTACGTCACACTTCATTGACATCACTTGCACTTCTCATATCAGCACTTTGCATTTTAATGAGTTCTGACTTGCGAGAAATCTGTATCGCTTTCTCGAGGGTCAATTCTGGCTCTAGCTGCAGCTTTTCAGATACGTTGCTATCCGCTATTCCAATCACGATGCGATCGCGAATCTGCTCATCTCTAGTAGCCCCGAAGTCACAAAACTCTGCCAGCTCGTATAAACTCCTGACAAATGCTTCTACACTTTTGCCGTTTTTCTGGTCTCTCCTGTGAAAGCATGCACGGTCGTGAATCAAGTTGCGTTTGGGCACAAAATGTTCATCAAACTTTTTAAGTTTTGCATTGTAATAATAATTTTCCTCCTTCGCGGAAAATGTTAACGTGCTGAATACAGGTTCTGCTTGTTTGCCCATAGCATAAAGTAATGAGTTCACCTGGACAGCGTCGTCTTCCTTGTCGAGTTTAGTTGCAATCCTGAACTGTGCAAAATGTTGTCTCCATGCCGGCCAACTTGCTGGCTGTGCAAAATCAAAGGATTCAGGAGCGTGAAACTTCAACATTTTCCTTCCGTTTTCTTTCACAGATTAGAGGAGTGCGCGACAAACATAAACTTCTGACACCATGTCATAATACAAAAAGATGGCACTCCTACGAACTCAAATATCAGCTTTATTATGAACTCTGGCAGATAGCAGTTCACCTCGTGTCATGTCTCTCACATAGAGCGTGACCCGGACAGTTGCCTGGCAGCCCTTGACCCGAGCACTTAACAACCAATAATTAACCATTACGTCACAGGTAGAAAAAACACCTAGGAAAAAAACAAAGTGGTAAAAAAGTCCTAGGTAGAAAAAAAACTTGAGAGAGAAATAGCTGATCCTATAGAAAATATACTATATATTAGATTTAATACTATATTATAACATTTTATGGAAATAAAAAATAATTAAATTAAAAGTTAAATAAAGCGGCCGGTGGTTACTGGGCAGACATCGGCTGGGCATTATGATGATGGGAGGCAAGTAGATCAGTGGTGTGATAAGCTTCACGGCAGCAGGAACTGGGTCTGTTTGAGGTCAGAGGCGCTAGGCCAGGGTTCCCCAAATCTTACCCTGGAGGGCCGGAGCACTGTAGAGTTTAGCTCCAACCCTGATCAAACACACCTGAGCAAGCTAATCAAGGTCTTCATGATCACTAAAAAAAGTGGGTAAGTTTAATTAGGGTTGGACATAAACACTGTAGTGATTTGGCCCTCCAGGGTAAGATTTGGGGAACCCTGTGCTAGGCCATTTAAGACTTTAAAGGTGATCAACAATATTTTTAAATATATGCGATACTTAATCGGTAGACAGTGTAAAGATGCCAAAATTGGGCTTATGTGACAATACTTCTTAGATCGAGATAGCACTCTTGCCAGATAAAGCTTGTTAACTTGATTTGCATGACATCCCTTGTGATAGTTAATAATTATATTAATATTTTAAACATTCTCCACCATCCCAATTAACGGAAACAAACATTAGCTCAAAAGTGAAAGCGTGTCTGCCGCTGTGTTGAGCGACCCCAAGATACAAATGGCACGAAGAGACCTCAGGTTTCTCTGACTCCAGATGAGGAGATGACTGGCGAGATGCGACAGGTTACAAAAGCGCAAACCACCTTGGCGATTGATATACGCAACAGCTGCAATATTGTTGGTTCGAACCAATACATCTTTGCCTCTGAGCTCATTGCTGAAACGGACAAGGATATACGGCCCACAGTGGACCACCGTTACAAGGCAGTATCCAGGCGTGTAACCACAGAAGCAGCTCAACCACCAAAAAAGAAGCAGCTTTGCCAGAAAACCCACAAACGAAGACGAAGAAGAAGCAGCTTGTTGTGTATGTTTTGAGAAGACCAGCAGTGATGGAAATAAATAGCCAGTGACTTTTGTTTCAGTTTGAGTTAAATCACTCCTCAACTTGGCCCATCTTTGTTCTCATCGTTACAAATGAAAATACCTATGACGCAGTTTGTTTTACCTGACAGGAGGTGTTCTAGTCGGCCAATCACAGTGCTTGTGGTCCGCGTAGAACTGACGCACTGTAAAAATACCTACGTCGTAGACCTTACACACGATTATATCATGGGCGTTAGGCAGGGCTCTTTAAACTGTGTAGATGTCACATCCTAAAGAGGTGTGTGACCCAATCAGAGGTCATACTTTCAGAGGGAAAGTTAACTGTCTTTGTCTTCCAACATGCTGTTTTGCATTTGGAATTCGAATGGATATTGAGGTGGAAATGTTAGAGTTTCATAATATTAAAATGAAGAAGAGTTTATCAGAACGTAATGCATATTACCATTCAGGAAATCAAAAATGCAACACCAAACATGGCCTAGATATGATCTGGTTAAAGTAAGTAATATTAAACATTAATTTAAACTAGTGTGGGTTAAAGGCGGGGGCATGATTTTTGAAAAACACTTTGGAAAAGGGAGTGGGGCCGAGTACCAAAACACACTTGTAGCCAATCAGCAGTAAGAGGCATGTTTACTAACAGACATCATTGCCTGGGTTGCATATGTGTGGGGCGAGACTAACAAAAGTAGGTCCAGATTCTATTGGGGTAGTGTTTGTTTAGGTGATTTTTTAATGTCAACACTGGCTTTCGGAGATCATCCCCTTTAATATACTTATATAACATAAAGACCAAGAACATAATCCATGAAAAGATTAGAAATATTTGATTAAGACATTTACATTATACACTCACCTAAATAATTATTAGGAACACCATACTAATACTGTGTTGGACCCCCTTTCGCCTTCAGAACTGCCTTCTACATGGCATTGATTCAACAAGGTGCTGAAAGCATTCTTTAGAAATGTTGGCCCATATTGATAGGATAGCATCTTGCAGTTGATAGAGATTTGTGGGATGCACATCCAGGGCACGAAGCTCCTGTTACACCACATCCCAAAGATGCTCTATTGGGTTGAGATCTGGTGACTGTGGGGGCCATTTTAGTACAGTGAACTCATTGTCATGTTGAAGAAACCAATTTGAAATTATTCAAGCTTTGTGACATGGTGCATTATCCTGCTGGAAGTAGCCATCAGAGGATGGGTACATGATGGTCATAAAGGGATGGACATGGTCAGAAACAATGCTCAGGTAGGCCGTGGCATTTAAACAATGCCCAATTGGCACTAAGGGGCCTACAGTTTGCCAAGAAAACATCCCCCACACCATTACACCACCAGGCGGCACAGTGGTAACAAGGCATGATGGATCCATGCTCTTATTCTGTTTACGCCAAATTCTGACTCTACCATCTGAATGTCTCAACAGAAATCGAGACCAGGCAACATTTTCCCAGTCTTCAACTGTCCAATTTTGGTGAGCTCGTGCAAATTGTAGCCTCTTTTTCCTATTTGAGGTGGAGATGAGTGGTACTCGGTGCGGTCTTCTTCTGTTGTAGCCCATCCGCCTCAAGGTTGTTCGTGTTGTGGCTTCACAAATGCTTTGCTGCATACCTCGGTTGAATCGAGTGGTTATTTCAGTCAAAGTTGCTCTTCTACCAGCTTGAATCAGTCGGCCCATTCTCCTCTGACCTCTAGCATCAACAAGGCATTTTCGCCCACAGGACTGCCTTATACTGGATGTTTTTCCCTTTTCACACCATTCTTTGTAAACCCTAGAAATGGTTGTTCGTGAAAATCCCAGTAACTGTGCAGATTGTGAAATACTCAGACCGACCCGTCTAGCACCAACAACCATGCCACGCTCAAAATTGCTTAAATAACCTTTCTTTCCCATTCTGACTTTCAGTTTGGAGTTCAGGAGATTGTATTGACCAGGGGCGTAGATGCTGACATGGCTAAAAAGACGAAATAACGTTATAACATTTCGTCTCGTCTCGTTTTGGTCAACAAAAATTAAGAGATGTTTTAGCTTAGTTTTTATTTAGTAAACCACGTTTAGTCTCGTTTTTATTCGTCAAGAATATTGCATTATACATTTTATTATAGTCATCGTCACATGACCAGCATTTTTGTTGCGTCTAGTCTTGTTTTTGTCACATGAAAAGGTTTGTAGACGACTATATTTAGTCAAAATTTTGTTGACGAAAGCAACACTATTCACGAGAAGCACAAACTGCAAATCTGGAAAAAACTGTTATGGTGTTCCTGATTCACAACCTGTGGATGTTTATCATCGCTAAAAGGAAGTTTGGGAACTTAAAGCAAAGCACAGATGACAACAGGTTTACTAGAAACAAAGAACAAACAGAAACCAATAGTAATCTCCAACACAATAGTAACGACTTCATGAACTTCTTTACTAACAAAATTACGGTTATTAGGGAAAACATAGAAGCTAGCAAGCAGCCACCACTCTACCCAATAGTACATTTAACACTAGATTACCATACAAACATCTTGAGTCATTTAAACCTACTACAATAGAAGAGCTCTCTAAATGAGTAACATCATCTGAAAAATCCTCCTGTATGTTAGACCCTGTTCCCACAAAATTACTTAAAGAGGTATTTCCTGCAGTGTCAGACCCCGTACTAAATAGTCATACTAACAGTAAGTCATCGCTAGAATTAGGATACGTTCCAACAGCTTTCAAACTAGCAGTTATTAGACCGCTCATTAAAAAAACACACCTTGACCAGGGCGATCTTAAAAACTTTAGACCAATCTCAAATCTACCTTTTCTTTCTAAAATATTAGAAAAAGTAGTGGCAAGCCAGCTACTCACATTCTTAGTGAATAATAGTACATATGAAAAGTTCCAATCAGGATTCAGTCCGCACCATAGCACAGAGAAAGCACTGCTTAGAGTTACAAATGACCTCCTATTAACATCCGATCGTGGTGAAATCTCAGTCCTTATATTACTAGACCTTAGTGCAGCCTTTGACACAATAGATCACACAATCTTACTCAATATACTAGAAAACTATGTTGGCATCAATGGTCAGGCGTTAGCCTGGTTTAGATCGTATCTAACCAATCGATATCACTTTGTTTATGTAAATGAGGAAGAGTCATATCACTCCCCCGTTAAATACGGCGTACCACAGGGTTCAGTTTTAGGCCCTATCCTATTCTCGTTATATATGTTACCTCTAGGAGACATTATCAGGAAACATAACATAAGTTTTCACTGCTATGCGGATGATACCCAGCTTTACATCTCGTCACATCCTAGCGAAACCCACCAGTTTTCTAAGCTAACAGACTGCATTAATGATATTAGGGACTGGATGGCACATAACTTTCTTATGCTAAACTCCAATAAGACAGAGATACTTATTATTGAACCGAATCGCTACAAACATAATATGTCGGATTACAAGTTGCACATAGATGGCTGCACTGTGGTGCCATCTTCCACGGTTAAGAACTTAGACATGATGTTCGACAACAATCCATCTTTCGATAGTCATATCTCCAACGTCTGCCGCACAGCATTCTTTCATCTTAGAAATATCTCAAAAATACGCCATGTGATGCAGAAAAGCTTATCCACGCTTTTATGACCTCTAGAATTGACTATTGTAACTCGTTACTCGGGGGATGTCACGCAAATCAGGTAAACAAGTTACAGCTGGTTCAAAACGCCGCCGCAAGAGTGCTTACTCGATCTAAAAAGTATGACCACATAAGTCCAATTCTGGCATCTTTACACTGGCTACCAGTTAAATATCACATACAATCCATCGTGTACACTGCGATCACAAAATTCTTGCCACTTAATTATCCCTAGAATATCAAAAGTGTCTAAAGGTGGTGGATGCTTTTCTTATCTAGCCCCTAAGCTCTGGAATCATTTACCAAATAATGTCCGCGTATCAGACACAGTCGATCAATTGAAATCTAAACTTAATACATTCTTCTTTAACAAAGTATTCACATAAAATGTCCAGTAAATGTACTTATCCCGCAATAGTTGGTTTGTCCAGAACAAAGCATTCACATAACTCATCTGGGTAATATACTTATGCTGCAATAGCTAGCCTTTTGGAACCGAGCGGATTTTAAACCACAATACTGTATGACACTTGCATTACATGTGAACGGCCTCTACGCTAATAGGATTCTGTTTCTCTCTCCCTGTCTCGTCCTCGATCCTGAGGACAATGAGACAAACAGACCCAGTTCCTGCTGCTGTGAAGGTCATCACACCACTGATCTTCTGACCGTCCTTCAACGAGATGCCCAGCTGATGCATGACCAGTGACCACTGGTGGAACCAGTGTAATTCCCTTATCCATTCACATACCACGATAATTTTCAAGCTAACATTAAGGTAAAGCTAATCTTTTACATTATAGCGATGATGCTGGTTGTGACGTTTCTTTCAGAACAATCAAGGATCTTTTTCGCATCACTTTTTGGTATCAGCTCGGTGAGGTGGTACTAAAAAAGTATCAGGTACTACGTATTGCACCCAGTGTAAATCCCCCAAAAGTAAGCCGACCCGACCTAAGCCAAACTGTGGGGTACTATGCAATGGAAAAGTGCCATTTGTCTGTCTCAAAATTGGATGAAGAGAGTGGATCTCCCACATTCTTTTGTGGTCATAAACCTCTAATCTTGATCTGTTGCCATAGTCACAAGAGGCCTTTTTCTGCTTCTGAGTGTTAAAAGCAGTTTTGGGTTGTGTTACAGTTAAAATTTCAAAATAAATTTGCAGATTACTTGCATACATTCTCTTTTTTGAGGACCAAGTCTAAAATTTCTGGTTTTATTTCATTCTATTCTATTCTATCTATTTTGACAGAATATTTGGGGGATAATTGTAAAATGTCAATGTGGTGTAAGCGGTCTGTGTCAGTTGGTGTAACTAGTTTTTTTATGAAAATATAAATATATATTTTTAGACTATATATATTATAGACTAATGCCAACACAGTTTTCTAGTCTATCGAGTAAGATTATGTGATTTATTGCTGGTGAGACAAGTTCCATATCTAGGGACCAGAAAGCACCACAGCAAACCAACAGCAAATTATTTACAACCATTCAGAAACCTTCATACCAATGTTAAGCACTGAGACCATGCTTTCAAATTCCTCCAAACGCAAATACATTGACAGAAGACAAATGCAAATTATTTTCTTATTAGCTTAAAGGCAGGATAGGCAGGAATTATCTAAAAAACCTTTTTCCAAATTTGTTTAAACTGTCTTTATATACCAATACATAAGTAAAATGTAAGTACTCTGAAAAGAGAGGATAAAACTCGAGTGTCTGTAGACCTTTAAAACACAGCTAATTATTTCCATTCAGGACGATACAAATGATTGGCTTGCGCGACTGTCACTCTCTTTGCCACCATGGCTCCCACCCCTGTTGCTACAGGATCTCCCCACACATGTGCACACCCGATTGATTTGAAAGTGCACGAGGGACGAAATCTAGGAAGAGCAAAACTTCGGCAGAGAAAGAGCATTCAGAACTCACAGTATCTGCATATGCAGTAAGCGAAGGCAAACAAGGCAAAAAAAGGAATAAACAAAGAAATCAAACGAGAGTAAATATCGCGTGGCTTTTCCCCGAGTCAATGATGCGGTAGGGGCATTGTCTATTGGTATATAAAGACAGTTTAAACAAATTTGTAAACAAAGTGTTTTAGACTTTTTTTAGACTTAAACCTGCCTACTAATGATGCGCGGGTCGTCTCGTAACCCGCGGGTCGGGTTGGGGCGGGCAAAGAAATTGTAACTTTAATGCGGGGCGGGTTGGGGCGGGTCATTAAAAACAAAATTAAAAAACTGATATGTTGCGTCTAATTCCCTGTAGCATATATATTAAATATTTGGGAATATATTTGTACATTTTATTACGTTCTTTGATAAGGTTAAATTACGTAGGCCTATGTGGCAACGTAACTTCTGCAACGTAACTTCCGCAACGTTACTTGCGCAACATAACTTGATATCCCCAAACCTTTGGTGTCATGTCACGGAAGCGCCAAGTAGCTCCCGCTGCCAGCCACAACAACACAACAAACGGAGAATTAAAAGATGAAAGACGATCTGCAGGAGTAATTAAGGTAGGGAATTTGTAAATAGATAATACAAATGCTGCTTTTTTGTGTGGTGATCTACTTTTAAAATGATAAAGCCGACATGTTCTACATGCTAAAAACACTTTAAATGCGTGGACTATACTGCATATATCTCTACATTGGATTTAGGGATGTCACCATTACTCTATTTTCTTGAGGAGTTAAAAAAAATCCTGGAGCACATGTCGAGTACTGTTTAAAATAGCGGAGATTTAGTGAAACAAACTTGAAAGAAAATTACAATAGTATCAGAAGCATATATCAGCACAACGCTGCCTCTCTCTCTCTCTCTCTCCCTCGTTCGCTCTCTCGGGTGCTTCAGCTCGTGCATGAAAGCAAGAATGCGATGCGATTGCATGCTTGTACATTTCGGAAGTTTACACGACTGAGCAGTGCGGGCAGGCATAAGATTTATAAAAACACATATGAGAAGAAAGGCACAGCAACTCAAAAAGACTTAAGTGTTTCACAATTACTCATAATGCCAATTTTCCCGTGGAGGCATGGAGCAGCATGAGAATACACAGTTGACTTTTGTGCGATCTACCGGCATTGCCTTTGCGATCGATGTATTGGACACCCCTGGTTTATCATTATCCTATCTCTATATTAATATGACCATGCTGGTTTCTATGGCTCATTCGCACATGTTGTTGCCAGTTTACAGGGCGATGTAATCTAATGGTTGTTTCCAAGCACTCTTAGGCTGAAATAAAGCCTCTTTTTATGTACATTACAAATGCCTAGTATGTCTATTTTAATGGTCGCGGGGCGGTGCGGGTTGTAAAAATAGATACAGTGTTGCGGGGCGGGTTGGGGCGGGCCAAATATTTCCTAAAAGCGGGACGCGCGGGTTGGAAAAAACGCAGACTCGCGCATCACTACTGCCTACTCTGCCTTTAAACTTATAAACCTTATAAAACGATATTGTGATATGGTAATTATTTTTAATATAGTAAAGTTATCTGCCTTTGTAAATGAAGCATAAGTTTGATTTTGAAGCACCATGCAGAAATTAACAGAAGATGCCACAGGACAATAACCTAGAACATCAAAACGGCACACACAATGCTCTCCGTTACATTTGAAGTGTTGAGCTACCTTTGAACGTTTGTTGTTTGGCTTAAAAGGAAGATGTCAAAGAGAGGAATTTTAACTATGAGGCTTTGCCGGAGCCTTGAAGATGTTGAAATTAGTGTTTAAAAAGAATTCAAAGCGTAATGTACACAAAGAGAAGAAGCCTGAAATGTCGGTACTCTGGTGCTAAAAGAAAGATCCTAGATGAGAGCTACACAGGGCTGACTTTGGTGTCACTTCAAAGGCTTTTTTCACAGGCACACAAGCTAATCGCAAGATATGAGGATCTCAGAGCCTGTGTGACCCTGACCAGCTGGCAAACCAGGGACAAAGGATTGTGTGCGTGTGTGTTTGTGATTGAAGAGCTATTCTTTGTATCAGTGCTTTTCTCCCTTGTTAAGTTTAAAATAGTTGCTTTCTGTTTCTCTTTCATGGCAAAACATAGCAGACATTTTCTGCTTTAACTTGACCTGTCCAAAAACGGCGCTCAAAATTAATGTTGGGGAAATTCATTTTGAAAGCAACATACCTCTACTGCCTTTCTTCTGACAAAAGCAACTAATAATTGCATTACATGCTTGCTTTTTGTAGCAAGAACCATTGCATTATATTACAGCGTAAGAACATGCAATTTAAAGTCGAGTCTAGTTACCTTGTAACGCTTTTTACTTAAATGAAAACACTTAGCCGAAGGCTAAATACCGCACAACCGAACATGTTTTTTTTTCATTTTCCTAATTTTCTTACCACTGCATATTTACAGTAACATTTTCAGAATGTAATTTTTACTATATTTATTTCACATTTACATTCCAGCAGACATTATAGAGCCTTTTTTTTACACCTGGCCACTTCTCTGATTGGATAGCTATCTGATTTGTTCAAACAGTTTAACTTGTTTTACTCTGTGGACCCTGTACCGGGTCCAGAATTATCTTATTTTGACTTAATATAAAATATTCCTTTAATTTTTAATGGTCTGTCATGGACCCAGTACCACATATGAGATACTGTTTGAAAGCTTAGACTCTCTACTTTCTGCAGATATGCATCACTTTGAGATATGTTTTACTGTAAGAAAGTTAGTTACACTTAATTTACACTATCACCCCCCCCCCATATTTTTGAATATCATTTAATATTCACATATTTCATATTTTTCAAGTATGACAAACATCGGCAAGTCTTATATCAAATGAAAGCTCTCACTCTCAGGAATAAAACTGCAGCATTATTTTTGTCCTATTGTTATCACATATCCTACAATCGTCGAATGAATAATGAGGTAAAAAATCGTCTTTTGTAAACATATGGGAAATGTGAGTGTGGACTGCCTCAGATAGCACAGATAGCCACAAATGATACACCATCTTTTTGTCACGGTGCGAAAACACTGAATAAGGAAAAACTAAAGGAGAACCCAAACGCAGACGATATACAAAAATAAACTATGATTTTATTAATACCAAACAGAAACACCCACGTGGGGGTAAAACAGATAATGAAACTAAAGACTCTGGAAAAACACAAACCAAAACACAGGAACAACGGGAACAGACCTTAAACACGAAACACATGAACTCAGGTCTATAACAATATCCACAACGCACGCGCACACGACAGAGAACACGAGGGCATTATAAAGACACCACATCAATGGGGAACAGGTGAACATAATTAATCACGTAAGACACGAGTACATAAGGGAGTAGGGTGAAAGTGACAAGACACTGGGAACACGTGTTACACATACATGATGTGAAAACACACGTATTCCCACATAAACACAATGCTGCCATGATCTTGCTCTCTAACACAGACCTGAACCTATACTAAGGTCTGGCAAGATCATGACAGCAACAAGACACCGGGAACATGTGGAAACCACACACACAATGTGATTCCACATGTCCCCACACAGAACATAATACTATCACGGTCCTGCCAGATGCACTCAGACCTACATCTAACACAGATGTCTGACAGGACCGTGACACTTTTCTCTTAGGTCCTGCTCTAAAAAATGAGTCCATTCACAGCATTTTCTTTGGTTGTGTGCATAATTAAACCCTTGCTATTTATTATATGTGCAAAACAAAAAATTAATATTTATATGAAAAATGTATTTTCGCACACTTCAGTAAAATGAGAATAACTTTTGAATGCGACATGCTAAAGAGTTCATTCTTTTTTTGGGTGTTTACTGTCTGCCGCTGGTAACAACCAGAACTGTCTGCAGTCTGCTAGAGCACAAAGAACCAGAGTTATACACTATCAGAGACAGTATTTACAACATAAAAAAAGAAAATTTGGTGTTTCATCATATGAAAAACAACATAAATAACACTATTTGTCACAAACAGCAGCTTTTTATGTAACTTCAAAGGGTTTTCTGCAAAATGATATAAAGCAATTGCATTTATTCCACTGTATGTGGTTATGGGAGCACTTCAAATGTTTTTTGGCAGAAATTTTACACCATAAGCGTATTATTCCTTCCATCAGTTGGAGTAAAATAACTTTTGCATTTATTATGATAGAGAAAAAATTCCCTTTTCCTCTGTAAGCTGGCAATTGCTGGAATCAAACAAAATTGTCTGCAGGTTTTGTTCCCACTCAGGGCCAGAGTTATACACTTTTAAATAAAAACTTTAGAAAAAAAACATCAAAAAGCGCCTATTTATTTTTGTGTTTATTAGAGGACTGACAACACATACAACCATATTGGCTGTGTCTTTGGTGTGTGGGTTGCATTGGGCTTTCTCTCTTTGGGCTCCCTTGCATGTCGCGACCAGGTGGTCGCTGTTGGACTGGTTGACTGCCGTTCAAATGAACTTGTGTGTGCATGTGTTTGTTACACCCTGACGAAGGCTTGTTAGCCGCAACGCGTAGGTGTATTTGTCACCTGTTTTTAAAACATAAAGCCATGTGAAAATAAAGGCTTTTTAACTATATTTACAACATTCGAGTGCCTTGGATTTTTCTTATAAACTGATTAGCATTATCCCTTACATCCAAAGAGCACCGAGAAGAGCATTTTACACCCCATGTAGCACTTCTTTTGCATTTCTTTGCTTTGATGAAATAAGGACGATAAGGGATCGTTTTGTGCAGAAGTTGCTCCGTCAAGTAAGTTTTTTGGGGATTGATATAATTCTTCACCAGCAAGATGACGACGAGTCACTTTTCCTACTCTAAAGAACAAGGTGAGAAGATTATTGTTACAGACACACTATTGAGTGAAGACCATGGACTGCAGCATGTGGATTTTAAAAAACAAGTCAAGAATTTAAAAGACATTCGGAAAAAGAACTGAGATTACATCTTCATATTGTTACATTATCTGATTATTGGAGAGAAAACATGATTCCAAGAGGACTCAGAATTTAAAAATTCCCTTCGTTTGGTCATGGAGAAACAGAATTTAGACAAAAGTGGGAAGCAATATTAAATAAATGCTCCCAGGACCTTATGCTGTTACTAATTGAAGAAGCAAAAAAACAGAAGATAGAAATGCAAAAACAGATTGTAAAAATCAAAGAAGAGATGTTGCTAGATGGGCATGAAATGCTTCCTCAGTTTGAGAAAAAACTTAAAGAAGATTTAGAACAACTATCCAAAAAGCTCAAGCAAGAGAAGTTGGCAAAGTTTAGAAGAGATGAAAAAGACTATAAAGAGCAAAAGGTATATACATGGTCACAAAGAGATGTGAAGATATATAGAAAAAGATCAGTGTCTTTTAACTTACCGACTAGTGACGAAGATGTTTCAGCAACGGACACTTCACCGAGAAGAGATTTTTTAGAAAACAGGTCCAGAATGAATCAGAGATACAAAAGACAAGAAAGCGGAAAACGAGACGAGGAAGAAGTAGACCGACCAAGATTCCCGACTCAAGGCAGATACACGAGGAGCCGAACAAGGGAAATGAAGTGATTAATATTTCAAACGTCACTCTACCGACAAGTTGCATTTCAGTTTTATCAAAAGGCCTGACCTATGCCCCTATAAATACACCTAAAGAATTCCAGACTAAAGTGGACTTATTCAAGTTTCATCGAAGTCTTCAATTAAAAGCTTGGTACTATACATCTGAAACAGCTTCCCGCACCTACGATAAGAAGATGTCAACCTTTAAACCTAAGTCAACATTTATGCCAAGTGTATCTAATCCAACGTTGAATTCATTCTACAAAAAAGTAACGTATGACATTGATAAGATCTTCGTTTCAAAAAGAAGAAAACAATACAATCTTCCTAAAGATGAAGTAGAAGCTTTGGACTGGATTTCTAAAAACGATGATCTTGTAATAAAAAGAGCGGACAAGGGAGGTGCAGTGGTGGTATGGGGCAGAGATCAGTACGTAGAAGAAGCTTTGCGACAATTACAGAATTGTGAGTACTACCAACGCCTGAAATTGAATCCAGTAGAAAGTATTAAAAATGAATTGAAAGATATTTTATCACATGCTAAAGATGAGGGTTGGATCTCAAATAATGAATATGATTTCCTGTTTTGTAAAGATCCTAGAATCCCTACTTTTTATATGCTTCCTAAAATACACAAGAATCTAAAAAACCCACCAGGTAGACCTATAATTAGTGGTAATGAGTCTATTACAGAGCCGGCTTCAAAATATGTTGATTTTTTTATTAAACCATTGGTTAGTGAACTACCTTCATTTATTCAAGACACAACCCATGTATTGAATATTATTAAGGAAATGAAAACTAATGAAACATCGTTATTGGTGACTATGGATGTGGAATCGCTATATACAAATATAGATCATAAAGATGGGCTGGAAGCAATAGCTTACTACTTGAATATGAGATTACCTACCGAAATGCCACCTGCATATTTTATTGTACAACTAGCAGAATGGACATTAAATAACAACTTTTTTCTTTTCCAAGAGAATTTCTATAAACAAATTAAAGGTACAGCTATGGGTGCATGTTTCGCACCAAACTATGCTAATTTGTATTTGGGACTATGGGAAAAGAAATTTGTTTTTTCAGATTCAAATCCATATTTAAAGTATGTGAGGTGGTGGGGAAGATATATAGATGACATTATCATGATTTGGACTGGTTCGGAGACAGAGCTGATAGCATTCCATTCATACTTAAATAACATCAATATAAATTTGAAGTTGAGTCTTGACTTTTCACGTACCGAGATTAACTTCTTGGATTTAAAAATCTCTAAAGATCTTAATGGAGTGTTGCATACCACTATTTTTAGAAAAGAAACGGATAGAAATACTATATTAAGATCAGATAGTTTTCATCCGCCATGGATAACTGATAACATTCCCTTCGGACAATTTCAAAGGTTGAGAAGAATATGTGATAAAGAAGTGGATTTTAACATCAAAGCTCAAGAGATGACTCAAAGATTTCAGGAACGAGGGTACAAAAATAGTGTGATCAACAAAGCATATAATAGAGCAAGTAATATCAGTAGAGATGAATTGTTAGTAAAAAAGCACAAATTAAATGATTCAGATAATTCTGTTTATTTCGTGACACAATATAGCACAGAGGCGAACAGAATTAAGAACATCATAAAACGTAATTGGGAAATTGTGCTGAGTGATCCTCATCTTCGGGAAGTTATGCCTGAGTCTCCTTCCGTTGTGTTCCGAAGGGCACCTACAATAAAGGACAAATTAGTGAGAAGTCACCTTCCATCTAAGAGACCATACACCTGGTTACGTCAAAGTGCAGGAAATTACAAATGTGGCAACTGCAATCATTGTGATAATATGTTGAAGACGAATATGTTTAAAGATGTAACCTTAGGAGTTGAATTTAAAATAAGATCATTTATTAATTGCAATACCTCGTTTGTGGTGTATAGGTTGGAATGCCCGTGTGGTTGCTTCTACATAGGGATGACTAAGAGGAAATTAAAGATCAGATTATCGGAACATAAAAATGCAATTAGAGTTTGTAATCCGCTTTACCCAATGGCTCAACATTATAAAAATGCAAATCATGGTAGTCCGAGCACATTAAAGATTATTGGTATAGAACATGTTCCTAGAATGACAAGAGGAGGAGATAGGGTTAAAAGGCTTTTACAAAGAGAGTCCTTTTGGATATATACGTTGAAAGCAACAACATTTCCAGGTTTAAATGGAGAATTGGACTTTGTACCCTTTTTGTGATAAGTGTTGAATTATAATACTTTGTATTTTGAGTTGGACATTATTGAACTGTGGAATTTATATAGTTTTGATTTTGATTTTTTTTTTTTTCTCTCTCTCTCTCTGTATGGTGTTTTGATGAGTAATGTATTGGCTGTGTCTTTGGTGTGTGGGTTACATTGAGCTTTCTCTCTTTAGGCTCCCTTACATATCGCGACCAGGTGATCGCTATTGGACTAATTGACTGCCGTTCAAATGAACTTGTGTGTGCATGTGTTTGTTACACCCTGACGAAGGCTTGTTAGCCACAACGCGTAGGTGTATTTGTCACCTGTTTTTAAAACATAAAGCCATGTGAAAACAAAGGCCCCCCAACCATATTTACAACATTCGAGCGCCTTGGATTCCTCCCACAAACTGATTAGCATTATCCCTTACATCCAAAGAGCACCGAGAAGAGCATTTTACACCCCATGTAGCACTTCTTTTGCATTTCTTTGCTTTGAACACATACAACCATGTTGAGCACTTTTAACAGTGTTTTATGTAATTTCAAAGGGTTTCCTGTAAAATGATACCAAACTTTTGTATGTGCACCTCTGCTTGTGGGTATGAGAAGCTTTTGAAATTGGGTGGGCCAAATCCAGGCGAAAATCCCCAAAATAGCCTCAGAGTGTAAGACATAAAAGAGTCTTAGCTTAAGTGATATTAATCGGATCTTCTATTCCAGGACAAAATGCTGTTACACTTATCATTACTCTGCCTTAAGAAACTTGGGTATGCGCTATATGCAGCGCATAGGGGCGCAGCATCATGGGGGCGCCAAAGCGATGGTATAAAAAATGCTTTTTGTTGGTATTTTCTATATGTCGCTGCTGTTGTGCATTTCAAAATCATTTCTGTATTTCCTCAACAATATATAATATTTTAGAGGGCAAACAGTGGAGTAGGTGCTCTCATAAGTAGAGAAGGCACCCTCATAAGATTCCATAATAGATTTTTGGATAATAATGGAATATCGCGAGCGGGCACGCCTGCGCTCACCACTACTTGCACGGATTGCATGCAGGTATTTTATCTGCCCCAAACACTAGCAAAGACAGTGAGAGACCAATTAGCGCAGCAAATCATGTTCTTAATTAGAAGAGGAACCGTCTTTCCACACAAAAAGCTAAGCATCGATTGCTTAAATAGTGCGATTTTCTGTGTATGTATGTGTATTACATTAAAATGTGCATAGCACTGTGCATGCGCACGTTTTCACAGTTTGAGTTTGGATTAAGTTCTGCTGTTTTTAAACTTTTGTTTTGCACAGCAATTTAAAATTAAGATTTTTTTTAATTTTTTTTACATTTTTTTATTTCAGGGCATCACTAATAGCAGCGAAATGAGGGTTTAAATTAAACCTAGTTTAATATGCAAAACCCAGGTTGCTGAGCTGAAAACTAGAAAATATAAGATAGCGTGCCATGTACAATAAATGACATTAATTTAATAATGCATAGATTTGCTACCAAACTTGGAGGCTGGCAAATATTAATGTTAACAGACTGGTTAGTGTTTGCATATTACATTGTCTGACATTGTTTTTGCAATTTCACACACCTCTTTAATAGTATCTTTGGTGATCTCCGACAGGCGGAGTTTGGTGTCATTCGTGCCGGCGTGAATAACAATCTTAGAAAACGTACGTTTAGCATTAGCCAGCACTTTAAGTTTGGATCTAATGTCAGACGCTCTGGCTCCCGGTATACAATCGACTATGGTGGCTGGTGCCTCAATGTCAACGTTCCTGAGTATAGAATCTCCAATAACCAGGGCACCTTTAACTAGGGATGCACCGAATCCAGATTTTTTGGTTCGGCCGAATCCCGAATCCACCGTTTAGGATTCGGTCGAAACCGAATACCGAAACCTACTTGCATCCTTATTCCATTAACACAGTAAAACACATTAATGAATTATACAACGTCCACAGCAGTGTATTTTTTCATTTTATTTAAATTTAACTGTACATTATGCCAGGATGACAAGTTGGAAAACTATTTTGACAATTACCATAAGCCTATGCATAATGAAAGCGATGCGTTGCGACACGCTCGTTTTTCCAATAAGCAAGCAGCTCCGCGCTAAAAAACTATATTTAACTTTGAGTGCGAAGCTCCGCTCGTCAATGTCAGTTTTCACACGGCCGTCCAATTACAGTGGAGGAGGGGTGGGACATTACCTCAGCAACCAACCGGCTCACAGCTGAAGCATCACAGCTACCAACAAGCGCTCGGCTGAAAAACAGCTGGCATTTGGCGTCCTCAAGGCGTTTTCAGCCGTGTTTAAAAGTTTTGGTGTGTCTAGCCCCTAAGCTCACCGAAAGAAAAAGCTCATCTCCACGTCAGCACCCGATGTGTGTAATCAACGGCCGCGTGACGTCGACCAGCGTAGCGTAAGCCTAGGGTTCGGTTCGGTGGAAAAAAAATCTAGGATTCGGCCGAACCCGAACCCCGTCAAAAAGCCCAGTATTCGGCCGAATCCGAATCCTGGATTCGGTGCATCCCTACCTTTAACAGACGTCTCAGCCGGTGTATTGCTGAGTGGAGAAAATCTGAAGAGTTTGGTTCCAAAACGCAATAAATCCATTTTGACAAATTTTGGTAAAAACGTGTTTTCTATACCAAGAAAGTGACAAGATGAAAACAACTATTTTCTGTTACAAACTTTCACACAGCATCTTTAGGTTATAAAAACATAAAAAATTCAAATCCATAAGTTGATTTTCAAAGATTTATTATAAAAACGGATTCTTTTTTCCACAAAATGCAATAAATCCATGACAAGTTTTTATTCAAAATGCTATAAATCTATTGAATCAATAGCCTATATAAATGTGCATTCATCTTTGCCATGTTATATTCATTTAGTTGACTAGTTGTACACACTAATTAAAAATATAAACATTAATGTTATTAATCAAAACACTTACTTTGTCATATTAAGAACCCTGTCATTGCGGTTACTTGACTTCTTCGCTTAACGTCTTTCACAGAGATCAGCTGTAAAATGTTTTTGGTCCTGCTCGATTTTCGTCGACTTTGAGTAAAATAATGGAAAGTTTGTCATAAGATCCTCTGGGGTCAATGTGTTAGCATGAGAAGCTTGATGCTGTCGGGAGAACAAGCACCCGTCTCCCGAGTGCCTCTCAGGGAAAATATTAGATGCTGATGGCTTACGTTTCTTTCCCATCACAGAAAACCATCACAGGTTTAGCGATGCAATTAAAGTATTATTTTGTTTTGTTTGTTGATCACGTAGTACAAAGTAGATGAGGAAAACCAGGACTCCGTGTACTCAGCGCGTCCGCCATTGTTTGTTTACATTGCGTGAACGGTGGGCTGTAATATCAGAAATGGAGTTATTGCGTTCTGTAAAAAAGGGGAAGTGGCGTTTGTCGCATTTTGGGAAAAAAGGGAGAAAAGATGACAGAATAACACGGCGGATATTGGATTTTGCGTAAAATTAAGAATTTACTTTTAACTACTGACCTGATATAATGCTGATTTTGGCAGTAACTAATTTTTTTCAAAAATGGCGTTTATTGCGTTTTGGAACCAAACTCTTCATCTGTTTGATATTAATCAGGAACCTGATTTGGGTGCCGAATGTGACTATGCCACCTGACAGTCACCCAGTTAGTCAGCAGCCCTGACTCTGAAGTCGGAACCGCGCCATGTGTATTACGCACCCGAAACAGTGTTTGTAACATTTACATTAGCGGTCTTACTGTCTTCAACTAGCCTTCGGATGCGCGCTTCTAGTTCTGCAACCTTCTCCGTCAGCCTTACTACTTCAATACACTTAGCACATGTAAACCCCTCTATGCTGACGGAAGAAGCTAAACTGTACATGTGGCAAGTAGTGCAGGTTACAACGACAAGTGTAGTCTTACCATTTTCATGCTGGGCGATGGCGTCTCCGTTCGCCCGAATGCTGTCCGTGAAGCTGCATCGAGACGAGTGCTCGCTCGTAGCACGCCTCGGCCGCCTACGAGCGTCTGTGGTCAGGGTGATGTTAGGCACGCTGACTCTGCGAAGGCCGGGCACCAGCTCTTTCACAGCTTACCGATCTGGTGTGGACAGATCAGAAAAGCATACAACGGAAGAATCCGCCATTAGATCGCCAACGAAGGGAGGTTTAAGTAAACTAGACCTGTTTGAGACGCGACTCACTCGGATCTTTAACCCGGATCTTTAAATTAACTCATGAGTCGCGAGTCTCTATGTCATTTACCCGGATCAGTTGAGTCCTACTACAATTCAATGTAAAACCATAAAAAGCGTCACCACACACACAAACCTCTTTCAACATTATTGATGAGACTTCGCTCGCACTACAGATCCACTCGTAACCGGCTGATCTGCGCGAGAACTGACCCGAGATTCTCACTCAGAGCCGGAAACATTGCAAACTCGAGAGACCCGCGGATCCGAGAATTGACCCGAGATTCTCACTCAGAGCCGGAAACATTGCAAACTCGAGAGACCCGCGGATCTGCTCTGACTCGAGAATCTTTCAACTCGTAACCGGCTGATCCGTAACCGGCTGATCAGCGCGATTTGTCTCTCCGCCTCGGGGGGCTGCATAAGCAGGACACAGTTTTTTTTATATTATTATGCTATTATTATTAGGCCTATTTTTTGTAAATGGTCGACCATACACACCAAACCTAAAACCTATAAGCATGTTATCTCAGAAGTGAAAGGCTTTTGTTGTGGATTTGCTTTTGAGGAGACTTCAGTCGCTCTATAGATCCACTAACCGGCTCCGGCTGATCCACGCGAATCAGCCGGTTAGTGGATCTGTAGAGCGAGTCCCATGGTCTGCGAGTCTGCAATGTTTCCGGCACTGAGAATCTCGAGTCGCGTGGATCAGCCGGTTACAAGTGGGTCTGTACTGAGTTTCCTTGGTGATTTAGCAATACTGACTCAAGTGATTCAAGTGACTCACACAACCCGGATCACTTTAGTGAGTGACTCACAATAACCCGGATCCTTAAAAGGAGTCGAGTTTGCCAGGCCTAAAGTAAACAGACGGTAAGAAATGCTAGCTTTAGCCGGCACCGACTGGTGATGCTAGCGGGCTATATGCTAACACTGGGTGTTATTCGTGATAAAATCGTATCGCTTAGTAATACAATTCAGTAATCGTCAAGGTAAAGTATTCCTAAGATAAACTAAGAAGTTATATTATATAGATAGGAATAAGATAGTGAAAAATAGGATTTAGCTGATAAGCTCAACGGAGCTCCGGGCTTGCGGCGACTCGTCTCTCTCTCAACGTCTCTCTCTCCCAATAACGTCAAGGTAGAGTATTCCTGAGATAAACTAATAAGTTATATTAAATAGATAGGAACAAGATAGTAAAAAGAGAGGATTTAGATTAAAAACTCAATGGAGCTCCAAGCATAGATCATGCAGCAGCGTTGCGTTGAACCGGAATGGGCGTGTTGAAACTCTTCAGGTCAAAAGGCAGGAGCGCTTCTCTACCAGATGCCACCAGAAAGAAAGACCGTCTGTTATCTGTGGACCAAAAATACAGTTTGAACGCATGAAGATCTCAAAAACATATGCAGAATTCTCAACAAAGATTTATCCACAGATTATTTCCTTAACAGATAAACGCTTTAGACTTTAAATTTATAAAAGTTAATCTGTGAAGATTATATTGTTGTACAAAACGTGTGTCATACAATTTTGTTAAACAAAGAGCTTATTTGTTTTGCAATAATCTAAAAGTGAGCAAAAAAATCCATGGAACTTTGTGAGATCACGTTGCAGCAAATAGTTTAGGATGAAGTATTTGAAGTTACTTTTTTATTATTTAAACAATTATTTAATACGCTATTTAATACCATAGTCTAGGGTGGATCACATGGAGGTATTCATATTTGCTAGTAATAGAACAGTGTAGTGTGTTATACTCCAATAATAAACTATACACTAGTGAAAGCGTAATTTACTAAAAAAGTTTTTAGGTTAAGGTAATAAATAAAAACTAAAATTTATCAAAAAATGATATTTGATATGCACTCACCAATTGTCCAAAAGGCCATGTGCTTGACAACTACCCAGGGTCTACTTATGCACATGCTTTATGCTGAACACTCTCCATGCAGGGCAGAGGAGATAGTGGTGGGAACAGTTTTGTGTTGCGTAGGGCCACCCCACAGAACCCTAGATGATCGCCTATACTGCATGTGCCAGAATTAGCAATGGACAAAATGTGCTGCAGCTTGACAGATTGGTCTGAAAAAGATTATTTGAGTGGTTATTGCTTTTATTAATCACGCTTTTAGTCATTTACTCTCTTGGAATTTTATCGCTTGGCATTCATTCACTGCACAGTTAGTTAAGGATAGAGTGTTTAGAACCAGTTAAACACTATGTTCAATTCATATTATATTTATATTGTGTATAAAGGCACTCTAAGCGAATCTGTGTGACGTCCCTTCCTGTTGACGTTCGAAGTGTTGTCAAACAAAACTAAAAAAGCTAACTCCTCCCCCTCCCTTCCGTGCTTTCTGAATGAGTCATGAACGCGCCCAACCACCACTCCCAAATCCTTCTTGTTGTTTATTGGCTGGAACACTTTGTTATGTTTCGTGGTGGTAGGTTTGACCACTCTGTTTTTGTTGCAGTTTGCAAAGCCTGGGCTGTCTACAGAGACCACATTTTTTACAGTATTTTCAGAGAACAGGCAGCTAGCAGATAGTGAGGAGATGTTTACTGTATGAAACAAAAAATGTTTTATGGCCTAAAACGTGTGAATTCGCATAGAGCACCTTTAAACTCACACAAGATCCTGTTCTTTTTTCCAAGAATGCAATTAAAGGTGCCTAAGAATGTAAAGCTGTATTTACCTCTTCATAACTGAATTACTAGAGCTCTGTATATGGTAATAACATATCTTAAGCCTAAAACAGTAATGTTTCCTCAATCTTATGTAAACCTAGGGATGCGCGATAATTTGCATGCAATAATCATTGTGCATCTTGTCAGTGAAGCCGGTTCCTTGATTAGTAGTATATCGCCATCACCTGCGTTCAGATGGAGCCGTATTTACTACACAAAGCTGTAGTTTACACAAAGGGCAGTAAATGCAGCTCCATCTGAAAGCAGGTGATGGTGATTTACTAAACCTCATGCATTCAAAAGTCCACTGAAAAACAAGCCAATCTCAACATAACACAGACGAGTCGAGATGTACGCCCCCAACATTTCTATATACCCCCCCATGTTCTAGGCCAGCCGGATGTGCACAGCAGAATCATCAAAAGTTTTGAAGGTATTGAGAAGAAACAAGTAAGAATGAAAATGGCAGAACATGGATATAAATGGTATGTCAGGGATGAGAGCAAGACCCAGATGCAGGTGACTCATAATGTGAAATTTATTTTAATAAATCAAACTAAATGACACAAAATTCTTGTGAGCACAGTGGGGCCAGACTAGAGGGCATCCAACAAGCAGGATACGGGCAGAATTCCAGGTAGATCCCCCCGAGCACCAGACAGCAGGCCACAGGGCTGAGGTCAGCAGTGATTGGCTGTAATACAAAAGGAGGTAAAGGCAGGCTGGAGGCAGTCTATAACATAAGTAGGGCTCAGCACTCTCCTGGAAGTAGACAGGCTAAGGCTGGTGAAGAGGCAAGAGGGAGGTTCTAACAGTCACTGTACCAGAGGAAGCAGGGGGTCGAGCAGAAGAAAGGACTGCAGCAATCGAGGGGGAAGAATGTCTGGGCTGGAGAGCAAAGGAGATGCCTAAGCAACAGATCTAGGACCTAACAGGGCAAGTAGCAAAATAAAGAACAACAAGGCTTGACAGGACACGACTAAACTAACAACTAAGTGAGAGCATGACTTATCACAAGCTAAGCTAGCAACACGGTCTGGCACAAGACAGAAAACACAAGGGCAATATATAGAGGAAGGAATGAGAAGATAACGAAGGAGGACAGCTGAGGGGCATGAACTAATAACAAGGAAATGAACAAGGAAACAAAGGGGGCGTGGTCAAGACACCACAATGACAGCAGAGCACATGGCAGGCTATCAAACTAATAACAAAAACACAATACAACATGGTGAAATCAAACTGAAGACCTGACAGTTCCAGGCTGGGGATGTGAGCACATTCTATCTACAACCGGATACCGGAGCAATTGAATCTAAAGTTGTTAGTTTGCTCTGGCCATTTCACCGTGGACAGTTTTTCGAACCTGGGACAATATCAATATATCACTATGATTGTAGTTGAATATTGGCATGGAAATGTGTTCAGGCCAAGACCCTTATCAAACATGTGAAGCATGGGTCAGATTGGACATTGTATGCCTGAGTTAGAACCACTTCACTTCACTTCATGGCGAAAACGCCGAAATTTGTCAGGCCGCCACGGACACACCCTCCAACAAAAAGTAAAAAGCTCTGCAATTTAACATTGCAAAGGCCATTAGATGAGACTGACCAAATATAATGTTGATCTGATTTAATCTCTATGAGGAGTTTGTTAAAGTATGAAGCCTGGAAATGGGAAAATTTCCACAGAAATCACAGCGAAAATTCATAATGGACGACTTCCTGTGGGGTTTAGAGCTTGGCTCCAAGGGACCTTTTTGAAGGTCTTGAGGTGATAGATGACCCTACTAAATGTCATATCTGTACGTTTTTCTTAGTGGGAGAGCTGTTCTCTTGAAATTTTGCAGGTGGCACTATTGAGTCATTTCTACACGCCCACTTCTGACGCCTATACCACATGCCAATCTTTGTCACTTCTGATGTGTGTGCAAAGTTTCATGAGTTTTCGAGCATGTTTAGGCCATCAAAAATATGATTAATTTCAGAGTCCTAACGGTCCTTCAAGTCCTTACATGTAAACAGTGTTGCCAACTATTTTTAATAAGAAAGTAGCTACAGCTTGCTTGGAAAGTCGCTAAATGTCGCTAGATTACGTCATTGCGTCATAAGCATAACAGTGACGTCATCACGTTGCATTTGCATTCTTACTTCATTGGCTGTTTTCACATTTATCTTTCTCTTTGAACTGTCAAAAAAATTATTTTAATACACATGAATGCCTAAAAATGTTTTCTTGTTTGTTTATCTGCTTATGTTCTCATAAAACAAATTTTGTGTATGTTCATGTTTAGCATATATGGCCAAAAAGTCCAGTTTCAAAACATACGCTGATAAATAATGGTAAACGTTGTTTTGTAGGTACATAGCTCATTAACGGGTCAGCTCCGTACAGTTTGTCTGTTCTGAATGTGCTGCTGCTCAGCTCCCTTAAATACGTTTATTTGTGTACAGTGATTCATTTTATTCAAAGACCATTTTACATTTACATCTCGCCATAAATGTAAGCCATTGCGGGATAAGCCAGCTCCGGCTTCCCGCATGCACAATGATGCCGTCTGGATGCGGATAGATTAACCACTTCTTCTGCCCTGACTGCAGCTGGGAGAGGCTCTGCTCTGCTCTCGCCAAGTTGGCAACACTGCATGTTAACATAGTCATTGTTATATGATGACAATTAATGTTAATTACAATGTTGTTGCAGTGCTAAAAAATATGAATGCTGCTAGTTAGTGTTTAAGTAGAATTTCTACCATTGGCGTTACAGCTAACTTACGTTTTGCATGTGAATTCTGAAAAAACAAAAATAAACTTACCACTCAGAAACGTCCATTTCCAATCTCCTAAAAAAATATTTTTGTTCAAAATCTGTATCTTCGTCTGAGACTGGCTCAAACATATAAGTTTGGATGCCTAAACTTTTTATCATTCACGCCGCGATCTATTTGCTATAAGGGCAGGTGACGTGACCCTTACTGTGAACACAGGCAATCAGAGTGCAGCTCATTATTATTATTCATGACCCTTTAAAATAAGGTAATAACAGACCATTTCATTCTGAGGCCAAATCCTAGGGTTGTAAATGGACATGTAAAACCGTCTCTGGACATTTTTTTTTCACTTAAAAAAGCCACATACCTCATATTTAAATATCAAAGAACAATGTAACATATTATTTCAATGCATTCTTGCTCACCTTTAAAAGATATTTTGGTTATCATTTCTTTTCACATTAAACTGATATCTAAGAATAGCACACTGTAAGCAATGCCAAGCTTTAGAAACTCGAGCAACACAAGAATAAAAGTGCAGCATTTCACCTTATCTTTGAAGCCACACTTCAGAGGATTCATGTTTCCAGCAAAACAACAAGATGGAAAAACTCAATAAAAATAGAAACAGCATGTAGATGGAATACAGACACCTTTGTTATTTACTGGTGAATAGATCTGTGTAAGTCTCATCCATAACTCTGGACCACCATCGTTCGAAAGCCGCCTCTGTTCTGGACACTTGCCAGTTTCGTTAGAGATGTAGGTCAGTGTTTAAAGATAATTGACCTCGGCAGGATAACAACGCCTCTGATGTCTTACTGTCTATTCAGTTTGACGTAAGTGCCACACTTACGTATAAATTAGCATTTGCTTTTCAAAGGTTGTCTAATCCTCTGCCTTCATGTCTCTGCCAAAAGTCACATAGTTGACAGCCCACTGTGTGTTAAAATGATGCATTCAACAACATGACCAAACCAAATGACAAACTGAACCTTTCTCAGTCATAGTGTTCTTGTCTATTTTTGCTGGCATTTTTAGGAGCGTGGAGGTTTATTTAAAGTAATGTACACAGTCTTAAAAAACAGCATCATTGTGATGAAGTTTTAATAACGCTTTGACGCCACATTGTTTAGCAGATGGTATGTGTTTTCCAAAGCAGTCATCAGTGTTTACTGTAAAATGAGATATCTGACCCATAATTTATTGTACGTACAAAAGACATTAATGTCCATGCAATTTAAGTATATGACAACAATGTATGTGCTTTTTTTGTGTTCAGGCAGTTTCATGTGCAGTGATCTGTAAACATTTAGGGCAGATGGATTTCCAAAACTATATCAGTGTTCAAAAACCTTGAGCAGCTAACATACTGTATGTTCATTTAATCACAGAACTTGTATTATTAATATGCAGTAGTAAGCCTATGCAGAAGCAAAACAAAATCCAATCTCATTTAGCCGAGTCCACAGCAGAGTCAGAAAGAAAGATAGTGACAATAAGGTATTGTTCATGCATCTATTTGTTTACTATTCAATTTTCAATAAATGTTCTTATTGTTATTTTTTGTCCAGTTATGTAATGTCTTTGGCAGTTTGTTCAAAATCACTTTTATAGTCTCTTCACCTATGATCTTAATGTTTTATTCATGCTGAGATTAAAGTATTAGGAAACTTTACCATGCTGTTACATGTGATGGCAGGAAAGGCAAGGTGTGGATCCACATGCAGTTTTAAGTTATTTATTATAAATCTAAAGGGGTAAAACGAGGTAAAACAAGGAACAGGAACTAGTGATGTTACATTTGAAGTGAGGTTTCTGAGCTTGGTCAAGCAAAAGTGGCATGCCAGATGAAGCCTCGATTCGAAGCCTGCGTTGTTAACGTAGAAATCACGTGACCAATGACAAGCCAAATATACATCCAAAACGTTTCTCTTTGTAGAAGCTGTTTTAATTTCCCCCTCTTATTGTACAGGGGATGGATTCAATACCAATAACTTTTAATGAAGACTCACAAGCATGACCCGCTTCCATATAATGCCTCACCATGGGGTAGGCTTAGGGCAGTAATTCTCAAAGAGTGGTCCGCAGACCACTAGTGGTCCGCCAAACCCCCCCAGTGGTCCACCAAAAGATGACCTAAACTAGGCAAGTGTTCATACAATCGTCACTTATTTAAATAGATTTTTAATGCACTTGCAAAACTGTGATATCAGTTCTTGCCATTCTGTTTTAATAACGTAAAAATTGATCAGTGGCTATACCAAAAAGGAGTCAAAAGAAGGATCAAGCTTCAACTGAAAGCAGCTAAAATCCACAGATCTATAAGTTTTGTAATGTACTAGTTTTTGTTTCATGTGTAAAATCCCTGTAATTTGAGTGATTTTGGACATTTTTTTCAGCATTTTATTGTTACCATAGTTACAACCATAGACTTCATATACCCACCACCTCAGTTTTAAACTAAGGGCTCTTTGGAATGACATTAAGTGGGACCTAGGCTGTTATACTATGTTTAATTGCATTTTTTTTTTCATATGTGCAGTTTGTTGTTCATATTAAGCTGTAACTCATTTCACATTTACTTGTTCAAATGAAATAAAATGTATATAATAATTTCTGAACATAGCATTCCATTTGTGTTTAAAAAAATAGTTTTTGACTTGAAAAAGTTGCATATTAAACTTAAACTTAGCTTATCCTTCCTATTTTGTTGTTTTTGGGGGGCGAGTGAGATTTTGTTAGGTGGTCCTCAGAAAAAAATTGGAAGATAAAGTGGTCCTTGGGCTGAAAAAGTTTGAGAAACACTGGCTTAGGGTGACCAGACATCCCAAAACATTCATGACAGTCCCGAAATCTAAGATGCTGTCCCGAATCCTGCTCTAATTGTCACGAAAATTATACTGAAGCAAAAAGTAGTTATTGTCTGATAAAACATGAGTGAGGAGGTTAAGTCATCCTGCAGCCAGCCCCTGCTGGCTGATCATTGGCTGCAGCATCTTGTTTGTTTGTTTATATATATATATATATATATATATATATATATATATATATATATATATATATATATATATATATATATATATATATATATACTGTAGGCGCGCATTAAGATATGCACTGATAAGGCACGGGAGTGCTGGCAGCAATTAAAACCTCCATGAAATATGCTGGCGTCGAGCCTGTACAACCTCGGTAGGCTATAGCTCAAGTGTGAATTTAAAGTTGTATTGTTTTTATTCATTTATCTAATTCATCTAAATGCACAAAGACAATAGAACTTTTTGTCCCCTTTAAGTTTTATAGAGTAGATTAAGAGAGCGAAAGTTGCAGCAGCCGCGAGTGTTTGTCACTCTGTGCTTGTTCATTTGTTTCCATACCTGTAAGTAAACTGTCAAGTCAAGTCTAGGTCTTTGTATATTTAGTGTTAAGTCAAGTTTATTGTATCTAGTTTAGTGTTTAAGTGTAGTTTTGTGTCTTGCCCTGTTTAGTTCAATTTTCAATTCAATTCAATTTTATTTATATAGCGCTTTTCACTATAGTTAATTGTTTGAAAGCAGCTTTACATTAATAGATGTATGAAACAGAGAAAAACGAGCATAGTAATAATGTAACATATACAGTAAAGTAGTCCGTTAAGCCAAAGGTTGCGGACTCTCCAGGGGATGAAAAAAAACCCTAGGAGAAAAACCCTCCTGGCTAGTCCAGGGGGAAAACTCCTAGGAGGGAAAAAACCCTTATATATTTACATATATATTTATATATATAAATACCAGATGCCAGAATTGGACTAATGTGGTCATACTTTTTTGATCGAGTAAGCACTCTTGCGGCAGCGTTTTGAACCAGCTGTAACTTGTTTACCTGATTTGCGTGACATCCCCCGAGTAACGAATTACAATAGTCTATTCTAGAGGTCATAAAACCATGGATAAGCTTTTCTGCATCTGATGCAGACAGCATATGGCATATTTTTGAGATATTTCTAAGATGGAAGAATGCTGTGCGGCAGACGTTGGAGATATGGCTATCGAAAGATAGTTTGCTGTCGAACATCACGCCTAAGTTCTTAACAGTGGAAGATGGCACCACCGTGCAGCCATCTATGGGCAACTTGTAATCTGACATATTATGTTTGGAGCGATTTGGTTCAATAATAAGTATTTCTGTCTTATTGGAGTTTAGCATAAGAAAGTTATGTGCCATCCAGTCCCTAATATCATTAATGCAGTCTGTTAGCTTAGAAAACTGGTGGGTTTCGGTAGGATGTGACGAGATGTAAAGCTGGGTATCATCCGCATAGCAGTGAAAACTTATGTTATGTTTCCTGATAATGTCTCCTAGAGGTAACATATATAACGAGAATAGGATAGGGCCTAAAACTGATCCCTGTGGTACGTCATATTTAACCGGGAAGCGATACGACTCTTCCTCATTTACATAAACAAAGTGATATCGATTGGTTAGATACGATCTAAACCAGGCTAATGCCTGACCACTGATCCCAACAAAGTTTTCTAGTCTATTAAGTAAGATTCTGTGATCTATCGTGTAAAAGACTGCTCTAATGTCTAGTAATATAAGGATTGAGATTTCACCACGATCGGATGTTAAAAGGAGGTCATTTGTAACTCTAAGCAGTGCTTTCTCTGTGCTATGGTGGGGCCTGAATCCTGATTGGAACTTTTCATATGTATTGTTATTCGCTATGAATGTGTGTAGCTGGCTTGCCACTACTTTTTCTAATATTTTAGAAAGAAAAGGGAGATTTGAGATTGGTCTAAAGTTATTAAGATCTCCCTGGTCAAGGTTTGTTTTTTTAATGAGAGGTCTAATAACTGCTAGTTTGAAAGCTGTTGGAACGTATCGTAATTCTAGCAATGAGTTAAAGATATTTAGTACTGGGTCTGACACTATATGAAATACCTCTTTAAGTAATTTTGTGGGAACGGGGTCTAATACACAGGATGATGATTTAGATGATGTTACTAATTTAGTGAGCTCTTCTATTGTTGTAAATTTAAATTACTCAAGATGTTCATATGGTAATCTAGTGTTAAATGTACTATTGGGTAAAGTGGTGGCTGCTTGCGTAGCTTCTATTTTTTCCCTAATAACCGTAATTTTGTTAGTAAAGAAGTTCATGAAGTCCTTACTATTGTGTTCTTGTTTACTAATGGTTTCTGTTTGTTCTTTGTTTCTAGTCAGTTTCGCAACTGTGCTAAATAGGAAACAAGGGTTGTTATGATTTTTTTTAATAAGCGTACTGAGATAGGTAGATCTGGTGGTTTGTAAAGCCTTTCTGTAGTGTTGAACACTCTCTTTCCATGCTGCACGCCATACCTCTAACTTTGTGCTTCGGTAGTTTCGTTCCATTTTTCTAGCTACTTTTTTAAGGGCTGCAGTATGATGGTCATACCATGGAGCTGGGCGTTTTTCTTTGATTCTCTTTTTTCGAACGGGAGCAACGGCATCCAGCGTGCTAGAACAAAAGTTGTTCAGGTTTTCTATTATAATATCCAGATCTTCACGGTTATCTGCTACATGTTTCATTCGAGACAGGTCTGGAAGAGTGCTAATAAAGCTATCTTTAGTGGTGCAAATTATTGTTCTGGCTAATCTGTAGCATGTTGTAGACTGAGCGGTCCTATCTAGAAGTATCAATGGTCAATGGTCTGAAACTGCATCGCTCTGGGGTGATATTTCGATGTCATTAATATTGAGTCCGAGGGACAGAATTAAGTCTAATGTGTGCTTACGAGTATGCGTTGGCCCTGACACATTTTGTCTAATGCCGAGAGAATTTAGAACATCCATAAACGCACGTCCTAATGCATCTTTTGGGTTATCCACATGGATATTAAAATCACCAACGATAAGAGCTTTATCTACAGTGACTGTAAGCTCAGACAGGAAGTCTGCTATTTCTTTAAGAAAATAGGCCTGTAGATGGTAGCTAAAACGAACGAAAGCTGTTTGTTGTTACGATCATTTATTTCCATATTTAACAGCATTATTTCAAACAAATTAAATTTTAGTTCGGATTTATGGTTTACTTTAAATGTTTTGTTGTATATTGTAGCTACACCACCCCTCTCCCTTTTAGACGAGGAACGTGTTTATAGTAATAGTCTTGTAGGATGGATTCATTTAAACTGATGTAGTCGTCTGCTTTAAGCCAGGTCTCTGTTAAACAGACTGCATCTAAGTTTTGGTCTGTAATTATTTCATTGATAATAGGTTCTTTATTGGTAAGCGATCTAATGTTAAGAAGGCCGAATTTTAACATTTGAGTTTCATCTGTTAGTGTATTGTGTTCTAATTTTATGTTAATAAGATTTGTACGAGACGAGGTAAACGGTGCTCTGTATTTATTTGTTCGAGGAACAGACACGGTCGAAATGTGTTGATACTCTGGTAAAAAAGGCTCTATGTGCTGGGATATATGTGATCTTGACATGTCAAGGCAGCTAACAGACTGATGGGTAAGCCGATCTGTCTGTTTCCTGACCTGGGCCCTGGATAGTCAGACAATATCAAAAGTAAGACTATTGGTCAGATTTCTAGAGAGTATAACACTTCCTTCCGGAGACGGATGGAGGCCATCTCTCTTTAGCAGGTCAGGTCTTCCCCAGAAATGCTTCCAATTGTCTATGAACCCTACATTATGCTGAGGGCACCATTTTGACATCCAGCCATGAAGAGACACTAATCTATTGTAAGTTTTATCCCCCCGGTAGGCGTGGAGGGGACCAGAGCATATTACATTGTCTGACATTGTTTTTGCAATTTTACACACCTCTTTAATAGTATCTTTGGTGATCTCTGACTGGCGGAGTCTGGTGTCATTCGTGCCGGCATGAATAACAATCTTAGAAAACTTGCGTTTAGCATTAGCCAGCACTTTAAGTTTGGATCTAATGTCAGACGCTCTGGCTCCCGGTATACATTCGACTATGGTGGCTGGTGCCTCAATGTCAACGTTCCTGAGAATAGAATCTCCAATAACCAGGGCACTTTTAACAGACGTCTCAGCTGGTGTATTGCTGAGTGGAGAAAATCTGTTAGATATTACTACAGGAGCGCTAGTTGGGTGCCGTACGTGACTACGCCGCCTGACAGTCACCCAGTTAGTCAGCCGCCTTGACTCTAAGTCGGAACCGAGCCATGTGTATTACGCTTAACACTAGCGCACCCGAAACAGTGTTTGTAACATTAACATCAGCGTTCTTACTGTCCTCAACTAGCGTTGGGATGCGCACTTCTAGATCTCCAACCTTCTCCGTCAGCCTTACTACTTAGTACACTTAGCACATGTAAACCCCTCTATGCTAACGGAAGAAAATAAACTGTACATGTGGCAAGTAGTGCAGGTTACAATAACAACTGGAGTCTTACCGCTTTCATGCTGGGTGATGGCGTCTCTGTTCACCCGAACGCAGTCCGTGAAGCTGCATCGCGTGGAGTGCTCGCTCGTTGCATGCCTCTGTCATCTGCGGACGTCTGGAGCCAGTGTGATGTGAGGCACGTTGGATCTGCGAATGCTGGGCACCAACTCCTCCACAGCTTCCCGCTCTGGTGAGGACAGGTCTGAAAAGCATATATCGGATGAATCCGCCATTAGATGGAAAAGGAAGGCAGATTTACAGTAAGCAGACAGTGAGCAAATGCTAACTTCAGCCGGTGTCATGAGCAATTTGGTCCCCCCTGGCAATTCGGTTCCCTAGGACCCCGATTGGTACATAGCACTAATGCCTGTTCAAAAATTTGTCATTGTGATATCCAGTGGCGGTTCTACACGGAGGCCAAGGGTGGCCCGTGCCTCTGTAGACAAGTCCCTGGCCACCCCTGTGGCCACCCCGTGCTGACCAAATAAAAAAGTATACATTTATTTTGATTTTACACGCGAGCGCCAAAAGCGGAACTAATCCGACGCACAACGTTCTTAACGGGCAAATTAGAGCGGCGCACCCAACCACTGTAGCAGGCTGCGGGTGCTGCTCAGCGAGTGTCCCAATTCGTTCCCAATTTTCCGATGTTGAGAATGTGTATGCAGGTTCGGGCACTGGTAAGAACTCTAGCTCACTTGACATTGGGACACTGTTCACTTGTTCACCTGTGACGTGGCTGCATAAGCGCGTTGTTGTGATCATTCACTGCTGTTACTCATCAACAACCGGCAAAACCAACATCTCGCTAACTTTTTAAAGTTTACACATTGTAAAAAGCGCTGTAATTATGCTCTTACATACACGTGCATAAAATTGGAGGAATATAATTAAATGTGTCATATAAAAATGTTTACAATTTAAAATAAATATTATTTTAAATACTGATTAGATTGTGGTCCCTAACTGTCTAGCAATGTGTGTTTATATGTAAACTAAAACAAACGTATGTCTTTGTAAAAGTTTGCATTTCATAAAGTTTATTGAGTTGGCTGGCATGATTTTCGGTTGGGGGGCTTTAGAAAGGAGCCAAGCTCCCCTTTTGCACCTGCACTCACTCTTGTATTAAATAAAGATTTATATGATTGTAAAGTAAGATAAAGTTTATGGGGCAGTTTCCCGGACAGGGATTAGACTAGTCCTAGACTAAAATAAATATAAGAGCTGTCCAAACTGAAAACAACTTGCAATGCCATATCTTAAAATACATCAGTGCCCTTTGTTTTGCTTCAAAATGCACACAAGTAATGTATTAAGGCATGTTGTTAAAACTAGTTATATTTCCTAATTAAACTAAGGCATAGTCCTGGCTTAAACTAATTCCTGTAACCGCCTCTATAATCTTTAAATATAATTTCTTGCCGTTTTTTATGTGCCCCTCTGGTAAAACACTGGCCCCTCCTTGGCTCCCCTAGTGAATTTTGTCTAGAACCGCCACTGGCGATATCTCGTCTGCATTAGCAGACTAGCACGCTAATTATGTTGTACAAAATAGAAGCATACAAACATTTTTAAATAAAAGTTAACAAAAAAATTATATAATAAACTAATATTCATGTTGCAGACACGTCAGTACTTTTGAGTCATCATCTGCTCTACAAAAACACTACTTTTTTGGTAAATTATTAACATACCTTACAAAATGCATTTTTTTAAATAGTAAAAGTGTAGTAATCATGGCTTATAAATTATAATTTTAATGTGTGATTCAGCTATGTAGTAATCGTGTTTTGTATAAGTAATTTATTAACTTTACACAGTACAAAAGTGGAAAGGGTACAGTATAACAATCTAAATAATAAAATGACACAAGCAATGTGTAGATCTTCCACCTATAGCCTTATTTATACTACTATATGAAACATATCATTTAAAAGACATCAATTGTAATTTTAACAACGTTCTAACTACATAAATCATAACGTGATTTTGTAAGGTGCTAAGAAAACTACCCATGAGGAGCTTTTCAGCCAATGGAATCACAAGGGGGTCCTAGGGGGGACCGAATTGCTCATGACACCGGCACCGTTTGTTGATGCTAGCGGGCTATATGCTAACACTAGGTGTTTACTAGTGATAGATCGTTTTACTTATTAATAATGTTCAATAATCGACACGGTAAAGTATTCCTATGATAAACTAGTATGTTATATTATATAGATAGGAACGAGATAGTAAGAAAATAGGATTTAGATGATGAACTCGACGGAGCTCCGATAGCAGTGTGTTGCCTCTCTCTCTTGCGTCTCTGTGTTCTGTCCTCTTTAAGTTATCCTGTTTCTGTTGTTTTGCCCCCTCGTGGGTTTTTGTTTTCTGTTTTGTTAATTAATAAAAGTCTTTCGTGAAGATCTGCTGTCTGCATTTGGGTTCCGTCCTTCCATTTCACACACCACCATAACAATACGTATTAAATAAATTTATATGCATATGTATTAATATAAATAAATATATGATTGGTTCAATTTGAAATTCATTATCTTGTTAATAAAATAAAATAATTTTTGTTGTTAACCCACAATATAACACCCGGCTCACGTCACAACGGAAGCCCAGTGGCTCAAACATGTGGAGAACTTCCTGTATTTGGTTCGGCCCGAGGTCCAGCAGTGTTCACACCACAGATGGGTCGCCCCAGAGTTCAGCGACAGCCGCTCCTAGACCACCTGTTTAGAGCGGTCTCAGAGCGGCCGTTTAGTGCGCACCCGAGTGCGGCTGTTGTGTTCACACTGACACAAACAAACCATACTCGGAGCGACACGTCATTTGGGCCGACCTAAACAGTGTATATGTGAAAACACCCTAAAATACTTATGTGTATTATACCAATTTATTTATATGCATATATACTTATATGTATATATACTTCAAGAGCCACACAGATCCAAAATCGAAACTGACCTGTATTGCAGTGTGTCATGTAGCTGTCCATCAATGTAAACAATGTGCAAAGTAGTTGAACCAAAAAGTCCATGATTAATAAAGTTATTGGCTTCTAAAGTAGGGAGTCGACTCTGAATCATTGAAACGAGTCATCATATGGACTGAATCTCCTGCCTGACTTTTTCCACGTCACACGAACACTTCCACGTCACACAAGATGCTAATCCCTGCCTACAGCCTTGCCCGTGGGAGAAACGAAAACTATGACCTGCCCACAACTAGTTAGTGTGTAATCATGGTGTGTTTTCAGTTTGTGTTGTTTTCACTACCAAAGGAGACTTTTTAAAGGAGGGATATACTAAGCGTTTGGCTGTGAAGAATCAGTGGTTAAAATGAATTTTTAATGGAGGGATTACTAGACGTTTGGCAATGAAAGATGGTTCAGTACCCACTTTATTTGAAACAACATGTGTCTTGTAACCACAACCTGTAAGTATGATTATAGCTACATACTTGCTTAAATGAGTGTAAAATGTCTATCGTCGTTATTATTGCTCCTTTGTTTTCTTTGCGTTAACCACAAAATTATCTGTACACCAATTAGTAAAACCCTGCACCTCTGTCTCAAAACCCTCTAGGGATGCAGTATTAGGTTTTACAAAACCCACTAATGCTGTATCATCAGCGTATTCTAAAAAGGTGTGGTTTGAGGAGGTTGCTTGGCAGTTATTAGGATATAAGGTGTACAGAATGGGGGACAAAACGCACCCTTGTGGTGCCCTTGTGTTTATGGCTTTCAACGATGAGACACATTAATTGAATTTAACCTGTTAACTACGGTTCGTCAGAAAGTCAAAAATCCACAGAACTAATCTTGGGTTAATGTCACGGAGTGACTTGGTACAGGCGGAACAAAAATGGCGGAAATAGTTCCGCTCGGACCGACTTCAATGAACACCTGGCCGGTTCCGGTCGACTCCGGGCAAAGAAATCGGGAATGATACAGATCAGGTGTGCAAAGCGAATGTGGCGATCGGTGATTGGGCTTTAGAGGGAAGAGGAGGCCCATAAATAGGGCATCAAAGAAACCGGTATTGTGAAGTTTGTTCCGGCGTGCGCTGGGAGTGATGTGTTAGAGGAGACGTTCCTGTGTGGATTTACAGGATTTATCTAATTATTTACTTGAGTAAGAGTAAAAAAGTATCAGATGAAAAAACTACTCAAGTTGTTAGTTACTCGTTACTTCCGATCTGATAGAGAAGTAGCGCAAAAGCACTGAATTTCAGACTACTTGGAGGGTTTTCACAAACCTCTCCTTAAAAGTCTCATTGTTCTGCTTATATACAAGTAAAGCAGCCTATCTCAGTCCTGGAATGGGTACATTAACATCACATAACGTGTCATTTGAGAAAAAATCTCAAACACACACAGATTTTTTGTGACGTTTAACTCTGTATTTATTTTCATGTTCACAACACAAACTTATCAGCATCTGCCTTTAAACATGCAAACAGTGAACAAAAAGAACGTGTGTGTTTGTTTGTTATCATGTTTTTATATGAATAGGTTATTTTCATTGCCATTAAAGTGCAATTACTGAACATAAACAGGAGCTTAATAAAAATGATCATTTTAGAATTTGATATGGAACTTATCTTTTTGTGCAAATCAACTCTACATTTATTATAATATATAATATATGTTTCTTTAAAATCAAACTTTATTCTTTCATTTTTATTCATTCATTCTTTAGGATAAATGGAAGACGTCCTTACATTATGCTGTTCAGTTTGTTTAGTTGTGGGGAAATGATATGGAAATGTGCAGATGTGAACGTGCTGTATGGTTTAACTTACACTAGGTTTTGTCATCGCTTGCACAAGAGTGCATATAGCAAAAAAAAACGTAGACAGTGTGTGAAATGACCATTAATAGTGTTTAAATAGACAATACTGTGACACATACCACTTCAGGTTGGATCTTGAATTCCTGTATGCTGAGATGTCAGCTCGTTTATTGCACAAAGCATGCATTGCATTATGAAACTATTCTTTTTGACCTCTTGGAATGAAAACGCGGATTCGTTAAAAGTTGGCCGACCAATGAGATTGGCGCTTTTGTCCACGTGCCTGGCGCTGCTGAAGTTCCAGTAAAACACGACTTGGTGGCGCTCAAGCACAAAATGGTCTTGCGGAGCACGTGGAACAGGTAAACACACAAAGAAGATGAATCGAGGCTGTGGAGGTTAATGAAGGTGTCGGAGTTCCTCACATCATCGACTGTATTTCGAAGGTAACGTGATATATATTAGAACATTACAATACATAGCTGTGTGGGCTATATGATTAGATTAGATTCAACTTTATTGTCATTACACAAGTACAAGGCAACGAAATGTAGTTTAGGTCTAACCAGAAGTGCAAAAGCAGTATAAAAAGTGCAGGATATCAGTATTTGCATAGGTGCAGGATTATGTAATACGATGTAAAAACTTACTATGGGTGGTACTATGAACATAATATACAGAAATTTACAAATGGATATGTACATAATAAACTAAACAGAACAGTAGTGAAATTAATATTTAAGTAGTGCCTGAATGAATTTGGATTGTAACTAGTCAGTAAAGAGTGCAATGGCCTGTGCAGTGAATAGTTATTGTGCAGTGAATAGTTATTGTGCAGTGAATAGTTATTCTAATATTCAGTACATAGTACAGGGGTGCAAACGATGCAATTCAAGTAGTCCAGCAGTGCAAATGAACAGGGAGTATGAAATAGAAGTCCAGTAGTGCATTGAACGGACCAGTAGTGCAAATCTACATTATAACTGTGCAAGGTATAATAAATGATTATTGGTGCATTACATTACGATATGTAATCCACTGACATTGAACACTTCATACCATGTCATGTTCCCTTCATACCATCACATGTTTTGTTGTTTGCACCATAGTATTTCGTTGTTTGTAACTGGAACCTGTTGTACACAAATGTGGACAATTACACTGCTTCATGTTCAAAGAAAAATATTTGGTTATTATATTCATTGCTTCTTCCTAACCCCAAATGGCTTGGAGGAATCTAAAATGCAAGCCAAACCAAAGGTGGGGTTTTAGGAGGTTAATTTGTGTTCTGTGTTTAGGTAACATCTGCTGCATTTGTTCAGCCAAATATATAATACCATGAATCTAAATTACATTTGTAATCAAATATTGACCTCATGGATATCGTGGCATGGCCCTCAGTGTGAAAGATTGTTTCTGGTGAAAACTAAATTTATCTTTACAGTGTTCACAGCAATATTCTGCTAAAATGATGTGAGCAAAAGTGAGGAGGCCCCAGCAAGCACGTCTTCAGGATCATCCAGCACCAGCCGTGACAAGGTCCAATCTAAACAAAAGAAAACAGTTTGAGACGAACCTCTGGAGAGGTACATCTTATTAAAAGATGCTAAAGGGAAAAAAAGGAAAGCGAAGCAAAGAAGCGAGAAAGAGGAGCACAGAAGGAGCACTCTGCCAGTTTTTGGTCACACCTATAGATGTTTATTATATACCATTTTATTTAGTTATTTTTTTATGTTTATACATTCAAGAAATACAGTTGAACATGTACATTTCATAGATATGTTTATTTGCACTACAGTTCACTTAGACTTCTATCATTGTGACTTGTTTGCTCTACAGCTCTGCCAGTTCTTGTTCACACAAATTAATGTTTATTATATACCATTTTACTTATGTATTTTAAGTGTTTATACGTTTAAGAAATACATTTGAAAATGTCTAATTTCTAAATGTTGATTTGCACTACCGTTCAGTTGCACTACAGTCATTGTGACTTTTCTGGACCATGAGGGTGTTACTGCGCCGAGTCGAAGTACTCCCAAAAGTGCTAATACGCCATCAAATATAGTTCCTCTTTTAAATCCATTTAGAAAAGCGCTACGTTTTATTTTGTACCACCAAACTTTTTCGTATAACTACTCGTCTTAAATAGGAAAAACGTTGATGTGTTTGGTCACTTCTAACTTTATCTCTAAATGGTACCATTGAATGAATGGGGCTAAGCTAAATGCTATCGAAGCATCGCAGTGCGCTCCAGCGCTTACGTGCACGCACACAGATGATAGAGGGATGTATCAACAGTTCTTAGTTAAGGTAATAACATATATTAATATTGAAAATGAGCAGACTATTCCTTTAAGTTCAGACTGACCAAATATGATGATGATCTGAATAAATTTCTATGAGCAGTAAATCACAGTGTAAAATGTAAAACATGGCATTTCCTGCTGCCAGCAGGTGGCGCCTTAACTTTTACTGAATTGCCATGTTGATGTGTACAGACCAGGACACTTACTGAATTGCCATGTTGATGTGTACAGACCAGGGGCCTCATTTATAAAACTTTGCGTAGGATTTGCGTCAGAAGTGGCGTACGGATGAAACATAGGACGGGCGTACGCACAGAAATATTCGGATTTATAAAACCGTGCGCACGCACATCCTACGCATTTTCCCCTTAATAAATCACAATCAATTCTAAATATAGCTCAGCTTTTGCGGCTTCATGACACGCCCATAGTTGCCCATAAATAGTCCGTGAAATCTATCTATCTATCTATCTATCTATCTATCTATCTATCTATCTATCTATCTATCTATCTATCTATCCATCTATCCATCTATCCATCTATCCATCTATCCATCTATCCATCTATCCATCTATCAATCCATCCATCTAATTGCATCTATATCTGCTCCGCCAGACGGACACATTGACGAGAATATTAGTTTTGTACATTATTTTGTTCTGTGAACTATATTCTTTATGAGGATGAATTGCACAACATGCCAATATTATTGCAGAACACTTTTCTTTTAGCAAATATGTGTTCATTTGAATTTTTGTTGTAATTTTCGATTTATTTATTTCTTTATTTTGTTTCACTGCTGATCGATCAAACGGGTGTTCGTGTAGGCTGTTAATTGTAAGACTTGCTTTGTGAAGTCTTCATGTTATTTATGAGAGGTAGTGTTGTCATTTTTACTTTCACTTTCACGTGTTTCTTCCATCTGCCGTCGGTGTCGCCATTTCTCATTTCACCCGTTTTTATGCGTACGCCTTGGTCAGAGCTTGCGTGACGGACAGCACATTTTCCCGTCACGTTTGCTTTTTATAAATAACAACTATTGCGTAGAGAGGGGCGTACGCCTTCTTTTGTGCATACGCAACGTTTATAAATGAGGCCTCAGGACACTTATCAAACTTGTGAGGCGTGAGTCAGTTGGAACAATTTCATTGCGAAACACAGAAATTTGGCAGGCCACTAGAGTTCTCAACGGGCCTGAAAATTACAACTCGACCCGACCCGGCCTATGGCTTTTAAAGCCCGGACCCGATGTAACCCGACACATCAACGTGAATTATCTGTCCGAACCCGACCCCCGACCCGACACCGATCTTCTCCAGGCAACAGGCGTGCCTGCAGTGATAGCAATAAGCTCCGGGGCGGATCCGCTCTGAAGCCGGCAGCTCCGGTCTGATCCACCCCGGAGCTTATTGCTATCCCCCGCCCCTCTCCGTGATGCACTTTGCACGCAGCAGCCAGAACAGACTTTCTTTATGGTGAACAGCAGTGATGATTAAAATTTTTTTTACTGAGCGTAAAAGATTAAGCCCGAGGTCCGACCCAACCTGACTCATTTGCTTATATTTTTGACCCGAACAGGCTTATTACTGTATAAGATTGAATGCAACCAAATGTTTATTCGTTTAAGACATACAGTAAACAGTTATTTACTAAGACAGCTATTTTGACATATGACCATTTTTCTGTTTAAGCCAAAAAATTACGTGTGTTAAGCTCTAGATGTGCACACGGGCTATCGGTTGGTATGATGCGTGTCAGTTTAGTGTTAGCTGGACATGTCATCTTGAGGTTCAACACACACCAAAAATGTTTATCCCCAACACGTAGCCATTGTAAAGGTACTTAAAATATGGTAGATATTAAGCTATCTGAGAAATTAAGCTAAAAAACAAGTAAAGCTGTTCCTGAAATTTTAGGAATGACACAATAAATATCTCTACCGAATTTAGAACCTGGGTACAATCACAATATTAACATGTTTATAATGTTGGGATTTACATTTTGTGGGATGATTTTGTAGAAAATCACAAAGAAATGACTTTAGCTGGGTTTTTACAGTCAGAGTCACATGTATTAAATGTAGGCTTACACTTTGTATAAATGCGCATCACACACACACAATCATCTCAACAGTTGTAGAAAACATAATGCGTCGGCAAGAACGTTACTTGTTTTTTAAAAAAGTAATGTCAAATATTGTGCATGAACTCATTGTCTTCCGGTTGCATAAACATAGCCGTGACGTTAAGACTGCGTCTTAAGTATGATTCTGACTAACTAGCAATTAGTTAGGGCTAATCAGTCTGATTATTTGGATTTAAATTAGACCAATCTACCTTTCTATGTAACATACTTAAAACAGTTATGACCAGTCTTGAAGAAAAAAATTCATGACTAACTTTAAAGACTAGTCTTTAAGTTTTATGCAACCGGCCACTGGATACCAGAGCAATGACAAATAAAGAACTTTTATAAATGTTCTCTAAAAAGTTTGAACAATACCCATTCTTATCTTAGGACAACTTTTATGCACTTTTTGGATTTACTTTAAATGTTGAATAGTGTAGATTTTCAAATTCCCGTATTACCATATCAGTGTTGGGTGTAACTAGTTACTAAGTACTTAGTTACTGTAATTTAATTACTTTTCCTTTGAAAAAGTAAAGTAAAGGATTACTCTTATTTTTCTTGTAATCTAATTACAGTTACTTCTGATGTAACTAAATACTGATGGACTGTAGAACAATTATGTATACTATAATACGATAGTGGATTTAACATGGTTTTAGTATACAATTCTTACTATTAACTGGTTGATTATTAGCATTAATATTAATGAGATGTTGGCTGTTTATTAATACTTAATAGCACATATTAATGCCTGATTCTGCAAAACCTTATTCTACATCTTTTACCCCAATACTTAAAATTAACAACAACTTTAGTATTAATAAGCAGTAGTTGGAGTATATTGAGGCAAAAAGTAGTTAATAGTTAGTTAATAGAGAAAATTGGACCATAAAGTCGGACAAGAATACTGCCCTCCAAAGGCTAAGTGCAGTAACTACGCAAACACTAAAACAGAGAAAAATGCCCTTAAAGTTTTTTACACCAGCCAGTTAAACATGTAACCGCAATTTTGGCACACACGTTTCTCTGAAAGGGGACAAAATTGAACCAGGAGACTTTGTCACAAGACACAACAAATCTTACAAAGCCCATTTCAACCATTAACTCTGTTTTGATCAAATGCGTACACTCAAAAAAATTATTCATTGGATAAACTCAATAAAATTGTGGGCAGGATTTCCATCCAATATGAATGTGTACCCCCAACTCATAAAAAATTGCTTTACACAATTAAAATAAATTGAGTTAGTCCAACTCAATTTAAATTAAATGGCAATACTCAATTAGTTGCCTCAACTCAATTTAGTTTAGTCTGAGTAAGTCAATTTAGCGTAGTTTGAATAACTCAATGTAGTGTAGTCTGAATAACTAAATTCTGTTATTTTATATAAAACATTTTTGTATCATACTAATTAGCATAAGCACATGTTAGCATGCTAATAATAATAACACATGATACTTTGGATGAGCGTGTGAGAAGAGACTGATCTCCAAACAGGCATTAACACAGTTAGTGCTGATTGAGAGACATGCATCACATCCACAACCTAACCACAAGCGACACTCTTCTGCACGATGGTAACCAAACAATTTGAAAAAATATAACACAAACGCTTCTAAATCAATAAGATAAATGGACATTAAACACTATTAAGTCTTTCTCTTTACCTAAAATGCATAAAATAACACTTAATTAAAAAATTACTCTCCAAAAGCAGTTGCATGCAAAGCATGCTGGGAAACTATTTTTCCAGAACCCAAACTCAAACTAATTGTGTTAACGCAATTAAAAAGAAATCAATAAATTATAGTACATATTAATTTTGTGTTAGACTAATTAAATATATATACTTATTGCTCTTAATGAGGTATTTTACATTAATTGAACAAAATTTTTATGTGTCATTTCTAAGAAGGGCTTGAATCATTTTTTTGAGTGTAGTTACTGCGCTTTGGCTTTGTAGGGCAGAATAATTGATGTACTTTTGTATATTATTTCTTTGAGCAATTTCAAGCCTATCCTTGTATCATACTACATAGGATTTAGAAAGTAATTAGTAATAAGTAATTAAATACTTTTTGGAGAGAGTAATTTGTAATCTAAATACATGATTGAAGATGTAATTAGGAACTAGTAATTAATTACTTTTTTTGAGTAACTTACCCAACACTGTACCATATAAAGTACTGTAAATATTTGTGTCTATTAGTTTTTATAAATTGTATTTTATCGTGGATGTTTTCTCACAATCATGACGTGATGTAAAGTAAAAAATGAAACTTTTTTTTAAATGTAAGGTAATAATCTAGGCTCTGGCAGCGTCCAACACTGATTCGCTTATGACCGTTGACAAGTATATTAATTATAAGGCCCATACTAGGATCATGTGCGACTATGCGAACCGAATGAACGAGTCTAATACCAGAGCAAAATCAGAATAAACAAACATCCATCCAAATTCTGTGAGTGTTAAAAGTAATAATCAAACCGATTTTTATTATAATATAGATCTTTATCTTTGGAGTCAGATAAATGTACCTAAATTACGTAATGGCAAAACGTAATTTGCAAGAGCCGGAAAAGACAGAAAGCGCTAAAATCCTTCATCATGCCGTTGGTTTCCGCCATTTGGGCCAACGGATTGATGGGTGACACATATTTTCCCCTTACAACCAGATGTTGGAAATGAGGTGAGTTGGCTAAGGATGCAGTGTATTTCTTGAGTTCTTTTTTGTTAAATAGAATAAAAATGTTATAGATTAATTTAAGGAATAGGAGGAAAATCTTTATGAGTTGCAATATTTACTCTTTTACGTGCGGTGATGGGTAAAATAAGAGATTCGGTTTATTTGAAAGTTTATTAAAATTACATTTTAACACCCGTAGACCAGAAGTGATAAACGAACGAAAACCAGGAGTCATAGATGAAAGAAGAAAATTTTACTGTGGAAAATTGTTTGCATTCTAAAATTCCAGGATGCTGTTTTTTTATGTTTCTGAAGTCATCTCTCACAGGGTATCCTGTAACAAGAACACTGGGAAACACCCACACACATGCACAACCTAATGTAACAATGTATAATTAGTTAAAATATATAAAAATAGTAAAGATGATCATATACAGCCCATTTTTAGCATTATTATTTTTAAGTGACTGTTAATGAATAGTTAATTCATAGTTATTTGAAATAATCCTTATGTACAATTCTGCAGGAAGCATAGACAGCATTTCAAAGTTAATACTGACTACTAAATAAGTAATATGTAAATAATTGTTACTTACTCCAAACATTTGTATACTATTAACTACTGATTAGTTCTTCACTTTTGATTATTAGTTATCAGTAGTTACTACATTGTTAATGCAGCACTAACCATTAGTTCTGCATTAGTTCCTTGCGTAAATACTTATTAAGTATTGAAACCATATCTGCCTTTGTAAACCTAATTATGATCTGACAACTAGACAAGATATGTTTTTGTATCTGACATCTTCCAACTGTGGGTCATTTAACACACTGAGCAAAAGAGAAAGCTTATAAAAGTGAAAATTAAAGATTACAGACAAAGGTTGCAGATTGAAAAGAGCAAAAAAGGAAAGTGTATACAACCTAGGGGTTCAACAAACCGCTTGGAGGTCTTTAAAACAACTCTTGATTGACAACTTGTGATCAATTCCAGCATCCAATCAACAAGTGTAATTGATTATTTAAAACTTTGTGGTTGTGGAGCACCAGCACCCCTGAGGATCTCAAAGCAGCCCACAGGGGGTTGAGCTGAAAGACCAGCATCTCATTACTCTTTCAGAGAAGTGTTGAGATTTAAGTCTAAAACTTGTCTCTCTCCCGCAGGGCCTGCACATTGGACTGATCTCTGTTAGACCAGTAGATGAAAGCACAGAGATGAAAAGAGAACAAATAATAATCTGTGCAATGATGTGAAACCTTGAAAGGAACTTGAGTAAAGATTGAGAACATGTTCTGTGTTCTATTTTAAAATAAAAATGTACTGAAACAGAGCAACAAGAATATTTCTGAGGAAAGAAGGATGATTAGTACACTGTAAAAAATGCAGCATTTTTGTCAAATCAACATATATTTTTATGCTACTTTAACTTAAAAAAATAAGTTATAAAATCAAGTTGAAATTGTTTAAGTTATGCCAACTTATCAATAGCAAAACTTAAAGAGCCAGTAAGATGCTAATTTTAAGCTTCCTCCTATCACTGTTTATAAGTCCCGGACAACAGGTTTAAATGCGTGCAAGGTCAAAAACACTGTAATTTTCTCAAAATATAAATTTTAAATTACCCCATTTCTCAGAGATCCACAACGATTCGTGTGAAGCCGTTCAACGACTCAGTCTGCCTAAACCCCACCTTTCGGCAGCCTACTCTGCACAGACCACAGATCAGTGGCACAGACCAACAAAAGTGCAACATGTATTGACCTAGTGCTAACAAGATTTACTGAGAAGACTTTAGCGACATCAATACACATCATTCATCATTAATCCAAGCAATAAAAACGACAACAGAAACAAACGTTTTTACACTCATTTAAGCATTTATGTAAGCCCTGCTGAAAAAAACCAGCATCAAACCAGCATGGACCAGCATGAGAATTATGCTGGTCTATGCTGGTTTAGCTGGTGGTCACCAGCATACCAGCACCAAAACACAACATATGCTGGTCTTTCTGGTATGTTGTATTTTTCAGCAGGGAGCTAACCGGGTCATAGCAAAACCTTAAGTGCAGCATGTGTTAGCCGCTTGCTAACGTGTCTCCCTGACAGTATTAAGAGTTTAAACAACAACATCAATACACATCATTCATCATTAATCCAAGCAATAAAATTGACGATAGAAACTAACACTTTACACTCATTTAAGCAAGTATGTAGCTAACAGGGCCATAGCCAAAATGTAAACACAAGTGCACATGCGTTAGCCGCTTGCTAACGTGACTCCCTGACAGTATATTAAGAGTTTAAACAACTTCAATACTAGAGATGTTCCGATACCATTTTTCTCTTCCCAATACCGATTCCGATACCTGGGCTCAGGGTATCGGCCGATACCGAGTACCGATCCGATACCTGGGTGTATATCTGTAAAATATACAGCTATACATACTACTAGTCCTGTATGAATGGATATAACAGTTTTATGGTGTGCTTCAGACTTATTCCTGTATAAAACATGAACAAATACATACAGTGAACTAGGGTATTTTATTATCTGAAAGACATTTGAAAGTAATATTTATTTTTCCTAAGAGAAAACGAGACACAAATCTAACACTGTACACTGAAAGGGTATTTTAGTTTTAGAATAATTTGAAAAATCTGTGGATTTCTGTGGGATGATTTTAAATGTTTTTAGAAGAAATTAGAGAATTTAAGCTATTAAATATTACAAAATTGCATCTAAAATAATTACTTTTTAAAGGCTTACAATTAAAATGAATACACCAAACCAATGAGTCCTCTGAATTAAACTGGACCAACATGAACCAGATAATGTGCATGTCAAGATAGAATTATAGTTTGTAGCCTATATAAAATGACATATATTATTGTTAATATATATTATAGCAGAATAAAGCTTGTGTAAACGTTCTTATTATGAATTAAGCACGTATGAAGATAATTTCATCATTTTAACAACGCAATGTAAACTTTAAACATAACAAGAGCATTCGTCTTGTAAACGGATTTGAAATTATGGATGTGCTGTGCTGATTGTCGCGTCACATAGACGACAGAGACAAGTAAGATCTGCGGTAAAACTCAGTGGTAAGTTTTATTTCATCTCAAATATCAAACGGTTCATGCTCTTATCATTAAAAACAATCACAGCAAACAGCACACGCAGGGTTTATGTACTTATCAATGCTGCTCACAAACGCGCGAGGCTATGTATGTGTACTTGTTGTCAATGACAGTACTGGCCACTCACAAACGCGCTCAAGCGCGGGGTATGTGTGCTTGTCAATCACGGCATTAACTCCGTTGAGTACTCCTCCAAAATCTGCGGGCGCGGATTCCGTTGAGACATGTCGATGTTTTGTTTTTTTAGTCTGAAATACTAACAAACAGCGGACATACGGCTGCATGCTTTCTTTTCTTTGCCGCTCTAAGTAAACAGTGGTTGCGTCACGCATGAGGTAACTTCCTGGTGTTTGCATTCAAAGCAGCGAAGAAGAAATGAGTTTCGCTTTGCAGCGTTAGCTTTAGTGTTAGCTATAACGGGCATAACTAGGTTTAGTAAGAAAATGGTATCGGATCGGTACATGGGTTCAAGTACTCGCCGATTCCGATGCCAGAATTTTTTGTGGTATCGGCCGCATTTCCGATACTGGTATCGGAATCGGAACAACTCTATTCAATACACATCATTCATCATTAGTCCAAGTAATAAAAACAACAACAGACTTTAACATTTTTACACTCATTTAAGCAAGTGTAAGCATCTTTTGCAGCGATTTTTGTGTGAGCATATCAGTGAACATCCCTGACCACTCGGTGAGTTTCATGTCTTAGTAAACGAAAGTTTAATGCATTTAAGGAAGGATTGTACTCAAAACCATTCTATTTCATCATAAACAATCTGAAAACAGGGCTTTAAGTGTAAGTGTAAATACCGAACTTTTTCTTTAAAGGCGCAAAAGAGGATGTTTCCGCTGACTGAGAATCCAAAGACCATTACTGGGTTTTTTAAATAAGCGCATGCGTAAGAACAGCCTCCCTCCTTCACAGGTCATTTCTAGGGAACGCCTTCCAAAACCCGTGCACGAGTATTTGAACACGAGTGTTTGTTTACCACTGGCATATGCTGTGTCGCGTCAGTGGATTCATTATGTTATTATTATTATTAAACCTTTATTTTACCAGGAAAGAAAGCACATAGAGATTAAAAATCTCTTTTGCAAGAGCGTCCTGGCCAAGATTGACAGATACAAGCACATTTGAGTATGAACAAAAAACATCAATACATACACATATACACACACAAGCAAATACATCAAAATTCCACTATCAATATAAAACTAGTTAAAACATCTACAGCCCGATGTTTCTTTCTCCAAATCATTTAAAAGTTTTTTAAATTATCCAATGAAACCAGTGTCCTCAGATTTAAAATACTTTGCAAGCAATTCCAGGCAGAAGGAGCAGCAAACTTAAATGCCTTTTTCCCACATTCAGTACGTACCACTGGAACGGACAGTAAAAATATTTCTTGTGACCAGAGGCTATAGCTACAAGCATACTTTTTACAAATGTATGTACAAAGATATGATGGAAGTAAACCCAGGATAGATTTATACATAAAAACATGCCAGTGTTTTTGTCTTCGGATGGGCAGACCAGCCAACCCGAGCATACAACACGCATTGATGAGTGAGGGTTTTGAGATTGGTTATGAACCTCAATGCACCATGATAAACAGTATCAATAGCATGTAAACACTGTAAAGATGCATGCATATATTTGACATCACCGTAATCCAGTACAGACATAAAAGTTGCTTCAGCAAGCCTCTTTTTGGCCTCAAAGGAAAGACAGGATTTAATTCTAAAATAAAAACCCAATTTCACCTTCAATCTTTTCACCAATTGTTCAACATGAGGGCCAAAAGAGAGAGCGTCATCAATTAAAATCCCCAGATACCTATACTGAGACACAAACTCAATGTCTGAACCTTGAGACGTAGTAGTAGGCAGAAGATTATTCTTTGAGATTAGTTTGGATTTAGAAAACAACATAAACTTTGTTTTATCAACATTTAAAACTAATTTTAATTCAAATAAATTACGCTGAACGATATTAAATGCAAGCTGTAACTGCGAAAGAGCCTGATTGGGTATGGATGCTGAACTATAAATAACTGTATCATCTGCATAGTAATGACACTATGCATTATGAACATTCTGAGCAATATTGTTTATATACATGGTAAATAAAAGTGGTCCACGGACTGACCCCTGTGGTACTCCTTTAGTAACATTGAGTGAACCTGAGATGAATCCTTCTGCCTGTACACATTGAGTTCTGTTTGAAAGATAGTTATTAAACCAGCTGATTGTACGTTTAGATAGTCCAAAATCTATAAGTCTTTGTAAAGTATGATCCACAGTATCAAATGCTTTTGATAGGTCAACAGACTCAATAAAATCATTTAAAACCTTTAAGGTTGCTGTAGTTGTACTATGTTGTTTTCTAAAGCCAGATTGAAAATCAGACAGGATGTTATTAAAAGACAAGAATTCTTTCAATTGATTATTGACAAATGTTTCAAGGACTTTGGCCAAGACTGACAGCTTAGAAATAGGTCGGTAATTATTTGGGTGTGTGGGATCTCCACCTTTGAACAGAGGAAGGACAAAAGCTGATTTCCATATAGGTGGAGTTTCATTTAAGACAAGAGGAAGGTTAAAGATATAAGACAGAGGTGGGGCAATAAAATCAGCTGCTAGCTTTAAAAAGTAGAGTTCTAAATTATCAGGACCTGCCGATTTCGAAGCATCTAAAGATTTAAGGGCTTTGCACACTTCAGAGATGGCAACTGGTGAAAAGTTGAAAGATTGACTAGACAGTAAGATCTCTCACTGGACAGTGAAAGGGTTCACATGAGCACCATTAACTGAATCAAACAAAAAACCAGAAGCTATGAAGTGTTCATTAAAACAATAAAGCATACCGTAAATCCTCTAATATTGGCCTGTATTCCATTAGCGGCCGGGTCTCTAACATTGGCCGGTCTCGTTCTCGGAGGAGGTAAATAAAGGCCGGTCTCTAATTGTCACGGGTAAGACAGGTTGAGGCAAGATGCGGATCCAAATGCAGTTTTATTCCAACAAAAGTAAATGTGAACAAGGCAAAAACGAGAACTAGGGAAACTAGGAACATGCGACAACTAACAACAAACCACAAACACAGAATGAATGAGCAGGGTATATATGAATGACCAAGACCAATGACAGAGCAGAAACAATCAGTAACTAGGACAACACACAAGGGGAGAAGCATGATCACAATGAATATCCATGGTTACAAACAAGGGGGCGGAGACACTAATTAACACAGGGAGCTACACTAGGAACAAGGGTATACATGCACACAAGTAAACACAGGTACACAGAGACATGAGTATAAATCAAAACACAAGTATCACAAAACACTGGGACACAGGGAACAGGTTACATAGCCTCCCCTCAAACGGGGGGCTTCCAGCCGCCCACCCGAAATAAAACCCCCCAACGTACATAAGTCCCGGGGGGGGGTGGTTTGTTTGTGGACCGGGGGGAGGTTTGGTGGGCCAAGGCCATGTAAGTCCAAGGGCCAGGGAGGCAGGGACCACGGCGGAGCCGTGGGCGGAGGCAGGGACCACGGCGGAGCCGCGGGGCGGAGGCAGGGACCACGGCGGAGCCGCGGGCGGAGACAGAGACCAAGGCGGAGCCGCGGGCGGAGACAGGGACCAAGGCGGAGCCGCGGGCGGAGACAGGGACCAAGGCGGAGCCGGCAGAGCAGGAACCCAGGGCAGAGCCGGCAGAGCAGGAACCCAGGGCGGAGCCTGAGGCCAAAGGAGGACTGGATACCAGGGTGGTGCTGGTGGTATCAGGAACCTGGGTACAGGAGAACAGAGAGAGGCCCTCTGGGCCTGATTAGACAGGGCAGTAAGTTCAAATATAGACATCTCAGACCAGACAGTGTGGGCAAAGAGCTTGGGGACAGTCATCTTAGGACATGCAGAGAGTTCAGCACTGGCCATAGTCTTGGTGACGACAAAGAGTCTCTGGGGCATCGCGGTGACCACACTAGCTGACCAATGGGGCTCAGATGACTCACTCGGCTCAGATGACTTACTCGGCTCAGACGACTCACTCGGCTCATACGACTCACTCGGCTCAGACGACTCACTCGGCTCAGACGACTCACTCGGCTCAGACGACTCACTCGGCTCAGACGACTCACTCGGCTCAGACGACTCACTCGGCTCAGACGACTCACTCGGCTCAGACGACTCACTCGGCTCAGACGACTCACTCGGCTCAGGGGAATCAGAAGACTCACTCGGCTCAGGGGAATCAGAAGACTCACTCGGCTCAGGGGAATCAGAAGACTCACTCGGCTCAGGGGAATCAGAAGACTCACTCGGCTCAGGGGATTCAGATGACTCGATGGGTTCAGATGACTCAATGGGTTCCTGGAAAGCATCATAGGAGACAGAAGAGCAGTACGCGGACCACACACTCCACAGAGCCAAATATGGAAATTACTGAGTGCAGAGAACATACCTCAGACTTAGAATGCACCACGGAGCTGGAAACCACAGGACGGGGCACCCCGGCCACCCGTACGGATACCAATGGTACATCCATCAGACTGGTGATTAAATGTCGGATTTTTGGCCGTGCTGGAGGGTTCCTCAATGCAGTTTGGTGAAGAGGAGTGGGTTTGGCAGTCATTTTGTGAGTCAGTTTGGGTATGGGAGTCATTTTGAGAATGGGTGTAGGTGTTACTACTGCACCTTTAACAGCTGGAACAGTGATGATGGTGGCCTTTTGACGAATCGGAACTGGTATGTATGTGGCAAACTCGAGAACTGGTACAGGTCTAACAGCAGCAAACTGAGGCATGAAGTGGGATGACGTAGCGGCCATCTTGAGCACGGGCGCTGACTCAGGGGAAACAGGACTCAGGGAATTAGCTTCCGTGCTAACAGCGGATTGCTCGGCCTTGGGTCTCTTCCTCCGCCGCCGATGACGTGAGCAATGCGTTGGTTTCATGATGACTGGCTCGAGTGATGTTACAGTCTCCGCGGGTCTTTCGGCGGGGAACTCCCACAAATTCCATCGGCCACGGTTGTGCATGTAACCAACGAAGCCCCAGAAATCCAGTGTTTGCAACCCGTCCACCTCTTGCTGCAGCACGGGTTCATCGAGACATTCATTAAAATAATTTTTAAGTTCCGAGTCACTGAGGTCCAGGCCCAGCGAAAAAGACCAGAAAGTCTGGGCAAAACAGCGCACAGGTTTCCCCTGTTGCCGGAGGGAAGTCAGGTCGGCGAGTGCGTTCCACCATTCTTCCTCCGTGGTGGGGGGTGAAACTTGCACTCGGATATTGCCGACACGGAGCATGAGGACACAGGGAACACACCAGGAAACTTGGAAAAACACGGGAACGAGGAATTGCTGCTGGATCCTGAGCGGTGGTTTGTTCTGTCACGGGTAAGACCAGGTAAGACAGGTTGAGGCAAGATGCGGATCCAAATGCAGTTTTATTCCAACAAAAGTAAATGTGAACAAGGCAAAAACGAGAACTAGGGAAACTAGGAACATGCGACAACTAACAACAAACCACAAACACAGAATGAACGAGCAGGGTATATATGAATGACCAAGACCAATGACAGAGCAGAAACAATCAGTAACTAGGACAACACACAAGGGGAGAAGCATGATCACAATTAATATTCATGGTTACAAACAAGGGGGCGGAGACACTAATTAACACATGGAGCTACACCAGGAACAAAGGTATACATGCACACAAGTAAACACAGGTACACAGAGACATGAGTATAAATCAAAACACAAGTATCACAAAACACAGGGACACAGGGAACACGTTACACTAATAGTGGCCGAGGCTATTATTAGAAGTAACATTGTTCTGGGCAGGCCGCAACATTATGCTTGTCATACATGCAAATACCAGAAGGGGGCAATGTTTGCTCACGAATCCAAGCCATCGCTACAGTAGCCTGGTCATGTCAATCAATCAATCACTTCGCTTTTGACTCGCACGTGAGACTTCAGTCACCATTGTTTACCATGGCAGCTGCGGAGCCTAAGAGGAGACGGAAATTTGATATTAAGTTCAAAGACGACGTGCTGGAATATGCTGCAGCGCACTCTGGGGAGCAAGCTGCTAAACATTTTAACATTGACCCGAAAAGAATAAGATACTGGAAAAAGCAGAAAATGGATCTAGCCGCAGCAAACAAAAAGAGAGCAAGACTGCCAGGAGGCGGAAGAAAAAAGGTTAGTGAGGAGTTGGACACAAAACTCTCTGAGTGGATTCATTCAATGAGGGACAGTCATAACCGAGTGTCGAGGAAAATGATCCAAAACAAGGCTCTGGAAATCTACCCTACAGTGAGTGATAGAGGGGCGTGATTTCTGGCTAGCAGGGGTTGGCTGCAAAAGTTTTTAAACCGAAATGGCTTCGCATTGCGACGTCGCACCACAATGGCTCAGAAGGACCCAGATCTCCTCATAGAGAAACTTGTCGTCTCGAAATTAATTTCAGAGAAGGACATAATTGCGATGGATGAGACAGCCGTTTGGTTCGATATGGTGTCTCCGAGTACTATTGACGTAAGAGGGACGAAGAGTGTTGCGCTCAAAACAACAGGCCACGAAAAAAGCCACCTCACTGTTGTCCTTGCTGCCAAGGCTGACGGCACTAAACTCAAACCTTTTGTCGTCTTCCGGGGGGCCATACGCGAAGTGAAGGCAATGCAGCAAGAGATCTCAAGAGCAGTCATTGCCACATCTGCCAACGGCTGGATGAATGATGACTTGACCACGGCATGGCTCAGATCAGTGGTAGGCAAATTCAGTTTTCGCCCGCGCCTCCTGGTGTGGGACGCCTACCGCTGTCACATCAGCACCTCTACCAAACAGGAATTGAGGTCGTACAACATCTCAACCGCAGTGATCCCAGGAGGCTGCACTAAGTATGTCCAAGCGCCCGATGTCATGTGGAACCAGCCCTTCAAAGCGAGCTTACATGCTTCTTATGATGAGTGGATGGCTGGGGACGCAGACAAGCAATACACAAGTGGAGGGAACCTAAAAGCACCATCTCGCCGTCTGCTTGTGGAATGGGTTCTCGCTGCTTGGGACAAGCTGGACAAGGACCTGATCATTAAGTCCTTTAAAGTGTGTGGGCAGTCTGTGAAACCCGACGGGAGTGAGGACGACCTCATACTGTGCTTCCGAGAGGGACAGGTATGTTGAAATTAGCACTCGCGTCAATCACTATCACTCGCTCTCCCTTTCGCTTTTCCTCTCGCTCTCTACCATTTAGATAAATTGCATTTGTGAGTGAGCCTGTCCACTGTGCCTTGCAATAACGGCCAAACTAATTAATTAATGTATCGTTAATTAATGTATCGTTCTTTACAGCCCTGCGCTGCTGGACGAGAGGCTCTGACTGCTGCCCGCCTGCATGAGGAAGAGAACAGACGCGCAGCGGAACATGAGGAGGATGAAGAGGAACTGTACAATAATGAACTTGTTGTAGAGGCTGGCGCAAGTGATGAGGAGATTACAGGGAGAGATGAAGAGGAGGAAACTGAGGAGGAGGAGGATTAAACAGAATTGGAGGATTTTTTTTTTTACTTCAAACCAAACGAAACCGGACACACAACAACATGACATAGGACTAACGTTATAATTGAACAATCTGAGGATGGTTAAACTTTGGAGTGGTAAGGTGTCTTAACCAGCAAGATCCCTTTTGTTATGAATACCGGTAGCCTATTTATCACAGTGTATGGTTAAATGTTTAAAATGCACTACCGTTATGTTTGCTATGTTTTTGCCGGTAGCCTGAATTACCGTTATTTTTTGTAAATGTTCTGTATGCATACCATAATGTTATATGGTAACTGTACGTTTTCAATAAATGAACCTAGTATTTTATAGGTTCAAACTGACACAAAATCTCGTTTTTATTCATTCTACTGGTAGTCCCTTTTGCTCGAATAGAAATAAAGGCCTGTCTCTAATTCTGGCCTCCTTCCAATAAAGGCCTGGGCCGCGATGTGCTTGAGTAAAATAAAGGCCCGGGCCTATATTAGAGGATTTACGGTATTTACTTTATCAATGATTATATCAGAGCCCTTATTAATACATGATGGAAGTCAATACCTGTACTATTTTTAGTTAATGATTTAAGACTTTTCCAAAATTTTGCTGGATTGTTTAAATTATTAGTTGTTTGTGTAAGGAAATGCTCAGCTTTAGCTTTCCTGACTGCAACTGTGCATGCATTACACAGTCTCCTAAAATCAAGCCAGTCTGAATTTAGATGGTTTTTTCTAGCTTTAGCCCATGCTAGGTTACGCTCATGAAGCATATTTGATAAAGGATGAGAAAACCATGCATTATGCCGACCCTTGACCCTATACCTTTTGAGAGGAGCATGTTTGTTAACTAAAGCATAAAATTTTGCATAAAAGAAATCCCAAGCTATTTCAAGGTCAGGAATTAAATTAATTTGTTCCCACGCCAAGTTACTCAAATCATGTAAAAACCCTTGTTCTGAGAAATGTTTCATGTCACGCTTAGTTATGATGTTTGGTTTAGTTTTAGGAATTTTTGTGTTTCTTACTGTTGCGATGACACAGTGGTCACTGATGTCATTCGCAAATATGGATGCAGTTGAATACTTATGGGGAATGTTTGTTAAGATTAAATCTATTAGTGAAGATTTTTCTGAACATTTTAAGTTCGGTCTAGTGGGCTTGTCAACAATCTGAAAAAGATTCAGTGCATCACAATAAGTTTTAAATTCATCAGTTGCTGAATGCAACCAATTCCAGTTTAAATCACCTAAAACTACCAATTCTTTAGCATTAAGAGCTGAAAAGAGCTGGAATAAAGAAGAAAGTGCACTACTATCAGCAGACGGTGTTCTATAACAACCAGCAATTGTTATATTGAGACATTTAGAAACCTCAAGATTAAGGGCTAAAAATTCAAATTGTTTAGTCACTGATTTAGAAAGCAGTACTTTAACAGGAATGTGAAGTTCACATACTTTAAATGTGAAATTATATGATAATAAACACATAAGACGTAAAGTTAGATCAGATGACGCTACTCCCATTTCAACTAGCATGTAGCAGACTGGTCATTGCCTTACAACTACAGTACAAGAACAACGTCAATATACCTGAATAACAGTACAACAATAATTATTCCACAAAGAAAGAATAATCACTGTTACCTGTCGAGGAGAATTTTTGCGAACTGCACGTCTGTCTTGACACCTCTCTGTTCCTTCATTGCTCTCCAGCGTTGAAATGTTTCTCCAAGAACGACTCTGGTTAGATCACGTTATTCTAACAATTTTCTCCTCTTCTCAGCGACTTAAAAAGTCTTTCTTTTACGTCCTCCTTCTGGTTTCTTCTCCATGGTGCAAATTCGTGGAGGAAAGCAGGAGCGACAATGAAAACAAACCGAAACTAAAGACGGAGATAGCGCATGCGTCACTCGTGTAAAGTTACTGGACCGTGCATGTCTCTCACAAGGACCGTAATGGCAGTGATTGACAAGCCAGAGGGCCAATTGTTGATGCGATGATTGCGTCAACGATTGGCTGATGTTTTAAAGGCCCTACCTTATGCACAGATGACATATATTTATTTTATTACTTCTAAATCTAAAACGACCTGACCCGTGGGGTACTATGCGTCATAAGAAGCTTTAAGAATACGGGTATATTCCTCTGAAGTAGGATTTTAATGTGTCTTTTCAATTAACTATCTGTTTGATTTTGATTATGATATCCAGAAAAAAAACTTTATTTACCTACATTGTAAAAAATGCACCTTAATGTTAAAACAACCTACTATTTTAAAGAGCCACACAGATGCAAAATTGAAAATTACCTGCATTGCAGTGTGTCATGTAGCTGTTCATCAATGTAAACGATGTGCAAAGTAGTTAAAGGAACACGCCCACATTTTGGGAATTTAGCTTATTCACCGTATCCCCCAGAGTTAGATAAGTCCATACATACCTCTCTCATCTCCGTGCGTGCTGTAACTCTGTCTGACGCAGCCCCCGCTAGCTTAGCTTAGCACAAAGACTGGAAATGCATGGCTCCAGCTAGTATACTGCTCCCAATAAGTGACAAAATAACGCGATCATTTTCCTATTTATGTGTTGTGATTTGTATAGTCAAACCGTGTACAAATAACAAGGTGATATGAGACACAGCGATCTTTTAACAGTATACATACTGAGAACTATATTCTCTGAAGACGAAGCACTGCCGCATGGGCGGAGTGATTTGCACAACTCTGACCGAACTCTCTGCTCCTCACCAGGGGCTTCTCGTGTGCTGCGAGCAGATCACTCCGCCCATGCGGCAGTGCTTCGTCTTCAGAGAATATAGTTCTCAGTATGTATACTGTTAAAAGATCGCTGTGTCTCGTGTCGCCTTGTTGTTTGTGCACGGTTTGACTATACAAATCACAACACATAAATAGGAAAATGATCGCGTTATTTTGTCACTTATTGGGAGCAGTATACTAGCTGGAGCCATGCATTTCCAGTCTTTGTGCTAAGCTAAGCTAGCGGGGGCTGCGTCAGACAGAGTTACAGCACGCACGGAGATGAGAGAGGTATGTATGGACTTATCTAACTCTGGGGGATACGGTGAATAAGCTAAATTCCCAAAATGTGGGCGTGTTCCTTTAAACCAAAAAGTGCACGATTAATAAAGTTATTGACAAGTCGTCATATGGATTGAATCTCCTGTCTGTCTTTATCTACGTAATACGAACACTTTGCACAATAATCTCCGCCTACAGCTTTGCCTGGGAGAACGAAAACTCTGACCTGCCCATACTACAGACACTAGTAGTGGGCAATACTGCAAAATTTGGTATCAATCCAATAACAAATACATATAGGGTCAGTATTGCCGATACCAAAACTCGGGACAGCATCATATGTCCAAATTTCAGTCAAAACCGTTCTATTTCATCATAAACAATCTGAAAACAGGGCTTTAAGGAATTCATCATATAAATAAAAATATGACTTTCATATATTTAGTTCCTCTCTAGTAACCTTGTTTACACAGGTAAAACTCTGCTAGATTCAAGTTCACAGCTATGCCTAATATATTCAGACTCTTCTACTGACTCAAAAAGTGCAGAGCTCAACCCTTGCAACAAAGAAAAGTCGTCCGAGTCGTGCATAATGCAACTTATCTGGTGGTCTGACTTGTCCTCTTGGACCTACACCTTCTACATCCCCTAACTCTATTTGAGCATCCGGAAAATGTTTGACAGGGGCTAATTTGGGATGGTACGTAGCATTTCCTTCTTGAGTATCTACATCAGTTTCATTTACCATACTGAATGACTCATTTGCCAGCTCATTGGGTTCATTATATTTTTCTCTTGAGATTTCTTCTACTAATGCACTTTCTTTATCTCTTTTTGGTTCAACATCAGAGTTTTTTATCCATGTGTGGTGTTACAGGTAAGTTTTCATCCATTTTTAAATGTTTTTTCTTGTCATTTTAGTTTAAAATGGTCAAACGGTGTGCATGGGGTACATGCAACTCCGACACCAGGTATCCTGAAAGGCTGGGTGACGGTGTGTATTTTTATTAACCCTTTCCCAAGCCACATCTCAACCGAGATAAGTGTCTGCTTAATCCAGATTAAGTTATGCGGTAGACCACAACACCAACTAAACGTGGATAAATTAAAAAAGGATGTCTACATCTGTTCTAAGGTAAGTCAACAACGTATTTGAACGTTATCTTTAACATAGCACCTATCACCAAATGTTGATTTTTTTGTCCACGTGAGTAAAGGGGCGTGGCTTAGCCATAGGTCAATTGGTAGCTCTCCTCTAATCGGTCTTTCAGAGACTTCACGTATTGCGAGTGTGATTGTGAAGAGTTATCAACTGGAAGTCCAAAAGCAAGATCCACAGGCAGTCGTGGTTGTCGTCCAAACATCATTTCATAGGGTGAGTACCCAGTAACATCGTTTTTTGTGCAGTTGTAGGCATGCACAAGCGGTTTGACAAACTCCTTCCAGTGGGCTTTCTTTTCATTCTCGAGGGTTCCTAGCATTTGTAGCAAAGTTCGGTTGAACCTTTCTACTGGGTTCCCTCTGGGATGATAAGGGGTTGTTTGCACCTTGTGAATACCAGCAACTCTTGAATAGTCTGGGACTCGAAATCTGGGCCTTGATCACTATGCAATTTCTCTGGGAATCCATAGTGCAACAGGAAATTATCCCAGAGGCATTTGGCCACAGTTCGGGCTTTTTGGTCTTTGGTGGGCACTGCGATAGCATACTTTGTAAAATGGTCCGTTACGACCAGTATATCTTTAGTGTTGCTATTGTCGGGCTCTACTGTCAAGAAGTCCATACATACAAGCTCCAAGGGCCTACTGGTTTTTATGTTAACCAAGGGAGCTGCTTTCTGTGGTGGTGCTTTTCTCCTAATGCAACGTTCACAGGTTTTGATCTTTCTCTCTAGGGCTTTAGCCATCTTGGGCCAAAAGAACCGAGAACGAAGGAGATCAAGGGTTCGCTCTAACCCTGGATGACCCATGTCATCGTGTAGACTGGTAAGTACCATATCTCGAAGTTCTTTGGGTAACACCAGTTGATTCAGCACTCTACCTTGATCTGTTCTTCTCCGAAATAGCACCCCATTTTTTATTTCTAACTTGTTCCACTCTCTCATCCATGGACCTATAGTAGGCGACTGCGTTTTCTTAGCCATGGGTTTCTCACCAGACTCCAAATATTCCAAAACTTCTCTTAATTCAGGATCTGTATGCTGACGTATTGTCAAGTCCTCATCTGACAGGTGAGGAAGTTCAGGTAGACCATGATTATTTTCATTTTGGAATTCTCTAGGCCAGTGGTTCTCAAAACTTTTTCAGTGTGCAACCTTGTGTACGGTGCATTCCTAGGCGCCCCCCCAAAGAAAATTTACAACAATACTTCTAAAACTTAACATTTCAATTAAACAAAACATTAAATTATACAAAGTGGTGTTGTTGGTTAGTTGCTTTGTTTTTTTAGATTTAAATACACAAAATTCATGATAAATTCCTGTATTTAATGTCCTAAAACTAGGGCCCCCTGGAACCATCTTGTTGCCCCCAGTTTGAGAACCACTGCTCTAGGCAGTGCATGAGCATCCATTGTGAGAGACTCCACCAATGTCATATAAGCAGGGCAATGCTCATTTTGTGGCTGGCAGACCTGATGTCTCTCGCACACAGCTTTCACAGCATCTGGAAGGATTTCAGACAGATTTCCGTTGATTTCAGGTAAGTGATTCAGGGTAAACTGTTTAATCCTTTCCTGTTCTTTTTGAGAGTCTAGATCATTCACCAGCTGTCCATTTGGGCGTCTGGACAACCCATCGGCGTCCTGGTTTTGGGCTCCTGCTCTATACTGGATCTTAAAGTTGTATGTTGATAATCCAGATAGCCATCTATAGCTTGTGGAGTCCAACTTTGCAGAAGTCAAGAGGTAAGTTAAAGGGTTACTGTCAGTTACAACAGTAAATTCAGCCCCATATAAGTAATCATTAAACTTTGACGTTACTGCCCATTTAAGGGACAAAAACTCAAGTTTATGAGCAGGGTATCTAGCTTCACTCTTAGTTAACCCTCTACTAGCGTATGCCAGAACTCTTAATTGGCCTTCTTGTTCCTGATACAGCGCAGCACCCAAGCCTGTAGTACTGGCTGTCTGTATGTAATATGTAAGGCAGTCTGGGGTTAGCATATCCCAGGACCGGGGCAGTAGTCAACTTCTCTACAATGGTCTCAAATGCTTGCTGACAAGAAGTATCCCATCTTTGTCCTAGCTCTTCCTTGGGATCATAGTAGAGACGATTGACATCTTTAAGCCGAAGGTATACTAGGGACGTCCGCATATGCATGGTGAAGACTTAAAATTTAGTCTTTTATTATTAAATTTATTCTTTTATTAAAATGTATTATTTTGATATGATTTCATTATTATATATTATGTATCTGTATTATTATTCTTTATATTTATAATCAGTTGTGTTATCTTATGGAGTGTTAAATGCATGTGTTTGAATGCACAAGACGATAGATAGTATGGATCACATGTCAGGGGATTGAAAGAGGGTAACACGCTCCATTGAAATGACATGTCAGATGTGTACAGTTTGCAAAGCACCACAGAAGTATACACTAAGAATAGTATCTTAATATAGGAGTGGATTGTGCCATGTGTTAGTATGACATATATGTTCTATATTTGAGATGCTTAAGCAACATGTTTTTCTACCTTACAAGGAAGTCTTTCTGTGATGTATAAAAGCTCAAACCTTACTGTACCACCCCAGATAAACTGAGGGATGACGGGGTGAAAGGAAGGAGAATCAAAGAAATGTATAGGCTGTCATAAATAGAACATCTTAACTGGTTTCTCTCCTGACATATATATATTAAAGATTTTTTTCTTGGCAAGACAATTGGTGTCCGGACCCGTGAATCAAATAATAAAGGGGAAAAGGCTTAATTCCAAGTCTACACATGGCATCCGCTTGACGTCATTTTCGTCATCAGGAGGGTCCGCGGTTGTCCGTGCAGACCGTCTACGCATTTGAGACCATGCGGACATTGTGCATACAGTCCGCATATAACAGCACATGCTCGTGAAAATATTGAGACAGGACACTCCACCACAAACAATTATACAAAGGAATCGTTTTTCTTCTTTAATTTTTACTTCTTCCAAGAACAGAAAGCTGTGGAGCATGTTCGTCACCATAATATTTGATTCCTGTTCTTCGTTTTCTTCTTGTTTGTTCCAAACTATGTTTGCAATGGTAGATCAGCTACTTTTCTTCCTCTATCCTAAATGTTTTAAAGGGATACTTCACCGATTTAGCATTCAGCTTTGTATCTGTAGAAACCCAGCAGTATTACTGAATGACCATGTTTCCCTCCATCATTTCCCCCTGAGAGGAGAGATATCTGCATTTTGGTTCTGCAAAAAAGTCCTCCGATGATGCAAAAATCGTCATATTACATCATCGGAGGACTTTTTTGCAGAACCAAAATGCAGATATCTCTCCTCTCAGGGGGAAATGAGGGAGGGAAACATGGTCATTCAGTAATACTGCCGGGTTTCTACAGATACAAAGCTGAATGCTAAATCGGTGAAGTATCCCTTTAATGTTCTGCAAATGTCACCAAATCAGTGCTGCCCTGACAGCCTGGTAGAGTAATAATTTGAATAAGAAATCATTTGTATTGTGTATAGTGATGAACACGGCCATCTGTGCATAGCTGAGATGAGTATACTTTGAAAGCGGCGCTGACATGGAAAAAAGTATATCGCAGGTTTTACACTTAATTCCCCTTTGAATTGGGGGGTATCCAGCCGTAAGGTTGTTAAGCGGCTTGGCTATTTTAGAGAAGTCCTGGACGAACCTTCTATAATACCCAGCAAATCCGAGAAATGATTTCAGCTCCTTGAGAGTTTGTGGCCTTGGCCAGGTTTTTATGGCCTCTATTTTCTCTGGGTCAGTCTCGACACCACGTTCAGAAACAATATGTCCCAAATATCTCACGGAGGTCTGAAAAAATTTACATTTTTCAGGTGAGAGCTTCAGACCATATTCCTTCAATCGATTTAGGACTTGCAATAGTCGATGTTCATGCTCCTCGAGCGTTTCCGAGAAAACTATGAGATCGTCTATAAAAACTAACACTTCTTTTCGGTTCAGATCACCCATACAGCGCTCCATGAGCCGCTGAAAGGTACTGGGAGCGTTCGTGATCCCTTGCGGCATCCTGTTGAACTCCCAGAATCCTTGGGGGCACACAAAGGCTGTTTTGTGTTTATCCGCCTCCTCCATTTCGATCTGATAATACCCGGACTTTAGATCCAAAACGGAGAACCATTTTGAGCCTGTTAATACAAAAAACACCTCTTCCAGATTTGGAAGCGCTTAGGCGTCTTTTATAGTCTGGGAATTGAGGTAATCAATGCATAGGTGTACTGAATTATCTTTCTTCTTCACCACCATTATAACCAATATCATGTATTGGTTGGGTTTAATTAATAGGTAAGTTGTCACTGATGATGAGGTTGACAATTTATATTGGAGGGGGCTTTTGCGGCATCCAATGGGAGTTTAATACTCGCTGCGATCAGACGAGTAAGCCCTCGCTGACGGCGAGGTAAATGTTTGTTTATTTTAGATTTGGAGGGCTTTTGTGGCATCTGACGGGAGATCAATACTCGCTGCAATCGGATGGGTAAGCCCCGCTGACAATTAGATGGACGTTTGGTTATTTTAGATTTGGAGATTTGCTTTTGCGGCATCCAACTGGAGTTTAATACTCGCTGTGATCGGACGAGTAAGCCCCTGCTGATGATTAGGTGGATGTTTGGTTATTTAATATTGGGAGGGCTTTTGCAGTGTCCGCCCGGAGTTCAATACTCGCTGCAATCGGACGGGTAAGCCCCAGCTGACAATTAGATGGACGTTTGTTAATTTTATATTTGGAGGGCTTTTGCGGCATCCGACGGGATACTTGCAGCGATCAGATGGGTAAGTTCTCACTGAAGATAAGGTTGACGTTTGGTTATTTTAGATTTGGAAGGCTTTTGCTGCGCCCGAAAAAAGTTCAATACTTGCTGCGATCAGACAGGTAATCCCTTGCTGACAATGAGGTGGACGTTTGGTCAGAGGCGATTGTAGGGTTAGAGCTTTAGGGGTGCTGAGCACCCAATGAGCTCCGCTGCCACCACCCGCTCTTTTTTCCTACAGAAACCAATAATATGTCTATTGTTAAATAGCTATCATTTTAACATTGGTTCAACTAACTCCAAAATAAAGATTTTTTTTGGAGACCTTTCAGGCATGAAAATGGGTCAGGGTTTAAAAAGATGAGAAGAATATTACCCCTCTAGGGTCCGGGAGCATGCTCCCCCTTAGAATGTTTTTAAAATAACATTTTAAAGCATCAATCTGATGAGTTTTCAAATGCATTTTTTTGCCAACCTTTTTATTTCTAATTAATGGTAAGCTAGCACATTTTTGCCATTAATGCCATATTAAAGTCTCAGGACAAAGGGTGGGCTAAACCAGCAGTGTGGGTATGGTTTTATGTGAATATACAGTGTATCGTTTTAAGCCTTTGTCAAAATGACAAATCTCCTAATTTATAACTTTTATGTCTACAACATATGGTAGGTTTATTAATAGTTTGTTAATTTACAGCTTTTCTTTTAACAGTCCTTTAATTGAACCATTACCTTTACTATATGTCTAAAACAAAACACTTGTGACTCCTGCACTAAGGGGTTAAAAATGTTATCCCCTTCATATTAGTCTACATGTGACAAACTAAAAAATATTTATTGTCTAGTTTGATAGTCAGTTAGTGATTTCACACATAACTTACCGGTAGCCTACTGGTGGTATACAGTGATATGTAGTTTGTTTTCACTCTGTTCCAAACGCCATGTTTTCATGACGACTGACCAGAAAAGACGCACGTGATGTCATGTTTACATGACTCCCGATTGTTAAAATAAGTCTCAAATTAACGATAAATCATACAATAAACTTTAACAACGGAGACACACGTATGCAACTACCCACTGAGACGCACTGCATGCGTCTTGCGGAAGAACATTGTAACCGGCGCTACTTCTCTCCGTTTAAGTCTATGGACGAGTCACCCAGGTACTTTGCCATACTACTCCGCAGCGTGGGTACCCGCCGGAATAAAATAATCCGAAAATAAACGCTTATTATACGTGTACCATGGTGATTCATTATAAGACAAAAACACGGCTTGAAATATTGATTCGTGATGTTCTCGCTCATTATAAACATAACGTAAACATTTTGCAAGATTTGAACAAAAAAGTTGCATCACAACACTTTTAACTGATTCTCACTCTGCGTGTGTTTCGCGCTGAATGACGGTGGGGCTAAGCGATGCAGGTACAGAGAAGTAGAAGAAGAGGATGACACCATTTGCTAAGCGGGGAGGTTTTGTTTTTTTACCTTATTATACATTTTAAACCACAAACTACAGAGTATGTTTTGAACATTATTTAACCTGGTCAAAGACGAACGAACATTTTAGAATAATTAAATTTCTTGCCCCAAGTTTTAGGGATGCTGAGCTCCTTTTTAGGGGTGCTGAAGCACCCCTAAAAAGAGGCTAGCCTCGCCCATGCGTTTGGTTATTATCGATTAGGAGGGCTTTTGCTGCGTCTGACGGGAGTTCAATACTTGCTGCGATCAGACAGTTAAGCCCCCGCTGGTATATACGTGAAGACTTTTAGCTAGTACAAATTGGAAGGGCTCTCGTAACATCGGATGGGAGTTCAATACTCACTGCGATTATATGGGTTAGACGACAATTGAACGAGTTAGATTTAGTATAGCTGATAAAGGTTTGGTGCGCTTTTTTATGTGGAGCGGTTAGATCTGATATAGCTTTTGAAAGCTTTGGATGACCAACGACCAGAAGCTTGGATCTGTTGCTGCGATAGTCCTTTTTGGGTGGCTGTGGTTGTGACACCTATGCGAAAAGAGTGTCCAGAAAGGATTGAGGTGATTGAGTCAGGACTCGATTTTAAATGTTTTTGAAACCAAAAAACGCGTGACTGGTTGGTTTAAATCATTTTTGAAAACCTGCGGGAACAAAGAAACATCACTGCTGCGGCAGTGGAGAAAATTTTCCTGGAAAACAGAGCTCCTGCGGAGCATAGGAAACATCACAGCAGCATAGGAAATGTCACGGCCGGGGGGGACCCAAGGTAGCTAACAGGCCACGCCCCTCTCTACTTTCCACCTCGAGGAGGTTCCCAAGATCACCCCAATGACCAGACAGACGAGTATACTACAGTTAAAAGGTATCTTTATTAAATATTTAAAAGGTAAGGGAAAAAGGGGAGGGGCAGCTTAAAAACAATCTTCTTTTCGCCTCCAGGGCGAGTTGGACCAGGGGACGGGGGCCAGGAGTCTCCTTCTGTGGTGTTTTTGAACTCGTGGCGCCCTCCGCTTCCTCCTGGAGGCAAAATAAGGAAAACACAATTAACGTTGGTCCAGCACCGAGTCACAACTTATCTGACCGTTGTTTCTGTCTCTCTCGCCCTCAGGTCACTCTGTCTTGACCTCACTGGACGCAGGGGATCCACCACAAGGCACGGCTGCAGACACAGGTAAGTTACACTCTGTACAGGTAGGTTACTCACACTACTGGACCTTTAATATACTCCAAAGCATCCGTGGAGACAGAGGTAAAGGGTTTCTCACTACTGACACTGCTTGGTCCTCTTCGAGGCGTTGCTGTAAACACAGGTAAGAGATATACTGCACAGGTAGGTTACTCACACTACTGGACCTTTAATATACTCCAAAGCATCCGTGGAGACAGAGGTAAAGGGTTTCTCATTACTGACACTGCTTGGTCCTCTTCGAGGCGTTGCTGTAAACACAGGTAAGTGATATACTGCACAGGTAGGTTACTCACACTACTGGACCTTTAATATACTCCAAAGCATCCGTGGAGACAGAGGTAAAGGGTTTCTCACTACTGACACTGCTTGGTTCTCTTCGAGGCGTTGCTGTAAACACAGGTAAGAGATATACTGCACAGGTAGGTTACTCACACTACTGGACCTTTAATATACTCCAAAGCATCCGTGGAGACAGAGGTAAAGGGTTTCTCACTACTGACACTGCTTGGTCCTCTTCGAGGCGTTGCTGTAAACACAGGTAAGCGATATACTGCACAGGTAGGTTACTCACACTACTGGACCTTTAATATACTCCAAAGCATCCGTGGAGACAGAGGTAAAGGGTTTCTCACTACTGACACTGCTTGGTCCTCTTCGAGGCGTTGCTGTAAACACAGGTAAGTGATATACTGCACAGGTAGGTTACTCACACTACTGGACCTTTAATATACTCCAAAGCATCCGTGGAGACAGAGGTAAAGGGTTTCTCATTACTGACACTGCTTGGTCCTCTTCGAGGCATTGCTGTAAACACAGGTAAGTGATATACTGCACGGGTAGGTTACTCACACTACTGGACCTTTAATATACTCCAAAGCATCCGTGGAGACAGAGGTAAAGGGTTTCTCACTACTGACACTGCTTGGTCCTCTTCGAGGCGTTGCTGTAAACACAGGTAAGAGATATACTGCACAGGTAGGATACTCACACTACTGGACCTTTAATATACTCCAAAGCATCCGTGGAGACAGAGGTAAAGGGTTTCTCACTACTGACACTGCTTGGTCCTCTTCGAGGCGTTGCTGTAAACACAGGTAAGCGATATACTGCACAGGTAGGTTACTCACACTACTGGACCTTTAATATACTCCAAAGCATCCGTGGAGACAGAGGTAAAGAGTTTCTCACTACTGACACTGCTTGGTCCTCTTCGAGGCGTTGCTGTAAACACAGGTAAGAGATATACTGCACAGGTAGGTTACTCACACTACTGGACCTTTAATATACTCCAAAGCATCCGTGGAGACAGAGGTAAAGGGTTTCTCACTACTGACACTGCTTGGTCCTCTTCGAGGCGTTGCTGTAAACACAGGTAAGAGATATACTGCACAGGTAGGTTACTCACACTACTGGACCTTTAATATACTCCAAAGCATCCGTGGAGACAGAGGTAAAGGGTTTCTCACTACTGACACTGCTTGGTCCTCTTCGAGGCGTTGCTGTAAACACAGGTAAGTGATATACTGCACAGGTAGGTTACTCACACTACTGGACCTTTAATACAGTTTCTCCCCTCTGGCTCAGGCCTCAACATGCTATTTTCTTCGCACAATCTGCACAGGGCCTGGGCGGCTTCGTTTACTGTCAATACAGCACACACACAGCAAGCTTAGTGAAACACACGGTAAAAGCCACACTCACCACAGCACTCTGCACACGCACTCCACGAGAAGTTTAAGGCTTGGCCGCCTAGGTCTTGGCTGCTCGAGAGGCGGGTTGGGCGTTGTATACGCCAGAGAAAGAGAAAAGATTTCACAGGTAAATATATTCACAACGCCCCTCTATGTCTTCCGGTTACTTCTTCGGCTCGCCTACGCATTCAACCTCCGCAGGGCCGGTAACCTTCAACACCCCCAAAAAAGATAATAGTAACTCCTCTTCTGGATAACACAGAACGTTTCGTTGTGATTGTTTACTCACGCTTGGTTGTCCAACCGATTTCCCAATATACATCCACCAGCGTCGTGTTTGCTTCTCCACATCCAAATCACATGATAACTTCCTTATTCCAACGTCTCCAACCTCTCGTCTTCCCTGAGGGATAAGTGTGAGTTAACCCAGCCGATCTCCACCGTAACAACGAGCACAAGCAACGTATGCACAAAGTGCCACCAACAACAACATCTGACACCTTCAAAGCTCTTTATATCCTCACCCTTCTCTCCTCTTCAGCCTATCAGCGATCGCTGTGTTGATCGCTCTCACCTGAACGATATCAGGCTTGATTTAGAGTTTTGGGGAAGCCCCGGGAATCCCGGTGTTTTGCCTCAGTCGTCCTGACGGAACCATCGCCGGGCGGAACCGATCTTACACACTTTTGGTTCCGCCCTCACAGATCGTCACTTGGTGACAGAAACATCACGGCTGTGGCGGTGGAGACAATTTTAAAGAAACAAAGCTCCTGCAGGAGCATAGGAAACATCACCACTGTGGCAGTGGAAAAACTGAGCTTCTTCGGGTGCAGGGAAAACATTGTTGCAGCAATAGAAAAATTATTTAGAGAAACTGGGCTCCTGCAGGAGCGGTTCAGTCCAAATTTAAACTGGCCTGCTTGTTAAAGATGGCTCTAAAAGTTTAGGAAAGGTGGATATCAACCATTGGAGTACTCATATGAGCAATATGTTGTAGGGAAGCGGCCGCGATAATATCTTGTCCTTCACATGATGAGGTACAGAATATTGAGTTACTGCCTTTGGGCAGACCATATAGCTGGCTGTGTGTAAATGTATTGCTTTAACACTTGTAACATGTCTTAACGAAAACCCTGTTTACTATATAAGGCTACTGGCTGTTATCATGCAATTTTTTGACACATTTTATGTTAACTCTTTCATCGCCATTGACGAGATATCTCGTCAATTAAGAGAAAACGCTTCCCCGCCAATGACGAGATTTTCCGTCTTTCCGCAATACCGCTATTATCCACCAGGTGGCGCAACTTCCGCAACTTTTTAAACCCGGAAGTATTTCCCTATAGCAAGCGCCTGCATGTCCGTGTCTGTTTTAAAGATCGCTCTGAATGCGATCTCTATGAAAAGTCCGTCACAAAAATGGAATTATCTCTGCTTTTTGATTAAAATGTGGTGTTTTTGCAGGAACCTACCCATATTTAAAAGCTGATTACAAAAGAACCACTGAGGGTAGGATGAAACTTTTTTTTTTTTTTTTTGAAAGCAGAGGGTCTGTTCTTTCATTTGGTATATTGTATGTTTATATATTTAAAGAAAAACATTTTCTGGAAGGCATTAAACTTTGGTGAAAATCATGAAAAACGCTGGCGCTGGCTGGCAACTTTTTAAAAAAACGCTGGCGGTGAAAGAGTTAATGTTAAATAAACTTACATTTCGCCCTTCAGTCATCTTCTCGGTTTATGCATAACCCAGCGCATATACATCTGTAAGATGTCTGGTAAAGATCTGGAGATCTGAAATACATCTGGTGAAAAGAGCATCTTAGAAAGAGCTGTTTTACATACATTCTAAATTAAAAATGTCTTGCAGACGTCTTTAATATGTCTATATGACATCTCAGTCGACTCAGAAACGTCTCAGAGACGTATTGCAGTTGAGCAAACAATCAAAATAATGCATCTTGCAGATGTAAACGCATACATCAAATAGGCATCTCCGAGATGTATGTGTGCTATCAGGGAATGTTATCGGCATGAAAGCTTACTAATGTCGAACATTTACTATTAGGTACATACATGCTCAGTCTGTATGGTAAATACAGATTACGCACCGGAATATTATCTTATTTCTATTCAGAGGGGCTGGTGAGCAGGTCTGAAAGCGAGTAACTTGTGGATCATAACTGTTTGGAGACATCAATGTTTACACAATTCAGTCCGATTTGGAGTACTGTTTTAACTTGTTTGCCTAAACGTACCAGTTTAAGAGAATGATTCATTCACAAACTAAAAAGACATCATTAATTGTCACGAATAGTATTTTGGGACGGGAGGCTTTTCAACGTTTAAACAGTGCTTGAGGCCAGGCAATGAATACTGATGGTAAAACGAAGCTTCGAATCCAATTGCTTCAAAAATTATTCACTGTATCGAAGCAATGGAAAAACCTAGATATGGCGCCACCTGCTGGTAAAAACATTGTAAAAGCAACAAGATCTCAGTTCAAACATTTACACTTTATACAGCTGCACCAAGCGGAGGCAAACTCTTGCTTGGGGGGCAAGAAAATGGAAGACGGGAGCTGAGGAAGGAAATAGGGCATCTGGGCTTCTGCCGGTAGTGTAGGCAGCCTCGCACTACAGTTTTCAGTCAAGCCACAGACAGAGGACAGGATTAGAAGGAGAAGCCTGTGCCGCTAATGGAGCAATGCTCACGCTTGGGGAGCCGAAAAAGGGAAATGTGTGTCAGAAATTGCGTAACCGAAGTGAGCAAGAGTTTAATCCAGAACAAAAATGAAGCTTTTAAGACGTTGTCTGTATGAGGTAAAAACACCAAGTCTAATGACAAGAGTCTGCATTTATCTGCCTTTATGCATATATTACACAAGATGCTTTCAGATGCACTCTCATGAGTTTAATTCAATTCAGATTTTTACATGTTTGTTGCTATTTTAATCGCAATAGTATTTTCTGATTTGATTTGTTCATATTTGCCTGTTCAGCACAAACTTTGCGTGTTTCACTTATTCATACGAAATGAGAGCGAGGGAATATGAAATGGAAGCCTTAAATTTCATCAAAGTCCAGACATTAATGAAGATATTCCTCACGTGTGTGTTTATAATCCAAACATGTGGTGAAGTCTTAAAATCTGATAAACTTTACATTTGTTTATTATTGTTGGAACTGTTCGTCTGCTCATTACCATGTGAACAGTGTGTACCGCCTGTGGGTGTGACCGCATTAAAGATAATGAAGTCAGCCAGGAAAAACGGTACTTTCTTTACTTCAATGCAGATTGTATAAACAGGCAGTATTTGTTTTCGATTTAAATTAGCTTGTTTAAGAGTAGATATTTCAGGCTTTCTTTTGATATGTGTATCATGTTTGTGTGATGAGTATTCACAGAGTTTCAATTGATTTTTGTAACGTGTTTTGAGAGACAGCTGGCGGAGACAGAAATGTCTGAATGCGCACCCTGTTTATTTTCTTTATTTGACAAAAACACAAAGATCTGTTGTTATTGTGAATGTACACAAATTAAAGAAGACCCTTCACAAAGTGTATGATTATTAATGATGGAGTATATAAGAAAACACGTCAAAACGTGGCGCCACGTTTTTGGACCCCAGGGAGTTAATATGGATGCGTATCTGGCCATTACATGCCATTTTGTAGATGACAAGGATAAGCTTGCCACAGTACTTCTGAGGTTTACGGTCATTTCCGAAAGCTCACACTGCGGAGAACCTTGCAGAGGCCAAGATGTTTGCTCTGTGAAGAATGGGGTATACAGAGCAAAATAAAATCCCTGGTGACTGATGCTGCTTCAAATATGATAGCCACTGCCAACAACTTTTAGATTAGACATGTTATATGCATTGCACATGCCTTGAATTTGGTGGTCAAGAAGTCTCTTGATGCAATTTCTGGTCTGGAAGATGTCAGAACAAGAGCATGGAGGATGGTGACTTACTTTAAGACCAGTACCATGGCAAAAGAGCGGCTCAGAGAGAAACAGGAAGAAATGGCACGTCCAGTGATGAAGCGGATTCTTGAAGTTGATGCACCCTGGAACAGTAACTATTTAATGCTTCAGCGTATATATGAAGAGAGAGAACCAGTGGGTGCGGCACTGGCTACACTGAGAACTGATGTGGCTCCTCTGACATCAGAAGAATATCATGCAATATCTGAGTGCATGAAAGTTCTAGCCCCATTCCAGGTGGCCACAGTTAAACTTTCTGAGGAGAAGAGAGTATTTGGCTCTAAGGTCATTCCCATGATGAAAATGTTGCGATACACAATTAATGAAACCCTCAAAACCATTTCCAATGACACTGCAATCCAGCTGGGACTGAATATGTCAAGAAGATTAGCAGATACATTTTCAGGTCTTGAATCAACAAGTGTTTTGACACTAGCTACACTACTAGATCCAAGATTTAAAACATTTGGGTTTCATAATCATCTACAGGCCCAGACGGCAATTGAACGACTGAAATCTGAATGCACAGCATTAATCAGAGACACTGCTCATCAAACCTCTAGCCACTCAGCACAGCCAGATACAGCACAGAATCTTGAAACTACAGGTCAATGTAAAGTAAAAATCCAAGTTGGTTTTGTTTAAATTTCTCTTTGAGATAAGTTGAACCTTTGGAACTGCTGGACACCGATGCAAGTAATGCATGAAGGAACAAAAGTGCAACGTCAGATGCAACCAAAGAGGTCCAGCACTACATGACCGATCCACCACTGCAGCTTTTTGCTGACCCTCTTGCCCTCAAAAATGGCAGTAAAACGGACTATTATCCGCTTAAATTTAATTTAGTTGGCCTAAACAGTGACCCTAACAACTTGCCAAACAACTAGTAGTCTGTGCCCAGACATTGCTTTTCCTGACACATATGTTTGTCTTGCCTAACACTATTAAACATACCACCTTTGTAGAACACAAGGCTCATCATAATGGATGTTTTTTAATGAAGGCTATTATTACCCTATCCACTTGCACTAAGGTCCCTACCATAGTTTTGATGCCATGGTCATTGTCGGTCTCTCTAGACAGCTGCCATAGCATCAGAAGAGCTAACTTTTTGTGTTAACTCCTCAAACGGACCGCGACCAGTCACTATTTTCTCCAGCAGTCCCCACTGGTGAGCCGTGAAATTATCAGGGAGTTCATATTCGGACACAAAAATTCCCAGAGCCCGTTTCTGCTCAATCGTAGAATGTAAAATGTACAATTTCAGCGGGTCTGTACGTCTTGCTGTAGTCATTTTGTAGGCTGACCGATCTCTAACTGAATGTCTTTGAGGCGGGAGTAGGCTAGAGGAGAATGTTTAAAATGGCTGATGATTTTGCATCCGATAGCCAATGCATCAGCAACACTTCTCTGTGACAAAAGGTCCTTGTGGACCACCAGCTGGAGAGTGTGAGCGGCACAAGGTAGGCTGGGGAGTCCAGCATCATTCATTCCATGAATCATATTTTTAGCGTTGTCTCATAGCACAAAGTGGACAGAGGATTTCGGATTGCACCAGGTCTGAAGCCTCCCAACTAATCCACGTGCTATGGCTTGGCTGATGTGCGAGCCCCGGAATGGCTTTGCTTGTAAGGTAGCTTGGCGGAAAGTAAAGTTGTCATCAAGCCATTGTACAGTTAAACAGAACAGAGACGTTGTGCAGACACTGTTTGACCAAATATCTGTTGTAAAACTAAAAGCAGAAACATCACGCAATAGGCGCAATAGAATCAATGTTTTTTATGGAATAAGACAAGGATGCAGTGTTGCCAGATATAGTTGATGGTTTCCAGCCCAAAACTGTTCCAAAACCCGCCCAAACGCACAAAAAAATGCCCAAAATATTTAAATCAACATTTTGGTTTAGTTTGATCAGCATTTAGTTATTTTAACTTCAAAAATTAATGCACCATACTATAGCTAGCGACACCAGAACAGAACCACACACTGAAATGACATAACTTGTTCACAACAGCTACATTATGCCCCCTCGCCCACACGCACAATGCACTTTTACAGCATATATTTGAGTGGGTTTATGATTTATTCAAATACCCAATTCGTTAATAACAATTTCAACAATGTCTGTTTTTTATCTATTTATATGATTATTAATAATGTATTTTTACTCCTGATAAATAGGTGTGTGTGAGAGAGAGATCGTATATAGGCTTACCTTATGCAGTAAATGCAGAGCAATAATAGGCTGTTGGTTGAACTTGCAAGGATGCTGAAGAACACTATTAACATCTGAACTTTTCAGATTTATGTACAGTCTGGCTGAAGTTCATGGTGCCGGAATTGACTTAATGACAGCCGAACATTTGGTTTTGTTCACCTGAAATGCTCCGATAATTCCTCCACAGCTCAAACACGTGTAATTGATGTCCGTTTCTCAATACGGCTGCAGCCTGTGGAGGTCGCATACGACATCAAGCCTGGTTTATTTTATTTAACTGACCGTTACATTCGCAAGTTATGAGCATATTACAACAATTTACTATTAACTAAGAATAAAACTCAACTTTATAATGTTAATATTCTGAAACAAGACAGTTTTGATGACATAAATGCGACCTCTGGAGGCTGCAGCATTCGCATTGAGACACGGCTGATGTGTGACAAGCAACGTATACGTTGCAATCCGGAGTCCGTGTTGCAGAATTTGCAGTGCTATTTTCCGAGTTTAAAAGGCATTATCCATTGCTTCAGGGCCGGGTCACTCTCCAACTCCTATCTGTAACTTTTTATATATTTTCCCACTTCGACATCTTGATTTCCCACTGAGACGGAGGCTGTGTCCCAATTCAAGGGGTGCGACCTTATAAGCATGCAACCTTAAAAGGTGAGCACTCGGTCTTTCAATGTGGCAGCCTCAGAAATTTGCGAAGAGAATTATATGCAGCCATTGCAGATACGCAATGACTCTTGGGATATCCTCGGCTGTTAAGGATCCATTCTTTCTATCCTTAACAGCGCGAAAAAATAATGGGCTTCATTCATCCTTTGAATTGGGACGGTCTTACTAGCTTCAAGTCGCGCTGCTGTGATGCAATCGGTCTTAAAATACGTCCTTAGAAGGTCGCAGCCTTTGAATTGGGACACAGCTTGAGAGAGCTGGCTGGCTGCTATCACTTGTGATTGGCTAAACGCGGACTCGTCATCGGCGTGGCATCAACACAAACACATGCAGTGGGCGTTTAGTAACGTCAGATGAAATACATACAAACTTGGGTTTTTGCTAAATAATTAGCCTATAAAATGCACGTATCAAACCCGCCCAACTGATCCCAAACCAGCCCAATTTTTGCACACCCGCCCAAGCCATTTTTTACCCGCACAATCAAATTCAAAACCGCCCAGTTGGGGGAACCCGCCCAATCTGCCCAATCTGGCAACACTGCAAGGATGCCCAATTTCACCAAAATTATTCAATATTTGTACGCAGCTTTTGTCCTATTATGTAGTAAAAAAAAATCACATCTTGTTAAGGATTATAATAAATGGGGGGTTGATAACAAATGATTTTGAATCTTTGGTTGGAGTTTTTAGAGTTAACTGGTTAAAACCTTTTTTAGATAAACCTGATTCTCTATGGTATCATATTCAGGAATGGGCAATATTTTAAAAACATGTATTTAAAATACGTATTTGAAATACAAAATAGTATTTAGTATTTTGTATTTTAAAGCCTTTGAAAAAAATGAAATGTAATTTGTATTTAAATACATTTAAGATGAGTATTTTTGTATTTTTAAAATACTCAAAATACTTTGAGCCAGTCAACCAGTCATGGTGCTGCTTTCATGCATCAACTAGTTCAGACCAGACACCAGAGTTCAGGTAAGCAAATATATCTGTGCAGCTTTTAGTGGGCAATCATTGAAATGTTGGAGTGGGAAAAAAGCAAGAGCGATTGAATTATTGGGTGTGATGTGATTTGTGTTATTATAACTGTCGCGAAAGGAAATTCAAATTCACACTTGCACGTTGGCAGGCAGTTGCACGTTGCACGACTGAGACAGAGTGTGGAACGCTGACAAACAGGCCTACACTTTTGACCTAAAGGAAAACCACCATTTTTTATGTTCTTACCTCAACTTAGACAAATTAATACATAACTATCTATTTTCAATGCATGGAGGAAGAGAACCGATTTTGCAGCATTTCGACCTCAGCGCGCAGTAACATCTTCACAGGAGTAATGATGTTACTGCGCCAGAGGTTGAAGTGCTGCAAACTAAGTGCTCTTCCGCCATACAATATAGTTCTCATTTTTTATTCACTTAAAAATCACATTTTATTTTGTGCCACCATACTTACTTGTGTAACTATGTAACAGTCTTTAAATAGGGAAAACATGGAAGTGTTTTGTGGCTTCTATGCAAAGATGAAGTGCACATATTGAAAAAAGATAGGTATGTATTCATTCATCTAAGTTGAGGTAAGAACATAGTAAAATATTGAAAAACGGTGGTGTTTTCCTTGAAAGTCCCTTTCACACGTGACGCGGCAAGTGGTGGAATCAGCACACAGTTGCTGATTTCTTTTTAGCTTTGTGCAGTTGAAGCCTTGTTTACACTTTTGCAATTCGCATGGCTCTACTCTACGGCGTGAACCTGCGGGCTCCTCAGTAAACCTAAAAGGCTTATATGCTTGATGTCCTCTCCGTTGTATAATTCTGTGAAAGGACAGAGGGCGACTTGTGAGTAATTTTTCTCAGAACCATCAAAAAGCAGCAATGAGAGGAATTAGTTTGCCGAATAATTTGTCTCGTGAGACGTTTGTAAATGCATGGATTTCTTAACATATAAACTGATTAGGTTGTGGGTCATTTTGACGACACATGAAAAAGTTTTTATGATGTTTTTATAAAACATCACTTTACTTGAAGGGGTGTTCATAAGGCTGACATGACACATTCATAATCATGACATGACACGTGTCATTAATATGAAGAAGATTTTATGGATGTTTATGACAACTGACATTAAAGGCGGAGTCCATGATGTTTGAAAGCCAATGTTGATATTTGAAATCACCTAAACAAACACGCCGCTACCCCAATAGAATCTGGACCTTCTGTTGATAGACCCGCCCCACACATACGCAACACGGCATTTGATTTGATTTGATTGGCTATAAGTGTGTTTTGGTAGTCGGCCCGTCTTCTTTTCCAAAGCGTTTTTCAAACATCGTGGACTCCGCCTTTAAGTGTCATTTGTTCAATTATTTCATTTTTATTGCAAAGATGACATTGTTTGAGATGTCTTTGTTATGACAACTTGACATTAACCAAGACAACATAACTGATCACTTTTTACCAGTGATACAAATTGAATTTGTCATTAAGATGTCATTAAGTGTTAATACTCTGTTAAATAGTTTTATAACAGCATCATGAATATTCTTCAGTTCATAATGTTTATTTGACCGAGTATTAATAATATTTGACATAGTATTAACACTTAATGCCATTTAAATCACAGTTTAATGTAATGTTAACCCACAAAGCTAGGTAGTTTGTTAAGTTTGATAATTACTGTTTATGATTTATAACAAGTTGTGTTGTATTGGTTTGTGTGTCGGGTTGTCATAACAAAGATATCTCAAACAATGTCATCTTTGCATTAAAAATAACATAATTGAGTAAATGACACTTAATGGCATTTGTCATAAATGTGCATAAAATCTTCATGTTCATGACACGTGTCATGTTATGATTATGAAGGTGTCATGTCAGTCTTATGCACACCCCTTCAAGTAAAGTGTTACCAACTTTTTTTTCCAGTTTTTTTTTACAGGGCAGGGGAAAGCAAAAGGTACGTAAAATAAAATGAAAGTTTCTAAGCAGTTGCACACATCTAAATGCTTTTTGGCATTCAGAGATACTTGCACTGAATCACCAATTTCACATGTATTTTGTGTATTTTCAAAATACAAAAACTGTATTTGTATTTAAATACATTTTTCCTCACAGTATTTTGTATTTGTTTTTAAATACATTTTTCAACACAGTATTTTGTATTTGTATTTGAAGTACATTTCCATGTATTTATGCCCATCTCTGAATTATATTCCCAAAAATATTTTTGATAAAGTGGGAGGCTTAGAAATAAAGTGCGATTTCGAGGTATCCAAATTGCCTGTTAAACTGTCTGAATATCATAACAAGTTCTTCAATCCTGGAAGATGGCATAATTTTACACCACATGGCTCCACCTTGTGGAACAGTAAAGTAGAAAAACACTTTTTTTCAGAAATTGGTTTGAAAAGGGAATCATTTTCATCACATATATATTAGATGAACAAGGTCATTTTCTTAGGTTTACGTATTTTAAAACGAAATTTAATATACAAAGTTCAATAAGGGATTATAATAAGGTATGTAAAGCAATACCTATTTACATTTTTCCAAAAGTCAAATAAATTTGCCTAAACTGCAATTAAAATAAATTCCCCTAAATATCAAAAAATGTAACAATAATTGTATTAACAAAATATTCAAAGGTAAACTATTTCATGGTTTTGACCAAAATATAAAAATAAGGCATTATGACGACAAAATAACAAAATCATACATCCAATTCACAAAATGGCCTATACCTCCTAAAATCAAAGAAATGCAATTAAAAATTATAAATGGATATTACCCAGCAGCAGCAATCCTTAAAAAGATATTTGGTTTTGAAGTGGAGCCATGTGTGTTCTGTTCCCAGGAAGATGAAACTATTGAACATTTGTTTTTTTCTTGTTCAGTGATTAAAAAAATTCTGGAAAGATGTCATGAATTAGCTGGAAACAAAAATGGGGAGAATTACACAATTAAAGTAAAAAGCAAATTCTCTTTGATAGTGAAAATCTTCCGAAAATTTTTTTTAGAATTTACAATATCATAAAATTAAATACCATAATGCAAATGTTGAAAATGTGTTCTATTTAACTGTGTTCAACTATGTTCTACACTTAAGTCTCCCAGCAAGAGATTTTGTAAATTATGTTTTGTAAAGACATGTACTATAAATAAATAAAAGTCGATCACACAACTAGGCTACTTCTTCCATTTTAGACGCGTTTTTCACGCTATGCTTTGCCACTCAGTGGACGTAACCGCAGTCACTTTCGCCGAAGGTGACGTCATGTGCATACCATCAGGCTTCCTTTAATTTGCCATCTGCTAAGGCTGACGTTCGATTGTGTTTTCAATAGAAATGATTGATGGCATACACGTGACGTCACCTACGGTGAAAGTGACTGCGGTTACGCCCACTGAGTGTCAAAAGACAGCGGCAGCCTTTAAGTACAGTAAGAAATCAGCGGAAACACGGGGAAAACACGTCTAAATGGGAAAAAGCTGTTGTGCGATAGACTCTACTAATAGATTAACAAGAATTCGCAGCTGTCGTTTTACAGACTGCCAAAAAACACCGAAAGGAGAAGTAAATTGATCGTTCATGCCAACGTCCACAGACCACAGTTGGGTTGATAAGTTGCTAGGGTCACTATCAAGCAGAGGTTTTAAGTATTTTCTCAAGTATTTGTATTTTATCCGTGTTTTCTTTGGAAAAAATACATTCCAAAGCATATTATCATAATTTTTACTCTCTTATATTTCATAAATACAAGTTTTTGTTTAATTTAACATTTACTCAAGTAAAAATACACAATTTTATGTAATTAGGTATTAAATACATTTATTATGCAATATAAAGAATAGCCTACTATGATTCTATGCTTAAGAGTAAGTAATTAAGTAAAATTTTTCCCAAGACAAACATCATAAGCACAGATGCTTGGAAAATGTAACTAATGTAAGTATTGTCCACTTCTGCTATCAAGTCCAACTAAATTTAAGCTGATAAAAGTCAGTTTTACTGGCGTTTTTCGCAGCAGCCGCTATGATAACCAGCCATTTTGTTGAATCATTTGCCACTCAACAGGGCGAGTTCCTGTGTGGTCAGGTGGAAAAGTGACTTCAATGCATAACCTCTATATTAAAATACTTCTTTCATCCAGAGGAGGGCGCCACGCCTCTGCCAGCTGTGTCACCCGTTTCACCAAAACAAACACACGCCCTTCGCGCAAGACGCTTTAATCGATCTCAGCGCCTATGATTGGACTAGCGTGTGATTGCTCTGGTCTGTGGAATGTGTGTGTGTGTCATTTTTACAGTTTCTTCCCAGCTCTGTTTCCCTGTTGTTGTGCTATTGTCGCTGGATTATAAGCACGCGACGATCAGATTCGCAGGTTCGTGTGATATATATCCTACTAGAGAAAAGTACGTGTGGTTTTGTGAGGAGCAGAGGACAATGGAAATGTCTACTGGTAAGATAACGCTTAAGCCAATCTTCATCATCATCATCATCATCTTGTGTCGTTGCTATGAGCCGCATCCCTGTCTCGAGACAGACAAGTATCATAGCAACCGTATATCTTATGTGTCTGATGATGTTTTATATCATCTGAACGCCATTTTTACACTGATGACCGGAAATAATAGGTTGCGGACTGTGACGGGCAGATTACATTTAACGTACTGTGAATATCAGAAGCTAAATCAGTGATACTTTGCACAAACTCTAAATCATGATTCGATTCCGTTTTATACAAAATTTTTTTAAATGCCATGTCATTGCAATGGCACTAAACAGGAGATCACATGATTAAACGGCTTAACGCAAATATTTCTTTCTACTGGTCGGGCCAGTGCTTCAGGTTTTTAAAAAATGGCAAAAATTTATCTGGCCCCACCAAAAAAGAAAACAATTCTGTGTCACACATTTATAATAATAATTCAGAAGTCAAATATAACTGTATAAACATACATTTTATTCATCGGTTGTTACGACAAGTGGCAATTTTAAATGGAAACTCTTAATTATGAAATTTCACAATACTCTCATCAGGGACAATAGTTTCAGATATATCAGGAAATGGAGCACAGGAATGGAGATCTCATATTAAATTAATCGTGTTAGGAAGATAATAAACCAATATTAATAAAGCAGTGTTATTAAAAACTCTGTCAGGGATATGGTCTCAGATATATCAGCATTAAACTGCACAAAAACTGAGAATTCATATTAAAGGAATCTTGTTGCAAGAAAATTAACTAACCCTTACTAAAACTGTGTTATCAAATAGAACATTTTAAACAGTGTTGTTTGGATAGCCAATGGTCTAGATCAGTGCTTCCCAATTCCAGTCCTCAGCCCCCCCTCCCAGAATATTTTAGATGTCTCCTTATATGAAACACCTGATTTCACTCATCAGGCTCCTTAATTAACACACTAACGAGCTGATAAACTGAATCAGGTGTTTTTATATATGGAGACATCTAAGGCTATGTTTACACGTGGGCGGCTATTTTCATAAACGGACATTTCAACCTCTCCCGGTTTCAAAAATAATATCGTGCACACATGTCAGTTTTCAGAAAAGTGTTTATTTACACGTACCCGTGCATATATGCCATCCAGAGAAGCTCAAGCCCACGTAAGCCAATCACCGGCCACGCTGTTGGTGACGTGAACTGGTTCTTCATGTTGGAGTGAGGAGTTGTTGCAGTAGGTGATCGATGACGTCAAAGTACTGCGAGAGCGAGTTGAGGAATCACGCGTAGAGGTCTACTTTCGAATCGCTCTCGCGGTACTTTGACATCATCCGTCTGTCGGTTCTTGCAGCGCCGCATGAAGTCAAACACGTGTAAAATTGCTGACCTCCGAGCACTCGTCTCTGCTCCTCGACATAATGGAGCAGCTGTATTTGCAAATACAAACAAATGAAACGAGTTTGCACGAACATAAATGTGATATTGGAAGCATTCAGAGTAGCAGTCACATGTAAACATGGGTCACACTTTTGACGTAGGTGCGAGCTCTGGCGCATCCTCTGTGACGTTGCCTGCTTAAACATCCATTTGTCTCAGTTTACATGCAACCAAAGATTTTCAAGATCTCCACTCTGGCCGGAGTTTTTAGAAACAATCGGTTTCAGAGGCGAGTTCTCCGTTTGCGTGTAAACGAGGGGCACAAAGGTAAAAGGTAAATCTCTCATTTTTTAAAAATAAACAGAGCCTAAAATGTTTTAGATTTCTCCATAAGGGGGGCCATGGGGGGGATGACTGGAAATGAGAACCACTGGTCTAGATCAGTGTTTCACAATCCTGGTCCTCGAGGCCCCCCTCTCAGAAAGTTTTAGATGTCTCCTTATTTAACACACCTGATTTAACTCATGAGCTTGTTAGGGAGACATGTTTACCATTTTGGAAGGAGGCTGATAAGTTGAACCAGGTGTTTTAAATAAGGAGACATCTAAAACTTTTTGGGAGGGGGTGCTCAAGGAACAAGATTGGGGTAGCACTGGTCTAGATCAAAAGATCAGAAATATTGTCTCTATTCTAAAGCGATACCCTCTGAGAGGGCCACCTTTCAGCTATCTTTTTGCCATTAAAACCATCCAACTCAGGTCCTTTAGTACCAACAAAGAAAATTTTGAGTAGCGATGTTCATAATGACCGGTTAACCTTTAACCGAAGCTAAGTATTTATGATAGATTAATGCTATCAGTTTAAGAAATATAAGTTGTTTAACACACAGTGTGTGTTGACACATGCCTACAGACATTTCGCCACTTTGCTATCCTTAATTTGTTTATGTTCTGTAAATGAGGCTAATCACAAAAAGAAAGAAGAGACGCCAACAAAACTGTGTCCTGCTTAAGAATTGGCCACTGTGTTAGATGAATCAGAGATAGTAAACCTCTGGACTGATCGCATGCTCTTTGATAATGAAATGTTGCGTGAAAATTTGATAATGTATGAATCCTGGTTCTATTGTTGACCTTTTGCTGTTGTTTGCACGTTCAAATGAAATAAAATGTTTGTATTGTTTTTACCGAGTCACAGACCGTCAACTGTACTTTTACATTGGAACTACTAGATAATAGTTCTGAAGGCTGCAGCCGCTGGAGGTCGCATTTCTAAGCTGTGCATCATAATTCTTCTTGTTTTTATTTTATTTAATATGGACATAGCAATAACATTGGACGAACCAGATGCATTGTTTAAAGTGTTATAGCACATGTGCTAATTTTCAACACCTGTCCATAGGAGGCTTTTACAACAAAAAAAAAACTAAAACCAAATTGTATACTAAACAAGCACAATACACATGAGAACAACTTTGGCCCGATTTAAGCCACTGTTTGAGCTGTCTGATAAAGATGTTGATATTGTTCTGCAGTTTAAATCCAGTGGGGAGAGAGTTCCATAGTGTAGCCCCTCTGAAGGAGAAGCTAGACTGTCCAAAAGATGTTCTTAGCTTCGGGAGCACGCAATCGCCACTAGCTGAGTCTCTGGTGGAGGGTCTAAGAGAACCCTGACGCCTATCCATGAGGCTCGAAAACAGTGGTGACACACAATTGTTCAAACATTTAAAAGTCAATTTCAAAACACTATCATTTACAAACTTTTCTGAACCAATGTTGTTGCATCGTCACTTTCTCCGTCGCCACCAGGATTTTCCACAATGTCGTTTATCCTCTCTTTTTTTTGTGAAAATTGTCGCTCCAAATGACTGTGTTTAGGCCTGCCGCCTAGTTATACGTCATGCGAGTGACACCGGAACGCCGCAAATGAGATGAGAGAGGAGAGAAACGATCGGGTCTTATTGGTGAATGAATAGGGTTTGGTGGTTTTACACTGTATGAGTGTGTGCAAGTTTGACTGATATTACAGCATCTTGGATTGAAATTTAAATACGTGAACCCAGCAGCTGAATACAGGGAAATACTGTATATGCAAGTGAATCACCATTATTTTGAATGAAGATCGCATTTACAGTTAAGGTCAAAAGCCCCCCTTATGAAATTAGACAAAACTTTTGATTTCTCCATGGAAATGACCATTAACAAGTGTATTTGTGGATTTGTTTCCAAAATAACAAAGACAAAATATCCACCAAGTTTGATTAGGATATTTAATTGAAATAGTGAGTTGAAACAAGAAAGGGCAGAAAAGAAACATCCAAAATTATTAGCCCCCTGTTTAATAGTCAATAGTGTACCCTTTCTGAGCCACAACTGACAACCCTTTTAGAGTAGTTCTTTACTAGGTTGGAACAGGTCTCTTGAGGGATTTTAGCCCATTCTTCCATTGCAAATTGCTCTAGCTGGTCTAAATTACGTGGTTTCCGAGTATGGACATTCACATTGAGCACTCGCCACAGATTCTCAGTAGGATTGAGGTCTGGGCTCTGTGCGGGCCACTTCAGGACCTTGGTTTTGGTATCCTTCAGGAACTGTTGGACCAATTTTGATGTATGCTTTGGGTCATTGTCTTGTTGAAAGACCCAGCAAAGACCCAAGGCTAGACTACATATTATCCCTCAAAATGTCAACATAATTTTCTTTTTTCATGATGCTATGCACCCGAACAAGACTCCCTGTGCCTGAGGCAGCAAAACACCCCCACAGCATGATGCTCCCACCACCATGTTTAACTGTGGAAACTGTGTTCTTAGGGTTGAAGGCCTCCCCTTTTCTTCGCCAAACATAGGCAACATCCAAGTGCCCAAACCGTTCCAGTTTAGTCTCATCAGACCAAAGCACAGACTCCCAAAACTCATCTTTACCTTTCAAATGTTCACGGGCAAACCTTAGTATGGCTGTGATGTGCCGCTGTTTGAGTAAAGGGGTTCTTCTGGGACGATGGCCATGAAGCCCACCACGATGAAGAGCTCTCACAACTGTGTTCCTTGAAACATCAACTCCAGAAGAGGCCAGGTCAGCAACAATCATCTTGGCAGATGTCCGGGGCACCAGAGTTCTTGAAATCTTGCGCTTACGGCCACGCCCAGTTTTGTTTCTTACAAAATTTGTCTCCTTGTACCTGGCAATAATGTAACGTACAGCGGTTCTAGACACTGTGAAACGCTTGAAAATGGCAGTATGGCCTTCCCAAGATCTTCGGAATATTTAACATTGCAGAGGCCATTAGATGAGACTGACCAAATATGGTTATTATCTGATTAAGGGTGTACTTGCATTACAGTGTTTTCCATGTGGCGGGCCGCCACAGAATCAACACTGGCCGCCACAAATAGATTTTTCATGATTCCCATTTACATTTTAATTTTACTATTTGAAACGGCTTAATTCATTGCAGCGAGCGCTCTGCGCGCCTCCATTCTCCCTCTCTCGTTGTGTGCAGCACCTCAACAGCTCTCTCCCTACCTATGATGCGGCATGCCCGTGCACGTGTTCTGTAGTAACAGCAACCGTGTATTCTCTCATATTTCTGAATTTGCAACAAATTGTCTGCGCTATACGGGATATACAATAAAACTACCACTCGTATTTAAAATAAAAAAGTGCTCATAACACAACAACATTGATGAAAAGAGCAACATCAGTCCAGCCTCAATGTAAATGTATGATAATTTTTTCTGAAGATGTCCCGTTTTTAGCAGCAGTTAAAGAAAGAGCTGATTGGATTAAACAAAGAGTTACTGGGTCGTGGGTCGTTACTGGGTCCTGTTTAGTCACTATTTTATAGACAACAGAACAGAAACTATGTAAAAATAGCATTCAGTTGCGTAAAAACCTTTTAATGCACGTAGCAGGGTTGCGTGAATGTCCGAGCTGCACACATGACAGATCAACTAAGCAATATGATGACTTGTGAGAGGGCTGTCTGTAATCGCGCACCAAACGACTCTAAATCAAAACACAGACTTAACATTACGATGGGTTCCAGTGTTAAGAGAGAGCTTTACTTCCTGCTTTTTTAAAACAATCACATCTTAATGATGAAAGCGCGCCCGGGCTCGGATCGATAAAAGTACAGTGTGAGTGTGTGCGTCTGGGGGAGTGCGTCTGGGAGGGGTGACAATCGCGCTGGGGCATGGTTTGGTTTGGATAATGTGAGTGCACCCTAAATGTCTAGGAGGAGTTTGTTAAAGTACGAAGCCTTTAAAGGCACTCTAAGCGAATTGACGCATTTTAGACTATAAAACATTTTTTGTTACATACGGCAAACATCTCCTCACTATCTGCTTGCTGCCTGTCCGCTGATCAAACTGTAAAAAAACATGATCTCTGTAGACAGCTCAGGCTCGGCAATATCAACATAGTGGCCAAACCTAGCACAACAAAACATAACAAAGTGTTCCAGCCAATAAACGACAAGAAGGATTTGGGGGTGGGGGTTGTGCGCGTTCATGAAAGCACGGACGGGAGAGGGAGAGGGAGGGGGAGGCGTTAGCTACGCTCTGTTTGTTTGAAAACAGTTCAAACATCAACAGGAAGTGACGTCGCACATTATTCGCTTAGAGAGCCTTTAAGATAAAAAGATAAAATTTGCACAGAAATCTCAGCGAAAATTAAAAATGACTTCCTGTGGGGTTTAAAGCTTGGCTCCAAGAGACTTTATTGTAGGTCTTGTGGTGATTTATGATCCTACCGCAATTCGTATCTGTATGTTTAATGTAGCAGGGGGGCTGCTCTCTTGATATTTTATAGGTGGGGCTATCGAGCCATTTTTACAGGCCGACATCTGAAGCCTATGGCAGATTAAAATTTTCGTCACTTCTGACGCGTGTGCAGAGTTTCATGAGTTTTCGAGCATGTTTAGGCCCTCAAAAATGCTATTCATTTTGGAGAAGAAAAAAAGAAGAACTGAGCAAAAACAATAGGGCTTTGCACCCACGGTGCAGGCCATTCTGGCCTTCTCCTCGTTTTTTTAATAACCAAGTCAATATAAAAAAGCTCCAAGTAAACAAAAGTGATTGTCAGTTTATCCAGAAGTATGTGGCTTTAGTTAGAAGGTTAATGTGTGTTTTATAAGTGTAAGATGCTGCTATTGCTAATATTAGCTGTATCTGGTGCGTTGCAGGAGGACTTGTGCTGAGAGATTTTAACATGGCACATTCCTTCAGATTAATGCTGTGTTGAGGCAGATGTTTCATCATTTCCTCCCTTACACGAAATATCCTTACCACATGTATTGCATTTGGCAATACTACAGTCTTTTATTTTCACAAACTTTAACCAAACTTTTGAACATTTGCTGCAGTCAGTCATAGTGCAGAGTGTAATGAACTGCACATGTGCGTAATGGGATAAGGTTCTTGTGCAGGTCCTAGCAGATATGTTCAAGCCATTTTCCTTCATAAGAATTATGCTCTGGCACGGACTCAATTGTGTGTGGCTCATTACCTAATGCCATCTCCAGACCAGGGCTTGACATAGCCTGGGAGGTTGATGGTTCCGTGTCAGAGCATTGGTTATTTTTGGGTGGGTTAGGCCTTAATTTAAAGGCGGAGTCCACGATGTTTGAAAAACGCGTTGGAAAAGGAGACGGGCCGACTACCAAAACACACTTATAGCCAATCAAATCAAATCAAATGCCGGGTTGCGTATGTGTGGGGCGGGTCTATCAACAGAAGGTCCAGATTCTATTGGGGTAGGGGCGTGTTTGTTTAGGTGATTTCAAATATCAACATTGGCTTTCAAACATCATGGACTCCGCCTTTAACATTAACGAAAATGTTTTCAATTGTTCTTTTCATCTTCTCATCCGCTGCTACATCCACTCTGTTTATCTGCTGGGCCAAGATTTTTTTTCAGTCGTACCATGGAAAAATTAGGTTGCACTCTAAAGCCCTGATAAGCATTTACGACAATGTGTACACAAAATTCACTTCTTTCTCGTGTCTTTACCAGACACATACATACACACAAAGCAATCTCGGCATGTATTCTTGTAAAAAATGATGAATGTCCCTCCACACGGGATTCGCTCTTAAAGCGACAAGTAGCCCTTATTTTTTCAGCCTGTGACTGGAAAAACATTATGATCCAAACTCTGAGTCTTGTGTTGTGGAATGTTTACCTTGTTCAACACATGAAGTCATAAACCAATACAGTTCGAAATGATTTTAATATCTTGCAAAAGGCACTTTCGTCTGCACAATTCAGACTGCGCAGAGAAAAGGCAACCTTCAACTCTGGGCTCAAGCGTTTATACTCAGCTGCTAGACACGTACACATGTTTATTCACAGGCTGTACATGATGTACAGAAGATTAAGTCTAATCAGTAAGACAGTAATTTTCCATCGCTATATATCACATAGCCAAATAAACTTAAAGCTCACGTAACATAAGCCGTTTTTGCATGTCTGATGTTAATCTGGAGTACCTATAGAGTAGTATGACATACTTTATATCTCTGAAGAGTCTTTAGTTTAATCAGATTTATAAAAGAAAGATTAGCTTTACCGAATCTTTCCGATAACGTACAAAAAAATGAAGAAGGAGGAGTTATTACCACGGGAGGAGCGAGTACGAGTCATGCAACACTATGCAACACTGTTTAACTTATGATTCACTACATGTTCGTGTCATTTATATAATATGCATGCACATATTTCCAACATAAGACAGAAGTCTTACTTACCGCATGCAACTCATGACCCAGTTGGGAAAATCCACCGCATCAAACACACACACAAAACTCCGCTGCTACCCCGGATAATAAACTATATCCATTGTTTCCATAAGGCTGGATTTCTTCTCCTTACATCCAAAAACACTTCTTCATTCGTGCAATTGTTGAGTTTTGAAATTAAACAAAGTTGTCGCGTGATGTGAATGCTTGTAAGGTCTAGCGTCTCCCGCTGATTGACGGGTGGGCGGGGTTTTTGGTGCCCATATAAAGAAGTGATACGTATCGAAAACCCCTGAAACGTCAGTTGGACCTGTTATCGAAAAAAACGTTCAGAAACTTGTACCAACCCTGGTGAAGTGCATTCGGCACAGAAATATATGTAACACGCCCAACTGCTTTTTTGACATTTTGCCTACGTTTAGCATGAGGAAACAACTTACTTTGTTAACTTATGCAGCTTATACCATAAAACTCTTATGACACTTGTGATCTATTGAATCATTAAATGGTGACTAGATCCAGTGTGGAGATAGGCAGGAACAGTTGGCTTGCATGGAAATCCATATGATAAAAAATAATGTAGTTTTTTTCAACTATCAGTTGATCAGATATTAGTTGATCAGTGAGCGATGACTTGACAGTCAGGTAATGCCTTTTTTATTTTTCTTACCTAAACCTGGCTTTCTTATCAAAATAAAAAATAGATTTCTCCACTGACTACTTGTTTGTCCTAAAGCTGTAATTCACTACCCATATATGTACTGAGAGCTAATCTATGTGAACTATGTATCAGATAATGCTCTTTAACAGTATTCACTCCTCAGAACTATAAATAGACACTTATAATGAAGCCACTGTAATAATGACCAGTTTTCTGTCAGAAGATCTAGCATTTTATTTACAAACATTCTAATGTATCATTGTTTTAATTAATCAATATTTCAGGGGACTCATGACTCTTGAAAAAACAACATAGAGCATCTCCCCTGCTCTAAATATAACAATCTCTTTAGTTTATCTTTTCCCTGTTGTCTTCAAAATCCGACTGTACAGAGCAGCATTTCACGCATCTTTAAAATATGCCATTTTCTGCCAGCAATTGGCAGGCATAATTACTGGAATTATGGCGTAATTAATGGCCTTAATCTATAAATGTAAAAAAAAATTCTGTGTGGGCATGGCCATTAGGACGTGATTATGTAAGTGTGCGTATTAGACGTAGAGGTCGACCGATATGCTTTTTCTCTGGCCGATGCCGATTTTTTAGAAATCAGGGCGGCCGATATGTTTGGCCGATTTTCTATATGTACATAATAATCAAAATGTTCTCATCATTATTAGCAGATATTTTAAATGCAAAAATGTCACTATTTAAGTCAAAGTATTTAAAAATATATGACTGGTCTTTCTGAAGAGTTTTACAACCTCCTCTGCACCATGCATTTATCAGACACAGATATTACCTGACACTCTGCTGTCATAATCTTTGATCAGTTTTTTACCATGGCTTTTATTGCTTTGTAGGATAAAATCCTTATTTGGTAGACCTGATAAAATATTTATTCATCATAAAGTTAACATAGTAAATGTCTATGGTTTTTAGTTAAGACTGTTATTTAGGGCAAATCTTTCTAAACACATTTACATTCTCATTTCTGAGACGCTATAAGTGACTGATTGTGCTGACAGTGACGTCTTGTGAGTTTAGTGTTGGGACAGATCTGTTGTTTCAACCGTTCATTCAAACGAATCCGTTCAAAGGAGTCAGTTCGCAAATCGGACGCGCTGTGTTGTAATCCAGGCTGAGCAGCGCAAAACTGTAAACAAAGTCTTACTGTAACAACACGAAAAACATGTTCTTTGTGGATATGATTTGGTCTTCCGACCTTTCGCCATCGAGTCAGTTTTGTTTGAGTAATAAAAGCAGGGAGACAGAAAGCGTGCACACGCGGCTCTTCTCTCTCTGTCACGCAAACAAAACTCATCATCACTCATTAATCACATGAAATGAGCCTAATCTTTGCACGGACAGTGCACCGCGAGACATAAGCCCGTCGCGCTGTTGTACTGGCTGCTTAATTCGCGCGATCCGCCATCATTTAGTAAAGCTGTTTGTAAACAAGGCATGGCTGCACACACACAAGACGGGAGCGATCTGCTTGCAACAAGAGGCAGCGTCACGAGTTCTACAACAGCGCTTAGGTGCCCGCAGATGCGCCTGCCTATTAATCTGCCTAATTTTGCAGCAAAATCGGCCAAAGCCGATTTTTAAAAATATGCCAAAAATCGGCCAATTAATCGGCCGGCCGATAAATCGGTCGACCTCTAATTAGACGAATGTTGTTTTTTATACATAGCCATACTGATTTAAATAAATGTACAATTTCCCCTTATGTTATTTTATATCCATATGACTTTTTATTCACCGTTTTTATCCACTATAAATCGTAAAACAAAAAAGAATTATAGACCTTCTTTTACACAACACTACTGAATGTTTAGAATGCTTGTTCCATAATGGGAACTGGTTTTAGGAATCTGACTACTCTGGTTTATATTGGTTATCCTGGCTATTTTTGCAGATAAACTGGCTTGGCATCTAATCTGTCTTTTCTCTGTACCCACAGGTTGTGAGCTCTTTTGAGTGGTGCCATGAACAGTTCGAGTGCTAGCCATGCAGAGAAACTTAGGGCCCCATCTTCCTCCTCTTCGTCTCGTCCCTCAGTGGCCCCTAAGCTGCAGGTGCAACGCTCACTTTCTCGAGATACCATTACTATACACTTTTCTGCAAAGGGAAATGAGGAAGAGGAGGAGGAAGAGGAGCTGTACAGGTTGGCTCTTTCGCCTTCCATTCTTGAAACTGAAGATCAGAGTATAATAACTGCTCAGGAGGCTAGTGAGGAGCTCCTCTCTGAAGGATTAGAGGTAGACATTGTTAAAGAAGAACCATCTACCATAGTCCCCCAGATCCACAGCTCTGCCTTGGCTATACAGCATCCCTCCATTAGCCTCTGTTGCTCATCCAATTCTAGTCCTGTTAGCTTTTCATGGCCCTCAGAACAAAAGTTGACTTCCCCCTTGTCTTCTACTCATTCGGCCTCCTACAGCTCATCCCCAGCCAAGTCCTCTGCTCTACCATCAAAACCTTTCCTCAGCCTGGTGAAGTCTCTCTCCACTGAGGTGGAATCTCGTGAGGCACCCCCAGCTGCCCCCCCAGCAATGAGGCATCGTCATCTGATGAAGACCCTAGTTAAGTCTTTATCCACTGACACAACCCGACCTGAACCAGAGTCTTCATCTGCTACCCGGCCCCAAGATTCACGCCTAAATCTGCATCTTTTCAAACCATTCACTCAACCTCGTGTTCCCCCTGCCAGTGGAGATTCAAAAACTGCTCCTTCTTCCCCCCTTACCTCACCCGACAGCCGCTCCTTCTTTAAGGTTCAGGAGGTGGAGGCACGTATTGAAGACACAAAGCGGCGCCTATCAGAGGTCATGTGTGAGCCCCTTCAGCTGCTCAGCAAAATCATTGGTGAGGAATCTAGTAGTGTCAGCACAAACACTTCCACATCCACAACAGCAGGAGTCTCCTACCGGTCCAGAAACCTTTCCTCGAGTGCCTCTGACCTCTCCAATCTGTCTGCCCTCAATGGCCACTCGGAAAGTAACAACAACTACTGCATCAAGGAAGAGGAAGACCTGGAGGCTGACAGTCCTCAAGAGGGTGCAGCCATTAAATTGCCTTTGCACAGATCACCCTCACTAGGTTTGGATAGGTGTTTCATGTCAACTCTTGCCCGTCAGGAAGATGAAGAATTCTGCGAGCTCTACACTGACGACTTTGAGCTCTGCACTGACACAGAGCTGGATGGAAAGGGCCTTTATCCATCACAGGTTCGACGAGAGAGTACTGGGGGATGCAGTGAAGAACCAACTGAAGGAGGAGAAGAAGAGGAAGAAGAAGATGAGTCTCCAGAAGTACCTCACAATGGACTGATTCTTCTAATATCTTTAGTCTATGGTTGCTTTGTGTTGCCACTCCCTACCTACGTGGGTTGGTTGTTAATAGGAATAGTGTCAGGGTTCATGGTGGCAATACTTGTTGTGTGGTTATCTGCAAGGCACAGATCTTCAAGAAGTCGTCATGGCAGCTGGTTCAGAAAAGAGCAATGGAATCGAGTTCCTCTGGATATCAAAGAACCAGGCATCTACAAGGTGGGTCCCAGCCTGCTACTGCTGTCATTTCTAGAAATACTACATTTAAATTATAAATGCAAAATAATAGCAATGAAAGCAAAACAAATTGTCGACCAGAGACAGAAAGCAAGCTTATCATGGTACTCCTAGGTACTCAATAATATTGTATTTTTCAGAAAGGCATGTGTGACCTGTCCTGGCAAAATGAGTCGCAATAAGAAAATGTGCAAAAATTAGTGGTTTATATTTTCACGTTCTTTTCACAAAATAACTTTATAAATGATAATCATTTGTTGGAATCGTACAAAAACTGACAGAGCTACGCCTGTTTAAAGTCGACTGAGCCAGCAATGTTAATTTTGTGAAAATCAAGTTAACTTTTTTTTTAGGATTCAAAACAAAATCACCTAGCAATCACATGTTTAAATAGGGGAGAGCAGGGGTGAAAGTAAACAGGGTTCCCACGGGTCCTTGAAATCCTTGAAAGTTTGTGAATCTGGGTGGGGGGGATTCAAGGCCCTGGGAAGTTTTTGGAAATATACATACATACAGATACAGGTCATTGAAAGTGCTTGAATCTGTTTTATGCAAGAAGTTTTCTGGGAAAAAATCCATATTATTCCCTGTTTAGTGTAGGAAATATCATACAAATTCTAGACTTTTTAAGCACATGTGCTAAACTGTTTGCTTTAAATGCTTATATCTTCTGTATGCGTATGTTGATTCATACCAAAATGCTTTTTTGCATAGTGGTGTTTGACACATGAAAACGTCTCAGGTTACGTATGTAACCGTTGTTCCCTGAGAAGTGAACGAGACGCTGCATCTCCTTTGCCATACTTCCTGCCTCCCTGTAACGCTGTCTTTAATGATATTTCAGATAGCAATGTTGTTTAGCCTCACCATTCAGTGTTTCCCCTACGCGCCTCTCTTCCACATAACATCTGTTTATCATATAAATGTATTAACTAACATTGACGAACAATGAATGGGCAATATATTTGTGTATGCATATATATATATATCTCTATCTATATATATACACCCCCCCCCAAGCTGTCAACCTAGGGAAAACACTTACCCCTGGAAGCATCCCCAAAGTGTCACCGCAGTGACAATGTATCTTAAAAGGTAACACAATGTAACCTTGCTCTCACTTGAAATGTGTCCCCACATTTAGTCTTTGAATTTGAGGGTATTGGACCTGGAAAGTCCTCTCCTTAGAGGGAAAGTTAACTGTCTTTGTCTTCCAACATGCTGTTTTGCAAATGGAATTCAATTGGATGTTGGGGTGGAAATGTTAAAGAGTTTCCAAAACCTAATGCATATTAACATTCTGGACATCAAAATTGAAACACGTAGATACCAAACATGGTCTAGATATGATTTGGGTTAAGTAATACTAAACATTCATTTAAACCAGTTTTGGTTCATATATTGAAATAACATGAACACCAAGAACATAATCCATGATAAGATTAGATATATTTGATTAAGACATTCCCCTTAAACATTTATAAGTGAATACATGCATGACTAAATAGAAAGTTTCTCTGTCACAAAATCTCCCACATTCTTTTGTGGTTGTAAAACTTTAATCTTGAAGTGTTGCCACAGTCACGAGGCCTGTTTCTGCTTCTGTTAAAAGCAATTTGGGGGTAGTGTAATGGTGCTTCCCATTCATTTTTAATGGGTGACGTCATGCGTTGCCGAACTTAATTGTGGATCTGTCTGTGCCGCGTCAGTGCTGTTGCTCGTGGCAGAAGTTGAACATTTCTCAACTTTTAAAGCGTCAACGCGTGCGTCGGCCAATCAGATCGCCTTATACAAATAACCTAGGCAGAGCCAGCCATTTACGTTTATGGTAGACCGAAGCATGTGTTGCGGCCACTGTAATTGGCTGTTGGCTATGGTTTAGACAAGCCTTCCGTCAAAGCGTTAACGCTTTAGCTCCGTGTGAATGTACCGTAACAGACAGCAAAGGCTGGAACACGGGCGTAGCAGGGGGTCTCTGTAGCACACAAACATGTACGCACATGTACGAGAGTTGGTAAGTATATAAGTCGGCTATTTTCGATTGCTTCAAAAGTGCATGCGGTGAACTTTTAAATACTCCTCCTAGGGAATTAATGCGATTGACACCAAACGTGTTAAACATGATGTCGAGACATTGCACTTGCTAAATTGTGAATAAATTTTTGATATCTCGAACACATTTATGGCGAAATCAGAGAAACAGGAAGTGTCTAATATCTAAGGCAAAAAAAAATCTTATTGTGATGTAGTGTTGTTGAAATATTGGTATTTTCAATACATATCTGTACTGAACATTTAAAACGATTACAATACTTGTGTCCCGTGGAATCTATTTTTTTTGTTACTCTGTGAACACCAGCTGCGCGTTCTCACTCTCTTTTTCTTTCAAACAACGTGCGCACACACACAGTGTAAGTGAATGCAGTGCCCCGCCTCCTCTCCTGGTTTCCTTCGCTCTGGTTTAACAGTACAAGAAATCCAAGCAGTAGTGCTGTGTGGGGTTTTTTTCAGATGCGAGTGAAATAAACATTGGAAGCTGAAGGACACAAGTGAAGTAAGCCAAATATGTGTTGCTACAGAGCCGTGTGCTAACACCGCTAGCAAAACACTTGAATGACCGACGCAGACGAGAGATTGATAATCATCACTAATTATTAATTATAGACTTCCCAAATTGTTGTTGATATGCGTGTTTGCCTGTAATGATCCAAGTATTTATTAACCCTTATATGTCCTTCAGTGAGGTTTATTTTTACATTTGTTTATCATATAAATGTTAATATATTGACATTAACTAACAAAAAGCAACACATTTGTTAAGTAATTGTTTTTTACTGTTATACAACTGTTTATGCTAGATAATCTTAAGATACAACTTTTGATTTTAATTAGTAAATGTATTAGAGAATGTTGAAATTAACATTACATTAATAAATGTGAGTATATTTCATTGTTAATCAATTTAACACATGGAACATTACCAATAACTAGATGGTAAATTAGTTTATTTTAAAGGCCTGAAGAAAAACAAAAATATTTCCTAATGTGTGATAGGCCTATTTCTGTTATGGCATCCGACAGAAGCTGATGAGAATAAATCTGCAATGACCTTGTAGTCATGATAAAGTGACTTGTTATATTTGTCTTATAATAAAACAATAACTATAAAGTTTAAGGCCTTAATGCTGTGGCAGATTTTCCCTTCTGGTACCAGAAATGGCACAGTATTGAAAACCGGGAAATTTCCAGGTATAGTACAGAATTTAGAAATTCTAGTAGCGTGACAACACAATTGTGATTGTCGCACCCCACGCAGGGTGTATGTTTGGCCAAAGCATCGCATCGATGTGCCTATTGTGAGTCCCGGGCATAGCACCACCAACAGGCGCTAGGAAATGGTTAACAGGGTTCCCATGGGTCCTTGAAATCCTTGAAAGTGTGTGAGTCTGGGGGAAAAGAGTTGAAGGCCCTGGGAAGTTTTTGAAAATATACATACATAGATACAAGTCATTGAAAGTGCTTAAATCTATTTTAGGAAAGAAGTTTTCTGGAAAAAATTCATATTATTCCCTGTGTAATGTAGAATAATCATAAAAATTCTAGTTCACGTCCTAAACTGTTCACTTTAAATGCTTATATCTTCTGTATGCGAATGTTGATGTAACTGTTGTTCCATGAGAAGGGAACAAGACGCTGCATCTCCCTTGCCATACTTCCAGCGTCCCTGTAACGCCGTCTTTGGCAATATTTCAGATAGCGATATACTTCCTGGCTCCCGCGTCACCCTGTCTTTGTTGTTAAGCCTCATCATTGGTTGAATTTGATGTACACTTTCAGACGCACGTACCCCTGGAGGCGTCCCCAAAGTGTTACCGCAGTGATGCAGCGCAAGTTCTCTCAAAAGGGAACTGTAACAATGTATCTTAAAAGGTACCAAGCTGTAACCTTGCTCTGACCTGAAATGTGGCCCCACATTTAGTCATTGAATTTGAGGGTATTGGACCTGGAAAATCCTTGAAAGGTCCTTGAATATGAAGTTAACTAAAGTGTGGGAACCCTGTGTTAAGTGTGGACCAAAAGGTCAGACAAAGGTGTGTCTCTAAAGTGGCTCACTAGCACCCCCGTTTGTCTAAAATGTGAGGTTTCTTTTACCGTCCCCAAATGGGTCAGTAACAACATTAAATAGTCCACTGATATTTACCCACTTGATGCACTTGCCCACCGTGCATCGTTTTCTCGGAGGCACTGTATAGCGATTAAAAAAAATGTGCGAGGGCCGGCCATCACTGCTTGCAGCTATATTTGTTAAGTAACTAAGGGGCTGTTTCCAGGACCAGGATTAGCTTAATCCAGGACTAGGCCTTAGTTTAATTAGGAAATATAACTAGTTTTAACAAACATGCCTTACTAAATTACTAACTTACATTACTTTTGTGCATTTTGAGGTAAAACAAAGGGCACTGATGTATTTAAAGATATGTAAGTGCAAGTTGTTTTCAGAGCTCTTAAAAGTGGGACTAGTCTAATCCCTGTCCGGGAAACCGCCCCTAAATGTATAACCTATTGAAACTTTGCATACTTTTCTGTGACATTTAGGCAGTTAGAATGTATGGTATTAAATTAAGTATATTAATCATATTAAAATATTAAATTATAATGTACATTAACCCGGCAACATAAAACCGTAAAATGTAAAAAAAAAATGTAGCATTAATGATTGGGGAAAAAACATACAGACCATTATTTAAAAGATATATTATCAAAGTATCCCTAAACCTTATGTCAGCTGTCTCCCACTGAGCAGGCAAAAGGTGACAGGTGCCAAGAAATTAAAACTTTTGTACTCGCATTCGTCAACTGTAGTTGTTTTTAATTGTGCTTTATAAATAAATTGAGATTTGAGACTTGAATTAAAACTTTAATAATGTTAAAGTGCAGAAAAAAACTTGGGGGAAACCAGAACCAGGAGGGTCAGTTGTTCTTGATGAATAAGGCAAACTAGCAAGATAAGCAGGCAGATATTAAAAGGTCAGTTTCTGCTTCTGATTGACTCTGGCTATGACTGTTACCAGCATAAGGATGAGCATCGGGCTTAACCGGAACTCAGATGAACTTCAGGCCGGAGCTGGGTCTTTTGGTCTCGGGTGTTTTCGGGAACCCTAAGATGAGACATAAAGATAAACCAATCTAATAACAGTGTAGAAGCTTGCATATACTGGTAAAGTTATGCCATACCGTATGATGGATGGCTGTGTTCAGTTTCAGTCAAACTAACTATTGAATTAATTTAGACAATTAATTAAGTATATGCTTGATTAAAGAAATAAATCTTTAGTTTAGACTTGAACTAGTCTAACCTAGAAATTAAAGGTAGTGTGGCACAGTGGATAAAGATTCAAGCAAATAATCTAAAGGTTTGGCATATGGTATCTAAAACATTACATTTGTGGACTTGTGACTTATTGCATTGCATTGTTTTTTGCTTAAGTGAGGCATATGTTCTGTTGTTAAATGTGACTTTATCTACAAGGGCTGGATGAATGAGATCTACTGCTATGACCCAGAGACGTATCACGCCACACACACTCACTCTGTGTATGTGCGCCTGGAGGGTTCCGTTCTGCGACTGTCCAAACCGAACCGCAATATCCCCCGTCGAGCAACTTTCAACGAGCCCAAACCTGATGTCACCTATGTTAGCCAGAAAATCTATGACCTCACCAACAGTAAGGTAGGTCCCAGACAACATGTCTTTGTAGAATGTTTTTTACTTGGTTTTAATCTGTTTAAAGAGCACATATGTTGTTTATATTTTACCTGGTCTGTTTTCATAGTGTTTGTACTAGTGAAGCATCGAAATTAAGGCCAACAAAAAAGTCAGCCGGCATTATCGGTTTTCAACAGAAAGATAAATACATCAGGAAATATAAAACGGAAATAAAAGGCACTTGGACTCTCCCGTCAGTGCTAAGCCACTCTCACAGCACTACAAAGCAAAGTAGCAGCAGTGTGCAAATATTTAAAATGACACACAAGTTTTGCGTAATACACAACTGCTCATGATCACACTTTGGCTCGAATTCCAATCCGAAGTGATCATCCCTATGCCCTATTTCCTTTTGAAGATCAGAAGTCTTGGTGTGTAAACTCTAGAGCAGGGGTCTCCAACCTTTTCGTAAGCAAGGGCTACCACAATAGATAAAACAACTGAATATCTGCTTTTTTGATATAGTCTACTCAAAACCTTTTTGTTTTACTTGTTGATTTTATTTTATTTTACTTGTTGATATGTTAATCATTGTTTAAAATGTTAATATACACGAAAGAAGCAATTTTTCCTCTTTGTTTTCTTTAATTGCTTGTGTATTTTGTATTCTATAAATTTCAGCTGTTTATCTTGCTCATCAAGTCTTTTAGTAAGAGTCTAAGCATCATAAATTGCTTGGTTGGTACAGTAACTCCCTCTGTCTGTTTACTTTTATTTTTCTTCTTTGTCTTTTTTGCGGTTCAGACTTGGTAATGTTGTGTGCTCATGTTGAACTTTGGCAGATTTTTCCTTTATTGCTTCCACTTCTTCCTCATCACGTGTGGTTCCGTGAGCACGACCAGGTTGTAGTCATGGTCAGTTAATTTTTAACGCAACTTGCGTTGAAAGATCTTTCCACGCTACTAGTATGTTTATTCTGTCAGAGTTCTCAATTTTTAGGACGTTATCCCACTAATCTATCAGAGCTTGAACAAATTTCACTGTGCACTCCACCATCTTGACTCTTACCCCACCATTGAGCATAAACACTCATCTTCTTTCAGTTGTTTTAACAGTGCTAGGTAAAAATTAATGGGTCAAAAGTAATGGGTTTAAAAGCTTTAAGATTGCTGTGGGAGTGTTAAACACGTTAACAAGGCACACATTAGGCACATAATAGCAGTTGACCACACTAATCTTCCTATATTAGTGGATTTTTTTTAAATAGCATTTTTGCTGCTGAATGAAATTGGTAAAAACCAGACAGTTAATTATCGTTTAAAACTTTTTATTCAGAACATGACACATACTTTCCAAACAAGTGATCAGTTGAGGTAGAAGATCGTACTCGTATTGTTTTACTTTTCAGGCCTCTGGAATAAATATAAATATATTATTTATGAAACTATGATATAAGATTAGCAATAAATACAAATAAAACACAGCACACTGTATGAATTAAATGTACAGCTGCAAAAAGGCTGTTTGCACAGTGAAAGCCAAGATGAGAAGATAGAGATGTTTGCTCCATCCGCAGTGTTAGGGGCCAATCACACCAAAAGCGTTTATGGCAGTTGCAGGCGCCTTTTTTGAATGATATTCTATGGGCAGGGAGCATTTGCACGCGGTTTTTGCCGCCGGTCGCAGCACACGTTTTTGAAGGAGTGCTGAGAGCGGAAAAGCAGCCGACGTCATTCGCGTCTTTCCATTGTCCAATCGAATGAGGGGAGAGGCGGGCATTACGTTATGGCATGGGAAGTTTACAGTTGCATTGAAGAACCGGACTCCACTCGCTCATTCTCTCCTGCGTGTTTGTGCACCTCTCACCCTCAAACAAGGTCAGAGCAAGCGCCCTCTTTTTAAAGTTTCTGGTAATATGACAGTTAACAGCAAAAGAGTGCTCACGCTTCAATATTTGATTGACAAGACAGCTGACTCGGTGGTTGCCTAGCAATATAAAAAACGCTTTGCGTTTCCAAGCGTTTAAATCGCGTTCGGTGTGATTAGCCCCTTACTCTTGAAGTTTATGTTGGGTGCACACAAGCAATCTCACGACGAGACAATATCAGATCAATAAGGAATAGTAAACTTTACGCAGCAAACACAAATAAAGCTAAACTATATACACAGTATTTTAAAGAACATAACGAGTCCTAGTTTAAGATTTATGTAGAATAATCTTATTTTAAAAAACAGGTATGCACGTGTGTTTGTAAATATGTAACGTTAGGTTTGTAATTAGATCTATGGTGGTGTTAGCATACTTACACATTATAAGAGGTGTGATATCTTTATTCAGGAGAATGCAGTGTTGGCAACGTTACTTTAAAAAGTAATTAGTTATAGTTACTAGTTACTTCTTAAAATTAGTAACTTAGTTAGTAACTGTGTTACATCATTATAAAAGTAACTAATTACCAGGCAAAGTAACTATTGCATTACTTAAAAAAGTTCAAATATTTCAAATAACCAGGCGGAAGGGGGAGTTGTCGTTTTTCAGTTTTCAGTCCATCTTATAGCAGCTGATGGGCAGGACTATAAAGGATATATATATATAATGAAAAAAAAATGTGTTGTCAGGTTTTGGTGCTTTTTTTGAGGTATGGTTTTGTATTCTAGATATACCTGGTGCCTCAAGGACTTGCCAGGAAGCGTGTGTGGAATAAGAAGTATCCCATTTGCGTTGAACTGGCCCGACAGGATGACTTCATGTCTAAAGCCCATGGAGATAAGACTGAGGTGATGGAGGAGAAGACCTCTGCTGCAGGAGACAGGACTGAGGGACTCTGCACTAGTGAAGAACCAAAGAAAGCGTACACAGAGCCTGTACTCTACCTCTTCGGGAGGACAGGAAGAGACAAAGAGGAGTGGTTTAGAAGGATGCTGTTTGCATCTAAACTCAAGTCAGAAGTCATTAAGTCCTCAGGCCTGCCTATAAGTAAGTGTGAAGCTTTTCATTCAATTCAAAACGTGTGATAGTAATAGGCTTTATGCCCAGGTGCACTACTTCCTGAACTTCAGCCAGCTCCTTGTTTCCTGTCTGCCGTTATTGGACAAACTGATTAATCCAGGTGTGCCTGACCTCAGTAGTCACAACAATAATAATCAGACACCCCTGGATTAATCAGTTTGTCCAATAATGGCAGACAGGAAACAAGGAGCTGGCTGAAGTTCAGGAAGTAGTGCAGCTGGGCATAAAGCCTGTTGATTTTAGTCACATTTACATACTGGTGGCATTGTTGATTGCGTCAAATGAAATATGGCTTCTACACTGATTTGTAGATGAAGTCAAATGATTTTCTAACTAATGTAAAAAATGAGTAACACTTTACTTAAAGTGGTGTTCATGGGACTGTCATGACACTTTCAGGGTCATGGCGTGACACGTGTCATGAACATGAAGGAGATTTTATGCACAATTATGACAACTGTCAATAAGTGTCATTTGTACAATTATGTATTTTTTTATGCAAATGTAACATTCATTGTTACTCTTTGTTATTACAACTTGACATAAACCAGTACATCATAACTTGTCTTAAATCTGTCATAAACATGACATATCAGAATAATTATTCGCTTATAACTTAAGAAACTACCTAACTTTATGGGTAAACATAACATTAAACTGTCATTTAAAGGGGTCATAGCGTGAAAATCATTTTTCCATGTTTAAGTGCTATGATTGGGTCACCAGTGCTTCTATCAACCTAGAAAATGTAATAAAGATCAACCCAGTAACTTTGTTTGGGTAAGCCATTTTCTGCAAGGGTGTGAAAAATTTGATCGTTCAGATTTAGCCTGTTTTGTGAAGTAGGTAGCAAGGCGAATAACTATAATATCGCCCCTTAATCTGTACTATATTTAATTATCTGTGGGGTATTTTGAGCTAAAACTTCACTTACACACTCTGGGGACACCAAATATTTATTTTAGACCTTAAAAATCTCATAATATGACCCCTTTAAATGTCATTAAGTGTAATAATATGCCAAATAATTTTGCAACAGACAATTCAAAATATTAAACTTTAACTTTATGTATCTGCACAATACATAAAAAACTGTTCCTCCTCACACAGAGGGTCCTAAACTGACATAAAAGATAAAGATTAACATTATTAAATGATTGATTTTATTTGTTAAACACATAGAGGAAACTTAAAAAAAATTATAAACTGAAGAATATTCATGATGGTATAAAACTATGTACACTTAATGACATTTTAATGACAAATTCAATTAGTATCACTGGTAAAAAGTGGTCAGTAATGTTGTCTTGGTAATTTCAAGTAGTTATGACAAGTTATAATGTATTGGTTTATTGTCAATCTTTGCATTAACGTTGTCATAAACGTGCATAAAATCTCCTTCATGTTCATAGCACGTGTCATGTCATGACTATGAATGTGTCAGGTGAGTCTTATGGACACCCCTTCAAGTAAAGTGTAACCAAAAAATTTTCTAATGCGACAGTATGAATAAAAACATATATTTAACAAGTAAAGAGAACTTAACTTGTTTTGTCTGCAGGTTTGTCTTACAGCCGCAGATGTAGTCGAGGAAGTTTGGATGAAGGGATCCAGTCTCACCCCAGACAAAAGGATCTTGGTGCCAGTGTCAAACAAAAAGTTTTAGAATACAACATCTACATGGCCAAATATGTTAGTCAGTCTACAGTAAGCCCTGTCACAAGCCCTGTACAAAGCGCTGGAAGCAGTCCAGGAACAGTTAAGAAGGTCAAGAACACAACATCCACACTTCTCAAGATTTTTAAGAAAATGATGTTAAGAGGTTTATCACAAGTCAGAGCATCAGAGTAGTTTTAGTGTCTTTTCGACTACATACAGCTTGTACTACACGCTGAAAAAAATAGTAATGCCGTTCACACCGCAATAATTAAGGTTATGTAAACTTATGAATTGCTGTGCATTAAGGATTGGATGTAAACAATATGTGTAATAGATATAGCAATATTACTGCAACAATAGTTGCATTTACAACGCTTGACATTCACAGTGCACGCTTTAAAAAAAAAACTAGCTTGAGCATTGTAGCAAAACATTTTTTTTACGTGTAACAACATGAGGAAGATGATGACAGGAAGCAAAGGGTTAGATGACTCAAAAGGATTACTTTAGCTATTGCTCAAAGTGTGTTGCTTAATGTTTGTCAAGAATTATGCCTGAAGATCTTGAATTTGTCATATAGTTTCCAGCCAGTGGTGGGCAGGAGTCTGAGGCTTGGGTCAATGCTCTCTTGGGTCGCATCTTTTGGGACTTTCTTGGAGAGAAATACTGGGCAGACATGGTGTCCAAAAAGATTCAGAAGAAGCTGAGTAAGATTAGGGTGAGCACGGTTATGTACGATAACGCTAGTCATTCTAACCGAATATGTTTAATGTAAAATGGTAACCCGTGAACTTTGACATTTGATTTTTACAGCTCCCATACTTCATGAATGAGCTAACACTAACCGAGCTGGACATGGGCATGTCGATTCCCAAGATCCTCAGTTCCTCCAAACCATCGGTAGATTACAGAGGTGAGAACTAATGAAGGCTTTCCGAGTTTACTTTGGTCACATCCTAATTTTAGGTTTTCGTGCTCCTATACGTTTAGACTGGGCTTAATACATTTGCACAAAAGAAATTGTAGCATAACCGTTCCTATTATTTATTATGCATTTTATTGAATTCTGTTTTATGGCTTTATTGTACTTCTATATCTGCTGGGGCAGTTCAAAGTTCAAGTTCTGCAGTTACTGCTAGAGACCCATTATGACTGATATGTCTGAATGTAATGGTGCTTGCTAAACCAAAACTAATTTGTACTATTGCTGGATGTGAATAAACAGGAAAAGTCAGCCCAAAAATGAAAAACATTTCTCACCGTCATACCATCTGTGATGTATACGACTTTCTTTCATCAGCTAAACACAAAGGTTTTTATATATTAAGTCGATCTTTGTATATCCGGGGCAAAGCAGGGGAAAGGCACTTAAAATATTGATGAATCAAAAAGAACATACAGCCATCATAACGTAATGCAAATTCTGAAGAGAAATTAAATGTGTACATTTCTTTAGCTTTAAAATGAATTTAATTACATTCATATTTATTTGTATAGTGCCGTTTACAGCTTTACAAAAGGACACAATGTAGAATACACTTATTATCCACTAGGTGGTACTCTTACTCGCCTTATAAAACACTAAAACATTTACTGATACAAAAATTAAAATTTTATCATCCCTCTGAATCTGATTTTTAACAAAAGTTCTTTACAAAAATGCATAGGATGAAACAGTTTGTTTTTGTTTGTTCTTTCATTTGATATATTTAAAGAAGCAAATGTTCTGGAAGGCATTAAACTTTTGTGAAAATCATAAAAATATTTTTTATAAACTGCCAGGGAAAGAGTTAAGGGGCATGATGGATTAGATGTTCTGTTAAATATGTAGGTGCTAAACGGTTTATAAGTGAGTAGCGATATTTTGTAATCAATATGGAATTTAATTTGTAACCAGTTAATATTTACATTTTATAAATTTATATTTTTTATACACACACCAATTACTTTGCTTTGTGTTTAGCTGACGAAAGGAAGTAAAAAAAAAACTTGGGGTAAGTAATTAATGATTTGATAAACTCATTTAAGATTAGTCGTGTGGTTGATTAAAAAAATGTCTTTACAAACTATAAGTCATTGCAACTGATTGTGTACTGGATGACATGTGTACTGTAAGTCATTGGTGCGTGCCACTGGCTTTGCAGCAGCATACAGTACCTTTAATCTCATTTAGACCCTCCTTTCATTACTCTGTTAATGAGCAGTACCATCACACAATCACTCTCTCCTTTATTCAGCTTCACTATTCCTTACTGCTGGAACACTAGGGGAGAGCAGGGGCGAAAGTACTATTTTACAGAAAAACTTAATTTTAAAAGCTAATGTTATAGACAGAGATATATTTTTGCTGTGGTCAGTAACTCACAAGTGTGGTCTATCAATACCAGGTGGAATTTTGAACAAATATAAAACAACTTCAGTATAATTTCACTTCGAACATAGGGAGCACATTGTTACTTTTGACCCTGTCAGCTGGGACGAAAGTAACACACAGGTGGCGGGTCAAAAGTAACACAACAGTACAAGATAGGTTTTTGTGTTACACTTGTTTTTAGTAAATATACATGACTATGTCCTCGTTAATATGTAACTGCAAACATATTTTGTCTTTTTTTTAAATAAATAATGAAATTTAAAATAAAAATGTAGTTTTATCAAATGTTTTAAAAGCAACCTGACAGTACAAACTGGAATTGTTCAGAATAAAAAAAATCAACAGTTTAAACACTATAAAAATAAAATGAAATCAAATTAGAATATAAATTTTCAACATATACAGTTAGCAGCGATTTTCTAGATCATCTGCTGGTTTCCTGCTGTGCAAATGCAACAAGAACAGCATATTAACTTATTCAGTGACATGTAAACTATTGCAAAAGTTTTTATTAGAAGAAATATCCAATATTAGTTAATTCCATTAAAGGCAAATGAGTGCAAATAAGCATTAGGTTGTCGTCATCGTCCGGTGATGTGAACGTTAATAGAGTTATCGTTGTAGTTAACGTTAAAATGTGAACGGCCCTTTACAGTATAACCATATCATCTGTAATGATCTACGAGAACTCCTACAGTCTGTGCCTATCACACTTAGAGACAGCAAATGTCTGTGATTTGTTGAATGGTCAGACTTCTCATTGGTCATCTAGGAGGTGGCCTGCTGAGCTCAGTGGACCAGTTTGTCAGCATCAGCCGAGTAAATTCAAGAACTGACCTTTCACTCGCTCAGGAGAGTCTGCGTCATCACAGTATGGTTTTAAGTGTTCCAGGGGTTTATTATAGTGACTCAAATCAATGTAAAACAGTAAGTGTGGTGGCTGTCATAGTGCGGTAGTGATTACTGGGGTCCATGCAGATTCCGAAAAATAGGGAAATGTTTCTGATTTAGAACATTTGCTGTGAATAAACTGGATAGTTCTTATGGTGTTGAACTGCGAGTCAGAGGTTTTCTGTATAGTGCCTCCATTAACAGAAGTTGATGAAACTCATCATGCTTCCTCTGCCTGTCCTGTAGTCAGTATGTAAAGATTTCATACATTTTGGCATTACGCTCTCAAGATACAGACCAATTGCTTGCAAGTTTATTCAGATGTACATTCAGATCTAGTCGTAAACGCATTCGAGCAGCCACAAAAAACCTCCTACTCTCCGCCTATTGATTTAATGAAATGTAATGAGCACAATGTTTTTCTATTGGAAATGACTTCTAGCGTGAACCCACAGTGTTCAGCGTGATCTTTAGGCTTTTATTGATATAACTCTCCGCCTCTTTCATTTGTTTAATATTGAAAGCGCATGAAAGTTGCGTGATCTTATTTCATCAATCGCTCTAAAATATCAGAGACAGTTCTAGTTAGTGTTTACTAACAACACAAGCAGAGGACCTAATATTAGTGTGTGTGTCAATGTAAACCCCTCATTTCTTTTGCTTGCTTTAAAACTAAAGCAGGGACTCGCCTGTGGTGCTTAAAATGACTATTTCATAGAGTAACTGTTTATCTTTACAAACTTTGAGGTCACTTTAGAAATTATCGTGTGGATTATGTCTGTAAGTAGAAACATCTTTAAATCGTGCATCTGCCATAAATGTAGGGCTGTCTACAGGTGCTGGTCATATAATTAGAATATTATCAAAAAAATATATTTATTTCACTAATTCCTTTCTAAAAGTAAAATGTGTATATTATATTCATTCATTACACACAGACTGATACATTTCAAATGTATATTTCTTTTAATTTTGATGATTATAACTGACAACTAAGGAAAATCCCAAATTCAGAAAATTTGAATATTACCTAAGACCAATACGAAGACTTAGTTGGGGCTCCTTTTGCCTAAATTACTGCATCAATGTGGCGTGGCATGGATTCGATCAGTCTGTGGCACTGCTCAGGTGTTACGAGAGCTCTGATAGTGGCCTTCAGCTCTTCTGCATTGTTGGGTCTGGCAAATCGCATCTTCCTCTTTACAATACCCCATAGATTTTCTATAGGTAAAGTTGGTCAGCAGCAGAAAGCATGAAGTGCTCTAAAACTTTCTGGTATACAGCTGCGTTGACCTTGGACCTCAGAAAACACAGTGGACCAACACCAGCAGATGAAATGGTACCCCAAACCATCACTGAATGTGGAAACTTTACACTCAAGCAACGTGGATTGTGTGCCTCTCCTCTCTTCCTCCAGACTCTGGGACCCTGATTTTCAAAGGAAATGCAAATTTTACTATCATCGGAGAACATAACTTTGGACCACTTAGTAGCAGTCCAGTCCGATACGTTTCTGATGCTGTCTGTTGTTCAAGAGTGACTTGACACAAGGAATGCGACAGCTGAAACCCATGTCTTGCATACATCTGTGCGTAGTGGTTCTGGAAGCACTGACTCCAGCTGCAGTCCACTCTTTGTGAATCTCCCCCACATTTTTTAAAGGGTTTTGTTTCACAATCCTCTCCAGGGTGGGGTTATCCCTATTGCTTGTACACTTTTTTTCCACCACATCTTTTCCTTCCCTTCGTCTCTCTATTAATGTGCTTGGACACAGAGCTCTCTGAACAGCCAATAACATTTTGTGTCTTGCCCTCCTTGTGGAAGGTGTCAATGGTCGTCTTTTGGACAACTGTCAAGTCAGCAGTCTTCCCCATGATTGTGCAGCCTACAGAACTAGACTGAGAGACCATTTAAAGGCCTTTGCAGGTGTTTTGAGTTAATTAGCTGATTAGCTATGGTTTGATCAATCTCCTGCCACTGGTGCATGATTAATTTTAGAAAATAACTAGCACTGGGATATTTTGCCTTATCCCCTTGCTTAAAAAACTTCCCCTGATTTCACCTACTTTTCCAAATATACCATCTAGTTATATTTGATCCCTTTATTCCACCACAAAAGACCAATACCCATATTTTGAAAATCGTATTGATTTATTTTTCTTTGGTATTGGATTATTGAAATGTTGACGCAGATTTAACAGGTGGCCTTATACAAAACACAAACAGTGGAAATTTGCTGTTTCACAACATTCTTGATAATAATGTTGATAAAACCCTGATATGGAGACCATTTAAGACTCATTTCTACTTATGAAGACAATACATAAGATTTAAACAATATTAGAAAAGTAATCAGGAATAGAATATGCCATTCAATATTAATACCAACATTTGTGATCCACTATGTGTTCAGCATGTGGTAGATAATTTAAAGGGGACATTCCATAAAAATCTGACTTTTAATATATAATTGGGTATAATCGGGTCCCCAGTGCTTCTATCAACCCTAGAAAATATTAAAAATAGCAACCCTGTAACTTTGTTTTGGTAAGTCTGCAAGCATGTGAAAAAATAGGTCATTCAGCATGACATAGTAAGGGGATCTTATTATAATAATGCTGCACTATTCAACCACAACGTCACCATTTAGTCGAGAGACAGAGATAAAGAATGACTCAAAGCTCCAAGCGTCTGTATTCCCTCAAACACATACAGTATAATCTTATATAACTTTTAGTTTTAATTGTCTTTCTAAAGGTAAAAGATGAGGATTACCTTAGTGCAAGAGAGAGAGAGTGAAAGAGAGAGAGCAACGCGACTGTGTTCACTTTCAACCTTAAATATGTTGTTTAAATGAATATGTTTCTCTGAAGTTTAAAATTAATATGAGAATTAATGCACTGCACGAGACAGAGTAAGAGAACAACGCGTATTCGTTTATACAATAAGCATATGTCGTTTTATCTGTTTCTCTGAAGTTTCAAATGAATACGAGTAGTCACAAGAGAGACTGACAGAACAACGCGAATGTATTCACTTTAATCATACACAATAAACATGTTGTTTGTGGAAGTGTATTTTATTGTAACATGCTGACAATCATTGTTTCTGATTAAAACACAAGCACTTGAAGGCAGCATGAGACCTAGAAGTCTTTATTTTTATCCCACAATGTTCCCTATCTGCTGATAAACATGTATTTAGTATGTATAGAACAGATGATTGACGTTTTAAACTGGTTTAAATATATAAAGCTGAACAAACTGCTACTAACTTGCTCTGGAAAAATCTCCTGCTGTGTTGTGGCTGTCTGTGATACTGTCTGCAGCACTCCAGCTCTTGAGACTGCTGCGAGCACCAGCTCATTTGGATTTAAATTGGATTTATTTTTTATTTATTTTCTCACACCCATAAAGTGCCTATTTTGACATGCTACAATGCATTTTCTATATGGTATTTTGTGCTAAAACTTCACAAATGTACTCTGGGGACAACAAAGATTTAATTTACGTCTTAAAAAAGTCTTGTGGACTGTCCCCTTTAAAACCAAGATTCTTGCTGTCATTTAAACATAAAATGCACCATGTCATGGAAAACCAACAAGAGCACATATATTTAACTATATTTCTTTATAACTGGCCACTGTAAAGGTACATGTTTCATTTCTGGCTAATTCAATTTGGAAAAATGTTGTTGCATGTAATGAAAATCTGCCAGTTCAAACAAAAATTGGGGAAAATTGGCAAATATTTGCTTTTATGTTTCTGTAATAAGTCGTTTTCAGCTTTAAAGAGCACCTATCGCCTGATTCACGATTTTACATTTCCTTTGGTGTGTAAGTGCGTATTAGTCAGTGTTGTCAACGTTTCTTTAAAAAAGTAATTAGTTATAGTTACTAGTTACTTCTCAAAAATAGTAACAGTTAGTAACTGTGTTACATCATTATAAAAGTAACTAATTACCAGGGAAAGTAACTATTGCGTTACTTAAAAAAGTTCAAATATTTCAAATAACTTTGATTCGCCCAATGTTACATTTGTTAAATGAATGAGTTATACACTAAAGAGAAACCATACATTTTGTGGCAGGATGTAGTAATGTGCGGGGTCGGCATTTTTTCCAACCCGCGGGTCCACTTTTATGACATATTTGGCCCGCACCACTGTATCTATTTTTACAATCCGCAATTAAAATAGACACACTAGGCATTTGTAATGTAAATTAAAAAAGGCTTTATTTCAGCCTAAAAGTGCTTGGAAACAGCCATTAGATTACATCCCCTTTAAACTGGCAACAACATACGCGAATGAACCATAGAAACCAGCATGGTCATATTAATATAGAGATAGGATAATGATAAACATTTTCAACATTTACAAAGCAGCATTTGTATTATCTATTTACAAATCCCTACCTTCATTTCGCCCGCAGATTGTCTTTCATCTTTTATTTCTCTGTTTGTTTTGTTGATGTGGCTGGCAGCGGGAGCCATAGATATGTATAAAGGCTAGATGTCTCGCCCGCGCTGAGTGGAACATCCGCATTTGGCGGCCATCTTACCACAGACAGCTCGCTCACTCGTAGCATTGAGTTTTAATGGTGCATGTACATTTAAATGACCATAACTTGTTTAATTTTTTACCGATTTTCAAACGGTTTGGTTTGTTATAAACATCAAAGATGTACCTATGACACTGCATACTTATAAAAAAATTCATGAAATATGTTAAAGCATCCAGAATTATTATAGCCACATTAATGACGTTCGTAAGAAACCAAACCGTTTGAAAATGGGTAGAAAATTGAGCAAGTTATGGTCATTTAAAAGTACCTGCACCATTAAAACACAATGCTACAAGTGAGCGAGCTGCCTGTGGTAAAGATGGCCGCCAGGTGATGGTTTTCTAGAAAAGTGGTGCTGGTTCATACTTTGTCAGTTTTCTTGCTGTGTAAAACCAGTAGTTAACAGTTTAAACTTCTATAGGCCTTTGGATTGACCTGGAGATCTCCTACACTGGGTCCTTTCTCATGAGCCTTGAAACCAAGATGAACCTGACTAGACTTGGAAAAGAGGGAGAAGGTATTGGAGAACAGGGAAAAGAAGGGTAAGCATTTGGGAGGTCAAGTGGTTTTCAGAAGGAAAATGCATACAGTATGTGTCAGATGTTTAAACCCCAATCAAACTTTACCCTCCGAGATTCTGTGTTCTTTGAAATTGCTACTATTGGGCTACTATTCATTTCTGTTTTTATTGTTTTTCCTCTCTGGGTTGATTTCTTTGTGGATATGAACTCTTTATGGTGAGTTGAATCAGCAGTTCTTCTTAAATTTTTCTATTATATTGCTGAATGTGTTCAACAATACTTCACAACTGAAACACAATCACAGCCCTGTACTGTCATACACCGCATTATACTGTGTGCAAAATTGCCTATTTATTAAAGTTTAAACTATTCCAAATACTTTTCAACTATTTTAACATTTCCTTCTTTAATCATAAATTCATCCAAATTATTATCATTTTTTATTGTAACTGAGCAGGAATATGTTGTGTAAGCTTGTCTTTGTGTTTGTGTGCATGTGCCAGACTCAGACAACGCACTTACTTCCTGGCTGACAGTGATGAGGAGTCATCCAGTGCTGGATCATCTGATGAGGAAGATACTGCAGAAGTGCCTGAACCTTCAGGACTGGAGGGGTGAAATTGACAAACGTTTCAAATGCTGCTGAACACTAGAACAGACAATTTGGTAATGTATAATCTAAATCATCTTTTTCTTTATAGTTACTCCGTGGGACACCGACCCAGCAAAATCATGCGCTTTGTAGACAAGATCACAAAGTCTAAGTACTTCCAGAAAGCCACAGAGACTGAATTCATTAAGAAGAAGATGGAAGAAGTATCTAACACCCCACTGCTCTTGACTGTGGAGGTGCAGGAGTGTCACGGGACTCTCGCTGTCAATATTCCACCTCCTCCAACGGACAGGATATGGTATATATATTTTTATATATATACATTTCTTAATATCCTGTTGAAATTACAACTGTGAAAGGTTATTACTGTAATCAGATAATATCTGATAAGGTCCGTATGCTTGAAAACAGAGGCTTTATGTGAACAATATTAGATTGCGTCTTTATAAACGGAGGGGATATGGAACGTCTGTCGCAGTCACGTACTCTGCATTTTTACGAGCACAACTTTTTGCATAAAGCACACAGTTGATACTTTTACAAATTCAGCAAGCAATGCTGGTTAGACTGAATTGTTTTGTGATGAGTAGGGTTGGGTATCGAGAACCGGTGGCAACATAAGATTTAAACAATATTAGAAAAGTAATGTAGAATAGAATATGCCAATAATGTTAAGCAAGAATCTTGCGCAGTACATTACACTGGGCACTATGACTGACCGCAGCAAAAGTTTGGTTAAACTTTGTGAAAATAAAAGACTGTAGTATTGACAAATGCAATACATGTGACAAGGATACTTTCTGTAAGAGAGGCAATACCTCTAATATGATGAATTATTTGCTTCAACACAGCATAAATCTGAAGGAATATACCCTGTTTAAATCTCCCACGAGTCCTCCTACAGCGCATATTAGCAATAGCAGCATCTCACACTCGGGTACAAAACACAGTTTCACTTTCGAATTAAAGCAGCATACTTCTGGATAAACTGACATCTCTTTTGTACGACAAAGACGATAAAAATTAGCTAGCTATAGGCAGGCTTGGGAGGGTTATAATGTATTCTGTTACAGTTACAAATTACTTAATAAACTATTGGATACATCTATACTGTGACTGTAGCTTACAGCCAGGAGAAGATGTCATCAGGTGGAGTCCAACTGTCACAGGATGTTTTGGCCCCTTAACCACAACACCCTCCAGTTGGCGGGTCTGCAGTGGTGGCCAGTCACTGCCCATCTCCTCCTGGCCCCCAGCTCAACTCCTCCCTCCTACTCCACAGCCAGCACGATGCTCTTTCTGCTGCCTCACCCAACCTACGGACAGCTGCCTTCCTCTCCCTTCCTGCTATACCCAGAGCTGTGATCGTCTTCCACACAGACTGTGCCAGGAAACCCCTACACACGACCTCAACCGGGAATAGCCAGGTCTACCACCTTTTGGCCCTGCACTGCTCAACAAGGTCCTGATACTTGGTGGCTTTCCGCTCATAGGCCTCCTCGCACCCGTCTTCCCATGGGACCATCAGTTCAATCATAATTATTTTACTTGCCTCTTCAGACCATAAGACCATGTCCGGCCACAGCGGTGTTTGCACAACCTGGGGAAGACTTGTCTCCTTCCCAGGTCCACCCTAATCTCCCAGGATTGTGCTACTTGCAAGAGGCTCTTTTTAGTCTTTTTGGGGGCTGATGGTTTTTCCCCTTCCCTTATGAACTTAATGGATCTCGCCGGCCTTGTACTGGGCTGGCACTTTTTCTGCCTCTCCCGCTCCAAGATGTCAGCCAGTGCACTAAGAACCTTGTCATAGCGCCAACTGTATCTTCCTTGGCTAAGAGCTGTCTTGCATCCTGCCAGTATGTGCATCATTGTTCCCCTCCCTCTGCATAACCTACACAATGGGTCCTCCCTCATTTCCCTTCTGTGGAGGTTTGTTGGTGATGGAAGAGTGTCGTACACTGACAGAGCAGAAAAGAAATGCAGGGGGACTCCTTGCGCTCCAAGCTTGACGGCCCTAGACCTGCGCTTTTTTTCCTCCAGGTGTCGGACCTCGGCTTGGATCATGTCCCTCCTCTGCCTTGGGTCTGCTTTTCCCAATTGCTGGAAGTGGGTGGATCCGAGTCCTTGCCTCCCTACGCATGGGTTCCCAATGATGTCCTTCAGGTTCAATGCACTCTCAGCTTGCGCCACTGATGTGTCAGCTGCCCATTTGCATCCTGATCTCGTAGTGATGCCTGCTCTTCTAACTTTTTCATCAGTGGCGTCTTGGTACATTATCACAACCCGGCACTTTGCCACCTTGAACTCTTCAACCACTAATGATAGGGGTAGTTGTACCTGTCGAGACCTGGTGTATAGTCCTGCTGACGTGAAGCTTGGTGGGATTCCGAGCAACTTGTGAAGGTGTTTGTTCACTCGCCTCTCAACTCCTTCCACTGTTGTCATGGGTACTTCATAAATTGTCAGTAGCCACATGAGTCATGGTAGCAGACTGTGCTGGAAAAGCCAGGCCTTGAACTTTCCTGGTAGTCCTGACCCCTCAATCTTCCTCAACCATGCGTCTGCCTGTATCTCTGTCCTGGAAACATTGCATCTGTCAGTCAGGGATGCGTCGTACCATTTCCCTAGGCACTTAATTGGGTTTTCCTCAATTGATGGTATCGTCTCCCCCTGTACTCGCAACTGGAACTTGCTGGTCACTTTCCCACTTCTGATCACCATGCTTCTTGATTTCCTTGGCTTGAACTTCATCCAGGCCCATGTTGCCACGTCATCAAGAACCTTCAGGATCCATCTTGCTTGTACATGGGTTGAAGTTGTTATAGTAAGGTCATCCATAAAGCCTCTTATTGTAGGTTGGCAGGTGCCAGACAACCGTTAGGTTTCCTTTGCTCTCCTTGGCCTCCAGATCAGCTGGTTGAGGATACCTGTATGTTCGAAGCACACAGAGAAACCTGGAATACCGCCCTTCTGGACTGATGTGTCAACATATTTGTTCTTCACTATGTAAGTAGTCATCCTTTTTGCCAGTACAGAAAAGAATACCTTGCACTCGACACTTAGGAGAGAAATTGTTCGGAACTGGATGATGTCGTAGGAGTCCATTTACTTGGGTACAAAACATCCCTTGCTCTTTTCCAGGTTGCTGGAATGATATCTTTTGTCCATATCCTTTGCAACAGTTTCCATAACCTGCAGAGGAGCATAGGGCATCTCTTGTATACTTTATATGGTATACCACTCGGTCCCAGGGCAGATGCTGAACGGGCTTTCTGTACAATGTCCTGAACTTCTCTCCATGTTGGTTCACTGGTATCAATCTCTTCCTCAGGAGTTTCAGCAGTTCTGCTGATCTTGGGGTGTACACCGCAGGCTTGGTTCCTGAGGTCGTCACTGTGGCTCTCCTAAAGGAACTCCTCTACAACAAAAGCGCTTTAAACGCTTGCAAACGCAAGGCGCAAGGCGCAACGCACTGCCTTTAAAAAAAAAGAGCAGTGCGACGCGGCTTTTCATATTGCTAAGCAACCACCGAGTCAGCTGTCTTGTCAATCAAATATTGGAGCGTGAGCGCTCTTTTGCTGTTAACTGTCATATTAGCAGAAACTTTAAAAAGAGGGCGCTTGCTCTGACCTTGCAGGAGAGAGTGAGCGATTGGAGTCCAGTTCTTCAAAGCAACTGTAAACTTCCCTCACCACAACGTAAGGCCCGCCTCTCCCCTCATTCGATTGGACAATGGAAAGACGCAAATGACGTCAGCCGCTTCTCCGCTCTCAGCGCACCTTCAAAAACGCGTGCGCGGCAGGCGGCAAAAAACCGCAAGCCTGCCCATAGAATATCATTCAAAAAAGGCGCCTGCAACTGCCATAAACGCTTTTGGTGTGATTGGCCCCTTAGTCTGCAAAGTTGCCCTCGAAGTCCACTGGTTAGATCTTTTATTCCCTTCCTTCCTTTTATTCCTTGCTGTTCTGAACTGCTTGTTGAGGGTCTTGATCTTCTTCCTCAATTGCAATCTCTCTTGCCCTCCTGTTTGACTGAATTACCTGAGCTCCGGTGCTGCCTTTTCTCTCTTTTGTGCCAAAGCGCTCAAAGTATAAGCCGCGTCATTCAAAAATGTGTCATTAGGACGAAATAACATATATAAGTCACAGTGGACTATACGTCGCGGTTTTTTTAGAAAATGATTTCACAAAATCCAAGCCGAAGAACAGAAAATTAATCTGGAAATGCAAGTTATTTAACTAAACGATAGCAGACAGAACAGCAGGCTGAATAGATGTCTGTACGTTAAAGTAATATTATCAGTTATTTAAATGATAAATCATAGCATACAGAACTTACCTGGAAGGTTGAAGAGGCTAAATTAACCGAACAAGCCAACTAGCATGAAGTTCGCATACTCGTCATTCCACATCACTGAATCCATTGAATTACATAAATACAGGAGCAGCATATAGCGGAGTCTTGCGGCTGTAGACGGTAATGTTGTCTCTTGCCTCATAAATGTCAAAATTAATTCATACTGACTTACAAGGCACACCAGACTATAAGACGCAGCACCAGCCAAGATATGAAAAAAAACACGGCTTATAGACCGAATAATACAGTATATTGTGTATGATAAAGTGAATACATTCACTTTGTGTCAGTCTCTCACTCTCTGTCTTGTAACTTCACATATTTAATACTTGTATTGATGAAAGTGAATACATTCGCGTTGCTGACGCATTTTAGCCAGCTCAAACGTCACACCTCGTATTTCTGAGGAGTAAGGAATAACTTTTCCTCCTATATACAAATAACGGATGAGGCGCAGGCATACGCAGGAAGTTCTCTACTGGGAGTTCATAGTTGTCTCGAGTTTTAGATGTGCTCAACTTTACGCAGCGAGAACCGAAACACACATGACATCAAAGTACCACGAGAACTATTTGAGAAATCTTACGGAGGAGTCCGATTTCAAATCACCCTCACGCTACTCTGAAGTCACACACACGCCGAGTTTAGCTTGTCTGTGTACAGTATGTATATTGAGCAGCGCTGTTCAGTTGTCTGGTTTGAGGACAGATTTAATTTTAATTTTAAATACATCTGTATTTTTTAAATGGGCTATATAAAAATATTTTATTTGAATGAATTTGTTAGAATTATTAGAATTTCTATTTGTGCTTGTCAGTTATGAACAAAGTACAAAGGATTGGGTGGGCTGACTGCTGCAAATATACCTTATTGTCCCTGCCCTAATCTCACTCCAAACTTCTGATACAACTTGAGAGCCCTGCCATCTGTATCATTCATTCTGGCACTTTTAAAAAATTAATTTTTAGATGAATTGTCACAGTTACAGCCAACAGGTTATAAACTAAGGCTAGGTACACACCAGAAGATTTTTGACATCTTATAAGATTTTAAAAGTGTGATAGACCACAAACATGAGGATAAAAAATCCTAGATTTAACCGTTTTGCTCCTATAGTGTGTGGTGTGCCATGATGTGTCAAAGACAGCACACTACACACAAACAGATTTTTAACCAGAGTCTCGAGTGTGAACACAGGAAATCTTCACAATAAGCATGGCGGACGATATGCAGGAAGACATTTTAATGATAGTGCTTGGAATCATTTTTACAAGACACGTATAAACATTCGTGCTGTTGCCACAAATCAACAAGCTGATCCTCCATCTCGGCTGTCCACATCAACTTCACTTTGGCCGTTTCTCAATCCGAAGGCGGTAGCCTGCGGAGGTCGCATATGCATATGTCACAAGTATATTACAACAATATACGATAAACTAGGAATAATAGTCAATTTTATAACTGTTAATATTCTAAAATAAGACGGTCTTGATGATGTAAATGCAGCCTGGAAATGCGACCTACGGATTCAGAAGCGGCCTTTGTGCTGCGCCATGACTGCTTCCGTCTTTCATCATCTCGCTTTCTGATTGGATATGGTTTCATTTCACGTCTCAATAGCGTGCTTGCGTTTGTCCTTGGGATTCCCCACACACATCAGGATTTCTGATAGTAAATATTCAACATGTTGAATATTTACGATTAGCGATTGGTTCTTGCAAGCAGGTTCGGACACTCTTAACACACCTCACACCAAGGGAAAATCTGATAAGATATTCTGTAAAACCATCACAATACTCGGGACATAGCTAGGATTGTCAGAAGGGGGGAAATCGGCCCAAAATCAGCCCGATTATCTTTTGGTGTGTACCCAGCCTAAATGTGTCAAGAATAGAATAAAAGAAAATCTTTCACTAAAAATATTGTGATCGTAACCAGGAATCGATAAGAACCAGATTTCATAAGCAGAATTGGTAGCGAAATTGCTAAAATTAAAACGATATCCAACCCTAGCGATGAGCGACAAAAAGATAGACATACAGTAATCTTTCTATACTTGTAGACCTGGTTTTCTATAATAGCAAAACTTCTTGAATAACATACCCAAATGTTTTTATTTTAACTTGCATTTATCCCTTCTGGATAAAAGGCAGCAATCCGTCATACTGAGGTCTACTTATGATGTTTGCGCAGTTTTTTTAGATTCAAAAGCAACAAGTGATGGGCTATTTTGTAACCTTCGTCTTGATGGGCAGGCTAAGATCAATCTACTAAGAGCAGCGCAAATTAGTTCAGGGTCGCAAATAAGCAGAGCTGATCTTGAGTTCAGCACCACGGACATCACAGTGGAAAATTTGGGGTGTATAACCCCATCTGACGAACCTACACTGATTTACTTTTGCAAACATTTTTTTTTTTTTTTGAATAATATGTTTATCTGGCAATCCAAATAAATGTTACAAATGTTACATGTTAAAACAATCCTCAACATTGTATCATGCGTTCTCTGCTCTGTGATGCCACTTCTTTTTAGCAATAATTGCATCCATTTCAAGTAATTTGTGTTGGGTTAGACTAATGTGATTGCGCCCCCTGAGGATCTTTTGGTCTACTTCACTTTATCAGGAAGGTCCTAATTAAGTGATTTCTTTATTGCGAATACATTTTTTATAAATTTTTAAAGTTCTAAATTTGGTATTTGAGAGGTGATAAAAAGAGAACAATTGAAGATAGGATGAAACTATTTTGGTTTAAAAGCAGAGGATTTTTATTTTTATTTTATATATTGTATGTTTATAAATTTTTGTGGAAATCATAAAATTGTCTACGCTGGCTGGCAACTTAAAAAAAAAAATTGGGAGAGAATATATCTGTCCTAAATAGTATTGATCATGTATTTGATGCGATCAAAACAACCCAGACCATAATTAAAAGTATTAATTCCTGTGTTAATATAATATAAACTTTATTTTTTGGCTTGCATGGCCTCCTGGAAGAGTAAAGTGTCCTTTAAAAATGACACTTAAAAATTTAGCCAGAAGTAGGAGATCATTCAGGAATTTTTTGCTCACCGTTTATCGCATATCATGAATTCGAACATACTACTTGTGATTTCTATATAATATGGAAGTAGGCAATTACCAATTAACAAAGTATATCTGTAATTAAATTATACAGTTAACATAAGAAATAATGAATACCTCCGTACTTTTTTGCTGCACACTTAAATGTATATACTTTGCCATCACAAGAAGAGTACAATTGTCATTCAAATTCAAGCTGATTCAAATCTATAGATACGTGGATGGATGTACATTTATGTGAAAGTATTGTTTTGCAGGTATGGCTTTAGAAGACCTCCTCAACTGGAACTGAAGGCTCGGCCTAAACTGGGAGAGAGAGAGGTCACTTTTGCTCATGTTACCGACTGGATAGAGAAAAAACTTGATCAAGAGTTTCAGGTACATGAATATTATTTTAGCCTTGCATAGATTGCATCCCATTATAAATATCTCGGTCCTCTCCTCAGTGCAAAACACATGAGAGCCTGCTTGGAGTTGGCAAAAAAGCCTTTTTTATGCAGGGTTAACACTAGACGCGGTAGACGTTATTGGAGGCGATTTTCCACGATTATGAAACACAATTTTGTCTAGCTTTCTCTGTGAAATTCGGCTCTGTGTAGTAAATGCCGCTCCATCTGATGGCGATTTACTACCAATCACCGAACCTGCTTTACTGATGAGACATTCATGAGAATCGCAGGCGATTTTTTTTTCCCTGTTCTACAAGAAACTAGATTTATTTGTGTGTTGTCAGCTTATGCACATTGTGTTGGTTTATTGTTGTGACCTAGATGAGGATCGGATCACGTTTTATGGCAAATGACTATAGAAAACCTAGGGGTTTGCATACTTGCCACTGTATATTTCATTTTCAGTAATTAAAATAAATCACCCATGCATTATTCCTTATAGATTGTTGATAATTGTTTATAATCTGTTCTTACTGTTTGTTTGACTCTGTGACGCTTCCATTATCATACACAGAAAATCTTTGTAATGCCAAACATGGATGATGTCTGGCTGCCTATCATGCACTCTGCTATGGACACGCGGTCAAATACCACGAAGGATGAAGAACAACCGGACCCTGAAGAATCTCTTGAAGACATGTGAAGTGTGTGACACGTTTTTATCAATTAAAAGATAGAAGAAAATACCTGGGCTTACAATTACAGGTGCCCTAGAGCTGTGAAAAATCTCAATACAAATTAAAAACAAAATTAGAAACAAAAGGAATAAAGCATTTGCCAGTTTGCTTCTAATTTGACTAGGAGATACTTTTTCTCTCGGGAGGGTTTTATGACGTTGGTGACAGCAGAACAGTAGCTGGGTTTCCATCAAAACGTGTAACAAATCTTTTAAAAATTCAGAAAAAGGAAATGCAGGGCACTAGCAGCAAGGACATTGCGACAACCTCGAGCCCCATATATGGGAAAGACAACGTCAGCTGATACAGCTAGACCATCAGTCACGTGGCTTTAACGTTCGCTACATCGGAATTTATTCAGCAAATACGTTTCCGTCTCCCATTATTCGCATGTACTCTTTTTCGCATAACTCAAAAACCACCTCATGCGGGCGTAAAAAAAGGTATTTTTATCCAAAATTTGAGATTTTTAATGCAAAACTTTAAAATGCGCATAAAATCAGTGCAATGGAAATCCAGCTAGTGCGTCTGGATGCACATGCTGCTGGCTATCATGGTCACATGGCTTGGATAGGGTGATCTTCTCATCAAATAGGAAAATACGGTTTCAGTAAAGTATAAAATATCCCTTAAAACTGTAAGCCTGCAGTAGATGTAAGTTACAAGAGCAGCATAGGAGCAGGAAAGGCTGAGTGTGAAGTCTGTGCCACCTCTCTTTGACGCATACTGCCTTACCGAAAGTCCAGAGACTTTGGCAGTCCGAGCATCTTAGCTCATACATTAGAACGCATGAAGTGATGCATTTATGTCTCCAGTAGACTGGGCTGGACAGACTGATCTATCTGAAGACTCTGTGGACTTTTGGTATGGCAGAGTGCTACCTTATCTTATGATGTGCATCCTCATGATGTACTGTATAGTATAACTACAAACAGCAGTTATAATTCTAACATAAACTAACATAAGCCAAAGGGCACATTTCTGAGACTTGCATTAGTGATTTAATGATTGTAATATGCTTCTAGACACTAGGCGGCCTACTAGATCCATCATTAACCTTCCACCATTCACTGCTGCCTGAGCCCTCTGTGCGGCCTCCGATTATGCAATGAGATCAATTTCACTGTGCTGAAGAGGGACACCAGCCAATAAGCCCTTATCCCCAAGTGATCCCTATAGAAGCAGCCTACTCCAAAGGATATAGGGTTCAAGAGCTTTTCATGTAAGACATCTCTAGTCAGTCATTGCCCCTTAGCGACTTTCAAAGGGTTTTCAACTGGTGGGTCTTGGCCCCAATTTTTGAAACGCTAAATGCAATTAAAAGGCACAATATCTGAGATTTTTGCGTTAAAATGTCTGAAAATCACTAGCACTTTGTTATATATTGTGTTTACTCGTGTACTTACATTGTTTTCATTCGAAATGTTTTTAACAATGTTTTGAGTCCAGAGAAATTCACAATTTCACTTATGTGGTACTTTGATGTCATACGCGTGTTGAACACACCTTTGCTGCCGCGTTTAGGTCCACTTAATATGCCTTTTCCCCTGCTAAATTTCTTCCATCTCATTTACACTGATGTACATCTTTGCTTACATCAGTGGTTCTTTACCTTTTGCGGACCTGGTATAATAACTCATTTGTATTACACTGTTTAACGTGTAACATGAAAGAGTCTGCCCTGCGTTCCAATTCACATACAGTAATATTTCAGCAGTTATATATATAAAAATTCCCTTATGATCCAGGGTCACACATATTCTCTTCTATATACTATACATTTATTATTTTTATTCAAATTTTATTTTCCTGTAAAGCTGCATTGAAACAGTGCAACATCATAATACAGTGCTATATAAATAAATTTGACTTGATTTGACTTCATTTGGTGTTGCACTACGCAAACCAATCTGTGGATGTACAAATCATGTTCATGAATGACATAAAAAAGCTTTAAAACAGTATTTTTTTTAAGGTAAGCCAACAGATTGGCTTGATAGAAATAACAACAAAGTACCGTGCATGACGTAAAAACCCTACGCTCGGCGGCAATACTCATGCAGTACTGCACAGATCAATTGGTGAATGACATCAAAGTATTACAACAAAGAAATCTCCCATCATTCCATGCTTCTTTAAAGCATCATAAAGCTACATCAGTGTTGTTGTTTTTGCTACCTCTAATGGCGAATATTGCATATTGTGCCTTTAAATGCATCGAACTATATAATTACACCGTTGGAAAAGATGCATAGAATGATCAGTTTTGAAAAAGGAAAAGCATTTTATGCTTTTTTAGTTTGATTCTGTCCTCACCAGTCTGCATGATATGCCCTTGTCCTTGACAATCGTGAAGAAAACAACGCAAGGGACCAGACTACAATGAATATAGACTTACTGGAAACAACGTTTGTAAAATTCAATATTAAACATGCCAATTTTCCCATTCAACCAGTAATCATTTTGCACATTCCTGTTTATGAAGTTTGTGATTATGTAAATTAGTTTTTAATTGATATATTTATGTTTGTATGATCATTTTGGTACTTTAGTCACTACTTGATTATCCAATGGAAAATCTGGGTCTTGAACCAACTGCACTATATGCTAAATTGCTCTTGAGATCATTAACATCAAGTGCTATTCTATTTTCAGTCATACTTTATATTAGGTGGCCTTATTACTATATGCTTGCCATTTAATACAGTTTGCTTATTATGTAAGTGCATTGTTATTACATTTAAAGTACTCGCACTTACTGTAATTAATATGTGTAGGTTCACTTTTAATGTTACACTTAACCATAACCCAACCCTTACCCCACAATCTAACCCTAACCATGCCTTCACTCCTAAACTTGAGACCACATCTCAAGCTCATTAGCCGTAAATTCCCATAACAACATGTCGTTTTACAGCAAATCCACAGCCTTGCAGGTACGTTAGTACATAATAGTTAAGGCCGCCTAATATAAAGTGTGACCCTATTTCCAACTACAATGAACCCGTATGTTGTAGCCATGTGACGTTTGTTGAATGTACAAATACTTGCATCAGCCATTTTGTCCATGTTTTGTTAATATTTGTGTTATTTCCTGTACGGTTAATTTTTATTTCCTGTGCTTGCTTTCATGTGCATTAAGTCACATTAAATAATTTTTATTTGACTATTAGTGGCCATTTAAGATACAAGTCTCGGTTATATCTAATGTACCTGTAAATGTTTTGAGAGTCTCTATCTTAGCTGGTGCTAAGGTGTCTACGAACATGAATTATGATTTTTCAAATATCTACATTACATGTGCTTATATTTCAATTTGTTTTGTTATGCTACATTATTGCCATTCATAACTGATCTTGTGCAATCCCCAGTTGCCATATCTTTTACACTTTGTAAAAATATTGCTTGAATTGTGTTCATATGTGACAACATGATTGTGTGTAAAAATTGATAAACAGCTTTTGCAAAATAACTGGTCTAGAAAATCATGCTTTCACATAAAAAATAAAAAGAGCAATTAAAGGAGCAATTCCAAAAACCTCAGTGTATAAGAAGACTTTTGCACTGTTGCTTGACCCAATGAGCCATAAGAAAGCTCTAAATACTGCTAACATACACAGATGTAATACTAATAGACAAAGACATCCAAGAGTTTCATATATTACACAAAAACAGAAATATTTAGATCATGTAGTATTGTTTAAATGTTAACATTTGTTTCGTTTTATTAAAAATGAGAATGCAAATATGTTAATCTTGTTAATACTAATTATTTTTATTACACCAGTAAAGACAGCATCAGTACCTTAACTATCCATACATCAGCGTGACCAAGTTTTCTTAAACTTCACCTTAAATTATAAAGTTAAATGTGATTTCACAGTGAATCTGAGGCCTTGTTGTAAACACAACGCTTTAAACAAAACGCCATGTTGTGTTTTTAGGAACCAAACTCTTCATATATATATATATAATATTTTGCTATACATTGCATCAATACATTGCTAATATTTTGTAATCATTATTTAGAAAGCTTACAGGTCGCTAGTGGTCCATTTCCTATTGGTTAGAACGTCAGGCTTGTAACCGGTGCATTTCAACTGTGTTTCACTTACCTTAGCTGCCTACTGCTCCGGGTGTCTGTTTGTGTTTACAACTTGCAGTTCATGTGTTCGCTTACTCACTAGCATGGGTTAAATGCAGAGGTCACATTTCAAGTATGCGTTGCATAGTGTGTCGGAATCAAAAGAGCTCTTTATAAAATTCTTCACAATAATTGGAAATGTATTGATAGTTATTTTAAACTCTAGCAATTGCAGTAAGATTGTTATAGAATAGAATTTAAGTAATTATATTGCTTTTCTAATTTTCTTAATTTTTTCTTGATTGGTTTAACCTACTAAGACTCGACCTTTGGTTTTTCTTTTTTTTCTGATCAAATTCATATTTTATGTTCAACCTTATACATTCATTTAACCCTAATAAGTCCCTTGGGGTCAATCTTACCCCCAAGCCACTTTTAATTAGATAAAAAACACGGTTCCCTTCATCTCAGTAGAAGAAGATTTTGTGACTTTTCCAAATTATCTGTCAAGATTCATAAAAAAACTGGGCTTGATTTGGTGTAAAAAAAAATTCACCAAAAGAGGCCCTTTGGGGGTAAAACTGACCCCAATTGAATTGAATGGTGAATGCAAAAAAAAAACATTTTTTTTCTTGTTATTCATCAAATAAAATCAATGCATCCAGAATAAATCTGAAAATTTTGACACAGAAAGGTAGGCCTGGTACTAGAGCACAAATGCAATATAGAAAAGAGATGCTCAATCACACACACACAAACCAACACGCAAAGGTATGACTGCCACAGAGAGCATTTTTTAAAGAATTGAGCAAAAAAACAGCCACAGATGCAAAACAAATATGTAAAATACTCACACATGTGTGTGCGTGCCCACACACACACACACGCACAAAAACACAGTAAAACTTACACACATATAAAGAGACAGACACACACAAAAAGACAAAGTCACAAACACGCACACACACTTACATTTAGTCAAATTTCTGTGTCATTTTGTAAAAACAGACATTTCAAAATGCATCAAAAACTACAAAACATTCTACTATTTGAAATAATATTTATTTTTTATGTCCTTTCTAATGTTTATATATACATAAATACAGAAAATGCATCACTAAAGTATTGATGTTGCGCAGTTGGCCACATACAGTTAAATGAATGGTTTCTATGGGCATCTGTTGGTCAAAATAATTTTTTCCTAAACTGTAATTCTTTTATGTTTTTTTTCTAACCAGCAGAAATGGCTGAATTCAACACATAACATTTAGATCAATATCTGAAAACAATTTATATCAAATTTAGATCACAACTTATGTGAATTTTTCATAAAAAAATTTAATTTTACAGGCAAGCTAATGGTGTAGTTGAGGTATTGAGTGGTAAACAGGTATAAAAGTACTTCATATCTCCCAAAACACAGCATTAATGTATAGATGGGAAGTAAACAAAAAAAGATATATTATTTGCATCATTAAAATGTATATATTTTTGTAATCACACTTTTAATTTCTGGGGTCATTTTTACCTCCAGGGAACTCTATCGTATTCAGGAAAATAGGGGCTTATGAGGGTTAAATAAAAGTGAAAAGAATAGAATTCAATTTATTGGTATTTGACCAAATGTAAGCAGCACATACAGTAACATATTCAGTGTTACTGGTTGCTAAAACGTTTGCATATTATATTATTACATCTGATCCACTGTATCTGGGATAGAAAAGCAAACACAGCGGCAGCGCAAGCATTACAAACGCAAGTGTCCGACAGTTGCCCAAGTATGACTCGTTGCCAGCCTGCAACCGACAGATCTCGCCAGTCGGTGGCAGGCTAGTTCAACTCGAACAAGCCGATCATTCGTTTTTTTTTTTTTTTTTAAATAAAAGCATAGTTTCCCAAACGCGTTAAAATGTCAACATTCTCCGAATTAGCATGCCAAAAACGACAGTGGCAAAGACCGTTTTGCGTCTCCCTTCTATTCAAACGTTAAGTTTACAGTTCACGTTTTACAGCCCCGCCTCCAGCGTGTTATGCGCATGTGCGCAGCAGGACGAGGAAGTGTAGTGAAAAGTGTCCGTCTGTTCAGCAGCACAATGAGGCACTGAATCGCAAAAAGAAACTTCCGTTAAATCACACATCTCTTCCGAGTTTCTTTCTCCTGGATCTGATTGTGTATTTGTGTGTATGATGGCTTCAGGAGTATCTAGCAGGTCTCTCGCGTGGATTATAACTGCGATCATGTTCTGGAGTCACAGCAGGTTTATGGTGAGTGCAAACATCACAGTGATCTCTGATCAGTCATACTAATCGATTTCACGTTTCGAATCAGTTTGACGTGTGGCCTTTATCTAACATGTTTATGTTATTATTGTAGTGCGGTGACCATTAAGTGTGTGTCTGTTTGTGTTGGCCTGCACGTTCAGGATTGTCACATGTTTCTTCGTATTGTAATTGCGGTGTTACATTTGATAATTGACAGATGTTTTAAAATGTTATAACTTTCTGTGTAGCGGCTGCCTGTCACATTCTTTATATAATAAACATGGAAAACAAAACAGAAAACTGTTTTCCTGATATACATGATTATTGTAATAGTAAGCTTCAAGAGGTAAACTACACGTTAATTTACAAAAACTGAACTGGAACTCCGTCCTAGTCCCAGTTCCATAATCAATGTGCTTCTGAAATTAGTAAACAAATGTATAGACATGGCTTCTGCTCTTCATCCATCTGAAAATAGTGTCACCTAACCAGACATGGTATTATCCACTGGGAAATGGAGGGTTACTTTTAAAATGTGTTCCATTACAAATTACTTAATACAAAGTATTAACTAACTTAATCCAAGAAACAAAATATAATGTAATCTGATTACTTTTGAATTCCTTAAAGTTTATACAAGGGGCAGGTTTTTTTACTCGAGGGCCACATCAGGTTTTGAAATAAAGGCGGCCGCCTAATTCGTTACATTCGTTACTATGAATGACAAATGTAGCTTTTTTTATTCCAAATCAACACTCCATTACTACTGCACTATATACTTTTATCTGCACCCTACTTTAAAAAACACTTTTCACTACTTTAATATTTTCAAGAAATAAAAATCTACACCTGTGTATATCACGACACATGTATATACAAGAAAACATCATTGTATTACAGTCTGAGTAATATATTTAACATGGTAAAATTGTGAGCCATTTTTACAGTTATCACCATAAGGAAGAGTAAACATTTGTTTTATAAGTGTAGTAACCATGTTTTTAGCAGATTAATTCTTATTTGTATTACCACAGATAATAAATAAAATACCATGGTGAGTGAGACCATAGTACATTTGTGGTTACAAAAAATAAAACATATGTTTAATGTAGTAAAAGCATGCTTATTTTTCTTAAGGGCAATAAATATATAATAATTGATAATTATTACATATCACCATGATGTTAAAAACAGAGATAAGCCGTTTTTGGTCATTAAAATGGCAATACTTCTTTGTCAATAACACATACCTGCTTCTGTCTGATGTTGGGGAAAGTGTTTTGCTGTCCATTCTGTTTTAAATACACAAAATTCAGTGTTATTTATCTATTTTGTTGTTCCTCCGGCACTCTTATTTCCAGTCGAGTTTTTCAGTGCTAGCAACATCTTTTGGACGTTGATGGCATTGTATCAAATGAGTCATTTTGGACCAAATCCTACACTGTTTATTATAACTATAAACTTCTTTGCGGCCCCTTGTTTGGCCACCTCTGGTTTATACAGACATTTAAAAAGTCTACATAATCTACAGGTACTTATTAGTTTATTTTGAAAGGCTGACTGACTGAAGCCATGATCCTTCTTAATTTGGCCTGGGACATTGGCAGTGGAAGTTCCCCCACCTAATACAGCTACTAGGGTTGTTGCGGTAACTACAATTCTGTAATACTGCACTACTGACAATCCAACTGTATGGATGACAACAAGCAACCGCAACAACTGCGATTTTCACATAATATTCATGAAAGCTTTGACCTTCTTGTTTTACACATCATACACATATAATAAAGGTTAAATATAAATTAGTGATGCTCCGATCAATGCCGATCTCCACTAATAATACGTGGCCAATCACTATTCTGAATCGGACAGCCGATCTTATTACAGCTATTTTATGTACTACGGTTTTTGATCAGTAAGTCCTTCTCGATCTAAAATCACTGTTAGTTTGAGTTGTTTATAACATGAATTTGAAAAAGCAACACTTGTCAAACATAATTATTAAACATATTCTTTATTATCATGAAAATACCTGAAAAGGTTTGAAGAACAGCAATATAAATATATCCTTCAGCCATTGCATAGAGCTCATGTCATCACAGCTGCGTGTGTATTGTTCTTCGTCTACAGCGCATTTTGAGTTTCTGCACGAGAGCGCCCCCTGGCTTTTGGATGTAGCAGCATTTCACCGTAATTCATTGAGAAACATAGCAAGCATTATCGGCCGATCGATTGGAGCATCCCTAATATAAATGCTAGGCTTAGTAGGCTATACATATTTAGTTGAATCATACACAAAGTAAAACTGAGTTGTAAGAATTAGCATTGGCCGCCTTTAAATGCAGTTTTAAAGCTTAAAGGACAAATTCTGTATTTTACACTTAAAGCCCTGTTTTCAGATTGTTTATGATGAAATAGAACGGTTTTGACTGAAATTTCGACACATGTGGCTGCCCCGAGAATTTTTCGGGTGTTTGTTGTTTCACCTCCCACCTCTATAATGGGTGTATAGGTGCACTGGAACAATCCTTCCTAAAATGCATTAAACTTTCGTTTACAAAGATGTGAAACTCAGCGAGTGGTCAGGGGTGTTCACTGATATGCTCACACAAAAATTGCTGCAAAAGATGCTTTCCAACAGCTGTTTTAACATTCGTTGTAAACTTGTGGACCTATTTTTCCAAACGCCTCATACCCGTACATTCTTCCGCTGAGCTTGAATAATAAACACTCCAGCCCAGTTGGTGGCGATAATCCGCCTTTGCCAATTGCAAGAACGCGTTCCCGTCACGGAGTAATACCGTACGTCACAGCACATCTGATACATCTCATATAAAGTCAATGGAGTTGGACAAAACTACGATAAAACCTGTTGGAAAGCATCTTTTGCAGCGATTTTTGTGTGAGCATATCAGTGAACACCCCTGACCACTCGGTGAGTTTCACGTCTTTGTAAACGAAAGTTCAATGCATCCCAGGAAGGATTGTTCCCGTGCACCCATAGAGCCATTATAGCGGTGGGAGGATACAAGAAACACCCGAAAATTCTCGGGCCAGCATCACACGTCCAAATTTCAGTCAAAACCGTTCTATTTCACCATAAACAATCTGAAAACAGGGCTTTAAGTGTAAAATACCCTACTTGTCCTTTAAAATGAATTCAATCTAACTGATCAACACAAATACAAAGCACCATAATACAACTGATTACTTAACAACATTAAAGCAGCTTTAAATAAAAACCTTTTAAAGGTTTTGTCTTTGTGAATTTACAGCATCCGTACCGGGGATGAGTGAGTGGTCGCTAATGTATAGCTCTAACATATACATGTACAAAACACTGTGCAGCATGTTTACTAACAACACAAGCAGCAGACTCCGACATAATATTAACTCAATATATTACTCTCGCTCGTGTTTAAATGACAGCAGAGAGACTCGCCCACAATCTCCACAGTAGGGCTGTGCAAAAATATCGATACAGTTAACTATCGTTTAATTTCTACTATCGATATTTTAAACCCATCAAATCCCTCTGTTTTACCTCCTCTGCAGCTGCTGTAGTTGTCACTGTCCAGTTGTCTGCCATATACAACCATTCGGCCAATGTCTCCGAAGTTAGAGGGAGTGAGAAAAAGGCAGAAAATGTAAAAACACCTGCAGCTTTCAAAGAGCTGCAGGTGTTCAGCTCTATTTTTTTTACATTTTTGCTAAAAAAAAGAAAAAGTATTGCAATGTATTGCAACACGCAACGCATTTTATTGTATCGTGATACGTATCATATTATGACCCATGTATCGTGTTACGTATCGTATCGGAAGGCCCTTGCCAATACCCAGCCCTACTCCACAGACCACCACCTCAAAGTATTCAGGACAGAAGCCGTCAAAAGTGGACAAAAGAGACAGATTTAAATACCAGGTGTAAACGTGATGTGTCTCTCTGCAAAAACACAAACGAACGCTGGTTAATAAAGGTTTACTTTCTTTTAATATAAGTGAGTTTGTATTTGTTGTTGGGTTTCATAAAAACAGTAATGAATCACAAGCATCTGTTTTAAAGTAAGGGGGAAATCCATGTTTTTATTACTGTAACAACGCATGTATATCACCACTTTCATATCATAATGGCTTATTTATTTTGTTGATAACAAATAATCTTAATATTCAATAAGGTCTAAAGCTGAAGATTAAAATAAGTTTATTAATCTGTGGCTAAATTCTCAGCACATCCCTGAAGACTTAATTCATTTTGTTAATTGATATTTTGACATTTGAAGGTGTTTTACTATTTAAAAGATGCACAAACTTTTTTATTTAAGGCTTAAAATATCTAAATCAAAAATATGATATTAGTAAAACTCTGTAGTAGTGTGTGGCTTTTGCACTTTTAAAAGTTCACTTCTACACGTGAATACCCTAATTTAGTGCCTTATTGAGCTATAATACGTGAAAACATCTAATTAAGTAAATATTTATATTTTATCCACTTAGTCGATTAAAGGCGGAGTCCACGATGTTTGAAAAAACGGTATGGAAAAGGAGACGGGCCGACTACCAAAACACACTTATAGCCAATCAAATCACATCACATGCCGGGTTGCGTATGTGTGGGGCGGGTCTATCAACAGAAGGTCCAGATTCTATTGGGGTAGGGGCGTGTTTGTTTAGGTGATTTCAAATATCAACATTGGCTTTCAAACATCATGGACTCCGCCTTTAATGGAAAATTAACCGCCCGATTCATCGATTATGAAAATAATCGTTAGTTGCAACCCTAATATATTTCTACATTTTCGACCAAGGAACACACAGGATATATGTAAGTTGTTATGGATAGCAGTTAAGCTTTTTTGAAATGATGACAAAATCTAAATTACTAAAAATAATTTCTTCAACTTAATTTAGCCTAAATAATGATTCATTCGTTTTCATACTTCATATATTAGTTAATTTATCTACTATTATATTCTTTTAAATGTCCTTTGCATTGCCGCCTTTATCGCATTTATTTTGTTCATTTGCTGTTGCACAAATACTGCCTTATTTTAATTTCATTAAGAGACTGCTGTGTTCTGTATTAACCGAGGCTCTGAGCACCAATTATCAGATTTTACATTTCCTTTGGTATGTAAGTTTGTGTTAGTTCATGTTAATGATATGAAAAGGTACAAACCCCAAAGTAAACGATGACACGAGTTATCGTCTCCAACTGAAATCTCATTTCTTGGACTACAATGAACACACGGATTGTAAGCAACAGTTTACTTCCTTAGCCTGTTGAAGTGGACACACTTTTCAAACATGGGGACACATTTGAGTCTAACAATTACAGGGGCATGTGTGTCAACAGCAACCTGGGGAAAATCTTCTGTTCAATTATTAATTCAAGACATTTTCTCAAAACGAATGAAATGAAAAGTCAAATTCTGGAGAAAAGTCAAATTGGGTTTTAGCCTCAGTCAGCACAGAACATCAGACCACATTTACACCCTCTACACCAGGGTTCCCCAAATCTTACCCTGGAGGGCCGGAGCACTACAGAGTTTAGGTCCAACCCTTATTAAACTTACCCACCTGTGATTTTCTAGTGATCATGAAGACCTTGATTAGCTTGCTCAGGTGTGTTTGATCAGGGTTGGAGCTAAACTCTGCAGTGCTCTGGCCCTCCAGGGTAAGATTTGGGGAACCCTGCTCTACACCATAGATATGTATAAAGGCTAGATGTGTTACGGCAGAGTCTCTAACGGCATCACCTGGCGGCCATCTTACCACAGGCAGCTCGCTCACTCGTAGCATTGAGTTAAATGGTGCAGGTACTTTTAAATTAGCATAACTTGCTCAATTTTCTACCGATTTTCAAATGGTTTGGTTTCTTACAAACGTTATTAATGTGGCTATAATGGATGCTTTAACATGTTTCATGAATTTTTCAGTTTTTTTAGTTTAAATATGCAGTGTCATAGGTACATCTTTGACGTTTATAACTAGAGATCGACCGATATATCTGTTTCCGATATTTTCCCCGATATTTGAGCATTTTCCGATGATCGGATATCGGGTTTGTGATATCGGATTGACCGATAAACGAGAGAATTGAGAATTGCGCGCTGGACGCATCTGAGAAGAAGAGCTCACAGCAGCAGCAGCGTGCACAGCAGATATGACGGCGGAGTGAAGCGACTTCATTAAAAGGACTTTGAGTATACTTACTTTGCATCTGAGGCATTTATAACACATCTTCTTTGTGCATTAATGTATGTTATGTTAAATAAGTTGATATATTAAAAGCAATGTATGCAGTTTGCAGTGCTGGGCAGTAGCTTCACTACAAGTAGCGAAGCTAGTAGTTTAACTACATTTTTCTGTAGCTTGGCGGTAGCTTAGCTGCTTTCTAAATCAAATAGCTTTTCAGTAGCTAAGCTCTTTTTTTGACCAAGTAGTGACGTAGCTTCCACACAAGCTACAATTTCCCAAACATTTCTGAAGTCGTCCTGAATATGAGAATAAGTGCGTCATTTGAATCGACACAGGACGTCGTTTGTTCCGTATTTTCGAGTTGTGCAGCCTTCATTCATACAAAACATTACCACTCGCATTCTGTGAAGACTCGTGCTCTACCTCTAACTGGGTTATGTCGCCAAACCAAAATAAAAACATGTAATAAATATTACAATTGAAACTATTAATAGAATGTGCTTTGGCGGGCACCTCACAGACTCTGTGCAGGCTACCTGCTGCCTGCGGGCCCACGTTGGAGACCCTTGTGTTAAGATATGTCAGGGCCAGGTGTTTTTGAATAAAGATAGCTCAAACATGCATTTTATTCTGGGAGTAGGATAAGTCCAGCAAACTGCACCAAAATGTGAAGTACCTAGGCCTACAGTATGCTTGTATTGCCTATAATTACCAAAATGATAAATTGAAACTGAATAAATAATTACATAATAAAACTGGTTAAAAATAAAAAAGTAGCTTGGATGTAGCAAGCTACTATTGATGTAGCTTAGCTTGCTACATTTCCCAGGGGGGTAGCTTCAGTGTAGTGAAGCTTCATTTAATGTGAAGTAACTGGTAGCTTAGCTTACTACATTTTCCAAGTAGCTTGCCCAGCACTGGCAGTTTGTCCAAGAATAGAGACGAACCCAAAAAATCACGTGCTGTTCACTTACCAGGGTTGAAGGCTGAAGCTTTTAACAAGATTTACCCTAAGTTATATTAAAATTTACCAGATAAACATTATTTTGCTAAAATATCTATATAAATGTCTGTGGATATTAATTAATTATTTATTACCTCCGCAAGCGGTCACAGTTTGATACAGTTAATGCGTGAGTAAATGCATAGATAACAGCGCTGTCAACAGCCATTTCATAAGCTATAACAACAAAATATTAATTATTCTGACATCAAATAACATTACCAGTTAAGAAATTCAGTGATATATAAGCCGTTTTGTTTGTTACTTTCCTGAATGAAGTATTCCAGTCAGTGATATTATTTGTAAAACCTCTTTGGTAACTACTTGTTTTCCTGCTGAAGGCTATATGTTGCTGGTCAAAACAACCATATTATTCCAAAAAAGGCACTTAATCCACCTGTTTTACTCTATAAACTATGTATAACAAGCAGCCAACTCCGCTATAGTTTTCTCTCTCTCCCGCTGCCAACCGCAGCGCGACCTTTGGATCAGTCCATTTCTGACGAAATGATAAGGGTGTTTGGAATGGTCCATGTATTAGGAATATAGTTTCTACATTATTCATTAAATTAATATTATTCTTCACTCTTTCAGACCCCTCTATTTATTACTTTGTATGCAAAGAGGGAGTGATTGTGATGATGATTATTATTATAAGGGTTTGTTCAGTTCAGTGGTGTAGTAATTATTATGTCAAAAACAGAAGTATAACAGTAAATAAAAATCGGTTCAGCATATCGGTTATCGGGCACATAAGCATCCAAATATTTGTTATTGGCATCGGTTTAAAAAAATGAGTATTGGTCGATCTCTATTTATAACAAACCAGACCGTTTGAAAATCGGTAAAAAACTTTGTAATTTAAAAGTACATGCATAATTAAAACTTATAAAAATAAGCTCAACAGGAAATCTTAATTTGGCTGTTAATGGTTTGAAGCAAAAGCAATGAGAGTTTACAACATGTTTAAAAACACAATTCATATAAAATTCTAATACAAACATGGTTAAAAATCCTAAAATCAGTCATTGAACCCATTGTGTTATATGGCAGTGAGGTATGGGGGGCATTAAAATCTCAAGACTTTTCTAAGTGGGGGAAAAAGAAAAAATTGAAACTCTGCATATTAAAATCTGTAAGAACATCCTAAAGGTGAACAGATCCACCCCAAACCACTCATGCTGAGCCAAATTAGGACAATACCCTTTAATAATCAGCATCCAGAAAAGAGCCCTGAAATTCTATAAGCACCTGAAAAGCAGTGATCCAAGCTCAAGGCCTTCAATACAACCAGCAGGACCCCAACACAAGTGCACTTTTTCAACTCAAAATACAGACAATGGATATGAAATCATAACCCGCCATTGTTTACAAATACAACACTGACCTCGCCGCACGGCAGTAACTTGCTGTGATTTTGGTACTGATGTGTGGATGATATTTTACTGGTAAAAAAAAATGTAGCGTCACTGCAGGTGTGAACAGCACATTTTTGCATTTACTGGTAAATTCATTCTTGTAAATTAATGCTAATTTACCAATATTACTGTGTGAAAGAGCTGCATCTGTAATCATGTACTAACAAGAACTCATCATGCCTTTGCTGTTTGTATTTTTGTAAAGCTGTCTTGTCTTTTTTTTTTAGGGCTTTTGTAGCAGCAGCACCGTGTCAGTTCCAGAGAGTCTGCTGTTTGTGTCCACGCTGGACGGGAACCTCCACGCAGTCAGCAAGAGATCTGGAACCATTAAATGGACCCTGAAAGAAGGTACAGAGCTAAAGGATGTTTTTTATAGGTTTGGAGCTCACAGTAGCATGCTTAGTTCAGATTAAGTTTGCATAATGCTTTAACAGCTGTAGATTGTAAAAGTGTAGAAAAGAACACCACCCATATTGTGCCATGGACTGCAGTGCCAATATATCTGTGACACTAAAGAAGAGCTCGTGATTGGCTGTTACGAGGTTTCAGCACCAGGTTGTTATTAGGGATGCAACAATACAGTTAGTCAAAACCTCAGTGTTTAATCAATGCTTTTTGTTTGGTTCGGTTATAGCCCATTAAAGTGTTTTTACATAATTCTATGCTTTAGCGTCAGGAACAGTAAGATGTTAAGAATTTTTTTATTATTGATGAAAAAATAATCTTTAGATCTCTTCTTATCACCTCTCAAATATGGGTAGGTTTCTTCAAAAACACCAAATTTTGAGCAAAAAGCTGAGATAATTCAATTATTTGTGAGGGACTTTTGATAAAGATCCCATTCCTATTCAGAGGAATCCTCACAACATACACGGAGTTCTTTCTCTTTCACGTGAGCCGTTACTTCCAGGTTGTATAAGTTGCAGAAGTGTGTCACCTGGTGGATAATAGTGGTATTGCTGAAAGCCGGAAGTACTCATCATTGGCAGGCAAGCGTTTTCCCTTAATTGACGAGTTACTGTGGGTTTACACTAGATGCAAATTTAACGATTTGCGCGAGTAGATTACATACAAAGTCAATGCAAAAACGCGATCAGACACGTCCTCACGTGGGGCAATGCGAATGACGCAATATGGGCGGCTTGTTTGTCGTGAAAACACTTGCTATTCTCCTCAAACGCGTCTTCGCCCAAGTTGAAAATATTCAACTTGAGCGAAAAATTTGCATGACATCAAATTAAATCCTGTGAGTAATCGATTGCACGCTTCACGTTTGGTGTGAACCCACAGTTAACTCATCAATGGCGGGTAAAGAGTTAATAGGCACGGGCGGACTGCGGGTCTAAAACCCAATTCCATTTTGACCCCTTCCGTACACGCTGATGGGCACCTGTTTTTTAAACAATGTTGTGCTTATTTGTGTTCACATTCTGTATGAAGACTGCTAAATGTTTGTACTTGCAGCGCGATTAGCGGGTGCGGTTTGGTTCGTGGTCTTTGTCAAACGGGTCTGGTAGGGTACGGATTTAAATTAACGCTGCTGTTGGATTATGGGTTGGGTGTTTTTACTGTGGGGCGTGGCTTATTAAAGGGCCATTTCACCGATAGGAACATTAATCTTTATGGAAAGTGAGTCATATTTGTAGTCAAAATGTAACATAAATGTAGAATTTTGTGCCTATTTGACAGAGAAAAGACAAAATGTGACTTTAGAGCACATTTGTATGAAAAACTACAACTGCCACTATGCACCACAATGCACAGCTCTGCAAGCCACTCCCATTACTCGGAACACGGCTCAGACATGCTATTATGTACATAAATGCCACGTTAGTAAAACAAAGAAAATAGCCACCACCACTGTGTCTGACAGACACCAATCATGACTTACTTTTAAACGTGATGTTACATTGTGGTACACACAATAACACTCTGGCCTGGTGTGTAGCAAAGTCTTATTTAAACAGTAACGTGCGGTTTCAGATCCGCAGTACAAATGTCTTTTCAAGTACTTAAAAAAGGGTATGCATTTTAAATGTTTATTTAGTTTTACCAATTTTCTTTTTCTCTCTTGTTTACTGTAATTACATTTGTGTTATTATCGGCCTCACTGCTCTCACAATATAGACATATAAAACACCGCTCAGATATGCTATTGTGTACATAACTGCCACGTTAGTATAACAAAGAAAATATAAACACTCACTTTAGTCAGACGTCCGTTTATCCCTGCATCCTCCACACAAACACGTCCCCTGCATAATATCTCCACAGACGCGCTGCCTCAGCATTTGGAGCTTTTGCTCGTAAACCGAAACACGTCTTTGAAATAAGCACGCGACCAGAAACATTCACAAAACAAACATTCATATCCTTATCTGATCCAGAAATGTTAAACCGAAAGCAAACGGCGCGAGTCCGTCCAAGCTTATATACTCCGCAGCGCGTCTGCTCGTAAACCGAAACATGTCCGTGAAATAAACATTCCAAACGCGTGCAAAGTTCCTCTCTTGTCTAGAAACCTTCACCAAACGAACGTCCATATCCTTATCTGATGCAGAAATGTTATAAAGAAGCCACACAGCGAGAGAACAGGCAAGCTTCTCTACGCAGCAGAGGCCGATGGTTGCTGCGTCTTCACCGGGCTCCTCTACCCAGCCGAAGCCCAGGATCCGGCTTCTCCTCGGGCTTCTGTTCCTACATCTGCCTCAGCTCTTTGCAGTATTGTGGCTCATAAAGGTGCAATGAACAGCGGATTAGAGCATCACGCTTGTGAAATCACCCTCTTCCATGTTATATTGATTAACTTCCACTGTTATTGTAACATGAATTCTGGCTCGCTCCATAACTTCTGTTTAGCTTAGCTTAGCATAAAGATGGCGGCTGATCGTTTTTTCCCGTCTGTGTTCGTATATTTTCGTAAGTCCCACCCACTGATCTGTAATTGGTCTGAAGCGTGAGTGCGTCCCACCCATAGCCCCCACCTTGGAAAAATGAGGAATGAGTGTCTGTAGTCTTTCACACTCAATAGAGATACAGGATTTCCTTCTTTCAATGACGCAAAATTACGATTTTTACATCATTGAAAGAAGGAAGTGCCTCACTGAAATCAGTATTTCTCCCCTCTCAGGAGAAACTGAGGGAATGGTGCACGACCATTCAAAAACATGACTGGGGTTCTAACGGTACAAAGCTTAATGCAAATGGGTGAAGTTTCCCTTTAAGCAGGAACCTTGCTGGACTGTGAGTGACTGTTAACAGTGGGATGCAACAGGCCAGAGACAGGGATTTCTCAAGTCGTTTGGAAAATAAATCCTACAAATGTCTACTTTGTATCATAAGAGAATATTAGAACATTTTATATGTAATTATGGTTTGTAGTTTTTTGCAAGTAACTTAAAATGTGTGACAAAGAAACTACAGACTCTCCAGAAAAAAGGGCAATATTCACATAATAACATGGAAACTCAAACATTATAACAATCAATTAAATTCTGCCATTTTAAATAAATCACTCCAGATAAAAAGTTAGGACATGTTAAACATTTCCCTGAATGTTAAAATGCCTAAATGCACATATGATGGCTGGATTGCTTTTACATTACAATGAAATCCGATCACAAAGCTTCCTCGACTACTTCTATATCAGGACACACAGATTGGATCAGAGCATTCTGATCACATAATTTCCCTTCAGGCAGCTAGCTTGGCCATATATGCATTGTCAGCTCTAGACAAAGGGTGAGCCTGCACCTACACCAGATTGGTCCACCAGAACCCCTCTCGTCAGGTAAAAAAACTGCGTCATAGGTATTTCCATTTGCGACAGTCAATGGGTTTCTGTAAAAAATGTTTAATTAATTAATAACAGGGCTCAACGCGAATTATTTTTTATATGTTCCCAGTCAGGCCAGTGGTTCAGGTTTTCACTTGCCCTGGCAAAATTTTCACTGGCCCCAATAAAAAACGTCAGTGTCACATACTTAAAAGAAATAATTCAAAAGTCAAATATAATTGTATACATATACAACAGACATGTTCCAACAAAAAAAGTCTCCCAACTTTTTTGCTTTACCTGTAAACTGACAGCAAACTGTGCAAAATATTGCATTGTTTCTTTCGTCGTGTTTTACCCAAGTAAATGTCTGCTTCAAAGATGTTAAATAATAAACATTGATGAAAATATATTTTAGTGACTGAGGGTGAAGCACTGGCCCTATCGGGCAAGTGACAATACTTTTTACTGGCCCGAATGTCTCTCATGCTTGCCCCGGGCCACCGGGCAGTCCTTTATGTTGAGTCCTGAATAATCTAGTGTGTGTTCATTTTTCTGTCATAGTTTCTTCAAAATTAAGTTTAATTTGAGTGTTTTTAATAAAAATATTTACATTTTTACCATGACGTATACGCCCGCTCCCAGTTAATCGAGTACTCATTTTTCAGACCTATGGATTAATCGAAATGAAAAAATTACATATATGCACATCCCTACTATATACAACTTAATATAGAACTCAAACTATAACCAGAGGTTCAAATTGGCGCCGTCCAACCTGAAATAGCAAATCATGTGACTATATTACAACTTAGTTATAATAGAGATAATGATCAGGGGTCTTGACTTATCACCTGATAGCCCACATATAGTAATGTAATTGCTGGACATCTTAGTTAGTGGTATAGACGATTAGCATGAATTTATACCCTGGTCGTAGATTTATGGTGACAACGGATATTTCGTAATACTTTATAGTAATTTAGAAGAGTTAATAAAACAGAGCAGATTAGAATGAATACAAACGCAACAATTTATTTGCCAGGTAGGAAAAACATAATTCAGAAGCCAATTCACATAACATAACATAACAAAATCCAAAAACTCATAGGAATTTGGAACTGATTGGTGGTTGTAAACTCAGGGCATCAACACTGAAGCATTCTTCAAAGCATCTTTGATATTGAGGAGTGCATTTCCACTGTACATTCTTCTTTTTAAGCTTATGCAACGGGGGCCGTATATTCTGAAAAAACAAGGAATGAACTGGTGATACCACCCAGCAAGACCCAAAACCCTTTGTACCTCGTTTACATTTTGTAGGTGTTGCAAACTTGCTAACAGCACCCACTTCTGTGGTCTCCATTCTAATTCCTCCCTCTGCAGTGTCATGTCCCAGAAAGGAGAGTGATTTCTTGAGAAAAGTGCATTTCTGTAAGTTGAGGGTCAAACCTGCAAATTCAAGCTTGCTGAACACATTTTTAAGGTCTTGTGAACAAATGATAAACAAAGGAATTCAAATCACCCTCTGTTAGTGATGAAAGCTGTCTTCTGGATGCTGCAGTAATCCACTCCGACTTGCCAATATCCACTATGCAAATCCAAAGTGCTGAAGAGGGCCGTTCCATACATAGACTCAAGATTATCTTTGATCTGTGGCATGAGGAATCCATCCAGGGGAGTTTTAGCATTCAAAGCTCTAAAATCCACACAGAAACTCATGCTACCATCCTTCTTAAGAACTTATACCACAGGAGCAGCCAATGGCGAGGTAGGGCTGCAGGATTCATGCTAAAATGGGAATTGAGATCCCGATTCTCTCACCCGATTCTCTTTTGTTTACAAAAACATTTATTATGCACTTAAAATGTGCTACAGGACTTTCAGTTATAATAACGTCTCTTTTAAACGTCTCTTTTCCTTATTTTAGACCCCTTTAAATTTAGAGTAATTTAAAATATATTAGCTGTTAAATATCTCCTGTGCTTTTAGTACTATCGATCTGGCCAACCTAAAAACTTAAAAAAAAAAAAACTATACCTTTAAAAGACTAAAAATTTTGAGGCGTCAGAGAGAAACGCAGACATGTTACAATGTTCCCCTCATGCTAAAAACCCTTTCTAATGGGGAACTTGTGGCGGTGACACAGAGTCCGTTTCTCAATCTGAAGGCTGCAGCCTCTGGAGGTCGCATTTCTAAGCTACACACGTCATCAAGATTGTCTAATTACAGAAAATTAACCATTAACGTTATAAAGTTGACTAATATTTTTAGTTAATCATAAATTGTTGTAGTATGTTTATGACGAATGTAATGCTCCGTTAACTCGAATGAACCAGGCTTGATGACGTATGCAGCCTGCATATGCGACCTCCAGAGGCTGCAGCCTTCCGATTTAGAAACGTCCGGAGGTAAATAATTTCCTTGCCTTCTTTCGGAACCAATGTTGTTGCATCGTCACTTTCTCCATCGCCACCAGGATTTTCCACTCGTTTATCCTCTCTTTTTTTGTGAAAATTGCCGCTCCAATTCCACCAAGTAAACGACTTTGTTTAGGTCTGCCGCCTTGTTATACGTCACACCGCAAATGAGATGAGAGAGGAGAGAAACGATGGGGTCTGATTGGTGAATGAATAGGGTTTGGTTTTACCCTGTATGAGTGTGTTAGCAAGTTTGACTGATATTATAGCATCTTGGATTGTAATGTAAATGCTGAACACGTGAACGCAGCATCTGAATACAGGGAAATACTGTATATGCAAGTGAATCACCGTCATTTAAAATGAAGATCGCATTTATGTATGAATCGAGATCGTGATTCTTTTTTGATTAATCCTGCAGCCCTATGGCGAGGTAGATGATCGTATTAACCCTCTTTTAAGCATAGATGCTACTTCATCATCAATGAATTGTTGTTTACTTTGTACTGGGTAAACCTGTTTTTCTAACAAGAACTGGATCGCTGGTAAGAATCTGATGGTTGATAACTCCTGTGTGGCCTAGTTTATCAGTCAGGTTTTGATCTTTCATGATAAACATGGTTAAAGAATAATCATGCCCATGTTATGTGCAATGCCAAGTAACTGAACCTCACCATCAGCAAATACAAGAGTCTGCCCATGGCTCGACTGCCAGGTTTCATCTGAAGATTTTAACTACTTCCACAATGATTCCTGCATCAAGGCACAAGCACTGCTGACTATTTATTGTTACCATCGAGGTTAGTGGGCCAAGTTGTTTCTCCCCTCTTACTTTTGGAAAAGGATGGAATTCTGTTTCACCCATGTTTGGGTCTATTTCTTGCCATATCACGTTCCACCAATGTGCCCATTTTCACTAATTCATTCAGATATGTCACAGTTCCTCTGTAGATACTAGCAATCCTGGGATAACAATTTTGTAAGGTAGCTTGCAGTTTCAACCTTTAACATAATGCTTTGTACTGGAAGGCAAAAGTCTGTATGCTTTCATCTACTCTCTGTTTCTGTTCACAAATTCATCTCTCTGCTTTAACTTCATTATCTTCAGAGAGAAAGGGATGCAAAAAAGCCCTAAGAGCTATCCACCAGTCCTTTGCAGTGTGAGTTAAAACTGATGGAAGGAATGATAAAATCTCATTGTCACTCATGGACCACACAGCTAGATATTCCTTACACTTCTCCAAACAATCGATAGGGTTGAGATATTTTTAACCTGGGAATTTCCAGTTTTCTGGAACAGAAATGTGGGCCAGTTCCAATGAAGTCTTCAAGCCTTTAGCTGATACTCGTGGGTTCCTCTTAACTTCATTGAGTATTTGTGAGTTGTGCCTTAGGAGTCATCTTGGCTGTGTGTTCACTTTCAGGAAGGGTAGCTAATAGGGCTGTGACGGTCAAGGATTTTTTCTTACCGCGGTAAAGAAGCAACAAATCACATGGTTATGCGGTTAACCGCCCAACCACACCTCCCCAGAAAGCATCGGAAAGCAGTCTTTATTATTAAAACAACAAATTATATTAGCAATAACAACATGAAATAATATGTATTTATGTATTCTAACTTTTGTTTTTATACCTTTTGGATATAATAAGAATTACAGCCCTGCTGAAAAAAACAGCATACCAGCAAGTCCAGCATATGTTGTGTTTTGGTGCTGGTTTGCTAGTGAACACCAGCTAAACCAGCATCAAACCAGCATCAGCACCAGCATTAGCACCAGCTAAACCAGCACCAAACCAGCATTAGCACCAGCTAAACCAGCATTAGCACCAGCATCCTATGCTGGTCATACCAGCATATGTTGTGTTTTGGTGCTGGTATGCTGGTGACCACCAGCTAAACCAGCATAGACCAGCATAATTCCTATGCTGGTCCATGCTGGTTTGATGCTGTTTTTTTCAGCAGGGAGGACATTGTTTTCATAGTTTATAAGCCATTTTTGTACAATATATTTCATAGAATAACAACCTGGAAAAGCTGTAAAAAGAACATGCCAAGCTTAATATTGTGAATTGTGCATTGTCTTCTCTTTCGCTTCTGTTGTGAAGAGCATGCGTGAGACTAAAGTCGCGTGACTGCAGTGACGCGGATGACGTACGACGCGGCTGACGTGTTATCTGGTGCGCCCCACCGTTTTTTTTTGTTGTTGTTGTTTTTTTGCTATTCGTTTAAAGTCTGAAGGAGATGCACGCTGTAAGTTTGAAAAAATTTTTTGCAAAACATGTCTGAGGATAACACGTCATCCGCGTCACTGCAGTCTCTAACTCCAACCCTAATCAAACACACCTGAAACACATTAATTAGCTGCTTTAGATGTGTTTGATTAGGATTGAAGCTAAACTCTGCAGAGACACCGGCCCTCCAGGACCAGGATTGGTGAACCCTGCATTAAAGCAATTAGTCTATGGGTTAGGGTTGTGCCGATAGACGATAGTATCGTGTATCGACGATCTTCAGACATATCGCCAATGGCAGGCTTTCATGGCGATAGTCATGACGATAGTTGGCGAATGGTTATTATTATTATTATCATCATAGTTTTATATTAACACCCACAATGCATGCTTTTCCTCACATGAGGGTTTGTGGGCTTCACTTTACGTGGAGAGCTTGTAAAGAGAGAATTCCTTCTTGCACGTACCTGCACTTAATGCCCGCGTCTTGGTCTCCTTCTACCACTAATCCAGCGCGCCGCGTCATGAGCAGCTGCGCTTCTCTCTGTCTCACATGCACTCGCTCTCGCGTCTGTCCGAAGTCTAAACATAAACTAAAGTAGTAATCCTTATGTCTTTGTTCAGTTTAATGCGTTTCATGCGAGCTGAGGCAAACTTTACTTTTTGTTTAAAATATGACCCGCTGCATGGCGCCTCTCTCACTCTCGCGTACGTGCAGAGAGCTGCGCTCTGTCCGAAGTCTGATCACTAATCCTGTTTATGATATGCATTTCAATGAGTTGTAGCAACACGTCCCTCGTGTTTAATATATGATTGTGTTTAAAATATGATCGCATTCTGCTGGACCGATGTGTTTAAAAAGGCACCTCATGAGAGCACCACTGCTTGACACGTGTAGTCTTCTGCAACAGCACTAAACCAATGCATTGAATTGTTTGTATGTGCGCGCACGTGTGTGTGCATGCGCAGATGCATATTTTTACAGTTATTAAGTAATCATGATAGGGTTTTAATGACGCGCTCGCATTAATGGCATCAGGTTTAAGAAGGTTGCGGTCATGACGGTGTTGCTCTTGGTTTTATTGTCCACCCATCAAGTGACTTGTTATAATGAGTAAAAAATTTAGTGTATCGCCGATCTCACAGGCTGACCATAGGACGATCTGAAAATAGGGCATATCGCCCAACACTACTGGTTCACTTACCTTTTTCTCCCGCACTGTGAATGTTTAATGGGTGTTTTCAAAAAAGACACAAGAAACTAGAATTATTTGTGTGTTGTCAGCTTATACTCATTGTGTTTGTCTATTGTTGTGACCTAAATGAGGATCAAATCACATTTTATGGCAAGTCACTGTAGAAAACCAGTTTATTCCTTAGGGTTCACATACTTGCCACTGTATATTACACTTAGTAAAAATTAGCATAATATGTGCCCTTTAAAGATTGAAGACTAGGCATTTGCACATTGTTTGATAAACCATTAGTCATATCTGTTTACCTGGAAAAAAATGCATTCTTGGCTAGATGTGACACTGTTGTTTTTCCCAACCTGCTGCTGGATTTGACAGCAGATTGTAAGTGTAGTCTTCTCTGTAATTATTAACCCAGCAACTTATAAAAAGCACGCTGCCAAGGTCAGGCATGTCAGGTTACCTCATATCCAGTTAAGCTGTTTCTCCAAACAGAAATGCATGATGGAAGATTCCGTTTAATGCATGTTAAAGTGCCAGTCAGGTCCAATTTCTAAGCTTCCTTATATTGTTAAGGAGTCCCCAACAACAGGTTTAAGGACAAAAACACTGTCATCATTACCCCATTTCTCAGAGATCCCCAAACGATTCATGTGAAGCAGTTCAACGACTCAATCTGCCTAAACCCCACCTTTCAGTAGCGTACTCTGCTCTGATTGGTTAACTGACACACAATTCAACAATAGTGCAACATGTATTGACCTAGTTCTACCATGATTTACTCAGAAGACATTAGTGACATCAATACACATCATTTATCATTAAGCCAAGCCATAAAAACAACAGAAGCTAAACTTAATAGTTTTCTTTTCTCCCGGGCAAGACAGTAGGCGAAGATAATTATGAAAAGTGTTCGTATCTACGTAGATAGAGACAGGCAGGAGATTCAAACTATATGACGAATAATTTCAGTGATTCAGAGTCGACTCTCTACTTTAGAAGCCAATAACTTTATTAAATGTGCACTTTTTGGTTTAACTACTTTGCACATTGTTTACATTGATGGACAGCTACATGACACACTGCAATACAGGTCATTTTTGATTTTGGCACTTTAAAATGAATGCATGTTTAAAAAAAATCCTGCAGTTCTGTTGTGTTTAAAATGCATTGATTTTTGGCAGATGGCACAGTGGCCACCCACCTACCTTATTTCTCAATATTCACATGGGCACAGCGGGATGCGTTTCATCCACCTGCTGTATTTTTCAGAAACCTGATGCACAGGTTAAGCAGGTCATGCATTCTGGAGCTAAAGGACTGCCGTGTACGTTACAGCCGTTGCACTACACACCCACAGCAGCCTGTGCAGTACAGTCTGACCTGGCATGCTACTGTCTCTTGTGTTATCAGTGTAGTCAAGTGCTATAGAAACAATTCTTTCATTCTGATTTACTGAAGGTTGTCACTGTAGTGCAGACTTAAAAAAAATTGAATTAAAATAGTATTTTTTAAACTAGAAACTCCTTGAATATACAAGCCTGGAATTCTTCTTTTAAATTACTTCCTGTAAAGTATCTATGATATACCACAATTTTTATGACTTTAAAGGGTCATGGAACACCGCTGTTTCAGCTCCAGTCTACCTCATTATCATCTTGATGAATGCAACTTAAATGGGCTTGCTTTGTGCCCTGGCACACTGTCATGATGAAATAAAAAAGGGCCTTGCCCAAATTGTTTCAATTTACACATCAGTGTTGTTTCTAAAGATTATATTCCAATACTGTATAAAAAAATACCCCAGGATGTGTGAAATAATGTATGTGGTGAAACTGCATAATGTTTAATACAATTTGAACTTCCTGTACTGTTTTGGCACTAGGGGGCAGAGTAAATAATCTACGTGTTTAGACCAAGGCTTTGAACCGGAACGAAAACCAGAAACTTTTGATGTTTTGCAAGGAACAGAAACGAAAACAGAAACTTAAAAAATATATATATGTTCCGGAACAGAATCGTTTATTTAAAATAATGGTAACCAGTTAATACCGATATTTCTGTGCAATACTTGATGAAGTTCACTTCCGGTTGTCGTTGAAATGAGAAGCTTGCCACCAGCAAGTAGCCTACTCAAGCCCAAGTCTCTAATGCTCAGTCATAAGAGTTAAATATGGTAGGCTAACAAGTATCTCAAGATCTTTGTTTTTTTAATACTAATTAGTAGTACATACATACATTTGGCAAATAAAGCACTGAAAAACAATGTAATTTTCATGTTATGTGGAGCGACTCTTTATGCTGCATGTTCATTCCCGAAGCACCGTTTGGAATTCGTCCTCCTCGTGTGTGTGTGCACGTGTTTAAGTGCACTCAAAAGTGCATACACGGAGAGACGCGTTTCAAAAATCAAGAGAATAATCTTTCTGTTCTTGACAGAACACACATACAAACAAAATGATCTCGAAATACCACAGTATTCTTTTTCTAATAAAAACATGATTTGTTTAAATTGTTTGCCAATAAACGACTTCGCAGAATTTGTCCTTGTCTTATTTCATGCATAATGCTGAAACAAATGTAGGCATGTCAGAATTACAGCTATGCTGCTTACATAATGTAGCCTTTTTGATAACAATATAGAGACTTAAGGAAAATTATGTAGACTAATAATTTAAGTTTAATGTCCTAATGATCAGCCTACTCATTTGTATGTCCCACAGCTGACATGGAACGTTATTAACCGGTTCGGGAACTTTCTTTTTTGTTCCAACCGGTTCAGGAACGTCAATTTTAGGGTTGAACCAAAAACTGGAAACATAAAATACTGTTTCTGTTCGGAATGAACCAAATGGGAAAAAATCTGGTTCAAAGCCCTGATTTAGACTCTGAGAGCTGGTGTGTATGTGTGCACTAAATCATGCTAAAATGTAGATAACACGACAGGATGCACCTCATGAATGGCTAAAGTTTGGAAAACTGTAAGCAAAGGGTACAAGGGTGTGTTTGTTCTGTAAGGATGGCTAAAAGCTTTTGATTGCTAATCTATGTAAATAACACGTTTGAAAGGGCCTATATGTTGGGATAAAGAAAATCATTGTAGTTAAGCCTTTTTCATACTTTTCTTGTGTAAAATTGCTTATACTAAAACTATTCTTATTCAATTATTTTAGTTACCTTTGCTAGTTAATAGGCTCAGTTATCATGTGCTGCGTCTTTGTTTAGTTAACCCTTCTTTTAACCTGTGATTAGTGTTTCTTACACATAATTAAAACATCTTCTCTTCCATCCAGATCCTGTTCTACAAGTCCCAACGCATGTTTCAGAGTAAGTCTGTCTGTTTATATTTCAGCATTTGGGAGGAAAGTTAAAACGGGAACTTTGCAAGAAGTTGGGCATGCCCGGTTCTTCCTGTTCTCACTATCAATTCTCTTAACCTGCTGATTAAATGTGAGATGCAGATGCACTGAAACATTAAGGGATAATTAAATCTGTTATCATGTTAATAACTGTACAAGCTGATTTTGTACTTTTCAAAGGAAAAAGTAAATAATACTCATTCATTTGTTTTACATTATATGATGATAAATATATAACAAAAGCTTTATTTTTATTTAGTCCTTTAACATTTCAAACAGCCGAAACACAGTGTTTAAGTGTTTTGTGTATGTTTTGACAGGCCTGCTTTCCTCCCAGACCCCAATGATGGCAGTCTCTACTCTCTCGGAGGGAAAAATAATGAAGGACTGACGGTAAGGGAAACTGTGGTCATTTTTACTTCTCTTTTTTCTCCAGAAGCTGAACAGAGCTGTGATTTATTTAGTTATGATGAATTTTAATAGAAGTGATAGCTGACCTCACTTAACTTAGAACTATAAGGATGATCCATAGAAGTACCCAGACTAAATGACTAAACTGCTTTCTCACAGCATATAAATATGATAAGAGAATAAACATATTTTTGTTGTTGTTACAGAAACTGCCGTTTACCATACCGGAGCTGGTGCAGGCATCTCCGTGTCGCAGTTCTGATGGTATCTTATACATGGGTAGGAAACGCAATTACTTGACTGGAAATCGTCTAGAAATGACTAAAGACAGGTGTGTTTTAACTTTATTCAGACATTTAATAATCTGGAAATCCAACCAGAACACCCTGTAGGTCATAACACACCAAACCGACGGTCGCCCAATGTCAGGATGTTTTCGATATCTGTCTGCCTAGTTTTGGTAGTGTGTTTCACATTGTTGGCACTAGTTTAAATCTGTTGATTGGCTTTTTGTCCATTTGAGAATGCTAACTAGAGATTGACCGATATTTCTGTTTCCCAATAACCCCCCTTTACTTTAAGTTATATTAACATTTACTAGATTAACATTATTTTGCGACGTAATATGATGACCAAACTTACGTTGTGGCGACGAACCGAGTTACGTAACTTCGCAACGTAATCTGCCTGTCGTGGGTGCGTCGTGACAACGTAGTGGATAAAAAGTTTTATTTTGATAACCAGTTAGTAATTTAAGTATTTTATTTAAAATTCTTTGGGCGGACATCTGCAGTACAACTAATACAACTTGTCCTTATTTGCCTATAACTAAAAGACTTACCATAACATATGAAAGACTCAGAGTGAGTCTCAACATGAACTCTTAAGCAACTGAAATAAGTTGTTGTGAAATTGAAATGGGTCTCAGTTCAGAGAAACAACACCGGTCCTGTCAGACGGCCTTCTGCTAAAAAAGCTGAAGTCGCGCGCTCTGATTGAGTTCAGCTGAGGCGGGAGGCATGCCCTGTTTTTTGTTTCCCATGTACTGTAAAGAGCAGCTCACGTGGTGTATTTAATCTATTTTGACTTATTTAAGGGAAACTTTGAGACTGAAAAGTTTTAGCAAGCTAACCGAAAAAGAAAAGGAAATTTAATGTTTATATAATTGTAATGGTAATGAAATTACGTTGCCAGCTGGTAAGTCATGAAATTATCAAAATTGACCAAAAAAATACGTAACTAGTACGTCGTGTGTTAGCTGGGCTCTGTGAATATTAATTAAATATTTATCACCTTCACAAGCTATTGCAGTTTGATACAGTTCATGCATGATTAAATGCATAGATAAACAGCACTTTGTCAAAAGCCGTTTGATAAACTATCCGCCTGTTTCTTGACGTAAATGTGGACGCCGGCATCTTTGAGCTTTTCGGTTTATGACTTCCGGTGAGCCACTAAAGCTAATGGTAGTCTATTGCGAAGGACACAAGTGTGCCATTTTGACTGACTGTTTAATGTTTATTATGAAATCCAGGAAGACCGACATAATTTGTGCAGTTAGGGGTTGACATAATAGCTAATACAAACGCAGTAAATCTCTACAAAACATTTGTTTAACCATAATCCATGAACAAGAGCTTTTGTATACGGCGCACATGCACTCATGATCTGTATCCACACATCCATCCAGTAAAACCTTTCATATAAACTGCCAGTAAAGAATAAATACAATAATTGTTTAAAACCAAGTAATATTATGCTGATAAAAATATGCTGATTGATTTATTCTGCTACTATATATTTTTACAAAATTGCGATTACAGTACAGAACATATACAACGTAATCTGCTTAGTTAATGTTTATAATAGCTCATAATGTGTTGTGTATGTTTTAAATGAAAAAGCAAATACTTTAAAAAGTAAGCAAATAATTTCATAAGCTCATGTCTCCACCTAGTGCGTAAGAAGCGATGTAATAATATTTTTTTATAAAACGAAAACAATACTTAATACATGTGGTAGTTTAATATGTTTATTATAGTTTGTTCAAATAACTTACAATGTGTTGAATGATACTGCTGACTGTCGGACTGCGTAAAGCTTGACATGTCTCCGTAAACAAGTCCATTAAAAATAAAAAAAACTGTTTTTCATGAGAATTTCATGAAAAGAGCACCTGTCCAACTGTTAAGCGTGGGGGGGGATCATCATGCTTTGGGGTTTTATTGCAGCCGATGGCACGGGGAACATTTCACAGGTAGAGAGAAGAATGGATTCAATTGAATTCTAACATCTTTAAAAAAGCTGAAGTTAAAAAAATGATGGCTTCTAGAAATGGATAATGATCCTAAACACAACTCAAAATCCATCCACGATGATCTCCCTCAAGATGCACAAGTTTTTGCAGGTTTTGCCATGTCCCTTACAGTCTTCTGACCTAAACATCTTTAAAAAATGTCAAAAGACTTCAAAAGAGCAGTGCATGCAAGACGGCCGAGGAATCTCACAGAACTGGAAGACTTTTTAAGGAAAATTGGTGAAAATCCCTCAAACAAGAATTAAAACATTATTGGTTGGCTACGAAAAGCATTTACAAGCTGTGATACTTGCCAAAGGGGGTGCTAATAGATGCTTACTATGCAGGGTGCCCAAACTTTTGCTGTTGGCTCTTTTCTTATCAAATGTAAAGGATAAAAATAATAATTTGGTTTAAAATATGAAGGGAACATGTCATCTGTAACTCTATGCCTTTTGGAGATCATTTCATCTTCCACTTGCTAAACTGTTTACATTAACATACATTTTGACCAGGGATGCCCACACTTTAGCATGCCACTGTATAATTAAAATCAATTATTCAAGTTTCAATTATATTTTTTCTATTTGACACTTCTGTTCACTTGTTTAATTCTATTCTTTAGTTTAATTATAGAGCGTAATGGAGCAGGATTGTGTTCCTCTGTATAACAACTATGATTTTTTTCTCATCTCTGTGGGTTTCTGTCAACAGGGTGGCACATGTTTGAGGAAGTGGCGGGTTACTCATGCCCCCTGTGGGTGGGCATTGTGGGTTTGATTCCTAATCTCAGCACTGAACCACTCCCAGTTCATATTATTGGTGTCATCATGAAACACAGTTACTGTAATGACACACAGCCCACTCAAAGAAGGTTAACAGAAGAAGGTTCAGGGTTTGAATGTTCCTGAAAAACATTATGGAGTTTTAAAATTTAAAAACTTTCCAGACTAAAAAAGTGCAGGAAAACAAAAAAACTGAACGTTTTGGAAAAGTCATGAAATGTGTCCAAAGAATACATGTAAAATATAATATAATGTTAATTTTAATTAGGCAATCTCGTGATTAGACTCGAGGGAATGCTCACTCAGGGCTTGAAAAATTGTGCCTTCCAGTTGGGCTAGCAAAATGCATCTCCGCCCTGTCCATTGGGTTATCTTGACCTATAGGAAGAACTAGATATATTTAAATGCTTTCCATTCTTTCACAGATTTGGCTGGGTAATTATGGTGTATGTAATCCATGCATTATCTTTCGCAAGTCGTGTTTACTTTGTCATTTCTATCCTCTCAGTAAAAAATGTTATCTCCCGCATCAAGCTTAAAAGTGATACAAGTTAAATTGCATGTGCAGTGAAGATAATTGCAAAAAAGGCAACATTATGTGACTCCTTGCAAAACTCTGATCAGAAAAATTATCCAATCTGTAGCTGAAAAACATTGTATGATCCAAACTGTAAGTTTTGTGACCCATTGAACCCCTATTGAAATTGGTGAGTGTATCCAGTGTGGAGATGAGCAGGAACAGTTGCCTTGCATGGAAAATCCAGTTTTTTTGTTTGTTTAAAAACAACAACTTCAAGAATAGCAGAGATTTCCATGCAAGGCTAGGCTAATTGTTATTCCAAATCCAGATGGACTGCATGTTATATATGGTACTTTATGCAATATAAAAAGTATTAAAGAATGTGGGGAACCAAACTTATGAAAAGTATTTTCAAATTTAAGCATTTTCTTTATAAAATATTAGGGATGTGCACGAATAATCGATTGCTCGAGTACTCGAATCTGGCATTGATGATCGATCACGAAAAATGTGATTGTGTGGGTTAATTTATTTTTGTGGTTATGGCGGCATTTTGGATATCTGGTTAGCGGTACAGCGCCTGTGGCAGTAAAGAATGGGTGCGTGTTTGACGTTGGTGTAAGCTGCGCAGACCAGCGTATGACCTCAGTACCATGCATGATTCAATAGCAAACAGTTAAGTCCATTTTCTATGTGCACTCGCGCCACCGCAACCCTGCCGGTCCATCAAACGCTGTGAAGCCGAACACACCTCACCTCACTGAGGCACTGTGCTTTTAAAAGGATGCAGTCTTTTACGGATTCACCTCGGTAAGACAAAAATGTAGTCAGTCAGATGCAAAATGTACAGCGCCGTCACAAGTTCCCTCATATCATCTCATATTTAAACATCAAATGTCAAGAGCGACCAGAATGCCATACATAACATGTCCTCTTTTACCTGTTCTTAGTCAAGATGTTAACACGACACAGCTAATTGCTAAAATGATAGCAAAGACTTAAAGCTGCTTAATGTTATGAAGTTTGTGCTTTGACTGGACGTGTTTTAAAGCGCACTGCTGTGGTGCACATCCACAATGGAAGGTAAACTTTCTCTCCAGTACATAACTTAGTTTAAGTCTTGCATTTTGTGCAGATATATGCATAATGACTTAATCCCATTATGTTAATCCTGCTAGATAAGATTTAGCAACTTTGAAGACACGAACGTAATAGTTTTTCAGCACACCATGTTGTCCCACGGAAAATGTATAATGAGATGAGAACACTGTTTTCCAAATATTATGTTGCATGCAATTCCTTGTATTCTGTGATGTCTATCACTGTATTTAGGTATGAAGCTGTCATGTCGTGTGTGTTTATAGGTAGGAAACAAGATGTCTGGTATGTGGTGGATCTGCTGACTGGAGAAAAGCAGCAAACTCTGACCTCCTCCTATGCTGAGATGCTTTGCCCATCATCCACTTTGCTCTACCTGGGCCGTACAGAGTAAGACTAAGACTTCGTTCTGATCCTTTATCTGTTAACCAAAAATCTAATATCTTGGTATGGTTACTGTTGTTATTATTATTTAAACTAGACCTTAGTAACCACACAGCAGTGCCATAACCACAATAGACATTAAGGGGGACATGTCAATGCCGAGGTCATCCATGGCTACAATGGAAATGTACAATATACACATTATGATTTTAATATTTGCATTTTAATATGTGCTTTCTGAATGCAGCAGAAGCGCATCACATAATTTGTGTTAGTGGAATAAAATGTGAAGCAGAACATGAAGTTTCACAGAGTCAAGGCCTCGGCATACCTGGATAGAAGTGCAACCTTAACAACAAATTTTGGCGGTTTTGTCATCATCAGCTCATACAACTTGCCGCTTTTTAATCATGTTATTCTTGCATGTTAATTGGTGATGTTTGTATTACTCACATGGTTGTGTTTTTCCTCAGAGTACACAATCACCATGTATGACACCAAGAGCAGAGAGCTGCGCTGGAACGCCACCTATGCGGATTACGCCTTCACCCTGATCGACGACGACACCAAATATAGTATGTTCACCAATAATCTTCTTGTTCCATTATCTTGTATTGGACCGATTCGATGGCTTTGCCCAGCGGTCACTCGGATTGTATAAAAAGAGTCCATATTTGTACCTCAAAGGTACAAACTGATAGCAAAATTAAACATATCTTTACCTAAATGGTATGTATTAGGATCTTTTAAAGGCTACTGCCACAGTGACAGCTTTTGTATCTTTATTTCTGAGAGTGTATGTGCCATTTGGGTACAAATCTCACATGAGGCACAGACACAATGTGAAGACGTCTGACTGCATTTAAGTAAAAATTCACCTCTTCTTCGTAACCGCTTTGTGTTTGACAGATATGGCTCACTTCGTGTCCAATGGTGATGGTCTAGTGGTGACCGTGGACAGCGAGTCTGGTGATGTGCAGTGGGTACAGAACTACAACTCCCCAGTGGTGGCTATCTACATCTGGCAGCGCGAGGGACTACGCAAGGTCATGCACACCAATGTTGCTGTGGAAACATTGCGTTACCTGACCTTTATGTCAGGAGATATGGGACGCATAACACAGTGGAAATATCCGTTTCTTCGCGAGAAAAGGACTAAAGATAAATTAATGTAAGCAGCCCTGTTATGTCATTCCTGAAATCATGAAACCCGTCGTATTTCACCCCAAGAGTTAACTTGTACTATATTATGTCATCTGGGCAACTCTGAGCATGTTTATTGCAACATCTCCAGGTTGTTAGCCACATCCTGTCTGGTTTTCTGTTTGCAATGTACTGAAGATGCCTGAGCCTGCAGATTCACCACATCTTACTCCTTTTTTTTCTAGCAGATCACTTTATAATTGAAATAGCTGGAGTGAGGTTAAATTTCACACATAACCACGTGTCTTTCGACACTCATGTAGTAATATTCCTCAAAAAGACTCTCAGTACACAGATCTCTTTGATTATTGTCTGCATAAAGTTTAGACTTATTCTGTTTAGGTGCTTCATATAACTTATTTTTTGAAGTAAATTATAGAGCTTAAAATTGTAACTTAAAACATTTCTGGTTTTATTACAGGTCTACCTTGTATGTAGGAAAACACTCCTCTGGCCTCTATGCGTCACCATCTCTTGTACACGATGGAGTTACTGTTGTGGTGAGTTATTAATGGTGTTTGTCCTAAAATTAAAGTAATTAAAATTGTGTTGATATCACACTACACTAAATTGATGCGTTAATTACGTTCATGCATTTGGCAGACGGTTTTATCCAAAGTGACTTGTAGTAGATTCAAGTTTACATTTGATCAGTATTTGAATCCACTAACTGGGATTGACCTCAGGACCTTTTGCGTTGCTAATTCGATCCGCTACCAATTGATCTGCAGGATCATTGCATGAGTTAATGGTAAGAAGAGTGCTGTATTTGAGAGGGTTTACTGTATGTCTAAAATCAACTAGTTGTGTACATGTAGGAATTCTGGTATGGTGTTGATCTTCACGCTGTGTTGATGATGAAATGTTTTTTGTGTGTTTGCCAGCCACGTGGTAGGACGTTTCCTATGCTTGAGGGCCCCAGTAACCAGGAGTCAAGTATAGAAGAGGACCAGGAGTGTGTGATCACGCCCAGCACGACAGTTCAATTTAATACTGCACTAAAGGAGAGAAACCGCATCAACTTCATGAAGAATTCTCTGCTGCTCATAGGTACAACCTACAGTGCAGTGTCATATCTTTAGTACATTAATATGAAAGTCATGCAAAAATGAGCCACTGCTGCCACCTAGTGCACATAATTTTTAATAATGTTTAATTGTTTGCTTAGGATAAATGCTTACAAAATTTCACATAATACATATTTACATGACACTATTATTTGCCCTATTTATTTACAGAAATCATGATGGTCTTAACTTTTAGTGGAAAAGTAATTGTTGCTTCTAGTAATAAGGCATGAAGATTATTATCAACATCCCTCTTTTTCTCTTTAGGTCACCATGAAACACCCCCTGATGCTCACAACAAAATCCTGGCAACGTTTCCAGAGAGCATCCCGCGTCAACCTGGCAACATCATTCCCCCAGCCACAGACAAGACCATGGAAGAGGTATGAGCAGTGATCCGCACTAAACGTGTCTCATTAGAGCAGACTGCAGTCCTACAGAGCATCTTTGTGATTCTACTCAGTCTTTGTGTTGTCTCGCGGACTAGAGGTGGTGGTATTACAAAACCACCCTATTCGCATGTAGTTGGATGCTTGAACATTTTGATTTTACTCACTTCATACGCGTGTAAAATTCTAGTCATTGAGACATTCACGCTGAATTCTGCATCATGGGAGGGACTTCTGCGACTCCGCTTGCTTCCTGTAGTCACGTCACTACTAGAGCAAGCTCCTGATTGGTTAACGTGGCGCAATTTTCCACCAAAGTTCAGATTTGTCAACTTTTGCTATTCCCGTGGCAACCCTCAATATGCGTCAGTTCACACGAATGAGGCGGATTTGCATCTGCCGCGCCAAACGCTTTATTCGCACATTGAAAATCATTCGCACTTGACGCCTCTAGCGCGGCTGTTGTGAACGCAGCATCAGAGTGGACTTCTAGTTGTTCTTAAGACACAGCTTCGCTCTTCGCTTCTTCCTCTGATCCTAAGCTTTAAAACTCCCTTCCAGCTGACATCAAGGAAGCAAATACTGTAGCGACTTTTAAACCTTTTATCAAAACATTCTATTTAAGGATTGATTTTACTTTTTTAATTTCTTTGATGTATTTTTTTTAAATGTGTTGTAAAACACTTTTGTGAGAGAGCCACTTTTAAAGGCGCTATATAAAATAAAGACATTATTTTTATTGTTGTCTTCCAGAAGGTGAATGAAAGTGGAATGGAGGACAACAGTCCATTGCCTCCCTCCATCTCTTCCCTGCAGGAAAAACCCAGCCACCAATCCCGTGTGGAGACTCCAGTGGACTCTATGTTAAAAGATATGGCCACCATCATCTTCTGTACCTTCCTGCTAGCTGGCTGGGTGGCCTTCATCATCATCTACCCAAAGGTACATATGCTCTAAAGACAATTTAAAGGAACAGTATGTAAGAAATATACATCAATTAATCATAAAATGGCCCTGATATGTCACTAGACATTAAGAAATCATGTTCATTTGAAATACTTATATCACTGACAACAGTGGTGTGGCCAAGATATTGTCATTTAAAAAGTGGAGTTGCAGCCCTCAACTGATGTTTATGTTGTCATTTTGTCTATTGGCCACCAGTTGTGTGATTGCAGTACCAGTTTTTGCCTCAAGTTTTGTGATTGCAATACCAGTTTTGGCCACAATCCTACATACTGTTCCTTTAAATATGATCAGTGTGTTTGCTGCTACGACCTGCACGCTGGTATTTGTTTACCACAAGCGCATGCTGGTGACGTTGCACTGACGTGTGACGCAGCCTCAGAAGCTTCCGTGTCATCATCGTACAGTCTACATGCTGTACCCGAGTTGAAAGGATCAATGTCGCAGTGTGATAAGGTAATGATCTTATAGGAGGGCAAAAATCCTGCAGTGTATTCCGGGGCTTTACTGCTCTTAGAGATTTAACCATATCAACATCATATTTCATCAGTCTAACATCAAGACCTTGTGTGATGATGAATAGCGACAACCTTGACTTTTCCTTAAAGGGTGTTTTCGTGGCGGTCTGGCAAAGTATGGCTAAATGAATTGCATTTGGCTCAATACCCACACATACAAAAATTGAAGAGAGCAGCCCCCCTGCTATGTTAAATGTACAGGTACGAATTGCGGTAGGATCATAAATCACCTCAAGACCTACAAAAAATGATCTTGGAGCCAAGCTCTAAACGTCACAGAAAGTTGGCCATTTTTTATTTTCTCTGTAATTTTGGTGCAAATTTAGTCATTTCCAGGCTTCGTACTTTAACAAGCTTCATCAACATATTTGGTAAGTCTCATCTAATGGCTTTTGTGATTCTAAATTGCGAAGATCTTGATTTTTCGGCATGTAAGATTTCTGCGTTTCGCCATGAAACAGGAAGTTGTGATGGACATACAAAAAACAAAATGTGATGGACATACAAAAAACGAGTGTGAGTAAATCTGTGAATGATGAGAGTGTGTATGCCGTTTCTCAATTAGAAGGCAGCCTACTTAGGTTGCATATGCAGGCTGCATCCGTCATTACACGCCTGGTGTATTTAAGTTAACTGAGTATTACATTCGCAAGTCATAAGCGTGTTACAACAATATACGATTAAATGAGAATAATAGTCAACTTGAAAAATGTTAATATTCTAAAAATAAGACGTATGCAGCCTACAAATGCGACCTATGGAGGCTGCAGACTTCCGATTGGGAAACGCACCCCTGTATTGAGTGAGTGAGCTCTAGGTCCAGCTACAATAAGTAAGCTGCTATTTTCATTTTTACTTGGTTGTTTCTGTTTTCAGGAATTGACCCATCTTAAAACCCATCATCTTTTCTTGATTCTGAACTGTTGCTTTCATAGGAGTAAGCATTAGCATTAATAATAATTAAAAAAAAAAACTAAAACCTGACTGATTGGGAGTTGTTTAAAGTTGACAAACTAAACTGAAACTTTTTTTTATTACATGGTCTAATTATTTTTGTCCTTTTTATGAAAATTTTAAACACTACACACTTTGTACATTGTAATGTTCAGTCTTGTTTAATAAACACTTATGGCAGTTTTCCCAAGTCTTTATTTGTTTTTCCTTCATATAAATGATTCAATAAATAACGTACCGCGGGCATCATAACGAAATATTACCGTACCGTGAAATTTTGATACCGTTACAGCCCTAATATATACCCACTAAAATGTATATCCCCACTGTTCACTGTTTTTCCTACTGCTGATGTTGTCTCTCAGTTGGACAACCTTTGTTCTTTCAATCTTTGTTGACCATTCAAAAACCCTGATTGAAAGAAATCTTTAACAATCTCTGGTTTCAGTACATATACAAATACAGTTTTCAGAAGCATACCAGTGTTCTTGTCAAAATACTCACTGTAATTCAAACCAGCAGGTTCCAGCAAAGTTTATTTAAGGCTAAATCTGTTTTGAGCGTTGTTTGTCATTTCTACAATCACAAATGCAGACCAAGTTGATCGATCAGCTTGCTCATCTGCATTTTCTGGATCAGATTCGGGCTCTTATTGATAAGGTAGTAAAGATGATATTATCTCCTGCTGGGAACCGATCTTCCAAATATTGTAGTGAGAGCCACATTTATGTCATTTACTTGATGTATTCAGCCAATCACAACACACTGTATAGCTGGCCATTCTCAGAACGATGAGCTTTGTGGAAATCAACACTTTTTAAGAAAGGCAGGTCATAGAGGAGCAACAATACTATGGAATGTGGATAATAATGTGGGTTATTTAACAATAAATCATGTGAACAAATTACAGTATACCAAATACACAAAACAACATTCTTTTTAACAATGTAATATGGGATTTTTAATATAACTCAAAAATTCTATTATATAATTTTTTTTTTTGAGATTTTTTTGATCTTATAGTGTGCTGCTGCTTTTTTCAGAGTGTACACAAGCAGCAGCAGCTCCAGCACCAGCAGTTTCAGCAACAGATGGAAGAGAAGCTTCACCTCCTGCAGCGTCAGCAGCTCGTCTTTCAACCGCCTGACTCGGACTTCCTTGAGGTCACCCACATGCGCTCGGAGAGCTCCACCCACAGCAGCCCTAATGTCACCCCACGGACCTCCAACCACTCCAACATGTCCCAGTCTGAGATGGCCAATTCTGCCAATGAGCATGAGGATCCTGGTTAGACCATCTCTGAAGTTTTAGTCTCACCACCTAATAGCATTGCTTTTTTCTTGGACACAGTTGCCTTTAGTTTGATCACAGAATTTTTATAGATAAAAAATGTTTTGCACAGTCTTCTGTGGTATAAAGTCTTCTGTAAAGCTGCTATAAAACAATGCAATGTGGAAAACCACTATAGGAAAAGATTAATATGGTTATTATAAGGGTTATAGATCAACAAAATCTCTTAAATTGGTCAAAATGTAAATAAATGCATCTAGTAAAGATTCCTTTATAAAGAAAAATAAAAGTTTTTAAAGTGACCATTTATTGTGGCCAGCCTAATGCACACCTGTTCAATAATCATGCTGTCTAATCAGCATCTTGTTATGCCACAACGGTGAAGTGGATTTTCTCGGCAAAGGAGAAGTTAGTGCTCACTAACACAGATTAAGACAGATTTGTGAACAATATTTGAAAGAAATAGGCCTTTTGTGTACATAGAAAAAGTCTTAGATATTTAAGTTCACCTCATTATAAATGTGGGCAAAAACTAAAGTGTTGCATTTATATTTTTGTTCAGTGTAAATACAAGGTCTTTTTTCTAACATTAACGTAGTCCTGAACATTTTAATACCACAAATTACTACTAAACCTTGGCAACCCTAGTTAGTGTTTATATTAAAGTATCTAGTATTTTGATGTGCCACTGTTTTATAGTTCATTTTTTATTGTTTCTTTGTTTTTCTAGAGGAAGAGTGCAACACTGTCAGAATTGTAAACATCACATTTAATCCCAAAGATGTTCTTGGACATGGTGCTGAGGGAACTATTGTGTACAGGCAAGTGATAAAGAGCGGCTTTTGTCATTTCAGAAATTGTTTTATTAAGTTGTCTCTAAATGATCCCCTTTATATATGTTCAGGGGTCAGTTTGACAACCGTCCAGTGGCTGTAAAGAGAATTCTACCAGAATGCTTCAGTTTTGCAGATCGGGAGGTTCAGCTGCTCAGGGAGTCGGATGAACATCCAAACGTGATTCGTTACTTCTGCACTGAAAGAGATCGACAGTTTCAGTATATTGCCATAGAGCTCTGCAGGGCCACACTTCAAGAGGTTTGACCTACACTACACAAACAGCACAATAATGTATTCAAATGGCAATAAAATAGGTTCTGGTATGGTTTGTAGATTCTGCATGTTTTTTAGTTTAGTTTAGTTTAGTTGTATTTAAGTTTTGAAATTGCAAGATATCGCAAATTCAAAAAAATGATAAGGCGAAACATCGTCATAAACTCCTGATGATGCACACATCAATACAGTGTCTTCCGTATTTATTCTGATGCACTTTTGAAGGTAACATGACGGATTGAAGTTGATGTGACACGTGAAGTAAGTTTAATGCCTCATTTAGGCAACTAGCAGTAGCAGAGCGACATCTCATTCATTTCAATAGAAGCTTTTCGTCTTCCAGTGACACAAGCGGTGGTGACCGGATGGGGCATGTCCAGCGACGTATAGAGGGCACAAAAATGTGATAGGGAAATTACTATTAGGGTAATGACAAATGATGGCCGAGGTAATTGTAGATGACCTCTTTATTTAACTCTATAATAACATTTAAGTTATTTTATGTTTTCTCGAAATGATGTTGTCTTGAGTATTTAAGTGAAGTGTCACATGACAAGCTTGATGATGCATTATAAAATAATAGTTAAAAACTAATACTGGGTGTCATTTCTAAAGGACAAGTTGGGTATTTTACACTTAAAGCCCTGTTTCAGATTGTTTATGATGAAATAGAATGGTTTTGACTGAAATTTCAACATATGATGCTGGCCCGAGATTTTTCGGGTGTTTGTTGTATCACCTCCCACCTCTATAATGGCTGTATAGGTGCACTGGAACAGTCCTTCCTAAAATGCATTAAACTTTTGTTTACAAAGACGTGAAACTCAGCGAGTGGTCAGGGGTGTTCACTGATATGCTCACACAAAAATCGCTGCAAAATACGCTTTCCAACAGGTGTTTTAGCATTCGTTGTAAACTTGTGGACCTATTTTTCCAAACTCCTCACACCCGTATATTCTTCCGCTTAGAGCTTGAATAATAGACACTCCAGCCCAGTTGGTGGCGATAATCCACCTTTGCCGATTGCTTAAATTTTATTTTATTTTTTGGAGCAAAGCATTCATACTAAATTCCAAATAACTTTAGCTTTGATTTTATGAGGACTTCACATTTTACAGCATTATATCATTATATCTACGTACAAAATGTACACTAAAACAGGGAGCGTTTATGTTATGTTAACACATCTTTATTCACATCTGTAAATTAGATTTTTGACATAATTATGGTTTACCGCAGTTAAGTTTTCTGAAGCGACTTCCCCTCTTTTGTTCAGTGGCAGGCGAACTGAAATTGGCTGCAGCTTACAGGTATCATGACCAACCAGACAGTCGACACCCAACAACAATAATGTTGTTATTGTTTATTTTTGTGATTATTGTGAATATGAATGTTTATGTGCCGGTCGCTTACTTATTAAATTCAATATTAAGTGAATAAAATTTTTCAATTCCACCCAAAAAACCAAACCAGTTTGAGGTGGATCGTCATTCGCTTCAAAATTCACTACTGTGGTTTATAGAAGTTCATGCTTTTTATTTTTTTACACATTTAATTCTAATACATTATATGATATGTAATATTTTTTACAATGTAAATTTTTTACTTTTTAGTATGTTGAACGAAAGGATTTTAATCGCTATGGTTTGGAGCCTGTGGAACTGCTGAAGCAGACAATGTCTGGATTGGCCCATTTACATTCTCTTAATATAGGTAACTATTATAAATATCAGTTATAAAGCCTTATTTAAAGGCGGAGTGTTAGATTTCTGAAAAATGCTTTGGAAAAGAGAGTTGGGCAAAAACAAACTCGTAGCCATTCAGCAGTAAGGGGCGTGTCTTCTAAACGACATCGTTGCCTGAATTGCGTATGTGTGGGGCGAGTCTATGAAAAGAAGATGGTAAGTAAGTAAGTAAATAAGTAAGTAAAGTTTATTTATATAGCACATTTATCACAGCTGCGCTGACCAAAGTGCTGAACAAAGCAAAGAATAAAAAGCAGAAATAAAACAGAGAGCACAGACAAAAACAACATTAAAACAACATATTAAAAGACAGTAAGTTAAGATGACAGTGAATTAAAATTCCTGGGAATACAAGTATGTTTTCAGCAGTGTTTTAAAAGTTACATCAGAAGATGCAAGGCGGATGTCCAGTGGCAATTGATTCCAGAGAAGGGGAGCAGCAATTGAAAAAGCTCTATCACCCTTTGTTTTCAGTCGAGACAGAGGAAGTGCTAAAAGAGCCTTATCCGTGGACCTTAGTGATCTGGAGGATGAACAGGGAGTTATTAAATCCTTAATATAGGATGGGGCTTGACCATTACGAGCCTTAAAAACAAATAAAAGAATTTTAAATTGAACTCTAAAATGAACAGGTAGCCAATGAAGAGAAGCTAAAATTGGTGTAACGTGATCTGACTTCTTTGCCCCGGTCAGCAGCCTTGCAGCAGCATTCTGTACCATCTGTAAACGTTTGATGGATGACTGAGGTAAAACAAAATATAAAGAATTGCAATAATCAAGACGAGAAGTAATGAATGCGTGAATAACCCTTTCGAGGTCTTGAAACTCCAGAAATGTTTTTTTTAGTCTTGAAATAATCCGTAGCTGATAAAAACAGCTTTTAACTACATTATTAATTTGCTTCGTAAAACAAAGTTCAGAATCCAAAATAAAACCAAGGTTCCTAACCTGGGGGGAAACTGAGGGAAAATGTGTATGAAGCTCATTTAAAAAAGCAGTTCTTAACTTAAGGGGACCAAAAGCAATTACTTCAGTTTCACACTCATTGAGTCTAAGAAAACTACCAGACAGCCATTTCTTAATGTCCGCTAGGCAGGCCAACAGAGGTTCAATGGTATCACCAGCTTTCAGGGGTATGTATAACTGGGTGTCATCACCATATAAGTGAAAAGAAACATTATACTTCCTGATAATATCCCCCATAGGTCTCATATATAAATTAAAAAGAATTGGCCCCAAAATGGATCTCTGAGGCACTCCACAGGTAATCGGAGCAACAGATGAAGACAACTTACCTAATTCAACGGAAAAAGACCCTTCACTAAGATAAGAGTTGAACCATTTCAAGGCGGTTCCCCCGATACCAAATAAATGCTCTAACCGCCAAAGATAGAAGAGTAGCGTGATCGACTGTATCGAAGGCAGCTGTAAGATCAAGTAGGAGCAGAACTACATTCTTATCTTTATCAACTGCTAGTAAAATATCATCAAGTACTTTAATCAAAGCAGACTCAGGGCTATGATGGGCAGAAAAAAACGATTGAAGAGGTTCTGTAAGGTTCATTGCATTCAGATAAGAGATCAGCTGAGAATAAACAACCTACTCTAAAACTTTGGATAAAAAAGATAATTTAGAGACAGGGCGGTAATTCTCAAGACAATCTTCCACCAAACCCTGTTTTTTAAGCAAAGGTTGGACAACAGCATGCTTAAAACATTTCGGAACTATCCCAACAGATAATGCTAAATTAATAAGTGACTGAATAGTGGAGCCGATCTCCGAAAAAAAGGCCTTAATAATTTGTGAGGGTATAATATCAAGGAGGAGGTAGTTTTCTTCATCTTATTGACCAACTCTGAAAGTTCCCTCAGAGAAACATCATGCAAACAAAAAATAGAAGCCGGGCTAGCCAGCGTACCACTTAAAGGATCCATTAACTGTACAGTGAAAGAGGAATGGATAGCTGAAACTTTATCAGAGAAAAATTTTAAAAAGCTTTCACAAAGTTCAATTGATGGTTCCACATGAAACTGACATGCCGGGTTAATTATTGAGCTAATTGTGGAAAACAGAATCCTAGGTCTATGAGAGTGCTCAGTAATCAGGTTTGAAAAGTACGTAGACCTGGCTGATTTTGCAGCATTTTGAAAATTAATCAGAAACTCTTTAAAAAAACTCATGAGACACAGTTAAATGATCCTGTTTCCATTTCCTCTCAGCTTTACGACTAGCCTGACGTAAAGAACGAGCATTGTCATCCAGCCAATAATAAGATTTCTTCCTGGGTAATTTTAACTTAAAAGGTGCAATGGTATCTAAAATATCAGAACAAGTTGTATATACAATCAAAGTCAATTCATCAGGGCCCATCGAGGAGTCAGCAGCATTCTGAGTTAAACCTTCACTCGCCTTAGCAAGATAGATCTCACTAAACTGAGCAGGAGTAGATGAAGTCAGACAGCGTGAATAATATCCCAGATTCTTTCCCAACACTACTGAATTCACATGAACATTAAAAACAATAGGACTGTGGTCAGAAAAAGAGACATCTTCTATATTTACAGTGTCCACAGCAACATCAATTGAGAGAATAAGATCCAAAGTGTGCCCGTGTACATGTGTTGCTCCATTAACATGTTGTACAAGACCAAAAGAATCCAGAATGTTACAAAATTCTGAGACCAAAGGTCGATCTGGGCAGCACACATGCACATTAAAATCCCCTAATAATAACAGCCCATCATAAGATAGCTTTATATGAGTTAAAAACTCCTGTATAAAAGCACTGTCATATTTGGGTGGTCGATAAATAAGTGCACAAAGCACCGGAGTGGAGTCCGAGTCCAGTACAGCACACTGTAACTCAAATGACGAATAATTCCCTAAAGAAACGGGTCGCATGCTGAGGGATTCTTTAAAAACCACAGCAACCCCACCACCCTTTCCAGTATGACGTGGTGCATTAATAAAACAGTAACCCGGCGGACAAAGTTCATCAAAGACTGACGATTGACCTGCACAGGTCCAAGTCTCTGTCAGAAATAACATGTCCAGATTACGGCCGGTACAAAAGTCATTTAAAATAAAAGTCTTGTTACGCACGGACCTAGAATTAACTAGAGCCATGTTGAGATAAGATTGTGATGATGAAAAGTTCAGATCCAACCGAACGAACTCTAGTTGGCGCAGATTTGAGTATTCCACTTTTCTCCGACGTAGTCGTAAACGCGGCAACGCAGGGATAGATGGCTCACCAAGAAACTGAGAGATGAAAACCATACCTGTAGTCCCAAGAAGCCAAGCAGCAGGGTAGCCGATGAGCCCACTCTAGCGCACGATGTCTAAAATGGGATTGAGTGCGGGGGTAAACAACGGGACAATTTTGCCGGTAACCTACTTCCATGCAGGATTTCATGTAGAGTAAAGCCTGGCGATCATAAGTCAGCACTGAATCTATCAGATACCAGTACAAACAGAACAGACACCAAACGAACAGGAACTGCAGACCAAGACACAGAGGAGAGACGGCATGCCGAGTACACTGGCGCCATCTTGTCATTCTGACATTACCTCATAAGATCCAGATTCTTGGGGGTAGGGGTAGGGTCGTGTTTGTTCAGTTGATTTCAAATATCAACACTGGCTTTCAGAGATCATGCAACCTGCCTTTAAACCTTATTATTACTAAAAGATGAGATCTATTCAATATTATTGTGTAATTGAAATCATGGGCTTATAGTTCACAGAGATCTGAAACCACATAACATCCTGGTATCTATGCCAAACACACATGGACGGGTTAAGGCTATGATCTCAGACTTTGGTCTGTGTAAAAAACTGGCAGTGGGTCGACACAGCTTCAGTCGGCGGTCAGGAGTCCCGGGCACTGAGGGCTGGATTGCCCCTGAAGTGCTCATTGAGGATGCAAAGCAAAACCCTGTAAGAGACAAAATGCATATTACGTTTTTGTTTTTAATTGTTGTGTCATTACATATTATATTTTAGAACTTTATTTCGATAAATGATTACATATTGATATTTCTGTATTTTAAGAATTTTTCTGTGTTTGCGTGAGTATTGATGTCTTCTCTTTATTATTGCAGACCTGCATGGTAGACATTTTCTCTGCAGGCTGTGTGTTTTATTATGTGGTGTCTGAAGGACAGCACCCCTTTGGAAAGTCATTGCAGCGTCAAGCAAACATTCTTCTAGGAGCATACTCGCTGGACCAATTACAACCCAACACTCATGGTAGGACCATCACATCACCTTCCTGATTGAAAACCCCAGAATTTACCTTGGGACAAGACATTTCATTTTAAGAGTTATGTTGTCTTGTGCAGAGAGCATTGTGGCCCGAAACTTGATTGAACAAATGTTAAGTATGGAACCGGAGAAGAGGCCTTCAGCGGAGAGAGTCCTGAAACATCCCTTCTTCTGGAGTCTGGAAAAGCAGCTGCAGTTCTTCCAGGTTGGTAAAAAATATAGCAAACAAACATGCAAACCAGTTAACGACAACTACATGGAGAACAGTACTGAAAGGACCCTGTCAAATACTATTTTGTATTTAAAAAACATGTATCAAAAATACTCCCCATCCCTGTTAATAGGCACTATAAAGCAAAACAACTTGTTTTTTCTATTAATTGTTCTTGGTTGCAGAGACTCTTTTCTTAGTTCTGTCCGAATATCTTTAAGTTCAAATTTGTGTTGTCTAATAGGATGTGAGTGATAGAATTGAGAAGGAGCCGTTAGACGGACCAATCGTGAGGCAGCTGGAAAGAGGAGGGCGGGTGGTGGTAAAAGGTGATTGGAGGGATCACATTACAGTGCCTCTTCAAACCGGTGAGAATTATGGAAATAATATTCTTCATTTTATCTAGTGGTGTATTCCTCAGTTTAAGAGTTCTGAAGTCTCTCTAAATCTGTCCAGTCTCAGTCTTTATTAAGTTTTTGTCTGAAAATGTTGCTCTACCAACCTAAATTATGTCATTACAGATCTACGCAAGTTTCGGTCATATAAAGGTGGATCAGTCAGAGATCTTCTACGTGCCATGAGAAATAAGGTACATTTACTAGATGGCATGAGTTTATTGACACTATCTACATTCATAAGCAGTGTATGCTGCTGTTTTGTTCAATGCTCATATATGAGCCCCAATCAAAAGGTCACAATCGAATGATTAGGAATCTTGTCAAACTTCAGCTGATCCAATCCTGCGCCTTTAAAGCCGAAGTAAGGGCTTTTTTACACATTCGCGAGGGTCCACATACAGTACGAGTGATGCAATTTTTATCATCAGAAGAGTTGTGCACGTAATATACGTGTACCATCGGATTTTTAAAACCCTCCATACATTGTACGCATAGGTTGATCCTTAAAGATGTAGTATGTAGCCCGCTGAACGTCTGTGTACATGCGGATGGCGCGTTGCGCTTTAATTAAGCGTTGCCGCGGGAAACGTGCGACTTGAAAAATCTGAACTTCGGCAGATTTCCGTGCAGCGTTAATCAATTAGGACCATGCTGTAGTAGTATCGTGATTACAGGAAGCGAGCGGAGTCTCAGCAGAGCGCAGAAGCCCCTCCCATGATGCGAATTTCCCCGTGAATGCCTCGAATGACTAGAATTTCACGTGCGCATGAAGCGAGTGAACTCCAATGTTCAAGCGTCCAACTACCGCAGCTGGTGGAAATGCACCATAATGCTGCGCTTACAGAGGCAGCAAGCGCGGGTGATTTACATGTTAAGTCAATGCAAAGACGCGATTAGGCATCCTTACTGCGCCACAAATGTTGCGGATGGCGTGTTCCGTGCGAATTGAGGATTGCCGCGGGAAACCTGGCAGTTGAAAAATCTGAACGTCGGCAGATTTCCGCGCAGCGTTAATCATTTAGGACCATGCTGTAGTAGTGACATGATTACAGGAAGCGAGCGGAGTCTCAGCGGAGTCGCAAAAGCCCCTCCCATGACGCAAATGTCTTGAATGACTAGAATTTCACGCATGGCTTTCACACGCGAATGAAGAGAGTAATTTAAAATGTTCAAACGTCCAACTACGCGCAAATAGCACGTTTTTGCCGCCTCTACCGCGGCTGGTGGGAATGCACCATAAGACTCACATAGTTGACCTCATTCTCACGCTCTCACAACACACATCTATTTTTTTCACGCAGGGCTGTGATCACCCTTAGGGTTGCTAAATAGGGATGATAAAAGCTGTGAAGCAACAGCCTGATATGCCTACTGTAAATATTTTACATCTAGATAACTGATCTCATTTGGTCTGCCTTACTTAATTCAAGTTAATTTTTCACATTGATCTGACAAATGCCAACTTTCTAAGATTTAAAATGAGTTTGTTGTCAGATCAGTGTGCCGTACCTTAATTGTGTATTGCATTTAAAAGCATTTTTAAAAGGTTTTGCAAGATAAACTACATTTATGGAATCAACTTGTACTCCTAACTGATTTCTTCATATTTATTTCATCTTTGTCTCCTGCAGAAGCATCATTACCGGGAATTACCAGAGGAGATCCAGCAGACGCTGGGATCTATTCCAGATGACTTTGTTTTCTATTTCACATCCCGCTTCCCTCTTCTTCTGCAGCACACACATCTGGCCATGCGCTCCTGTGCTGTGGAACGACTTTTTCTACCCTACTACCACATTTCTGAACTGCTTACACACATCACACCAACACAAAGTGTTACACAGACTCCGCCCACCCAGTCAGAGCCCTCTGGTCTGTTATCATCCAGTCAGACAACAGCGACGCCTAACACATTGTCTGAAACGGACCTCTCACCTGAGCTCACAGCAGAGGACATACAGCCCAGCACAGGCCAGTGACGCACCTGAATAAACGGACACGTTCCTGGGATGTTTTTGTTTCTGTGTGGGTGTGATTTGGGCCTGCAGTGCCCAGACTATATCACCACAGATGCCACCAGCCCATCTTAAGTGCCTTTAGATAACAGCTGCTCTGGGGGTGACCTGGAGATTCCTGGTGCAGATCAAGTGGAGGATACTGGGATGAATCTGGGATGAGTTGTGTTTGTAAACAAATGCTGATCGTAGTCTTTTTTTTAAAGGACTTTTGTAAAGTATGTTTACTGTGAAGCACACATCTGGAAGATGGTGAATGTTTTTGTTAAACATTTGAGTGAACATTTCTACTGTGCAGTGTTGGTTAATGCTGCGTTTACATTCCATCAGAATTGCTGTATTTACAAGTTTGCGACTTACAAAATCCATGTATGTTTTTTCATACTACTAATTAACAAGTTGGAATTTTTGGAAAGCTCTGACTTCTTTAAAAAACAAACGACAGATACAATGACATTGTGTTCAAAAGATAAACGTTAATAGTTACACTTTTAATATTTTAGCAGCTTTCACCTGGTTTGCTTTTCCGGTTTTTAGCATGTTGATAGAGCTTATAAGATGAATAAACTTTGTAACAAATGGTTTGAAGTCATTTCTGAGTATGTGAAGAGCTCAGATATGATGTAAATACAGTAATTCTGACATCATGTGAAGGGCTCAGTGCTCATACCATTGAATTGATTTTTGTATTGTGCATTTTAAGTTGAAGTGGCAATTGTGCCTTTTTAAAAGACACTGTTGTGTGTCTTGCAACTGAGTTTAGGCTGTGGTTTTGCCCTTGCTATTGCTGCTGAAAACATGTCTTAATCAACTGTATAGTATGCTTTTAAAAGTTAAGCATATACTTTCGTAACTACAATTATCCGGTATTACGCTTCAGTCATGCACTTTATTTGTTGGCATACTTTTTCAACAATACATGCAGGACAATATATATTTATTCTTATTGATAGTGGTATTGTTTGGTTATTGTTTAGTACTTTTTCAGATGAATTGATATTTAAGGAATACTTGAACTGTTTTCTCTGTTCAAATAGATGCCTGTCTCATAAACTGAGCTGTTTCTGAGACCAGAGATGATATTTTCGTTGAGCAAATACATACCATATTATATAAAACAGGTCATTTTGAACACATTCCAGGCAGAGCTTTTATAATGTTACATGCGTTCATCATGTTTTAGATATTTTTAAACATTTCTTTGGAGGAACATGGCCTATGATGCATTTTTACATGTAGTGTTAATAAAAGCTGCTATTGTACACTGCCAACTGTTTTTACCAACCTCTTGAGTTTGTAATGTTTACCAAGGAAGCCAGATCTACTGTACATCAGTCCTATAGCTCATCTATACATAAACATACAATAGTACTTGTAAAACATCCAATAGTATTTGTAAACAAATGCGGAGTGCCTTTAAAGCTGGAAATGCTTTAAAGCTACTCTTTTCACAATTTCCATGCTCCAGTCAGTAAATCCGATAGAAATGACACATTTACCAGCAAACGCATACATCCGCTAGAAATGACAACTTTACCAGCAAAACACTTCCACACTAGAAATGTGTTTTTCTCACTGTGCAATGATTATTAAAGCTGAAAAACCTTTAAAGACACTCTTTTCAACGATTTATCTCCTCCTTAGAGTCCTTCCACTAGAAATGACAACTTTATCAGCAAAACACACTTTTTCAATAGAAATGTGTTTTTCTCACTGTTGGTAGGTCCATGAGAACATATAGAGGATTTTGTGGGTATTTTTGGTATTTTTTTGTTTATTTTACAGTTTCTTTTCCCATCTTTGTTACCCCGGATTTCCACCGACTGCGGAACGGCTGCGGATCCGTTGCGGAACGGCGGCGGACCCCGGATTTCCACCGACTGCGGAGCGGCTGCAGATCGGCTCTGCTGCGTTACGGCTCCGCACTCCGCCGTCCGCCAAAACCCACCGGATCCGTATTTGTTGCAGAGCGGCTGCGTGCTGAAGTGACGAGGACCCGTGAGTTCTCGCAAATTCACATGAAGATCGCGCGATATCTAGTTCTGTCTCCGCCCATTATGACGTTATTACAAACCAGCCCAGATCACAACACGAGATCTCGCGAATTCAGGTATGATCACGTGATAAAGTCATGGCTCCGCCCTGCGGAGCTCTCTGGCATCCGTCAAAAATAGAAGCTCTGCGTATTTGTGCCGGAGGGCTGCGGATGGCCGGAGCTGTGACGGATTCGGAACGCAGTCAGTGGAAATACACACATTGACTATCACTTAAAAACTTAAGTCCAAAACAACTTAAGTCCAAAACAACATCCCGTTCATAACTTTTTTACAATGGTCAAAATAAGCTGTTACTGGTCAAGTAATTTTTAGCCTATTAATGCATAATATTTGCATGTAAAGTACCTCATTAAATCAGACTGTGTTTCTTGTGCACTGTACTGCATGTTTATGCATTTGAACTATTGTGTTAATTATTTATGATGAAATAATTACTTTCCAGCAACAGCCTATTTGGCCCTGTCAAATAAGTTACCATCAGCATGTACGACAACAACAACTTATTTTTTGTAACGTCAAATACATTACAGTCAGGATGTACAATGACAACCTAGCCAACCATGTCAAATAAGTTACACTTTGGATACAAATTCAAAAAATCATGAGTGTCACTTATTTGACGTGGTTGGTTGATTAGGTTGTCATTGTACATCTCGACTTTACCATATTTAAGGTGACCAAACTAGGCTGTTGTTGTACAGCCTGACTGTAGCCTATTTTGGCCCGTGGAATAAGTTACGACTGGACAAGATTGGCTGAAAAACTCCTAGTCCAAAACGTTCATAATGTTTTTACATGGTCAAAATAAGCTGTCGCTGGACAAGTCTCATGCGGTCAGGGGGATGAACGGTCATCGTTTAGGCTGCCTGCAGAAATTAAGCAGTCAGGGGGATAATTTGGTCTTCCATGGGAGATCGTATGCGGTCAGGGGGATGACCGGCTGTCGTTTAGGCTGCTGCTGGAAGATAAGTGGTCAGGGGGATGAATAAGCCTTCTGTGGGAGATCGTATGTGGTCAGGGGGGCGTTTAGGCCTTCTCCTGGAGGTCGTATCCGTTCAGGGGGATGAAGGGGAGTCATTTAGGCATTCAGCGGCAGGTAAGCGGTCAGGGGGATGAATAGGCTTTCCACAGGAGGTTGTGCACGATCAGGGGGATGACAGATTGTCATTTAGGCTGCTTTTGGCATGTAGTCAGTCATTGGGATGAATAGGCCTTCCGCCTGAGGTTTAGGCCTTTGGCAGGAGAGGTAGGCGGTCAGCGGGAGGCTAGGTTGTCGTTTAAGCGCCTAGTGGGAGCCGGGCGACCCTCTTGCAAAAGTGCGCTAAAGGCGACGTGCCGTACCTCCTGGCCGCAGCTTAGGAGACTACCCCGTTTAGGTGCCTGCCAACTCGTCCACCGAGTGTATATCTTCCCCTTTAGGCCTATACACTACTGTTGGCCCTCTTTGCCAAAAGCGCAAAAGCGTCCATTGAACGCCTGTTCTGGACTTTTCCAGAACGCACAGATTGCCAATTTGTCCCTGATGATAGGCGTTCTCTGTGATGATGGCCACCACCTAAACTACGTCGTCGTCTAAGCTGAGGCCAGGACGCGGTGTGCTGCCCTGTAGCAAAGGTCCAAATTGCCCCTGACCTGTGGTTCCGTAAGCGTTTTCAGGATTTTGTTCACAGGTAAAGAGGGCCCTGAAAACGCTTCCTCATGGTTCCCCAGGGCGTGGGTCCCCGGGGATCGTCCCTTGATGCGTTTTTAGAGTCGTAAAAATTATCTAGGGGGCGGCGCGCAACGTCCAAGACAAGCTTACCATTCGCTGTCATTTAAGCGATCCAGATACCCCTTTGCGATTTCGCTTCCGTTAGGTGGGGTACAGTAGTTTTACGTGACCTATGCTGCAAAAGAGAAGACCTTTCTGGAACTCCATGCTGACTTCTTCGAGCAATGCTCCTTCAATCAGAGGATACAACATAGTTAGATTACTTCAAATGGGAGCGTTGATTGGTCAAATATTCATAAGTGCTTTTCACAAAAGTTTAATGCATACAGTAAGGACAATAAGTATTTGAACACTCTGCTATTTTGCAAGTTCTCCCACTTAGAAATCATGGAAGGGTCTGAAATTGTCATCGTAGGTGCATATCCACTGTGAGAGACATAATCTAAAATAATCCAGAAATCGCAATGTATGATTTTTTTAACTATTTATTTGTATGATACAACTGCAAATAAGTATTTGAACACCTGTCTATCAGCTAGAATTCTGACCCTCAAAGACCTGTTAGTCTGCCTTTAAAATTTCCATCTCCACTCCATTTATTATCCTAAATTAGATGCATAAAGACACCTGTCCACCTCATACAATCAGTAAGAATCCAACTACTAACATGGCCAAGACCAAAGAGCTGTCCAAAGACCCTAGAGACAAAATTGTACAACTCCACAAGGCTGGAAAGGGCTACGGGGAAATTGCCAAGCAGCTTGGTGAAAAAAGGTCCACTGTTGGAGCAATCATTAGAAAATGGAAGAAGCTAAACATGACTGTCAATCTCCCTTGGACTGGGGCTCCATGTAAGATCTCACCTCGTGGGGTATTAATGATTCTAAGAAAGGTGATAAATCAGCCCAGAACTACATGGAAGGAGCTGGTCAATGACTTGAAATGAGCTGGGACCACCCAAGGTTACTGTAATACACTAAGACGTCATGGTTTGAAATCATGCATGGAACAGAAGATTCCCCTGCTTAAACCAGCACATGTCCAGGCCTGTCTTAAGTTTGCCAATGACCATTTGGATGATCCAGAGGAGTCATGTGAGAAAGTCATGTGGTCAGATGAGACCATAATAAAACTTTTTGGTCATAATTCCACTAAACGTGTTTGGAGGAAGAAGAATGATGAGTACCATCCCAAGAACACCATCCCTACTGTGAAGCATGGGTTTGGTAGCATCATGCTTTGGGGGTGAATTTCTGCACATGGGACAGGGCGACTGCACTGTATTAAGGAAAGGATGACCGGGGCCATGTATTGCGAGATTTTGGGCAACAACCGAAGCACACAGCCAGGATAACCAAGGAGTGGCTCTGTAAGAAGCATAAGGTTCTGGCATGGCCTAGCCAGTCTCCAGACCTAAACCCAATAGAGAATCTTTGGAGGCAGCTCAAACTTCGTGTTTCTCAGTGACAGGCCAGAAACCTGACTGATATAGAGAAGATCTGTGTGGAGGGGTGGGCCAAAATCCCTCCTGCAGTCTGTGCAAACCTGGTGAAAAACTACAGGAAACATTTGATCTCTGTAATTGCAAACAAAGGCTACTTTACCAATTATTAACATTGACTTTCTCAGGTGTTCAAATACGTATTTGCAGCTGTATCATACAAATAAATAGTTAAACAATCTGTGATTTCTGTATTTTTTTTAGATTATGTCTCTCACAGTGGATATGCACCTACGATGACAATTTCAGACCCCTCCATGATTTCTAAGTGGGAGAACTTGCAAAATAGCAGGGTGTTCAAATACTTTTTTTCCTCACTGTATTTCATCACAGCTAGCAGTGCAGAAACATCTGGAGTATCAGATAATGTATAAGACCAGCCAGCAGCAGTGACAGCTTCTGAGAATGACAGAGGTGTTCTGTCTCAGCAGACCTTATATCGTGGCCAAAATCCCACCACTACAAGTATGTTGCTTTAAAACTTTGTTGTTGTTTTCAAGCAAGCCTTCATAAGTAATGATTAAATCAGAAATATTGAATCTACATTAGGGATGCATAACGTTTAATTGCGATTAAACTAATAAAAGTTTTTGTTTACATCATTTATGTGTGTGAACTGTGTATAATAATTATGTGTATATAAATATGCACACATGCATGTATAATTTTAAGAAAAATTTATATATTTATATATTAAGTATTTATATAAAATATAAATTATAAATAAATATACAAATGTATATACACATGTAAACATTTCTTAAATGTATAGATGCGTGTATGTGTATTTATCTATACAAAGTTATTATACACAGTACACACACATATATGATGTAAACAAAAACTTTTATTCTGCTATAGTTTAATCGCAATTAAACGTTATGCATCCTAATTATCTACATATGTAATTCTCTGTGACTGCCAACACATATGTAATGTAATTGTGTAATTATGATCTTTCTCATCAAGCCGCTAACACAAAGGCAAAAAACTCAAATCATGGAGGCCATGGAGAGAGGGATAAACATGATTATACAGCATGATAAAAATGCCACTGAAGATCGTCTGGACAAGGATCAGATGGCCTAGGAGAGACAATTCCAGCAGGCCAGACTAGATCTGGAGAGAGCACGTTTTGAGTTTGAGGTGAAGCACCAGGGAGCTGAAGATAGGCGTGCACAAGATACCCAGCAATTCATGCTTCAGCTTATGCAGATGATCAGACCTACAGTGCCACAGTATCAGCCCTCCACTTTATTCACACAATATCTGGGTCAGCAGTATTATCCATCTCTGACAGTTTCTGTGTTCAACCGGGGGAAGCTGTACACCCAAACCCATCACTAACACAGTTCCATGAACAACATTCCTTATCTTACCAAAGCCATGACAAGTAGAGCTACAGTTCATTAAAAGTACTTTGTGTTCCTTTAGTTCATTTCCAAGCATTTTTGTGCTGTTGCATTTGTTTGCACAAGTTTAAAGTTATTGCAATAGCCTTTTATAAGATGTAACAATGTCATAATCTTGGAGGTTATGTTTTTGCACTTTGCAATGTTTACATATTGTTTATATTTTGATGTGTAATGGTACAACTTGAAGATGAAGAATGCAATTTATTTAAAACAAGTGAACAGACAAGAAGTTCAGATGTGTGTGTGCTGTTGCTTCACACGTAAACAGTCACTGGTTTTCTGAAATATGTAGTACTAATGCCTTACAGATATGATCAGCAGTGTAGATGACCTGGTCATGCTGCGGTGTAACAAGGGTGCCTTCACCTGAACCGGTATCTTCATGCTTTTGCTCTGTGTTTTCATCCTCAGGCTGCTCTGTTGTGTTTTCTTCATGTGTGTGTAGTGGTTAATCAAAGAAATTCAGCTTCTAAGATTCACAAAAGTTGTGCGAAACAATGCACGCTGCAATATCAAACTTAACATTTGTAGTTTCACTGTCATTTGGCTTCATTAGACAACGCCATCTGCCCTTAAGACGGCCAAAGGAATGTTCCTGCTGAATCCTTGCCCTGCTCATTCATTAAATTGTAGTTGGGGCCCTGTTGCAACTCCTCCTGGGTATGGTTTCATGACGTTATGAGACAGGCAGTACGCAGAGTCAGCCACAATCAAAACGGCTATGTCAACCCCTCGTATGTTTCTGGACAGTGGTGGAAAGCAGGTGTCATTGTCCAGCTTTGCATGCAGCTTTGAGTTTTGAAACACAAAAGAGTCATGGCACTTACCAGACCGGCCAACGTCAAAATCCATAAACATGATGATCCACCAGGCCCTGTAACAGCACACTGTACCATCCTTTTCGATTATAGTAATCAGAGTGAAAGCTGGAGGGGGCCATAATTGGAATATGTGTACCATCTAGGGCCCCAGCACACATGGGAAACCCTGACTTCTCTTCGAAGCCTCTAATAATGGAGTTGACCTGTTCTTCTGATGTTGGCATCCTTTTTAGTTTGCAGAGACCCTGACACACTTCCCAAAACACAGTGCTCACCCCAGTGCCAAATAGGGTGGACGAAGAAGGTCACAAAGATTCAGGAAGGTGTCCTGTGGCCTGTGTTAAGTACCACTCAGTCTCCCCAAAATTGTGGAGGATCTATGTGTCCCAAAAGCCATTTATACGCTCCTACTTTGCACTTGGTTTTGTAGTCATGCTGTACACAATAAATACAGTATCCATGTCTGGATGAATGGAAAAGCAGGAAGTACAATATACGCGTGTTAGTAAGACCTTACGGCAGATCACGTTGGCCAAAGCACCCAAAGAACCGCAGAACCACAGACATTGCCGATTCGGACGGAATTAAAAACACAAAGGACCTTTGAGAAGCACAATTTTCTCAGTAGTCCCCCTGTAAAACTAATCCCGTCTGAACAGACCCTTTTACAACCCACGTGATCAAATAGCCTGCTCGCGCATTTATGCTACGGAAGTGTTGTTGTTCCCCAGTGCTTCTAACGTGTTAGCAACTCAGAAAGTTTATTAAAACGGTTTTCCAGCATCAAAATGTCTGGTTGTTGCGTTTGGTTGCACTAATATAATATTTTATATATATGTATCTGGCTACTTTATATTTGGTCATCTGCTAACATCTCTATCCACTCCACTATAGTACACAGGTGAAAAAGTAGTACACTTCCATCGTGTAGTTAAAGTGCTCTATTTTCTCACACTAATTTTGTACTTAATATACTAAAAGTTAATCTTTAGTACTTCTTAAGATGTTCTAAGTGTAGCTACTTCTTTGTGCTTTTTTGAGACACCATGAATATGAACTAAAATGCACTTTTAACATAATATCTCTGTATTAAAAAATGTATTTAGTTAACACTTATCAGTGCTCCCTGTTTTTGTGTTGCATTATGGGACTGTTTGGCGCTACGGAGCCCCCCTGGTCACCCCATGAAAAAAGAAAACAAGACCCGCCAATCCATGATCACGGATTTGTAATTCGTCCCCTCAGTTTATAAACCGTACTTATGGATTTTTAAACTGTTCACTCAGTTTTACAAACCGTGCTTACGAGTTAACAATCCTTGCTCTCAGATTTGTAAACCGTACCCTCAGTTTTTGCAATCCCTACCCATGAATTTATAAACTTTTGCAATCCCTTCTCACAGTTTTGCAAACTGGATTTGTAGCCCCTCCCTCATTTTAAAAAATCAATTTGTTGCTTTTATTCATGCTTTCCAAGCTTCCTATTAAAGGGATAGTTTGGCCAAAAATTATATTAAACCCATGATTTACTCACCCCCAAGCTGTCCGAGTTGCATGTGTCCATCGTTTTTCAGGCAGGCACATTTTCGGATATTTTAGAAAATGTATTAGATCTTTCAGTTAATTAAATGTGAAGTTACAGGGTCCACGACCTTCAAGTCCAAAAAAAGTATAGCGCCGGTAGTACCGCCATTTTAGACTCCTCTGTATTCAGGAGAGAGTATTAGCGTAGTGTACGCACTTGTCTTAGTGACGTATGACAAATTCGGAGGGCGGAGCCAAAGAGCAGCAGCAGAGTGACCTCCGTAGGCTGCGTAAAGCTCTGATCTGGAATGCGTACGCGACTAAGATGGCGGCGCTACCGGAAGGTAATTATTTTTGTTAATAAAGTTTTAAATATGGATATTTCTACAACAGCACCGCGCGGATTACCCTCATAGGGACTTTGTTTGTCATCGTGGAGCCGTTTGGATTTGTTTTGTGAAGGATGGATGCACTTTTTTTGGACTTGAAGGTCGTGGACCCCGTAACTTCACATTTAATTAACTGAAAGATCAAAAACATTTTCTAAAATATCTGAAAATGTGTTTGTCTGAAAAACGATGGACATATGCAACGCGGACAGCTTGGGGGTGAGTAAATCATGGGTTTTATATCATTTTTTGCCGAACTATCCCTTTAATGTTTGATATTTTCAGAGATTAATAAAGTTTTAACTGTGTTAAGCTGTTTTATACGTTCCAAACTGGAAACGTGCTTTACATTGTACGTAATATTTACAAAATATTTTAATCGGATGCTACAGTAAACAGATATCTTTGTGTAAAATGTACAGTTGTTATTTAGATTTATTCATCAAATAAAATAACTATTTAACCAACAAATGATTTCTACATATCCTTAAAATTTCTTATATATTTTAATCAATATATTTGAGAATTATTTTATTTTATAATTGAGTAAATTTTAAAGCCTTAAATCTGGTATTTAAATAATTAAATTTATTTCCTATCACAAATAAAATTGAGTAGATGTAATCAAAGATCTTAAATCAATGCAATTGAAATCCTAAGTGAAATCTATTAAGATAATTTAGTAAATATAATTACAAATGTTAAGTAGATGTAGCTGTTTTTTGTGAATTTTATTTAAATAAACATTAGTTGAATTTACTTAATGTAAAGTGAATTTAATTCATACCATCATTTATGAACGATAAACAAAGAAATTGTACACAATAATTTAATTGAACATTTATTAACATAAACAGTAAATGTTACAAATACAATGAGCTGAAAAAACTCTTAAGAGGTTGCAGAATCACTTTTTAATTCCAGACAGATGGATCAGCAGGATCCTGCACCTATATTTCATTAACAAAGTACAGTAATTACTCGTTCTCCAATATTACGTACAACGTAAAGTTTCCAGTTAGTAACGTATAAAACAGCTTAACACAGTTAAAACTTTATTCATCTCCGAAAATGTCAAACATTAATAGGAAGCTCGGAAAGAATGAATAAAAGCAACAAAGCGATTTCTAAAATGAGGGAGGGGCTACAAATCCAGTTTGCAAAACTGTGAGAAGGGATTGCAAAAGTGTGCGCACCGCAGGGCTATGCACAGACCTTTTGAGGGGCATGTGCTGAACCTGAAAAAGAGCACCCCCTCCAAATAAATACACATAATAATCATCCTAAAAGCTTTATATTTATTCATGATTAATGATTGAAAAATTCCCTATTAATGAATGAAAAATTACATTTTGTGATAGCTTGGCATTATACAGTGCAAAGGATATCTGGCCTTCTAAGTTGGCTTAGTTCGCTACACTCACGGGGCGGAGTTAAAAGGTTTGACTGACAGTTTGAGCTGATTCAAAAAGATTTTGTTTTATAATACCTTTTATTTGATACATGTATTTGTAAAACAGACAACTAGACATAAAGGGTTACCAATAGCATTGATTTATTTTTAAAAAAGGGCACTTCGCAGTGCATGGGTTCTACACAGGTGAGCCCTATCTGTGCACGTGCCTGGCGCAAGGTTTATAAATTTGTGGGTACAGATTGCAAAAACTGAGGGTACGGTTTACAAATCTGAGAGCATGGATTGTAAAACTGAGGGAACAGTTTAATAATCCGTGAGTACGGTTTATAAACTGAGGGGATGAATTACAAAACATAATCACGGATTGTTTTCTTTTTTCCAATAAGTGAGCAAGGGGGCTCCGTAGAAAACAGCGTGAGGCGCAGACAGAAATCTTTTGGATGAGTTTATTGTGAAATGTGGACAAATAATGGACATCACTTTGTGGCACGAGAATTTTAAATTCACCAAGGGACCCCCCTCAATGCTAGGAGGTCCAAGACCACCCCAGCCCCCCCCCCACAATACGAACACTATTTTAGCGAACAATGTTCCAGTGTACCTTTGGAAGGATTTTGGAATTGAGACAGTCCTTTAAATGACTCCCTGAACAATGCACTGACTGACTACTGAACAAGTGAACTGATTGAGACGCACCCTCTAAGTTTTGAATGCTTATTTTAAATGACATTTTTTGCAGAATATTTGTTCATAGATAACATATTCATACTAATAAACGTGTTAATGTAAAATTATTCGTTGTTTTTTTATTTTTAGGTCAACTATTCCTTTCTGTTATTAAGAGTTATTTTTGTTTAACCGCACGATGGTGCTGTACACTTGGTGTTTAGTGAATATTAAAGCGCGTTGACGTCAGAGTGAGTGAGAGAGGATCGCTGTAAACAGAGAGACGCCTCTGAGCGCGTCCACTAGACGCATGTCGCGCGGCGGAGCGAGCACACACCTGAGGAATAGCGGTGAGATGGCTGATCATTTGATACAGATCGATGACGCTTCTGCCGGAGTCAATCGATTCGCGCGGAAGGGAGCTCTGCGACAGAAGAACGTGCACGAGGTGAAAAACCACAAATTTATCGCGCGCTTCTTCAAGCAGCCCACATTCTGCAGCCACTGCACGGACTTCATCTGGTGAGATACATATTCACCTGACTAACTTCTCGGGTCTCGTTGACTCTCGTTTCTTTCTTACTGCAGTCTGCCTTGATATGAATAATAATGCTTCAAAACTTTTCTGTTCTTAGAAGTGATAAAACCTGAAGAATATCATGGCTTTTAGATGTATTGATTAATTGCCACTGGCCAAATCATGGTTTTACAATAGGAACCATAGTTTAACCATGGTTTTGCTAGTTATTTCGTGGTAACTATGGTTTAACTATATTTTTAACTGTAGTAAAAACCTTTGTCAATTTTAGTAAGGGCCACCTGGTTCATAACTGTAATGTATTATATTGTAAGCATATTACAAAACAGCAGCAGAGATTTGGCAGAAAGTTAGACATTTACAGGAAAAACTCAAGTAGATGTTTATTACATAGTGCTTAACGTTATTACATATTATGTTTTATTGCCTTGTGTCAAGTGTTTAATTTCGACTGTAAACACCTGTGTGTATCTGTATACTGATAATAATAATAATAATAATTTAGATCCACAAATAAACATTTAGAGGACAATTCCAGCTGATGTCATCATTAAACTATATATAAACTATTAATATTTGCTAAACAGTCGTTTGGCATTTTAATATTAATTTCCCCTTTAAGACCTAAAGCATTAACAATAATTATTCCTAAGTAAGATTATGTAGTTTTAAAGGATTAAAAGTAATCAGATGATGTTTTGTGCTTTGTCTTTTTCACTAATGTACTATTTTCCTGTATTTCTCTGTCTAATGCAACTCTGCAGGGGATTTGGAAAACAAGGCTTCCAGTGCCAAGGTACTGTCTGTGTGTGTCTGTGTGTGTGTGTTATTGTCGCTGATACTGTGCTTTGAATGTGTTTATGTATTTACTGTAGATGAAGATGTTCAGTACAGCAAGACATTTTATCATTGTGTTATTGAATGAAAACATCAGTCCTTCCAGAGCTGTCATGTTCTTTGTCAAATCTCTCAACTTCTACACTGGGTTTAGTTACGTTAATACTCCGATTCCAAATCAGATCAAACAAGAAAAAACAAGGCTCAGTGCAAATAATTTCTTATACTGGCTCGGTTGGGCCAGTGCTTCAGGTTTTTTTCACTGGTCTCACCAAAAAAAAATTTCATTGTCACATATAATAATTCAAAAGGCAAATGTAATTGTATACATATACATTTTATTCATCATTTTTTAAATGTAAACACTAAAGGGGGTCGCACACTGGACGCACAGCTAGAACAACTCGGAGGTATCGTAAACCAGAAGTGCACATTAAATAGCGCGAGCTTCGTCAGATAGCGTCTACATCAAAATGCAAAATATACGTTAGCAGTCAATGTTAATCATTATTGATTTGGGACAAAATAATATGATGTTATTTAATGTTAAACTATGTGAGTGGCACTCTGTGGCGCGACAGGGATTTGACCAGCTTCCTCTATTAAGTTCAGTGGACCAGATGATGGGTTATCGGCAACACTTTTAGACACCATGCACGCTATGTGCTGTCAGCTTTTCTCATAAGCTTCAAAGTTTTTACGGTGGTTGCTTGCTTGTTCCAACCAAAAAGGCTCCCGAGTTGTCTGCTTTACCTGTAAACTGACGGCAAGCATCTTTTTCGTTGTGTTTTACCCAAATAAATGTCTGCTTCCAAGATGTTAAATAATTATGTTTTGGTTTTTAGAGGGCGCTGTCGCCATCTTAACGTCTCTTTGCTTTACCAGCTGATGTAACACGCAACAGTGTCCATAACCACCAATAAAGTAGGAGAAACCTCATGACATTACTGAGAAGTAAGAATATATACAGACAAACGATCACAGGCAGAAAATATATTTTAGTCACTGAGGGCGAAGCACAGGCCCAATCGGTCCAGTGTCAATACTGTTTACTGGCCCGAGTGTCTCTCATGCTGGCCTCGGCCCATCGGGCAGTCCTTTATGTTGAGCCTTGACAAAGAATAAAGATAAACATAAAGTGAAGATATTTCCTGAGCCTGATGGAGCTGCTGCTGGTGTTTTTTTTACAAGATGATGTTTCTTGTTTGTTTGTGATATAATAATGAGCGATGCTGTGGTGCTGATATTGTTTTTTATGTTTGTGGCATTTGTTGTGGATGCTTAAGAAACCCTCTTATTTAGTGAATCAATATATCACCGGGTTAATTTGAGCTTTTGATTTGCTTAACAAGAATAATTACTCTTTCAGATCATAGTCCTATAAGAATAGGATGTTACTTTGCAGGTGAAATAGTACTTTCTCATGTCCAACCGTATTGCATTTATTTTTCAGTTTGACGTGGAAAGAGTAAAAATTCCTACAGACTTAATTTCTAAATCACTACATAGCAAATTATCAGAAAAACAAAAAAAGGCCATTACCTACGTCCCAAATCACGAACTGTGACAATATACAGACATTCTAGGAGAATCTATATCTGCCATGTTATATGTCATGTGTGTTTGTTTACCTGTGACATACGAGTCTCGCGTAGACAGATCCTAATACTGAAAATGGCAGACACGTTAAAATATCTCTTTTAAGATCCACTGATTCCTTAAAGTAAAACTCTTGGATGTCTTTTAAAGATTTTATGCTGTAAACCTCACAGACTTTTAGAAAGCATTTTATTTATATGGAGACCACTGTTAACAATTCATAAACGTAATGTCCGTCCTACATACGATATGCTCTCTAAAACACATCACATTATGGAAGTAAAGTAAGTTAAAAGTTACAATTTGTGTTGTGTTTTAAAGGGAATCTTACTTAGTCAGAATAAGGCTGGTTAGCAGCAGACACCCATGTCCTCTGCCCAGATTAGCTTTGTGTTTATCTGAGCTGGTCTAAAGTTAACATGTCTGTCATCAGTCCTGTGCTCTACTGTTTTCGGGCACAGCTTTCATCAGCTGAATTATACAGATGTTCGGCCCAGGCCTTTAACATTCGGTGCCGGTTTATCCAGAGTCTTTTTGAATGCAGAAATAATAAGGTGTGTGGCTGTGACTGAAGGATGAGCTTGAGCAAGGGTGTAAAGTTAGTGAGCCGCTGGCAGGGGCAGCATAAACACTTTGACAGCTGTGGTGTAAGGAGACAGTCAATGGAAAGAGAAGTGAATGTTTTGTCTTCAAGTGAGCAGTAGCAGAGGTCGCAGTATCTGCCAACAGGGCCACAGTTGCTGTTTCAGGGTCTGGAAGATTTGTATCACCAGATATGTTTTTGTTGTCCTTTGCTGTAAATATAAGCCACAGATAAGAGCTTGTGTGCCAAATGTCAGACACACCAAACAGTCTTTCCCCTTATGTACAGTACATACATTACAGTGACTCACTTCAGCTCTTCTTCACTGTTCTAGCATTTTATTTCTATTGCTTAGTGACTCTTAGGGGGCGTGCACACCAACGCTTTTACGCTCGCAGCCAGCGCATGTTTTCAATTGTTTTCAATGGAAGCTCTGCGTTTTTCAAATAAGCCAGCAGCTAGCGGTTTAACTTTGAATGAAAAGCTCCGCTCGTCAATGTCAGCTCTCACGCGGCCGTCCAATCACAGTGGAGGAGGGGCGGGACAAGTATCGCGGCAATCAACCGTCTCACAGCTGACGTATCACAGCTACCAAAGCGCTTAGCTGAAGAAAGCTGGCATTTGGCGTTGTCCAGGCATTTTCAGCCTCGTTTAAAAGTTTTGGTGTACACAACCCCTTAACCTTAGATTTTTCATTTCATTTAACAACTCCTCCACCATCTGCAAGAACCTCAAAACTGGGTATAGCATGTTGTTATATGGTATTGGTCAATATAATTATTTAAATGATTACTTCTCTTATTAATACAATTATTAGGGGTCAAGCTCCGAACTTGACCATTAGATTTCTTATTATTCTTTTTCTTCTTCTTTCGCAGTGCGTCTATGCCAGCCCATAGATGCATACTTAGGAAAGTTTTGACATTTTGCAAACCCGCTAGCGCCACCAACACTCCAAAGTTTTTCCAATATTTTTAATTTTTATGAAAAATCAACTTTTTCAAACTCATTCTAGAGTTTTCTAGAGTTTAGAGACACTCACGGCAAAAAGTTATTGAATTCACGTCGATTCACCAATTTGCAGCGTCACCTAGTGGCCAGACAAATGTTTTACATGCCTATAACTTTTGGGGAGGTCGACACAACTTGTTTTCTTGAAGTCCTGAATTGTTGCAGAGTCTAACGATATGACTTACGCAACATGATCTCATGGAAATCTGTGTTATAGCTTTTTTCGTGACGGGACCACGGATTTCTCGTGTCATTTTATATATTGTTTTCTCATTTTTTCCCCCCTATTTTCAAATCATTGTTGCTTGGGGTTAGGGGATTTGGGGTTTGCATTAGGATGTACTTTTATGTTAGAATGTACTTTTATGTATTGGTTTCTACATGTCTTTCTTCCGCTTTTTCATTCCTGCCTGGACTTGGGGTTTGGTTAGGATGTCTAAAAAATTAACAGAAAGTTATTCTAACCCCAAGCGACAATGGTAAGAAAATAGAAAAAAACAATGAGAAAACAAGACATAAAATGACACAAAAAATCCATGAGATACGGATTAAGTGATCAAGTGATCAAATTTTCTGTGACTATAACACGGATTTTCGTGAGGTCAGGTTGGCTTAAGCTTAGTCCTGTGCAGCAAAACAGCGCTTAAAGAAGACATGTCAATCAGAGAATCACAACATTGAGGAGCAAAACTCCTCTCTATTCACAATTACTGTCACAATCCCAGTCTGTTATCCTGCCTTTTTCCCCTATTCATCTCCCCATGGACTCCATTTCCCATGATCTTCCACGCTCCCTCATCTGTGTCTTGCCTCCAATCATCCTTACCTGCCAGCAATTACCATCATCAGCTTCTCTATTTAGTTCTCCCGTTTTCCCAGTCCTGGGTCGGATGTTAATGTTATGTTATTATGTGTGTTTATCATGCCAGTCTGCCTGTTTCTTGTTATTTATAATTAAAGTTTATTAGTTCTTTGGATTTCCTCATCTCTGCATCTCTCTCCTACATTCACCCTGACAATTACCATAATTAAAAAGCTAAATCATAACATTACATACAGTAGGTCATCCCAGCTACTGTAACAGTAGCCTAGTGTGCTTGTTGTAATGACATTGTAAAGCAAATTTGAAGGGGGATGGTGTGGTGAGGTTTTTTTTTGGGGGGGGGGTCCTGCAGCTAAGCCTACACAATAACAAAAATCAAATTTTAGCTCAATAACAAAATTTTATTTTATTATTAACATTTTTATATTAGAAAACTATACAGTTTATTCAGTAAAATTTGAGTTGATGTTCACCAAGACCAATTTATTGAATCAAAAATACAGTAAAAACTTCTGAATTTTCCTCACCACTGCTTGAGTATCATAATTCTTCAGAATTGTAATATGCTGATTTTGCTGTTTAGGTAATATTTCTTATGAATATTAATATATCTTATTCTTTGTTAAAGATGCATTTTGTTGTTTGATTATTAACATGAATTATACTGACAGTAAGCAGGTAATCAAATGTGTGAAAAGTTTTTGCATAAATAAAGGGCTCTTTCTCAAAGAAAACAGAGAAAACATTCACTGTTTAACTAGAAACTTTTGGTTGCTTAAATAAGATTTAAACCATATATAAACCCAAACTTAGCCATAAAAAAAAAAAATAAAAAAAAATAGTGGAAGTGCTATACAAATAAATGAGAATTGAATTGACTTCTGTTAACTGAAGCTCGCTCCTTCTGTTTTTGCAGTATTGTTTTATATTAATGTCCATTAAATCCGAACTGTAAATGGGAACACATTTTGATGTTAATAAAACAGCCACTGTATCCATAATTATTCAATTATGAAAGACAGGAATGCATCTTGTTCATCAGATTGGCAGTGTGTTCCAGAGGATTAAAATGTATATATATATTTGGTATTCCCTTTTCCAAAGCGTTTTTCAAAAACTGTGCACCCCGCCTTTAATACTAGTGATAGTAAATATATAAAGTTTCATAAAATGGAAATACTCAATGAAAAACTCACCTAAGACATAACAGATTATATCTGTGTAAATTCTTCTCAAAACAGATATTTTTAAAACTGTATTTCTGTTTAGATGTCTATATATCGAGGTCGGGAACTTGCACATCTGTGTCCATATTTCAGATGTGTCAGTCAGCCTGAGGAAGGTCTTTTTGAGTCCTGTCGCTCTCAATAACTCTTTAAACATCAGTCAGGTGCCAAACTTTATCTCTCTTAATAATTATTTTAACATCAAGCAAGTCCTGCACTTTAATTTTTTAATTCTTGCATGTTTTAAAACCTAAACCAATGTAAGATGCGCAAGTGGACAACCATCCTTTTGGTATTAGTTAAGCATTTAGGACGTCCACCTCTCAGACATTGCACAAAAAAAAAATATTTTAGATGTTCAATGACCATTGAGAGCATTGGGATTGGTAGACAAGAGCTTAATGTGTTTTATTATGAAAACCTCTATTTAGACACTTTTACTGTCTAAGGCTGCGTCTCAATATATCAACTATGGGCTAGACCAATAGTCAAACAGAAATTGCGCATTTTATTAATCGGCTGTATTTATAAAATTAGTGGCATTAAAATTAATTTGTTATTCATTTAGTTAATGACAGTCTAATTTTAACCTTAGATATATCCATTATTGTATTATATATATAATTCTTATACAGTCTATGCACAGTATTTAGTTCAATTACATCAGAAACAAATGTAATTAAATTACTGGAAAATAAGAGTAATTCCCTACTTTTCAAGGAAAAAGCAATTAAATTACAGAAACTAATTACTTAGTAACTAGTTACCACCCACTCTTTTTAATTTATGTAAGTTTTTTTGTGATTTTATTTTTACAGTTTTTTTCTCTTAAGTTTTCTTTTTTCTTTATTACAATGCAAAGCACTTTGAATTAGCCTACTTCTGTGTATGAAACATGCTATACAAATAATACAAATACACTCTTAGAATGGATGTGTTAAAAACAACACATTGGACAACACACTAAAGCCCTTTTCACAGAGACATTCCGGAAAATTCATCCTGGATTTTTCCGGGATCGTATGATTTTTTGTTTTTTCACACTGCCAATGATTTGCCGGCATCTGCAAGGTCCCAGAAAAGACACGTGACCTGTTTAAAGTTCTGCACAGTTCTTCTACGCAGTGTCTGAAGTTTGCATATTATTTATTATATCTCTCTCCAGAAACCACTCGCGTGCATTTTTGTTTATGATAAGACTATAAAGGAGCGCATGACGCGCCGTTCTAATGCTGGTGAATGATCTTAGCTTCACAGTGGATATTTGATGAGCTCCCTGATCTCTGCTTTAATACAGTTTTCAGATATTTCTCATCGTGATTGTTAATATGCATTTAAAACCCGCATCTTGAGGAGCTGAACGATATATCTAGTTGGGATGTCGCACAGGCATTTTTGTTTATTATAAGCTCAAATGAGCATGTGACGCGAAATTCTTTATGCTGCTGAATGATAAGTGCGGTAAGTGATGAGCTAACTTACCTGATATCTGCTTCAGTCCAGTTTGCTGACATTTCTCGTTGTGAATGTTGTAAATCTCTCATTTTAAAGAGTTAAACCAACTTCATGTTGCATGACACGTGCGTCCTCACTACGGCACGTGCGTCATTGTTTATGCGTCTCATTTATCATTTCCTGATAACTGCTTTAATCTAGTTTGCGACATTTCTCGTTGTGAATGCTGATTTGCATGTAAATCTCTCGTTTTAAAGAGCTGAACCATAACTTTTGTTGTGATGACGCGCGTCTTCACTACGACATGCCCATTACGGCATTGTTTCGGCTTCTTGTTCACACAGAGGGTTTCCGTGTATCTTACTAAGTCCTCTTTCCGGCAACGATCTCAGAAGATTTACGGGACGTGTTTGCGTTCACACAGAAGCTTGTCTGGCAATTTTACGGGTATTTTCTGGGACCAAAGGTCTGTGTGAATGAGGTTTAAATGAGTTTTTTTGTGTTACTTTTAACACAACTTGTGTTTTATTTTAACACAAAATCAACAGAAAATGACACACAATGTGTTGAAATTACACATAATGTGTTAAAAGCTTAACACAAAAAGATGTGTAAAAATGAACACATCCTTTCTAAGAGTGTGTTACGATTGATCAGGTTGCCTATCAAATCAAACTCTTGCGAAGGGTCAATTATTCCTTAAAATAGGTCAGAGTGGTGTTTGCAGACGGTGTCTTGAGCGTATAATTGTTGTGTAGGAGGAAAGCACTTCACCTTATTAACCAATCAGATAGCAAAAGTGAGGGGGCGGCAGGCACGAGCTGCGATGAGAACACAAAACAATAAACCCATTACACAAGGGCCTGAGAGATATCTTGTGCTCTTATTACTTATATGGCTACTAGTGATGTGCTTCTTTGTGCAATACACTACAGACTCTCTACTACACTTAACAATTATTTATTAAATATTAAATATAAATTGTATTATCAGAAATGTAAAGCCATTTCATTACATATAATAACAGTTCTGGCATCTCGTCCATTCATATTTAATTCACAATATACACACATTCATACTTTATCTTATACTGTATGCTATAAACATCTATTGTTTCTACTTGCTTGACTGACAGTCACTGCAGCAATAGCGTTACATGGCAAATAATCTTAATTTCTTTTTTTAATTAAAGGTGCAATTTGTAAGATATTTGCAGTAAAATGTCCAAAAACTACTAGGCCAGGGATATATATTTTGTCCAGCTGATTACTATCAATATCTGTAATGTTTTCAACTACTTGTAAATTGTGAGAAAATTTCCATTCAAAACATTGTTACGGGGCAGTGCAGTTTCCTGTCAATGACGTTAATATCCATGTGACCCTTTGTCACAGCCTTTACTGACGTAAAAACCACATGACAACAGTGGTCGAGTTCGAAAAAATAAAATGGCGGCCAAGGAAGTGACTGGAGCACAAATTTAGTGTAAATAAACGTATATTTTCACTTTTTACACATTTTAATTGCATTTCTAGCGAGAAATTAGTATTGTAGTTTTCAAATATGTGATTAGTTATCACAAAGGCGCTCTCTGTTTATATTTCAAACACACCGCCTATGAAGTATGTGTCTGAAAGCGTTTCTCTTAGCTGCCTTCATGCCTCCGAAGTCATTGCCTCATGAGGCAGCGAGGCAACAAGTCACTGCCTTGAGTTTTCGGAACGCAGCCAGTGTCGTGGACAAATGCGGAACTATGCGTTAGCGCCTGTCGGGCTACGCGCTTGCTTATGAACTTATGGATAACTCTTTACCGTCTGCCGCTGGTTGTGTCAGCTCCTGTAAGCGTACGGCCCAACCAAACGACCCAAGAAGAGTTTGGAACAAAACGAGAGAGGATCAATTTGTTGTTGCATTATCTGGATAGAGAGAGCTTCACGACAACATTTAACTAGACCGAGATTCTGATCCTGCTTGTGTTTTACGCGATGGGTGAGTTGTTTTGATTCGTAACCCTTCAAAAAACGTATGCTGTTATATTGATCACAACATTAGTGTGTAGATTGTAATCAGCGCATCTTCCCGCGGACGATATGCACATCAAAAGGTATTGTACAGCAATATAAATGGTCATTTTAAGACACTTCAAAATAAGATTTGTACTGTCAATACATTATGTGAAAAATCATTGTAGATTGTAAGTTGAAAACTTAATTCTGTGCTGTGTTAACCATCGAATTTGGACTAATACTGTAATATCTATGACTGAAAATTTCGTTTTGAACATCACATATAAACTTACATAATGAAATAAACGATGTCATCAAACGCAACATTTATAAGACTTGATTACCTTATCCATCAACGTGATTTCACGTTCTCGTCTGATTGATGGCCATCCGCGGTTGAGTTAAAGACTACAAATCCCATAATTCCACGCTGCTTCAGAGCGTCATTAAACAACATCGTTATTGATTTGATCTGGCGCCATCTAGCGGCGCATAAATACAAATTGCATCTTTAAAATGGCAAAATTCACCTAAAGTTCAGTAGTTTGCATCTCTGGGTTTGCTAATTATCTGTATTTGTTAATATAAGGACGCATTTTCTGTAAAATAGGTTTGAAACAATATGCATTCATGTGTAAAGCACTATACAAATGCTCAAACATAGTAAACATAAACTCCCGCCTTCTTGGAATGTTTCTCAGCTCTGTAATGTGATTGGATGGAATTTGGTTTGTTTTAAGAAACACCGACTTCTTAAAATGCAAAATTCTTGCTCGGTCGTGTAATTCGATTGGCTGGGAGTCGTTCACTCTGTGAACAGAAACTTTAATTTTGATTTGTCAACATTTTGACACTGATGTGCGCCGTTAGATCGCTGCACTAAGCGACTGTGTGTTTTGAAGGAGGCAGCAATGACAGCAGCGAGTTACAAGTGGGTCCAAATAAAAACACAGTGTTGTAATCGTTACTGTCATTACACTATAACTTACGTGCATTAAAGCAAACCGGCCCACATTGCCATGCGGCCCACTGGGAAAATTCTTGGTGCTCCAGATGACCAGTTTGCTTCTGTATCCGCGTAACCTCTATATTCGTCGGTTTCTCTTGCTTTCTACGCTGGAGAAAGTTGAGAATAAAATGAGTAAGATGGATTCGTCTTTTTCCTAAACATCCTCTGGCGCAGTCGTCTGTTGCTCTTCCTTTTTGCCAACATGTATCGCTATCTTTCTTTTTCTCTCTACCGTCTTTTCATGTGTAACTTACCTTTAACGCTCTTATCAGTCTGCACTGTGAAATCGCATTGTTTTCTGCCTGGAATATGCAGACTTGATTGGCTGAGTAGTAATTTGTGGGATGACTTAACTCGCATGCAACTGGTCGGTGTCTGTTTTATCATCCACTAAACCACTACCGTTAAACCGCTAAAGCTTAGTTAAATTAAGACGTTTAAGCATCTTTTATAAACATACTTTAGAAAAAGACGTTACTGGTGTGTATCTTGAGACAGATCAATGGCACTGGCGAATGAACATCTGTGCATGAAAGTTATTTTCAGTTGAGACAACTCAAACATTTAGTTAAATACCCCTGAACTAGAGGCACTGGAGGCGCTTGTTTTTTGTCTGTTTTAATGTGGCTTGATTCAGAAACAATACTGAATGTTATTTGAGTATATTCATTCTTTCAGTTCATGCTTGTGTGACTGTGGTGGATAAATGTCTGTTGTTGTGTCTGTCAGGATTGATCGTGTTCAGCCAAAGTATGACAAGAACTTGTTGTTAACAGGAAGATTGTGGCAACTTAGAAAAGGGACGGTGAAAAATGACTTACATCTACTTGTTTTAGTTGGCTGTGTTTTGTTAAAGCTGCCGTCTGCAACTCTGGAGGATTGAGCTGATTTTGAATGTTTACAATTTCCATGCCCCTCCCACACTACCACCGAGTAACCTCCCTTTGAGCTCGTCCTCGTCAGTGCGTGTGCACCAGTATTATTGTGAACACATACTTAGCAAGAATACTTAGATTACTTACACAACACTCAGAAATACAATCAATGGTTGATAAAGCACAATTACCTATTAAGAAGAAATGTGGCAAGCTCTGCATCCAGCTTGAACCCTTTGAAATCTCGTAGGTTCCTCCACATTTCAAATGCCGGTCCGATATTGATCCTATAGTTTTATTACGGGCACAGTCGCTTTCTATCTTTGTTTCCTTCTTTCATTGGTTGTTTTCCTAGCTCTGGTTGTTAACCGAGGAATCGGAAGTTTGTTAGTGAATGTTCTCTCCACCATCACGCTGCGTTCAATCCAACACACTTGTAAACTTCAGGCGGATGCATGTGATATTGTAATGCGCGCGAGGGGGAGGGGCAGGAACTGTGATTGACAGGCAGATTTTGCACAGCCCTGCGCTGATTGGACCAAATGAACCGGGAGTGGTGGATTTTTGCAAAACAAATAACAGGCTCTAGGTGGAGCAGAAGCGCAGTTTTTTTCTTAAACAGTCTAATTTATGTTGTTCTATCGGAGCATAGTGTTGGTTTCAGTGAATATGATCAAAAAATATAATCAAAAAAGTTGCCGACCGCAGCTTTAACATTAAACCACATGGATAGTAGGACTGAAACGATTCATCGAGTTACTCGAGTTACTAGATTACAAAAATTCCTCGAGGCAAAAATTCTGCCTCGAAGCCTTGTTAAAATTCTATGCCGCGCACTATACACGCAGGGATCTGATTCACATGGACCGTTGTTCAATGTTCAGGAAGCACAACATACATGATACAATTTGAATTTAGTTGCGATGGCGGAGGGTAAAGATGTCCATAAACGGCAGAGAATGTCTAAAGTTTGGGATCATTACATTCTCATCATTACATTACATTCACCATCTAAACCGAAAACATCCACTCCATGAAGTTTCGCCAAGCGTTGCTGAAATAAGGTAGGGTGACCATATGTGCCATTGTTCCCGGACACGTCCTGTCCAGGATTTCGGGTGCGTCTTTCAGAAGTCGTATTTGTCGGCCGCATACGTCATAGAGGATTATTATTATTATTACAGAAAAGCAACCATTACATTTTAAGGAAAGAATGAAACTATGATTGTAAGTCTTATGTTTTTAACTGAATGGCATATGCGGTCAACAAATACGACTTCTGGAAGACGCACCGAAATCCTGGACAGGACGCGTTTACACACACACACACACACACACACACACACACACACACATGCACCCTCGTCTCTCTCACGCGACAGTCAGACCAATGTGATGTTGTGACCCACTTGTTCGAATGGATGCTTCACCTAAAATGCCCCGCAATGCAAGTGATGCAAGTCAAATGCAGCGTTCTATTGAAAATCAATGTATGTATTTCTGCCATACCAAACTGCAATGAAGCAACTGGTCTGACTGTGTTTTGAGCATATCGTGCAATAAACCAATGAGAGTCTCTGATCCCCTTTAAAAGCTAGTTGCACTGGCGCCATGTCGATTCCCTATTACAGTTTTTTTCGAATGCTAAACGACAGTGAGCACAACTGGGGCTACATGTGCAAAACTCTAACTACAGTCTGCAATACCAAAAGTCACCTGAACACAACTCTTAACACATGACTCAAAACAGCTCAGTGCAGCCAAACACTAAACACAACCCTCACTGAGATAACACACACTGTCACTCACAACACACTGAAAGGAAAAACACTAACATCAAACACCAATCCAGAAAATACAAACTTTTCATCTTTACAGTTTCAACAATTTCAGTGACTTCATACAAAGTAATGTTTTCTTCAAATAATGATATATTTATTTATTGATTTATCACATGATTTATAAATTTTTTTAGAACATAATTCTTTAAGGTAAATGAAAATTAGCAGTTTGCTTCAATAGTCTGGAGTAATTTATGGAATTACAGTAATAAGAAAAAAAAGGTAGAAACTAAAAGTACATGAAAGGTAATATTTTATATATATGAAATATATATATGAAATTGGAATTTATATATATATGAAATTGCAATCAGCAGTGTTTGAAAGACACAAGGCTGAAATCAATTGTGTTTTGAATGTGTGGTTCACAGTTTTGACAGCAGTGTGTTAGCATTTGAACAAAGTGCTGTAAATCCACAGTGTTGTGCAGGTTGTGTTTAATGTCATGAGATAAGTGTGTAAAGTTTTGAAAACTGTGTTCAAGCAATGAAAAATGAACTAGAGTTTGGTCCACATGAACTGCTGCTGTGCAGACTGTAGTTAGAGTTTTGCACTTGTGACTCCAGTTGTGCCCACTGTCATTTAGCAATCGAAAAAAACTGTAAGATGGTGGAATCTGTAAACTGAAAAACTAAGCGGAGGAAGAAGACCACCAGATGTTGGAAAATTATGTTGTTTTTATTTGTACTGAAATTGTTCTTTTTTGTATTTAAACCTTTGGTTCTCTTTAAAATAGTTTTCTTTCAGTCATGGAAGTAAAATTGGCAGGCATTTAATTGCTGTATGGGTTGCCTACATGATGATCAGTCTATCTCAAATAATAATTTACAAATATGCAAGAAAATGTTCGTACTCTAAAAATACTTAATTTGTAACCAACAGGAAAGAGATAAAGTATTTACAAATGTGTCGAGATCCGAAACGTTTCAGCACTCGGACAGCGCCATAAGTAATCATACTTACAGGTTGTGGTTAAATCTGTTGGGATATCACAAGTGTACAGCATGTTAAAGAGCCACACAGATCCAAAATCTATAACCTGTATTGCAGTGTGTCATGTAGTCCATCAATGTAAACAATGTGCAAAGTAGTTAAACCAAAAAGATTATAAAGTTATTGACTTCTAAAGTAGGGAGTCGACTCTGAATCGCTGAAATGATTCGTCATATGGATTGAATCTCCTGCCTGACTTTATCCACGTAATAAAAACACTTTGCATAATAATCTCTACAGTCTTCCTCGGGAGAAACGAAAACTATGACCTGCCCACAGACACTTCAGCTAGTTAGTGTGTAAACATCATATCACGCTGTGTTTTCAGTTTGTGTTGTTTTCACTACCAAAGGATGAAGATATGAAGAATCAGTGGTTAAAATTACTTTTTCAAGGAGGGATTTACTAAACATTTTGGCTGTGAAGAATCAGTGGTTAAAATTACTTTTTCATGGAGGGATGATGTCTAGTTTACTGTAATGTCTTATCAGTAAGCTGCGCTAGCAACACATGTTGCAGTTAAACTGTGGCCTGGTTAACTTAAGTTACACTTGCTTAAATGAGTGTAAAAATGTTAATGTCTGTCATGGTTTTTATAACTTGTACTGATGATGAATGATGTGTATTGATGTCGGTGTTTAAACTCTTAATATACTGTCAGTGAGTCACGTTCGTAAACGGCTAACGCATGTTGCACTTAGGGTTTTGCTGTGGCCCAGTTAGCTTACATAAACGCTTAAATGAGTGTAAAAACTTTAGTTTTTGTCGTCGTTTTTATAACTTGGATTAAGTATGAATAATGTGTATTGATGTCAGTGTTTAAACTCTTAATATACTGTCAGAGAGTCACATTAGCAAGCGGGTAACGCATGTGCACTTGTGTTTACATTTTGGCTATGGTCCGGTTACTTGCTTAAATAGTGTAAAAGTGTACAAATGTTAATGTCTGTCATCGTTTTTATAACTTGGATTAATGATGAATGATGTGTATTGATGTCGGTGTTTAAACTCTTAAAGCGTAACTAAACCCACTGGCAATATTTGAAAACTGCAAGAAAAGTGGGCAGATCCCAAGGAGATAGAGGGGACAAACTAAGCATGTGGTGAGATCGTAACAAGGGCGTGGTGATCTTGAACCTGCTTACGTCACAAGTCATTTTTTTGACCCACCATCCAATAGGAAATTCAACTGCAGTAGCCACCGTTCAACCTGAAGAGGGCAGCACTCAGACGTTTTTACACCATATATTGTAGTATTGAAACACTTTATATCCAAATGTCAAAAAACTTACTAAAATCAATGAACAGCACTAATAAAGCCCCATTCTTACAGATCATTAACTAAAAAAAGTTGGATTAGGGTTTAGTTACGCTTTAATATACTGTCAGAGAGTCATGTTAGCAAGCGGCTAATGCATGTGCACAAACTTAGTGTTTAAATTTTTGCTATGGTCCGGTTAGCTTACATAAATGCTTAAATGAATGTAAAAACGTTAGTTTCTGTCGTCGTTTTTATTGCTTGGATTAATGATGAATGATGTGTATTGATGTCGATATCTTCTCAGTAATGTCTTCTCATGTTGGCACTAGGTCAATACATGTTGCACTATTGTTGGTCTGTGCGGAGACTGTGTCAGTTGACCAAACAGAGCAGAGTTGGCTACTAAAAGGTGGGATTTAGGCAAACTGAGTCGTTGAACGGCTTCACACGAATCGTTTGGGGATCTCTGAGAAATGGGGTAATTTTTTGACCTTGCACGCATTTAAACTTGTTGTCCGGGACTTATAAACAGTGATAGTATGCTTAAAATTTGCATCTTACTGGCTCTTTAATGTTGACGATTTAACATTGTAAAAACTTTGTTACCACTTGGTGTAATTCATAGGGATGTTTGGGAGTTCTTTAGTACATTGATGATAGATTGGCATTGTAAGGACTAAAACAAGGAGAACATTTGTCATGTTTTTTGCGTCTGAGTAAACATGATCAGAGGTCGCTGTCAAATGAAATGTCTCAGATCTTCATCTTCTGTCATACAGGATTCACCAGGCTGAGTGGCCCATTATTTTCCATTTGCATCCTTCATCTAAAAAGACTTATCTTATTTAGGCCGAGTCCCTCAATATATCCGAATCATTAAAGTGTGAGCGACATGAATGACATGAATTACAGTGAGAGTAATGGCTCGCTCTGTTAGCTGTAATTATGTGTAATGTGACTCAGGCCTCTTCCATAGCATCTACAGCGCGTCACATGAATGAAGCGCTCTGTTGCCAGGGTAACGGCTCATGCGGGTCCGGTGTACTGGTGATGCCACACTGCTCCTCCGCACAGGCCGGTGTGTCCAGCTGTCCTGAGTCATCACACATGGCCACATAGTGCTTTATTACTCTAATCACATTCTGATTAATCATTTGTCTAAAAAAATCCAAAATATTTGCATACGGAATCATGATTGCTTTAACCATTATGTACTTACTGAAGGACAAATATATGTTGTGGACATACATGTTCTATTTAACATATCTGCCTAAATCAACTCACAACAACATGTATTTGCACATGTATCTGTCAAATGTCTTGTTCGGACTCATGAGTATTGAAGACATCTATGTGTGTTGTGAATTCTGAATGGTTTTCTTTCTTGTATATCTATGCATTTTTAATAGCAATTAACTAATCTGTTTGATTCATTTGGCAACTAAATTACAGACACATCTGTAGTGCCTTTAAGGGCCTTTTTACACCTGGTCACTTTGTGTGTTTTCTCTGATCGGATAGCTATCTGATTTGTTAAAACGGTTCCATTTACATTTGACCACATAAATGTGTCTTGGCAAAACGGATATGAATCCGATCTTTTACCCCTGCCCAAAATGCAAATACACTATTTATTACTCTGCCTTAAAAAAGTTAAGATGACGTTTATGCAACAAAAGGTAGCACTTACTGTATGTTGTACTGTATGTTGGGCAGGGGACGCGTGCGTCTCCTTGCTCGGCATGAGCTGAAGCTCGCAGTACAGCGCAGCAGGAGATGCACTGAAGCATCTTATTTTTTAATGATAAATATTTCCATGTCAAAGAACCCAAATCCAGTCATGTACACGTTGCGGTAATGAAAGTTTTCTCCTTAAATGTGGAAAAAACAACAAAATTGGTTTGAAATTATGTGCAAACTAGTATGTGAAGAGATGTTTGTAAATGTAGGCTTCTTATTTTGATACTCTTACTTTGCATTTACTTTTTTATCAAAATGTTTCACGACACCTCATAAGTCCAATTTCACGAGAATAACTCATTTCAGTTGTCTCAAATAGCAACATGCCAACAATGCACCTAAACACCCTTCATTTTCAGACTAGCACGCCCATGGGCGCACGAAGAGGCGCAATTGATATTTAAACATCTTGCCCCTCATTGCGCTGGGTGTATAATAGGGTCCAATGTCCTGTTTTAAAAGGAATCTCACTGACTGTCAGACGCTGGCTGTCTATGACTTTGTGCGGCGCGGCGTGATCCGGTCGACGTGTGGCACAGAGGTGCTGCGGGACTGATTTGAAAGCATATGAAGTGGGTTGCTCTCGTGGTGTTTTGGTGTCATGCACCAACCGGTTTGTGCGGCGCTGCGTGGGGTGAAGTGTATTCATCTTTCCAAGGAACAAAATGCTACTGTGAAACTTTATAAGACCAAAAACTCAGGGTTGTTTGTATGGTTGCTGAGCAATGTTTCAACTTGCAGCATTATTGTAGTGAAGAATTAAACTAATAATAGTTCATCACTGACGTATAATTAATTTCCAAATTGCTCATGGTGTCATAGTACAGTATAGGCTGCTTAAGCCCTTGTGCCTCCATACTGGTGTGCACTTAAACATGATCTGATTTTTATAAGTGAAAGTAAAAAGGTTTCATCACATCTATTTTCAGTGCAGGTTCTTCAGGTGTAAAACACAGATGTGCTGGTGTAAGTTGGTTCGGTATAGAACTGATCTACAGTTACCTGTCAGGGTGATTAATGAAGAGGTAAAATAAGAACTACAAGCATCCGCTGTTTTATTCCACAACACACACACACACACACACACACACACACACACACACACACACACACACACACACACACACAAATAAACTGGGCTTTATGCATTAAAAAAGTTTCTTTTATATATAAATCTTTTTTATCGAATGACTAGGCCCATATTTTGTGAGCTGTTTATTCTTACTGTATATAGTCATGTAAACTGTTATATCAGCCAGATAATGCACCTGTTAATGTATTAATCCGTGACTTCATCACAAGATGTCATGCTGTTGTGTGTACTTAGTGTTCATTTGTCAGATTTATTGTATTAAGTTATAATATTTTCATCAGAGGCAAACGTGTTGCCATGGTTATGCACCTAGCCTGAGGTTAACTTCTGGTCTGTGTTTCTTTATTGGTCTGGCTGGTAACTATGTTTTGGTTTTCAAAAGATGAGGGGATAATTTTAGGATCTGTAGCTAACATTCTATACATTAATTTTACACATTTAGTCTACATTAGTGTAATGGTTGATGCACTTTAGCTATGATTTAAACTAAGGTCATTTACTGGTTATGTATTTTGCTTGTCATCAGAAATATCTACAGTTATTATTATAGTCTTCTGCTTATATAGAGGTATAGTATGACTTGCAGGGCAGTCGTAGCCTAGTGGTTGGAAGGTTGGGCCTGTAACCTGAATGTTGCTGGTTTGAGTCTCATGATGACCAGCAGGTTCTGATTGAGGTGCCCTAGCCAAGACTGGGACCTGGTGTGAAGTGTGAAGCCTCCTCTCCAGCTTTAGCATCCATCTATCCACCGAATGTAGACAATCATTTCACTAGGTGGTATGTGATGAAGTGACTGAAAGATATGCCTTACAAATAAACACAAGTTTTTGCCTGGTATTTTTATTCATGTTTATTCATCTACTGTAGTGATGAGCACTAAGACTTTTTTAAATAATTTATTTAATAAGATAAATTAATGATGCACCGATGTATCGGCCACCGATATTTATTGGACGATTTTTGATGAATTTGAAACCATCTGCATATCGGCAATAGCACGAGAAATGCCGATACCGATTGTTTATTAATTAACTGCATAAAGAAATCCATTATATGTAAAAAATGAGTTAATGATGTTAATAAAATAAATGCTGAATAGCAAAAACCACCTTTGAAGGTTGTCATGCTGTCTTATTATATTTGTTTTAGCTTAATTTGTGCCTCTCTTATTATGTTGGTCAGTTGAATGTTAATTAGATCCAATCCATGTTCAGTAAAAATAATTTGATGCAGAAATAAACTAGCTAATAGACCAACTGTATTGTATACAAGTGTTTAATATCGGTATCGGCATCGGCCAGAAGTTGTCTGTTTAAATCGGAATCGGTATCGGCCCCAAAAAATCCTAGCGGTGCATCCCTAAGATAAATGCATGTGACTGCATGCAAGTGTCATTCGAATCTGATCAATAAACACAGTTTCATGATTAGTAGTAAATCACCATCACATGCTTTCAGATAGAGCGGTGTTTACAGAGTCGTAGTTTACTCACCGACAACGCGGATGTATCGCCTGAGATAATGAATGGGATATTGCCCAGCTTTTCAGTGAACTACAACTCTGTGTTGTACATTTTATTAAGGGGCCATGGCATAAAAATCTGACTTTTTCCCTGTTTAAGTGCTATGATTGGGTCCCCAGTGCTTCTATCAACCTAGACAATGTGAAAAAGATCAATCCAGTAACTAAACCATTCTCTACAAGCACATGAAAAAATAGGTCATTGAAATTTGGCTCTCCTTATGATGTCATAAGGAGCTCTTATTATAATAATCTGCACTATCCAACCACAGCACTGCCATTTAGTGCAGATAAAAGCACAATTGAGTTTTAATTGCAACAAACCACCATCATTGTGATCAGTGTTTTGAATTTCATCAGCTCATTTGCATTTTAAAGGACACACCCAAAACGGCACATTTTTGCACACACCTACAAAGTGGCAATTTTAACATGTTATAATACATTATTTATATGGTATTTTGAGCTAAAACTTCACATATGTGCTCTGGGGACCCCAAAGATTTATTTGACATCTTAAGTCTTGTGCCATGACCCCTTTAATAATAATAATAATAATTAATAATAATAATTTTATTCTCTGTATTTTGTTAATACAAGCTAAACAATACGGAGAGAACGAAGAACGAAACAAAACATTTATTATACACTCTCAAAAATTAAACTCTCAGTTGTCACTGGGACAGTACCCTTTCAAAAAGGTATATTAGTACTTCAAAGGTACATATTGGCAGTTCAAACTATTTGTACTTAAATGGTAGATATTAGGACCTTTTTAAAGATAACTACCCCAGTGACAGCTTTGTACCTTTATTTTTGAAAGTGTATGTGGTGCAGATGGCTGTTTAACAGCAAACAGAAAGCAATAGCGCCGCCTTTGTGAAGTGTTGTTAAATTAAGATAGTAACTTTGCACAGTCAGCAAGCTGACATTATTTGTAAAAATTCAGATATTCTTGAAAGATCCGTCTGTTGTTTTTAACCGGATAAGCACGAAGCAGAGTTTTCTCGGCAGCTCTGGCATTGTTTTAGATTGAAGAACAAGCTTTCACCGGAGTAGGTAGACTAATTTGATAATCTTTCTTCATAAAAACATGTCAAACTAAATAAAGAAGATATTCATAGCCTATTCATAGTCTTACTTGGTGTTTTAAGGCTGTTTACATGATGATAGTGTACTTTATGTCAAGTCCTCAGACTTTAAACTTCATTTGGGGTTGGGGTAAGGGGAAAATGTATGGTGTTATATAATTTCTGTAAGATCAAACAGTACTAAATTCCTACTAACAACAGACTTGAAACACCAAGGATTTGACTCGGCCTTGGCTCCTCTCGTGAGCTTCGAGGTTTTGTTTATGGTAGAAATAAGGTTGAAGAAACCTTATGACATTATACTGAGAAGTAGGGATGCTCCGATCAGGATTTTTGCAGAACTCAAAGAAAGTATCGATTTCTTGTCGTCATGATCGGCCAATACCAATGCCCGATACTGAGTCTTCAAGCTAATAAGAGAGCTCTTTGATGACTGTAACTGTTAACTTTTTTGTAGATAAAGTAATAGCACAGATGTTGCCTTTGTTATATTATTGAATCAGGTAAATTATTGTTTTTTTAGAGAATCAAATAAATAAGCACAGCAAATATTAATTCTACGAAGAGCATATAGAGCAAATATAGATGCATTCTTATAAAGTAAAACAGTTCTTCAGTCATGGGCACAGAGAAATGAATAGGTTACTGTAGCTTTAAGATGTGAGAGAGATCTTTGCTCCGTACACGTGGGCTGAATGACAGCCTGCGTTGGGTGTGCACACCGCAGACAAGAGCAGCTGCAAGGTAAAATGAAAGTTTGAACTGTCAAAACTTTAAAACGCATGCAAATAACAAACTTTCGGCATGAATATGCAATGTCTGCGATAGATGTATGTTGCATACGCTGTTTGATGTGGCTGTGCAGACGTATCATGCTGCATGTTAGGACCAGAGCGCAGTCTCGTCGTAAAAATGCTCGCACCGCGTCTCAAATTGCACATGCATTCAGGTGCCCTATGATGACAAAAGTAAATTGAAAAAATGGTTCTTGAGATCTGCAAATTTAGCGATTTTTTTTGGAAATTTAGTTCTGATCGAGTCATTTAATGCGATGCTCGTCCGATACCGATCTACGACCGATCGATCGGAGCATCCCTACTGAGAAGTTAACGTTTGTGATGCTTAAAATGTGTCTCAATTGTGACATTGCAAAACAATACATACAGACAAACAGAAAATATTTTTTAGTGACTGAGGGTAAAGCACTGGCCTCTCTCTAGCTGGCCCCGGGTCCTTTATGTTGAGCCATGTACTCAAATATTATATTACTGGAAAATGACCACCCCTAGTTACAGCCCTACTAATAACCCATTTTGTGGTAATCTGAGTGTAATATCTAGCCAATGGGAAGAGACGATGCAGATGTCAAAAAACCTGTTGTAAATCTTTGCATCCGACTACTTTAATAATCAGAATATAAAAAAATGCATGAATTTATGTAGTACATGATGGGCATGATGGACTTATGTGTAGAGAAGGAATTTAACAAATAAACTTCAGACTTCCAGTTGTTTTTGCCTTTCATTTGATATTTGGTTGGTGTAGAAACTGGGTCTTCAACAGGGGGTCCGGGGCCACACTTTTGAATTCAAAATATGTGGGGGTGAAATTAAGCAAAAAAGGCTAATAATAAAAATTTTATTAAACGATAAACAACTTGATAAGATGAAGGTCCCCATTCAGTAAATGATGTGTTACTGTATGTAGTATGTTAACAGAATGTGCATATCAAAAATTATTATTTAAATATCTTTGTAACGTAAACATCATAACATAAATCCAGTCTTAATTTGATACATGTACAGTACTGGGGGTCCCTGGTCCTCTTCTTTATCCATTAAGGGGCCCTTGGCCTGATAAAGTTTGAAGACCCCTGGTGTAGAAGCAATATAAGGCTCTCAGTTAGCTGGTGACGGCATGACCAAACTCTCCTCCCGGCTGATTTACACAGGCTGTTCTCAGATCTGTTACAGTAATAGGGCAGCATAACAAATTGGCCTTCACTCTGCTTCTGCAAATACCAGTGAGAGCCTGCAGTCTGTGGGCAGCACCATATGGCGCACCTAACCACTCTTATCATATATTATATTATATTATATTATAGGAGTCTCCTGCACTACCAAGAAATCTGTCAAGGGGTTTCTCATTGGTCTGTGGCCAGTTATTATATAAAGCCCATTATGATCATGTTCGGTGTGTAGAGCTAATCTGAAACCAGCCAGTGGAATTACAGGATGCAGTTATTGGAAAACAATAACATGAAAATGATGTGTGGGCAACATTACAACCCACTGCAGCTTTTGTATGGGTTAAATGCTAATAAATGTGGTTATGTTATGGAGACCTGGGTTTGGGTGATGCTGGGTAACAAGTGAAGAAAGAGTAGAAAGGAGGTGTAACACATCATAGGTTACTGATAAGACTTCATCATTATAGTCACTGTCAGTGGTCTGGCTTGTTCAAATCAAGTTCATCTCTTGACATTAGAAGATCATGAAGAGTTTGCAGCTACTGTAAGAGTTTATAACTGACTGTGAACGTTGTACCAAAAAAAAGCAAAATGCTGGCAAGCACCATACTGACTGGCCTTTTTGAGGAAAGATGTTTACAAAAACAGAAAAGTTCTCATACATGCCACAACATTGTCAAAACAATCCCTGTTTAGACGGATCCTCGAAATGATTAAAATCATTGTAGTGCCAGGCCAGTAAAGAAACACTACATGCATGCATACATATTCATTCTTATACAGAGTGATAAATATACTGTAAACAGTCAAGACAGCAAAAGCATTGAGCAGTTTTGTTTAGACAGACAATTATGTAGGTTTACTAAAAATGACCGTGGACTATAAAGTGGGAAAAAACTGTAAACTTTGTAAACAGAATATCTTGAACACAGTCTTGTAGGTTGAAGCCATAGCGGCAGCATTTGCATTATCTTGAGCTTTGAAAGCCGTTTTCGAGAGGTTTTTTAAAGGTTTTTAGGACTGCAAAAAGCTGTAAAGCATAAACATTTTCCTGTTTTTTTTGTCATGAAAACGGTTCTGAAATCAGTTCGATGTGAATGTTTTGTTTCTTTGTAATGGCAAATAGATAACCTCAATAAAAAAGATAACCTTGGCATTACACCAGGCCCAATATAGTGAGCATTTCTATTTCTTTTCCATTTTGGTGGGTAACCCCATTACAATGACATACCATAGACCCAAATTCTGCCCTACAGTACATGGATATATCCTAATAATAATAACAACAAATCAATATTTGGAGATCCCAAATTCAACAATTTACATCTTTGTATAAATGATTTGATTTCATTAAAGTATATTATATTTGTATTTATTTGACCATCAAGTTCTTAGCTAGATTAATTTGCAAGTGACGCAGACTTTATGCCAGAGGTCTGGCAACAAAATGTTGTCCTTGGAGAGGCCTAAATACTACCAGATTAGTCGTCTGCATTATTGGTTTGATGTAAAGTATGAGTTTATGAGAGAAAGAGGGGGTGGGATAGAGAACAGGGCGAGCCACAGGGCGTAGGTGGAAAATTTGAGATTGCCATTTGTGAGAGGAATAAATTGGGTAAAAAAACATGCAGGCTCACATGGGAGGCAGATACCACACACACAGACAAACATACAACCAAAAACAACATAAATCAGCAGTAATCTATCAGTGAATGAGTAGGAGTGCAATTCGTTGAATTGAGAATTCAAAGTAAGGGTGATGAGGAAAAGAGAGAAAATGTCAAGATTTTCAGAGTGAGATCTGATAAACAAATACTGTACTGCCGATCTATCTCAAGAAACAGATTGTATGCAAACGCATCAATGCAAAGGGCTGACATCTTGTTGGGAACTTTGTCACAGCTACATCTCAATTAAATATTAGTTAAAGTTTGTGTTTTGGACTAAATTTTAAATTTGCCGATCTCATGAACCGATCTTTCTGTTTACTTACATCATCATAGGGCTCCTAAATGTGGAGGCCATTTATACCGAGTGCAAATATTTTTACAACCTGTTGCTCATGTGTGACATGTAGATTTGGATTTTTATCTTTGCCTTTACAGAGATATGTGTATTTTCTGAGGACGTGCTCGGGTCCTAACAACGGGACGCGTCTTCACATCCCCATCAAACAGCGTATACAACACATATCTATCACGGACATTTCCATTCATGCCGAAAGTTTTTCATATTTCAGTTATTTAAAGGTCACGTTCTTCCCGATCCCATTTTTTGTTAGAGCATAAAAATTCACTGCCAGGCGATATATTTTCTTTAACAAAATTCCCCTTTGAAAGTCTACAGGGAATGGATGGTTTGGACTACAGCCCTCTATTTCCCGGTTGAATGACGTCAATGTAAGAGTGTTTGATTAAACTCCGCCCACAGAAATACATCAGTCGCCAGCTTTGGCTCAAACGACTCTGCTATGCTAAGCTGCTGTCGAATCACAACACACTAAACAAACTACACAATCAGAACTCGGTACGTATTTCTGAAGGAGGGACTTCAGCCCGTTTTTAGGTCAGTGAAAATATAGGTATTCAGATAGTAAACTACTGCATTTTTTTACGTAGAACATAAACACATGTTATATTGCGCACTGTAAACTAGTGCTGCCACTAACGACTAATTTTCTAACGACTAATCTTTCGACAAATTTTTCGAATAGTCGACTATTCTAAACGACTAATTAAAAAAAACTCAAGTGTTTGTTATTTCATTGTGTCCATTTTATTTTGAACCCACCGGTGTCATAAACAATATGAATAACTTAAAGGCGGAGTCCATGATGTTTGAAAGCCAATGTTGATATTTGAAATCACCTAAACAAACACGCCCCTACCCCAATAGAATCTGGACCTTCTGTTGATAGACCCGCCCCACACATACGCAAACCGGCATTTGATTTGATTTGATAGGCTATAAGTGTGTTTTGGTAGTCGGCCCGTCTCCTTTTCCAACGCGTTTTTCAAACATCGTGGACTCCGCCTTTAAATGTTACCAAATAAAAAATTACAATGTAAACAATATAATAATAATAAAAACTTCCAGTGCAAAGTAGATGCTTAACAGAAATATGAAATGTTTCACTTCTACTCTTTGATCTTATATTGCATTTTAACACAACTGAATGCTATTTTACATATTATCTGTTCTGTTGTAGCCTATAAAATAGTGACTAAACATGACCCATCACCTCGTTTTTTATCCAACCAGCTGTTCCTTTAACTGCTGCTAAAATCCTGATTTAGATATGCAAAAATCACCATACATTTACATTGTAGCTTTACTGCTGTTGCTCTTCTCATAATTGTTGTTGTGTTTTGAGCCATTTCTTGATTTTAAATGCGAGTGATATAGCGCAAACAATTCGGTGCAAATTCAGAAATATAAGAGAATACACTGTTGTTGTTACATAGACTACAGAACACGGCATACAGCATCATAGGGAGGGAGAAAGCTTGCACACAAACTCACACTACTGCTAATCTTTCTTCAAGTCATGTTAACTCGATCAGTCGTCTTTTTCAGAGACATCTGTGAATGTTGACGTTTACGCAAAAAAGAAAGTACATTAAAAACACTGCCACCTTTTCACTGTCACGTAAGAGAGAGGCGCGCGCGGTCGAGGCGCTGCAAGCAACATGAGTGAGAGAGAGAGAGAGAGAGAGACGCGCTGAACACTCGCAACAATGAATTGAGCCGTTTAAAATAGTAAAATAAAAATGTAAATGGGAATCATGAAAAATCGATTTGTTGCGTCCAGTGTTGATTCCGTGGCGGAATCACGAGCAAACACTGATCGCCTTTAACATCCAAAGACAGAGTCATTGTACTTCTCAAAAGAGTTAATAAAACAGTACTGACTAGCTCGCCGTTTCATTAATAATCATATAACAGTTACTTACGTTGTCCTATTCTCTGTGGGTGTATCGTCAATAACTCCCGAGTGTTTTCGTTTGAGATGCTCGTGCATTGTCGTTGTGCTCCCGTGATAAGCCAGCGACGTTTGGCACTGTGTAACAGACCACTCTTTTATCACAACTTGGCTTAAAATACTTTCATACTTCGGAAGCTTTCCGACTCATAATTCCATAGACTCACCTGCCACCGCCAATTTTTCAAAATTAAAGCAGTGAAGGCAGGGGGAGAGGGAAGAAAGATGATAGCGTAGCAGATTAACCAGCAGGGCGCGCACAGCGCACAGACTGGTGTGGAGGTGAATTACATTGAGCCATTTGAGACATGAGACAGAATTACAGTGGGCCGTTTGAGACGGAAAAAAAATAAATATGCGACTCCTCGACTAAAAAAATTGCCGTCGACAAATTTTCATCGTCGATTACGTCGACTACGTCGACTATTCGCGGCAGCACTACTGTAAACACAATCAAAGAAAGAGCGGGACCTTTAAGTTTTGACAGTTTAAGCAGGTCATTTTACCCAAAGCTGCTCTTATCCACGTACACCTGACGCGCATACACACAGCAGCAGATCTCTCTCATGTCTCTCAAAGCAACAGTAACCTAATTCATCTCTGAATAAAATCACTCTCTGCTCTTGACTAAAGAACTGTTGTACGTCATACGAATGTGTGTATATTTAATTCATACAGTGAAGTGTTTTATTTTCTTTATTTTTAACAGATATAAGCCTTTTCATAGTCATCTTAAATTGCTTGTTGCAGAAGAAATATTTGTTGTGCTTATTTATTTGATTCTCTATTAAAACAGTAATATACCCAATTGCTGCCTAATTACCACTCTTTGGAATACATGTGGAGTTGCATAGTTTTCTTTACCGCATGTGTGATATTTAAGATCATATATTGTTTGATTCAAATGGTAAACAAGATTAAAGGAAGATATTTAATCAGAAAACGGAGTATGTGGATTGTTTTGTCAGACACAGAGCGAGTGAAACCAAAACTAAAACTAAGGGGCTTTTTACACCTGGTCACTTCCTGCGTTTTCTCTGATCGGATAGCTATCTGATCGTAAAAAGACCAGGTGTAAATGCCCTCTGAAACGTTTTTGAGACGGATTTAAATCCAATCGCTCAAACCACTTCAGGAGGTGGTCTGGGACGCATTTCAGACGAAACTAGAGAAGTGTAAATGCATCTGGTTGATGAAACCACATATGTCAGCGCTTACTCCTCCCAAACATAAGCATGTCACTCGCAAGTAAGCTGGAAGAGCACCAAACAAACAAAGACGACACGCTTATTGCTTTATGGAGCGATGACAATGGGTAAAAAAGTTTTAAAGAAACCAAAGCTTTGCTTTAACCTCCCTAGACCAGGGGTGGTGAACGTCGGTTCTGCAGAGTTTAGCTCCAGCTCTAATCAAACACACCTGAACAGGCTAATCAAGGTCTAAAGAGTCACTAAAAAGGTACAGGCAGGTGAGGTTTAATCAGGGTTGTAGTTAAACTCTACAGGACCGATGTGTGCCACCCCTGCCCTAGACCCTCGCCAAGATGGCTGCCGAGATAACTAAACTGCTTTTTGGGCCAGACTGACCTGATGAAACCTAACACTGCTTTTTGGTGGCAGGGATTCGATGCCATCTGCATGTTCAGTGTATGGTTCAGCATTGTGTCATTGTGTGTGTGTGTGTGTGATTATATACTGCATGGCAGTGTCTGTAATAGCGTGTGTGCTTTTTTTAAGGTTAACAGGACTGGATAACTCCAGCTCTATTAAGCTGTAACAGTCACACAGCACTCACACACTCGTGGGCTCATATAAGTGCCAGTTGACCTGTGCACACCAGATCTCTGCTTCATTCACTCAACAAAGCAAACTCATCTATATAAGCCCATTGAAATAAAACACTCAACATCGCTGTAACATTATCGCAAGCACCTCGACTCAAGCAGGTCATTTCTGTCATGATGTGTGTCAAGATTAGATTATTGTCTATATAGGAGAAGCTGTCTAATAATACGCATGATACTTGTGTGTGTTTGCATGTGTGTGTTTTCCATGGCATTCTCACGGCTCTCCGCATTTTTCCGTGGACTTTCTTTTTTTTCGTGGCATTCTCACGGATTGGTTACTCAACTGCTTTTTCCTATTTTCAAACCATTGTCGCTTCGGTTTAGGGTTAGATTTGGTGTTTGCGTTAGTATTGGTTTATAAAATTTTTTCTGATGTGTTCTTTTATATTTTCTAAACTTTAAACAATTCAATTTTAATTGTCATCTGGCATTGGGGTTATAGTTGGGCTTGGGTAGGGATGTCATGTTATGTAAATCTAGCCCTGGACCGAATCGACAATGGTAATAAAATAGGACAAAACAGTTGAGTAACCAATCCGTGAGAATGCCACGGAAAAGAAAGTCTATGGCAGGGCCACGGAAAAATGAGGAGATCCGTGAGAATGCCACGAAAAAATGAGCAAAAATTCGGTGACTATGCCACAGAAATTCATGAGATCAGGTTGCCTGGATGATTGACAGCACATATAGACAGCTGTCTTTGTTTATTATAGACGGTTTCAGCAGTAACAACATAAACAAGCGGCTTTCGTGGTCAACACGTAACTTACGGTAAACTCCGCTTAGAATAAAAATAACAACAAAGTTCTTTAAACGTAGTTTATTTATATAACAAGCAAAATAAACAACATGTAGATTACCTAGGAAACTTAAACATTTGTTATTTTCGACGAGGTATTTGTTCAAGAGTTCAGCTTAGCAGCTAGTCAGACCATTAAAAAAAACGAAACCGGAAGTAAAGTTCAGACCAGACGTGTATCCGTCCGATGAAACCGTCTATAGATGCTTTTAGTTTTGAACGGTATTCATGAAGTCTGTTTAAGGGAAATCTTGTCCGTTTTGTCACATGACACGCATAAACCAATGAGATTCAACATGGCGCCATATTGTCTACTAAGGTTGTAGTTCCTCACATACATTAATAAAAAACATATTGATCACTAAATAGGCTAAATTCATGGTTTTCTGTCACAAACCTTTCGTTTTTCTTCAGAAGACATGTGTTAAACCACTGGAGTCCTATGGATTACTTTTTTGATGAATCAGTCCACTTTTCAGAGCTTTAAAATCTTCATTCATTGGCATTAAAAAGCAGAGAGGTGCCAGGATATTATTTAATAAAACTCTGAAGAAATGTTGTCATATACAGCTAGGATGGCACGAAGTAAATGATAAGTGAAATTTCACATTTGGTTAAACTAGTGATGTCAATTTATGCAATTATTACATTTTGATCTCTTCATTAAAAAACGGCCTCTGGTCTCTTTCCCTGTGTATAGCAGCATTAGCAGCATTTTTATGCTAAGTTTGCAGGCTTCCCTAGAGGGTCTTTGCTTTTAGTAGGCTAACTGTATTTGCATTTTCTGTATCAGATCCACTGCTGATGCCATTTCCTTGCATTGGGAGCCAGCCTCGTCATGCATGATATTAAAAAGCCCAGGTGTGTGCTTGGCATCGAGCATTGTTGTGATCATGGCTAGTTTAACTTCTGCACGATGGCTTTTTTTTTTCTTTGTGCAGGCGAAGCACACATGTGCATGATATTTCGACCAGCGATGTTTTATTGATTTAAAGGCGGAGTCCACGATGTTTGAAAGCCACTTAAACAAACACGCCCCTACCCCAATAGAATCTGGACCTTCTGTTGATAGACCCGCCCCACACATACGTAACCCGGCAAGGATGTCGGTTAGTAGACACGCTCCTTACTGCTGATTGGCTATAAGTGTGTTTTGGTAGTCGGCCCGTCTCCTTCTCCAAAGCGTTTTTCAAACATCGTGGACTCCGCCTTTAATTATTACTGACAATTCATTGAAGATCTATTAATTGTTAACATCACTAGGTTGAACTATATCTTTAAAAAGTGTTTCATCAGTGTACATTGTCCTTTATCACAACCTATTAAGGTTTTTTGCCGATTGATAAGAGAAAAAAGGTTAAGGGCTTTATTTGTTTTGTGGTAGCATAGTGCTTTACTTTAGTATGTTTAGACCACAGAAATATCTTCCACAAGCTTTCAGGTTTGTCAAATGGCTTTTAGAAAACCGCTGGCTTGACATTTTACTGCTGGATTGACGAGTCTTTATCTCTATCTCAACAATCTTTACAAACAATCTAATCCATTTTTGTAAAGTGCCAATTTAGTGGGAGGGATGCATCGAAATCTCAGTCACTGTGTAGGAAACTGAGATCATTATACTTCAAATTATACTTCATATATGACCCTGGACCACAAAACCAGTAATAAATCGCACGGGTATAATTGTAGAAAAAGGCAAAAATATATTGCATGGGTCCAATTATAGATTTTATTTTTTGATAGATTTTTATTATATTTATATAAAAATAATTAGTATATTATGTAAAGATCATGTTCATGGAGATATTTTGTAAATTTCCTACTGTAAATATATCAAACGTTTATTTTTCTGAGTGGATGCAGAAAAATTGCGATCAAAAGGCTTTTAATGACAATAACATTCATGCAAAGAGTCAATATTTGCAGTGTTGAACCATTCTTATTCAAGAAAGAAACAGATTATTTATTATGCTTATATTATTTTATTTTATTTTCATATTGTGCATAGGCCTACTGTTGAAATCATTTTTATTCTCAACAATTCAATTTGAATGTTTGGTTGCTTATGAAACATTTGATGAAACTGAAATTTAAAATGAAAAATTGATTTTAATTATTTTTTTAAGATAAAGGACAAATATGTTTGCAGTTACACATTAACAAGATCATAGTCAAGTAAATCTATCTAGTAGTATATAGTATTGTTGTGTGTTACTTTTGTCCCAGCTGACAGGGTTAAAAAATGACAATTTGCAACTTACCTTCAAAGTGAAATTATACTGAAGTCGTTTGATCATGTTATTTTTTATAGTATTTAAAGTAAATCTAATTTAATGCAAACCATTGAGAAATGCACATTTGCAATATTGCTGTTTTTTCTTCCACAGCTCTAATACTGATTGAACATCTGGATTCAGTGATAAGAGCAGAGTTTTTAAGCCGTTGTAAACCCTTACACACAGTGATTTGTCCTCAGTAGTATTTAACAAATTTCATTTGAACATATGCTGCTGTTAGTGTTGATTCTTAAGTCAAGAATCTTTGTTACTTTTGTTCACACTAATGCTCTTTACAGAAAGTAGGACATATCTACAGACTAAAATATATCATTGTGCAGGGGTCTTCAACATTTTTTATGCCAAAAACCCTTTGGTTGATAGAGACAAGAAGCAATATCCACTGTTACATATAACATTGAGTTTTATAGTTTAACCTGGATCTACAGTTTGTAATAAAACCTTTAATATTAAAATCACATACTTTGCTATAATGTTTACATTGCTTAATATTTATTTACAGATAACTTTTAGTTCACACACTGGCAGTCAGACTGCTTTCTATGTTTCAAAGCAATAAAAAAATACAGATGTACCCTAAAACAAACTATTAGAAGATAAAACTTAATGAATCTTGCAAAACATTTACACTTAGAGTTAGTGGTGGGCAGTATGACCAAAAATCCATTTCACAGAATGGGTCATTTTATTTCACGGTATATATGTTTTTATTGTTTTTAACTCACTATAGCTTTTAACTAAATGCTCCCCACAGTTTTAAAATATATGGGCAAGTTAAGGCCAAGAAAATTAAACCAAACCAATGGCTTTCACAATTCCTTATTCATTGTTAGAAAGTCATACGTTATCAATTGGAGACGCATCGTTTTGTACTCTAGCTAGATTATCGGCATGCTATTGTGCTTTTAATCCAGAAAAAATGCAGCTGTGCCGTTTAAGTTTAGAGACCGGCCTTGGCTGCTGTAATACGGATGCCACAATTGTGTTTTGCAGCAAAAGGCCAATGCCCTCAATGCAGCATCTATGTACAGTAGGTTTTGTTTATGCAGAACAAGATCCTATCAACCACACAGCAATGTCCTAAAAAAAAACACAGACAGTCAGCTTAACTTGAACAAACAGAAATGACATTTTCTTTAGGAAATGTACATATGTAGTTGTTCTGTTCATCTGGCACTTGCAGCAGTCTGTGTGAATAACAGTGTGTATGATATCAGTGTGACAGTAAGTAAGAGAAACTGTCATCCAATGCAGTACAAAGTGTGCAGTAGTGTGTGGAGCTGTAATCTGATGGTGTGTGTCTATTACTGCTCTTTAGCAAAGCTTCAGTGTGTATTAAGACTGATCCTCTATCCCGGCAGTCATCATCTGGATATGTGGAGTATGAGTGCTTTTAGTGGCTAAGCTTAGGGAAGAGGGTGTGGAGAGGAGGTGGGGACACGCAGTAATGATTGACCGCACTGTGCCACCTGCTGGGTATTCACTCGGGTAAAGACAACAATCCTCACTGTTATACAAGTAGTTGGGAAGCAGGAATTCATTGTGATTTGTAGTGAAGTGATCCAGTATGTATGTTCTCTGGGAAACAAACCAACTGAACTATATTAAGCGATATTAGATGATATTGACATTACAGTAATAATACTCATCAGTCTACAACAGCAGCAAATGTTTGTAAGTACACAAATCTAAAGTAAAGTGGGTTTTAATCATATCGTGGTATCTCATGGCGATTAATTCGGATAAACAGGCCGTCATGTAATAGTCGTGACGGGCTTACGATTGGTTTAATTCCAAGTATATTAAATGATGTCTAACTAGGGTGATCGGATTTCGAAGCCACACAGCAATTTTTTTAATGGATTTTAAGTAGAAAAGGAAAATGCCGACTGGCAGACAGTTTCACTGATGTCATATGGGTGGAGAGCGTCCGGGTGAGGACAGGAAATGCATTAAGAGGTTTAATGTCTCTGAGAGCCAGCAGAAGCTCACAGCTGTGAATACAGACGTCTGTCCTGTAATGTCACCATCATTCACAGCACAGAATCTCTTCATAACACATAGAATGAGTGTCAACGTTAGCTGAGGATTTATTCTGGCTTCATCGCTTTTGATTTTGTCATGTAACAAATATGGAATAGGAAAATATAAATATACTATCATCCAACGTGCATTTACATATCATTTCGCAGTTGCATTTAATACTAGTACAAACACATTACATGTCTGTCTTTGCAAACATTTGTTGTAGTTATGCAGCAGTTTGCCAGTAACTTACTGTAGATTTATATTTATCTCATTTATTTGTCTTTACAGAATAAAATTTATAAAAACATCCTCATGCAAAGCATCCTGAGAACCAGAAATCCTCATCAACCTTTTCATTTTTTTCCAGAAACGCTTTGCATAATGTTGTACTTTTTATATTTTCTTCCTGTAACGAAAGGGGGTTGTTAATGTTTAATGTTCATTTAACTTTGAACAGACGGTTGTCACTTACAGTAAGTTATTGGCAATACTGTAATTTCTACATAATTTTTTTCTGTACACAGAATTAAAATGGATGTTTTGTAGACGATTTCATTGGATGCACGCGCATTGTCACGTTATGTGTCTGGCGTTAACTTTTGGTCTATGTTTGTTTAAATTCACCTCTGGAACAAAAACCTTGTCAAAAAGAAAAAAAACATTCAGTTTCCTTAAGTCAAGGAGAGACGATGAGCATCACTGTGTGAAGAGGGGTTTGGCAGCCAGGCAACATTGTAGTTTTAGTGCACTGTTAGGGTTCATATGCTTTAGCTATGATTATGAACTAAGTTCATTTACTTGTTATTTATTTTGCTTGTTATCAGAAATAATTTACTCTAGAAGCACTCTGTTGTTATTGATTCATTCTGAAAGTCTACAAGAAGTTAAGTTTGAGCCACGGAAGCTGTTTGATTTTGTTGTTACTGCTGAAACCGTTTCAGTTAAATATTTTCATTAGTGGAGCTAAATCAAGTGGATAGATTGTGTAAAATGTTGCTTGAGACTAATGTTTTATAAAACTTTTATAGAGAAACACATTTGGGTGATTCTCGCGAAATTAGACATTTTGATAAAAAAAGTAAATGCAAAGTAAGAGTATCAAAATAAGAAGCATACAGTAACAAACATCTCTTCACATACTATTTTGCACATGATTTCAAATGACATCAACATAATTTTTTTCACATTTAACGTGCCCATGACTGGATTTGGGTTTGTTGACATGGAAATATTTATACTTAAAAAATCTAAAAAATAAAAAGCTTCAGTGCATGTTATACTATAAACATTTACAGTAAAGAAACATGTGGTATTTGGTGACAATGATAAGGAATATAAATGTGTCCAAGACCAATTTTCTCATCCTCCGCAACAATTTTCAATCATTGTTTAAGCCCTCAAGGAACTAACATTTAAAAAAAAATAGTTGTAAGGGACATAATTGACTTTGACACTCAAGATGGTTACCAGGTAAGCAGTTCTTTTTTTCTTTCCAGATAAAAGTTGATATTTTGTTTGTCATAGTAACTAGACAACTTTTTAGTTCTCATTACCGAAAAACATTTGTTAATGTATATATTTAATTTAATATCATGTTGCGGTAATAAAATGTAAATAATTCTATAGGAATTTTTTTAAAATCCTCTAACAATAATGGTTATAGTAAGTTCAGAACTTAATCTTATGTGCAAAAAAATTGGCTTCAAGGGCTTTTCAAAAATGTTGATGCTGGACATCTTCTAAATCTGGATTTCGAGAGAATCACCCATTTGCAGTCATGCTGATCTCTTTCGACCTCACTCGGTCTTATCTTGAATGACGACATTCTTTCGCCTATCCTCGAGACCTAATATCAACAATGTCAGGTGACTGACCCTAGGTTGGCATCCAGATCAACCAACCACTTCCTATTGTAGAGCGCATATTTTTGAAGTTCCTATTCGTCACGTTTTCGTGCAGGTGGTTAATGTCCCTGAGGATTGCGGTGGATTTCTCCTCATTTATATATCTTGCCGCATTGTTGGAACGCTAGTCGAGTAGTTGAGTATTTCTTTTGCTCTATAGTTTGTTTTCAGGTGCTTTGTCTTGCGTCAGCTGTTTTTTCCATCTCATTTTACTGCGTGTAAATAAAATAAGACCATATGATTTTCAAGGAGTTTTGTTTGAGTCATTTTTGGATGATGGTTATGAGGAGTGATTTGTCACAATCTATATTTTAATGGTATACGATTAATTGTATTGTTCAACTAATACCAAGTAGTTTATTTTTCAAAATTACAGTTAAAAAACGTGTTTTCCTGCAAATCCAAGAGCTGTGTTTGCAGACTTAAAGGATCATAAATAAAGAGTGAATTTGTCACAATCTATTTGTTAGCGGCATTGTTATTTGTGATTTTCAACTAAATGCCAGACAGTTTATTTAAAAAAAATTGTTTAACTTTAATTAGTGAAAATCCTGTCATTTGTTACAGCTAATTTGTTGCTATTTTTTCTTGTTTTAGACTGTTATCATATTGAGTGAATGAACTCTGACTTTTCGTCATGAGTCACTCAAAATTTAGATCTGTTATGCACCCACAGGATAAGCACTGGGGATGCCCCTCCTGCTGGGGTATGCAGCATTTACTAGATGACATTGAAAGTCCCCATGCAGCTGCAAAGCAGCTTTCTTTGCAGGAAAGAATACAGAGAGCCAGACATTCAACTGGTGGCAGAGAGTGGTATGGGAAACATGCCTTCAGTGGAGCGAGAGATTGCCTTAATCACTCTTGGACCGTACAAGGTTACGGACAACCCTTGTTGCCCTGGTAAGGAGTGTCAAAAGAATGATCGATTAATAAGCCAAGCACGGCTCATATGGGGTCAGCATTGGACATCACAAAGTTTTACTTGTGGCCCGAGGTGGCCAAAGAAACATTGGTTTCCGGCCCTTGTACGTCTGATCCAAGGTCACCCTGAAGAGAGACAATCTTCTCTCCCAAGTGGAGGACCAAATTTGGCACCCCAGACCAGAGACATTACAACTATGGGTATGGCTTTTACGAAGTCCCTCTCTAAAGACTTCGATGAAGCTGTGTTAAGGATATGAAATTGTTAAAGCACCCTCTACATGGAGTAATTACTCCAATTCAGCAGTTTGCGACACCAGTATGGTTCTTCGGTTTCTTCAAACATTACTGGGCTCAGGAAAATCAGTCATTACCATCAAGGTCTACATTGCAGCCATTACCCATTTCCAAACGTAAGTAGATGGTGTAAATGTTGGCACATCATTTAAACCCAGGGAGATTTATGAGATCTCCTGCTTACTATTGTCTTACACTCACTGACCAAAGTACCTTTTGCACCTTTGGAACACACCAATCTTAAGTTAACCGTCTTCCTTCCGGATGATATGTTTAGTCAAGAGAGGTAGTGAATTGCATTCTTTATCAATCAGTGAAGAGTGCATGAGATTTAAGGCAGAAAGAACAGGGCTTTGCACACACGCAACTATTTGTATGCTTTGACAAGAAGTGTACAGGTAAGCCTGTGTCTAAGCAATGTTTTCTCGTTGGATTGTGGATACAATTTCACAAGCATATTCCAGTCAGGGTCTAGCCATTCTTGGTGAGCTGGTTTCTCATTCTATCAGGAGTACGGCTACTTCCTGGAAAGCACTCAAAGAAGTGGCACTCTCAGACATTTGTACTGCAGCCTCTTGTAGTGCTCCATGCACGTTCACAAAGTTTTATAGGATTCATGTGACAAATCCAAGCTCTTTTGGGTCTACTGTTTTACCTGTAGCTAAAATACCAGAAGAGGGAAAAGATATTAATCCCTTGTGACCCTGATGTTATAAGTCATCTGGAATAAGACAGTGGTGACGGTCTGAGTAAGGTTGAAATAGATTGTAAGTTATGTCCATAACTATGGACCTATTAGACCGAACAATGACCGTCACCATCTCTTGTCACTCAGTATGAGCTGGGACGTTCCAGGCAAGATGAAGTGATTGGTTCATCCAGATGCTATATAGCCAACCTAGGGTCAGTCATCTGACATTGTTGATATTAGGTCTCGAGGATAGGCGGAAGAAAGGCGTCATTCAGGATAAGACACTGGTGACGGTCATCATTTGGTCTCATAGTTTCATTGTTATGGACATAACTTACGAGTAGTAGTTATACGAGCAAGTTTGATGGTACAAAATAAAACGTAGCGCTTTTCTAAGCAGATTTAAAAGAGGAACTATATTTTATGGCGTAATAGCACTTTTGGGAGTACTTCGACTCGCCTGAAAAGTCAGCGCCCCTTCTCACTCTCATAATGGGAGAGGGAGGGTGTTACTGCGCCAAGACGAAGTACTCCCAAAAGTGCTATTACGCCATAAAATATAGTTCCTCTTTTAAATCCGCTTAGAAAAGCACTACGTTTTATTTTGTACCACCAAACTTGCTCGTATAACTACTCGTCTTAAATAGGAAAAACGTTGATGTGTTTGGTCACTTCTAACTTTATCTCTAAATGGTAGCATTGAATGAATGGGGCTAAGCTGAATGCTATCGAAGCGTCGCAGCGCGCTCCAGCGCTTACGTGCACGCACACAGATGATAGAGGGATGTATCAACAATTCTTAGTTAAGGTAATAACATATTTTAATATTGAAAATGAGTAGACTATTCCTTTAACATTGCGATTGCGATTTAATATGCAATTTATTTATTTTTTAGCTCTTTCTCTTCTGTATTAATCTTCAACAAAGACAAGCAATAAATCATTATATAGTATGACCAACACAGTTAATTAATTAAACATAAGGCAAGCTTTTATATGTTATTTCATGAAATTAAATGATGCATTAATTGATATTATTTCCATATAAAGGCAGTGCCAAATAAGTCTGATTTAAACATAAATATAAAGGTTACTAGGCTAAATTAAACAAACTTAAGGGCAGAAATATATGTGGACTGCACTTTTTATATGTTGTCTGTGAACTTATTATTTAATTAACTTGGTAATTATTATAATTAATAATCGTAGTCCTTGTGATTTAAAAAAAAATGCAGTTAATCGTTCAGCCCTAATTGGCAAAACCTAATCCTAAACTTACCTGGCTAGCCAAGTGTACCGGCTTCAATGTACAGGCAATGTCATTCTTTCTTGTCTGTTGCTTAAACAAAGACAAATCGGTTATCAGCTATGAAAAATCCTTGCATCCCTGTCCTTGTGTTCTGACCTGTTTCTTATTACCTTTGATTAATTGGTGTTGATAAAGCCCAGTGTTTCCTGTGTTTGTTGTCTGGTGTTATTTGTGTGCTCCTTGCGCTTGCTTCCTGTCCTAATGGATTGTTGTTCCAGTTTCTTTGTTCTAGTCTTGTGTGGATTCATTGACATCGCATCCATCTTGTTTCTCCATTGCTCATGACACATGTTGTAATTATGTGCCAATGGCATTCAGTATAATTTATGGATATGTGCTACTCATACTTCAAACATACAGCAATCCATAAGGCTTATATTAAAAAAGAAGCTTGATATCAGATAAGATTTCATTGCGCTTTTTCAAGACGAAAACTAATCGGAGACCTGTCCCTCTCTATCAGATCATGTACAGGTATGTCACGTTTGTCAGACGTGTGCTTTTGTGATGACACGCTTCATATCCATCTCCAACACGCCAGCCAGATGAAGTGGCACCTCACAGAGAGACATCACTTCGCATTCATCGAATACCTTAGCCTGTCGTCTTCCTGTCACACTCGGTCTCATGGTACCACTTAGTTCAGATTCTGGATTCCTGCAGACGCTCTGACCAATCCAAACACACCTGTGCTGATGCATTGCAAGTGTGTCATCAGTCAGTTGATCTGCTCTGATGGTACACCTGTATGCCAGATATTATTGAGGCAGTGCTATTTCCTCTTACAGCTCAGTTGTTTCTGTTATTAAAATCATTATTGAAGGAAAAGTGATTCATTTAATTGTTGCACCAAACAAAAGTGCAGAAATAAAGGCCCACATCTCTAACTCACGCTATTAGTGAGCCAATGTTGCTTATTTGGCATCTTTTAGCACTGTGGTGTTATTTGAAAATGTTCAGTCTTTGATGGAATATTTTTTAGCCGTGACGGAAAAATCTAAAAGCCATCAGTCATTTTGAAAGATTCCCAGCCCTGTCCAGTTGATTGCAATTGAGTATTAAACCTCATCTAAGCGATTTTCTGCAGAAGAGCGATTAGTAAGCACAGTTTTTTTAAAAAATCTTCTGCTATACTTTGATGTCATATGCTGATAGATCTGCGCAGGGCTGCTAAAGTTTACCACTCTCAAGTGTGATGGAAGAGAGGGATGCACCACATCCTGAAATATATGTACATCCTTAAGTTGAAGGCATTACTGTCATGGCCTCACTTTGAGTAAAAACTGGCCCAACTTACCCCACTTTCCCCTACTAGTTCAATACCGGTTCAATTCAGATTTTTACACGTTTGTTGATATTTTAATTTCAATAGTATTTTGTGATTTAATTTGTTCACATTTGCCTCTGCTATCACTGCGAGAAAAGCAAGCATTCATTCATCTGCTTCATGTGATGTTAAACATGTAAAGTGATGCACTGCCATCTGTTCTCTTCATAAATAAATACATAGTTTCATTTATATGCTCGTCTTGTAAGTTCATGTATAAAAATGAACATGACCGAAAACAAAAGCTATTAATTATTATTATTAAAATATAAAATGAGAGATAATTGATTATGACGGGATTTTTACGACCATGGTACCGCCACAGTATTTCTTTATAAAGAAGTTTTATCTCGACAGATTTTTGTAACATTGTCTAAAAATGTGACCCTATGCATTTTCACATTATGTTCAGTTCAAGCTTAGTTCTCTGTGTGTTCAAGCTCTGCTAAATATTAATGTGAAGAAAGCCACAACTAGCTACATCTCCACTGGGATTTGGTTTATTGGCTTTCTTCCGGAATTACATCCCAGAAACAACACCGCTGTTTACCATCAAATTACCCTGCTGAGCATCTCTATGTCTTGTGTTGTGTCAGTACATGGTCATTACAGATGTTCAGTACAGACTCTATGTTTAGCTCTTCACACACTTAAAACTCCTTCACACCCATCTCTCTGATCCCAGTGCATTCACTCACATCTTCACATCACATCCCAATGAATTTACTCATCATACATGAAGAGATGTTTAACAGAATATTCAAAAGCAGCCTAGTCCATACGACTTGTGAGCTATGCTCCAAACCTTATGATAGTTTTCAATGAAAGAACTGAAAATTAGGTAATCATTTAATGCAACTCATTTCTTTCACTTCCGCATGAACGGCTCCAGATTTTCCATCATCGATGACAAGCGGCGGTGATGAAATCAAGCAGACACCAATTAAGCTACTGCAACATATTTACATATGAAACATAGGATATGTAGACACATCACATCTGGGGCTTCATTTATAATGTGTGTGTACGCACAAAACGGGGCTGAAAACATGCGTACGCAACTTCTCCAGCAAATGTTGTGATCTATAAAAAAAAAACTTGTTGAGAGAGTGTGCACCTGTGAACTCTGACCTCATTTTGGAGACAAGGGGAATTGGCGACTCAGATGGTAGTGAGGTACATGTCAGACAAACCATTATAAGCACTGATTCCACACACACATTTAAAATGACTTTAGATCCACATTATTAAGAAAAATAAACACAGCAGTGTTATTTGTGCTTGTACTGAGTGATAATTGTTTCATATAGGTCTACATCTTGAATCAAAAATCATTTTAAATATTTAATCTCACCATCACATTGTCCAATACGGGAGCGCAGGAGGCGATGGCCCGACTGCATGAAATACAAGATAGCCATCGAATATCCTACCATTAGATACCTGTAGAACACAGTAAATAACAAAATATTACATAACTGTCATCAAAGTGTGAAAATACAGCAATTAAACTCTCGGACAATCGCTAGGTTACGTTCTATGTCTTCGTTATAATAGTGATAACTATGATGTTGCAAAACATAAAAAACATGCGTTCGCTTTTTACTCACACATGTACAAGTTCTTAAGAAAGAAAATAAGGAGATTGCTAAAGTAATGTGTCTGTTAGTAAAAGGAAATGACCATTTATGTTTTTAAATTAAAATGATTTATTTTCATATTTCTGCTTTCTCGTGCTTCTGGAGAAGAGCCGACTAAAGAAGCAGAAGACATTTATTTTATTTTTAGTGATACCACTGTGATTTTGGCCACTGCTGTAAACCTATAAATGCTGCGGTGACCCCCGTGGACGCAGTTCTACTAATAGAAGTACTATGAAAAGTTGCCTGTATCCACTTTTGTGTCTTTAAACCAGGAGTGGGGAACCCTGGGTCCTGGAGGGCCACTGTCCTGCAGAGTTTAGTTCCAACCCTAATCAAACACACCTGAACTTAATTTGCCAAGTGATCGTGAAGACTTGAATTAGATTTTTCAGGTGTGTTTAATTTGGGTTGGAACAAAACTCTGCAGGACAATGGCCCTCCAGGACCAGGGTTCCCCACCCCTGCTTTAAACGCTTGTTTTTTGAGGTTGACAGCTTATAAAAACTTATTTCTGGTTTCTTTGGCTTGTTAGCTGTACATATTGTCACACAACAGCTTTTAGGCATTATTCTGTTTTCTGTTATAAGCCAGAAATGACAAGGAGGCGGCCTCTCGCAATACAAAGTCAATGGAGACGGTTGGATTGTTTCCCCCCCGGTGGGCGTGGTTTTCAAATTTGCATAACTGCGCTCTGTCTCTATACCATCTTGCGAACAAGCAATTGGATGCCAGTCTCATTATTATGCGGATCTGCATTCCACAGGTGATTTGCATTGACTATTTATGGTTTCAAATGGGCAGCAGGGTGCAGGGCGGCATATGAGGCTGATTCATGTATTACAGGTGATCTGTGATTTAGAAAGTGAAAGTTGTGTGCAGGTGTGCGTACGCAGAGTTTTATAAATCTCAATTTTGGTTTGCAATCCTCAGGTTTCTGGTGTACGTTAAATTTTAGTATTGATTCTGTGCATATTTTGTAAATGAGGCCCCTGATTAGAATGAAGTGTAATCGGCTGCAAAGAGGTTCTTTCTGAGCCCAGCCTTGATGCAGAATATTGATTTTATTTGGGTCGTTGCTGTGTGATGGATAGTTGTCACCCTTTACTATAAACATTAAAATCCTCTGTGCATCAAAAGATCTGTGTGGTGTGTAGTAACCTCCTGCAGAAGCTTGACAGAGATTGTAATGATCTGGACGGTTGCCATGGTGACAGCAAGGTATCATTGTTGCCTTGAGAAAGCCAGTGGCAAATTCACCCACGCTTAGATCTGGACACAAAGAGAGAGAGAGAGAGAGAGAGAGAGAGAGAGAGAGAGAGAGAGAGGGTGAAGAGAGTCTACAGAGACACACATTATACACATCACTTCCTGCTGAACAACACATTTCTATGACAGGCCATTTACAGGCGTTATTACTGTGATACAGTGTTTAAGGATTCAGGTGTGATTTATGCTCTTAAAAACGTTGAGGCATGAGTTCTGTTTTAGACCTACAGTAGTGAGCTGCCTGCTGAGACGACATTTTATAGATGTTGAAGGCTAACAGTAGTTACTGAATTATGCCACACTTTAAAATGCTGCATTTGAACACACACATCTAAGATTGTGACGGGTACGTAGCCCACTTACACATTTAAGCATTTAGCCCTACCAATTTTAAGTTAGTTTGAAGTTTAATTGCATTTTGTTGCTTTTTTGGATTCCCTCATGTATACAAATAAACAATCTCAAGACATGTTAAAAGTTGACAGTTTATTGGAACTTGTATGGGAGTATGGAAGGGTGCACACTTCTTAATACTGTTTCTTAATACTGTTTTTCTTTTACCTGAGTCTTGTTGTTCTGGTGTGGAGTGAATGGCCACATTCCATGTGCCAGCAAACAAAGGAAGAGGCGGGGCTTCAAGCCTCAACTTATGCTATTCCAGAGGAAGTTGGACTATACCATCATGTTCAGACTCTGAGGGGGATATCATTTATTCTTTTCAAGTAGTTTATTTCTTTGTTTGTTTGTAGTAATTAACTTCTTTATTCTTTCTTAGATAATTGATTGTATTGAGTTCATTGTGATACAATATGTATGTTTTGAAAATATTAGTATGGTTTAAAGGTTTATTGATTAAAGTATTATTTAATATATACCTTTTGTGGGAAATTGGTAGAGGCCAAAATGTATTTATAGGGGTGCTGTGTTAAAATGTGGTTCAGTGTTGTCAAGCTCTTATAACAGCATGGGTTTCTAACCTTCAATGGAGTTTTTTGTGGTTAATTTTGTTGTTTGTTATTCTTGCTACGGGAAGATTATTTTCCCTTATTGAATAAACAATTTTTTCCACTGGATCATCATCATCTGTCCTGCCTGTTTTTGGCCACGACTATCACAATTTGGTGGCAGCGGTGGGATAGTCAGTAGAGGGCAGTGGTGAGGAAGTGCATTATGGCTCCGAAGAAAGTACCACTGAAGCAACCAGATGAAGTTGAGGAGTCATCAGCGGTTGGAGGAGTACCTCAAGGGCCTGATGAGCCTGAGCAATTGACTCTGAAGGACCTGGCGGAGATGTTTCGTAAAGGTATGGACTTACAGAGGAAACAAGAGGCTCAGATGGAACGGGAGGCAGCCAGACAGGAACAAAGATGGAAAACAATGCAGCATCAATTTAATCTTCTTAGGGAGGAAGTGGATTTTCGTACTACCCCTGCACCTTTACCAAGACCTGATGTGCATTCTGATGTTTCAGATAATGGGTCCAACGCCTCTGTGCCCCTTGCTCCAGATCCTGTTCGAGGTATGATTGAGCCTACATTGCAGAAATTGCAAGATTCAGATGACATTGAACATTTTCTTACCACATTCGAAAGAATAGCTCTAGCCTGTAAGTGGGAAAAAACTGATTGGGCCCTAAGGTTAATTCCCTTATTGACTGGTAAGGCTAGAAGTGCCTATGTGCACATGGACATTGAAGAGTCATTAGAATATGACAAGGTAAAGTCTGCCATATTGAGCAAGTATGCCATTAGTCCAGAAACTTACCGTCAAAGATTTCGCTCATTAGAAATTGAGCTTGATGAAACTCCAAAAGAACTCTATGTTCGACTTAAAGAACTGTTTGAAAAATGGGTGCAACCTAAAGGGAAGACTGTAGAGGCTGTGGGAGAAGTGATTATTTTAGAGCAGTATTTAAAAATGCTTTCACCCGAATTGCAGGTGTGGTTAAGAGAGCATAATCCTAGTTCAGCTGCTCATGCGGCTTCTTTAGCTGAGGTATTTGTAGCTGCACGGTCTCGTTCACAAGCCTGGGGGTTTATTCACAAGGGCAGTAGAGAACGTAGTAGTTCATCAGTTGGTCGGGGTGACAATAAGGGTAATCCCTTTAGTAGGAAGCCTAAAAGTACAGGAAATCAGCCCCCTGGACCTTTACAGCAGGTTACTCAGGTGCCCATTTGTTATAACTGTGGACAGGAAGGGCATAAAAAGCCGATGTGTCCCAAGTTATCTGTTAAAACTTCTCATGTTTGTTCTGTTCCATCAGTACAAGTAGACAAGTTAACGCCGTCCTTAAGTCTAACAGTTCCTGTAGAAGTGAACGGGAAAACCGTGAGTGCATTGTTAGACTCCGGTAGCATGCAGACACTGGTCGAAAGACAGCTACTTTTTAAACCTTTGGAAAAGAGTGAAGGTGAGGTGGTCATTAAATGTGTGCATGGTGAGGAGCAGACTTACCCTACAACTGAAATACAGGTAGTGGTACAAGGGCAACCCTGTCTATTGAGAGTAGGTGTAGTCGAGAAGCTACCGTATCCTGTGATTTTAGGCCAAGATTTTCCTTTACTTATGAGCTTGCTCGCCCCTAATTCTGCCTGTAATATGGTAATGACTCGGGCACAGATTAAGCATTCTGGAAAGGAGTCTGAAACTCTAAAAACCCTCCCTTTCTTTGATTCTGAGCTTGAGGTGAGGCCAGTTAAGGAGAGGAAATCTAGGAGGCAGAGAAGACAAGAAAAGTATAGGTATGCAGAAACTGAAGGTCAAGAACTGGGTGGTAAGATGGAGGAATTCGTAGAATTTAATATTCCCAGTAATATGTCCGAGCTACAACAGAACGATCCTATTTTGTCGCCAGTGTACCAACAAGTTGCTATGACAAGTCATGGAGAAGGTGAGGAATCTGTAAAAGGGAGTGCAGGTGAGAAGTTTGTCCTTAAAAAGGCAGTGTTGTATAGACAACAGGGAGATAGTTTGCAGATGGTGGTCCCCAAGGACGTTCAAAATATTGTCCTGTCTTTGGGTCATTCTATTCCCTGGGCCGGTCATCTAGGTAGGCAGAAAACGTTGGCTCGTATCAGGAAACATTTTTTTTGGCCTGGCCTTAGAAAAGATGTGATCAAATTCTGCAAGACCTGTCCAGAGTGTCAGTTGACATCTAATAAACTACCCTCCAAAGCCCCTCTTAATCCTCTTCCAGTTGTAGGAGTCCCATTTGATCGACTTGCTATGGACATTGTGGGCCCAGTTGAGAAAAGTAGAACAGGTCATAGGTTCATGTTAGTAGTGAGTGACTATGCAACCAAGTATCCTGAGGTTTTCCCCCTGAGGACTATTGGAGCAAAGCAAGTAGCTTCCTGTCTCATTCAATTATTTTCAAGAGTAGGATTTCCAAGGGAGATACTTACTGACTGTGGCACCAATTTCACTTCAAAGCTCTTGAAGCAGGTCTATCAACTTTTGAGCATAAAGGGACTAAAGTCTACGCCATTCCATCCTCAAACGGATGGATTAGTAGAAAGGTTTAACCAAACTCTCAAAAATATGCTCCGAAAATTCATAAATGAGACTGGCTCAGATTGGGATAAGTGGTTGCCTTACTTGCTTTTCGCATATCGTGAAGTTCCCCAGGCTTCCACAGGGTTTTCACCCTTTACACTCTTATATGGCCATGAAGTGAAAGGACCATTGTCACTGTTAAAAGAGTCTTGGGCTGGCCAGAAGGAGAAGGGGGAAGAGAAAGATGTTGCTTCCTTTGTGGTAGCCATGCATGAGAAATTGCAGAGGATGACCAACTTGGCTCAGGAGCATATGGCAGAGGCTCAACAGAAACAAAAATCCTGGTATGATAGGTCTGCTAGAACCCGTACCTTTGTTCCCGGACAACAAGTGCTGGTAATGTTGCCCACTGCATCCAGTAAACTTTTAGCTAAATGGCAAGGGCCTTTTAAAGTACTCAAGAAAATTGGTCCTACAACGTATGAGATTGCAACTCCTGGACAAGGCCGCTCAAGTAGGATTCTGCATGTAAATCTCTTGAAAGAGTGGTTCCCTCGGAAAAACTGTATGCTTATTCGCTCTGTGAAAGACGAGGAAGAGGTGGAAGAACAGTATTTTCCAGTGCAGAATGTGGCAGAGCTCAGTTTGAAACATCTCTCAGAGTCTCAGCAACAACAAATTCATTCTTTGTGTCCTCCTGAGTTGTTCCAAGAAAAGCCGGGTCTAACGAAACTGGTAGAGCATGACATTGTCTTGAAGAAGGATGCGGCCCCTAAGAGACTGAGTTATCGTATTCCTGAAAGATTACTTCCAGCTCTTAAAAGAGAACTAGACATGATGACTTCCCTAGGAGTGATTGAACCCTCCAAAAGTGAATGGTGTAGTCCGGTAGTTTTAGTGCCTAAAAAGGATGGAACTACAAGATTTTGCATTGATTTCCGATACTTGAACTCAGTTTCAAAATTTGACTCATATCCCATGCCTCGCATTGAGGAGTTGCTTGAACGCTTGGGTGAAGCAAAATATCTGAGTACAGTTGATCTTTGTAAGGGATATTGGCAAGTGCCTTTGAGTGCCAAATCCAAAGAGTTGACTGCCTTTCGGACTCCTTGGGGCCTACATCATTTTAAGGCCATGCCTTTTGGACTCCATGGGGCTCCGCCCACCTTTCAAAGACTAATGGACCAGGTGTTGCACGGCCTATCTGATTTTACTTCAGCATATCTTGATGACATTGTGATCTTTAGCAAAACCTGGGAGGAGCATCTAAAGCACTTACAGGTAGTTTTCAAACGCATCCAAGAAGCGGGACTGACAATTAATCCTGGAAAATGTGCCCTGGTAAAGACAGAGATTGAATATCTAGGTTATGTCCTGGGGAATGGAGTCATTCGGCCACAAGTGGGGAAGGTCCAAGCTGTTGAGTCCTGTTCACTGCCCTCAACCAAGAAACAAGTGAGATCTTTCCTCGGTCTGGTCGGTTGGTATCGTCGTTTTGTACCTAATTTTTCTTCACGAGCTGCTGCTCTAACAGATCTAATCAAGAAGAATGCTCCGAACCAGATTAAGTGGACTGAGCAAGCCCAACAAGCTTTTCGGGATATTCAAGGAGCTCTTCAGGAAAGTTCATTGTTATACTGTCCCCAGTTTGATAAACCCTTTATTCTGCAGACTGATGCTTCAGGAATTGGACTGGGAGCAGTGTTACTTCAGGGAGAAGGGGAGGATTGTCACCCGGTGGCTTATATTAGCCGTAAGTTGTTTCCTCGGGAAACACGCTATTCGACTATTGAGAAGGAATGTTTAGCAGTAAAGTGGGCCTTAGACTCTCTCAAATATTATCTTCTGGGAAGACATTTCACTTTGGAGACAGATCATCGAGCCCTGCTCTGGATGAATAAAATGAAGGACTCCAATGCCAGGATAACACGCTGGTATTTGTCATTACAACCCTATCAATTTACAATTCTCCATCGACCAGGAAGAGAAAATCTTACTGCTGACTTCCTTTCCCGCCATGTTGGCGAGAAACCAGAGGAGGGGGAGAGTGTGACGGGTACGTAGCCCACTTACACATTTAAGCATTTAGCCCTACCAATTTTAAGTTAGTTTGAAGTTTAATTGCATTATGTTGCTTTTTGGATTCCCTCATGTATACAAATAAACAATCTCAAGACATGTTAAAAGTTGACAGTTTATTGGAACTTGAGTATGGAAGGGTGCACACTTCTTAATACTGTTTCTTAATACTGTTTTTCTTTTACCTGAGTCTTGTTGTTCTGGTGTGGAGTGAATGGCCACATTCCATGTGCCAGCAAACAAAGGAAGAGGCGGGGCTTCAAGCCTCAACTTATGCTATTCCAGAGGAAGTTGGACTATACCATCATGTTCAGACTCTGAGGGGGGTATCATTTATTATTTTCAAGTAGTTTATTTCTTTGTTTGTTTGTAGTAATTAACTTCTTTATTTTTTCTTAGATAATTGATTGTATTGAGTTCATTGTGATACAATATGTATGTTTTGAAAATATTAGTATGGTTTAAAGGTTTATTGATTAAAGTATTATTTAATATATACCTTTTGTGGGAAATTGGTAGAGGCCAAAATGTATTTATAGGGGTGCTGTGTTAAAATGTGGTTCAGTGTTGTCAAGCTCTTATAACAGCATGGGTTTCTAACCTTCAATGGAGTTTTTTGTGGTTAATTTTGTTGTTTGTTATTCTTGCTACGGGAAGATTATTTTCCCTTATTGAATAAACAATTTTTTCCACTGGATCATCATCATCTGTCCTGCCTGTTTTTGGCCACGACTATCACAAAGATGCATTTCATATAATCTACATGGATAAGGAAATTCCAGATGTGCATTGAGTTGAGTTCAAAAACTCACCAACATGGGAAATATCAATTCTAAAGAAATGTTCTGTTGTTTATCGTTTTTTGGGTATGGTGGAGTTGTCATCTATCCCACATGCTACCGTCATACACCATTTAAATGAAGTGTCAGTTTGTGTCACCTCACTTCAAGAACTTTATTTGTGTTACTAAACAACTATATACTGTACAGAAGATATGTTAAGGAACTCTGTTCAGGAGGGTCTCATTAACTCAGTGTTTCTCAAACTTTTTCTGCCATTTCCCACTTTAAAGGTAGGGAAGTGTTCCAAGCCCTACCTGTCCCCATTCGCCTCACCTATCCCCGTTCGCCCCAACAAAACGGTAATCAACTAAGTTTCAACCTGTTGAAATTGATTTAATCACATCATATTTTAAAACTTAACAGCATTAACTTAATCCCCGCCAGCCTTAAAAAAAACTAAAACTTGCCCACCAGCATTTTTTATGATTTTCACAAATGTCTTTCCAGGAAAATGTATCTTTTATAAATATACAAACATACAAATGAAAAATTTGGTTCCAAAATTCTGTTTTTAAGATTTTTGTCAAAACATGTTTGTTATCATATTTTTATTGTGTTTTATTGTGCTATTGTGCTTTGATATGAAGGTTTAAATCAAAGCAAACCAACTACAGTTAAATTGATATTAAAGGGATAGTTCGGCCAAAAATGATATTAAACCCAAGATTTACTTCCCCCGAAGTCATCCGAGTTGCATATGTCCAACATTTTTCAGACGATGACATTTTCAGTTATTTTAGAAAATGTTTTAGATCTTTCAGTTAATTAAATGTAAAGTTATGGGGTCCACGACCTTCAAGTCTAAAAAGTGTGCATCCATCCTTTACAAAATAATTCCAAATGGCTCCACGATGATAAACAAAGTCCTTCTGAGGGTAATCCGCGCGGTGCTGTTGTAGAAATATCCACATGTAAAACACTATAAACGAAAATAACTCGCTTCCGGTAGCGCTGCCATCTTAGTCGCGTCCGCATTCCAGATCAGAGCTTTACGCAGCCTACGGAGGTTACTCTGCTGCAGCTCTGTGCCCCCGCCCTCCGAATTTGTCATACGTCACTAAGAAAAGTGTGTACACTACGCTAATACTCTCTCCTAAATACAGAGGAGTCTAAGATGGCGGCGCTAACGGAAGCTAGTTATTTTCGTTAATAAAGTTTTAAATATGGATATTTCTACAACAGCACCATGCGGATTACCCTCAGAAGACCTTTATTTATCATCATGGAGCAGTATTTATTTTATGAAGGATGAATGCACATTTTTTGGACTTGAAGGCCGTGGACCCCACAACTTCACATTTGATCAACTGAAAGATCTAAAACACCTTCCAAAACAACTGAAAATGTGTTTGTCCGAAAAACGATGGACATATGCATCTCAGACTGCTTGTGGGTCAGTTAATCATGGGTTTATTATCATTTTTGGCCGAACTATCCCTTTAAAGAGCAACTATGGTCCGATTCACGCTTTTACATTTCCTTTGGTATGTAAGTGTGTATTAGCACATGATAACGATATGCAAAAGGTAGGGGAGAGCGGGGCATAGCCTAACGCTTTTTGGTTTTGGCTCAATCATTCAAAAAGTATTTGAGTTTGATGAATTATATTTTTACCCAAGCAACACACACATTTCTGCTACAAATGAACATTTGAAGTTTGTTTCTATTACTTACCATTCTTGGACAATTACACCAAACGTGACAGAAGTGCAAATGTTACGACTTACCCCATAGGTGGGGTTATTGTAACAGGGAGGGGGTAAGTTGGAACACTTGCTAAAAATTAAGTTTGCATGCAAATATTTCAATACTATTTTGTCTATATACTTGTCTATATACACTTCACCCATTAATCTTTGTATAGTTAGATCCCCAGTCATGTTTTTGAATGGTCATGCATCATTTCCTCAGTTTCCGCTGAGACAGGAGAAATACAGAATTCAGTGTTGCACTTCCTTCTTTCAATGATGTAAAAATCGTCATTTTGCATCATTGAAAGAAGGAAGTGCTATATCTTTGTTGAGGTAGTGAGACTACAAACACCCCTTTTCTTGGTCAAATAGGCACCAAATTTGAAATGTATGTTACATTTCGACTACAAATATGACGCACTTTCAATAAAGATTAATGTTTCTACGGGTGAAATGCTCATTTAATTACACAGAATTTATGATAAATTAATGTCTTGTATTAAATGTCATCTTGCGACCCCCAGTTTGAGAACTACTGGCCTAGATGCTGTAGCAGAAAAGAGTTAACAAAGCTTTAAACCAACAATTGAATGAATGATTGAGCCAAAACCAAAATAAGTTAGATGGCTCTCACCTACTTGAGGCCCTGTTTACATTAGAGCATTTGCGTTTTAAAACGGCATTTTAAAATGAAAACTATCCTCGTTTATACTGGCATTTAAAAAGAATCTTCATCCACACTATACACCACCATAAACGCATGAAACATGACCAATCACATAACTAGGCATGCGCATAAAAGTGTAAAATAACTTATTACTCTAATAATACCTTACCTTTGCGCATTTATGCAGCCTAGGGGTGTGCGATATTGACAAAAATTCATTCCTGGGTCCTTTGCCGGCAACTACAACAGAGACTATTTTTGAACCTATAAAAATGTGTTTGGGAAAGTCTTATATTCTTCTAGCTCCCCCTACAACATATTAGTATGATTAATAGGTTAATGTTGATGTTATAAACCAAATAGAAAGGTCTTTATGATTTAAAAAGGAAGCATTCAAGTGAACAAAAATAAATTTCAGCAAATGCAAACTTCAATCCAACATAAGAGATGAAGTATAGCTTTAGCCTACAGAAATGTTTACTGCTTTAATGTAGGGAGTTCCTCTTCAGCCATTTCACGCCTAGTTTATTGTTCGCAGTTCATATTTATGATCTTATAGTCCATTTGAAAATTTTCGTACGAACTGACCGTATTCTTCAGAAAAAAAACAAATAACTTAACTTCCCTTACCTGTCGCTGTTCAGTGTGCAATCAATTAATAAAAAATGAATATGACATTACTTTTTAAAAGCGTGCGAGGTCTGTGCACGTCCTCCGCTAGCATCAAAGAAAAAGCAAAAAGCATAATCGGCTAAATGAGCATTAAATATTAATGTGACGTTGATTGTATTGTTTTTATGAATTTATATCCACAAAACTTATCAACAAAACATCGATTAAAATTAAGAGACAAATTATATGAAACGGAATTCATTTTAAATTAGCAAACAAAACTTAAATAAAACTCGAAAATAATGTCTGACCCATTACAATTCTCCCTTCATATTGGCCTTTACAACGTCCTATATGGCGTTTAAAATTACAGTCTGTCTTTCGTAATAAGCTAACTAAATTTAAACAAAGCATAAACAACATTACAACAATATTCAAACCCAACAACACTCAAACATGAATATAAAACAGACATTATCTATAAGGACACATGTTAAAACAATCTGATATAGCGTTTATAATTGCTGGTTGGTAGAGGTTTACTGTTTTTGGCAAAAGTTAAACCTCGGTTGCAAACCTCCATTTACCTGAATAAAAATTATTTTTACTTTGAAAATGATGCGCTGACATGGTAACATCAGCTGTTCGTTTACATTTTACTCTGTCTACGTTCATTTACACTGCAGTGCAACATCTGAGTTCTCAAACTAAAACAGGGTCTGCAGGGTCTTTACAAACGACTCCGTTTATGAGGGTCAAAAACGTTGGTGTAGTGTAGTGTAAATGAAAGGTGAAACATAGCCTGAGATTGTAACTTCTAATACCTGTATGCTCACTATTGATTTATTTTTTAGTTTGTTAGTGTTTGTAAGTATTATGTGTATAACCTGATTTCACTCTTATATGTACTGTGAAAGTCTCTTGCTAAATAAACTGTCTGTTGAGACGAAAGGGAATACACAGTTGAGTGCTAATGGTGATCCACACTACTAACCTGTCAGTCTGTTACCATGACAGCGTACTGTAGTTAGGTGAGGATAGAGTGACTGCTGGATGTGTAAACAACAGAGCGTTTCAGTTTCTTTCTGACAGACTATTACAGGATCTTTATTCAGATCCATGAAACTTTGAGGAGAACACCGATATGTGTGTGTGTGTGTGTGTGTGTGTGTATAAATATGTTTGTGTGTCTTTATCTTGGTTCCTGCTTCTCTCTAACTCTCGCTCTCTCTGTACCGTCTCTCCCTACAGTATGTCTCTCTCTTTCTCTCGTTTCTGCCGCTCTTTTGCCCACCTATGCAAACATTTCAAGGCCACTCCCTTTCATTTTATTAGATCTTTTGCTTTTATCTTTGTAATATTGTGGTGTTTCAGACTTGGTTTGATTATGAAAACTTTGAATCAGAATGAGGTTTATTTGCCGAGTGTGCACACACATAAGGAATTTGTTGTGTTTTTTACATTCCTGTAGGGAAAATGCATGGGAAATATACATTACTGGTGAATGTAAATTGTTTGCAGAAGAACGTTTTAACAGTTTCTCTTGTGTTTATGTTGTATTGTTGTGTATATGGTTACGGCCTGTGTAATCCCATTAAAAGTGTAATCCATAAAAGTGGTGGAGGGGTGTAAGCACTACATTACAGGGCGCTGTAAGCAGCTTTGTGTAATGGGTCTGTTTATCTGCAGGCCTTCACCTAGTTGGCTGGAGGACACAATGCTTGAATTAATTGAACACATGAGATGAAGCATGCTAACATGCAGTGGTGGCAATGAAGTAAAAATACTTTGTTACTTGAGTATTTTTTGGGGGGGATCTGTACTTTACTTGAGTATGTTTTATTTGCATCTACTTTTACTCTTACTCCACTACAATATTAAAGACAAAGCTAACTTTTTACTCCGATACATTTCCCCATGCCCGCTCCAAGTATTTATTACACTGGCTTTACAAAAAATGTATTTGGAAAAAAGAACGCGCGCAAGCTCTTTGCCAGCATATGATCAGCAGTCAGTTGCGCATTGCGAAGTGGAAGATGACAGCAGAAAGAGGTGAAGGTTCAGCTCTCGCTGCCGTTCCCCTAACCTTTATATTGTGATATGCCTCAATGCAAATAATCAGACTAAAAATCATGTGTTAAACAGTGTTTATTGTTCAGAGAACATGAACTGGAGCATATTTTTAACAAAAAAAAAAACACCTCAGCATTACATATTGTATTTAGATTACATTATATTTTATCAAATATATAAATAATGACTTCAACACGATATAGAGGACTTAAAACAGATATTTATTGACAGATAAATAAACACTGATCTTACCACTGCAGTTAGTCGCCAATTTGTTTTTAGATAAAATATCCAAAGTAGGGCTGCAGCTATCGATTCTTTTTGTAATCGATTAATCTCGCACTGAATCGATCGATTAATCGAGTAATCGTATAATTTTTTGGTGTGTTTTTAAAAAACCAAAACAAAAAATGCATAACGAAAATGACATGGCTGTAAAATGTTCAAGCATTTGGCTTTTATTTCTAAAAAAAAACAGAGGTATTTGGCTCCAAGAAATAAGCCTATTTATTTCAATTTTTTACCCATTTAGTGTTTATGCCAACAATTAAACACTTTAATTTATTAATATGCACAACAGGTTTCATGCTGTAATCTAGCCCTGACATCAAAGTAAATATCTGGTTTATGTACATTTCTACACCTGCAGCATTTACCATTAGGCTTTTAACATAATATATCATTTTTGGGGTGAGCCTATTTGCTATGGTAACAACCTGTGTGTATGCGCGCACGTGCACTTGTGTTTGTGTGTGTGCACGCGTTCTGTGCGTGACACCCCAGTCAGACGTTCAGTTGCTTCATTGCATTTTGGTACTGCAGAAATATATACATTACTTTTCAATAGAACGCTGCATTTGGTTTGCATCACTTGCATTGCGGTGCATTTTAGGTTAAGAATCCGTTCGAAAAATCACAACATCACGTCCCGCTGTATACAGTGAATGCATGCTGAAACTATTGTTGCGTGGCTACATAAAAGTTTAAGCATATGTGATGCATTGCGCGATCGGTCTGACTCGCGTGAGAGAGAATAACTTCCTTATGCTAAACTCCAATAAGACAGAGATTATTATTATTGAACAAAATATGTCAGATTACAAATTGCCCATATATGATTGCACTGTGGTGCCGTTTTTTGGTACACACACCTGTAGTGCATGCGTGTGTGTCAAGGGGTTCTTTTTTAATCTATACTGTCCTGCAATTGAACGTGAATACGTTTACTACTTAAAAACATCAAAGCTAAACATCATACCTAAACATCATATCTAGTCAAACCGCATAACGACATCGCTACAAATACAGTATGAGATTAAAATCAGCGGAAGCTACAGTACGTTACCTTGTTTTATCGACGCTTGGTGAAACAACAGTGGAGAACTTTCAGTTCAGATGCTGAATGTAATGATCCCAAACTTTAGACAGTCTCTCTCTGCCGTTTATGGACATATTCGCTCCGCCATCGCGCCAACTAAATTCAAAATGTACCACGCGCTATGATGTGCTTCCTGAACATTGAACAACGGTCCGTGTGAATCAGATCTCGGCGCGTGTAGTGCGCGTCATAGGAATTTAACGAGGCTTCGAGGCAGAATTTTTGCCTCGAGGAATTTTTTGAATCGAGTAAATCGAGTAACTCGATGAATCGTTTCAGCCCTAATCCAAAGCTTCTCCCTTCCATCATATTCTCTTAATAAGACGTGTCAAATAAATTGGAAATCATTAAAATATATTTTTGTCCACACATATTTAAGTTAACATTACTAAATGAAGAAAAAGATAAAAGAATTTGTAAGGAATAATTGACGACGGGCCATTGAATTATAAGAAAATAATGCACACCAAGGTGGTAATGCGGCACGACGCGAAGCGGAGTGCCGTTACACCGCAGGTGTGCATTATTTTCAAATAATTCAAAGGACCGGAGTCAATTATTCCGCTTATACCACGGTTACCACAAACATTGCTCTGGTGCCTATTTTTAAGACATTTGAAAAGTTAGGTGTGTGGTTTACAGAATAATAATCAACACCCATAGAACCTTTCTCAGCCAATCAGAATGCAGCATTCAACAGACCCGTGGTATAAGCTAAAATAATGGCCACCTAACCTTAGCTATCTCCGTTTCACATCAATCAAAAGCTTCTTTTAACATCATATTAAAAACATAAGTTACTAAATGACAAAAGAAAGAAAAAAAAAAACAGTAAAATAATGTTTGTTTCTGAGGTAAAATTAAAACAAGTTCTGGAGTAGTGGAGCGCGCACGACTTACGCACTATTATACCACGGGTCTGTTGAATGCTGCATTCTGATTGGCTGAGAAATGTTCTATGGGTGTTGATTATTTTTCTGTAAACCGCACACCTTACTTTTCAAATCTCTTAAAAATAGGCACCAGAGCAATGTTTGTGGTAACCGTGGTATAAGCGGAATGATTGACTCCGGTCCTTTGAATTATTTGAAAATAATGCACACCTGCGGTGTAACGGCACTCCGCTTCGCGTCGTGCCGCATAACCACTCTGGTGTGCATTATTTTCTTATAATTCAATGGCCCGTCGTCAATTAATGTTTTGGAACACGTCTATTGCAAGTTCAACCCCCTTCTCTATGATTGCAAATCTAACAAGTTCTTAATGGCAGTATCTAATCTTATCATTTGTTTAAAAAAAAACATTGCATTTCACTCCCAAAACAGTACAACTTTTGTTGCTAAAATGGCAATGAACAGCATTAGCATCACAATTTATCCTGACTTCTTTGACGCATTGGCTACTGGTTTTGGAGTCTCACCATCTGAAATAAATGAGACACGTTCAGTTCTCCTCAGAGGTTCTGCTGCAGACTCGTCTCAAAAATGACCTTATTCACCATCATTATACTGTGAATTATACCACAACCATTCCCTGCTCCTACTTCCTAATGCACTGTGGATGATAGTATTGATTTTACTGTTGACTTCTGCCCACAACTTTAGCTTGATATTCTGGAATGTATCTCAAAATATATCCTTTTCTTTCTTAGCAGCTTCCGGCAGTAAGAGCATTCGCAAGAAACTGTACAATATCTGAATAGAACAACCTCCTAAATATTTACTACCGACACCGCAGGAGAGCCTTAGCTCATCAATCATTCAAGATGTGGTCCTTCATGAATCAGTATGAAAGATCTTTTCTGCACCCTGATATTTGCCCTGACTGCTTTTAACCTATGAACGCTGCTGAAATGTTTGCAAGGCTCATATCGCTAAAGCATCATCACATAGGATTCTTATTTCACATAAACTACTTTAAACTGCCTGTAGACATTATGTTGTAGTGTAGACGACAGACAGTAGCCCAGACGGATCCCAGCCGTTTAAATTAAATCAACTACGTGTAATATGGGACACTGCACATTTGAGCTAGTCACAGGATGAACTTATGTGATGGAAATGATATGGGCTTGGTTTAGCAGCTGTTGTTCTGGATTCTCATCCAAGAACCTGCTGGGAATAGATGTGTACTGATATATGTTCACTTTGAGCAATATTCACATGATCATTGCTTATATTGAAGGATCACATCTGTAATTGCTTGGCCAAAACATTTCATCTTTAAACTTACGAAGGAGGAGCGAAGGCAAATGGTGTAATGTTACTCTCAACAGCAGCCGTTTGAAACCTGTGGGGCTTTCCCTTGTAAAGAGCAAACAGTTTGAAGCAGGGCTACGTCAGGATGTTATTGCTGGTTTTGAAACTATTCAAAGTGCAGATGAACTTTCAATTTTTCCAGCAAAGTTATTGGAAAATGTTTGTGAATGCTTTTCGTGGAACAAACTTCTTTGCATGTTTTTACATACAAAACTGTAGGCTTAGATTTTGTCAGCAGTTATATGTGTGTAGGATTGTGCTTTTTAAGTGAAAGAGCTCTCTTTTTGTGCACTGTGTGACATCACTTGGCATCCTTTGTTTAAGGACACTGCCAATAAGAAATCGCTACAGCTACTGTATAAGATGTATATCGTTGTTTTAGTTGAAAATATTTTGGGTGGTGGTGTTTGTAGAAAACGAATGGAGATATTTTGAGACACTAAATAGTCACTTGTACTTTGAGACACACTGGTGGTGAACAAGACTTGAAAACAGCATAGCTAGTCAACTTGTTGTTCATCCAGTGCACCAACTGGTTGATTTTGCACATCCCTATACTTATACTGTAAGTAGATATATTTCTGTTATTTGTCATTCCAGGCTTTAGACTGAGTCTTGGCTGTTTTCAAAGCTACATTCATAGCATGGGAGAGACTTAAATATATTTCTGGATTCCAGGTTTAACATGAGCGAGAGAGAGACCTGACACTGGATCACGGCATTCACAAGACAATCACTGCTGCTAATAAGTTTAAGTTTTGGTCCTCACTCTTTGCGGTCTCTCTCTCTGAATACATGCTTTTGTTCAGGTAATCTAAAAGAGTGCATTGAGGGCTCATAGCACCTTCTGACTGGTGTAAGACCTCACACATATAGAGTAGGGATGCGCACCGATAGGATTTTTTTGGGCCGATACCGATTTAAACAGACAACTTCTGGCCGATGCCGATATTAAATACTTGTTTACAATACTATACAGTTGGTCTATTTGCTAGTTTATTTCTGCATCAAATAATTTTTACTGAACATGGATTGGATCTAATTTACATTCAACTGACCAACATAATAAGAGAGGCACAAATTAAGCTAAAACAAATATAATTAGACAGCATGACAACCTTCAAAGGTGATTTTTGCTATTCAGCATTTATTTCATTAACAACATTAACTCGTTTTTTACATATAAGGGATTTCTTTATGCAGTTAATTAATAAACAATTGGTATCAGCCTTTCTTGTGCTATTGCCGATATGCCGATGGTTTCAAATTCATCAAAAATCGGCCGATAAATATCGGCGGCCGATACATCGGTGCATCACAAATATAAAGCAGGGCTCCAGACTGCGAAAAAAAATTGAGTGTGTGCGACTGAATTTTACATCCAGTCGCACATGTACGACCAGTAAATTTGCCTCCCCCACCCTCCTTTTTTATACATTAAACGTGGAAGGGGCACATCAATGATCAATGAAATAATCAATGAGACGCGAGCGCATACGCACGCACGCTTGCAAACACACACACACACACACATACTCCTGAGACGAGAGCACACATTGAGTGTCTCATTGAGCGATGCCTGTCTTTGAGGCGGCCAATGCGTGTGAGAAGAATAGGGAATGGCCACTGTAAGTGGCTAAAATGTGTGGAGGGGGAGGAGCCTAGAGATAACCGAGCACGTGTAAACATCTGTGGGAAGGAAAGGGAGACAAATATCATCACAACCTGATATATGCGTTCATCTGAGCAATGAGCAAGCGAACTATTGATTCGTTCTTCCGAGCTGCGGCTAGTGTACCAGTGCCAGAGTCTACAGTGTCATCGTCGGATGATGATGATGCAGAGTCAGAGGATGGTGTGGCGAAAAAAGCCCGCACTCACCATTTTCGAGAAGACAAGCTGAAAGAATTCAGCTGGCTGAGGTACTATAAGCAGTCGAAATATATGATCTGCGAATACTGCAGCAGCTAGCCCAGAACTGCGGGGAACACAAAGTTTGCTGATAGTACAGGCACTTCGCAGTTTAAACACAATAACGTTACACTGATAAAACACAATCTCAGCCTAAAGCATCGAGTATGCGTCACATGTTTATAAATCAAAAAGCAGCGCCACTGCCGGTTGCTTTTAGAAGACAAATGACTGTAAATCAGTGTGCAGATGAGGCAGAGATGATGTTGAAATTTAAAACAGCCTACTTTTTATGTATGTATGGTATTTTGTTTACTATTTGTACTAGGGATGCTCCGATCAGGATTTTTGCAGGCCGATACGGATCACCGATTTGTTGTCTTCGTGATCGGCCGATACCAATGCAGATACCGATTTTTTCAAGCTGATATGCAAGCTCTTTGATGACTGTAACTTTTAACATTTTTTCTAGATAAAGTACTACCACAGATGTTGCCTTATGTTATATTACTTGCAGTAATTAGGTATATTATTGTTTTAATAGAGAAACAAATAAATTAGCACAACAAATATTTCTTCTGCAAAGAGAAATTTAATATGCCTTTAAAAAGGCTTATGTCTGTAAAAAGTAATGAAAATAAAACACTTCACAGTCTTTACTGTATGAATTACATATACACGCATTCGTATGAAGTACAACAGTTCTTTAGTGAAGAGCAGAGAGTGATTTTATTGAGAGATGAATTAGGTTACTGTAGCTTTAAGACTTGACAGAGATCGCTCTGTTCACGTGCTCTTATGACAGGCTGCTGTGTGCGCGCGGCGTGGCGGCTGAACGCAGACAAGAGCAGCTGTGAGGAAAATGAAAGTTTAAACGCTCAAAACTTTAAAACAGATGCAAATAATAAACTTTCGGCATGAGGATGCAATGTCCGCGATAGATATGTGTTGTATACGCTGTTTGATGGGGATGTGAAGACGGGTCGCGCTGTTAGGACCGGACCGCGTTCTCATAGAAAATACACATATCTCTGTAAAGGCAAAAAGAGAAATGCAAATCTGCACGTCGCTCATGAGCCACGGGTTATAAAAATGCTCTCACTGCGTAAAAATGGTCTCTAACTGCAGCCGCATTGAGGAGCCATATGATGACAAAAGTAAACAGAAAGATCGGTTCATGAGATCGGAAAATTTAACGAGGACCGATCGAGTCATTTAATGCCGTCATCGGCCGATACCGATCTGCGGCCGATCGATCGGAGCATCACTAATTTGTACTGTCATGACAGCGATGGTGCTGTCAGTTTACCTTGTTGCATCTTCAAAAGTGCAGAATAAAATGTGACACTGAATTTGAAACTGCTTATTGTAATTTCTGCATCCATTATTAAAGTATTTATTAGTAATACAGTGGAAATTAGTAGATTTGGTTAGCATGTTGATTTACGGTGTGCGCCCCTAAATTTTCTGGTTGTGCCCCTAAAATTTTCAGTTGGGGGCCACTGTTCTCCTAGTGAAAAAGTTAGTCTGAAGCCCTGTAAAGAGTGACATTCAGGACCGCATCACTGTGTCTCATTCATAATCCATGCAGATGTGTGGGTTTGTTTTCGAAATCTTTAAACTTTCTTCATAAGTTTGCATAAAATTAAAACCAACTCAAACCACATATATGAATCATTCAGAACAACATTGCTATTACAAATAACATTTGTTTTCTCGGTTATTTACAGATACGTTAATGAAGCTAAGTGACATGATGTACAACGAAGCTAGAAGCTAGCGTTAACGTTTTCTAATGTTAGGCTAACGTTACGCTAGAGATGTTAAAGACGGAGTCCACGATGTTTGAAGGCCAATGTTGATATTTGAAATCACCTAAACAAACACGCCCCTACCCCAATAGAATCTGGACCTTCTGTTGAAAGACCCGCCCCACACATACGCAACCCGGCAAGGATGTCGGTTAGTAGACACGCTCCTTACTGCTGATTGGCTATAAGTGTGTTTTGGTAGTCGGCCCGTCTCCTTTTCCAAAGCGTTTTTCAAACATCGTGGACTCCACCTTTAAAGATAACGTTCAAATATGTTGTTGATTTAGCTTAGAACAGATGTAGACATCCTTGTTTAATTTATCCATGTTTAGTTGGTGTTGTGGTCTACTGCATAACTTAATCTGGATTAAGCAGACACTTAACGTTATCTCGGTTGAGATGTGGCTTGGGAAAGGGTAAAAAATACACACCGTCGCCCAGCCTCTCGGGATACCTAGTGTCAGAGTTGCAAGTACCCCATGCACACCGTTTGACAATTTTAAACTTAAAACGACAAGAAAAAACATATAAAAATGAATGAAAACTGACTAACTGCAATGCATTTCAATTGACTTGTAATCAGAGAATGTCCGAGTTTATTGGGTTGCTATACGCACTGTGATTGGCTCATTTGGGGGCGTGGCTTAGCCATAGGTCAATTGTATATGTGTGCTTTACCCACCAAGGCTCATTCGCCACACCAACCTCTGCCTACGTTTTCTGCATAACCTAAACACGTTGCTCCATACTTTAGTGAAATGTCCACTAGAGGCGTCATTTTTTTGTCCGTTTTTTCAAAGTTACAAAGCAAAAACATGCACAAATTAAAACCTGCTTGTCTTAAAGTACATTTGTGGCACTTGGTACCCATTTATCATCATATTAGCGCAAACACGTGGCATGCTTAACTATTTACGCTGTTTTTCTGGTTTAATTTGAATAAAACGCATATATAGAGAAACAAGTTGCCACTATGGTTCCTATAAACATCAAGTTCTTTACAGATCTCGGCTGAAAACGATCCATTGTGACAGAAACAACCTTAGATGTTTATCCACCACAGTCACATAAGCATGAACTGAAGAATTTACTCAAAAAACTGAGAGAAAACAAACACCTCTAGTGCCTCTAGTGGACACTCCAGGCAGAGGTATGTCATTTTAATGAGCATGTGTGGCTTTGCCCAAAGGTAAAATAATTTCAAGTTGCAAGTCATTGCATTTCAACATTTGAACCGTCTTTTCTGTGAATGAGCCCCATTGAGAGAGCAATTGTTGCATATCTTAAAACGTAAATCTCATGGCGATATATCTGTTTTATAATGCTGAGAGGGCAATATATTCTCATAGAACGATTTTTAGCCTACTGATTTACATCAGATAACAGAGGTGGTTATTTACTACTATATTCCCTAGATACTATCCGCCACATAACCAGATTACTTAATAAACCCTTTAAAGCTACTACTGTACCTCTCTCTGTCATCACTCACTGGTCTTATAATACCTGAAAATAATGCTGGAGTATGTTACATACAGCTGAAGACATATCCATCTTCTGAACCCTAGTAAGGACGGCTATTTATGTGTGATATTTCAGTGATACTATGACCTTAGGGCAGCCTAATTCTGCCATGGGTGTCAGATGTTCATATTGATAGTTATACCTACATTACAATGACACTGATAGATGAAATCATGCATGTGTAAGCCAGAATGAACCACAACATATGAACCACGTGATATTGGGTTTATATTTTATATTAATGATATTTTTCTTACTGTAAATTAAAAAGTTAATTTTATCCCGAACATAAAAAATTTAGAATTATTATTAGAATCAGACATTGATTATTGTTTATTAGGGCTGGGACGATTAATCGTGTGATTCGGCTTGCTATGCTTCTTCATGAACTTGGGCTGCATGTGCAATTAATCGTTTTTAAATTCATTTTTTTTTATTCAAACAATTACAAAAACTAGATAATCGAGGTAACACGTTTATTGTGCTATTAATATATAAGTTGCATGCTGCTGGAACGATGTTTTTGTAAGGCACTTCGAAGGCACCACTGCTTTGACACGTGTATCCTATTGCAACAAAAACGTTAAATAAATGCATGTTTTCAGAGTCATGGAGTAATCGTGTAAAAAATATTGTGATTATGATTTTGCCCATAATTGAGCAGCCCTACAATGAACTACGGTGAAATGCTGCTAAATCCAAAATCCAGAGGGCGCTCTCGTGCAGTAACTCAATATGCGCCACAGAAGAAGAACCATTTACACACGCAGCTATATGAAAATGCTATATACTATAAGTAGATTAATTTTCACTGTTCTTCAAACCTTTTCGGGTATTTCCATGATAATAAAAAATATTTATAGTGATTATGTTTGACGAGTGTTGCTTTTAAATGCATGTTATAAACGACTCAAACTAACAGTGATTTTAGATTTGATAAGGACTTTCTGATCAGAGAGCCGAAGTACATGAAAGTGTTGATTCAGAGACTTGAGAATCGATTTAGACAGGCATTATTAGTGTGTTTTATTATTGATCGTCCCAGCCCTATTGGTTATTATTACAACATGCCTACATTTTTACAAGTCACGTTCTAGTAGGACTGCACAAAAAGGTTTCCATTTTCTCTGATGTTTTATATTATGTAATAAATAAATAGGTATGTTATTTGCTTAAAATGCCAGAACAGTGTAATGTGTAATACACAATTAATCCTATCAGTACATGTTATCATTGCAAAATGATAACCCAAAATATAATTTCATACCTAATAAAATAAGATTTAAAATTTAGAAAATTTGTAAATTTAGTTAATGAATGCATCTATGGGTTGTATTTGGGGTAATGGACAAACAACCTTAACAATCATATGGATTGGAGGAGTTTGCAATTAAGGGCATTGATTGTCTTGTCATGTGTGTAGACAGGGTCAGGAAGAGGTTGCTGGGTGTTGAAAGATGGATGGTAATGGCTGTAATTTACTTATGGGGAAACACAAATAGGGCTGGACAATAGTTCCATATCAATATATTTCGCAGTATAGTTTTTTTCAAAAACAGTGATATGGTTTCTAAACACATTTCCGATATACATTACAGCGTCCGTGCACATCTAAAAACGTGTGTTAAATGCAGGTCAAGCCGCATATTTCTTCCATAGCCTTCCGTGGCGTCTTTTGTATCTAAGCAACCATGAGTCTCCGGGACGGTGAGGAAAACGTATTTTGTTTACATTCATACCGTTATCGAATTTATACCGTATCGACCGAAATTTAGGAGTATTTAAGTGATAGAAATTTTGACCACATCGTCCAGCTCTAATGTTTAAATGAATCACGCAACATGATTTACTAAGGTTTGCACTCATCGCTTTGCACTAGTATTTGTTTCATTTTTTAAAAAGCACCAATTATCCGATTCACGATTTAAAATTTATTTTGGTGTGTAAGTGTGTATTAGTTCATGTTAACGATATGCAAAAGCTACAAATCTCAACGTAAACGATGATGCGAGTTATCGTCTCCAACGTAAATGTCTTTTCTTGGACTACAACACACGTATTGCAGGCAACAGTTTACTTCCTTGGTCTGTTGACATAGACAAGACCGACATTATCATAATTCCTCCCGCTTGGACTCACAGCCTGTAAGTTAACTCCTGTCAGCACTGCATTATGAGTGAATCATTCAAACATGGTAAGGAGTGCCACATTTACGGCTGACGTCAGAGGTATTCAGACAATATACAGATTAGCTGGCCAATCAGGGACACAGCGCTTTTCAGATCGTTGAGTTTTGTACAAAATCAGAGCGTTTCAGGATGACAGGAAATCTACAAAAATGTACAGTATGTGACAAATTAAAGCAATAAACCCCAAGAAGCAGTGGGTTACCAGTGCATTTTATAACAGTTAAACCCCCTTAGCTGTTATAAAATGCACTGTAACCCCAGTGCTTTGCGGGGTTTATTGCGTTTATGAAACGGTTACATCATATTCATAGCAGGGTTTCACAAAATAAAACACAAATAAGTTGTAATTATATTAGTACAAATATTACTCTTCCGCCAAACAAAGTAGTTCCTCAGAACAATGAAAATATGATTAAAGACTGTGGTGTTTATTTTTATATATCAACATTCATCTAAAATATACATTTATATCGTGCAACTGTTGAAGTGATGATCAAATATGCTTGAAAGCATGCTTAACTCTTTCCCCGTTAGCGTTTTTTTTTTTTTTTAGTTGCCATTCAGTTTTAGTTGAACGCCTTACAGAAAAATTATCTTCTTTAAATAAACATAAAATATCAAATGAAATAACAGACCATCCGCTTTCCAACAACAACAAAAACACGTTTCATCCTACCTTCATTTGTTCTCTTATCAGTTATCACCTCTCAAATTTTGAGATAATTCAATTTTTGTGAAGAACTTTTGTAAGACATCAGATTCAGAGCCTGATCAAAACTTAGACGTCACGCTAAATCCACCACAACACTGTTGTGTCGAGTGAATGCGTCAGTTTTTAAGTTGGGTAAGATTGCCATCTAGTGGATAATAGCGGAAATATCAATAAGACAAAAACAACTCAGAGAACGTTTTCTCTTTATTGATGAAATGACTAAACAATAATTATTGACATTTATCCGGATATCGCCATAATTGTGCAAAGGTGGAAAAAAAAAGATTAAAGAGTGTGGTGTTTATTTTCATAAATCAGTACGCAGCAACAGTGGCGCAGTGATACTTGTGATGCGGTCTGAACCGTGGGTTTACCGGGGTATTTTATCACGGCTTAGAACGTGTTTCAACCAATCAGAACGAAGAACCAGAACGAGCCGTTTTATAAAATGTGTTTTTAAATCATAAACCACTCAAACACATTATATTATACCAAATACACAAATAACATTGTTTTTTAGTATTGAAATGCACCTTAACGCCTTAAAAAAGCATGTCTAAACCTTATATTCTCATTTACGCTGCTCTTGGTAAACTGCGTTGGTCATTATGGAAAATTGATTTTGGAACTTTAAATCTTTTCCTGACAGCATTTTTTTTAAAAGTTGCCAGCCAGCACCAGCATTTTATATGATTTCACCAAAGTTTAATTCCTCTGCTTTCAAACAAAAAAATATCTTTTTTTTTCTTTTTTTATTACCTTTCAAATATGTTTAGGTTTCTTCAAAAATAATTTTTTTTATCAAAAAGCTGAGATAATTGCATTTTTGTAAAGGAATTTTGTTAGCGATCAGATTCAGAATGATGATGGAAACATAAACAGAGTTTTTACTGTTTTTAAATCAGTGTTTTGTAAGTTGGGTAAGAGTGCCATGTATGGATAAACTTGTAAATGGCAGGGGTGTGTTTTCTCTTAACTGATGAGATAACAAGATAACTGGTCATTGGTAGGGAAGAGTTAACGTGTGTCAGTAAATCACCTGGAATAATGTCCATTATAGTAAAAACTGCAGCATCTCTAAGACAGTGGTTCTCAAACTGGGGGCCGGGGCCCCCAGGGGGGCCGCGAGATGGTGCCAGGGGGGCCCCAGTTTTATGACATTTTATAAAATAAATTAATTTATCATGAATTCTGTGTAATTAAACCTAAAAAAATAAGACTACTAATCAACAGCACTACTTCGTATCATTTAATATGTTTTGTTTAATTAAAAGTTGAGTTTTAAAACAGTTTCTTGTGATACATTTTCTTTGGGGGGGCCGCGAAGGAATGCGCCGTACACAAGGGGGGCCGCGTGCTGAAAAAGTTTGAGAACCATTGCCCTAAGAGATGAAGGTAAATTTGTTTTTCACATCCCTTTGCTCATGTCCAGATCAGTAGTGTGTAGATGTAAGGTGGCATTAAGGGTGAGATTTATTTGTTTTCTGGCATGCTTTAGAGCGTAGCAATACAAAATTGTGGTTCAGTAGCTTGAAGCGTTCATATCCATGCGTATGTGTCTGTTCTCTTTGCCAAAACCTCAATGTGGCAGCATTACATATGGTACAATTAGTCATATTCATTGAAATCATGATCATTAATCCAAGACTCAATACTATAAATCTAAATGACTGCTGAGTTATAGCAGTGGCATGAAATGCAATGCTGAATGTTAATGTAGCTCAGTATAAATTGAAGGCTGATGTTAGTATGGAGTTGTTGACAGGAGTTAGATGGATTGGACTGTTTTTTAGCTTGTAGGATTATGCCAATGCCCCTGACATTAAAAATAATCTTCATCCTCAGACGGGCAAACTTTACAGTGGCCTGACCTGTAGAGATATTGTCTCACTTTCTTACAAATATCTAAAAATTAAGATGCATTTTCTTGATGAGCAACCTTTATTAATAACACAAAACATAAAACAAGGTATTCCCAGCAGAACATGACAGAACACATTACACCAACTTAGACTGACAAAGGACAACTGAAACTCTAGGCTTATATATATATATACACAAGATTAAACAGGATAACAAGACACGTGGGGAGACAATCAACACACCGACCAATGAACAAAAGAACTCCAGATTACAAAACATGGCAGACAGAACAGAACTTCAAAATAAGAGTACAGGACTAGGGAAACACAGAACGAGATTATGACAATTTTATAGCAATTTCAGTTGGGTGTGTTAAACACCAAACATTAATCTTACACTTGAAACGCATCTGGGTTAGCACAGTTTTTTTAAACTCACCAAGGTCTGTAAATGTGAGGAGGAAATTTTAAGATTTTGCCACATGAACAGTGAAATGTTTTTACATCTGTTACCCTGCATGTGGTGATTATTCAGTATTTGATGTGAATGATGTGCTGTAATATGTCTTCTCCTGTTTTCCACAGTGTGCTGCTTTGTGGTCCACAAAAGGTGCCATGAGTTTGTGTCCTTCTCCTGTCCAGGAGCCGACAAAGGCCCAGACACAGATGTAAGTGAAGTCTTATATTCTTATCACACACGCGCACACACACACGGAGCTGTGGTGTCAATCATTCACCGCAGCGCCCGGAGCAAAGATGCCTTGATCAAGGGCACCTCAGTCGCAACTTGACGGTTTTGGGAATCAAACTGGCAACAACTTTTTTGATTTTGCATTGAAGCTTTACTGTAAATATTGAGCAGTACAAGCAAACAAGAGCTGTATGAAGTATATAAAACACATGATATATTACTATAAAAATACAAGTAGTACCTTCATGCTATTTTACCTGCAGGCACTATTTTTAGCTGTTGTGAAAGGCAGCAACTTTAGAAGACTTCAGTTTACTTTACAGTTTACTTTATGGTGTTTTATGATTCATTCTGGAAGCAGACAATGTATAATGTATATTGTTACTGATGTTCTTCACCATTCATCACAAACTAAAGAAAAGAGCAGCGTAAAGATTCTTCTGTTTGAAATGACATGAGAGAGAACAAATGCTTGAATAATCAAAAAGCTTAAGAAAGAAGATGTCTTTAATTAAAGCAACTCCAAAGACAATGTGACTCTTACAGTGAACATAGACTACTGTACAGTATAATCTTGCATGAACTTAGCAGCGATTTAGGGCCATTAAATCAATCACAACAAGTATGTAAGCTTTTTAAAAGCGACTCATTTATGCGGTTTAGAGGCGAAGTTAATCTACGCCAGGCAAAAAGGTCATATTTCACCTCAAGGTGCTAATCTAATCCTGCTTTTTCATTGCATTGTACCCCGCTGTTTGGTTTGGTTTGGGTCGGGTCAGCTTATTTTGTGAGCTTTTCCATTGGGTGTAGTACGTAGTACCAGATACTTTTTCAGTACCACCTCGGTCGGGGTTCCAAGCGAACTGAGCTGATACCAAAATGTGATGTTAATGTAGATCACTTATTGGTCTGAGAGAATCGTCACTACCAGTGTCATCGCTATACTTGTGCTGACTTGCTCTGTTATAAGTTCCCAAACTCCATTTTAGCGATGAAAAACATCCACAGGTTGAGAATCAGGAACACATAACAGTTTTTTTCTAGACTTGCAGTTTGTGGCGGCACATTTGCGACATGCACGTCCACATATATGCTTAAATGCAACTTAAATGAGGCTCTGCGGAGCGCGTCGACTGACACCACGGGTGTTTGTACAGAAACTGTCACGTGAGACAGAGATAGTTCACTTATATGTCGTCACAGCATATAGTGTACTTAGTGCCATCAACTATTGCCACAGCTTCTGTCAAGTGCACTCACACCAGGGGCTCAGTTATGAAATTCAATGCAAACGTCTAAGGCAAGGCAAGGCAAGTTTATTTGTATAGCACATTTCATAAACAGAGTTTTAGTCTAAAAGCTTAAAACAGTTATAACACTGTGATAGCCAAGCTATTATTACAGAAATGAGCGCTTTTACACGTTTTTCATGTTTCATGGAATGGAGGCCATCTCTCTTTAGCAGGTCAGGTCTCCCCCGAAAATGCTTCCAATTGTCTATAAACCCTACGTTATGCTGAGGGCACCATTTTGACATCCAGTCGTGAAGAGACAATAATCTACTGTAAGTTTCATCCCCCCGGTAGGCGGGGAGGGGACCAGAGCATATTACATTGTCTGACATTGTTTTAGCAATTTCACATATCTCTTTAATATTATCTTTGGTGATCTCCGACTGGCGGAGTCTGGTGTCATTCGTGCCGGCGTGAATAACAATTTTAGAAAACTTACGCTTAGCATTAGCCAGCACTTTAATTTTTGATCTAATGTCTGAAGACCTGGCTCCCGGTATACAATCGACTATGGTGGCTGGTGTCTCAATGTTTGCGTTCCTAAGTATCGAATCTCCAATGACCAAGGCACTTTTAACAGACGTCTCAGTCGCTGTGTTGCTTAGAATATCGAACCTGTTTGAAATTACCAGGGGGGTCTTGGGTGGGCACCGGAAACGACTTTGCCGCCTGACAGTCACCCAGTTAGTCGGCCCCCTTGACTCAGATGATGGAACCGAGCTATGTGTATTACGTTTAACACTAGGCGCACCCGAAACAGTGTTTGTAGCATTAGCGGTATTAGCGTTTGTAGCATTAGCGGTATTAGTGTTTGTAGCATTAGCGGTATTAGCGTTTGTAGCATTAGCGGTATTAGCGTTTGTAGCATTAGCGGTATTGCTGTCATCAACTAGCGTTTGGATGCGCGCTTCTAGTTCTGCAATCTTCTCCGTCAGCCTTACTACTTCAATACACTTAGCACAAGTAAACCCCTCTGTGCTGATGGAAGAAGCTAAACTGTACATGTGGCAAGTAATGCAGGTTACAATAACAAGCGGAGTCTTACCGCTTTCATGTTGGGTGATGGCGTCTTCGGTCACCTGGACGCGGTCCGTGAAGCTACATCGCAAGGGAAGCTCGCTCGCAGCACGCCCCGATCGCCTGCGGACGTCTGTAGCCAGTGTGATGTGAGGCAAGCTGAATCTGCGACGGCCGGGCAGCGGCTCCTCCACGGCTTCCCGATCGCTTTCATTCTGGGCGATGGCGTCTCCGTTCCCTCGAGCGCGGTCCGTGAAGCTGCACCGCGTAGGGTGTTCGCTTTTTGCACTTCTCGGTCGCTTGTGGATGTCTGGAGCCTGGGTGAACTGGGCGCTGTACTTCGCGTAGGATCTGCGATAACCGGGTATCAACTGCTCCACAGCTTCCCGCTCAGGTGAGGACAGGTCTGAATAGCATACAGTGGATGAGTCCGCCATTAGATCGGCAAAATGGTAACTAAAACAGGTGTTGTGCCGAATTCTGTGACCTATCGAATTCTGTGACCAGAGGTCGCTGTTTAGCAATTTTTTCACGCGAGACCGCGCCGGGCGCCCGTGCACATTATCGCGATGTACAGGGCGATGTAATCTAATAGCTGTTTCCAAGCACTTTTAGGCTGAAATAAAGCCTGTTTTCATTTACATTACACATGCTTAGTATGTCTATTTTAATGGTCACAGGACGGGTTGGAAAAATAGATTCAATGGTGCCTGGCGGGCCAAATCTTTCATAAAAGTGGGACCTGCGGGTTGAAAAAAATCCTGGCATCACCAGTACCTATCCAGTATGATAAGAAGGGGACAGTTGGAAAATGATCACAGATGCAGTCGCAATGTACATTGCTAAAGATATGGTCCCCATATATACTGTGGAAATAAAGTTAAAAACTTGTTTTGAACAATTTCTATGCAATCTGCAGAATGATTTTTCAGTAGGGGGAAAAATCGATTTAAATCGTAAATCTGATTTTTTTTTTAAATCTGGGATTTTTTTTTTTGGCCCACATCGCCCAGCCCTACGTCTATGGAATGTCCCCACACAACATGGAAACCGTGTGTGTGTGTGTGTGTGTGTGTGTGTGTGTGTGTGTGTGTGTGTGTGTGTGTGTGTGTGTGTGTGTTCAGTACTCACAGGATGAGTTACATGCAGAGGTCAGATTTTGAGTATGGATTACATACAGTACATAGGCCGTCACATTTACTTTAAAATTGTATTACATTTAATATTGATGTTTAACAGACTTTTCACTTTTGGCTACTCAAATTTGATGAGATTTGTGTGTTTTTTACTCTTTTTTTTTTTTTCTTGGAGAGCTTCAGGTCTCTATGTATTTGTAGGTGTATGTGAATCAGATGATGATCAGGGCAGCTTGATCTCATGAGTTCGTTTGCTTCCCGGCATGAGCATCTGTTCAGACTTCAGGCTCTGTCACGACCCTTCAAATGCATCCATTCACCCCTACCATCGTCTGCTTTCTGCTCATTTTTACAGCTCTCTTCTCTACTGCTTAGGTCATTCTGCTTCAAATACTAAATAAATTGTATATATAATTCTTTACAAATCTTTACAAAAAAAATGTATGTTCTAAAAATATCATTTTTCCCTGAAGCGTCACAGTGAGATCGATACATTTCTGTTTTTGACATTTAGACTGCTTTATATACGGCTTTGATTTTCTTATGAGGACCAAATTGGAAGTAATGATCTGGCAGGTCTCCAGTGATTTTCAGGGTTTTCCTCTCTGATCATATTGATATGTTTAATACTGGACTCCACTGTGGCTTTAGACGGATCACCTTACAAGTCATTAGTGAGATCTATTTATAATGAGCCCTTTAAAACACATACTCTCACTTGCTCCTGGGGTTCTGTTACAGACTGCTTAAAATAATAAGATCATGTGATAAATGAGCTCACCTTTTACAGTCTTGTCGTTGTGAATTAAAGGCACTTTTAAAATGTAAGTACCAAGCAGTGATTATAGACGGTTTCCGCAGTAACAACATAAACAAATGGCTTTTCGTGTACAGAAAGATTACATTCTTTCTCTAAATATTTAGATTGATTCAAAATTATGGCTGCCAAAATGAACGTGTTAATAACACGTTAAAGCAAATACATTTTAACGCCACTTATTTTATTAACAATAGATTAACGCAATGCGCAATTTCTGTTTGACCCTTGGTCTAGCCAATAGTTGTATAAATTGAGACGCAGCCTTACACAGTAAATGTGACGCGTGCTGACGCTAAATGAGTTGAAGGTCTTTATAAAAATAAGTAAATTAAGCCCTCGTCCAATGCTGTAAATGTGCATTAAACAACTAAATTGATATTTACTTGTATGTTTTCTGAGAGGTGTACCATCCTAAATGCTTGACTAATAAACAAAGCATGGGTGTCCATCTACCTGCACGTCTGACATTTTGGTTTCGGTTTTAAACAGGGAGAAATTTGAAAATAGGGTGCAGGACTTGCTTGATGTTAAAAGAGTTAATTAATTCATTAATTAAGAGCAATAAGACTCAAAAATGATCTTCCTCACACTGATAGAAACATCTGAAGCCCGAGTGCCCCACCCCGATTTATATATATAAACACAGAATTACAGTTTAAAAAATATTCAATTCAATTTTATTTATATAGCGCTTTTCACAATTGTTTAATTGTTTCAAAGAAGCCTTACATTAAATAGCAGGAGAAAACACAGAAAAATAAAAAATACATATGAAGCAGCTACCGATACAATGCAATTCACCTTTACAATGCAGTGCGGTGCACTGTGCACTGACTATTTTAATTCATATGGGCATAAAATAAGAAAGAAATCAAGGTATTACCACCATCATCCTCGGACCTTAGTCCTATTTAAGAGCCTGTGGAGCATCATTATATGAAATATCTGTGAGGTGGGCAGCACTATAATTCCAGACATCAACTTAGTGATACAATACTAGCGTCTTCAAATAAAATAAAGACAAAATATATATATATACTTATAAGTTTAATGAATGGAAGAGTTAAAGTCATGTCAAAGATATGCTTACATATTATTATGTAACTTGTGTAATACATTATTTATTTTACATTGTGTTGTTTTGTTTTTTTTGGAAAAAAAATCTGTCCATGCAGCACATTTGACAGATATCTTTTTAATCCATTATATCATTATAAATGTGGTTAAAGTGCATTCTGCATAATAATAAGGAACAGTATGTTTTCAAAGTATTAAAGTATCTTTTAACATTTTAATTTAATTTAAATAGAAGTGTTGAGGGTAAAATAATTGGAAAAATAAACAAAAATTGTATGTGCAAAATAATTTCAAAACGCGGTATTATATGGTACACACAAGTGCTGTCACTAACGACTAATTTTCTAACAACTAATCTTTCGACTAATTTTTTGTTTAGTCGACTATTCTAAACGACTAATTAAAAAAAAAAAACTCAAGTTATTTCATTGTGTTCACTTATTTATTTTTATTTTATTCGGTGTCATAAACAATATAAATAACTTAAATGTTACCAAATAAAAAATTACAATGTAAACAATATAAATAATAATAAAAAATTTCCAGTGCAAAGTAGTTGATTAACAGAAATATGAAATGTTTCACTTCTACTCTTTGATCAATCACATTATATTGCATTTTAACACAACTGAATGCTATTTTTACATATTATCTGTTCTGTTGTCAGACATAAAACGAGTAGACTATAAAATAATGACTAAACACGACCCATTACATCTCGTGTTTAATCCAACTAGCTGTTCCTATAACGCGACATTGTCTGACAAAATCACCATACATTTACATTGAAGCTTTACTGCTGTTGCTCTTCTCATAATTGTTTTTGTGTTTTGAGCCATTTTTTGATTTTATATACGAGTGATATGGCGCAGACAATTTGGTGCAAATTCACAAATAAGAGAGAATACGCTGTTGTTGTTGTTACACAGACTACAGAACACGTGCACAGGCATACCGCATCATAGTGAGGGAGAAAGCTCACACACAGACTCACACTACTGCTAACCTTTCTTCAAGTCATGTTAACTTGATCAGTCATCTTTGTCAGTAACATCCGTGAATGATGACGTTTATGCAAAAAAGAAAGTTAATGGAGGAACGTACATTAAAAACACTGCCACCTTTTCACTGTCACGAGAGACAGAGAGGGGCGCGCTGTCGAGGTGCTGCACGCAATGAGTGAGAGAGAGAGAGAGAGAGAGAGAGAGAGAGACAGATGCTCTGAGCACTCGCAACAATAAATTGAGCCGTTTAAAATAATAAAATAAAAATGTAAATAGGAATCATGAAAAATCTATTCCTGACGGCCAGTGTTGATTCCGTGGCGGAATCACGAACAAATCAATGTATGGGAAACACTAATCGCCTTTAACATCCAAAGACAGAGTTATTGTACTTCTCAAAAAAAGTTAATAAACAGTACAGACTAGCTCGCTGTTTCATTCATAATCATATACTTGCGTTGTCTATTCTTCTCTGTGGGTGCATCATCCATAACTCCCAAGTGTTTTCGTTTGAGATGCTCATGCATTGTCGTTTTGCTCCCGTGATAAGCCAGCGATGTTTGGCACAGTGTACAGACCACTCTTTTATCACAACTTGGCTTAAAGGGGCCATGGCACAAGACTTTTTTAAGATGTCAAATAAATCTTTGGTGTCCCCAGAGCACATATGTGAAGTTTTAGCTCAAAATACCATATAAATAATTTATTATAGCACGTTAAACTTACCACTTTGTAGGCGTGTGCAAAAATGTGCAGTTTTGGGTTTGTCCTTTAAAATGCAAATGAGCTGATACAATTCAAACACTGATCACAATGATGGTGGATGTTGTTGCAATTAAAACTCAATTGTGCTTTTATCTGCACTAAATGGCAGTGCTGTGGTTGGATAGTGCAGATTATTATAATAAGAGCTCCTTATGACATCATAAGGAGAGCCAAATTTCAACTACCTATTTTTTCATGTGCTTCTAGAGAATGGTTTACCAAAACTAAGTTTCTGGATTGATCTTTTTCACATTGACTAGGTTGATAGAAGCACTGTGGACCCAATCATAGCACTTAAACATGGAAAAAGTCAAATTTTCATGCCATGGCCCCTTTCATACTTTGGAAGCTTTTGGTCCTGATTCCATACACTCACCTGCCACAGCCAATTTTTCAAAATCAAAGCAGTGAATACAGGGGGAGAGGGAAGAAAGATGATGGCATAGCAGATTAACCAACAGGGCGCGCACAGTGCACAGACTGGTGTGGAGGTGAATTACAGTGAGCTGTTTGAGACGGGAGAAAAAGAAGTATGCGACTCCTCAACTAAAAAAATTTTCATTGTCTATTACATTGACTATGTCGACTATTCGCGGCAGCACTAGTACACGCTTAAATGGGGGTTGCGTGATATTGAAAAACACTTTGGAACAGGGAGTCGGGCCGTGTACCAAAACACACATGTAGCCAGTCAGCAGTAAAGTCCAATTTATAGTCGTGCATAAGATTTTTCTACTCCTAGGAGGTTTTTCTCCTAGGGTTTTTTTTTCATCCCCTGGAGAGTCTGCCACCTTTGGCTCAACTTACTACTTTACTGTATACGTTACATTATTACTACGCTCGCTTTTCTATACTTTTCCTACATCTATGAATCTAAAGCTGCTTTGAAACAATTAACAATTGTGAAAAGCGCTATATAAATAAAATTGAATTGAATAAGGTCTACGCCGTAGGTTATCTGTAGCCTCTGCGTAGCCTGACATGCACCTTGCCAAATTTTTAACAGCGCATCAGTTCTAAGCGGACCACAGGTGCTGTGATTGGCCCATTAGAACCCCACTCGTCAGGTAAAAAAATTGCGTCATAGGTATGTCCATTTGTGACGATGTGAACAAAGATGGGCCAAGTTGAGGAGTGATTAAACTGAAACTGCAACAAAGTCACTGTTTATTTACTTCCATTACTGCTGGTCTTCTCAAAACATACACAACAAGTATACATAACAATGTATAGTGAGCCAGTGTCCTTACCAATGCCTGCGCGCCTGTAACCGACCTAGGGAGCTAGGGAACTGATTAAGAAACGGATAGATGAGCCATTCACACCCACTTTGCCACTTTATTAATACGTATGCTTTTCTTCTCTTGGTCCCCTTGGTTTTTGGGGCGACTTTTCTTTTTACACTAGAGTTAGTAACCCCATCTCCACGTTATTATGTTGAGCCATGAGTCTAGTGTGCCTTTTAGGTTGCGAAATGACAGGTGTGTTAAAGTAAAGCCAGAGATAGACAGATGCTGCACAATAATGGTGTATTTAGTTTACCATGATGACTATTTGAGTATTTGCACTAAATCTGTGTGGATTTGGCTTATCATTGAACATAATTTATAAAAAGTAACCCTATGGTTATCTTGTCTCTTTCCAAGAATGTTCATCAATATTGGTGCATTTGGCAGTCCTGGCCAGTGAAAGCTGTATGAATACGGGTATAAAAACAATATGGCTACATCCCAGCCTGTATAAAATATTATCTGGAATGCTTGATTCTGATTGGCCACTGGCAACATTCCAGAGGTTTGTTGTTCACAGATCAGGGAAGCACTGATACCACTTTTTCCATAACCAAAACAATTTCAATACCAGAATTCATGGTATCAGCTGATACGATAATAATCTGAAAATGTCAAATGTGTTGAGCTCTTACTGCTACATCTAATATCATTTTAAATTAAAATAAAAAACGGAGCCTTCCTGAGAGGTCACATCAGTAATATCGCTAACAATAGTATGATTCAGATTAGTACAGGGACCGACACTGTGTTCCTGTCACCGTGTCACAGTCTGTCTAGTGTTTCTGAACTCGACAGCAGTGTTTTCTTTAAAGGGTGCTGGGCATTACTGGCTGTACCAGGATCAGCAGAGTCACTTAGGACCGCTGGTGTACACCTTCTTACATGCATTGATAACATCAGCACCATCAGAAGAGCCAGATGGAGGAATTGCTGAACTGTATTGGTTGTGTTACCTCTGTGTTGTGCAAGATTCACCTGCCTGTTTAATTTGACAATGCTTTCCACAAACTAAACATAATGGGTCAGTTTCCCGGACAGGGTTTAACTTAATCCAGGACCAGGCCTTAATTATTTTAGGACATTTAAGTAGTTTTTACAAACAAACCTTACAAAAAATACATGTGTGCATATTGAGACAAAACAATGGCACTAATATATGTTAAGATATGTGAGTGTAAGACAATTTTAAATAAAAGCAGCTCAAACATGCATTTTTAGTCTGGGACTAGGATAAGCCCTGTCTGGAAAACCACTCCCTAATATGTTAATGTGTCAGAGGAGAAGTGATCCTCACGCTTGAGTTTGGTTTCTCGCAAGGTTTTGTTCTCCACTCTTAGTATTTTTTTTCACAGGTGGACTGCTGACATCAGGTTTAGGTTGGGTTTTATACTTACCGTTTTTCAGTCTGACTGAAATCTTTTAGATTGATGTTTTTATCTTAGTCAAATGACTAAATGTCTCAAGGTATATGCTTTTTATAGGCTTGATACATCCTGACCAGGTTGTGTATATTAACTTTTTTGCTCACCAGCCAAAGTGGCTAGTTGTTTTCCAAAGTTACTACGATTAAACGTGACTTTGGCATCCAAAATTACTTTAATTTGAGTTATTAAGTTATAAGGTTATTAATTGTCAGTTCAGAATGAATCGGTATACTTTTGCTGAGGTTAAGGCTAACTCCCACTGCGAACGTATCTTTATCAAAATAAGTACTCTTCAAAATACTTTTCATAACTTTAGTAGTTTTATTTCTAACTTTTTTATGACTTTTATAAAACTAGACAATTTTATCAGATGCACGTGCTTTGCCGCATTTCTGTGTCTGGACCTGACTTTACTTAGATTTAATAACAACAGAGTTCCTCTAGAGTAGACTATTTTTAATAACAAGCAAAATAAATAACCAGTAAATGACCTTAGTTCAAATCATAGCTAAAGCGTATCAACACTTACACTGAGCTAACATTACTGTGTAAAATGAATGTATACAATGTGAACTAAAAGGAGCTTGAATTCTTGCCTGGCTGCCAAATCCTCACAGTGATGATCCGTGCTCGCCGTCTCACCTCATCTTTTTGAAACCAAAATATAAAATTTTCCAGAAGGTATTTATTTGTTCCAGAGGTCAGTTTAGTCACTAGCCCGACCAGAAGTTAACTTCAGTCCCGACACGCAAGTGCGACAACACATGTGCATCCGATGAAACTGTCTATAGTTTTATAAAAGTCATAATAAAGTAAGTTTTAGTCAGTTTTTGCTTTAAATCAAAACCCTCGTGTGGCCCAAAAGACCAAGCAAATCTTTTTTGAGCAGTCGTGTTAATGTGTTTTCACATGAAACAGATCTTGTCTGTTCGCTTTATTGTCTTGTCAAAGTACATCATACTGCGTAGTGTACATGTTAAAGTAGCAAAACATTCTTACTGGGAGGAAAGCCCCCCAGAAGCACGTCACCTTTTTCACCTCTTGTGAGTTTGCAGGCATGTTTAATGCTGTTGTTATTTTCTGGCTTACATTCAGGAAATGAAGTTTACCGTCTACTGTTCCCAACATGATTATTGCAATAAGAGCTAAACAGATGATCATTTTTGGAACATTTAATTTGTAACGGTTTTGTGTTTGTGTTGTATTGTGGGAATAGTCTATTTGGAGATGTTTTAAAGGGGGAGGTAAACCTCTGAGGAGTTACATAAACAGAATTGCCACCCTCGCATCACAGCGACAATAACAGCGTCCCAGAGGAGGATCTGTGTGTGCGTCTGCCCAGTGTTTGCCCACTCCTGCCGCGTCATACTCCAATGTGTGTGTGTGTGTGTAAATATCTGCTTTAGCTCACTGTGCCCTCTTTCTAGTGTTCTTAGACAGTACAAAGTAACAGCCATTAATCCAAGCACTGAATAAATACAATAGTTCATAGTGACCATCAGAACCAAAGTACCAAAAACACCCTGCAGTATAATCCTGTCATACACTACCATAGCATTGTCTCATGAAATGACTGAACCTTTGCTCCTAAATCTCACTCTTTGTTTTGATAATCCTCATGCCTTTTTTATCTGAATTAAGATCTGAGCTAATGTGTATCTACAGATGTTGATTATATGACATGAATATATTATTTTGGGTTGGTGCTCACTGTATTTTTAGGGTCTCTCACAAGTGTTGCTGTCCTGCCAGGCTGTACAATATATATTCCCAGTGAGATCTGTTGGCAAACTAAAAGGCCAACACGATCTCATGGCAATTCGTATGGATTTTACCATGTGGTTAATTCGTAATAATTGTTACAACCACATTTGAACATTTTTGCTATCATCCTTGTGACGTGTGGGTTAGAAGTGGTGTAATTCATACGACCAAGTAAAAATGTCATTTACAGTCGACGTAAATATACTAAAAAAGAAAACTGTAAAAACTCAGAACAGATCTCTGAACGTCACATTTTAATGGCTATCAGTCCTGCTGCAGTTTGTGTTGCTTTTTCGGCTATATAAATAAAGTTGAATTGAATACATCTAGTGGATAATAGCAGAATTACAAAGTACTGTAATACTCATCAGGAAAGGAAATGTTTTCCCTTAATTGATGAGATAACTGGTCAATGGCGGGGAATGAGTTAATACACATGTATTTTATTTCTAAACTGCTTATATTTATTTAATTTATTAAAGACTGTGTACTACTATAATCACGGCATTTTGAGATATTTTTGTGTTAAAATGTCCACTCAAGTGCAAGAAAACAAACTCAGTTGGCATCTGCGCGCTGTCTTTACTACAGTATTTGCTTGTATTTGCGTGCTGTCTAAGGCCCAATCCCATTTCTCTGTCTTACCCCTTCCCCCTACCCCTTAGTTTTGCACGTTCACGTGAGGGTAAGGGCCAATTGGGATAGCCCTTACTCTCACGTGAACGTGCAAAACTAAAGGGAAGGGGTAAGGGGTAAGACAGAGAAATGGGATTGGGCCTAAACCCTTGAGATGGGGATCAGGCTTGCACTTTAAAAGTGCGCGCAAACAAAGCTTATAAAAACAACACATGAGTAAAGTACTAAGATCTGTGTCACATCTTTTTGTGCTTGACTATTTAAATTTTAATTTGAATTGCGCATGGACACCTGCGCACCAGTTAAGTGCATCCGATTTATTTAGCCATATCTGTTGTGAATGTGATTCTGTGTGCGTGCACCAGAGGAGTTATGAGCTCAGAAACAGCATTCGTCTTTACTTAGACTTCAAGAGATTTGAGTTGTCCCGAGATGTAGGCACTCACTTGCAGAATGTTTCATCCTGTTATCACATTTCTGTTAAGTTCAAGAGAATAGACGTGTTTCCTTAGGGTCACTAGAAAATATTCATCTTCACTACATCTTCACTAAAAGCATCTGGACACTTTAGCATAGTTTCCTTGGAATAACATGTTAATACCAAACTACTTGCCAAACTTCTCCAGATCTTTTGCTGTAAGTCTTGATATCCTAAATACATGTAAGTCTTATAGCTTAAAGCAGCCTCCTCATCTACTGCTCCGTTGATATTGACTCAGCAAAGTCTGCTAAATTTGCTTTCGTGGCATGTGATATTTACTTGATTTATTTATTTGAGGCTAAAATACTAGCCGATAGACTAAAGATTTCACGGATGAAATGCACATACACGAAATAGTGAGACTATTCGATGTATAGCTGCCATAATTTCACCAATTTCTCCACCCAGAATTCTCTTTAAATAGTCTCTAGCATCTAATAGTTCCTACAGCTGATGTACTTTTGGAAAATATAATTAAAAAGCTAACAACCATCAGTGCAATGATGTCTAATTATGTGAATGTTTATTCTTTAAATAAAAAAAAATTACATAATTGAATACGGAGTGTATTGCAATTTTTTTTTACAGATATGTAGTTCTATAGATTGCTATGTACACAAGCTTTTGTCACAGTGGTGGCCCCTATCGGAGTCAAGAGGGATAAAGTAAAGCCAAGAGTGCTCCAGACCAACCTTCCGAATGAATGACTTAACTAAGAATGTTTCGGGAAACACGTATTAACGATAAGGTACAGCTTAAGGTACAACTTTAGAACGACGTATAGAGCTATGAAGGTTTCGGGTAATTGACCTATACTAACATTTTCTTTATAAATATAAGGTTGTAGTTGTTGAGCATATGTTGATCTCATTAGTGAAGTTGAAAGCAATGTTGAGGAAACAGACGGCGGCCACCCATGGGGCATGTTAAGAACAACCTGCTTGTTCAGTGCCGGGGTGGAGCCTGAACCCCGGGCATCATGGGTGGAGGAGAGCTAAATAAAACAGTGCTAGCGTCATCAGTGTGTTTAATATGTCAGTGATTTTCACTCATTACCCTTCAGCTGTCACAGCAGGCTCATTCTCCTGCATATTCATATGTGATAACAGTCAGTCTACACAAATCCTGTATGTACATTCCCTCTGAATGCTTGTTTGTTTGTCTATATGTATTAATGCAATTATTATCAGACTTTGATTTGTCAGTTAATTACGGCACCTGAAAAGAGATGTAAAGCGCCACCTTAATGTTTAGTCAGGCTTTGATTCTTTCTTTCTGATTGCTTGTTTCATTTATTTGTCATGTCAATGACATGAACCCCTCTATCATCATGAAACAAAGCTGTTTTCCTTCCATATAGTCTAAAGTAGTTTGAAAGTCTTTATAGAGTGCCGCAGGGATGATGTATTTTTGTAGGCCAACCCTGGAAATTTAGCGGGACACTGGTTCCCTCGCTAAAAAACATACATTTTTCCCATAAACTTTTGGATTATCGCAAAAAAAATAAGCTCTGTGTTTAACAAAAGTTTATAACACTTGCACGTTTTGTCGTGTGAATAAAGTTGTGTTAAACATAGAGCTTTATTATTGGCTTTAAAATGATTGGGCTTTTTTGCAAGATCAGCACTTCTAAAAAATATCCACATAATCCTCACCATAAAATAAATGTGCATTGCAGAAGTACATTTTATGTGTAGGAATTTCCTTTGGTTTTTATAAGCAAAGAAATACAAACACAAAGAAAGTGAAGCATTATTATTTACACCTATTTTATCATTTAAAGCAGCAGATTCATTCAGTAACAAACACCGCTGCGTGTTGATCTGAAATACACAAGACTTCTGATTTGTTTGAAACTAATTTCATAACCAAAACACAAATTGTACGTCACTTAATAATATCTTCTGGTTTATTGAATGTTTGTATGAATCACTTTGCAATCATAATTAATGTTCTCTTGATCTTGTGAAATTGATTTGTTATACCAATAATAATATTTTAAAACAAGATCTCTTTCTTGAATTTGGTGGACATTTGTATACATTTTCAGGTGACCCGATAAATGACTCCCAGGCAGATTATGACTCCCCTAATATAAAAAAATAAACTACATGGATTGGGCAATAATGTTGCAAATACTAATAATATTAGTAAATAGCATTGCGATATACAGTACAGTAGTGTCTGTAACTGATCGCAATGAGTTCACCCTGAGCTTTTGTCACAGATTTATGGCCGTTTCAAAACCTGATTCAAAGGCTTCTGTCTTGTAAAATGTTTTCCAAAATGTAGAAAACTTTTTAAGGGCTCAGCGAGTCTTAATTGCACAATTCCTTCGATCCAAGATTACACTGTGATGACTTCAGGTAAAAGATAAGATAGTGCTTATAAATGTGTTCAGAATTTATCCACCCATATTGTGATATTTCTGTCTTGATTATTTTTAGTTGCTCATCGTAAAATGTGTGCCTAATTGAAACAAGTGTCTTAGAGAGTTTTTATTACTGTATTTTAAAGTTTAGCAGATGCTTTAGTCATGAAACTGGTGCAGTATACGTTTAGTAATTCAGAGTAGCATTTAACTGACCTTTAAATGCCACCATCAGCATCTACAGTACCTGTGTCCCGTTTTAAAACCCTGCAGTATGTAGGTTTAAATGTGTTTTTTAACATAAGTTTACTGTATTGATGAATGAATGAGAAAGCATAGTATGTATCATTTTTCCAGCGCTGTTGTAGTGTTATGCAATATCATATTGTTTGCATGTTGGTTCATTGTCAGATAATTGAGAGACTCATCAGCCACCCGCAGCATAAGAGTCAAGCTCTGTGGGATCATTCATCATCCAGTATAAGAGGATTTCAGTAACTGATATTGTATACATTCAGTGCTCTGTGATCCGAGTGTGACTGATGCATTCATTATACTGTGTAGATGATCTTTATTCTGTCATTGTTTTATTGCTCTATGGCTGATTAGTCGTGCTGTTTAGGATAATGTGATCTTCATAGGGGTGCATGACAAGTGACTTTATATATAGTAGATCAACACAACAGATTAGGGATACAGAGGAAAGATAAATCTTATTCAGTTTCTTCATAGAGAAATAGATTCTTAGTGAAAATTGAAGAGTAAAAATAGTTTATTGTCCAATCTAGACTGACCACAATCCTGACTACTTCAAAACATCCACTTCTATAAAAATGTCTTATCAGTTTTTGCAAAATATACTCAATTATAGGGTAATGGAAACGCAGCAACTGAATAGAATTGAAGTACACAGTTTGTCCAGATTTTAGATGTTAGATTTACTTACAGCTTGTGTCAGCGCAAACACCTCTTCTCCTTTAAAAAAACACTTTAGTCAGGTTTTACTGAAGACACACAGTGAAAAATGAGCGCTGAAAAGGCGTGGACACAATTGTTTTTGCGACTGAACTTCTTGCATATGCATTTCTTGGAGTTTCCCTTTCAGATGAAAAAAATGTATGTGAGGAGAGTGTTTAAATGAATCACGCGGTTTACACGGTTTGCGCTCGTCAGTTTACTGGTATTTGTGCCATCATTAAAAAGGGACAGTAAGTAGGATTTTAAGTGTTTTATTAATCAAAATCAATGTCTTTATTCATAAATATGTCCACGTTGGTGTCAAATGACCTCTGCCAGTGATCTGACTTTTCTTTGTAAGCTTAGAATTTCTTCTCTTTACTTACATTGAACGGGTAAGTCCAAGGAGGCTTCCATGTCGTTCTGCCGTATTGATAAACTATAATAGCAGAGAGGGACAAAAAGCACTAGCCTACCAACGTGTTTCCACAACGCGTTTTCATTTAAAACACGTGAACCAGCTGCAACGGACAAGGAGATCAGTGATTACATAACAGCTATCATGGTTGCAACACGCATTTGGAAAAACGAGGTGCTAGAGAGCACTATTGGTTAGAATGCAAAATACTATTTCACCACTAGATGGGGTAAATCCTGCTTATTGTCCCTTTAACGCCTAAAACCAAAAGTCTTATACCCTATATGCTCATTTGCGCTTGGTAGATTGGTCTTGGTCATTATGGACATTTTTTGCTTTAACGTGTACCTGGTCAGTAAATCATCTGTAGAGATGTTCACTCCCAACGGCACTTTAAAGTTAGAAAATTTGAAATTGCTAATGCTAAGCTTCTCTGTTTAGTAAATCTGGTCCTAAGTCTGTGTTGTTATTAACCTCCGAGAAAGTGATGGTGGGTTCGAATCCTATAGGGAACACAGAGACCAATACAATGTGTAGCTTGAATGCATTACTGTTTAAAAACCTCTGCCAAATGCCTAAATGTAAATTGTTTGTTTTTATTCAAAGCCTACCACTTCTAAGAAAAAAGCTAAAAACCCTTAAGTCCCTATGGAAAAATAGTAATGGGAAAAGTGCTTTCAGAACCAGGACCTCTGGGAAAAGTGGCTGGTCCCTCCATAACATACAGCCACATGGAAATTCTTTCCCTACTCCTAAATTCTTGCCTAATTCAGACTGAAATGGACTGTAGCGTGCATGACATACAGAGTCAATCTATTCAAGCTGTACTCGTGTGAACTTGACGGAAAAGAGAACGATAAAATATTCAGACATTAAAGAAAGTTTAATGTCACAAAATGGAGCGTTACTACACTATGTGAGGTTTATTTAGCTGTTGTATATGTGATTGTAAACTGTGTTTGTGTGTCATCTGTTGCTGTTTGTCTTTGACCCTCCATATACTGTATATTCAAAAGTAGACTAGTTTACTAGAAGAGGATTCACAACATTATCATTATTATCAAAGGAAACGTCTCGGTTACGGATGTAACCCTCGTTCCCTGAAGGAGGGAACGGAGACGTCACGTCGTGACCGACGAATTGGGAGCTCGCTTAGAGAGACCAATCTTCTTCGAATATTACTAAAACGCCAATGAACTTGGCATTGAGATATTTGCATAATGCTGGCGCCGCCCCGCCAGGTGCGTATATAAGGCGCACGTGCAAATAGGGAAATCAGCTTCTGTTCGCTGAGAAAGCCGGAAGGTGACCGGCCTAAACAGCAGGTGGCAGCACCTGTGGCGACGGGACGTGACGTCTCCGTTCCCTCCTTCAGGGAACGAGGGTTACATCCGTAACCGAGACGTTCCCTTTCAGTCGGTCACTACGACGTCACGTCGTGACCGACGAATTGGGAATCCCTACCAAAACGCCACTAGGGGCTGACCTCTTCCAGTGTCTGCGTAAAGCCCTCCGGTTCCACTTAAGGATAAGGAGAATTAGGTTTTAAGGCAGAAGGCCGGGCACTAGATGTTCCTTTAACCCACAGTAGTGCCAGCGACTGGGAAGCGCCCTATCTGAGCGGTATAGGGACGCTGCGGAAGCCACCGCCCCGTTAAGGGCTATTGGTGGGCGAAAGTCAACCGTAGTTGAGGTAAAAATGACAGCCGTGGCTGTGTAAGCAAAGCAGTGCTCTGCTAAGGGAAACGTGGGCTGGTAGGATTAACCCCACGGAATAATACTCACAAAGGAACCCGTTGGGACACAATGTGGGGCCCTGGCCAAACACATAGGTTCGTAAGAATACAACTAGTGAAAGGCTGACAGCCAATGCTCCGCAACAAAGGCTGTCAAGGCAGTGGAGAGAGCAAATCAAACCATCACGCATTTTTCCTCTGTTAGCCTTCCATACTGAAACTCAATTTGGAGCCTCAGTCGGAGGCTGCAAGCCGACTTGCGAGTCTGCTCTCCGTGTCCTCCCTGGTGAGGACAGAACACGAGAGGATACAGGCTCGATACGAACATTGTAGAATCTAATGAACGTATTAGGTGTCCCCCAACCAGCAGCTCTACAGATGTCTGTTAGCGAGGAACCACGAGCTAATGCCCAAGATGAGGCAACACTCCGAGTGGAGTGCGCTCTCAAATTAAAGGGGCAAGGAATGCCCTGCAAATTGTAAGCAAGGGCGATAGTATCAACTATCCAATGAGACATCCTCTGCTTAGTGACAGCTTTCCCTTTCTGCTGGCCACCATAACAAACAAAGAGCTGGTCTGAGGTCCTGAAGCTTTGCGTGCGGTCCACGTAGAATCGCAGTGCGCGTACGGGGCACAACAAAGCCTCGGTTGGGTTTGCCTGCTCCAAAGGCAATGCTTGCAAGCTCACCACTTGATCTCTAAAGGGAGTAGTGGGAACTTTGGGCACGTAGCCTGGTCTGGGTCTCAAGGTCACGCTCGAGACAGAAGGACCAAACTGAAGGCACGAATCGTCAACAGAGAATGCATGTAAATCCCCTATTCTCTTCACCGAGGCCAATGCTAGTAGGGTCAGAGCCTTCATGGATAGAAGCTTCAGACTCGCAGACTGCAAAGGCTCGAACGGAGGACTCTGTAGCGCTTTCAGCACCATGGACAGGTCCCAGGGAGGAATAGAAGGAGGGCGCGAGTCAGGCAGGACGAGGAGAGCCTTTTAATGATCGCCCCATATTGGACGACCAGGAATTGGTTTCCGGAATTAACCGAGGCAAGTCAGAATTGATTGGACGCGCTCTTCTGTTAAACGCGCCGATAAATCGATCGAGTCCAGTTCCATACCGAGAAAGAGATCCTCTGCGTGGGGCAGAGTTTGCTCTTTTCCCAGTTGACCCGAAGACCCAAACGGGCGAGATGTTGAAGTGTTAGATCTCTGTGTTCGCACAGCATCCGCCGAGAATGTGCTATTATAAGCCAATCGTCGAGGTAAGCCAGAATGCGAACACCGCTCTCTCTGAGGGGCTTTAACGCCGCCTCTACTACTTTCGTGAACACACGGGGAGAGAGAGACAGCCCGAACGGTAGTACTTTGTATTGGTATGCCCGCCCCTCGAACGCAAACCGGAGAAACGGTCGGTGACGAGGGAGAATGGACACATGAAAGTACGCGTCTTTCAGGTCTATCGCTGCAAACCAATCTTGGGGGCGTATTGCACTGAAAATTTGTTTCGGTGTAATCATCCTGAAAGACCTCTTCTGAAGAGATTTGTTCAGGACACGCAAATCCAAAATCGGTCGTAATCCGCCGCCTTTCTTGGGTGCTATGAAATACGGGCTGTAAAAACCCGATCTCATCTCGGTAAGAGGGATCGGCTCGATCGCGTCCTTCGCCAGCAGGACTTCGACCTCTGCACGCAGTACATGTGCAACGGACGCTTTCACCGTGGTGAAACGTATGCCCGCAAATTTGGGAGTGTGCCGATTGAATTGAATTTCGTAACCGAGGCGGATCGTGCGTAAAACCCAACGAGACGGACTGGGAAGCTGAAGCCAAGCCCCCAGGGACCGTACGAGAGGAATTAACGGCACTACCGGTGTACCCGCGGCGGGGCAGCGAGGCGGGACAGGCGGGACTGCCGGTGCGTCTGCCGTGACAGCATAAGCATCTACAGTATGTGTGTGTGTGACACTGACCTGAGCCCGCTGAGGGAAACGGTCGTCCGGTCTCCTCAGCTGAGGACGCAGACTCCGCAGGGGTTGCTGGTGGTCCGGTCTCCGAAGGGGAGAGCTCGAACTCCTCAGAACACCCACTGGCGACAGAGGAGAGGGAGGAAGAGCATCTGACTGCCCGCTCACATCTCTCTCGATCCTCTGGAGACCTGGAGAAGGAATAGGAATGCACTCTTTTTGTGGTTTTGTGGGTGCCGGCTGAGAAGCCGGCGGAACAGAAACAAAACGAAACAAAAGATTTTCCACCCGGCCCTCTACCGGTGGAAGGAGCGGTGCCATCACCGTCTCCCGTAGAGTGATCCCATCCAACTCCAGGTCGCCCGTCTCAGGGCCGCTTCGATTTCCGTTTGCCACGGGAAGCGGGTGGTGCGGGCGGGGCGGGCTGCCGACGGCTGTTCCCTCTCCGTGGTCTAGAAGACGTTCTAGCGGGGGGGGCGGAGGCAGCCGCCGGAGGGCGCCCTCGGCGAGGAGCAGACGGGGCCGCCGGCGCTGGGGGGCGAGATGCAGGTCGCTTGCGCCGGGGCATGATCTGAGCGATCGCTTCCGTCTGCTTCTGGGCGGCGGAGAACTGCTGGGCAAACGACTCCACCGACTCGCCGAACAGGCCTGCCTGGGATACGGGCGCATCCAAGAACTTGTTCTTTTCAGCATCCGACATGTCGGCCAGACAGAGCCACAGATGGCGTTCCTGGACCACCATCGTGGACATCGCACGACCAATCGCCTGTGCCGTGACCTTCGTAGCACGGAGGGCCAGATCCGTAGCGGCCCGGAGCTCCGAAAGCACAGGCGAGTCGTGTCCTCCCTCGTGCAGATCTCTCAAAGCCTTGGCCTGGTGAACCTGCAGCAACGCCATAGCGTGCAGGGCTGAAGCCGCCTCTCCACATGCATGATAGGCAGCCCCCGTTAAACCGGAAGACTGTCTGCAAGCACGGGAGGGGAGGGTTGGACGATCCTTCCAAGTGGAAGCGGTGGCCGGACACAGTTGCATCACAACCGCACGCTCCACGGGGGGGATGCCCGTATAACCCTTAGCGGCTCCATCGGTGAGGGAGGTGAGGGGGGGAGGGCTGAAACGGCCGTAAACGGGTAGAATACGGCGACCTCCAGGTCCTGGTCAGCTCCTCGTGCACCTCGGGGAAGAAAGGTACCGGCGGAGAGGGTTGTGAAACCCGGGCAGCTCCAAAGAACCAATCATCCAGGCGGGACGGTTCGGGCTGTGGGGGGTGAACCCACTCCAACCCGATGGTCTCCGCCGCTCGAGAGAGCACGGCCACCATCTCTGGATCGAAATCCGGCGTCACGACCCGTCCGGAAGGGGGGAGGACATCCAGATCCTCAGAGGTAGAGGGCCCACCCTCGGATGCTGCGGTCTCCGTGGACCCGGAGGGAGGCACGACAGATCCAACAGACATCGTAGAACACGACTCTGAAGTTTCCATCGGCGCATCAACCGGCTGTGGATGAGGAGGCTGAGAGGCGGAGGACGAATCCCCCGCCCGGTTCAGCACAGTGATGCGGAGATCATCCTTCGAGAGCTTCACAGCCGCACCGTGGCGGCGATCAGAGCTCATCGGACGTGGGTTGCGTTTTTCCCGGAGGAAAGACAACCGTCTCCGCAAATCCACAAGGGACATGTTCTCGCAGTGAGAACACTTACCCCCAGCGAACGCTGCCTCAGCGTGCTCGATGCCCAAGCAGGAGAGACAACGCTCGTGACCGTCCTTCGGACCCATATACTTCCCGCATCCAAGATCGCACGGACGAAAAGCCATCCTGAAAAGGACGCTAATCTCCGGATATACGAGAGAGTGGCTGCCTTTAACAAGGCACAAAGCTCTCTCGTATCACTCTTTTAGGGAAATTCACTCAGATGCTCAGTTGATGATGCGCACAGGGAAAGGCAACGCACACACTAAACTCAAAACAAAAAGATGCAGAGCCTGTGGAATACTGCGAAGCGTCCGCTGTGGTACTGCCAGTCCAACCAACTTCCGCAATCGATCCCAACAGAGTAAAGTAGCTCCTCAGTAGCAGATACTGCCGGCTTTCGAAGCGATAAAAAGCTGATTTCCCTATTTGCACGTGCGCCTTATATACGCACCTGGCGGGGCGGCGCCAGCATTATGCAAATATCTCAATGCCAAGTTCATTGGCGTTTTAGTAGTATTCGAAGCAGATTGGTCTCTCTAAGCGAGCTCCCAATTCGTCGGTCACGACGTGACGTCGTAGTGACCGACTGAAAGGGAACTGTACTATTAGACAGTGTGTGCCATCTCTCAAGGTAAAAGAGTGGTGCATTAATCCCATCTATTTATTATCTTTTCATCACATCTATTTCTGTTCATTACTGATCTAACCTACTGATCTCGATGACATTTGACTTAGATGGAAAAGTAACTACATCTCTCTTCTAGCACTTGGGCTCTGTTCCAAACCCCAGTGAGCAGTGGCGGCTGGTCAATAGTTAAACTTAAAGTTGGCCAGAGAGGAAAGCTACTTTACCATGTTACCAAAAAGTTAAATATATAGTGCAAATTAATACAAAATAAAATCATTTAGTGATACTATTTCACTGTTAGTCATGTTATCATTTATAAAAAGAATCAAAAAAGTTTATTGTGTGTGTGTGTGTGTCATGTGTGTGTCTGGGGCGCCACACAACCAGTGTGTATGTAGGTCAGTAAATTTGTTAAAAGCATGTGACTTGAGGCTGAGCTTTAATTGGCTTGTTTCAGATCCGCCTTGGGGCGCAGCAAAACCCAAACCCTCCCACTTTTATTGTTAGCAAATCAATATAGTTTTTTATGCTTTTGACATAATGTGATTGGATCTAATCCCATGGGTTCTTGAAATCCTTCAAAGTTTGTGAATCTGGGGGGGAAAATTCAAGGCCCTGGGAAGTTTTTGAAAATATACATACATAGATACAGGTCATTGAAAGTGCTTGAATCTATTTTATGCAACAACAAAAAAAATCCATAGTATTCCCTGTAGGATAATATCATAAAAATTCTAGACTTTTTAAGCACACGTGCTAAACTGTTCACTTTAAATGTTTATATCTTCTGTATGCGAATGTTGATTCATACCAAAATGCTTTTTTGGATAGTTGTGTTTGACACATGAAAACGTCTCGGTTACGTATGTAACTGTTGTTCCCTGAGCAGGGAACGAGACGCTGCGTCTTCCTTGCCATACTTCCTGCGTCCCTGTAACGCCATCTTTGGCAATATTTCAGATAGCGATATACTTCCTGGCTCCTGCATCACGCTGTCTTTGTCGTTAAGCCTCACCATTGGTTGAATTTGATATACACATTTAGATGCACTTACCCCTGGAAGAGTCCCCAAAGTGTCACCGCAGTGACGCAGCACGAGTTCCCTCGAAAGGGAACTGTAACAATGTATCTAAAAACGTAAAACAATGTAACCTTTCTCTCACTTGAAATGTGTCCCCACATTTAGTCCTTGAATTTGAGGGTATTGGACCTGGAAAGTCCTTAAAAGGTGCTTAAATTTGAAATTAACTAAAGTGTGGGAACGTTGATAATAGTCGAATTGCAGATTGTCATGATTGTCAGAGCCTCAAAGACCTCATAGGGTTAAAAGTCTTCTGATGTGTAGTGATGCGGTTTGTAAGGTCAGCCCTCTGCCTGATCCCAACTTATATGGTTTGAAATATACCTTTCAAAACCTTTATTATTAAGAGTGTATCAATTTGTTATGTGTCATAAGAACAGCTGGATATGTTATGAACGCACACAGTAAATATCACCACAGTTTTATTCTCATGTCAGCACTTCTTCTCGCCATCTTGCACGGACGCCTGCAGTGTTGTGGGTGTTTGTTTTTTTATGAGCTGGTTTTCTTTGCTTCTTTTGCTGTTTTTCCTCTTGAGAAAGTGTTAATGGAAATCAAACCACAGATGTTCAGAGCTCTATTGCTATACAGAGAAAAGCACAAGAGACACCAGTGTTGTGTAACCACACATCCCAGTAACAGGATATGAGATGTTAATATGTTTAGCTCGGGGACGCCCCTCCGCTCACATTGCATAGAGTTTTTTTCTGCTGTGTGTGTGAGTAAGTGTATGTGCTGGAGTCTGTGTAAAGTTAATCATATTAAACGTGGAGTCGTTTCTGCTGGGAGCTCAGAGAACGGAAAGGTTTTGGTCCATCTGTGATTCAGTCAGAAGTGGGAGTTTAAGAGACGTCTCTCTTTGCTCTGGGTTATTAAACTGTCACGGATAGCGGCAAACAATAACGTCATTGTTAGTCATTGTTTTATCTGCTGCTGTTCAGGCAGGCATAATATATTTGAAAAGCTTTGCATCTATTATTTTAAAAACAAATGATTTACTTCATTACAGAATATCATATTTTAATTCCTTAAGCATTAATATGTAATCACTCAATTGCTCTTTCCAGTAGTAGGGATCAACCGTTGTCCTTTTTTTAATCAATAAAGGCACAAATGTTCATTGGAGAGAACTATTACAGGAACCGTAGATCAACTTTAATCTAATTTGGTAGATATTGTTATTAAATGTAAGTGTTTCGTATTTTCTGTTCAATTGCACAGCAACTGCTCAGCGGTGCTGTCAGCCATGCGTGCAGGCAGGCAAGTATTTGCTGAGAGAGAGCAAGCTGTGCACACCACCTAACAAGACGACAATTAAGAGCTTCCCAAAGACATCCAGAGGAGCGTTTGCTGACTGTTATAAATAACTCCATCAGTCTGTTAAATATGGAGCCCCATTAAGTTTGCGATTTCTTCTGACATGCATAACTTGGAGCAGGACTCTGTCACACTTGTCGTAGTTAGTACTTGGAAGATAGGGTTAAAATTGTCTGGCAAGGAATGCTTGAGATGTGCTGAAAAGGGAACACGTAAACGTTTGCCAAGTATTATCGGCATACTGTAGCTGCACACTTAAAGGAACATGCCCAGATTTTGGGAATTTAGCTTATTCACCGTATCCCCCAGAGTTAGATAAGTCCATACATACCTTTCTCATCTCCGTGCGTGCTGTAACTCTGTCTGACGCAGCCCCCGCTAGCTTAGCTTAGCACAAAGACTGGAAGTGAATGGCTCCAGCCAGCAAACCTCCATTCCCCATAAGTGACAAAATAACACGAACATTTTCCTATTTATGTGTTGTGATTTGTATAGTCACACCGTGTACAAATAACAAGGTCATATAAGACACAGCTATCTTTTAACAGGGAACTATATTCTCAGAAGACGAAGCACTGCTACATGGGTGGAGTGATTTGCACAACTCTGACCGAACTCTCTGCTCCTCACCAGGGGGCTTCTCGGGTGCTGTGAGCAAATCACTCCGCAGCGCTTCGCCTTCTGAGGATATAGTTCCCAGTATGTATACTGTTAAAAGATCGCTGTGTCTCATATCACCTTGTTATTTGTATACGGTATCACTATACAAATCACAACACATAAATAGGAAAATGTTCGCGTTATTTTGTCACTTATTGGGAGCAGTTTGCTGGCTGGAGCCGTTCACTTCCGGACTTTGTGCTAAGCTAAGCTAGCGGGGGCTGCGTCATAGTTGTTAATTGGCGCTGTAAAGGTGTGGTCTACTTATTGTTGCATATGCATTTCCAGCCTGATCTCACGAATTTCCGTGGGAAAGTCACAGATTTTTTGCGCATTTTTCCGTGGCATTCTCACGGATCTCCGAATTTTTCCGTGGCCCTGCTACGGACTGTCTTTTTCTGAGGCATTCTTACGGATTGGTTGCTCAACTGTTTTGTCCTATTTTCTTACCATTTCGCTTTGGTTTAGGGTTAGATTTACATGAAATTATATCCCTACCCAAACCCAACTCTAACCCCAACACCAGGCGACAATTGTTTAAAGTTTAGAAAATATAAAAGAATAAAGCAGCAAAAATAGTATAAACCAATATTTAAAGTGACATACTAAGGCAAACACCAAATCTAACCATAAACCGAAGTGACAATGGTTTGAAAATAGGAAAAAGCAGTTGAGTAACCAATCCGTGAGAATGCCACGGAAAAAGACAGTCCGTAGCAGGGCCATGGAAAAATGCGGAGATCCGTGAGAATGCCACGGAAAATGCGCAAAAAATTCTGTGACTATCCCACGGAACTTTGTGAGATCAGGTTGGCATTTCTAAGAGTTTCCCTTCAGATGCAAAATGTATGGGAGGAGATTATTTGAGTGATTCATGCAACATGATTAACTAATGTGCTGAATTTGCTAAAGGGAAATAAAATAAAAAAATAAAAAGGAGTCACTAGGAGAAATCCCACAATAGCAGGTGTAGCAGTTTTATTTCATGTTATTTTTTGCAGGGTTTTTTTTCCGATTTGAAATATCAGTTGTAGGAAGATAAAACAGGAGGGCTTTTCAAAATAGAGCTTTTTAAACGTTATACATTCTGAAGACCAGTAGGTGAAAGCAATAACATGTTACTTCACCTGTTAGCTGCTGTATTCCTATAATGAAACCGATGTCGTAACCAAATGAACTACACTAGCTATAGTTACGAAGTCTCTGGTGTGAACCTTACATTCCAGTTTAAGTAAGGCTGTAAGAACAGCTGGTGCGACTTTTCTCTAGAGAGTTCACTCTCAAGTGTTAGCTTTCTAAATATACCCGTGTTGTCAGAACCCATTTATTTTCAGTATGTCCTTATATGTTCCCCCTTGGCTAAGGGGTAAAGAGCTGTTAAGGGGTAAAACCCTTCTCACTTCTTTTGGCACTTTATCTGGCATTAGTGCATACTGTACATGTAAGTTTCTCATTTTTCATTTGAAATTACATCTGCAGTTGATGCAACTGTTGTGCAGTTTAGGAACAAGCAGATTATTAGATGTGATACAGTAATAAATACTCATGTTGTATTGAAATTAAAAAGCAGGCCTTATTCAAATAAGCTGCACAGCTTCTTCCTTCAGGCAATTTTCTTTTAATTTTCATTATTAGATAGTAAAGTAAAAACTATCCAGCCGAGAGCAGTGTTTGGTTTTCAGTACTGCTGTTTCATTTACATTCCTGAATCGACAGTTTCATATGCGAGCCAAATACTGTATGCAGCATAAACATAGCACTGCTGCTAAAGAGGTTAAAAGTATTGTAGCACAAACATAAAACCCATTCTTTATATACATTTTTTATTTGCTAATAATTGAAGAGTGCAGACACATCACCTCTTACACCCCAACACTACACATAAAAGTAGAAAAGATTTGTGGGCAGACATCACTAAATAAATGCTCTTAATAAATAACTACATTTGCAAACTAGCATGAAACCTTTTTTGTTTCTCCCTAAAGGACCGCAATATGTAAACACCACACTCGTAGTTTAACATTAAGTAACATATTTGTCCCACATCGATTAACATAGGCTGTTAACGCATATTTCGCTTCTTGGAGTAGACTCCGTCCAACTAAGCTTGCGCTATTTAACATGCATTTAACACGCTTAACTAGAAGCCGTGTAGAAATTATGGGTACATTAGTACACACAAGTTTTAATCGCACAATAGACTACAACTACCATGTATAATAACAGTGCACCATCAATATCACACACACACATGAAAAATCACAACACTATTAAGCGGCTGTTATGAACATGCAAAACAGTACTTTGGCACATGCATGCTACAAAATGTATTCATCGCACAGACCAGTTTTTTATAGCATATATGTCGCACTATACAGCCCTGCTGTATGCCATCTAAAGAATGAAATGAATAGATTTTATGTGCTCTCTTTTATTCAATTTCCATCAATATTGGTTTTGAGAAGACTGGAGCACACATGGTTCTGGACTTTTAGAAATCAAACACTGAGCCTGCAGAAAGTGACATAAACAAACTTTAGGTTGTGTTTCATGAGATTATATGTCTTCCCAGTTATTACTGTCTGTCGGTATGTTATTACCTGCATCTCTGGATGTGAAGAATGAGTGGATGAAGACACCTTATATTCATCATTTGATGAAACCAAGAGTTAAACATTTGTTTACAAAAAAGCATGAGTTTAAGGGCTGATTCAATAGTAAGATGATGTCCTCACACTGGAAAGGGAAGGTCAAGCAGATTGCAATATGGGCTACTGTATTTCACACAGTGTGCTCTATTTAAGCAAATGCAATAGGCAAATGTGCGCACAGTGCTGCAAACTACTTCCCTTTAAAACTAGTAGATAGCATAGTGCCTCATGTCTGTATGTGTAACTGGCACAGTTAACATTTGAGATATTTGAGTGCATATGTGTAGAGAGCAGCTGGTACTTTATTTGCCTACTGTTATTAATGGATCAGCTGTCACACTATAAGAGAACGTGTCCACATTGATAAGGTGCATTACATTTGAAAGTGGACACTATGCTTGTGTCTGAACTGTGATGAGATTTGATGCTGTTTTTATATTAGACGGGGAGGGTTGTAATGAAACGCATCTCATTTGTTTTTAGGGAAATTTCTGCTCTCTCTGCATGAAAATGAAAGATTATTGAACATAATCAGTTTCATTTTAATGCATTTGAGTGCTTTTCTCCTATGACATACGGCCTTGTGTTGTGGTTTACAAGTGCAAAATCTTTTGTCAATAACACATCTTTTTTCTAAATATAATGCTTATGAGCCATGCACGACCCCTAATTGACATGTTTTGATATGGCCTGTGTAAAATAACATTAGCATGACTGTTTGGTTTGCTAATGATTTTCAATGTTTCAATTTCACCAGAGAACGAAAACAAACTGGAAACATAAGCAAATGTACAGTGTAATACAAGTCTACCATGGTATTGTCATCTGATATCACCATGTGTAAATAGGTACAGTTTTGACTAGGGATGCACCGATACTACTTTTTCCATATCCGCTTCTGAGAATTCTGAGAATCGCCCGATACCTGCTGATCAGATACTACTGTATTTTTCTTAAACAATTTAAAATTGCATGCACAGGCACACACACAAAAACACACACACAATTTTAAATGTGCTTTCTGCTAAATCTAGTGTAATTTTACATTTTAAAAACAATCATTTAAAATTATTTACAAGTTACAAGAACATTAGTAAGTATTAATCATACGCACAACCGGCGCAACGTCATAGAATGTCTCTGAACAGGTTCACGCCCACTTTTGGGGGAAATCAGACTAGACCTTCCATTGGCTTCCATTCAAAATAGCGGAACAAAGCAACCTTCGTACACAGCCGGCAGGCGTAAATAACTTATGAATCACTCAGATTAAACATGTTGAGTAATTATCTGTCCACCCTGCCTGCCATAGAGCGCGAAAGATACATTAACATATTTAATTTGGTCAATATAAAAACATGTCTCTTTTATTCTCCCAGCATCAAATTTGTGTAACAACGCTCCCTATTGGCCAGAGGTGTCTTACCCGGACATTTACTCATACCTCATCGAGTCAACAGGGAAGCAAGTGAATGATTTTACTTCGTATTTGAAAGTTACTTAGTATTTATTTATTATGTCTTTATATTTAGAGTAATGAGTGCACTTTTCCGTCGAGTCATACAACTAACTGGCTTAGCGATATTTCCAGCAATCACTGGATGGCGTTGTTACACAAAATTTGACGCTGTGAGAATGAAAGGGACATGTTTTTATATTGACCAAATTAAATGTGTTAATGTATCTTTCGGGCTCTATGGCAGGCAGGATGGACAGATAAATACTCGACATGTTTAATCTGAGTGATTTCATAAGTTATTTACGCCTGCCGGCTGTGTAAAAACGTTGCTTTGTTCCGATATTTTGAATGGAAGCCAATGGAAAATCTGTTTTTTTATCCCCCAAAAAGGGGCGGTGACGAAATTTACAGTCAAGTTCCCGGATGTGCCGGTAGTCCGTATGGCAGTGTTTAGGAGAACACGTAATAGGTTAAATCAAATAAATATGCTAAATATATTTTCCTTAATTGCGCAAAACTGTCACAGTAAAAACGTTTTAGCATGCAGATGGTTATTTTGGGAATTATGCGCTTGACCGGACCTTTTATGCACATCCCGGATGTAGAGTTGATGCGCCGAAATCATCCTGTACGCTCCAATTATGTGCTTCCTGGGTGCAGAATTGATGCACATGAATCATCCTTCGTTGTAGGCTTTGAAGGGGGAATTCTGCAGCTCTTGCCCATATTGTCTGGAAAATGCACTCCAGTTCACAACACCTAATTTAGATAAAATAAAGAACAAACAATATTGAATCATTTTGAAGAAATCGGCAATTGCAAATAGGCATTAACATAGTAAAGAGTCATACAAGGAATTTTTTTATGTATATGTTACACATATTACAGGAAAATGTTAGACAACATATGCTTGAGTGTTATTGGCTTTGTCTGTACAGTAGAGTACCTAAGAGACTTACTTTGTTTATGAACAACATAAATCAGTTAAAAAAAGTTTGTCAACACACGCTTCAATTTGACTTGAGAAAGCCTATCCTAAAAGTTTGAAACTTTCAAGCTGAAAGTTTTGAAGGCAATACAGTCTATCAGACACAGACAAACAGACAGACGGACGGATAGACATGACAGATAGGTAGAGATAGATAGACAGACAGATAGTTAGGAAGAACAGACAGATAGATTGCACAAACAGAAATAGATGGACGGACAGACAGACTTTCTCAAGTACCTTTTACAGTACACACAATTTAGATTTAAAAAACTTACTGTCCGGCCATACAAAGGGGACCTTTTCTCTGAACTTGGGCTTGCTGAAAACGTCCCTGAAAACCTTGCATGTCAGTGAAAGTCACCATAAAGCCACATCGTTGTCTCTGTAACGACTCCCATCGGGATCTGCCAGAGGATGTAAGGTCAGGTGGCATCTGTTTAAAGTAGCAAACAGTCAGTCCAAAATGTAACTTTACATACGACTTATTAAAAGTGTAACTGATAGATTGACAGGAGTTTATAATGCACTTGGTCAAATAATCCACAGGCCGGGGGATTTCATCACCTCTAAATTGGAGAGTAAGAACAAGAGTAGCATCATTTTCAAACCCCTGTTATTTAGGTTCAAGATTTGAAATGGGAACCAATAACTGCTCTCTACGCTCCTCTTTTACTGGAGTTTCTCTTTCAGCATCTCTGACCTTCAAAAGTTTAAAATATAAAGTCTCATAAAGACAGTTTGTTCTTAATGACATCCCTTAGGACAATAATTGAAATCCACTTGTTTAGATTGATACGTGTAATTAATTTATCTATAGTTAAAAACATTTATTTTAAAATGTTAAATTTAAGCATTTGGTAATTGAAGCTCTCCTTTGGCCCTCATGTTCAGCAGCAAACTAAAAGTAAAATTGGGTTTTTATTTTAGAATTACGTCTTGGCTGACCTTTGAAGCTTAAAAGAGGCTTGCGATGCTACTTTTATGTCTGTACTTATATATGCATGCTTCTTCCCAGCGCTTGCATGGTTTGGATGTTGTCTATCGTGGAGTGATGCTGACTCATCATCGTGTTGTATGCTCGTGGTGGTTGGTCTGCCTTATCCATCCGTCGACTAAAACACTGGCATGTTTTTATTTATAAATCTGTTTCCGGTCTATTGCTGTCTTATCTTCAGACTTATACTCGTAAGAAACTTTAATTGCGACGTAATTGGAATCTTAGATCTCAGGAATTTTTATTACAATCTGTCCCAGTGGTGTGTACTGAGTTGGGTAAAAAGGCTTTTAAAATTGCTGCTCCCTCTGTGTGGAATAAGTTACAACTTAGAGAGTTAGTTTCATTGGATGCTTTGAATGTGATTTTAAATGAATTGGAGGCAGAAGCAGCTGGAAGTTGTTTTTTTTTGTATGATTTAACTATGTGTATTGGTACACTGTATTTGTGTATTTTATTTGTAAAACCCACATGATTTTGCTGTCTTGGGCAGGATGCTCTTGTAAAAGAGATTTTTTTTAATCTCCATACACAAATGCATCCTATGCGGAAGTTTTACAGTATATTGACATTCATTTCATTCATTAAACCCATAGCAAATCAAGACATACACTTTTCCATTCAGTTGCTTATTTTTTATAGCTGTATGTCAGACACACACAGCACACCGCTTTTCACTTCATTTTATCAATATGGATAAGAGTTTACATTACAAGTGCGATGTGGTCACATGTGGCTTCGACTTTATGTTGTTTCTGGATCTGGTTTACACCTGCTCCGTTACAGAGTCGAACCGAGCAACCCGGTTCATTTGACAGATCACAGATTGTGCTATCCAGCCGTCGGCTGTCTGGATCAAATGAGGCAGCACACACGGATTAATTATTCAAATTCCCATTATCATCCTAATGCTTTTACCCCACAGCCACGAGCTGTAACAGCTCAATCTTTGGGACAGAATTATTTCAGATGAGAGCTGATGGCTCAGATAGCACATCTCATTCAGTGACTGTGTTTCAGATGAAAATCTGCTTTCCTGTCTAAATCCTGTGCTGTGTTCAGATAAAGTGCTGGGAAATGGAATGATATTTCTGTTGATCTATCGTCCTGTAGGATTATAGTCCTGTATTATCCACATACATCCAGTCGGAGAGATTACTGAGAGATTATACAGCACTGGATGTCCTACATCACCTATTCGCATATTCACATATCATCAGTAAAATTAGTTTTCTTTTTCATCATATCATTTCATGTTCATGCAAGTTTGTTTATATGAAAACAAAGAACCTTGCTTCTTAGCATTTCACATTCTCTATTTCTCTCTCATCATACAGTATAGAAAGTCTGCGTCGATCTAGGGTCTTCTGTGATGATGGGTAGAAGTTGATGGTGGCTTCTCTATTGTGGTTTCTAACTTCAAGCAGTTTTATTTTAAAGTTGACAAACCACTGGACTGCCAGCTAATGGGGTTAAGATAAGCCTTGTAGACCACTGTGCTTAAGATAGCGTGGATACTAACAACACATGGTACTTAAAGTCCTTCAAAAAATACCACTTCATTATCGTGAAACAAATATGGAAAATCATGGTCATCCACTGGTGGTACTAGGTTTACCCAACTCGACCAACTTGGTCAAAGTGATACTGCTGGTTAACACTTTGGCTAAGCTGGTGTGAACACAGTTGCAGTGGTTTTGACCCTTATAGAAATGATTGTGATAGTTTACTCACTACTAGTTGAGCATGATTTCTGGAACATACAGATTTGTTGGCAAGACATGTAAAGTCAGTCCCAAATCCTTGTGAGCTGCCTACCTACAGTACAGTAGAAAGTGTTTTACTGAGTAATTTCAAAGCCACTGTAAAATTAGACAGAAATGCATATATGATATAGAGAGAAATGAGTCCCAGAATGAATTGCAAAAAAAAAACAAGTTGCACCGTCAGCAGCTGCTACACAAATAGGTGTTTTTTATCTTCAAACAGGGCTAACAGAGCAAAATAGTTCTTTATGTTTATGTATCTGATGTTTCCAGTTTTTGCTGATGACAAATAGTATTGTAAAGTAGCACACGTTATTTTTCCTGTGAATCCGACGGTACCTTCTCCGGCTCATCACCATAGCAACATCTCTGCCGTCCATGCTGGGTTTGTTCTACACACACAATTATCACCTCGCTGCTATCATTACACAATCCTCACATACACTGACACTGTGTCCACTCTCTGTTTGTTATATGAAAGTGAATCTGTTTAAGCCCTCTTAGTGCTGTGCACTTCCTGTATGCCATCATGCATGTATTGTTTCAGCATTGAAATGTTATGCAAATATTAGTGTCAGGGTGCCATGGGGATAACAGCTCAGATTATTGTGTGTGTGTGAGATAAGCAGAATAGAGCTCTGGGCTTCACACATCTTCATCTGATATACTGCCTTCAGCATTACAGCAGAAAGAGTTTTAGATTGACAGAGTTATGTGTCTGTTTTACATACGGCTGTGACTCTGACCTTTTCAGGTCTCATTTGTATTACTGTGCGCATGTGCAAAATGTTTGTATGAAAAACATGTGATGCAAACTCATTTAAATGACATTTTATTCACATTACCTATGTAAGGCATTTTCTTTTAATAACAGTAATAACCATAATATAGGGTGTGTACACAACAGCGTTAAATGAACACTGCTGTTTGACATTATGTACTAACCACCACCAAAGAGTTGCAGTATTGTCTTTACTCTGTCATAACAAACACGTCTTAAACACACAAAGTTATAGCAGCCAAAACAATTAAGAGCCAAGTCCAACTAAAACAAACACTGATCACCACTTAAAAATGAAACAACCAATATCTAAACTCAAAAAGTTAAAATCAAAAGTTAAGAAAAGCTCTATAAGTAAGACGTTAAATGCAATTTTAGGTTTCAAACAGAGATGGCCATAGAGAGGATAAAGTTACAGATTCCAGCTTTTAACTCTTTCGCTTCAGTGTTAATCTTTAACGCTGTAAGATTGGGACAATATATATAACACACATCACCATTACAATATCATACACCATTAGTGAAGTTAAATTCATGTCTCTCTAACTACCCAGAGCTAAGTAATCTATCGTACACTCATTATATTCACAATGTAAAAGAATACCATAAGGTAGTGCTATGTTGGATAAAAGAGCTTAGGGTTTGATAACGAGGACAGTTTAGATATGATATCACTGCTTACTCTTAAAGGGAAACTTTACTCATTGGAACATTAATCTTTATTGAAAGTGGGTCATATTTGTAGTCGAAATGTAACATACATGTAAAATTTAGTCCCTATTTTGACCGAGAAAAGACATAACATGACTTTAGGTTTGTATGAAAAACTACAACTCCCACAATGCACCACAATGCACAGCTTTGCAAGCCACCCCCACTAATCCAGAACATCGCTCAGCTGTATGCTAATGTGATATTAGCATATTAGCAAATATTTCAGATAGCGATATACTTACTGGCTCGCGTGTCACCCTGTCTTTGTCGTTAAGCCTCGCCATAGGTTGAATTTGATATACATATTCAGACGCACTTACCCCTGGAGGCGTCCCCAAAGTGTCACCGCAGTGACGCAGTGCGAGTTCCCTCGAAAGCAGGCTTGTGCACAATTCAGAATTTCAGAATTGGCCTCCATTCAATTCATGGATTGGAATTTGAATTGAATTGACTCCACCCTACAGGAAGTTGAATTTGAATTGGAATTGGAATGACAGGAAGTGGAATTAAATTCATGGCAATTCAAAGAAATTCCACAGTCACACAACAGAAAGAATCTCACATACATTCAGTCTTAGAAAAGTAACTTTGGAACATTGTTTGGCAACCATTTTAAATACTTGGTTAAAGTAAAGCATTCTGGGAAATGAAGTCATGTTCCATCATGTTCCATAAAATTACAATTACAAAAAAACTTAATTATTTGTTATGTGACTAGAGTTTTTAACATTAATTGCTTGGGGAAAACATTTCTTGTTCATGTAATCTGTACAAGTAGTTCAAACTAATATAAATTATAGAATATGTAATGCAATCTGACATATAATACTGAAAGCTTCATTTTTAACACTTCACTTATAATAATATGTATATGAATTTCTTTGAATTTCTAATGAATTGCAATTCTGCTTCCTTTAATTCAAATTTGAATTGTAATTCTTGATCCTGTTTTTGACATCAATTCAAATTCAATTCAAATTCAAGAATTGAATTGGAATTTAGGAGTCATTCTTAATTCAATTCTGAATTGTGCACAAGCCTGCTCGAAAGGCAACTGTAACAATGGCTGCGTCCGAAAACTCTAAATTGCTGCCTTCTGATGCAGGAAGGCATCAAGGCATGTCCGAATTCAATGTTTGGTTTACTTCCTGTCTCCTGAGATACCTATGCGTGGGCGTACACAGGGCTGGACTGGGACAAAAATTCGGCCCTGGCATTTTGGCCCAAACCGGCCCACACTACATATATTTACAAATACCACCCATCTTTGCACGCCTTTAAGCAATAGCAACTCCAATTCCATAAAAGCACTAAGCCCAATTAATAGCAGGTAGAAAAGAGTGAGAGTTGACACAACGACACAACAAACACTTCTAGAACGTGTTATTTATTAATGCAGTAAAACTGTATAATCCACATGAATCCTTAAACAAGCTTCATCCTTCAAACATTTGTAAACATTTTTGTTAGGTCCTAAAAACACTATTCACTACACACCGTAGCCTATAATAAATAATGAACACAACAAAAATATTCCTATCTGATTAACTGTCATATTATATGTTGATTACAGTTTTTCTGAATTGCTAAAACACTAAACCCCAATCTCTGAACCAAATTCATAGCGGCGTAAACACATTCGTCATGCACTCTTTTGGCTAAACTCTAAACAAACTTCTGAGGAAAACACACATTTTACACTGCAATGAACTTGTTTTATAAATGCTAAACACAGGCAGGCTGCTAAAGATGAACACAACTACAACTCAGTTGTCATCAAGCAAACACAACAACTCAAAATTGTACACGCTTTTTTTAATGGTATTCTTTACCAATTGTGTGGATTGTAAACAGTCTGAGAGGCAGATGAAGAGTACCCTATGATGAAGAACAGGACACCAGAGATGGTGCAATTGGCAAAATTTGCCATTGAATTGCTGACTTTTAACAAAATACAAGTGCTGCTTACAGTAATATTAAAAACTGATTATTACTTGCAGTACTTACAGGAAAGTATTCACTACTACATTCACTGAACTAAACTTGTGTGATTACAGTAATAGAGCTTTTTAACATTATCTGTCAATTGTGTTGTTATATACAATAAACATATATTTTGTCTGTAAGCAGATGTCCTGGATTGTTTGATTTTGCTTGAAGAGAAATTACACGTTTTGAAACAGACAATCAACGAAAAATCTACGAATCAGATACACTCTTGTAGTCACTAACACAGTCTCACCCCATGTCGTCAATATTTGACGACACTTGACCATTCGTCAATATGTGACGCGGAGGGTATACCTTTCGCGTCATTTTTTGACGAACTGGGGACTTCAATACTATTACGTCCGTTGCATTCTCTTCTCCTATTTTCTTACCATTTTCGCGTCGGTTTAGGGTTAGATTACGCAAAATTAAACAGTGTACGCGAAATTAAACAGTGTACGCGAAATTAAACAGTTGTCACCTGGCGTTGGGGTTAGAAACAGTTGTCACCTGGCGTTGGGGTTAGAGTTAGGTTTGGGTAGGGATGTCATTATGTAAATCTAACCCTAAACCGACGCGAAAATGGTAATAAAATAGGAGAAGAGAATGCAACGGACGTATTAGTATTGAAGTCCCCAGTTCGTCTGGGTTGTAGTCACAGAGCAAAGAGTGCAATTATTTTGTTGCAGCTTTATCACCATAATTGTGTGTTTTTGACTTGGTTTTATCAAGGGGTATCTATCTAAACTTGTGTTTTGAAAGCAGTTCTGCTTACCGCAACTCACTTCTCCCTCGTCTCTCTCTCCCTCTCCTCACTGACATTTTGCGTGCTGGTGCTGCCAGTGCCACGCGCCACCATCATCATCATCATCATCATCACCAGCGACGCGAGTTGAAGAAAACAGTTGTGTTATTTTCCAGCGTCTGCCTGAAGAGTCTGTTTCTTTTTGTCGCGCAGTTTTTCTGCACCTCCCTTGAGTTTTTTCTCCATCTCTCTCTCTCTATTTTGACACGTGAACTGACCGACGTTGCACGCTCGCTTGCACAGAGACCAAAGCGGTGATTGGGCCAGCTTTATGTCATTAAAAAAATAACCAATTGGCTGCTGCTTAAATGTGAGTGGGCCTGTCTATTTAGGGTAAAAAAAGGACGATGACTGGGCTGGTCCGTCATTGGGCCAGCTTAATGTCGTTAAAAAAAAATAACCAATGGGCTGCTGCTTAAATGTCAGTGGGCCGGTCTGTCTAGAAAAAAAAAAGACGCTAACTGGGCTGCTCAGACAAAAATAGTATGAGATGGATCGGCCCAAAAAGTACGTCGGCCCACCGGGAAACTGCCCGGTCTGCCAGATGGCCAGTCCGCCCCTGGGCGTACAATAAAAATGTGATTGGTCGAGCCTGGTCGAGTTCGAAAAAATGAAATGGCGGTCAAGAAGCGTCTGGAGCATAAATGTAGTGCAAATAAAGTTAGATATTCACTTTTTACAACTTCTAATTTCATTTCTAGCAAGAAATTAGTATTGTTGTTTTCAAATATGTGATTAGTTATCACAAAGGCGCTCTCTGTTTATATTTCAAACACGCTGCCTTTGAAGTGTGTCCGAAAGTCTTTCTCTGAGCTGCCTTCATGCCTCCGAAGTCATTTCCTCATGAGGCAGCGAGGCAACGAGTCACCGACTTGAGTTTTCGGACGCAGCCAATGTATCTTAAAAGCACGATGTAACCTTGCTCTCACTTGAAATGTGTCCCCACATTTAGTCCTTGAATTTGAGGGTATTGGACCTGGAAAGTTCTAGAAAGGTCCTTATAGCGGCAACCTATAAACGCTGAGGGGCGAAGTATCAGGAAGAAGCATTGCTGACGCGTTCCACTTGTTCTTTGATCTGATTTATTGAAGAGACATTCGTGTTGTACAGACATACGAAAACCACAAACTCATGAACAAAAAAGCATACGATGATGCAAAACACTAAATATACACTTGTTGACTAATCATGCTGAAGTCCATGTAAAGCCACATTAAAATAGACGAATGAAGTTTACGGTCAACAGAAAGTGAGCTTTCCCGCTTACTTCTCCCCTCTTCTCATACACACTATCAAACAGGAAATGGAGTGAGATACTTATGCAGTTGAACCCAGTGACATACCATGACCCGGAAGTGCATTATCAAAAAATACTAAATAAAAGTTCAAACATATAATGCACTTACAGTCCTTGAATTTGAAGTTGACTACAGTAAGGTGTGGGAACCCCGATTAAACTTTAAATACTGTATGCAACCATCTGCAAAGCAACCGCAGGGGACCGGAGAAGACGTTATAGTCCAAGAAAAAAGATTTACGTTGAAGACGATAACTTGCATGATTGTTTACTTTGGGGTTCGTACCTTTTGCATATCGTTAACATTTGCTAATACACACTTACACACCAAATGAAATGTACAATTGTGAATCGGACCATTGGTGCTCTTTAAATGCAAATACATACAGTATATTAAACAGCTGTCCCTTGTGTTTACATCTGCTTGGTCATAATCTGTCTTGTTAGTGTAGCTATCATTGGCATTTTTATGATTCGTAAGTTTCAATTTCCATATCTGACCCCACCAGTGGTAGTTATTATGGTGCAAGTCAGAAGCGGTGAAGTTGTCAACCAATGGCAAATTTCCTGCAGCATACCTTATATTTTATACCTTAATATTTTTGTATTTTGTTTTAGAAGTAGTTCTGTTTATTAAAATTATAATATTGAGTTTGGTTGGTGTTTTTAGGCCTATTAATTACAATGTAGCTTTTTTGCTGTCTGTGAAACTATGATTATAATATTCCAGTCCAATCAAATCTGTCATTTGGCTTTAAAGGACATGCTTTTGAATTATGTTATAATATTATGAATAAAAACTAAGATGAAAACAACAACGTCATGAATATTATTATTATTAAGAAAGAATTTTAATCAGCATTTATTCAGAAAATCTTGGTGGGGGTGGTTAGGGCCCTGGCTAGGGGGGCGCTTGCCCAAAAAAGGTCAAGAACCACTGCTTTAACCAAACATTACTTTGCCACAACACAAGAAAAAGTAAGGACCTCCCATCTGTGTTATTGTATTACATCATTTACTTTTCATACAACATAAGTAAAAAGAGATCGATGAATCGCTATAACCCAAGTAATTGGCACCAACGCTTCAATGTTGAGCGCCATCCAGAGATCACATGTTGTCCTGTCTGTCCCCACCCAACCCCCTGAAGAAACCCACAAGCTCAACACTTACTATACTGTAATGCATTCAGCTGTCATTAAGAGTGCTGTGCTCTCAGCTCTGTTTCATGCATTTTACCATGTTACATTACATGAAACAGATTTACCTAAGTTGGAGAATCTGTCTGGAGTCGTACAAACTTTCTCTAAACTCTTGCTGGCTTTTTATTTATACTGTAACTCTGACTCTCAGAGGTCTGCTGTGTTTTTCTGTTTTGGGCTTTGGCTCTCACACTGAACTGTGAACATGAAAAAATGGCAAGTGTGTAAATCTGTGAGTGGCACTCACCAGGTATAAAGGTCATCTGCTCCGCTGGTGATGTGCAGACACATAGACACCTGCTGTGTAACACACACACACACATTGACCTCACCTTCATTTCTCAACTCATCTCAGAACGAAAAATATTCATCACATGGCAGTGTTATTTCACAGAGACAGAAGATAGGATGATCCGAGAGACTTTAAATACCCTCCAACATACAAAGTGTGGCTGTCACATGATAAAATATCTAATTATCGTAAATGAAATTCATCTGGCAAAGGCTTGTTTATAAATCAAATTTTAGCAGTTTATTGTATTTCAATTTTAAAGCAAGATTTAAAATAGATTTTGAATGATTGATATATAAGTACTAAGTCTGTTAATCGATTCAAATTTTAACAGGATTTATCACACCCTTTTGTGTGATTAATCAGGATTAGTTGCATATTAATTTTTTTTTGTTAAACGTATTTTTCACAGTTTACTATATGCCCCAAAGTAAATCATTAAAATAAATGTATGTGGTGTATTTTGAGAGTAAAAATAAGTGAGCTCCACATTTGTGTTCATCTTGATGCACAGACTGGGCGCGGTGCCGGTGGTCTGACTCCGATCAATTGTTTTAAATTATTTGAACATGTTTATGATTAAAAAAAATATGCAGACAGCCCAAATTATTACATAATAATTTTTGTCATTTTTTTAAATGGAAATTTTAATGGAATGGAATGGTTATAAGTGAAGTCCATTGGCCTTTGTTGTGATGTGCAGTTTCTTTTTAATTCCTTCACGTACAAGCACCTGGGATGTAAGTCGTTTGACCAGCAGCCATATCACCCTGTAGCCCAAGCCAGCTTGCCCACTGAAGCTAAGCAGGGCTGAGCCTGGTCAGTACTTGAATGGGAGACCACCTGGGAAAACCAGGTTGCTGCTGGTAGAGGTGTTAGTGAGACCAGCAGGGGGTGCTCACCCTGTGGTCTGTGTGGGTCCTAATGCCCCAGTATAGTGACGGGGACACTATACTGTCAAAAAAAGCACCGTCCTTCGGATGAGACGTTAAACCGAGGTCCTGACTCTCTGTGGTCATTAAAAATCCCAGGATGTCCTTCGAAAAAGAGTAGGGGTGTGCCCCGGCATCCTGGCCAAACTTGCCCATTGGCCTACTAATCATCCCCTCATACTAATTGGCTATATTACTCTGTTTCCTCTCCACTAATAAGCTGGTGTGTGGTGAGCGTTCTGGCGCAATATGGCTGCCGTCGCATCATCCAGGTGGATGCTGCACATTGGTGGTGGTTGAGGAGATTCCCCCATTCATATGTAAAGCGCTTTGAGCACTGGAAAAGCGCTATATAAATGTAACGAATTATTATTATTATTATTATTATCTATATTTAAAGAAAGTGAACAAGGGTGTGTTTCTATAGATGGTTTCATGGGCAACAGCATAAACAAACAGCTTTAGTGAAACAAAGGTAACTTTCATAAAGACTCAATCACAGCACAAGTCCTTCTACAGTAGATTCTTTTTAATAACAAGCAAAGTAAATAACCAGTAAATTACCTTAATTTAAATCATACATAAAGTTAGTAGTGTGCCATATTTCTATCGTACCAGCATGACGCTAAGCGACAGCAGGGAGAAAATAACCAAAGTGCTACTTCAGATGTCAGGGTACCAAATCAAGCTCTTCTTCTTCTTTATCAGTGATGGCAGTCACAGACTCTTCACCATCCATGTACTGTTTGTTTTCCTCACACGCTCTTCATTTGACCAGACGGACTGACTTGGACTCTGGCCTTTTCAATTACTACTTTAGACTGAAATAAGCTGCCTGTAGACGCTACACGTCTGACTGACATATTCAACTATACAAAAATAATCCAGACAGAGAACTGCTTCAAACAGACAAACACAGATAGCAATGAGCATTGATATAGACCCCTTCACGGTTCACGTCACAGGCGGTTCCCACTGCACATGTCGGGGTCAGAAAAGTCATTACAGCAGATTGAGTTGCGTATTATTCGGTATCGTCAAAAATGCCTACTTGCGTCGTGGGCTGCGAAAATCGCACCAGGTCTTCCGTTAAGTTTTCGCGATTCATGCAGAATCTCAAAAACAAAAAAATACAACATCTGCGGCTACAAGCAATTAACGTGCAGACTGGAACAATGCAAATATCAAAGAGGCTTGTGTTTGTAGTGCTCACTTCATTTCAGGTAAGTCATCATTTTTCAGCACTGTTAGATTAAATTATAAAGCCTGGATGGTATGAACAGGTTGACCCCATGCTGCTCGCGCACCCGAAAGTCATTCAATCTTTACAAACATTAAAGGGGTCTATAATGTTGAACACACATTCATTTCATCATTTAAGTACTCTGCGATTCGACATCTCTGTAATTTGGCCAGGATTTGGTGGGTTCACATATAATTCTTCAAGCTTTTTTACTTGTACTGTTTTTTTACTATCTTTTTGTTTTCGTCTGAGCAGCACAGCGCACACATACTGTACAAAGACGCATCCCTCTGCTTTCCTTCTGCAGCTTCAGGGATAACAAACCAGTGCGCCTTTACTTGTTGCTCGTTCTTTTTTTCAGCTTTTAAACATCCAATAAGTCTCTACTTGTCCATGTATCATGATTAATATTTATAATGTGCAGAACCTTTATGAGATCTTAAAATAATATAAACAGAAATTGTAAATTTGTTTGTTCCCTTGTTGTCGTCCACTCAACAGTGTGTCGATGACGACAATCTGGTCTGACTTGTGTGTAAAACGCCAATGAAATTTTAATAAAATTGCCGAATGGTATTTGCATACCAGTCTCCGCCCATGCTTGTGTGTATAAAATGGAGATGGCAAACGCCATTCACTGCTCTTACTCTTCGGAGCTCGCTGGTTTGGTTTCTCTTCCAGTAAATATGAAGTTTACTGTTGGCATGACGACGCGGCAGGGAATTCATCTTGCAAACATCCTCTAGGCACTTCAGCAAATTGTCAAAGCTTTGTCTAAAAGAGCAATTTTCGCAAAAAATTAACATTCAGCACGCCATGGTCATCCTGCACTGGACCAAGGCATTTAAACATCTGCACAAGGGTAGTTTGGACTCAGAGATGTTGCAGGAACCTCTGAGTCGAGCAATAGCCACTATGGTGGTCCAAGAGGGACATCTCTGGCTTTATTTTGCACAGATGATAGATGTCAAGAAGGTTTGCTTTCTCGTCATACCCATCTCGTGAATAAGGCTTTTTGGTATAAGGCTGTGAAACATGATCCCCTCAGCATGACCCGACCGATCGCTTCTAGCGATCGCCCATCCTTAGACGATTCCCCTGAGTCAGGACCTTATGTCTTAGGGGCAAAGTTCTGGCACCTGAGGCCAGACCTCTGGAAACTCCATGTCAGGCTTCTGGATGGGACGAAGATATCTTAGCGGGGCTTCAGCCTGCTGTGGCCAAAACCATCGCTCAGGCTAGAGCCTCTCCTACTAGGCGGCTCTATGCATTTAAGTGATGTCTTTTCTTGTCCTGGTGTCCCATGGGAGTACCCACAGGGGTGCGCCTTCAGTGTACAGGAGAAAGACGGTATCTCTCCTCCTTTTCATACAGTTTGCACAAAATGAGAATATTTGTTTTCAATTTCACTTACATAATTTAAAAGTAGACATTCCAAGCATTATGTAGACATTTATCTTTTGTTTGTATGACAAGTATTTGTTAAGTTAGTTAATTTTTCGGACGCATTTCTGAAAGCACTTCACCGAGGGAGAGAGAACAGAATGCGCATCATGTTTATTTTCTTAATTTTGCAAAAAAGCACAACATTCGGTTTTAGTTGGGAGTGGACAGAAAAAAATAGACACTTTAATGTTTATGATGTATAAATGATGTATAAATCATATCTGTATGTCCAAAATCAGCAGAGTAATCTAAGTCTCTTTGCGGAGTTATTGAAAAATAAAGAGTTTGTGGCGCCGCAGCACCCTCTCTTCTTCTTAGTAGAGTAGAGTCCTATACCAACATGGCCTTTCGGATGAATGGGTTGGTACCTCTCCATCATTGGCTTTCCGAGACAGACTGAGCGTAACCGTCTTTTTTGGTTCAGTATTTTTGTCTGAATTATGCCAGTACTGTGATTTATATCCAGTCATTTTTCTCATCTGTCTCACATAGATAGTGTTCCCCAGTGGTTTACCCGCTTCAATGTCTCCTCCACGTTGTGAGTTCTTGACACATTTTTTTGACATGTGTTCTCCCTATCAGGTAAGACCATTGGGCACCTCAGTGGGTGAGGTATGGTCTCCGTAGTGCCCCTTTTTATATCCTTTATTTTTGACACATTCCCAGTATACCTCAATACCATGAGGCTAAGTTGAACCCCCTTGCACTTAACTGGAAGGTTGTGATGTCATTTAGCGGGCAGTACGGTACGTTGTACCTGCCTATGCTTGCTTTATGGACGTCAAGACAGGGGTCAGAGTTGTGGTGTTTCACAAAGGCACCCCATACTGTCGTCATCGACACAACGTCGAGTGGACAACAGAAAGGGAACATCTTGTTATGTATGTAATCACGGTTCCCCGATGGAGGGAACGAGACGTTGTGTCCTCCGTGCTCCAACGCTGACCTACTCGTCTGACATAAGCCATTTCTGTTTTATACACGCAAGCGTGGGCGGAGACTGGTGTACAAAAACCATTAACGCAATTTCATTGAAATTTCATTGGCGTTTACACGTCATCGACACAACGTCTTGTTCCTTCCATCAGGGATCTGTGGTTACATACATAACCGAGACGTTTAATTTGGAATATATATTTTAGTGTCAAAAAAATGAATAAATATATATGCAGCAAATTTAAACTCCGAACGCATTAGCCTACCATCACATGAAAACTGGGTTAGAATGCAAAAATAGCCTTAATATAATTTGTCTTTAAAAACTAACATTTAAATAGATTTAATAAGTGAAGGATATATTTTTAATTAGAAACAAATGAATAAATAAATGTACCACAAATTGAAACACTTTAAAGGAAAATATCAATGGCAAAACACATGCTTACGGCTTTAGAGGTCAAAACACAACATAAATATGTCCTATATATTATATTAAAACGAATAAATAAATATCCTACAGCCAGGGCCGCCTTAACCTAATGTGAGGCCCCGGGGCTAAGAGGTTTTGTAGGCCCCCCATCCCCTCGATTTATTGTCTCATTTAAAAAAAAAAGAGTAATATCTAGGTAATCTACATCACAAAATGTGGTGATAATAAAACCAAAATGTGTGAAAGTTTATATGTTTATAAGCTTTATGTTTATATAGTTTTTGAAATATACAAATTTGGAGAAAATTGCCACTCACTAACTAAATGCTCACCACAGTTTTAAAAATATAAGAAGTTAAAGTTAGTTTTAAAGTGAAAATGCATTAATGATAACAAAAGCTAAGTCTTTATAGACAGAATCTTGTTTTTTAAACAGTTATTTATTTTGTAGGCTATTGAAGATATAGTATGCATTGTATTTAGTATTTATGCATACATAAGCATGTAAACTGAACAAGCATGAATTTGCACAAAACAGACAGGGAACATACCTGTATATAAGATCTTTAGATAAGGAGATTATAAATATGAACGGTGCTATCAGGGGATGATCATTTGAGATGGTCTTGTCGCGCTTTACTTTCTAAGCGTTGCACCTTTACCGTTGCGTCTCTATGTCGTTTTTCTAATCTAAACCAACAGATGATTGTACTGTGAGCTAACACTGATATAAACACGAGTAAACTTAAACTTTATAACAACTAACAGCATTATATGCGGGAACTCCTTTCTTTATTTAGCGGTTGAAGAGACTTCTGCATGCCAGAGAGTCAGCTTTACGAGCACAGAGAGAGCGAGCATGCGCGCGAAAGAAAGACCTGCACCTCACTAGTGCTTGTTATGAAATTTCAGAAATGACTCTTTCATTTGTTGGTGGATTATTTCCCGTTTCTCTGTCACACTCAGTCGAACGTGCAGGAATGTCAAGTTGACAACGCGCACTTAATGACATTACGCGGAATAGAAAAATCTGTTATGTCTGACATTTTATATCACAGTAAGTTACCACGGACCGATCAGCAGCCATGTAACGTGCAATTAAAGTGATTGACAGAAAACCTGACAAGTTACAAAACAATATGACTTTTTCAGCTCATCATGAACATGAACATGGGTGGCCCCTGAACTTGGGAGGCCCCTGGGCTTCAGCCCAGGTAAGCCCGTGAACTAAGGTGGCCTTGCCTACGGGGAATTGAAACATTTGAAGTAGAAAATTCTGTAGAAAATAATTAGGGCGACTGTTTTAAAATCTAATAAAAACTGTATTCAGAACGCAATTAACGGTGCATAAATAAAATATAAAGCAGAAAACTTAAAGACTAAAATAAAAACAATCATTTACCAGGCGTGAGTCTTATAAAAGTCTACTATAAGAATGGAACCCGAGTTTGTCCGTGTTGTCAGGAAAAACTAAGCTCTGTATCCTGAAGGGAGTGACGCCAATCCATGCGTCTTTACGAACCTCCGAGCTGATCCGTGCTTGAGGAGACAGTTCCACACAAACAAACACTTAAATATGTGCCTGATAATGGCACACGTTAGTTAACATAAGCACTGTGCTAGCGGACATGGTTAACAGTGTATCATATACTGCTTATATTTAAAAAATATTTAAACTATATTAAAAATGATTGGAACCAGCCTCTCTTGGTCGACTAATGATTAGTCGACTATTAGGGGACAGCCCTAATATAAAGTAAATATACACAGCAGACGGCGTGCAACAAAGCGGGACACTGATATTATTATGTGTAAAAAATGTCTGTATAGACATTTGTGCTTGTGTCCATTGAAGTGAGTGCATGAAAACACAGTAGAATACTCTTGTGCTTTTGTTAAACTCTAAAAATATGTCAAGTATTTGATACCGTGAACTTTGAAGATTTTCATCAGACGCAGCCTGGGAACAGGACTTCATTCCCCAATGGACTCGGAAACATGTGAATCCTGACTCGGGAAAACTGCCTAAAGTTGGCCAATCAGATTAGAATTTTAACATTATGTTTTTTCTCTTCATATTTTTGTGTGTAGGATTTGTGCTGTCCAAACCTGAGGCTAATAACTAACATCTGTTCATGAAAGAGTTATTTTAGTTTTTGTGGGGGGGGGGGGGGTAACGCATTTAGTCACTGACGTGGCTCTTGAAATGAAATATGATGTAAGTGATATAGAAACTTGAGTAAAAACACTGTGTATGTTTGTTCTGAATCTGATCTCTAACAAAAGTCCTTTAAAAATGCAATTATCTCAGCTTTTTGCTCACAATTTGGTATTTTTTAAGAAACCTACCCATATTTGAGAGGTGATAAAAGAGAACAAATATCTTTCAGCAGAGGGTCTGTTCTTTCATTTGATATATTGTTTGTTTATTTTGAAGGGGACATATCATGAAAATCTGACTTTTTCCATGTTTAAGTGCTGGGTCCCCAGTGCTTCTATCAACCTAGAAAATGTGAAAAAGATCAACCCAGTAACTTTGGTTTTGGTAAACCATTCTCTGCAAGCATGTAAAAAAATAAGTCATTGAAATTTGGCTCCCCTTGTGATGTCAGAAGGGGAAAATACCGCCCCTTAACACATGCACTAACAATGCCACTGCCATTTAGTGCAGAGATCAGCTCATTTGCATTTTAAATTGCATAAATTATTAAAAGTCTTGTGAAATGTCCCCTTTAAAGAAGACATTTTTCTGGAAGGAATTAAACTTCTGGGAAAATCATAAAAAATGTTGCCGCTGGCTGGCAACTGCTGGCATGGAAAGAGTTAAAAAGCCCTGGAAATAAGATGTTTTTCTTCCACTTTCTTGCAGGACCCCAGAAGCAAGCACAAGTTTAAGATCCACAGCTACGGGAGTCCCACCTTCTGTGATCACTGTGGGTCACTGCTGTACGGTCTCATACACCAGGGGATGAAATGCGACAGTGAGTGGAAACCTCTTATTGTGCCCAGGGTGGATGTCGCCCTTTAACACCCATCCACAGCAGCGTTTCTTAATCAGATCTGCGTGAACCTGTAACAAAATCAAAGTGAACTGGTTTTAGATCAGTGTGAAAGGCCAGCCCCTGCCTCAGGCCTGTCTCACACTGCTGTCCATGTGCCAGACTTCTTTCTCTCAGGTCCCTAATGAGGTCAGATGGGATCAAGCGTGTATTTTACATACTTTATGATGTCTCCTTCATTTTCCTGTTACTCAGTCCCTATCCAGCGCCGTGGCTCTTAAGGGAATATTATCGCAGGTTTTAATGAGAACAGATTGAAGTAAATGTATGTGGGAATAGCAGCATGCTGGTTAATTACATCTTTGCAATCTGCTCACCAAAAGGGTTTCAGTTTTCACATGTCTTCATCCTCTGTATCACACCCTTACACACACACACACTTTCTCTGCCATGGCTCTTGGGACACTGTCAAGTTAGCAAGTAAGGCAAAAAGCTTTGGAACTTTTCTGATAGTGAAGCTACTGTGTGTAAAGGTTTGGATGCACCATTATTTTGGAAAATATCCTAATCTAGGATTTCAAGTTGTGCTCACTATTAAAAAAAAACTTCAACAGGGTTTTGTTGGGTTAGGGGTAAGATACTGTAGACACATTGAAAACCATTGTGTCTTTAAGAGGTCCTCGTATAAGATATACTTTATAAAGGTCCTAATACGTATGTATCATTTATGTACAGAATAGATACCTTTGTGGTACAGTCCTTCACAGGTCCAAAAATTTGAACCCGAAGAGATTCGTGAATGTGCTACGGGTGACCATCTAATATTTGAAAGTTGGACCCGGACCGAGAAATGCCATAAATTTAATACCTGAATACCTGACTTTAATGCATATAATTCATATTTATATTTTATTCCTCTCTTGCCGATTAAAAGAGCTTAATCCACTCATTATTACTTCCTTGTCCAGGTGACGCATGACTTTACATTATAGCTCTGCTTTTTATATCTTGAGTCAGCTTACGTGATAATGACTGTTTGTTCATTTGAACTATAATAATGAAAGCTTGTTCAGTGCAGTGAACAGATTACGTGACATTAGCAATATATAGTTTTTGCTAATAGCGCAGTAACAGCATACTTGGAAGTCTGAGCTTGTCTAATGAAATGACAGATCTTACATCTGATCTTAAATAAATAACAGACAATCAGGTTTTTTGGAATATTTCATATATTCTTGTTCTTGTAAAGCTTGGTTATTAAGATGTAAACATTGCTAATAAATGTTTTAACAAAACAGTCAATTATAAACAAAGTTAAAGTTGTCGAATTGAAGGTACAAACGTTTACGTTGTTTTTTAAAACCATCTTTAATTCTGGCATTGGCTTGAAATAGAATTGTTTAGGGTCGAATGATCATAACGTTATTTATACATTTGTAAAAGCATGTAAATACATTAATGCATTGATACAGTCGTCTGCTTCTGTGCCACATGTGCAGCGCTAAGAAAAATGAAGGTTGCCCTACACTCTTAAGAAAAATGGTTCTATATAGTACCAAATAAGGGTTCTTCAGCTTGTAACAATAGCAGCACCCTTTCTGGTACTATATAGAACCCTTTTTTAGATGGTTCTATATAGAACCTTGCCTTGAAAAAGTGCTAAATAGAACCTCAGTGGTGCTATAAAGAACCCTTTCATTTATCAGCAGTCAGGAGGATTATTTTTTATTTGTTTTTTTCTTATTTATAGCACTTTATAAGGTTTAACAGTTTAAAAACAGAATTGCAAGACATCAGAACATACTTTTATTTTCACTTTTTCATTACATGAGGTGTCATACAATAATAAATATGTGCATTAAAATCACAATCAGAATAAATATATTAATTATTATGCAAATATAACAAATCACTACTCAAATAAGATATGGCTGTTAAATAACAGCTTCAATATTAAATAAATTAACAATAAAATTTGGCAATTAAAATCATTTTAAATAGACAACAATTACATGAAATCAATAAAATCATGACATGCAACATCAAAACATGCATATGATAATAAATCCTGAATATTAACATATTATTGACATTACATTCAGATGTATACATTTTACCACAAACAGATCGATGATATATAATACAAATGAATGGGATGTTTATAATGCATTATTAACTGTAAAAATAAAATACAATAGGATTGTGTCAATCTTTGTAGAATCTCACCAAAAAAGTCCATATTATTTTCTTTACGGGATCATCCAATACTCCAATACTCCATCTAATGTTCTTTGTTTTGTTGCAATGATGCTGAACATTTAGTCAGATAAGAGTAAGATAAGAAATGGTCTGCTATTGTCATGTTGATCTTGAGACGCAGGCTGTGAATAACACAGATCTCCATCACCTGGCTGTGGTCATCATCATACAAGGTTGAGCATCAGGCTGAACAAGATTTGGATCTGTTGGAGATGGGAGAAAGGATAAGACATGGAGACAAAACAAGTTAATATTAGCCTGGAGTTTGCTTACATACTGTATGTAAAACATGATTTGACAGAAGTTTTAATATGACTCTGCTCAAGATACCTGTTTTGTCAGTAAATAGGTGAGTGCTTGGTGAAAGATTTATTTATAAATTGAATTCACTCAATTAACATAAATCACTGTTATCAAGCCAATGGCAGACCTGCAGAGCTTCACTCACGATCCCCCTACAACAGATAGACAAAAATAATTCTGTTATCACAAGTAAATGTGCCACAAGATCACACACACAATCTCCAAAATGTTTAAACGGTAAATAACTATTATTTTAATGCCAGCATTGAAAGTAACATGCATACATCACCTTTAAAAACAGGATGTGTCTTTCATATCAAGCAGTCATACGCACTGCCTTCACTCCCAGTAAGTTTACCTCACATATGAAAACTCTGAAATATCAATAAAAAAACTAAACACATGTTGTACCACATTCTTTTCATAATTAGTTTAATAAACTTAATGTAAAATATACATGTATATGCTTTATAACAAACACTATAACAAATCATTATCCTAAGTCATTGTTAAAGCAGAGTCCCTAAAATATATCATTTAAAACAATATGAAGATTACCTGCTTTAAAGGGAATAAAGCTTACAGTATGTTGACCTGTTATAAAAGAAATAAAGTACATCAAAAACACACAAAACCTCAATTTACAAAATGTTTAAACAGTAAAAATTATTATTTTAATGCCAGGATTGAAAGTAACATGCATACATCACCTTTAAAAATAGAATGTGTCTCTCATATCAAGCGGTCATACGCACTGCCTTCACTCCCAGCAAGATTACCTCACATTTAAAAACTCTGAAATATCAATAAAAAAACTAAACACATGTTGTACCACATTCTTTTCATAATTAGTTTAATAAACTTAATGTAAAATATACATGTATATGCTTTTAACTATTTTAACACTTTAACCAATCATTATCCTAAGTCATTGTTAAAGCAGAGTCTCCTATCATTTAAAACAGTATGAAGCTTACCTGCTTTAAAGGGAATGAAGCTTACAGTATAAAGTTTACCTGTTATAAAATAAATAAATTACAATAAGAACACACAAAACTTTAGTTTTTAAAATGTTTTAACAGTAAATGATGATTATTTTCCTCTCTTACCTGTTTGTGTTGTTAGTCTGCAGGCAGTTCAGCAGGACTGATGATTCAGGGCTTTTACAGGTGAAAATAATCAGGACTAATAACTGACTAAATTTAAAATCAAAAAAGGAGGGAAATAAAGAACCCTTTTGCCAAGACAAAGAACCATTTCAGCAAAAAATGGTTCTTCAGTAAGCTATGGTTCTATATAGAACCTTTACCATCGTTTCAGAACCTTTGAAGAACCTTTTTTCTTAAGAGTGTATTCGCTTTAGCACCTGCACCCTAAAAACTGTCTGCGCAAGGCCCTTTATATTATTGTTAACAAACATGCGTATGGCTATTGCATATTAATAGCACAGGGGAAGGACTATCTTTAATTTAAAGTTAACAAAAGTAAAAGACTGGGTATAATGTTTGACATTTATGAGATGTCAAAGGCAGCGCTATCTAATCTGGAGCAAAGCATCAATCTATGGAGTCCAAACAGTGTTTTAGGACACCGGGTCTTTCTTTTCATTACTCCTATCTGCAAGTTTCTTTGGAAACATCACGGTTCAGAGTAAACACTTAAAGCGCTCGGCCTTTTAAGATTGAGCTGAAATGTTCGCTTCCAAATGGAGTTTGCACACAGTGTGTAACCAATACAGTAATGGATCAGTAATTTGCTTTACATACTATGTAATGTGCTTAGATTATGATTGTATTGTTAATTGATAATAATGTTACTGTAAAAATGTAGACTACAAACACCCAGACTTTCAGTCAACCAACTCTGACTAAAACTAACAAGGACATTTGACATATGAAGAGTTTCGTTGCAAAACGAGATAACCAGCGTTTTTTTATTGTTCAGAAATCTCGTTTTTTGGTTGTGCATTCCAATTAATTTCAATTCAACTGCAGTTGGTTTGTTTTGATTTAAACCTTCATAACTTAAAAAATGCAGCTAAGTAGCACCATAAAACAAAATAATAACATGATAACATAATAATAAACATGTTTTGACAAAAATGTTAAAAAATGGATTTATCTCGTTTTGCAACGAAACTCTTCATATGTCTAGGAATAAACCTAAATTTAAGAATAACTGAGTACACCTAGAATTTGAATTGACATTCAAAACAAGTTTCAGGAGCCAATAGAGTCTGGACATCCTTGCACATTGCATTGTGGGAAGTGGTTGCAACGGTTTCCTGTAACTAGTACTGTCATGGTTCTGCCATCTTGTCCTTTGTTTAATCTAGTCTTGTGGCAGAATCATGACAGACCCATGTTTTTTGTGGGTTCACGTGGTCTCAGTATTGGTTTACTAGACCACGTGTTCCCTGTGTCTTGTCTCTTTTACCCCGCTCCCTTGTTGTTCTCATCTTCATTGTTTAACTCCTGTCACCTGTTGCCCTCATTAGTTGTCCTCTATTTAAGATCCTTGTGTTTGTTGTCCTGTGCTTGTGCATTTGTTCCAAATAACTGTGAGTACGCTGTATCAGTAAAGTCTAGTCTAGTAGTGTTTATTGTCAAGTTCATTGTGTAGTGTCACCCTGTTTAGTGTTAAGTGTAGTTATAGTCTAGTCTTGTTTAGTGTTCACTTCCTCTGTTTTAGTATCTTGTTTATATTATTTTGCCCCCTCGTGGGTTTTGTTTTCTGTTTTGTTCATAATAAAAGTCTTCAGTGTTCATCCCTCTGTCTGCACTTGGGTTCATCTACCACCATCATAACAGAATGCACAAGCCTCAACAGAACAGGCTGACCTTGAACTGTGGTGGCAGTCGATTGCCGCCGACATGAAGATGGGCAGGGCCCCATTTCCTCCCCAGCAAGAGAGGACCCTGAGGGGGTATGCTCGGGATGTGGAAGCGAGGAGGGTTTTGTTGCCAGAGACCCTCCTCAATTCCTACTTTATCGCGGGTCTCAACGTCCCTCCTCCCTTGCCTGAACGGGAGGGGCTGATCCGACGCACGTTTCGTGAGGTCGTGGACCAGTTGTGTCGGGAGGAGCTTCAGGTTCCCACCAGGGCTTTACCATCTGCCACGCTGCCATCTATCCCGGAGGGACTTATCTTGGGAGTGTTGGCGCCCGGCGACCCAGAACGTTCCCCTCCAGCCCCAGAGAGCTCCTCCCCACCAATGTCGCTTCATGGTAAGCGTGAGAGGAGGGTATCATGGGAGTCGCCGTCTGAGGGGTCCTCTTTGGAGCCGGCTGCTCCCACCACTGTCCTCACCTCACCTGCCACAGCATCTGCGCCACGCCCGAGAAGGAAAAAGAAGAGGAGCTAACTTTTTTGTTCCCCCGCCTTCCACTTTACCTGGACTTCCTCCTTTTGTGAACTCTGTTTTGCCTCCGCCCCCCCTCCCTTGTTTGTTGTTTTTATTGTGTCATCCTAACCCCTTTGTTTTGTATTCTTGCCTGCCATTGATTTCATTTGTCATGTTTTCCTGGTGTCTGTCTATCTGTCAGTCTGTCTTGTCCCGTGTCTAGTGTTCCCCTGGGGAGCGTCTGGAAGCTGCTCCTTTAGGGGGGATTCTGTCATGGTTCTGCCATCTTGTCCTTTGTTTAATCTAGTCTTGTGGCAGAATCATGACAGACCCATGTTTTGTGTGGGTTCACGTGGTCTTAGTATTGGTTTACTAGACCACGTGTTCCCTGTGTCTTGTCTCTTTTACCCCGCTCCCTTGTTGTTCTCATCTTCATTGTTTAACTCCTGTCACCTGTTGCCCTCATTAGTTGTCCTCTATTTAAGATCCTTGTGTTTGTTGTCCTGTGCTTGTGCATTTGTTCCAAATAACTGTGAGTACGCTGTATCAGTAAAGTCTAGTCTAGTAGTGTTTATTGTCAAGTTCATTGTGTAGTGTCACCCTGTTTAGTGTTAAGTGTAGTTATAGTCTAGTCTTGTTTAGTGTTCACTTCCTCTGTTTTAGTATCTTGTTTATATTATTTTGCCCCCTCGTGGGTTTTGTTTTCTGTTTTGTTCCTCCCCACCAATGTCGCTTCATGGTAAGCGTGAGAGGAGGGTATCATGGGAGTCGCCGTCTGAGGGGTCCTCTTCGGAGCCGGCTGCTCCCACCACTGTCCTCACCTCACCTGCCACAGCATCTGCGCCACGCCCGAGAAGGAAAAGGAAGAGGAGGGGGTTAACTTCGCCGCCGGCACAGCCTCTGCCACCGCTGCAGCCCCTGCCGTCTGCGCAGCCACCGCTGCAGCCCCTGCCGTCTGCGCAGCCACCGCTGCAGCCCCTGCCGTCTGCGCAGCCACCGCTGCAGCCCCTGCCGTCTGCGCAGCCACCGCTGCAGCCCCTGCCGTCTGCGCAGCCACCGCTGCAGCCCCTGCCGTCTGCGCAGCCACCGCTGCAGCCCCTGCCGTCTGCGCAGCCACCGCTGCAGCCCATGCCATCTGCGCAGCCACCGCTGCAGCCCCTGCTGTCTGCGCAGCCAACAACAGCGCCCCCTGTCACGGTCCCTGTCTCGTCTCCGCTGCCGGACGCAGCGCCCCCTGTCACGGTCCCTGTCTCGTCTCCGCTACCGGACGCAGCGCCCCCTGTCATGGTCCCTGTCTCGTCTCCGCTGCCGGACGCAGCGCCCCCTGTCATGGTCCCCGTCTCGTCTCCGCTGCCGCGCGCAGCACCCCCTGTCATGGCCCCTGTCTCGTCTCCACTGCCGGCTGCAGCGCTCCCTGTCTCACCGGCGCCATCAGCTGCTTCCTCCCGTGCACCATCGTCCTGTTTGTCTGCCTGGTCCCCTGCCTCTGTCTCAATGTCCTCCCTGAACTCTCTCCCCTACCCAGTGAGTCCTGGCTCGCCCTCGTCTGCTCCCTTGTCTGCCCCCACCTTGCCCTGGAACCCTGCTTTGCCTCCTTTTGTTCCCCTTACCAAATCTGCATCCCCCACCAAGCCTGTTGCCTCCAAGATCCCCACCAAGCCCACCCCGACTCCTCGTTCCAAGCCCTCTGCCACCCCTGAACCTAAGCCTCCTTCCCCACCTAGTCCCTCCCAGCCTGGACCACCTCCTGTGAACTTTTTTGTTCCCCCGCCTTCCACTTTACCTGGACTTCCTCCTTTTGTGAACTCTGTTTTGCCTCCGCCCCCCCCTCCCTTGTTTGTTGTTTTTATTGTGTCATCCTAACCCCTTTGTTTTGTATTCTTGCCTGCCATTGATTTCATTTGTCATGTTTTCCTGGTGTCTGTCTATCTGTCAGTCTGTCTTGTCCCGTGTCTAGTGTTCCCCTGGGGAGCGTCTGGAAGGTGCTCCTTTAGGGGGGGATTCTGTCATGGTTCTGCCATCTTGTCCTTTGTTTAATCTAGTCTTGTGGCAGAATCATGACAGACCCATGTTTTGTGTGGGTTCACGTGGTCTTAGTATTGGTTTACTAGACCACGTGTTCCCTGTGTCTTGTCCCTTTTACCCCGCTCCCTTGTTGTTCTCATCCTTCATTGTTTAACTCCTGTCACCTGTTGCCCTCATTAGTTGTCCTCTATTTAAGATCCTTGTGTTTGTTGTCCTGTGCTTGTGCATTTGTTCCAAATAACTGTGAGTACGCTGTATCAGTAAAGTCTAGTCTAGTAGTGTTTATTGTCAAGTTCATTGTGTAGTGTCACCCTGTTTAGTGTTAAGTGTAGTTATAGTCTAGTCTTGTTTAGTGTTCACTTCCTCTGTTTTAGTATCTTGTTTATATTATTTTGCCCCCTCGTGGGTTTTGTTTCTGTTTTGTTCATAATAAAAGTCTTCAGTGTTCATCCCTCTGTCTGCACTTGGGTTCATCTACCACCATCATAACAAGTACTCTGAATAGTTTTTGATAAGAGTACTTGGTATTTTTACCAAAAGTACTTTTAAAAAGCAGGGGTCGGTTGCACCAGCTGGGTGTAAACCCAGTCGTAAGACTACTCTGTATGTAAACTGCGCTTTATGTCCTACGTGGAATTTACAACTGTTCCACAATTTAGGTGTAGCACACGTCTGAGACTACATTTTACGTCTAGTTAGAGGTAGGTGTGAGTATAAAGTGTTGACTTGTTTCTATGTCAAAAATAGAGCTAATTAAATTATGGAGACATTGGCGCGTCTAATGCACAGAATACTCGAGCAGTGGGCTTTCATGCATGACACAATGAGAGACCGCACCAATAAATTCTTATCTATCATAAAATAAACTTTAATTTAATTTTGTTTTAAACCAGAACTGTTAGAATTAATCTGCAAATCGTTTAGTTAATGTGCAGGTTTGATGAGTCTGTACGTGACGCAAGCATCTTGGGGGAAAGCTCTCTATTGTCATCTATTAGCTGGCGGCAGTAAATGTGCATTTATAACCTTAGTAACCAAATAGAGTCTCAATATCTCTGCGTTTAACAAATTGAGACTTTATTTAGTAGATGTGCATACACTGAGCGTACCTGCGCCTGGTCCTAGTTTCAGATGGTGCAACAGGTGTAAATATTTTTTATAAAGCTGGACATAACTAAGCCCGAAATATGGCTTACAGACAACTTCTTTACATCCAACTGCTGCAACTGGCCCCAGTACTTTTTCTTGTCATTTGAGTATTATTTCATTTAACAGTACTGTAAGTACACATTGTTTGTACTCTTTCCACCACTGCCTAAAATATGCTGGGTTATTTTTAACCCATTGTTGAGTCAAATATGAACTTTTCCTGGGTTTATTTCAATGTAATTTTTTTGATTGTAGGGGAGAACCGAGGCAAAAGTTTGGGCAGGACGAAAGTAACAAAGCGATTTTCTCCGAGCCCTGATAACATTTGCATCCCAAACTACGACAGCATCTTAAGCACACAACCCCTGACAGACCTGACAAATATCACGTTATTTACTCACCGTTTTCTGCGTGTAGATCCAGAAAGGTGTTTTCAACCATGTAAAGTCATTTTCAAAAGCAGTCATTTTTGTTCTTATAACGCGTTGTGTTTCTCGTTTCATGTGTTAAAGTACTGATCAATCTACAGGTTATTTAGTGCCATAGATATGTACACTAGATGTCGCCTTGGCTACGGCAGTTCATTGGGCCGAATGCGTCAAACAGAGCCGCCATCTTGAAACAGGGGAATCCCGCATCAGCGTCATTGTAGGCAATGGTGTAACGGAAATAAAATCACCATAAATCATCATGAATGCGATTTTCTTCGTTTTCTTTTGGTTCGTTCAACAGTCAGACACGTATTTAGCATTGGGTGAAGAAAAAAATTCAAGTTTTAAAATTTTGAAAATCTACTTTTTCTAACCATAATGCATAGTGCTAGTAGGTCTAACATCCATACGCAGCACAAAAGTCCGGCATCGTCCATGAATTCGAAGTACAGGCGGAGATAGCAGCTTTACCTAGATACTTCCTATGACAAGACCCCTGTTCCAAGATGGCGGCGGTTTTGACGCATGCTCAGAACCCTAAGGCGACATCTAGTGTATATATATCTATGATTTAGTGCTCTAACACATCCTGAACTTTGACCTCTCTGAGTTTTTCAAAATAAAAGTAAATTGTGTTTAATGTGAGGAGAACCTGTCGGGATGAAAGTAACACTTGTTAGTTTAGTCTCGCTGCTTATACTGTTGTATATGTTGAAAATTGATATTATTCTAATTTGATTTAATTACTGTTCAAAAATGTTTTTATTCTCAACAATTTAACTTTTGAAACATTTGATAAAACTGAAATTTAAAATGTAATTTCATAATTTTTTTTTACAAAGATAAATTACAAAATATGTTTGCAGTTACATATGAACAAGGTCATAGTCATGTATAATTAATAAAAACACGTGTAACACAAAAATCTATCTTGTTTTGTTGTGTTACTTTCGTCCCTGCAGGTGGGGTCAAAAGTAAGAATTCATTACTTATGTTTAAAGTGAAATTAGTCTGAAGTCGTTTTACATTTATTCAAAATTCTACCTGGTATTGATAGACCACACTTGTGAGTTATTGACCACAGCAAAAAAATATCTCTGTCTATAACATTAACAAGTTTTTCTGAAAAATGGTACTTTCGCCCCCGCTCTCCCCTACACACATTTAGGTATAAAGGTGTCCTTTTTGAAAGTGTACCACCCCAGTGATCGCTTTTCTATCTTTTTCTGAGACCAACTAACTTTCATACAGAAAACGTCTTGGTTACGGATGTAACCCTCGTTCCCTGAAGGAAGTGAACGGAGACATCACGTCATGACCAACGAATTGGGAACCGATCTGCGATGATCTCCTTTGAGAAATGCCAATGAACTTGGCATGCAGGTATTTGCATCTGCTGGCACCGCTCCGTGGGTATTTCATGCGGAGCAGGTGCATTACCAAATCAGCTATATTATTTGCTGAGAAAGCCGAGCATCAGTGCCCGGTAACAGCAATGGTGGCGACGGGACCTGACGTCTCCGTTCCCTTCCTTCACGGTTACATCCGTAACCGAGACGTCCCTTTCAGTCGGTCACTGGACGATTTAACAGCACTGGACATGGATAAAATCAAAATCCTACACCCTACTTTTTTTCTATGTTATATATCACGTTTTAACTAGAAGTGTGTTGGATTAAAAGAAAAAGAGTTTGTGAACATCACATCCTGTTTAATTCTGTATCATTTACACATGATTCTCTGTTATTGTTTTACTTTTACTCTCAGCCTGTGATATGAACGTTCATAAGCAGTGTGTGATGAATGTGCCAAGCCTGTGCGGTACAGACCACACTGAACGCAGAGGACGACTCTTTCTTACCATTGAGGTCAGCGGAGACCGACTCCATGTCACAGGTTAGTAAGAAAAAATTCACTGAGAATACCCCTGATATTAGTAAATATCATTAATAATATCTATATAAATATCATTCTTTTTAAAATACTCTGATATTGATGAAAGTGAGGAGATGCTAAAAATTTTTGGTTAGAATTGTCAGACTTTGTTTTTAAATTTGTTAATTTCAACTATTCCTTTAAAGGTTCTCTAAGCGAATTCACGCGTTTTAGACCATAAAACATTTTTTGTTACATACAGCAAACATCTCCTCACTATCTGCTTGCTTCCTGTCCGCTGATCAAACAGTAAAAAACGCGATCTCTGTAGACAGCCCAGCCTCCACAAACTGCAATAATAACAAACTGGCCAAACCTACACCAGAAACCATAACAAAGTGTTCTAGCCAATAAACGGCAAGAAGGATTTGGGGGTTGGGTTTGGGCACGTTCATGAAAGCACGGAAGGGAGGGGGAAGGGGAGGAGTTAACTACGCTCAGTTTGTTTGAAAACACATTTCAAAAATCAACACACAGATTCACTTAGAGAACCTTTAAATTAAGATGTTATAATGTATTATTAAAACAAAGTTAACAAAGATCTTGAATACATTGTTAATTTACTAATATTGCTAGCGAAATTGTATATACATAAGTAAAAATGTTTACATTCATCCCCAATTCATATGTTGTTTTTTGTGAAACTTTAGGTCATCTCTGAAAATGTTAAATAACACAAATCGTTGACATGCTTGATAAAATCTTTGCATCCCCTATTGAAAATGAATGTAATGTAATATTTCTATTATTTTGTACTCTTGTGTACTATGCTGACTCTCTCAGTTGTTGTGTAAATTAAATGAAAAAGAAAAACATTTGATGAATATTGATCAGCATACTGTACACAAGTAGATAAATAGTGTATCCCAGTTAAATAGGATGCTTGTGTATATACAGTACATGTGTACAGTGTCAGGATAAGCAAACTGGTGATGGGGTCAAGGTTGAGCTGTTTGGCATGATCCACATTGCCTCTGCTGGTTGATGCTGTAACTTCACCATTCTGTATTAAAAATACTTTCTCTCTTCATCGCTCTTCGAAAAACATTTTTGATTATAGATCTAAGTGTATTTTCTTTATTTAGTTATAGAAATGATTTGTCTTTATAATTGTTGTGTGAAAATGTGAAGTAGGTGAAGGGTTTCTGTGATGGTTAGGGAATGGGGTAGGTAAGGGTAATAGAATACAGTTTGTACAGTATAAAATGCATTACGTCTATGGAATGTCCCCACAAAACATGGAAACCAGAATGTGTGTGTGTGTGTGTGTGTGTGTGTGTGTGTGTGTGTGTGTGTGTGTGTGTGTGTGTGTGTGATGTCATGGTGTCACAGTCAGGAGTGGGTCAGTCATGTATGCCAAGCTGCACCTGCTCCAAAACCCTGAGCTCAATGAGCTGTGTGAATATCATCTCTGTTTCCAGACATACTAAAGTCATACTGATACACTACACACCAGAGATGGGGACTCGAGTTTGAGACTCGGACTCGAGTGCGACTCGACCCTCAAAGACTTCAGACTCGACTCGGACTCGAGCCGCGCGACTCGTGAACAATGTTTATTTTTAGGAAACGTCTGATGAGCTCGCTGTCATAGCTCCCTCCGTTACCTACAACCTGCCCATGACGGAACACGTGACGTATTTGCTCCGCGCGCGCGGCCGCGAACATACATGTCGACTGTACCTGCAGGCAGCTGCTGCTGTGGCATTTATCTGAAGCTTTGGGTGGTGCTGTGACGGATCCGCGGGTCGGCTCGCATGCGATTTGCGGATTAATATGCAATTTAAATAGGGTAAGTTTATCATTAACGTGTTTCTAAGGCTTGCAATTGTTTCAATGGTTAAACAATTTAACCGCAAAAAGGCGCTCAAGTGAGCAGATTTCTGTACGCACATTCGGTTAAGTGTATCTGGTCCAGCTCCAGTCAGGTTTCAGAAAGTTTACAGTTTGTTTTAAGTTTAAGCTTACAACAAGGATTAGCTGTTTCTAGACCATTGTTTTTCATTTATCATGTCCCTCTGATTTTAGTGTTTGGTTATGGTTAGGCTTTGGATTTGGGGTCGGTTTAGGTTTTATTTAGAAAAATGTTGTCCTTGGGTCAACACAATATGTTGCCCTGAGGACATCAACCACTTGGCAAAATCAGTTCGAGCATAGTCCATTAACATACATTTGCTGAATAGAACAATGAAAAACAACGTAACGTTTTTATGTGAAGCAACTGGTGCATCTTCTTCCTGAAGCGCTGTTTGGAATTCGCCCTCTGCCTGTGTTTGAGCACGCGTTTAAGTCCCCTCAGTAGTGTACATACAGAGAGAAGTGTTTCAAAAGTTAAGCCAACATAAAATCTTTCTTTTCTTGACAAGGCACATACACGCAAAATGATCTCAAAGTATTCTTTTTCTAATAACATTTTTTTGTTTATGTCTTAAGAAACCAGTCAGAAACCAGTCTGGCCTTATTTGTTCTTAATAAAGAGACAGTAACCTCAATTAACCTACTTAAGTCTGTGTCATTTATGTTAATCAAACAACCCAAGACAAACAGAAAATAACTTCTATAGCTCAAAAATAATAATAATATTAAATTTGTACAATAAAGACAGTGTTATTATCCATTTAATTTAATTTCTGTACCTAATGCTAATTTTAGACCTTACTTAATGTGCAACTTTGTTTTTTTTTATAAATGTTTATAATTTCTTTATTTGTTATTAGGGGTGTGACGAGATCTCGTGCGACGAGATCTCGCGAGATTAAACATGTATCGCGAGATTAAGTGTGTCTCGCGAGATTTCTTGTGTAGGTGAAATTCTGGCCGTTTCTCAAATAAAAGACTGCATCCTTCGGAGGTCGCATTTTTAAACTGCATTTACTTCATAAAGACTGTCTTATTAGAGACTACTAACAATTATAAAGTTTACTAATAATTTAGTTAATCGCAAATTGTTGTAATATGCTCACGACTTGCGAATGTAATGCTCAGTTAATTATCTGAAATAAACCTTAATGACGTATGCAGCCTGCATATGCGACCTCCGGAGGATGCAGCTTTCTGTTTGACCCTTTTAGGGGCCAGTTACATCAAAAGCGTTTATGGCAGTTGCAGGCGCCTTTTTTAAATGATATTCTATGGGCATGGAGCGTTTGCGCGCTGTTTATGCGCGCTGAGCGCCTTGCGGTTTGCCGGCGGCCGCAGCACGCGCCTTTGAAGGAACGCTGAGAGCGGAGAAGCGCCCGACGTCATTCGCGTCTTTGCATTGTCCACTTGAATGAGGGGAGATGCGGGCCTTACGTTGTGGTGAGGGAAGTTTACAGTTGCTTTGAAGAAGCGGACTCCACTCGCTCACTCTCTCCTGCGTGTTTGTGCACCTCTCACCCTCAAACAAGGTCAGAGCAAGCGTCATCTTTTTACAGTTTCTGCTAATATGACAGTTAACAGCAAAAGAGCGCACGCTTCAATATTTGATTGACAAGACAGCTGACTAGGTGGTTGCCTAGCAATATTAAAAGCCGCGTCGACTCGCACTGCTCTTTTTTAAGAAAGGTAGTGCGTCGCGCCTTGCGTTTCCAAGCGTTTAAAGCGTGTTGGTGTAATTAGCCTCTTACAGTGCATGCATTATATTCTGTCTTTTACTGCATTTGCTTTTTTGTTTGGGTTTCCAATAATGTTCGTTTGGGAGCTCGTATGAAGTCTGAGACGTATTGTGTTTGTCTGATGATCAGTGTCAGATGTGAAGTCTCCGCAGATTAAACCATCACAGAGTTTACATGATTTAATGTCTGCATGTTCATTTCTATTGTAAAGAAATGGACGTATATTAAATATTCAAATGGATTTAAACATTGTTTGGCTAAATAATAAGCGTTTCTCTCCGTCTAAAGTGAAAGTGAAGATAGCGTCCGCGAGACGAGTCAACTATCTCCCCCTACAGGCATTTGTTATAATATATACATAATGCTTTTTATTTATAGACCACAAATGTAATGTGTTTGTTAATGTAATGTTGTTTAATGTAACTTGGTTTTAATACTTTATTTGAACCAATTATTATTGCATCTTCCTTATTATGTAATTTTAAAGGCTACTGCTCACTTGGGTCTGTTTTTATTACCCAAAAATAACAAATTACTTCATTATCAGTTAGTAAAATAATTGTTAGGGCCAGTCCTTGATTAGTTAAAACATTTAAAAATAACATGATTTCAGTTTCTTATTCATTTATTTTATCATCAAGGGTTTCTTAAAAAGTGTAAAAATATCGTCTCGTTCTCGTGAACCCAATCTCGTGTCTCGTCTTGTCTCGTGGATTAAGTGTCTCGTCACACCCCTATTTGTTATTAGAGTTTTATTTGTTACAACGAGACTTGAGACTTGACTTGGACTCAAGCTCAAAGACTTCAGACTTGACTTGGACTCGAGGTCAAAGACTTCAGACTTGACTCGGACTCGAGCTCAGAGACTTGTGAACATCTCTGCTACACACTGATCTAGAGTCAATATAAACTCTTGATGTTTTAGAGAGTTAATTCCTCTTCTACATCTGCTTATAATAAACCGGTCATATTGCACACTGTTCATATTTCATTAGGGGTGTCAGTCTTTGCGTAGACGGCAAATTGATTTGGTTCACGGTTAAACGATTTTTGATTTGATACCAAAATGTGTTTGACAAATTCTGCACGATTTAATTCAATTTACGATAAAAGACCATTCAGTTGACTGTTCAGTTCATCTATACAATGGACATGTGTGTAACAGAGTCTTGGTTAGTAATATTAAAGTATGTTGTATTAAAGTACACTATGTCACCCATTATGTGTGAATAACTAGAATAAATATGTAATTGTGTTTTCTTTCAAATGTAATATGCATCCGGTTGCACTCATTATTCTTCTGAATTATTAATCAGCTGAGCTCTTTGACAGCAAGATTTCGTCATTGGTTGTGCCATTTACATTAAAATCATTCTATTTAAAAATGAATGTAAAGAATGAAATGAGCTAAACTCATTTAATGTTCATATTAGGGCTGTCAAAAGATTAATTGCAATTAATCACATACAAAATAAAAGTTTGTGCTTGCATAATATATGTGTGTGTGTACTGTGTGTATATTATGTATATATAAACACACACATACATGTATGAATTTAATACATTTTTTATTTAAGTATATTTTTATTTTTATTTAGAATATAAAATATATCAAAATATATATATACATATACATGTAACTGTTTTTTAAATAAAAAATTAACATGTGTGTATTTATATATATATATATATTTATATATATATATATATATATATATATATATATATATATATATATATATATATATATTAATATATATATATATTTATACAACAGTTCTTTCTGGTTCTCGAATCTGATTGGCTAAGAGCCATACGATATTGTACTGATAACGGCACAGTAACCGCTTCACCTTTCGTATCATTCCGCCACCTAGTGAATGGAGGTCCTAAACAGGCTCATCTCTAAATGGAAAAACACAGACGCCCTGTTTTTAAACACTCTCCTTGTGTCTCATTAGTTTACTAGCTCATAAATCAATCTGTGAATCCCCAATCGGAAGTTATTATTCCGTCAAAGATCAGCGCTCTTGGATGTTACGTTAAAGTTAATGGGAGTAATGTCTTGTCACATCGTGTGGACGATTAACACTTGGAAAAAGGAATATAAACACTCGTTTTTTTCTGGAGCTATATCTCTTATCAGAACGCGAAAACACCGTGGAACTGCAGGTAAGCACCGCAGCTTTTAAATGTGGACATTGATCATTTACTTTATCGTGACGTGACTATTAAAACATGTTATGAGATATCGCCACTGATATATTTATGAGCAGCATGCAAAATCATCTCTCTGACACTTATAAAAAAACGTTTTATATAGTACTGACAAGAACAAAGTTTAATAATAATAATCGAGTGCTCGTATCACGTTAAGAATAAATGAGAAAGCAATAGTAACATTATACAAGTATAGTTTTATTAACTTTTACCTCGCGCCAAAACAATAACACAAAAGACACTAAATATGAATAAAAAACGTAATAGTTTGATCATGACACCAAATACTGCTAATTTGATCTCATTTTGACCATCAAAAACAAACAAGGCCAGCATGAGAGCCAGGGAATCCCTGTCAGAGATGTAGCCCAGAGAGGGCGGTGGTCAGCGGGGCGAGTGAACACTGACGTCCGCTCATGCTTTGGTTCTCATACGTACCGAATCTCACTAAGCAAACATTCAAACAGGCGCTATCTTTACTAATCGACTGTAGATTTAAATATAATACATATACATTCTCGACTGAACTAGTCCTAAAACTACACTTTGTGACCAAGAAACGGTAATATAAAGAAACGGCTTTTCCGTCCATTGAGTTGTTATGAGATTCAAAGCAGTCGAAAGTGTTACCTGTCATTCTGGCCGCCCTCAAATCCGTGGCGGAAGAAGTAGTTCTCAAACAAAGAGGCTTTAAAAATAACTCCGTTGTTGTTTTCTAGTTTTCGTTTTTTAAACGTGTGCCGTCGAACTGTTGTATAAAAGCAATATCGCTCTCGGGAGTCGTGTGATATAGCTCTATATCATCACGGCCTCGTGCCTCTAGCCTAATCACAGCCGTGATGATATAGAGCTATATTACACTCCTACTCGAGCGATATTGCTTTTATTTTGTATGCAATTAATCACGATTAATCTTTTGACAGCCCTAGTTTATATATTTTTTATATTTTCAAGCACAGTTGATTAAATTTTTTTTTAATTGATAGTAGTTCAAACAAATTATTCACACTTAAAAAAAAACATTTTAAGACAAAAGAGTGAATCGATACACATGGATAATATTTCAAACAGCTGTTTATGTATATGTGTGCATTCGGCAGTCACTTTTGCAGTATATGTGACTCACAATCAAAATATTTTATCCAAAAGACTATTTACTGGATTACATCCTATAATTTGATAACATTATCAGCTATTCAGGTTAGCATACAGTTATAAAGTGCCTCAAAGCTTAAAAATAATATATGACTGTATGCATGCACAACTGTATTTCTGACAATAACTTATTACTTTTGGATGGAAATTTTCCCCCCAAGTTTCTTTATTGCTCACTGTCGCAGCGTTATTTGACTGCATTGTTTAATTAAAGCCAGTCTCTTCCTGTCTAAGTGGGTGCTTCTTGGCTGATAAAAGCTGAAATGAGAACCAAACCAAATGGCGTGCGTAGACTGTGAAGAAAGCCTTCAATGTTGTGTCTACACCAAACGTTTTCATTTTTAAAAGAGTTGGAAAACACAATATCATTTGTAAAGAATTAAACACACTGTATTGTTATTTATGTAATAGAGTCATTATGAGAATTATTGTTTGTATTGGATTTGAAGCTTGTGTCATCATGAAATGACGCTTGACCGTCACTGCCAATTAAAGTGCAGGTTTATTTAAATATCATTTACATTTTTGTCATTGTCCTCTGTCCACTGTTTTATTTCAATATCCAATTGGCAGAATTTACCTTTACACATTTATGCATTTCCTAATATATTATGCATTTGGCAGACTATAATCATCATACTTACACAACATCAAGTTATGTAGTAGTCTATGGTCTCTCTGTTAGGAGGGGTACTAACATTGATATTGGTCATATTTGAAGGAAGTAACGTCTGCATGCTGTTGTATGGGTTAAAGGATATATTCAGTATTTGAGAGGTTCAGAGGTGTGATGAGAATCTTTAAGGGTTTTGTGAGTTCAGCACTGCTGTGAAGTTGATTAAATCTGTCCAGCCAGGAACACATTCGTTTACACACAAAAACACACACATGCACAAAGAGATACACACAGAAGAAACAAACAGGCCTCAGGCAGAGATGATCGTCTTCTGTCCTGTTTTCTTCTCATTCAGTGGGTACACTCAGTACAGTCCGGGACTTTGGGATCCTACACTCAGCTGTACACTTGTTTCAAAGCGAAAAGCCCAATTTCTTATGAGACATCAGTCCACATTAAGACAGTAGTTATTAGGGATGCACCAATCTGATATTTTGGATCAGTATCGGGGCCCAAGGCTTTGAATCGGTTCACGGAACGAAAACCAGAAACGTTTTGCAAGGAACAGAAACGAAACCAGAAACTTTCCAAAAATATATGTTCAGGAACAGAATTGTTTATTTAAAATAATGGTAACCGGTTAATACCATTATTTTTTCATTCTTTGACAAGATTTCTGTGCAATATGACTCGCCGTTGACTCATCTGAGAAATAAGAAGCTTGCCACCAGCAAGTAGCCAAACTTACTCAAGCCCAAGTCTTTTTTAATACTTATTAGTGGTGTAACGGATCGCAGTTGATCCGTACAGATCATGACCCACGGTTCGGTTTGCATGTGATTCGCGGATTAATACACAAATTTAAATAGGGTGAAAGTTGATCATTTGCACGTGTTTCAAAGGCTTGCAAATGTTAACACACATTTTAAACAATTTACCACAAAAAGGCGCTAAAGTCAGCAATTTTCTGTACGCACAGACGCACATGCGTTTGATTGTATCCGGTCCAACTCCAATCAAACGTGATTATCCCTATGCCCTTCAAAGATCAGAACTCTTGATGTATAAACTTCAGAGAGAGTTGTGCTACTGTGTCTCATACTGTAGTACATTAAAATACATTTGGTGAATAAAGCACTGAAAAACAACTTAATTTTCATGTTACGTGGAGCGACTGTTTATGCTGCATCTTCTTCCCGAAGCGCCGTTTGGAATTCGTCCTACGTCTATGTGTGTGCGCGTGTTTAAATGCACTCAAAAGTGCATACACAGAGAAACGCATTTCAAAAAGCAAGCGAACAATCTTTCTGTTCTTGACAGGACACATTCAAACAAAATAATCTCGAAATACCACAGTATTCATTTGCTAATAAAAACATTTGTTTATGTCTCAGGCGTATGTATAGATTAGTGGCAGAAACCAGCTTTGTGCTTATCTTAAAGAGACAGTAACCTCAATTAACATACAGTATGTAGACTAATAATTTAAGTTTAATGTCCTAATGATCAGCGTACTTATTTGGATGTCCCACAGCTGACATGGAACGTTATTAACCGGTTCAGGAACTTTATTTTTGTTCTAACCGGTTCAGGAATGTCAGTCAAAATCGGAAACGTTAAAATACTGTTTCTGTTCGGAACGAACCAATTGGGGAAAATCTGGTCCAAAGCCCTGTCGGGGTCAATCGGGGCTTTTTTTGCTGGATCGGATATCGGACGATCCAGTTCCGATACTGTGTTACCCGTGGTTGTTACTGACAAGCTATATTCCAAGTCTTTTTAATAAACTTGATAGCTTCATGTGCACAACAAACGCACATTTAAAGATATTTAAGTTAAGTTCACGGAAACTCTGTAACTTACTTGCAACTGGGTTAATCCACTGGTGAAGCGCATGGATGAAACGCGTCATTCACACACGCACACAGCTGTAGGCTATTTTAAAGATGTGATTTTATAGTCTCAGTAAGCCGTTGGATGGATGCAATTCACTTTGTGCTAAATGCCTGGCGCATCTACTCTCTTTGTGTTTTAACAGTTATAAACTTTCCACTGTGGTGCGAGAATTCCCATGTGAAGATGATTCAAGTGCATCAATTCTGCGCCCAGGAAGCACATAAGCGTAGCATACAGGATGATTTAGGCGCATTACTGCTGCACCCGGGATGTGCATAATTCCCAAAATAACCATCTGCATGCTAAAACGTCTTTACTGTGACAGTTTTGAGAAATTAAGGAAAATATTTAGTATACTTATTTGAACAGACGTACCTATATGTTCTTCTAAACACTGCCATGATTAATAATTACTAATTTTCTTGTAATCTATAAATAATTTTTAAATTATTGATTTTTACATTTAAAATTATACTAGATGTAGCAGAAAGCACTGCACTGTACACATTTAACTTTTTGTGTGTGCGTGCTTGCAATTTTAAATTGTTCAAGAAAAATACAGTAGTATCAGATCGACGGGTATCAGAATCGGATCAGAAATAAAAAAGTAGTATCAGTGCATCCCTTGTAGTTTTGACATTAAAGCTTGTGTAAAAGCAATGGTTAAAGGAACAGTATGCGGGATTGTGGCCAAAACTGGTACTGCAATCACACAACTGGTGGCCAATAGACAAAATGACAACATAAACATCAGTTGAGGGCTGCAACTTCACTTTTTAAATGACAATATCCTGGCCAGACCACTGTTGTCAGTGATTTAAGTATTTCAAATGAAAATGATTTCTTAATGTCTAGTGACATATCAGGGCCAATTTATGATTAATTGATATACATTTCTTACATACTGTTTCTTTAACCCAAATATGAAAATGCTGCCATCATTTACCCTCATCTCATTTTAAACCTGTATGCAATTGTTATGCATGCAAAACACAATTACATTTAGATTTTAACACATTAACCTCTTAAACTCTGTGGACCCTGTACCTAGTCCAAAATTAATTATTATGACTTAATATAAAATATTCCTTTAATTTTTAATGGTCTGTCATGGACCCAGTACCACACATGAGATACTGTTTGAAAGCTTAGAATCTCTACTTTCTGCACATATGCATTACTTTGACATATTTCATACTGTAAGAAAGTTATTTACACTTAATTTACACTATAAACCCCCCCCCCCCCCCTGTTTTTTATATCATTCACATACTTCATATTTTCAAGTATGACAAACATGGGCAAGTCTTTTATCAAATGAAAGCTCTCACTCTCAGGAATAACATTGTTATTTGTGTTTTATTATCATCACATATCCAGTGCTTTAAGTGGGCCGGAACGCGCCGGTACTCAGTACCGCCACTTCCAAATATAGCTCTTGAGCGTACCACCACCTCTCTGTGCGCCCAGAACGTGCTTTTAGCGTACCGGAAGGCTCATTTGCACATCTGTTTAAATCAGAGGTTTCATTTAATCATTTGGCTGCGCTGCCGCTTTTCAGAGCTCCCTTCTCAATTCGTCCCACCAAGAGCAGAGACTACATTACCCATACACCCTTGAGTTTTACAAGTTAAAAGCGCATGCGTCGCCTTTGCTGTCAGTCAGCCTCAACATGGTGTGGAGAGGTGTGTGTTTGTGTGTGAAACACGCAACCATAGCTGCTCGGTTAAAATGAAAATACAATGAACACTTAATATGCCCTCCATGTTTTAGACTCTGAGTAGTAAAAGAACAAGGTCAGAATCAGAGGACTCGCTGGCTGGCATCCCACCAAGCCACAATGATACCTGCAGGTCAGACACATGCTTTATCCAATACCCTTTTGTAGGTACGTGACAATCTCCGCTGTCGCGGCTATCAGTTTGGTTCCCCTCGACGCAACTTCAGATTTCCTCAGGCGATGTGTAAAAACATTCTTGAAATTGTAATATACATTTAGTTTAATTGCTGAACTACAAGTGAGCGAAATTTCAATGAATTTGAATGACGTGCACAGACTAGTTTTACCACCCGCAAACTGGAAAACAATGGGACAAAATAAAGTGATGACTTTTGAGTTTCAAATGGCCAGTATTTTGTTATTCTTGAACCCATAGACATGGTATTGGTGTCATTTTAAAGCTTTTTTTCCAGCTCTTTCTATCTGAACAACTAGCATTTAACCATGTTGAAAATTTTACTCGCATATCTACCTTTTGCACATTTTATTTATGTTAAGCAGGCCTAGCTATTTCTAGCTCAAGCAAATCCACAAACTTATAAAAGGATTTATTATTTTATGTAAGGTCGTCCGTTGACTGCTGAATACAAAACCCCTTCAATAGGCTATAGGAGGAATCGAGTCAGCAAAAAAAAAAAAAAAATAGAGTACCGGCACCTCTTTTGGGCCACTTATAGCACTGCACATATCCAACAATCGTCGAATGAATCATGAGGTAAAAAAAATGCTTCAGATTGCCACAAATGCTACACCATCCTTTATCTTAGGTCCTACTCAAAATGAGTCCATTCACAGCATTTTCTTTGAATAATCCCTTGCTATTTATTGTATGTGCAAAACAAAATAACATACGGTTATATGAAACATTTATTTTCACTTCCTTCAGTAAAACAAGAATAACTGCACTAGTGGTCCTTGACAACAATTCGATTCACAATGGATGGTTAAAAAATGTTGCACCATGTATCTGAAAATTGAACACACATTATTTTCTATGAATGTACACACACCAGGGGTGACTGATGGCGGCTGTCCGCTGTGACTCTGGACACTGCTTAAGTCCCACTCACATAATTTAACATTAAATAATGTCATATTATATATAAAGATTAACATACAGTAGACTGAGATTGTGTGCGTCCGGTTAGTTACCTGCGAGTTGTCCGACATGCAAAGTGGCGCAGCGCTGTGCTTCTCCCCGGGTATGTGACCTCCTTTACAGTCTTGTGTTGTGCTGAAGTACAGCAGAAGCTGTCCCAATGAAAATTGCATCATTATTGGCTCATCCTTAAAGCAGTACAGAACCTGTATAACTTATCTTTGGTGCAACACAAAAAGGGGCCTTCAAGAAGCTTCTTTAAAATGAACTGAACATGTTTTAAAAGAGCAGCCTGTTTGAATCATGCACTTTATTATAAGTCGTACTATAGTTTAGTGTATATATAGCCGTTATTAGAACTGCTTTATCTGTGGCCAGTCTAAATTAAAAACCTATCTGCTCGATAAGGCTTTTAATTCTGGTTGAAGCACTCTTGTCTGTTACCTACAGAAAGTTTCAGAAGACCTGGAATATAACACAAATGTTTTATAATGTTTTACCATGTTCATTTTGAATCTTAACAGACATAGTCACTAAGAACTGCTTTCTCCTTTTGTGTCCATGTAAATAAGCAAGATTATAGAGGAGTATGTATCTATTGGCAGTGCAGAAGGGTGGTATTGTCTAAACTACTAGATAAAGCCTCCGCAAAACAAACCTTAAATCTATGTCTTGTTTTTAAATGTCTGTCCTTGTCTTAGGTATCACATCCATGCTGAAAATATTTTTTTAGGATTTTTGCTATTGGCAGGATAAATATAGGCTTAATGATGTTGATGTGAATTTTATACACCTGTCTTCTTGTGTCCTTATTTGGGGCTCTGTTGAAAGGTCAACATGGTTTATGGGTGTATTGTAGTTTCAACAGACTTGGCCACATACATTGTAGTCCTCTTCCTCACCTGCTGTGTGGAGCTCTTCTGTTTACTTTGGAATGGTCAATAGAAAGACTTTGAAACAATACGACGATGATAAATCATTTCAGACATTTTCATTTTTGAGAGAACTGTTGCTCAATAAAAACAGTAATTCTTTAATAGGCTATCAAAATATAAAACAGACTTACTTATTAGTCAAAACTGAGTCAATGTTCTTGAAATGTCAACATAATTCCTGTGTGTGTGTATATATATATATATATATATGAAGAGTTTGGTTCCAAAACGCAATAAATCCATTTTGACAAATTTTGGTAAAAACGTGTTTTCTATACCAAGAAAGTGACAAGATGAAAACAACTATTTTCTGTTACAAACTTTCACAAAGCATCTTTAGGTTATAAAAACATAAAAAATTCAAATCCATAACTTGATTTTCAAAGATTTATTATAAAAACGGATTATTTTTTCCACAAAATGCAATAAATCCATGACAAGTTTTTTATTCAAAATGCTATAAATCTATTGAATCAATAGCCTATATAAATGTGCATTCATCTTTGCCATGTTATATTCATTTAGTTGACTAGTTGTACACACTAATTAAAAATATAAACATTAATGTTATTAATCAAAACACTTACTTTGTCATATTAAGAACCCTGTCATTGCGGTTACTTGACGTCTTCGCTTAACGTCTTTCACAGCGATCAGCTGTAAAATGTTTTTGGTCCTGCTCGATTTTCGTTGACTTTGAGTAAAATAATGGAAAGTTTTTCATAAGATCCTCTGGGGTCAATGTGTTAGCATGAGAAGCTTGATGCTGTCGGGAGAACAAGCACCCGTCTCCCGAGTGCCTCTCAGGGAAATTATTAGATGTTGATGGCTTACGTTTCTTTCCCATCACAGAAAACCATCACAGGTTTAGCGATGCAATTAAAGTATTATTTTGTTTTGTTTGTTGATCACGTAGTACAAAGTAGATGAGGAAAACCAGGACTCCGTGTACTCAGCGCGTCCGCCATTGTTTGTTTACATTGCGTGAACGGTGGGCTGTAATATCAGAAATGGATTTATTGCGTTCTGTAAAAAAGGGGGAGTGGCGTTTGTCGCATTTTGGGAAAAAAGGGAGAAAAGATGACAGAATAACACGGCGGATATTGGATTTTGCGTAAAATTAAGAATTTACTTTTAACTACTGACCTGATATAATACTGATTTTGGCAGTAACTCATTTTTTTCAAAATGGCGTGTATTGCGTTTAGGAACCAAACTCTTCATATATATATTCAGCCTCATTGGGGGGTGAAACTTGGGTAACTTTAGGTAAAGGGGGCATAGGTTGGGGCCCCAATACATGGATTTGCCTTGGGCCCCAAATCACTAAGCATGCTTCTGTGCATAAGTAAACGCATAGATAAACAGCACTTTGTCAAAATACGTTTCATAAAATATAACATCAAAATATTAAATATTCTGACGTAAAATACCAGTTAAGAAATTCAATGACATATAAGCTGTTTTGTTTGCTACTTTCCTGACCTGAATGTATTATTCCAGTGATATTATTCATTAAATTAATATTATCCAACAAATTATTCTTTACTCTTTCAGACCCCTCTGTTGTATTACTTTGTATAGACGGTTTCAGGAGTAACAACATATACAAGCAGCTTTTGTGGTCAACACGTAACTTCCGGTAAACTCCGCTATGAATAAATACAACAAAGTAGCGTACGCGTCTGATGAAACCGTCTATACAAAGAGTGAGTGATTGTTATTACTATAAGGGTTTGTTCAGTTCAGTAGTGTTGTAATCATTGTGTCAAAAACAGAAGTGTAACAGTAAATAAAAATTGGTTCAGCATATCGGTTATCGGGCACATAAGCATCCAAATATTTGGTATCAGTATTTAAAAAAAATCAGTATTGATCAATTACTAGTTAATAACACGTTAACAAATTAATTTTAAAGGCCCTAATTTTATAAACGTGCGTTTAACACAACACTCAATTTCTATTTGACCCTTGGCCTAGCCTGTTGTTGGATAAATTGAGACGTAGATTGAGACGTAGCCTTAGATTGAGACAAAATCTTCTTTATTTGTACGTTTTCTGAGAGGTGTGTCGTCCTAAATGCTTATCTAATAGATAAATGGGTTGTCCATCCACTTGCGCGTCTGAGGTTTTAGTTTTAATAAATGCAGGAATGAGAAACTTGCTTGATGTTAAAATAGTTATTAAACGAGATAAAGTACATGACCTGATTAATGTTTAAAGAGTTATTAAGAGCGATATGTCCACGCCCATGTTTATTAGAGTATTAAAAACTTGAAAAGTATGACATTAGGGTAAAGATAGAACAGATAAAAATGTGCAATTACTCACGAGTTAACCCATGACAATCATGCTCATCTCTCTCTCTCTCCCTGCTGTACACAACTTTTATTTTGGGTAAACAATTTCTTACTTTACCTTATAATTTGTATTATTCATGTATATAACAGATTTTGTGTCTGCCAAATGTAATGTAATGAGTGGTTTTCATAGAGATTTGTTATTGTGTTATTTTATGCTCTTGTTTATTGAGAGTTGTAATCAGATGGGGGGATCTTGGCTGACCCTATGTGTTTTGTTGATAAACAATGAAAGAAAACAAGCTCATTTGACTGTGTTATCAGATTACCCAGCATGCATTTCACTGGACATTTGGTGGTTATGTAACACATAACATCTGAATTCCTCAGGCTATTTAAACTTCTTATAAACATAGCCTTTAAAGTTGAACTTTCAGGAATTTATGCTACAATCGTTGTTTATAACGACTACTGTACATACCCTACTGTACATTATTATTACCCTCTTACATTTCTCATCAACTGTCAATTAAATTAGGTTTATAAACAGCCAAAAATTTTCATACAGTTTTAGTAAAGTATTATAAATAGATGTTTTTTTAACAAATTGTGGTTGCTGTAGGGGTTTTCTTCCGATCCAGGTCTCTGATATTCTGATTTCAGTCAAGGTTTATGAGATTTTTCACATGTTTCACATTATTCAGTATGAGTTTGATTGTACACCTCTTCTCAACATGTTAATGCTTTTACATCCATAAAGCGTGCACATGCAACATGCTAAAGTTTATTTCTTGAGATTAAAGGTTTCTTCAGTAGTAATTATATTGGTTTTGACATTACATCAGTTATGTGTGATAAATGTCATTCATTTTACAAAATGTTCTTCATGTACTTTCTGCAGAATGATCAAGTGATAAAGAGAAATGTTGTGAAATGTGAAGTACACGGTTAGTAACCCCAGAAGATGTTGCACTCCTCAAAGATGTTGTATCTAAGCAACAACCATGAAAACGTCTTTCATCCCTCTTTCTGTTTTTGCTCAGTGTAGGCGACATTAAAATTAATGGCCATCAGTGTTTCTGTCAGACCTTTCACATGAAGAGTTTTCTTTAATATTTACTTTCCTGAAAGACTTCAGCAATGTTTTCACACATTCACGTTTGAAAAGTCACTTAAATGTGAGAGCAAGACAAAGTGAAGTGTCGCCCCCTTTTGGTCAGCAGTATCATTGCAGCACGTTTAACCGAAGCCAGTGTTTGTGTGTTTATCACCTGCTTTTTGTTATAGGCAGTGCATCATTTAGCAAAAATTCCTTGGAAAAAACTTTTTTTTTAAATAAAGGGAAATATATGGGAACTGTTTCTTTCTTTCTTGACTTATTCATTAGTGGGTGAAGCCAGAAACCTTATTCCCATGGACCCCAACGGGCTTTCAGACCCATATGTGAAACTCAAGCTAATCCCAGATCCCAAGAATGAGACCAAACAGAAGACCCGAACCATCCGCTCCTCACTCAACCCCACCTGGAACGAATCCTTTATCTTTAAGTTTGCACACAAATAACTCCTCAGTGTTGTACAGCAGTTTCTCACATTAACACAGATGTGTGTGTGCAGTAAGTTAAAGGCCTCGGATAAGGAGCGGCGTCTGTCTGTGGAGGTGTGGGATTGGGACAGAACCACCCGGAATGATTTTATGGGCTGTATGTCTTTTGGTGTTTCCGAGCTCATCAAAGCTCCTGTTTGCGGCTGGTAAGTCTCATACAAACATCAGTCAATAATAATATCAGATGATTAAATCATTATACAATACATGTCAAGAAAATCAAATGCCTAATTGTATTTTGTGGTGTTATTATTTAAAAAAAAAAAAAACTTTATAAACTTTAAATAAAACGTAGAATAAAGATGTATGAAGTTAAGTAGTATATTACGTATACAGAAGTTATGAGGTAGTAACTCGCTCTCCCTAGAACTCGCACTACTTCTATGGGGTCCAGGGCTTTTAGTCATACAGCTCCTTACCTTTGGAACTTGCTGCCATAGGATGTGCAAAACAGTGGTACTCTCCTTGGTTTTAAATCTTGCCTTAAGACCCATCTTTTCCGGCTGGCTTTTATGTGATTTTTTTATGTTTTAATATTGGTTTTGACATTGACATTGTGCATATCATTACTACTGACTGTTTTACTGTGTTTGTAAGGTGTCTGGATATTAAGTCTGTGCTGATACAGCAAAATATAAAATGTTTTTTTTTTTTGTTAAATCTTGTATTCTCTAATTGTTCACATTTATTTCTTGCTATGATTTCTATTCTATTCATTGTAATATTTGCACATTTTTCATAATGTTTACTCTCACAAGATGATATTTTATTTTCGTGATTTTGACCCCAAAATATTATGCTTAAAACTTTGTCTGTTATGTATTATGTCTGATGTCTCTCATGTTCTGTGGTCTACTTACAAACCTTCAGATCACAGGAAGCTGATAAGAGTTTATTGATATATTTAAATGTATCTTAATGATTTGGTATAAGCTTTATGGTTTCAGTTTGGAGTCTTTTAGTCTTAACAGTATATAAGTGTAAGTGTATTAAACTATCTGACCGTTGATCATCCTGCCTACTTATTCACATAAAACAATATATTGAATTAGAAATTGTGAGACACTTTTTGTTTAGAGGGGCCGTATGCGAGAAGGATTGATTGACAGCTAGCAAACAAAGGCTCGCATAATGAGCTGCATAATAATGAGGCAGGAATGTGAGAATGAACTACAGTAAAGAATGTGAGGACAAATGTATTCATGTTTGTTTGAGGTTTATTAAGTTAACAATATAATCAAAATAGAAATGAAGGTCAGTAGGACATTTTCAGTTAATTTGGAAACAAACCCTATTCAAAAACTTTGTATAAACTAAGAAACTGATACACAACAGAGCTGTAAACTTCATGTGGCTCATGTTACCATATAACTTTATGTCCAAAAAGTGTTCTTCCACTTCATAGTTTTGTACTGATGAGAGAGATGCAGACCTCTAAGAGAGTTATAAACAGCTGTTAGCATAAATTGTCCACAGAAATACCCTTACATATATAACTGATGGGTAAATATCACTGATACTACATTCATAAACTATCTTGTACATAAACTTAATCTCAGATAAACATCTGCAGCGATTAATATAAAAAGCTGTTTTCAGATGACTGTTTTCAGATGCCCATCCCCTTATCGTCTAGCTTCTGTTTTAAACGCGTTTCTGTAAGCGCGTATGAACTTTAAAAACACATCGCATATGGCGTCCATGTGCGTGAGCTCGCGTCTCCGTGTAACGCGGCGCTCATAAAAATGGTGTCGCGTGTAAAGCGCAATGTATGGAATTACCTTGCATGTAAACAATATGGAATCATTTTACAGCAAATCCGGCAGTGCAGCATTACTCAAAGTTGCCATGAAGGATACGAAAGTAAAATAACTGTGTCTAACGCTGTATAACATGTAAAAGATATCCGCCATTACGGGAGGTCACATGGATTTGTTTGTAAATAAGCATGTAAACATGGAATCATATTACAGCACACACTTAAAAGACACAGCAGTTCAGGCTTACTGAAAGTTGCCATGAAGGAAATAAGTGAATAACTGTGTTTAACACTGTTACAGCATGCGACAGTGAAATCCGCCATTACGTGAGATCGCGTCCGTTTGTAAACAATGCAAAAGTTTTTCAATCCGAAGCGTGCAGTCTGCTAAGGTTGCTTAACGTTACTGTATGTAGGCTGAACTGCACAAGCCATGAGCATATTAAGTTACTTATAGCAAATATAAATGGTATAAATTAACTGTTAACGTTACTTACTTCTAATATCCTCCTCCAGCTCCAGTGCGTCCTCCATTGAAACTTTACGCTTTGTTTCTTATGGTTTGAACCGCTTGTCTGTTGATTTCCATGTCAACAGCTGGTACCGCCTGGTTTCAGGCTTTCTTTGGATATGTGTATCATGTTTGTGTGACGAGTATTCGCGGAGTTTCAACTGATTTTTGTAACGTGTTTTGAGAGACAGCTGGTGGAGACAGAAATGTCTGGATGCACACCCTGTTAATTTTCTTTATTTGACAAAAACACAAAGATCTGTTGTTATTGTGAATGAACACATATTAAAGAAGACCCTTTGCCATTTCAAATGATGTCAAACACGTAAGTGTATGATTATTATTGATGGCGTATTTTAAGTTGATTCTGCCATGATAAGGAAAAAACACGTCAAAACGCGGCACCGCGTTTTTGGACCCCAGGGGGTTAATCTGTACCATCCAACCACAGCACTGCCATTTAGTGCAGAGTTCAGCTCATTTGCATTTTAAAGGACACACTCCCAAAAAAACCTAGAAAGTGTCAATTTTAACATAATAATATTATCTATATGATATTTTGAGCTTAAACTTCACATAAGCACTCTGGGGACACCAAAGATTTATTTGACATCTTTAAAAGCCTTGGGAAATGTCCCCTTTAAAGGTGGGGTGTGTGTGATCTCTGAAAGCCAGTGTTGACATTTGAAATCACCTAAACAAACACGCCCCTACCCCACTAGAATCTGGACCTTCTTTTGATAGACCCGCCCAACACATACTGTATGCAACCCAGGCAACGATGTTGGTGAGTAGACATGCCCCTTACTGCTGATTGGCTGCAGGTGTGTTTTGGTACTCGGTCCGGCTCTTTTTTCCAAAGTGTTTTTTTTTTAATCATGCACCCCACCTTTAAGTCCTTTATGTAATATCTTTCCCCATTTGTCAAGTCAAATATCTACTTGGACTTAATAAAGAGCTTCAGTATTGTGACTTGTATCGGCGTTGTCTGTTTTGTGTGTGACAGGTATAAGATGTTAAACCAGGAGGAAGGCGAGTATTATAATGTGCCTATTCCAGAAGAGGACGACATTAACATGGAGATGAGGCAGAAGTTTGAGGTGAGGATGTTTCTTTATCACTCATGAATGAATCGTGACAGCCGAATGCCAGTTTGCCTTGTGAAATGAACACATGCTTATGCCTCAGACCGGATCGTGACTCTGAAAGGCCTAAGCCACAGTCAAGGTCGCCATGGCAACTGTTCTCATGGTCAGATCCTGTGCTTAGTGAGATGCTGAAGGATGTTCACATGTGTGTTACTTTATAATACTGTGACTGTTTGTTTTAATGTTTCTGTGTTTTAATCCTCGAACACTTGTTTTTACCCCCCTCTCTCTCTCTCTGGGGTAATCGACCCACTGGAAGTGCACAGCGTTACCATGGAAGCCAGGAAAAAAGTAATTTTGACAGTGTTTGCGTATCACTCAGATGATCATGAACTCATCTGAGACTTACACTTTAACTCATTCCCCGCCAGCATTTTTTGTGATTTTCATAAAAGTTTCACAAAATGCTTTTCATGAAAATTTTCTTCTATAAATATTTTAACATACAAATATATCAAATGAAAGCACAGACCCTTTGCTTTTAAACAAAACGAAAAAAAAAACTATTTCATCCTATCTTCATTTGTTCTCTTTTTTATAACTTCTTAAATAAAACAAAAATTTTGAGCAAAAAGCTGAGATTGAAATTGAAATTTTTTGTTAGAGATCAGATTCAGAACAAACAAACAGAGTTTAAAATTAATTTAATTCGTTTTTGCTTCAGTTTTTTATAAATTGGGTAAGATCGCCATCTAGTGGATAATAGCGTAATTACAGATTACCACAAAAATTTGTCAGGAAAGCGTCATTAACAGGAAAATGTTTTCTCTTATTTGACGAGATAATTTATCGATAGCAGGGAAAGAGTTAAATCTTCAAATATATATGCTGTTACTTTAAAGGGGCCATGGCATGAAAATCTGACTTTTTCCATGTTTAAGTGCTATGATTGGGTCCCCAGTGCTTCTATCAACCTGGAAAATGTGAAAAAGATCAACCCAGTAACTTCGTTTTGGTAAACCATTCTCTGCAAGCATGTGAAAAAATAGGTCGTTGAAATTTGTCTCTCCTTATGATGTCATAAGGCGCTCTAATTATAATAATACCGCCCCTTAATCTGCACTATCCAACCACAGCACTGCTATTTAGTGCAGAGAGGGAGAGACAGAAAAAATACTTCACAGCACAGTTGAGTTTCAATTTCAACAAACCACCATCATTGTGAATTTCATCAGCTCATTTGCATTTTAAAGGACACGCCCACAACGGCACATTTTTGCACACACCTACAAAGTGGCAATTTTAACATGCTATAATAAATTATTTATATGGTATTTTGAGCTAAAACTTCACATATGTGCTCTGGGGACACCAAAGATTTATTTAACATCTTAAAAAAGTCTTGTGACATGGCCCCTTTAAAGCTCACGTAACACACGCTGTTTCTGCATTTCTGATGTAAAACTGGAGTACCTATAGAGTAGTATGACATCCTTTATATCTCCGAAGAGTCTTTAGTTTAATCAGATTTATAAAAGAAAGATTAGCTTTACCGAGTCTTTTCGATAACGTACAAAAAAATGAAGAAGGAGGAGTTACTACCGCGGGAGGAGTGAGTACGAGTCATGCAACACTATACAACACTGTTTTAACTTATGATTCACTACATGTTCATGTCATTTATATAATATGCTCGGGCCTATTTCCAACATAAGACAGAAGTCTTACTAACCGCGTGCAACTCATGACCCGGTTGGGAAAATCCAGCGCATGAAACACAAGCAAACCTCTGCTGCTACCCCGGATAATAAACTATATCCATTGTTTCCATAAGGCTGGATTTCTTCTCCTTACATCCAAAAACACACTTCTTCTTTCGTGCCATTGTTGACTTTTGAAATGAAACAAAGCTGTCGCGTGATGTGAATGTTTGTAAGTTCTAGTGCCTCCTGATTGACGGGTGGGCTGGGTTTTCTGGGGGAAGTGCCCATATAAAGAAGTGATACGTATAGAAAACCCCTGAAACGTCAGTTGGACCTGTAATCGAAAAAAAAACTTTCCGAAACTTGTACCAACCGTGGCGAAGTGCATTTGGCACAGAAATACGGCTGTTTTGACACTTTGCCTACGTTTAGCATGAGGAAACAACTCTATAACTGTGTCAATAAGTCAGAATGCTTGAAATACCATTGAACCACCCCTTTAAGGTTGACTTTGAGAAGAGTAGGCTCGTCATTGGTCCCTGCTTATAAAAAATATGAAAAAGGCATTCACACAACTGGATTTTTTGACTTGCTGACTGGTCACCACATGGTTAATGTTTTATGTATTTAACATCCTTGTATGAATAATGTGAACAGACTTGGTGCCACCCATACAAACAGCCCACAACTAAACCTGAGCCCTGCTAGTGTTTATTTGACTCTTGCTGTTGTTTATGTGACAGCTGCCTGAGGCAACTACTGTACACTGTGTAATAAATTCAGTGTTATTCTCCATGTCGGTCTGGTTTGGTTTGGCTCTGCACTATACTGACAAAAATAAACTAGAGTAACAGGTAGAGTACAGCGCGTTGAGCTGGGAAAACTGCTGGAATTTACCTAAACATAGACTGCGTCTCAATCAGCTCCTGTGTTCAGTAGTCAGGGCTCTGATCAGGGAGTCGGTCATTTTAAGGGCCTCTATGACAAAATCCTTCCAGTGCACTTGAGCGTTCGTTCCCTAAAAATTTCCTCAATGCAACGCAAAAAAAAAACAGTCAGCATCGATGGTCCCTATGTTCCCTTACCGGAAATCACGTGACCTTTTCTGAAGCTTTCAAACCGAAAATCACACAAGCCAACTCAATAAACTTAATTGAATGCTTTTCTAAAGACAAATGTTTGTTGTAGTTTTAATATGAACACACATTGCTTCAATTCAACATTTATTTTTATTAGGGATGTGTATCTCCATTACTGAGTCTGATGTGATACGCATCTCGATGCATAGCCTACGATACCATACATTAAAGTACATATGAGCAGCTACTGATGCGATTCACTCTTTACGATGCAGTGCAATGAAAAATATGATGTTATGCAATATGGTAAATTCTTAAAACGGTTGTGTTAAAACAATACATTTTGTGTCATTTAATGTGTTCTCCCTAACTAGACACATCTCTGTGTTATAATTGTTTAAACACATCTTGTGTTGTCATTTTATTTATTTTAACACAAAGTCAACACACAATGACACATATACTGTGTTAAAATAACACATAATGTGTTAAATAGTATACCACAAACAATGTTTAAAATTACCACATTCTTTCTTAGAGTTTACACACATTTGATTTGTACATGGGTGTCTGAACCATTATAAGACCACTTTAAGAGTCATGATATCTCACTTTGACAGCTGTAAATGATCACAACGTGCTTAAGCAACAGTGTCCCAAGAGATGAGAGTTTGTACTTTGTATTATTATTATTTATATAACAGTTTGTTCTGTTTCTGAAATCTGATTGGCTGAGAGGCCACACAATATTCTACCAGTATCATCACAGGGACCGTGTTACCGTTTGTTTTAATTCACCACTAGAGTCAGTAAAGGAGGTTTGTTTAACCACTCCAGCCGTACGGTCACATATTTGTGATCGGAGAACAAGTGATTGATTTCACTAAACATTCAGCAGTACAAACGCTCTTTTTAAACACACACACACACACTTAAAACGAGAGCATAAGTACTACAATAAATCAGACATTAGTGATCACCAACAACGCTGTCCTCTATTGTTTCAGCTGTAAAAGGGACAGCGAGTCATTTAACCCCGATTAACGGGAGGTTGCATCCTAATAGTGCACTTGCAGAGTCTTGCGCTCTGTCTTCTTCTATCACATGCAATAAAAAACTCACACTCTTAAAAGTAAATATGTTTGGTCAAAGTAAAATACATACAGACAAAAGCATTTTAACTTGAAAAACGTCAGTGTGTATAGTGCCATCAACAGACATCAAAGTTAAAATGCATCTATACTGTCTGGAATATGTAATGCATTGTGTAAAATGCTTGTGTGAATGTCTCTTCATTTGCTTTATAACACTTTCACGATCTGGTGACTTTTGTTTTCAGTCTGACCTGAGACCTGTCACGTCACGTGTGCAGTTGTCCTGACTAACATCTCAGTTCTCTCCCTCTTATAGGCCTATCAGTTCAATATCCACTTCCTGAAGGTAGACTGTCTCTGTCTCACCTCTCTTAGCTCTATCATTCAATATTTTACACTCTTTCTGATTGTTTGTGTGGCTCAGGCCACTACAAAGAAATCAGATTTACTAACAAAAATGCAATCAAACTTTTTCCAGGTTTTTATTTACTATATATAACTGTCTTGTTTTTTATGCACATTCTCAGGAAACGGTGAAATGTGTCACTGTCAATAATAAATGAAGACTAAATCTAAAATGCTTTCTTATTACAAATGAAAGTAAACCTTTTGATTGGCATTAGAAATACTTTTATTCAGTAACCTTTAATTCAGTTGAATGTTATGGGGTGAAATATTACTGTGATGAAGATCAATACAAATCAGCTATATGATCACACTGCACATTATTAAGTTTCTACCCTTTAAAGAGACAAATCCCAAACGAATTAGATTTCATCAGACAATGAGACATTTGTGGGGGGGAACAAATACAATAAATGCATAATTTAAAAAAGAAACATTAAGGGAGAGCTATTTATTTATTTGAAAAAAACTATGTAAATGGGCTATTTGTAAGTAATATATTTAACAAATCTATGTTTTAAACAGGTTAAGATTCATGTCTTGTGAACTTTCATATCCTTCCTTGCAGTATTTGGAAAAATAAATCAAGTGAACACACATAGCACTGTTTTCTCCCGAGACACACAAATATGTTGAAGTTTAATAATGAAAGTGTAAGAAGTGCAGTTGTTAGTAAATAAATGGACAAACAGAGCACAGAAGCTAAAGGGTGTGTAATAATCTTCTTTAGGCTGTCTGTGATCTGTAATAGAGTTTCTCACAAACACTGAGCATGCTCCATGTGCATCCTGGATGATTGAAACACTAGATCACGTCTCGTTCTTCACCATCTGTAAATAATGAAACAATGTTTAAACACTGAGCTTGTTTCATGACTTTAATGTTAATGTTCTGGAGTGCTCTAGTGTTTGCATGACAGCTCCTGTAGGGGGCAGCACATGATCACTTTTCTAACTCTTTAAATGGTTTATAACGTTGTTTTATGATTTAAATGTCAATAGTTTTTTTTTGGTCTGGACACATATTGCAAGTAAATCATTTAACAGCATGTAAAAATGGAATATTTCAACCTAATTATTTTAATTGTAGTGATTATTTAATGTTGTTTATTTAATCATTCAATTTCAATGACTGGATATCTAGTCACATTTATCCTCTCTGATTCCCACAATACTTAAAGATACACTGAAGTGTCTTGAAACGTGCAGAATTGTTTGATGTGGTGATGGCATTTATCTGAAACAGGAAGTCAGTGTGGAACTATTGAGAAGACCCTCCCCCTTTTTTTTTTAAATAACCAATAACGTTTTGTTTACGACACAGTCCAGCAAAGCCACATTTGACAGCTTGTGAGATTTACAGTTAGAATAAAGTCTTATAAAGTTCTGATCTAGATATTACATACAGAATAAAAACAAAGATAAGATTGATGTGTAATTTATGTTTGTGTGTATGCAGCTGTGTCTGTCTTCTCTTCTACTCATCAGTGCTGTTTCGGCTGTCTAACCCTTTGTGATGTTTGATCTCCAGACTGTTTTCGCCGCAGATTCATGCATATGATGTGCTAAGTTTTGAAGGCTTCTGCGTGTTTTGTCAGTGTTTTGGGCCATACCATTTTATATAAATCCAGTTTACCACTTTATCTGAGGAACAAGGATTATTAATGCTCTCATATGTAAACGTGTGAATAGCACATCTATTGCAAACATCCCACCTCTACTGGATGTTCAGGGAGTTTTTTTATTTATTTTTGCCTCAGGGTCTGACGAAGAGACTGACATAACAAGCGACAAGACGAAGCAAGAAAGTGACAGAGAGCAAATCTGTCTTTCTGATAACTAGACCAATCAGTTTTCGCTGTGGGCAGGATTACAATCGACCCCATTTTCTCTTTATACAGTTTAATATGAAAACTATACAATTCTACATGAATTACATTGTAAATACACTAAGGTGTAACCTTGCTTAACAAGGTGAAAAGGGTGAGCTACCTCCCTGAATTGAGTTTTTGCAAGGTGGGATATCTGGAATTAGAAATGTCGGAAAACAAATGTGAACAAATCATTTGAACATCAGACGGCACTCACCAGATAATAAATGTATTGATATTTTCACAGACGTCTAATAGACCCTTATACATGAGCTGAACATAGACATACATCAGTTATTTATAGAGGAGATTGACACGACCATGCCTGAATATCTGCATGAACCATATGTGAGCCACATCTAAACTGAATGATCATCTGTAACCTTCAGTAATTCTCCCTCACAGTTTCTGTCTCATGGATGATGTGCTTATACAGGACTGTGAATGAGGATTATCTCTCATAACTCATGGTAATATTCTGACCCCACAGACATTTCTGGGTCTTTCTATGAAAAGATTTTTAAAGAACTTTCCAGAAACGTTTCTTGTACCATCTGAAGTTTAATGTGATAATGCAATACAAAAACCACGCATCTCCCACGTGAAACATTGTACTGTCAGAACCCTGCCATGCTGACTAGATCTAAATACAAACAAGGATCTGGCAGGATTCTGACAGATAAATGATGTAGCTGTTTCCTGTAACAGTATTGACAGGTTGACAGTTTTAGTCATTATAATTCTTGTGCCCAACCTCATCAGATTAACACTCATTAAAAGTGCATGCTTTTTGTTTTTCCCCTTTGTGCTTATATGTCATTTAAAAGGTGCATATTATTTGCTTTACTAACAATGTGGAAAAGAGGGGAACGGTCAAAAACGAAGGGATATGAAATAGCTGTGATAGTTTTCATCTGTGAGCTTGCTGATGTGATGCAGACAGAAGTAGAAAGAAATAACACATCATTATATAAAAGCATCTGTGATCTGGTGTGAACACAAAGGTGGAGAGATAACAGTAACACATTTGTTAAAGGAAGAGAGAGAGAGAGAGAGAGAGAGAGAGACTTGTTTTGTAAAATGTCTGTAACATACACTGGGAACACACTGGTGTGGTGTAGTTTTTTCCAAATCTGTCTTGACCATTATACTTCTCAGAAAGCGAGAGAGAGAGAGAGGCTTTCGTGTCTGAAATGCTTTCTGTAGAGGGTAGATTGAAGTGAACTGTTAAAGCAGAATGCAGAAATAGACGGAGGTGTAATTGCAGGTTTTGGGTTGGGTGATAAACCCTCATTATCACTGTCAACCCAACCGTTGAGTCATGAAGTATCCAACTGCACTGATACAGATGCCACATCCAGGACATAATAACCCAGCTAAAATAAAAGGATTCAGACTGTTAATAGTGCTGTATGAGGTGCCTACAATATAGAGCTTTCAAACGCTTTCAAGCAGACTTGATAACCAAGTATAGTGTGAACACCCAATTCTAGTCTTTGCTTGAAAAACATGTGTTCATTTGTGTAGTTTGTGGCGTTTGAAATCTTTAGATATCTTAAGTCTTCAACACGCAAATTTTGAAATGTCTATTCTAGAGGCTTAAACCTTTCCAATGATATATAGTTTGTAGTTATAGATTAAAATTTGCATCAACAATATTGATGTAAACTTAGATGTCCCGTATTCAGGACGGCGACGAATCACAGTGAGTGTAAAAGGGTCTTTAAGATTCAAGCACACTTAAATTCACTTGAAGCAGAACAGATATCAGCTTATTTGAAGAATGAGTCTCCTGTCCCTCTACAGCAAGTTTCTGGGACGTCAGTCATTTCCACATAGACCTCACCGTCTTACAGCACATTTTTGGGAAGGGCCATATTGTCTAGAGCGCCTCAGCAGACACCTTAGTGCCAGACATTGTGTTGCATTTGCACATGTGTGTATATTTGTGTGTGTGTGTGTGTGTGTGTGTGTGTCAGTCATTGATAACATTTCCTTACTCCCGTAGAAAGCAAGGCTCGGCCCAGGTAAGAAGGTCATCAGTCCATCAGATCACCGGCGCTTCAGTCTGCCATCTGGAAATGTGGACAAAGTCCGACTCAATGATTTCCATTTCCTGGCTGTTCTCGGCAAAGGCAGTTTTGGGAAGGTCAGTCACATATGTATTGTAGATCCCATGGCACAATATTTACCCTCATGCCATTAGTGTTAATTTAATCATCAATCTAATTTGTTTGTGTGTGGAGTATCAGCATGTTGTTGTCATATGTGCAAGTACAATGAAACACTTGAATTCCTGATTTACAACAAATAAAAATAATACTATAACTGCTAGACAATACGCAATGAGACAGTTAGACAATAAAGTGCAGGAGTGCCATAAAATGTCCAGCATTACAGTATTGTTGTTATGACACTTTAATGCGTGTTGAATGATGTCTTGCGGTTTTGGGGTTGAACCTGTTCCTGAATCTTGTTATGGGTATTCATATAGTCATGAGCCAGATGGTAGAAACTAGAAAAGTGTCTATGCAGGATGACTGTGGTCATTTATAATATGTTTTGTCTGAGGCGCTGTATTGTGTCCTCAACTACTGGTAGCTATGTGCTGAGGTGCTTCGTCTAAGGACTTTGGTCTCCAGTGTGGAGCAGCTGCCATGCCAACATGCAATACATCCTGTGCGAACAGTCTCACCCGTACCCCTGTAAAAGGTGCTGAAGACTTTAGTGGACATCCTGACATTCTTCAGACGTCTGAGGAAATAAAGGCAGTCATGACATTTTTTTGATGATCGCTGTTGTGTGTTCAGTCAATGTGAGATGACTCTGAAACTTCAGTCAATGTGACATTTTGATTTAGATGGGTGCATGTGACCCTTAGGTTTACTGACATCAAGTGGCTGTTTACACCTGGTATTAAGGTGAATTTTGGTCAATTGGATCACATGTGGCATTATCTTTAGGCTTTCAACTAAAGCGGCTGTTCTCTGGTGTAAACGTGTATGTGTCTCTCTCGTCCACTTGTGATCCGATCGACCAAAACGCATCTTAATACCAGGTACAAACAGCCTCTAAGAGACAAGTTGTTGCATTGGCACCGAGAGCCTTTACTCTGTCTCATTATTATTGATGTGGGTGATAAGATTTACAATGATGGTCTCGTCAATGAACTTCATTATAATGGTGGAGCTGGGAATACCCACGCAATCAGGTGTAAACAAGAAATATAGCACGGGCCCAGAACACATCCCTGTGGAGTGCCGGCGTTGTGGGTCATTGGGGAGGAGATTTTTGTACAATTCCGCACCTGCTGGGGTCTGTTGGTGAGAAAATCTAATTTCACAATTTGACACATAGTCTATCAGCTTGTGAATCTGTTTGGTTTCAGTAGAATGACAGTGTTGAATGCACAGCTATAATCCACACATAATAGCCTCACATAGCAGTAATTATAGTCCATGTGGGTCAGTGTGGTATGAAGCGTGTAGTATGGCATTCTATTGTGACAGTAGGCAAACTGCAGTGGATCTGTGGTGTCTGGGATGATGTTCTTCATGCATTACAGCACCATCCTCTCAAAGCATTTTATTCATTGCAATGGGGGTTAATGTCAAAGGGCAATAGTCATTAAGACAGTCCACTTTGGAAGAGGTTGGTACAGTTGAATGAGTGCTAAAATGACTTAAATACTCAAGAAAACATACTTAAGGAGAAAACATTATAAAATTGTAATGTTATGTTATTTTAAACCCAACAGTTTAGCTTATTTTGGACAAGAGCCAACAATGTTCTGACCACCAAAGTTTAGCATGATATAATTCTTAAAACAATGGCATAAAACTAGACAATGCAACAATGTTCTGTTTAATCATTCAAAAAGCACTATAGCAGAAGGTAAAATGAAGAAATCTGTGGGAAATGCATGTGTATGTTGTAGTCAGGATATTCATTTATCTAAGAGATATACACAAAGTTTTTGCGTGGCTCTGCAATCAAATGATTTCCTTTATTCAAGTGCCTCAAAATAACATTCACAGATTGATGTTATGAACCTCAAAAACCAGCGACTAGTGACAGAAGTGTTTGTTTGTCTCCAGGTGATGTTGGCTGAGATGAAGTCGACTGAGGAGCTTTACGCCATTAAAATTCTGAAGAAGGATGTGGTGATCCAGGATGATGACGTGGAGTGCACAATGGTGGAGAAGAGAGTGTTGGCCCAGAGAGAGAAGCCTCCGTTCCTCACCCAACTACACTCCTGCTTTCAGACTGTAGTAAGACAAGATGTGTGCTGTCTAATGTGTGATTGTGTTTGGCGCTCTTTGTGTTGCCAGTTTATGCTTAATTTAACCATACCAGTAAACAAAAGTGTATTTGTTTGCTCATATTAAGGCAGCTGGTGTAAATAGTGTACGTTATATGTAGGGTTGGGTGTAGTCCTGTAGGAGTCACAGTAGGGCATAGACATCCTTCTAATAAATAATGCAACACATCCTAGTGTGCTCTCACAAAATATTCATACAGACAGTACCAGCCGTCATGTCCGCTTGCATTAGATAGAATGCACCTTGAGTAAGGTCAACTACGGCTCTGCTGAAACCACCTACACGTGGCTTGTCACCAGTACTGTGTTTTGGATACTGGTGTCCCCATAATGTGTGGGAAGATTAGGATGATTCTAAGGGCCCTGGTCACACAGGGGATTCAGCAGAACCCCATACTTTAAATACTTCTTAAATTAAGTATCTTTTCACAATAGCACTACAATGAAAGCTTTTAGACTGTGCCAAGGGCGTGTGTATGTACCCTTAAGATGTTTGTGAATTATTCAGAAACGTGTGTGACCCTTCATCGTTCTGGGCTGCGTTAGGCTAAGTAGATCTTAAAAACTACTGGATGAATCATCTTAGATTTGAGGGGCGTTTCCAAAAGCAAATACAAGTGCAGAGTGCAGAGCAATTGTCAAATTGCACCTAAACTTTACTCCTGTGCAATGACGATAATGTCATTTTTTTATGTATATTTATTCATTGGGTTCTTCTTTGTTTCAAAATGAATGCAAATAAAAATAAAACAATCAACCAGGTGCAAGGTTTTCAATCCATGATAATGTTCACATCTGTCTCACTGTCTTTTATCTATTCTATTACATTTAAAAGGCAATACTTGAAGAGACTAAAGATATGACTAATGACTAGCGCATACTGTGCAGTTTAATAACAAGATAAAAACCTCAAGTTCACATTACTTTATTTTACATGCATTTATGCGCAAAACCTCTTCAAGACGCTTTTTGGCGGTCAATGTAATTTATATAACTTTGACTTGTTTGATCCACATTGTTTTCGTCTGATATAAACACAATTATAGACATAAGAAGCACATGGTACATTATTAAATCTGTTTCTCTGAAGTTTACGATAAAATGAAACATTTCACTCGGTGATTGACAGCATGAAGCAGTCGATCGTGTTTTTATTCAACAGTATAAGCATAAGATTTAGATTTATAGATGTATCTATTTCTCTGAAGATTATAGATGAGGACTCATTTAGTGCTGGGCAGATAGTGAATGACAGCGCAGTCTTCTGGCTACAGTGTGTTTTTAAATATTTCATTGCTTTCGTTTAAATTGCCTAAAGTCATAAGTGTTTAAAAGTCATAAGTGTTTAAAATACACTTGGCATCACATTGATTTTATGGTAAAATGACACCTTTTCACGTCAATCCACGAGCATTTAAACCATAAACAAAGCACTGTCACTTTAATTGAGCATGAGCAGCGCAGCAAAAATAGAGCCGACGCCGGAACGATCACAACACTGCTGCTTCAGTGACGCCCTGCTTATGTGCTGCCCACGCTTGCAGTGTGAAACCGGCGTAACTTGTTCAACCACTGTAACCAAAATAACCATACAATTGTCCATGTGAGACCAGCACCAAACCATATAGCCACCAAGTTTATATAGCCAATATGTTCACTCACCCCAGGAGAACTTTGTTTATGTAAGGCAAGGGATTATGGCTCACCAACATGACATCGTAAAAGACATTGAGAATATGCTTCGCGGGTTTAAAAATAGCGTAATAATCAATTTATGTCAATATATGATGGGTTGGGAAGTGACTGTCAACTGTATTTGAGAGAGATACAGGCCTCACAGCAAGAAGGTCTCCGGTTCGAGCCCCGGCTAGGGCAGGTGTCCTTTCCGTGTGGAGTTTGCATGTTCTCCCTGTGTCAGCGTGGGTTTACTCCGGGTATTCCGGTTTCCTTCCACAGGCCAATAACATGCAATTTAGGCAGATTGGAGATGCCAAATTGTCCCTCCCCCATCCTGTGAATGGATCAACTTGTCTGAATAAAACATGTGTATGGATTAACTGGTTCGAATAAAAAACTTGTGTATGGATTAGCTGGTTCTTGCCATGAGTATAGCCGTAGATGCTGGAATGGCGTTAGAAGAAGAAGAAGAAGAAGAAGAAGAAGAAGAAGAGGAGAGAGATAAACAGTAAATAGTCTGTGGATATCAGTATGTGAATGAGAGTATATCCTTCAGTCTGGATTGATTTAGGTGTCAGGACAGGAGAGTGTCTGTGATGACTGTGATATTCATCTCATTTGTCTTTTGTCAGGATCGTCTATACTTTGTAATGGAATATATTAACGGCGGAGACCTGATGTACCACATCCAACAAGTGGGCAAGTTTAAGGAGCCGCAAGCAGTGTAAGCACACATCACATTTCTAACATTGCTCAGCAAACCTTTTGAAATTCTTCACCAGGTTATTCTGTCTGCTGCTTAGGTCTTAAACATCATATTGTAAACTTTTACGGATCAATTTTGAGGAGAGGGATTTATATACACTGAGATGCAGGCAGGTTCACTCGGGAGGGCCTCACAAAAATAGAACCAAATGATGGACCGAATGTTCCTCTGCTTGTTGCTTGTCACTGGCATGAGGACACGATGTAGTAATGTTTTACATGTAATTAAACACAAGCTGCTTGATCCCAGCTTGAACCTGATTTTTTTGCAAAAAGATGATCAGGGGTGCCCATAACTGCACACGCGTGATAAAAATCAAAAATGCGCACCAGACACTGCTCTAAAAGGGTACCAACGTTGCTGGATTTCATAGTTACCTAATTTACTGCAACATAAGGGATTTTTTATGTGCATTATTGGTAAGATAATAAATCTATTTTGTTAGCAGTGAATCAACAGTCACTGGCCCGACTGGCCAATTTAAATATTTAAGATTTCAATACTTTACTCACGCGTTGTTTGATAAGTTTTGTTTGCACGCACCTCTAAAGTGCAAGCGTGATCCGCATCTCAAGGCATCAGACAAGCAATACAAGCAAATGTCAACTGAGTTTAGGTCTCCTTCCACTTGAGCAGGCATTTTAAAACAACATTATCTGAAAATGCCCTGATTATAGTAGTAAAAGTCTTTTACACTTAAAATAAATATAAGCAGTTGAGAAATAAAATGCGTGTGTAACAATATATTGGATCCGTGCATTTAAAGTGACAGTACACCCAGAATATTTAGAGTATAAACCTGATGCTGTTTTTTTAATGTTAATCAAAAGGATTACTCTCCTTTTCATGTTACTGTTCTCTCTGTTATATTTCGCTTGATGCTTCTTATTTATTACATATTTGCTGTTTTAATTAAAACATATATTCACTCTGTTTGCTTTTGAGAGCGTTAGCCGTTTGTTAACAAGAATATAAAAGGCCTTGTGCAGACCATTTTTGGGATGCAGGTGTTAAAGCGAATAGGGCAACCCTTATTTTTCTTAGCACTGCACATGTGGCACAGAAGCAGAAGACTGTATCAATGCATGAATGTATATACACGCTATTACAAATTTATAAATAACGTTATGATCATTCGACCCTGAACAATGCTATTTCAAGCCAATGCCAGAATTAAAGGCCATACCCGTTTACCTGAAGTCACCATTCACCCTGTATTGTGTTGTGGGATACAGTATTACACGCAGTGTTCGACAAATTCAATGCATGCAGAACTTTTGCATACTGTATGCAGTAAACATTAATTATATATAGCGTGTTGTGTGGTAGTATGCAAAACTTAACAAAAAGACTTCATAACAAGGCTTGCATATCTGTTTGTCTAGTATGACAGTCCTTATGAAAAATAACACCGTCTGTGTTCTCATATTTCCTATGTCACTCACAGCCGAAAGATACATCACATCCATCGCCAATAGATCTGCCAGCATAAACACAGAAAAAAAACGTACGAGGTCCTGTATTTATAAAAGCTTTTGAAATAATAGAGCTGCTCCTGAAATAAACTTGTTCATGTCTCACCATTTCTTTAATGCACATTCAAACCATTTCACATTTAAAGACACATTACTGTAGGGCAGCTATACAAAATATTTGCTGAGTGCTGATGTAAATGTGTATAACAGCACTGGATCTGTTCATTATGTACAATTTCCATCCACAACACTGTAGATCTTCAACCCATTAGTTTTCATTAGCAGGAGCAAAACTTAACAAGAGATGTGCCCATATAGACTGATGTTGAGTAATAGTAAACTGTGATCTGTTGACAGGTTTTACGCAGCAGAGATTGCTGTGGGACTCTTCTTTCTTCACAGGAAGGGAGTTATCTACAGGTGAGTTCAATATATCCTTCAGTGCGTAAATAACACACTATATAACAACACAAGATCATAAAGATTTTTCAATACATTCAGTTCTTTCATGCATCGTTCCTTATTATGTAGGCCAGGAGAGGTATTGCATTTAGTCACAATGCTGTGTATGCATTGAACGCGTACAAATCAAATGAAGTATACTTTAAAAGGCTGTGCGTTGATTGTGCAGGTAGGCTCACGTACACGTTAAAAAAACGAAGTATACTTGGTGCTCTTTTCAAAAGAAATTTTATCATTTTACTCTCTGTCAACTGCAATTCATTACACAACACGTTATATTACTTTTACTGATGACAAGACACAATCTTTTTAACAACATCAACAGCCAAACCCCCAGAAAATGCAAAACAAAATATTGGAAAATGTCTGATTGTTTGAAACCGAACGCACCTAACGGAAAACAGAAAAGGGCAGAACGTGATAGTAGGTAAAACACTTCCATATACATAAACTGAAGAAGGGATTTGTGTGGATTGTGTGATTCATATTTTTACACAACCAACTATCCAGCAACAAGTACAAGACAACCCCTATGCATCCTGGCAAGGAGCTGGTTTTCTTTGTCAAAGTTATGAGCTACTCAAAGAAATATGATGAACGTTTAAATCACCTTGACGTATTAAAATGTAAGTGTGGTATGTTCTCATTTCCTGATGTGTTGTATAGAGAGTATTTGTGCGTAAATAGAAACTCAAGTGTTGATGAAAACACGTCTTACCTGAAGTAAACAGGATGAATCAGGATTGGACAGATGTGAAACACCCAGGAAGTACAGGTGAAGAATGAGTTACTCTGAAGAAAAGCTTTTTGTGTCCCTGGAGAGCTGCAGCGTTCAGCTTTTGTTAATAATGCTCTTTGATGATGATGATGATGAAGACTGAGGTCGAGCTGACCTCTTCCACTGACCACTCGGCTATTAAATGTCTCCCTGCTCTTGTGTATGCCATTGGCCGAGTGATATCTCAGGAGACCTACTTTTGCTTCTTTTGTATGCCTTTAAATGTCCCAGTATCATTCAAGGCATTTTAAAACTGCCAAAGATTGTACAAGCAATAAAATGAATGATCAAGTGTTTCTTTTCTCAGAGATCTGAAGTTGGATAACGTGATGCTGGACTCTGAGGGCCACATTAAGATCGCAGACTTTGGCATGTGTAAGGAGAACGTGTATGATGGCGTGATGACGCGCACGTTCTGTGGAACGCCAGATTACATCGCCCCAGAGGTGAGCGGGGGGTGGGTGACGGCTTTCAGGAGAACAACGACGGAATAACTAGGGATGCATCGGCAGATTAAATCATTTTTTCACTATTGCAACCTCAGTCAATTGTTTTAAAACAGCCGATGATCATCGAGATTATATCCTGGCAAAGAAGAGAGGCAGAAAACACATCAGAACTTAGAAGTGTGCGATTATCATCTGTATTATTATTTGTTCTAAATATTCAACTATCGTTATTTGCACAGAAGTTTCGTATGTGTGCTTACCTAGGAATAACCCATAATAACCTCACTGCAACCTCAGCCCTGAGAGTCTTACACACCTCATTATGCATGGTGACGCATCAAAGTATTTACATGTAAATGTGACAGTGTGATATAAAGCAATAAGCCCCAAGAAGCAGTGAGTTACCAGTGCATTTTGTAACAGCTAAGGGGCTGTAATTTAGCTGTTATAAAATGCACTGTAACCCAACTGCTTTGCGGGGCTTATTGCTTTTATAAAATGATAACTTCATATGCATAACGTTAGCAGGACTTCATAACATAAAACCCAAATAAGGTGTAATTATATTAGTACAAATATTACTCTTCCGCCAAACAAAGTAGTTCCTCAGAATCAAGTGTGGCTGCAACAGAGCGCAGTTCCCAACCAACACAGACACAGCAAATACACAATGAAAATATGATTAAAGACTGTGGTGTTTATTTTTATAAATCAACATTCATCTAATTTATACATTAACATTTATATAGTGCAACTGTTGAAGTGATAATCAAATATGTGTGGAAGCATGCTTAACTCTTTCCCCATCAGCGTGCCACCCAGTTTTAGTTTAAGTTAATGGCTTCCAGAAAAACGATCTTCTTTAAATAAACATAAAATATATCAAATGAAAGAACAGATGCTCCGCTTTAAAAAAACAGTTTCATCCTACCTTCATTTGTTCTCTTATCATCTCTCAAATTTTCAGCTAAAAATTTTGAGATAATTACATTTTTGTGAAGAACTTTTGTAAGAGATCAGATTCAGAGCCATGAACAGTACTACACTATGTTTTCAGTGTTGAGTGAATGCGTCAGTGTTTAAGTTGGGTAAGATCGCCATCTGGTGGATAATAGCAGACCTATGAATTTGAGGTACAAACCCCTCAGAGAACGTTTTCTCTTTATTGACGAGATAACTTAACAATATTTATTGACATTTATCTGGATATCGCCATTAATTAATAAAAAATTATGATTAAAGAGTGTGGTGTTTATTTTCATAAATCAGTATACAGCAACAGTGGCGCAGTGATACTTGTGATGCGGTCTGAACTGTGGGTTTACCGGGGTATTTTATCACGGCTTAAAACGCGTTTCAACCAATCAGAATGAAGAACCAGAACAATAATACACATTTAATAACAGCGAATCCAAAATCCCACGGTGTGATAATGACCTGTAGATTAGCGCTGTAACATCTTGTCTCAGTGTGCTTGTGTGTGTGTGGATGTGAGGAGTGTGGGATGCAGGAACATTGTGCGCTCTTTCACCGCTATCACACAAAAAGAGATCACAGATTTAAAGCATATTGCAGGTGGGAGGAGAGATAGCAAACATGAGCATGATGTGTTCTTGGCTGGATCCTCACATCAGAGAGACAGCTTTAAAATTGAAGGAGGCGGACATTAACAAACAGCTTGTTTTCTTCTCAGGATGTCGAAAGGTTTGATGTTGGGTGTTTGTGTATCTTCATATACGCCTCGGTTCGTGTTATCACCGACTCTGTTTATCATGAGATTCTGAGAAATCTTCTTCCACGCAGTCTGGGCAAAAAAAGCACGGTGTTATATTTAATATCTAATAAAGAGCATATTGTCCAGAGCATGGTGCACAACATAGGAACTTTTCGTGCGTTATGTGCTGCTTTGATGGATTGTAAAACAGTTCAGTTTATGTTTTGATGAGTCCGTAGTGACCCTGAGCTCCAGACGAACTCAAACACTAAACAGACAAATTATAGTTTTAAGGAACCGTTTACCCCGACATGTTTTTATGCTTTTGTTGTAAACCTGTATGATTGATTTTCTTTCGTGCTAGTTCACATTTTGTCTTACTAGACCTGCCAGCTTTTGCTACAGAAATATGTGCTGTCTTGAAGAGACGTGGTTAATTCATCCCCACTCACACATCTCTGAAAACAGAGACATCACCTCTTGTCATTAACAAATAAAAAGCCCTTCACACCTCACAGTCATCACTCCTGAGGATGCTGTGAGGATTCCTGGGAACTTCCACCTAGTGTTGTAGTCAAGACCACCTAAACCGAGACCAAGTCAAGACCAAGACAGGCCGAGACCAAGTCAAGACCAAGACCAGTGCAAGTCACTGCATTAAAACACTTATGATAAAATGTGGAATATGCATATGATTAGGCACTTCTTGTCTGTCTGTGTGTGTGTGTGTGTGTGTGTGTGTGTGTGTGTGTGTGTGTGTGTGTGTGTGTGTGTGTGTGTGTGTGTGTTTGTGTACCTGGTAATTATCACGTTGTGGGGACCAATTGTCCCCACAAAGATAGGAATACCAGTATTTTTGTGTTTAAATGACTTTAAGGTCGCAGTCTGATGTGAATATTAGTAGACAGTCTGTGTAGTATATTTGTGCAGTACATTACTGTAGGGCTCCTGGCATGTCCTAGTCACGATATTAAACCTCACATCTCCTGTAAGAGTAACAGAGATAAATCACTCAGACTGTGATTTTACAAGTGGATCTGATTCCTCTGATTCAAGAGCTTCATCAAAACAAACCCATCATTACTAAATCTAATAGTAAGAGTCTATGTGATATTAACACATGATATAATGTGTTCAGCTTGTAAATGTATATCATGTTTCTATGAATACAGTCACATTTATGTCACAAGTTATTTAACGTAAAAGTAAAACTATTGTTGCTACTCAACATTTAGTGGTTACAACCTCCTAAGACCTGGTGTGTCCACATACTGTACGTGGACCTCACATTTTTATTGTTTGCATCATAATACTTAATTCTGTGTAACTGGAACCTGTTGTACACAAACGTGGACAAATACACTGCTTCATGTTCGGTTATTATATTTATTGGTTCTTCACAACCCCAAATAGCTGGAAAAAATCTAAAATGCAAGCCAAATCAAAGCTCTGGTCTTACAAGGATAAGTAACACATATTTGTTTAATTTTGCTAAATCACTCAACAGTACAAAGTGTGTAAAACCTGAGAAAATGAATTGAGATGATTTACTTTGGAAAGTGTAAATGATGTCACTCCAGTGTTTGACTTCCTTCAGGGCAGCATGGACCAATCACCATCACCATCTACTCAATGTTTAAAAATACGTTTTTGACTTGAAACAGCAGCACATCACATACATTAAAGTATCAAGAGTTCTCCAGAGCAGTCAGCAGTTTCTCCAGAGTAAAAAGCATTTGATTTTTTTTATTGTGAAGCTTTCAGATATTAAGCGCAGCTATTGTTAATGGAAACACTGCGAGATATAACGCAACTGTTGTCGGTGCCCTGTGTGTGATCTGTGCTTAACAAAACTACAATTATCTCACCCACTCAATAGTGTGTGTGTGGGGGGGGGGGTATGTGGTTTATGGAGTATGAATAGTGTATAATTACATGTTTACTGTGCTATGAAAGGAAGTGTCCCCATAAACTGAACGACTTAAAAACGTTTAATAGATTAAAGACCTGTGCCAACAGGTTTTTGTGATGGTTGGGGTTAGGGACTGGGGTAGGTTAGGGTAATACAATATACTGTTTGTACAAGTAGAAAATGCATTACATCTATGGAATTGCCCCCGTAAACCACATATGCCACATATGTGTGTGTGCTGAAATTGTGGGTGTAAGTAAGGGCAATTATTACAGAAAAAGATGAGGAATGTCATGCTGAATGATCACCCTTTGAGCCGCTACAAGTGATGAATGGAGATTAAATAGAGAGTTTCATGAGAGCTGACATGAATGAATGAACAATTTCTTCTTCCTCCTCAGATTATTGCCTATCAGCCGTACGGGAAATCAGTGGACTGGTGGGCGTACGGCGTTCTCCTCTATGAGATGCTGGCTGGGCAGGTAGGTTGAAAAGGTTATTACAAATCATTTTGTATTTTCTTTAGTTCTTTCAAATCAGCGCTTTGAATGCCTGTGATTGCTGCCCTCCCTGCTGGGTTCGGTCATGAAAAACGTCTATTGCAGACCTCACTGTCTCCGAGCAACAGAGAGTGATGTGGACAACACGCAGTGTAACACAAGACAAAAAAAGCTCAATTTTATGCAGCATTTGCATAATTACATTTTTGTAACTTAGTACTGTAAGTATTACAAAAAGTCCTGCAGATTTTTAAAGAGGTCATGAATTAAGACATCAAAATGTCCTTGATCTTTTGAGATGTACTATACAAAATATCCTGAAACAAGTTTCAAAACTTTCATTGTTAGCCCAAAAACAGCTTTCATTGAAACTAAGCTGCCAAAAGGCTTCATGTCAGATTGCATCACAGTGAGACGATGCAAAAGATCAACGGCAGCTTCTACATCATTGCTTCTTTAGCCCAACAAGAGATGCAAACACAAGATTACTCCAGAAGCAAAACGACAGAGATGCCGCTGAGGATTGCATAACATTGTGTCGTGTCGTTGCATTGCCCTTCTTGTGATCCTAACATTAGGAGAAGATGAACTTTCAGGATGAAGCTCACTGACTGATCCTCGCTGTGAAACACACTTTCTGCTTAAACAGTTACCAAGGTTACAATCATTTACATCTCGCCTTTTCATCACGGCTCAGATTACAGAACAAAAGAATCTTGGTAACACAGACGATTGGCTTCAGATTTGTTTTGATACCCCACCCCAGACAATTTCATGGTTTTGTAGTAATCCTTCAACAAAATTATAAAAGCCTCTGAAATCTTTATGTTTTCTTATGTTTTATCTTCTCTCAGGTACTCAGGGGATATTGCAATACTGCATTTATTCAACTCATGTTTCATGTACAACCTTTATATAAAGAAAAATGTATACCTTCAAAATTCATTTTGCTAGAGTTAAACACAGTAGTGAACATGCTTCTGTAAAAAGGAGCTTTACACACAACCTTATCGGAACTAAATGTAATAAAACTCTTTCCCCGCCAGCCAGCGACAGCATTTTTTTATGATTTTCACAAAAGTTTAATAATCTGCTTAGTTAATGTTTATAATAGTTTGTTATGTGTTTGAGCGTACTTTTGTTGTTTTAAATGAAAAAGCAAATACTTTAAAAAGTAAGCAAATAATTAGAAGAAGCGATGTAATAATATATTCATAAAACAAAAACAATACTCAATACATGTGGTAGTTTAATATGTTTATTATGGTTTGATCTAATAATTTACAATGTGTTGAATGAGAAAGATGCTGACTGTGTCGGACCCCGCGAAGCTGACGTGTTGCCATAAACAAGTCAATTAAAAATTGCAGTTTAAAAAAACTTCACACCAGAGGGACAGTTGTGACATTTTAAACCAGCCCGTGAAAAGTTAAAAACACAAAGTCTTGGTAAATTTCATGTACAAACACTCAACTGACTTTCCCATTGTAAAGATACTGGTATGCCATTGTACTTTTATATTTGCGCACTGAAGACCCATCACCTCCGATCAACGACACAAAATGATCTTCATATATCAAGCCACTTCTTAATTTCATCCTCACACTGGTTCATACATGGCAGGTGTAGGAAACATTAACTGTTTAAATCATGTTTTATGCGTGCTCCCACTAAACTGTTTTCTACCCGCCGGCTATTGAAAGGGAACCAGAAGAGACCCGTAAATGTGCGACACTGAATCAACCCGGACCCCTCTGTTATTTAAAAGCTGGACCCCAACCCGTCCAGGACGACCCGACCGAACCCGATCGGCAATAAGTCAATAAACAAGTAGCGAATATTAAACTTTTTGTCTTACCCATAGAAGTTAGCCTTCTCCCTCCTTGTACCTGACAGTGATACCCATCCCTATTTCTGAGACTGTAAAAAACCTTAAACCTGATGTCAGCAGTCCACCCATTGAGCAAAGCCAAAGGTGACAGTAGCAACAAACCAAAACTCAAGTCAAAAAACTTTTGGAGAAACCTGACTTACATTTTTTTGTTTAAAACCAACCAAAATGGTGATAGAGTATCTAAATACTAGTCGATTTAATCATGTCACATATTACTTGATGTCTGCAATTTGTTGTTTTTACAGTAAACATGTTTCATAAAAAAACTAAGACAAGTCTTTTTCTAACACCAGCCTCCATTTGATGGAGAGGATGAAGATGAGCTCTTTCAGTCCATAATGGAGCACAATGTGTCCTACCCTAAATCTCTGTCTAAAGAGGCGGTGTCCATCTGTAAAGGGCTGAGTCCTCATCCATTCCTCTAGTCTATGTGTCTGAATTCAGCTCTGATGTATTTTAATAATGCATGTCAGATGGAGGATAAGATTTCATTTCCTTTTTTTTCTTATTGTAGTCAGTTCGAAGGAAAATCTATTGTATTTACTTATTTCAGACCGGACAATACTATTGAAGACAATTTCAGTACCTGCCTACTGGCAATAATAACACTGACAAACTTTATTCAAGCAATAAGGCTGATATACGAGTCTTGTGTATGTAGCCACTGTTACAGGGTGTTGTTAGTACAAAATTAAATTATTAAGAATATCATTTTTATTAAAATATTATTGCATAAAGCATTAAATGGCATCACTGCACTTCTTACTATGTAACTAAGATTAACAGCAAATCTCTATGATTGCTCTGAATTTACAATTCATAGCTACACTGTAAAAAACTTTGCTGCCTTAATTTTTTTGTTGAATCAACTCAGATTTACAACTCATGTCAACTTTCTTTTATTTATCTTGACAAGAGATGAGTCGCTCCAACATATTTTATAAGTTAACAATTCATCTGTAGTTATAACAACTCATCTCTAGTCAAGATAAATAGAGACCCGCAGAGTACGTAGAGTTAAAGGTAGCGGGGTATACTTTCACTTGACGTGTCTGTCTCGCTGGCGCACGTGTCTGCATAACTTGCGTTCTCTCTCTCTCTCTCTCTCTCTCTCTCTCTCTCTCTCTCTCTCTCTCTCTCTCTCTCTCTCTCTCTTGCTCACGCTCAATGAGTTCAGTATGAAAGCGTAGATATCTTAGCCTGTACTACTGCAAAGGGCTTTATTAGCCACTCTCTTATAAAACAGTACTAACGCATTAGAGAAGAAACACGACAAAGATTTGCATGTGAAAATGTGTATGTCTAGAGAAGAGATACAGAGCTATTTCAAACTATAGCTGTCACATTAATAATCTGATTTCTATTAAAATAGTATTAACTCGGACTGCATGTTTATAGATATATTCATAGATACAGAATAATTAAATGAGAGACAAATATAATGCCTAGAGTAAGGCACTATCTTTGTAAAAATGCCTTTAAAAAAACATAAGTTAAGTGCTAACTCTGAGATTTCAAGTATTTCTATGAGTTACCTCAAAAGCTAATAAATGAATGTCAAATACACAACTGTTACAACTCTGCTTATTCAATGTACTTTAACCCGACCATAACTCGAATATTGGCTGCATGTACACATAGTCTTTGATTATGAGTCAAGAACCATTTTTAGTGCTATTTAGCACCATTTGTTTTTAGAGTGTGAGCAACATTTTGTGTATGTTGCTGCATATTGGGTCTCATTCATCAAACTTTGTAAAATATGAGTAAATTCCAAATAATTTTTGTGTAAAAAAACCTTCCAGAAACACTTAGCATAATCCCTGCCTATTCACTACAGCTACGCAAATTACGTGTCGTATCTATCTAATGCTGTAATCCTCTGGACTTCATTCTCTGGTCCGGCTACATTATATTGCATAAATGCATAAAAGACCAATAGGCTTCATGCCTACTAAAAAATGAGTGAATTAAATCGTGTCCACTGAAGCGTTTTAAGCAAGCTAAAATAATGCATGGTGCTCTTCTAAAAACGACCAGCATGTTGCGCTTCAGAGCACTTTGGAAGCACTGCGTGTTTTTCTGGAGATGCGTTTGTTGCTGTGATTGGAATATTTATGACATGTTACATGTTACTGAATATAAAAACAAGGTGCCCACAAATATTACCTTCTTCATTGTTGAGTTGTACATTTATGATGGTTGGTCAATGTAGTGATTCGGGTGTATTTTTGTTTTAGGAAATCCTAACTGGCAAATGTTTGTCTTTGAGAAAGAATGAAATACTATCTGAAGATTGTTTTGTTCATCATCTCACTCTTCTCATTCACACACAGCTGATGACGAAGCACCCATCTAAACGTTTGGGCTGTGGTGCGGAGGGCGAGAGGGACATAAAGGAGCAAGCTTTCTTTCGGAGGATTGACTGGGAGCGTCTGGCCAACAGAGAGATTCAGCCTCCATTTAAACCTAAAGTGGTAAGTGTACAGTAAATGTGATTGCTTACTACAATCAGATGTTTTCAGATTTGATCAGACTGCTGTTTTAAACTTAGCAGTTGTCTTATTTAAAATATCTTATTGAAAGATATTGAGACATTTCCGGTGGTACGGAGCATGTAAAGGAGATTGTCAAACGTCCATGTGTTACGAGCCCTGTTGATTTTACAGACAGCTGAGCATTGAGTCTTAACCTTCCCAGCAAGAAATATTGTAATGCCTAAAGAATAGCCCAAAAATAAATGAAATCAATAAATGAAAGCAAACACCCTGTCGTCACTGTTGAGTTTGCTTACATGTTGGAATATCAGACATCTCGCAGGTTATTTTGGCAAAATCCAAATCTAACCAGATTCACGTTTATTCTGTTTGCTGGACTGTATCGGGTCTATACTTTAAATGAAATGCTGGCTGGGATCTTTCAGATTTTTACAAAAAGTTGGGCTCTGCAGGAATCTCAGAGCTTCCCTAAAACATGTGAAACTAGACATTATCACTGTTTAATAAATGGCACTCCAGAATGCTTGATTCTGATTGGCCGATGGCAGCATTTAAAAGTTTGTCATTAAAGCCATATTGTGTTTATATGACAGCACAAGTGTGTAGATTAATCAAAACAACAACTTTAAAAGCCTCTTGTGTGCGGAGCTACTTCCTTCTGCCACGGATTTGAAGCCCAGGATGACAGGAAATCCTTTCAGATGTCATAACTCGCCAGCCGTGAGTTTTTATTACACGTGTTGGAAGCGGACAGAGCTTAACAGTCTGTACTTATAGTTGGTGAAGTGCACTATTAGGGTGCAGACATCTGTGAATCAGGGTTAAATACTTAAAACAGCTGAAACAATAGAGGACTGATGTCTAATTTATTGTAGTACTTACTTACTCTCTCGTTTTAAGTGTGTGTGACGCAAATAAACGCACATAAATAAAAGATATGTGACAAATATGTGACCGTACGGCTCAAGTGGTTTAACAAGCCTCCTTTACTGGCTCTAGTTGTGAAATGATACAAACGGTAAAGCGGTTCCCATTAGAGTTCTCAACGGGCCTGAAAATTACAACCCGACCCAGCTCTTTGCTTTTAAAGCCCGGACTCGATGTAACCCGACACATCAATGTGAATTATCTGTCCGAACCCGACCGCAGCCCGACGCTGCCACCCCCAAACGTTTTTTCTTCTCATACACGTATTATCATGACCAGCAGACAGGAATTCAAATGAACCTTTAATGTTCATGCCTTTTAACAATACAAACAACTGAAACAATAAACTTTAGATATATAAATAGGCTATATGAATATGTCTTAAATAAAAATCACACAATAATAAATAAAAGAACTCAAACATGTACCCAGCCAGCGGCTAACAATACCCCACCTGTAGTAGTGATGGTGAATTCACCTGTGGCAAGTTTACTTTTCTCCAACTCCATCTTCTTCTCCAGGCAACAGGCGTGCACGCAGCGGCGTCAGGTCTGTCTCCGCCCCTCTTTGTGATGCACGTTGCTCGCAGCAGCCAGACTTTCTTTATGCTGAACAGCAGTGATGATTAATATTTTTTTTCACTGAGCAGAAAAGATTAAGGGGCAATCTCATTTCTCTGTCTTACTCCTTCCCCTTTGACTTCGTCTTCCCCTTGCCCCCTCGAAACCGAGTGAAGGGGAAGGGGTAAGACAAAAAAATGAGACACTACTCGATTACCATTTGTGTCACCTTCCCTTGACGCTAACTGGCTGCTACGTAAACAGACAAGCATTGACATAAACTATAAAATAAAGAAGATGACGTCGTCTCAGGTGTGGTATCGATTGCCTGAGCTTAGCTCAACAAATAGCACATAAATTAGCTGCTAGCTTGCGCCTTAACTAGCGATTCAAAACAAAAGCATTACAATTAAAACCACTTGAACATTTTGTTAAAAGTATCATAAAACATGTGTGTCATAATATAATCTCAATTAAACCTTACTTCCATTTGTGCGACTCCTTGACAGTTCAACGTTCAGCCATAAAACATCTTGATGCCGGCTCTACTGAGAAATTTATGTTTACCCCTCTCTTTCAAGTGTGGTCCTTAAGGGCTATGTATCCCTACGCCTTGGCCCTAGCCCTCGATCAAATGGAGAATTGAGACGCCACTTCGCCTCACATGAACGCGTAAAACCGAGGGGTAGGGGGAAGGGGTAAGACAGAGAAATGAGACGCACCCTAAGCCTGAGGTCCGACCCCACTCATTTGCTTATATTTTTGACCCGAACCCGCGGATCCCATCGGCTTCGTCGGGCCGACCCGACCCGTTGAGAACTTTAGTTCCGTGATGATACTGGTAGAATATCGCATGGCTGAAAAAGCCTTTCAGCCGATCAGATTCAAGAACCTGAAAGACATGTTGTATAATCTGTTATACCATGGGGCTGATGAATGCTCTAATCTGATCGGTTGAGGAATGTTACCCGGGTGTTGATTATTTTTCTTTAAACGCAAACCTTATCTGTCAAATGTCTTAAAACAATGCAATGACTGTCAGGGTTTCCCGCAGAAAATTTGTTAGTTAATGTGATTGGGTTGGGCAGGTGGATGGGGCCGAGGGCGTTGCAACCATAGGGGCGGGGCATATGCGTCATGATGAAAATTAAAATATTTTAATAAAATAAATAAAATATTTATTTTTAAAACACTCAAATAAAACTGCCTTTTAAAGAAACTATGACAAAAAAATGAACCAAACTAGATTATTAATGAATTAAATGTTTTTAACAGATACCTCTAACGGGAATAGCTGCGTGATGAAGTGAAACTAAAGGGTTAATAAACACAAACTGAAGCAGATGTTGTAGAACGTCTGGCGAACGATGATAGATAGCGCAAAAATTGTTAAAACTGATTATTTCCCACTATTAATGACATTATCTTAAAGGAGTGTAACTGCTGTAGCATGTAAATAATGCACATAATTAAAGTGAGCAAGAGCGCTCAACAACGTTTTATCAACTGGCTATCCTCCAGACATGACGGAGCACGTCTTATCTAATTTCGGCCATGTGGCGCGCGTGCACGCTCGCGGTGTGAAGCGCGTCTGCGCTATTCTCCGAGATGTTTTATCAAGTGGCTAGTTAACCTCCAGACAGTGACGTTCCAGACAACGTCTTTCTCATTTCGGCTGTGTGGCGCGCGTCCCCGCTCGTGTGCATTATTTTCAAATAAGGACTGGAGTCAGTTATTCCTCTTATGCCACGGTTATCACAGACATTGCTCTGGTGGTTATTTTAAGATCAAAATGCATCATCAAAAAATTATGTGGAAAATTTCTCAACAAATCAAAGTAAAGCAGACCTGTGGTAAAATCTGTGATAACAACTGGCTGGCTGTGCATTATCTCTTTTAAAAACAGCAGATGGATTGACTGGAGATTAAGGGCGCACTCACACTATCCAAACCAAACCGCGAACGGGCGCGTTTGACCCCCAAAGCCTGTTTTGTTTGACTAGTGTGATCACTCTGTTCCGCGCCCGGGCGCGGATTGGTTAATCGTGCCGCGGCCGGGTTGCAGAGGTGGGCCGGAGCGCGGTTCACTTGGGCTCAGGCGCGGAAGGTGAAGACGTCAGTTGCGCGACCACTCACCTTCATCTGCCTCCGTAAAAACCTTTTGATGCAAGCAGCAGGGTAACATGAATGTCCGAGCTGCACACGTGACAGATCAACTAAGCAATATGATGCCATGTAAGAGGGCTGTCTGTAATCGCGCAACAAACGACTCCGAATAAAAACACAGACTTAACATTACGGTGGGATCCAGTGTTAAGAGAGAGCTTTACTTCCTGCTTTACTGTTTTTCAAAACAATCGCATCTTAATGACGAAAGCGCGCCCGGAATCGAATCGATAAAAAGAACAGTGTGAGTGCGTGCACCTGGGGGAGTAGGGAGGGGTGACAATCACGCTGGGGCATAGTTTGGTTTGATTTGGATAATGTGAGTGTGCCCTAAATTAGATTTGAGTGTACTGTAGATTTGGCTTGCTGTGTTTCAGATTATGGGGTTGCTCCACCTGATGGGCCAGCCTTTGTTAAGGGTCTATTCAAGCGTTTACATTAAACCTCCCACCCTGTGCGTTAGTGTGTGTGTGTGTGTGTGTGTGTGTGTGTGTGTGTGTGTGTGCGTGCGTGCGTGCGTGCGTATGTGTGTCCTGGAGATAAAAGAGCTCTCAAATGATCCTACTGGTACACTACAGGATCTTAAACTAGACTTCAGATATTGTATTTCATTCTTTTAATTGAGTGATTTTAATATTTCTCCAGTAGACACCCGAGCTTTTATTTCATCAGTAGCAGAAGTCCTTCTTTCAGGCACACTGCCAGCTCTTCAGTTTAAGCTAAAAATAACCCAACCTCTTTCTTCATTTGGCCTTTCTTTCACAGTGCGGCAAAGCGGCGGAGAACTTCGACAAATTCTTCACCCGCACACAACCCATGTTGACTCCTCCGGACCAGCTGGTCATCGCCAACATTGATCAGAGTGAATTTGCTGGATTCTCTTTCATAAACCCGGAGTTCATCCATCCAGCGACGCTTCACAGTGTGGTATGAGACGATCCGACCGGATCAAACTACCAATCCTATCCACGCTATTGAGGAACTCGACAAATCTAGTTAAATACCCTTTATCTGAACATATCTGAACAGAAGAGAGCTGGAGGGATGGCCCACTGGAAATACAGTATATCACAAAAGCACGCGTCCACACATTAAGGGGGGATACGTTATGTAGATGATGCGAGTTTTGTTTCAAAGCCTACTAAGCAGCCTACTTAAACAAAACTTTCAGGCATCATACAGTATGAGCACCCAAAGCAAAGACTGTTGCAAAAGGTAGGTATCATGAAATGTCTTTACGCACGCCAAAGGCCAGTATATTAAACAAAGCCCACAGATATGCTGGATGGTGGAAAAGGCGAGCGATCTCTTTTTCAGACCTCAGATTCTTTGTGTGTAAAGCATGCTGACAACAACCCAAAAGGTTTTTCTCTCCTTTTCCTATATCTCCTCTTTACTGCCATTTCTAATGTTCCTGAATGATATAAATCTATATATATATATTTGTAAATCTATAAAGATATCTTGTTATAGGAGTGCCAAAATACAGATGCATCAAGAAGTTTTTATATCTAGCTCTATATATGCATATTGATTTCCTACTAGATATTTATACCGTCCCTTATCTTGACTGACACTGAGCCATTATTGCTTTCCGGGCGTGAAAGTTTCAGATCCGGGCCCTGCGTGCTCCACTGCTTCCCACGTTTTTAACATAGGCAAAACTTTCTCTTGCGTATGAATGGTGATACCGAGCGATTCCTCGTCTGTAATGGACAGACCCACACAGAATCTGAGCCCAAAGATTACTGTTCAGTATACACAAACCTCTATTGCAGTGGTTCTCAAACTGGGGGGCGTGGCCCAGTTTAGATTTTATAAAATACATCAATTTATCATGAATTCTGTCTAATTACAGTTTTTTACAGACACTGGGACACATTCCTCAATACTTGGGTCACTTTTGCAAAACTCTTCACACCGTGAGCACAACAGAAGTCTATGTGGGCTAAACTGAGGATCAATTATCATTGCTTTGGCACAAAATGCATTCAATGACTACATCTCTCAAATTTCATGAATTTTTTTCTCACTCAGACGCAACAACTGACAAAACTCTTTGTACGTAAAGGCCAATTTGCACATGCTTACATACTGTTTTCAAAACTGTTAAACATGTGTTCAAAACAATAACATAATACAAAACTCAATAAGACAGCAATTTGCTACATTTCTAATATCTTAAAAATAAATGCTATAAAAACAATTGGCCAAATGGAGAAGACAGAGTAGATTAGCATTACTATTGTATCTGTATCAGTGGATGATGTGTATACAAATTCTTGTATTTTGGAATTACTTGGAGTGCAAAATATAAAAATAAACTACATAAAATATTGAAGAATTCTGCATCATGTCTGATTCATTCCAGTAACATATATTGCAGTGAATTATAAACAGAGAAAACATTGTATAATGCTACATGTTGTTAGTGTTTTTAGGTCATTGTTTTGTGAGTGACAAAGTGTGTTTGTCGACTGTCAACCTTTGCTAGTGTTCTGGAAGAATGAGTTGATTTGAGGCCTGAATAAAGTGTTTTGGTAGTTGTAGAGCATTTTGGATGTAAAATGAACTGCTTTGCCAAGCTGAAGTTGGTTAGGAGAACTGTGTGAAGAGTTTTGCCAAAATGACCTAAGTATTGACAAATGTGTCCTAGCTTCTGTAAAAAAAACTGTAACCCTCATAAGGCTACTTACCAACAGCACTACATTGTGTAATTTCATATATTTTGTTTAATTCAAGTTTTGGAACATGTATGGATGCATCGTACACGCAGGTGGGGGGGTCACGCCGAAAAGTTTGAGAACAACTGCTCTATGGGACTGAGACAAACCTCCACACAGACAGCACTATTATGTCTTCATTTATTAAATATTTTGTCTACTCTACCAAAATGTGTAACACTCTTTGTTTTAACATGAAAACTTATATTTTGTTTAAAGACAGTGAAGATGAAATGTGTGTGGTGTAAGCACATCTTCCCAAACTCTGTGCTTACAGTAGTGTTAAAAAGTCATTCTCATCATTTTCATGCGAAATTGTTTATTAATCCTTTGAGTTACATTAATTCCTGATAGTCCTAAGAAATAAAGTTAAGAGAATCACTATGAGAATAATGGAAATTATACATTTACAAAAAATCTGATATCCCTGGAAATAGTTGTATGTGTTATTGAAAATGAAAGTCAGAGTAAACCTCTGCATTATTATAATTTATTATAACATCATAAACATGTTTAATTTTTTATTTAAACAGTTTTTTTAAGAAATGTGACAGGACAAAGAGGACATGCTGTTTATATGACGATGATTTATTGAGATGTTTGATGAAGGATCAGATATGTAATAGAGTATAAGGCCCTGTCTGGTAGTATGCAGCCAAGTGTTTATGTGTTAAATCCTCTCTCTGTTAAACTGTGGTTCTTATCAGAAGAAGCTGTCCTGTAGTACATCTGACAAGATCTTACATTTACAGAAACCTTCACGTATATAGAGCTATGTTTATTGTCATACTTAAGGTACAGACTATAAACCAAGTTTTTTTGTAAATACAGAGAATGCATACATTATTCTGCAAATTTTATATTAAGAAATGAATGTGCTTTTAATAACATAGATGGTTTTTATGCTAGATGATTGAAGAAGACTAGTTTGGCTAATTTGAGATAGCTTTGGTATTAGCAGACCTTTGTTATATGTATTTCTTGTATTTGTATTCTGCTATGTTTTTTATGCTGAAGTGCAGGAGGAGTATGTAGACTGACCGGGTTATGTGGACAGTATCAGAACTCCTGCAGTACGTGTGTGTGTGTGTGTGTGTTTGTGGGTGCACGCTCATTTGTGTGCGTGTGTGTCCCTGCGAGTGTGTTGCTGCTGCTGTGTGTGCATGTGGCGTGTCGGCCAATAAGCGCATGCATAGAAATGTCGCATGAGTCCAGGAATCCGGGATCCTCTAGCATGGAATGACTGTCGCACCAAGTTAACTAACTCTTCCATCTTAACTATCTTCCTTTGTGATGTTGCTTTTGTGTCAGTTGTTGGACAACTTGTAAGTAGATGTAATGTTTAGATTTCACCTGCTGCTGAGCGACTACTGAGTGTTACACCTGAACAATGGTATGAAATTCAATATTAAGACTTCAGATTAGAAATGAGGCACAAGTATTTTATGACCTCTTCTCCGTACCTCAGAAATGTTGTATTTACACACAGAATTGCTCAGTATGGGCTCTGTAGTTTTGTGCCAACCCTCAGTGGAATATTTAGGTTTACAGGTGCTTCGATTTGGTCTCAAAATTTCTAATATTAGCAAATTTCTACACTATACATTTTTTATGTTTGTTGCATTGATATTAATAAACCTCACGTCTGGTGTATGTGGCATGGAAAACAAAAGTGCATGGAAAACAAAAGCAAATGAATACTGTAGGTGGATTATGAATGAGTTAAATAGAGCAGAAATAGAGGAGGTCCTCTGTGATTCAGACAGTACTTAAGAAGTCATCTTCCATCCTCAAGCAGGTAAACAAAGTGTCTCACATTGAGAGTTTTGAGGAATGTAATGTTTGATTGTAATTTCTGCATGTAAGGTGGCATTTCAACATTCCCTTGTAGTATCTTATTTAAAGCATTCCACCATGCCATTTAATAATGTAGATTCTACTAGGAATGATAAATCTATTTATTATTGTTATGTTATGGATTCCAGGACAGTGTTTAAGTTTATAGGTTTATCCACTCTTTGTTTTTCTTTTCAAAAATGTTCTCCCTCTGTCCATTGTGAAAGGTAACATGAATAAATAAATGTATGAGACGATGATGTTGTCCGTGTTGTTTTTTATCATAATTGAGCAGCACATATAGGTGCAGTTTCCCGGACAGCGTTTAGGTTGCAGGATTAGGCCTTAGTTATATTGGGACGTTTTAGTCGTTTTTACAAAAAACAATACAGTTGTGTGCTTTTAAGGCAAAACAATGTCACTGATATATGTTCAGATCTGTCAGTACAAGGCAGGGGCAGAGCCATATTGTAGACATTGGGGGCTTTGCCCAAATCTAGGGGGTTGTCTTTGTCAAGCTTTCTGTCACAAAAAGTATTGACTGAGGGGAATCGAAGTGTAGACCCAAGTGCAGTTTCACTAAACAAAACAAAGTAACATGTTAGTTAGTGTGTAATGTTGTTGTTAGAGCATAAATAATAGCTGTAAAATGATAAAGCTCAAAGTTCACTGGCCTGCAATATATTTTCTTTAACAGAATTCGCCTTTCAAAGCCTACAGAGAACGGCCCTCTACTTCCTGCTTTAATGACATCAGTAGAACACTTTTTTTGACTAACCTCCACCCACAGGAATATACGTCAGTCGCCAGCTAAGCTAACGGCAAGCTAAGCTGCTGTCAAATCACAACACATTAAACAAGCTACACAATCAGAACTCGATACATATTTCTGAAGGAGGAACTTCATAGAACAAGGAAGACATCAGCCCATTTTAGGACAGTGAAAACAGTGCTATACAGATAAGTAAATTGTGTGAAAAATACTGTGCTTTTTTACACATGATACATGAACACTTGTTGTATTGTGCAATGTAAACAAAATCAAAGCTTCAAAAACACAGAAAGAATGTGAGCTTTAAAGGGGCCATGGCATGAAAATCTGACTTTTTCCATGTTTAAGTGCCGGGTCCCCTGTGCTTCTATCAACCTAGAAAATGTGAAAATGATCAACCCAGTAACTTAGTTTTGGTAAACCATTCTCTACAAGCTCATGAAAAAATAGGTCGTTGAAATTTGGCTTTCCTTATGATGTCATAAGGAGCTCTTTATTATAATAATACCATCCCTTAATCTGTACTAACATACATTTTGAATTTGGTGCCTATTTGACCGAGAAAAGGGGTGTTTGTAGTCTCACTCCTTCAACAAAGATATTGGACTTCCTTCTTTCAATGATGCAAAATGATTATTTTTACATCATTGAAAGAAGGAAGTGCAACACTGAAATCTGTATTTCTCCTGTCTAAGCGGAAACTGAGGACATGATGCACAACCATTCAAAAACATGACTGGGGTTCTAACTATACAAAGATTAATGCAAATGGGTGAAGTGTCCCTTTAAGTGAGGGTCTCACCAGATCACCCTCCTTCATGCGTGAAGCGAGGAAGAGGTGTGATTGTTTTGAATGATGAAATGAAGCTGTGAAATGTTTTTTTTTCCCCGCTTTGTTTGTTTGGTTGTTTGTGTGAAAGCTGATGGTCTGTTCTTTTATTTGATATATTTGTATGTTTATATATCTTTAGATATAAAGTGAAAATCACAAAAACTGCTGGCGGGCAACTTTAAAAAAAAAAAAGACTGGTGGGGAATGAGTTAAAGGTATGTTGTAAATTCTAGGAACAGCGTTGCGACTCAACTGAATCAACGAGTCGACATATTCAAAAAGAATTGTCCAGACGAATCGATTCACAGAAATGAATCAGACGCACACGCTCATGCAGTCACACTTGAGAAGGATCTGATTTACTCCACAGCTGCTTTTCTCAGATTTACGGATACTCCAATCAAAATCATTCATCAGGTAAATCATACGCATTTTCAATGACTTCATTAGCTTAAAGCTTTTAAGATAATATAATGCGTAACTGAATGTGTTGTTATCTGACGCGTTTGATGATGTTGACATCGGGTAAATTGCGTATGTTGACAGTAACTTTAATGATAAAACACTTTATACTACAGCAGATACTTGATGAGTAATTTAACTACATTAAATAAAATGCTTGAATACATGTTTTTGCAGATTATTGTCAGTCAGTAAACGTGTTTCGTTTTGCCAACAGTAAAACATACTGCCAGTGTTCAGTCCCTTACGATAATTAACCATGCTTTTATTGTGGTAAAAGTGTAGTAACCATTTTTTGGTATTGATTACTATTAGCAAAACCATGTGGTTACCATGGTTTTACTACAGTAACCATGTTTTTTTAACTGTAGTAAAACCATGGATAATTTTCGTAAAGGTTACACTATAGAGAGCACTTCTGTCATGAGATGTTGATTTAAAACTCGTCTTTATTGTCTATAATATTATACAAATGTTGCCTATTGAAAACTTCTCATGTTATGTGATATTTTGATATCTCACCAGATTACATGGTTTGCAGATGTTGTAATGTTAGCTCATGGGTTTTGAGACACAGTCCTATCATAAAATATCACACACAGTTGTTGTTGTTTTTTGCCACAGGCATTTAAGTGAGTGACCAGTTATTTTCACATTGTTCATTTTGAATTAAAAACATTTGGTGTTCAGCATGACATAAAAATACTCTCATGGTGTATATGTGATGGTCAGTGTTACTATTTACTTGATTAATGTGCTGCTGTGTGATGTTATATGTTGTCAGATGTTATGTTGTGAATTGTGTTTGTATGTTAGTGTCTCTCATGAATGTGTCTTTCTAACAGGCTTGTTTACGTATAAAGCACAGGAATAAATAATGGACGCCCTGACGTTCTAAGTGACAGGTATACGTCATTTCACATTTGAAACATATAATGATTTGTATGAGCTGACAGTTTAATTTTGTTGAACAGTGATGACGTGTGCCAGCGGCCACAGCTGTGACCAAACATGTTCAAAAGTCACCATTAGTGCCCTGAGTCAATGTGTGCGCGCGTGTGTGTGTGTACGCTGCTTTGACCTACATTGTGAAAAAGGAGACGAAATGACCTCACAATGTAGAAAAAGCAGACAAACATTGTTTGGACACCCTAACTATACTTATATACTGTGGTTATAGTGAAGTTGTGTTCGACGGATATAGGTGTTTTTTATGACCGATACCGATATTAAGAAATCTGTATGGCCGATAAAACAAACAAGAGACAAACAGAAAATTGGTGAAATTACATAAACATGTGTTATGCATTTATGCATTTATAAATATACCTTTAAAAGTACTTGTAACATATTCACATAATTAATAATTTACATAATTAATGTGGATCTGACTTCTCACAGTACTGTTTGAACAAGTATGTTGAACCAGTGTGGTTGATACAACATAACGTCATGATAAAAAGTGAATAATTATTGGTCAATTTACTGTCTGTCAGACTTTGGCTTTACATTGAGTGTATTTTCATGCAAACAACAAATTTAAGTAATAGAGAAATTTACTGGCCAATTAAACTGAGGCAATGAAAAGAGCTATACAAATTAAAAGTCATCTGAAGCACGACCATGGCTGCATCCGAAAACTCTAAATTGCTTTCTTCTGCAGCAGCTTTCCGAATCCAATGTTAGATTTACTTCCTGACTCCTGAGATCTTGTCCCACAATTATATGCGTGTGCGCACATAGGGAATATGATTGGTCGAGCCTGGTCGAGTTTGAAAAAATTAAATGGTGGCCAAGAAAGCGGCTGGAGCACAAATTTAGTGTAAATAAAGGTAGATTTTCACACCTTTTAATTGCATTTCTAGCGAGAAATTAATATTGTAGTTTTCAAATATGTGATGAGTTATCACAAAGGCGCTCTCGGTTTATATTTCAAACACGCTGCCTATGAAGTGTGTCCGAAAGCGTTTCTCTGAGCTGCCTTCATGCCTCCGAAGTCATTCCCTCATGAGGCAGTGAGGCAACAAGTCAGCTACCTAAGTTTTCGGACGCAGCCCTTAACATCTAGTGTTTAGATCTGAGGTGTAACTATTATAAACGTGACTGCGCGTTATGGCACACTCGTCTAAAGCAATTAACCCTGTGAAGCTGAAGTTTATACAATCACTATTAGCTGTTTAAAATTAAAAATGCATATTTTATAATATTAATTTATGTTTTAAATATTTCTAATATTTTTTTCTTACATTCAGATTTTATATTAATATTTCATATTTTTTATTTTAATATCAAAGTTGTGTTCTTAGAAAGTGTGTACTTGCATTATTATGCTATTTTATTGTCATATATAATCAGTGAGATAAAAGGGTTTAAAAAGACAAACTATCGACTATGGCCATTATTTCTGGGGCAATGAACCGACCTATGAAAAGTAGCTACCATGACAGGCCTACATGTAAACATGCAAAAAGGTTTTTGTGAGGATTAGGTTTAGTGGTCGGTTTAGGAAAATACAATTAGGTTAGTATAAAAACCATTAGGTCAGTGGAAAGTCCTGTTGTCCTGTGTGTGTGTATTTTTGGACACAAACTCTCTCTCTCTATTGAACAGTTTTCTGTCTTCTTATGTGAATATATTTCCTGTCATTCTGACATTGTGAGCTGTATCATTAGTATTCAGACAGCATCTGTGTGCTGCTTGACAACTTTTACTTCCACGAGGAGCTATGTGTGTTTTTCACAGCAGTCATGAATCACGATGTGCCAGATTTGCAGACGTTCTCACCCCTGCAGATTTACAGCTCATGCATCTGTTTTTACCTCAGGTCGGTTGTGTGGCACTGGCGCCCCCTGTTGGCATGAGTGCGTGCGGGAGGAAGGCTCTGACCCTGCTGAGCAGCGTGTTTGCAGTATGCAGCCTGGGTCTGCTGGGTATCGCTGTCAGTACTGACTACTGGCTTTACCTGGAGGAGGGCATTATACTGCCTCTCAACCAGACCACTGACATGCGCGTGTCCATTCACTCCGGCCTCTGGAGGGTCTGTTTCCTCGCAGGTCTGTATATATCCACACTCATTCACTACTGTAGATTATTTTAGTACACTATATAGAATGGCTTAGAGGAATAGTTCACTGGAAAACTCTTGTTGTATCTTCAAAAGAGCATGATTTTTTTCTGTACACTGTGAAGAGGGTGAATGTGTCCCTTAACTTAATAGTTTTGTGAAAGAGGACACACGTGCATCATAAAATGATAAAGAATATAAGCCATGGTTTATTCCACACTGCATTCATGTCTTATGAAGTCACACAACAGTTTTGCATGAGTAACAGACTGCAGTTCAATTTTTCACTAAAAATCTTTACTAGATTTACTTCTGCTCTCACACCTCAATTGCCTCAATACACCAATAGTTAAATTATCGCAAGTGAAGACAGTTCATGTAAGCTTTGATGTCAGTTATAAACACAATTTCTTCTCATGTGTCAAGCTGTTTTTATCCTCTGTTAAGTTGCATCGGTGTTACATTAATGTGTGTGCTGTCATCCTCACACTTGTGTCTTGTTTCTCAATTCAAATGTACTTCTATAGTGCTTCTCACAGTTTTGCATTGTAGCAATGCATCTTTACTCAACAGCAACTACTTATTTCTCAGTAAGTAATGCTAATGTACAGTTTATGGTATTATTGCATGTCTTTATGTGGGTTTTTTGTGTCTGGGTGCTTTATGTACTATAAAAATCACTTGATACATTTATGACATGTGCCACTTTATTCTATAAAACCTATTTAGTTTAAAGGTGCATTGTGTAGCTTTTAAAAGGGCAGAAATGCAACATTATCTACATTAAGTGGTAACTTTACTTAATGAACTGTATTGTTTTTATTAACTCAGAATGAGACGTTTTTATCTCCATACACCACAGGTGTCGGCAGTCATCGTCATGTTTGTACAGTAGCCAAAGAACTTATATTGACAAGAAGTGAAAGCCAATAGATCGTTCCATTGCAATACCAGCGCCCAGCAGCAGCCCTACGCTTCCGCCATTTTGGAATAAAAGCGACTCGGTATCGACTAGAAGTGATGTGTCGTTTGCGAACGAGCGCCTTCCCAACACGATCCACTAGCTTCTTGTTGTCGCTATGGCAATATCAGCTACAATATCAAGTACATTAAAGATCAAATCCAAACTGAATGATGATAACACAGAATAACATACAATCAGACTAGTGATCATTAATCCCTTTTTACAGCTTATTTTTTAGATATTTAGACAATTCTTCCACTTTTCCCACACAAAACCTTCAGTTTGGTTTGAAATTCTTTGAAGTTTACGAATTATCATTACAAACACTGAATCATTAGCAATAACATATGAAATTTGATTTTATTGGAGTTTATAGACTTTTTCAGCAGCAACAACATAAACAATAAAAATTAATAACAACAAAGTTCTTTAAAAGTAGTTTATTTATATAACAAGCAAAAAACAACACATAGATTACCTAGGAAACCAAAACATTTGTTTTCGACGAGGCATTTGTTCAAGAGATCAGTTTAGCAACTAGTCAGACCATAAAAAAAAACGAAAAGCTCACCATGAGTTCTGATGAGTCTCGATTTCTGTTGAGACATTCAGATGGTAGAGTCAGAATTTGGCGTAAACAGAATGAGAACATGGATCCATCATGCCTTGTTACCACTGTGCAGGCTGCTGGTGGTGTGGGGGATGTTTTCTTGGCACACTTAAGGCCCCTTAGTGCCAACTGGGCATCATTTAAATGCCACGGCCTACCTGAGCATTGTTTCTGACCATGTCCATCTCTTTATGACCACCATGTACCCATCCTCTGATGGCTACTTCCAGCAGGATAATGCACCATGTCACAAAGCTCGAATCATTTCAAATTGGTTTCTTGAACATGACAATGAGTTCACTGTACTAAAATGGCCCCCACAGTCACCAGATCTCAACCCAATAGAGCATCTTTGGGATGTGGTGGAACGGGAGCTTCGTGCCCTGGATGTGCATCCCACAAATCTCCATCAACTGCAAGATGCTATCCTATTAATATGGGCCAAAATTTCTAAAGAATGCTTTTAGCACCTTGTTCCTAATAATCATTTAGGTGAGTGTATATATAAAACCACCTTTGTGTGCATTATTTTCCAATAAATTAATGGCCCGTCGTCAATTATGCCTTACTTATTATATGTTTGAAATAGGGCCGGGACTTTAACGCGTTATTTTTTGTGTAATTAATTAATTTTAATTAACGCGTTAAAGTCCCGGCCCTATTTCAAACATATAACAAAGTTAAACATTTTTAACGCATTTTAATCACACTTATTTTTGCACCGCGGAACATTTCTCATTGGATGAGTTTCGGCGGACCGAATATACTGGAGCACCAACTAGCGTTCATCATGACTTCAGACAACAACAAACCACAGTGAACATGAACGAAGAAGCTAATAAAATCACTTTGGTTGGCCCCGTGGATGGGAAATTTTTTAATAAAAACGAACGGATGGAAGCGTCGATAAGAGCATGGTTGTGTGTAAGCTATGCAACAAGGAATTCGCATATCACTGCAGCACATCGAGCCTCAAGTATCATCTCAATGCAAAACATATAGCAGCTAGTGTGGACATTAGCCCAACTCCGAGTACAACGACTTGGTTGAACAAAAATAAACAATATTTTGTTGCTTAAGCTTATGTATTCAGTCATTATTCATGGTATACCAAAAATCCATGTGAAAAAATAACTTCTCAATGTTCTCAGGTCAAATATTTATATGTGATTAATTTCGATTAATTAATTACAAAGCCTCTAATTAATTAGATTATTTTTTTTAATCGAGTCCCGGCCCTAGTTTGAAACCTTTCCTATAAACAAATTTCACGAATATCAGTAGTTGCTGGGATGTTAGAGTCATTGAAAAAATAATTGGAAATTTAGATTTTCTAACATGTCAAGGTAGTACAACTGCAATCATGGGGTTTAAACATAAACATGACATCACATCATCCAATGAAGCCCAGGTGGTCTTTATGTCTGAAAGAGTAGTTAGCCGATATCTCTCAAATACTAGAAAATAGCTACTTTAATGTAATAGCTAGGCTAGTACACTTTCTGTGTCAGGTGGTACATCCAATGTAAAACAAGAAAAAAATGCTATTTTATCCAACCAACACAATTTAATTGTATTTAAATATATTTATGAATTTGATATCAGGCAAAACTTTACCAGCATCCAAGTAGAAGTCTGTTAAATGTAAATTCATTGCAGAGGTCAGGTGGTGCAACCAGAAAGTCAAAAGGCACTATTTTACCCACTGGCGTCATGCACCAATTTTTTTAAGGGGGCACAGTGTGCACAGCTCACAGAAATTTAGGCATACACAGACATAAAACGAAATATTAAAGAGCTTTTAGTCTTTTTCATTCTAACAATCTGAACACCCCTGCTTTCATGCAAAAACCTCCAAAACAAAAGTGTTGACTATCTTTCACCGGTGCGGCAGTGGCTCAGTGGTTTATGTACAGTAGGGCAGAAATGGGCAACTTCGGTCCTGGAGGGCCGGTGTCCTACAAAGTTTAGCTCCAACCATAATTAAACAGACCTGAAGCAGGCAATTAAGGTCTTACTAGGCATACTAGAAACTTTTAGGCAGGTGTGCTGAGGCAAGTTGGAGCTAAACTCTGCAGGACACCGGCCCTCCAGGACTGAAGTTGCCCGTCCCTGATGTAGGTCGTCTACAAACCGGAAGGTTGGTGGTTTAATCCCCGGCTCCACCGGACCAAGTGTTGAGGTGTCCTTGAGCAAGACACCTAACCCCAGCTGCTCCCGACGAGCTGGATGGCGCCTTGCATGGCTGACACCGCCATCGGTGTATGAATGTGTGAGTTAATGGGTGAATGTGAGGCAAATTGTAAAGCACTTTGGATGGCCATAGGTCTGTTAAAAGCGCTATATAAATGCAGTCCATTTACCATGTCATTTCAAATACTATTCAATCAGAATAATGACATATTGGTATCATATTTTTACATCTGAAACGGCACGTTTTATTTGTTTAAGTTTTAATAAATGGCTTGTTTAATCATGTCATTAATGTATTTTGCACAACAACTGCATTATCCTATAAAATTAATGTAATTTTAAATCCATAAAGTATATAAACAACGAAAATGACATAAACTATAGCCACGTGATTCATTTTAATGTTTAATAATGATTTTAAAAAATTGTAGATAAAATGATTAGAGGAACGCATTATTGCATCAAATTTGACCTCATATGTGAGCATGTGTGATTCCGCGCCTCCGTGAACTTTGGCGTTGTACCAAGATGAATCTAGCAATCTACTTATATAACGCTGAGATGATCACATTTTAAACCATACATTTTCTACACAGAGTAGGTTAAGTACATTACCATACTGGGGTTTGGAAATGTTGTGAGCATTTCTTACACGTTTTAATTCCTCAGATAGCAAAATGCAGCAGTAACAGGAAAGACAGGGTTTCCGCGGAGTCATAAAAAGTCATAAAATGTCTTAAATTTAATAATGAAAATTTTAGGCCATAAAAAGTCATAAAAACACCCGGATTTTCCATACAAGGTCATAAATTACATTTAGCCACGTCATAAATTTATATACTCGTTCATTCATTGTTGCCTTTCCCCACAAAAATGCCCTGGCGGCGACATTCACTCGTTTTGCCTGTTGTAGTTCTGTCTGAGGAATCTGGGTGGGATAATCACAGCATTCTAGGACTACAAGGTCCATGCGGCAGTGCAGAAAACAGACTTGTCGGAAGTACTTCAGAAACCCGTGGTCCCGCGCGAACTCTGAACTCTCGAGGGTCAGCTTAGTTTAACTGAAATCTCTGGGTCTATCACAATGGGAAAGTGTACATGTAACGAGCTATGGCTCGAAGACGGTGCGTTTAGTAGTTGGCACAAACCCGTAGCTAACAATCGGTATCAAGCCTATTGCACATTGTGTAAGAAGCAGGGTTCTAAATTAACACCCGCCAACCCGCCAAATGCGGGTTGAAATTCATTTTGGCTGGTGTTAATAAAAACTTACTAGCCAGTTTGGCCTGTGATGCATGAGGCATTGCTTGCATGATACATAAAGCTCGTCTTTTAATCCCTCTGGCATTACTTCCTACATTTCCCATGAACACTGTGCCGTAATGCTCCATGATGATGTTTCATATGTCAATTGGCTGCGCGCAGTTTGCAGCAAAACCAGGTCATAAATTTAAATCATAGTGGTCATAAAAAGGTCTTAAAAAGTCTTAAATTTGACTGACTAAACCCTGCAGAAACCCTGGAAAGAGCCCGTCATTTTTTTGTCATGGAGTAATAAGTAAAATCGGAATGGTTTAATTGCTGATAAAGTATGGATACATCATCTCAAAGTCTATTTTTACACGAATAATTTGCAAATATTTAACAAACCTGTCGAAAGCTAAAATACTCCAGCACCTGGGACAGCGCCCTGATAATTTCTTAAAAATTGTCATCATATACAATATTTGCACTTTTTAAAAGCAAAAAACTTTTTTACTTACTAGGCTACAGGTGAAACAGCTCTTCTAAAGTCCTAAACATCATTTCTTCACATGTATGATGTCATTGATTTTGTCTGATGTCATTATTATGCCATTAGTTCTTTGGTGTTTAACTTCACACACTACATCACGAGACACTGTGGTGGTTTTTCCCTGATGCTGTAGTACTGATTGTCATCTAAATAAAGGTTGTATGAATGACAGGTTTCACATTCATGAGCTCCTTCAGCGTTTTCAGATGATCATCAATCATCTTTCCAAAGTCGTCTTTAACAGTCCATAGAAAAGATTTCGAATTTTTATGAATTGGAAGAATTGAATTCAAACTGTTGTTGCTATTTCCCTGATCAATGATCTGTAAGATAACAAGTTAATAGTTGGAATTCAGTATAGATTCCGCTGTAGTTTAATATTGCAAATTGGTGTTGGGAAAAACATGAAGCTTTTACATCGTGGGGGTCTGTGCTGGAGAAATCACAGTTTTTTTTTATTCTAAATTGAAAATGTATTGTTTTGCTTCTTATACATCCAAGATGCTCCAGAATATTACAGAAAATATTTTACAATCTGAATGAATCTTTTCAGATAATGTGTCCAGTATCATCTTACAGTTAGTTTTCTGAATGAGTTTTCTGTGAATATCCAGTTAGCTCAACAGCTTGCACACATACTGAGAGGTTTAGTTGACATTATTTCCATCAGGTCAGGCATTCTGAGACTATTATAAGAGATACATCTTACTTTCACATTTGACATCTCAAGAGCATTGATTGTAAGATTACCTGCTTGTGTTTAATGGTGGAATATTTCTAGTCCTGTATTGTGGAGGTTTATAGACTGGGTGCCTCATTATCGTTTAGCTCACACTCATCTGGATTGCCAACAAAAGCCTGCTGTCCTGTGACCCACAAACACACGCACACATACATACACAACACGAATGCACATGTTGTGGGCGAGTGTTTGGACCACACTGTTTATAGCCGATGACTGGTAGCAGATGTGAGGTCTTCAGCCTTTGAACACTAACATCTTTAAGAAGCTTGTGACTTTATTTTGGATGGTGAGAGAAAAGCTCTTGTGTGTGTGTTATAGTGATAATGTGTTATGAGACATGATGGATCTGTGAGCTTCTGCAAAGCTCATGAGGAACTATTTTCTCATAAAATGTTCAATCAGATTTATATTCATCTGAAAGCTTTGCATTGTATATCAATGTCACTGACCATCTGATGACACTAGACCGGCTTTATTCTTGTTTTCTATTCATTTACACCTGTATGTTCGTATAGGGACAAACAATCTGATATTGTATATTCATAGATAAATCTGTGAAAAGAGACAGATTTATGTTGATGCCAGTAAATAATCTCTGTTGTCTCTCTGTCAGGTGAAGAGCGAGGTCGCTGTTTTACTATCGAGTATGTGATGCCTATGAGTGTCCAGCTGACCAGTGAGTCCACTCTCAGTGTTTTGAGTAAGTCATTTCATCATCATCATCATACTCGCACAGACAGATTTTAATATCTATTACAGCACATCCCACCTAGGCTGTGTCTGAAACCGCCTATATAGTGCTCCCTATCTCCTATATCGTCTGACATTTTGTATCGGTGTCCGAAAACTTCACTCCCTACAATCGTTCACTACTTTTAACCCACAATGCACTCTGACTTTGAGTGTACATTCGATATAATATGGGAGATGAAGGCGTAACTGGAATCAGCTGAAGGATACTGACAGTAAACACCACACATTTACGTTCATATACTATTCTTACTTCTTGTTGTCAGTTATGTTCTACTTTTTACAAATAAACAAATCAGAAATAAATGCGATATCTTTTATTATAAAACGGTTAGTTCCAATCCTTGATTCTGATTGGTCAATAGGTGTGCTTTATTCACAATAAAACACTGCTATGACCGCTTCACCCAACGGTTCTATTTAATATCACTGCGCCCTTAGCAACACCCTTAGCAACACATAAACATATAATGAGACAAAGTCTGAGAGCAGTTTGTTGTTTTTATTTGAGCTTCCATGTTGTTGTTTGCATTCAGGGACTATTTTTTCTAGCGGAAGGAATGCTTTTATTGATTTAACTCCGCTTCGCGTCGTGCCTAACAACGCCCTTCAGCCGTTACTTATTCACGATACAGCACAGCCTCTCGTACCTTATTGCTTAATTATAATATGTGTGTATTAAATATAATAAATGAATAACAGTAAATATGACAAGCTCATGAGGTTTTGTTCTGTTTATTATGAACTTATACAATAAATATGACAAATGCATCTCTGCAAAAAGTTGACCAAACAGTTAATCACCTCCAAAACTCACTCAGCTTAGTTTTGGAGCTACTACTTGCCAACTATTCTCCTTCAAAAACATGTTTCATTCATAAGACACTGACATAAAAAAACACTAAAAGCAGGAAGCATTTATATATAAATTATCAACTTTTATTATTAAAGTTTGAATAATTTTTTCTTTTATTTATTTCTTTGAATATAGTACTTCACTTTTTTACTGTCATTTCAAAGCTGAACAAGAAGGACAAATCTAGAAATGTCAGGGCTGCAATGATGATAATAATAAAAAACATCACATTACTGTAACAACAAAGTTGTTAATTTATTGTAAATTACTGCAAGGGTTCAAGTCATCGCTTTCTTTTGCTCATCAACATCACATCTAATGTCTTTTCTGGCAATACATCTTGGAAAGTACTGTCTGGATTATCTAATGCAACCATTCAGGAAAAATCTCCCCACACCCTGGCTTCATTTGTTACATGTAATGTGTATGCATGTAGTTGTCTGCCCTCTAGGGGGCAGGAACGTGTTTTTTGTTTCTGTTTAACCAGATTGTGTACACCTGTGGGCCATCAGAAGTGCTATATAGCGACCTCAGATCTCGCATTCCAGGGGTGGAGGTTGAGCGGCCGTCCGGACACGGATTTTGCTCTTGTGTGTTTCCCCAATTTTTGTTCCTGACTAATTTCTCCTACATTGTTATTATTTTTGATATTATTTTAATAAATTCCCCTAATTTAAATGAGCCTTCGTGTCATCCCTCTTTATGTTATGGCAATGGCCGTAACATAATTGGGGGCTCGTCCAACCTATATTATTCGATTGTTCAGTGTGGTAGGAAAAGTGTAGCCGTGTCTTCGTGAATAGTTCGGATTTTTTTGTTTTCCGGCTGTGAATGACTACTGAGATCCCATGTAAGTATTTACCCTATTATTTTAGTCGTCGGGTAGGTTTTGGACCTGCCACTTTGTTATTTTGCCTTTGTTATTTTTAGTGGTTATTCGGAGTGGGGGCACGCTTCAGTTCACCTGCAGCTGATCTTGTTAATGGGATCAGTGCACAGGTGTTCATGATTTCAGCGTTTAAAGCCGCCTCGAGCCCCTAACGCCACTGAAGACTAGGGAATTTAGCTTAATGTAAATAGGGTAAATACGTTTGTGTTGGGGATCGCTTATGGTTATTTCACACGGAAATTTCGTTCGTAATTCTCACAATTTGTGAATTTCGTGTAGCGACCAAATATAGTTTGTTCGTTTAGTTAGTCAGGGAAAATTTTAGGGGTTTGTGTAAACAATTTAATGGTTTAATTTTGAAGCCATTTTGTTGTTTTTGTGAGTAAGAGTGTTGGGAATGCCTTCCGTAGTCGATGTATTTCGGGAGTCTCCATCTGATGAACTGCTGTTATCTTGTACAAAAGAGCAGTTATTGCAAATTGCGGAGTTTTATAAAATTGAGGTTGCTCCTAGATATAAAACTTTGAAAGAAAATTTGCAGAGATTTCTTCGGGCAGGTTTGGTTGATTTGGGCATTTTACAAATGTCGTTGGTAAATGCTAGTGTTGCGGAGGAAGTGAGTGAGCCTTCTGTAACTGAAAATAGTATTCGATTAAGAGAACTGGCAATTAAGGAAAAGGAATTAGCCTTAGAAAACACTAGATTAGAGCTGCGAAAGCGTGAACTTGAACATCAGTTTGCTATTAAACGGATGGAATTGGAGTTTAATTCTAAGCCAGCTCGCGGTGCCTCTGATGATTTTGATGTCGGTCGAAACAGGAGGATGGTTCCTCCGTTTTGCGAAAAGGATGTTGAAAAATACTTCTGTCATTTTGAGAGGGTTGCAACTTCCTTAAAGTGGCCTGAAAATGTCTGGTCGTTGCTCTTGCAATGCGCAATCACCGGTAAGGCGCAGGAGGTATATGCTTCACTGTCTATGGAAGATTCTACTGACTATAAGATCGTTAAAGCTGCTATATTAAAAGCCTACGAGTTAGTTCCGGAGGCATATAGACAGCGTTTTAGACATTACGCGAAACTTACAAATCAGACCTATGTTGAGTTTGCGCGTGAAAAGGAAATCTTGTTTGATCGGTGGTGCGCATCTCAGAAAGCCGAGAGTAGAGAGCAGGTTAGACAATTAATTCTTATGGAAGAATTTAAAAGTTGTGTACCTTCAGCTCTCGCTACTTATATAAATGAGCAAAAAGCAGATACGCTTTATAAGGCCGCTACTTTGGCCGATGACTTTGTTTTAACACACAAAGTCATATTCAAGGAGAAACCGCGAGATAAAGCTCCTCTTGATCCACCCGTTATGTCGCCTCGTAAATCTTTCAATAGTAAGCCTACAGTTGTGACTGGTGATAGGGTTTGTTTTTATTGTAAGACCGCTGGTCATTTAATTGCAAACTGCCCAGTTCTTAAAAAGAAATCAAATAGGCTTACTGAATCTGTTGGCTTGATCTCAGTTGATTCCTCTCCGAAAAATGCCTACATAACGTCCGAGTCTGATTGCAATGCTCGTCTTAATAAAACTGGTTATGGACCTTTTCTGCATAATGGGACAGTGTTAATTCCCAGCTTGGCTAAGCCTGTGTCCGTTCGTATTCTTCGGGATACGGGTGCTAGTCTTTCATTTATCCTGAATGACGTGCTGCCGTTGTCTGAAGAGACTGCCACGGGTAGTGCTGCTTTAGTGCGGGGTATTGAAATGGGAGTAGTGGAGGTTCCGTTACATAAAATTCATTTGCAGTCTGAACTGGTGACGGGTGATGTGGTAGTGGGTGTTCGCTCATCTCTTCCAGTTCCCGATGTAACATTCATATTAGGGAATGATTTAGCTGGAAGTAGTGTGTGGAGCTGTGTTAGTGTACCACCCGAAGTCGTCTCTGTACCGCTCGTTGCTAGCACTGATGATTGTGCGCTTAAGTATCCTGATGTTTTCACTGCGTGTGCAGTTACTCGTTCTATGGCAAAGTCTGTTGATTGTTCCGCGTCAGCAGAAGTGGATTTATCTGACACGTTTTTTGCAAATCCTGATCTAACTAAACTGCTATCCGTTTCTTTGCAGGAAAAAACGAGTTTGAATCCTGCGAGTGCTGAAAAGACTGCTGGTGAAGATCGTGTTGATTTATCCCTGTGTCCCGATAAATTAATAGTGGCGCAGAAATCAGATTTAACTCTTGCCCCGTTGTTTGAATTAGTTCAACCGGAGCAGGAGCACATGAGTGCGCCCCAAGCATATTTTCTCAAGAATGAGATCTTGTTGAGAAAATGGGTGTGTCCTAAATCTCCTGATGACTGGAATACAGTCACTCAAATTGTAGTTCCAGTAGGTTATCGTGACATGATTTTAAAGGTTGCACATAACGGTCTGGCTGGCCATCTAGGTGTCCTGAAAACGTATGACCGGATTTTGAGAAATTTTTATTGGCCCGGTCTTAAAAAAGACGTTTCACATTTTTGTCGGACTTGTCATGTTTGCCAAATGGTGGGAAAGCCTAATCAAATTATTCCGCCTGCACCGCTTTTTCCAATTCCTATGGTTTCGGAGCCTTTTGAGCATGTAATAATTGACTGCGTTGGTCCTTTTCCACGTTCAAAGTTGGGGTATAAATACCTGTTAACTATTATGTGTGCGACTACGCGTTTTCCTGAAGCAGTCCCTTTGCGCTCCATCACTACGAGAGCCATCACTAGGGCACTCATTAAGTTTTTTTCAGTTTTTGGTTTACCGAAACTAATACAAAGTGATCAGGGAACGAACTTTACGTCCCGTACGTTTTCACAAGTGCTTAAACGGCTTGGTATCAAGCATAATCTCTCCACTGCCTATCATCCTGAGAGTCAGGGTGCACTGGAGAGATTTCACCAGACGTTAAAGTCTATGCTGCGATCTTACTGTTTTGAGCTTAAGAGGGATTGGGAGGAAGGAATTCCTTGGTTGCTTTTTGCTTCGCGCGAAGTCGTACAAGAATCACTGGGGTTTAGCCCCGCAGAACTGGTTTTTGGACACAACCCGCGTGGTCCTTTAACTGTGTTAAAAGAGAAATGGCTCTCCGATTCAAAAAGCAGCACGCTTCCAGAGTATGTTTCACAATTCTATACACGTTTACAGCGGGTTCGTGAATTAGCCAAGCAAAACATTGAGAAGGCGCAGGAGAAGATGAAAACCTGGTTTGACAAGAAAGCCAGAGAGCGGAGTTTCAGTGCAGGTGACAAAGTTTTGGTGTTTTTACCGGTGCCCGGTGGGTCACTGCAAGCTCGTTATACTGGCCCTTATGTTATTAAAAAGAAGTTATCAGATCGAGATTATGTCATCCTTACTCCGGATCGTCGACAAAAATCGAGAGTCTGCCATGTAAATATGATTAAGGCCTATCATGACAGGAATGATAACGTTGAAACTCCAAAAAGTGATTTACCTGGTGTTTCAGAGTCTAAAATTTCTGTGGTTGGGCTCTTTGTATCTGAACAGGTGGATGAAGCAGACGAAGGACCTTCTAGGTGTATAGTTGAGGGTAGATTGAAAAATTCAGAGATGCTCTTAACATTATCTAGTCAGTTACCGCATTTGTCTCCAGCTGAAAAAGCTGATGTCATGGAATTAGTGAATGCGTTCTCAGTGCTGTTTAAAGACATTCCCGGTCAGACGACACTTGTTGAACATGATATCGATGTGGGTTGTACTCCACCTATAAAACAGCATCCATATCGTGTTAATCCGTCTAAAAGAATGCATTTGCAAAAGGAAGTGGACTATATGCTGGAAAATGACATCGCTGAGCCTAGCTCCAGTTCATGGAGCTCGCCATGTTTGCTGGTGAATAAATCGGACGGTACTTTTCGATTTTGCACTGACTACCGACGTGTAAATGCTGTCACGAAAACTGACTGTTATCCTTTACCTAGGGTAGATGACTGCGTCGATCGCGTTGGTTCGGCTGTCTACGTTTCGAAACTTGACCTGTTGAAAGGATACTGGCAGGTGCCGTTAACGGAACGTGCTAAGGAAATTTCGGCATTTGTTACTCCAGATGCCTTTCTGAACTACAGGGTTATGGCCTTCGGCATGAAAAATGCACCAAGTACCTTTCAGCGGCTGGTCAATATTGTTTTGACTGGTATATCGGGATGTGAAGCTTATTTAGACGATTTGGTCTTATACAGTCCCTCGTGGGATGAACACATGAGTTTACTTCGCCAAGTTTTTCGTCGGTTGGCTGACGCGAAACTCACAGTTAACTTGAGTAAATGTGAATTTGGTAAAGCCACCATTGTGTACTTGGGAAAAGTGATTGGCAGGGGTCAAGTACGCCCGGTGATGGCAAAGGTTGCGGCTATTTGTGATTTTCCACCTCCGACAGACCGTAAGCAATTGAGACGCTTCCTGGGAATGGTCGGTTATTACCGATCGTTTTGCAGAAATTTTGCAACTGTGGTTTCTTCGCTAACTGATTTGCTGAGTCCTAAAGTTCGGTTTGAGTGGTCTGAGGCATGCCAGAGTGCATTTGAAAATGTTAAATCTTTGTTGATTTCATCTCCAGTGTTGGCAGCACCTGACCATTTACGTAAGTTCAGCGTGGTGGTGGATGCTAGCGATGTCGGTTCGGGAGCTGTCCTCCAGCAGAGGGGTGCTGACGACGTGGAACACCCAGTCTGTTACTTCTCCAAAAAGTTTAACTTTGCGCAGCGGAAGTATTCTACTATTGAAAAGGAGGCTTTGGCGTTGGTGTTAGCGATTCAACACTTTGAGGTGTATTTGTCCAGCTGCCAATCAATCGTCGTGTATTGTGATCATAATCCACTTACCTTTTTGAATACTATGCGCAATTTTAATCAGCGTCTTATGCGCTGGAGTTTATATCTGCAGCCATATGACCTCGACATTAAACATGTCAGAGGCCGAGACAATGTGGTGGCTGATGCACTGTCCCGGATGGGATAGACCTGTGGCTAAGGTGTTTTTTTTTCTTGTTGGAAACTTGGTTTAGATGCAGAAGCATTTTTCTTGGTGATGGGTTACTTTTGGGGATGAAGGTGTTACATGTAATGTGTATGCATGTAGTTGTCTGCCCTCTAGGGGGCAGGAACGTGTTTTTTTGTTTCTGTTTAACCAGATTGTGTACACCTGTGGGCCATCAGAAGTGCTATATAGCGACCTCAGATCTCGCATTCCAGGGGTGGAGGTTGAGCGGCCGTCCGGACACGGATTTTGCTCTTGTGTGTTTCCCCAATTTTTGTTCCTGACTAATTTCTCCTACATTGTTATTATTTTTGATATTATTTTAATAAATTCCCCTAATTTAAATGAGCCTTCGTGTCATCCCTCTTTATGTTATGGCAGTGGCCGTAACAGCTTAGTTTTGGAGCTACTACTTGCCAACTATTCTCCTTCAAAAACATGTTTCATTCATAAGACACTGACATAAAAAAACACTAAAAGCAGGAAGCATTTATATATAAATTATCAACTTTTATTATTAAAGTTTGAATAATTTTTTCTTTTATTTATTTCTTTGAATATAGTACTTCACTTTTTTACTGTCATTTCAAAGCTGAACAAGAAGGACAAATCTAGAAATGTCAGGGCTGCAATGATGATAATAATAAAAAACATCACATTACTGTAACAACAAAGTTGTTAATTTATTGTAAATTACTGCAAGGGTTCAAGTCATCGCTTTCTTTTGCTCATCAACATCACATCTAATGTCTTTTCTGGCAATACATCTTGGAAAGTACTGTCTGGATTATCTAATGCAACCATTCAGGAAAAATCTCCCCACACCCTGGCTTCATTTGCTCCCGTAAAGTCATCAGACCACGTGGATGGTGGTCATAAATCCCGTGGAGGTGGACGTACAAAAAAACTATGGGGTTGTCTGTGTGTAGCAGAGTGCTGGAATGCCACATTATTTCACACAACAATGAAGGTAGACTTCTTATTAGTCCACTTATCTTTGCAAAATTGTTGTAATGCAGCTACTTTGCAGGGTTTGAAAGCATAAATCGCCTTTTAAAGGTCATGCCACAAGATTGATGTCAGGACTTTGACTAGTCCACTACAAAGTCTTCATTTGGCTTTTTTCAGCCATTCAGATGTGGACTTGCTGGTGTGTTTTGGATCATTGTCACAGAATTCATGGTTTTATTTATTAGAGCAAGTCTTACAGGTCCTAAAGCAGCAAAACAGCCCCAGACCACCACCATATTTTACTCTTGGTATGATGTTCTTTTTCTGAAATGCTGTATTACTTTTACACCAAACGTAATGGGAGACACACCTTCCAAAAGTTCAACTTTTGTCTCGTCAGTCCACAAAGTATTTTCCCAAATGTCTTGGGGATCATCATATTTTCTTGCAAAACTCAGACGAGCCTTTATGTTCTTTTTGGTCAGCAGCGTTTTTTCCTCTTGGCCATGCAGGCCATTTTTGTCCAGTCTCTTTCTTATGGTGAAGTCATGAACTGATGCATATAGTATCTATAATTTAAACAACAACGGTGAAGACAAAGTGAGCAGCACTTTTTATAGAGTTGTCTGAATAAATGAAAGGACTGTATTGAATATATTGGACTTACAAAATATACACATATAGACATTTAAATGTAAAAGCATGTTTATGTTTTATATATGACGATCATTTGATTTCTGTGCAGAGATGATTCGTTCGGCGACGCCGTTCCCTCTGGTCAGTTTGTTCTTTATGTTCATTGGCTTTGTGCTGAACAACATCGGACACATTCGGCCGCAACGCACCATACTGGCCTTTGTCTCTGGGATCTTCTTTATCTTATCAGGTACTCGTCAGTCTGACACGTGACGTGATGTCACACTATCTGCTCTCAGACTGATGTTTCTCTGTCACACAGGTTTGTCTCTGGTGGTGGGTTTGGTTCTGTACATCTCCAGCATAAATGATGAGATGTTGAACAGGACCAAGACTAATGAAGCGTACTTCAGCTATAAGTACGGCTGGTCATTTGCGTTTGCCGCAATCTCTTTCCTGCTCACAGAGGTACAAATACTGCAGGCTATGTCTTGTTTGTCATAGTTTAACTGTTGCATATTTCTCTCTCTCTCTCTCTTAATATTTTACTACATTAATTCAGCTTAATTTGTGCACATTTCTTTTAAACAGAACAAAAGCAAACCTTAATGCGTTATTGTATCTTTCCACAGAATTGAAATAAAATGAAAGACACAAGTTTAGGCTTCTTGTTCAAGTTTCTCTTGGCTGTCCAGTATTAGATCTTTCTCTCTTGTACTTTCTGCCTCTTATTTTACCTTGAACACTAGTCTGACATCCTTACATATCTAGTTGTTTTGTGGGCTCTGTTCAGAGTGCAGGTGTGATGTCTGTCTACCTGTTCATGAAGCGATACACAGCGGAGGAAATCTATCAGCCCCACCCCAGCTTTTACCGGCCGCGCCTGAGCAACTGCTCAGATTATTCGGGTCAGTTCTTGCACCCCGATGCCTGGACGCGAGGCCGCAGCCCATCAGACATCTCCAGCGACGCCTCGCTGCAAATGAACGCCAGCTACCCGGCTCTGCTCAAGTGTCCAAACTATGATCGGATGTCTTCATCGCCCTGCTGAAGGACAGGGGACACGACAGACGGCAGTGTGTGTCACAGATGGATAAAGTTTTTTACTAGTTGAATGTTAATCCGATGCAAGTTGTTGCCGTTTGCTGTTCTTTGCCTTATCAGACTGCTGGATTACACTTGACTTCTGACTTACTGAAAAAAAATGACTTTCCTACTTAGTATTTTTGTCTTGTTTTCAGTTCAGATATCAAAAAATCTAGAAAAAAATTCTTGATAAGCTAAATTATCTAAGAAAATAAACACAAAAAATATACAATTTTAAAAAGATGAATTTGTGCCTAAAACAAGCAAAAAAAAAAATCTACCAAATTATTTCTTAATCTTTTCTTGAATTAACACTGCAAAACTTGTCTTGTTTTTAGTAAAAATATCTATACATTTTTAAAGTCAGATGTATTTTCTTGGTGAGCAAAATTACCTAAGAAAATAAGTCTAGTTTTTAGACAACAAATTTAAAATTTGGGCGAATTTGTGCTTGGAACAAGCAATGGGATCTGCCAATGGAGCAAGAAACATTTTCTTGAATTAAGTGTTTATGACAAAAAGTAAACTTGTTTCGGGAGGATTTTTCTTGTTTCATTGGCAGATTTTTTTTGCTTGTTTTAAGCACTAATTTACTTAAATTTTATATTTTTGGTCTAAAAACTAGACTTATTTTCCTGGGTCATTTTGCTCATCAAGAAAACTTCTTAATTTAATTGTTTTTTACTTAAACAAGACAAAAATACTAAGTAAGAAAGTCATTGTTTGCAGTGAAGTGTTTAAGAAAAAATTAAATGTATTTCAAGGTTTTTTTGTCTTACCCCATTGGCAGATTTTTTTAAACTTATTTTAAGTATATGTTAAGTATAAGACATATTATCTTAAATCAAGATGTATTTTCATGGTAAGCAAAATGACAAGATATTTAGATATTTGTACTGAAAACAAGACAAAATACTAAGTAAGAAAGTCATTTTTTGCAGTGTATAGTGAACTTTATTGGTGTCATTTCATTCCAGCAGGTGTCAGTAGAGCATCATGTGTCTTGTGATTGCTGTAAACTGATGAAGGATTGACACACACCCCTACACACAAAAGTATACACTGCAGAAAATGACTTGGGTCATTTTGTTCATCAAGAAAATACATCTTAATTTAAGAATTTTTTGATATTTCTACTAAAAACAAGACAAAAATACTAAGAAAATTTGTCTAGTTTTTAGACAAAAATATACAATTAAAGTAAATTTGTGCTTAAAACAAGCAAAAATATCTGCCAATGGGGTGAGAAAATTTAGCTTGAATTAAGTGTTTATGTGTCTCCACCCCATTCTTTTTTGCAGTGTACTGGCTATAGAATTGTGTAAATATTTATGGTGCTTGTATAAATATGAATTTCAGAGATTTATTGTAGCTATTCTATAAAAACTTTCAGCATGATCTGCTTTAAATATAAATATTTAGAGTCCGTTGATGTGTAATTATCCAAAATTGGTAAGAAATGATGGATGTAATCTGTGTCTAATGTGTCATAACTAAAAACAGCTTGCACTGATATGTCAGTGGCATAGTTTTGTCTCAAAATGCACACCAGTATTGTTTTGTTTCTTTTTGTAAGGTATGTTTGTAAAAACTATTTATTCTTAGTCCTAGTCCTGGATTAATCTAAGTGTGCTATATGATTATTTTACACAATATTTGTTATTGTTTTTTTGCTGATATCAATGTAAAATAGACATTTTCCAAAACTTGTTTTTCAGTCCATATTTGGAAATCAATTATGTGGAGTGTACAGTAAGTACATATTATTTGTGCGCATGTATATGAAGCCTTTGTAAAAAAAAATAATTTTGCCTTACAGTAGCTGACATTAATATTTTGTGAGCGTCAGAGACACATTCCTGCAAATGCACACTTAATTTTGTAATTATGTACATGAATATATATGAATATTAATAAATAAATAATATCTAGTTTTTTCTTAATGCAAAATAAGTATAGCTTTAATGCACACATCGCTATAAATGAAGTAGAAAAATCACTCCGACTTTTAGAAATGCTTTATGTATTTATATACAATATCACCAATAGCTTATACAGACATATAAAAATTAATCTGAAGCCCCAATGGGCATTAAAGATAGATAGTATTATATACCCCTGGACCGGGCTTTTATTTTACAACACATATAAATGACTACTGGATTTTTTAAAAATCATGTTCCAGAATGCCATGGTAATTTTTTCCCTGACAGAAGTACACAAGTGTGTAAGGCTATTCAGTAGACAGCCCTAATGTTATAAAGAACCAGTAGATTTATATGCTACAGATTGTACTTACACACAAAAATTAACAAATGCATTTACACATAACTTAGATCTGTTGTTTACCAGTCAAGTTGAATAAAATATCACAAAGAAAATAAATATAAAAGATATTTAAGTGTACTTGTAAAGGGACCACAAAAGCAAGCATTTCATTCATATGACATTAACAGATGGTACTGTATGAAACAGCAGGTAGTGTCCTATATACTGGAGATCAGAAATGAAAGGTTAAATGGATCGGTACCCTTTAATGTACAACAAAAACTCTAACTATATACGTCTTGTTTTTGTCATATAGCTCAACATGAAATCAGTCCAGCTGACTCCACAGACTCGTGTTATCTCATTTACACCTGTTTCTTGTGACATCACACAAACACACAGGAAACCATCAGCACCATAAGTGAGTGTCTGGCCACACTGTCAAACCACTGCTCAGTGATTGTAATTATTTCTCATCTCATTTAAAATAAATGGCTTTTCTATTTGACCTCTGTGACTTCTTGAATGATATACAAACCAACATACAAACAGGTCATGACAGAGCTGTGTTTTATACGAGCAGAAACAGGAGATAGAGACTATAAACACTGAATCCTGTGTAAACCGTCACAGACTCGCACCGAGGCTCTTCAGAAAGGCAGTGTTGTACGTGTGCGTCTGTGCACGTGGGCTTTGGGATGGCGCTGTTCACTTCTTGTTGGCGATGCGTCTCTTTCTGGTGGCCAGCATGTCATAGAAAGGATCCCGGCTGATGCTCGCTCTGAAAGAACCACAATGAAACCGAATGTGAGGAGACTTTAGCATCTTTGATATGGAAATGCATTTAACTGCGTCAGATTAAAACTGTTTCTTCAGTGACCTAGTTTGGTTTCCATGGTTTCACAGAAAAGACTCCGCCCCCCTTATAACTCCGCCTCTTAGGAGGTTTATCAGAGTTTGAGTGACTGATGGATCTACTTTGAAGTTGTAAGTGTTGCTCTATAAGGAGAGTCATGTAAACAGACGCTGGAAACAACTACTGCTCTGTACTAAACATACTGAGCTTTTCAAAAAATATTGATTGATTGCCTCAAATACTGTTGTATATAAATATCACCTGTGAATCATCTGAAAAGATCTTATAAGATGCAGTTTCTATTGCAAATCATTTTTAATGCTGGTTGGTTTGATTAAAAATATGATCAAATGTGTGCTTGTTTAATTACTGATAGATGTTAAAGGATCACACACACACACACACACACACATGCAAGCAGTGATGAGTCCAGAAATTTTAAATTGAGTGGACCTCAGGGAAATATGGTGGACCTCAATGCCTACTCTTAAATGACATCATTTTACAATATAGTAGTAGTTAAATGGATTACATTATAGGGCAGTTTCCCGGACAGGAATTAGACTAGTCCTAGACTTAAACACTTTGAAGAGCTCTCCAAACTGAAAACAACTTGCACTTACATATCTTAAAATACATCAGTGCCCCTTGTTTTACCTCAAAATGCGCACAGGTAATGTTTTTAGTAAGGCATGTTTGTAAAAATTAGTTATATTCCATAATTAAACTAAGGCCTAGTCCTGGATTAAGCTAATCCTGGTCCGGGAAACCGCCCCTATGAGTCATAGATCGAATCAAAAATAAGATAAGAACAAATCAAGAAATTATATAAATGAATAAAAATATATTTTCAAGCTACAGAAATGATTTTTCTTTTGTATTATGTTGTTTAATTAACATAATGACACAAACATAAGCAGATTTCTTGAGGTTACTGTCACTTTAAGATCGGATAAGCACGGGTCCATTTACTGACGCACATTTCTTTCTGAACTGTTTGCATTCACTTTAAGACATAACTGACTGTTTTTATGAAAATACTTGCCAAGACTGTGATATTTCCTAATTATTTTGTGTGTATGTGTCCTGTCAAGTGCAGAGAGATTCTGTGTTTGCGTGCTTTTTGAAATGCGCGTCTCAGTGCGTACACTTATGAGTGTCTGTGCGCACAGGAAACAGCTCACTTTAACATCAACTTGTTTAAAATTGCTTGAATGCAAGGCTTAGAAACACATTCATGTTAATGATAAACTTTTTTATTTATTTCTAAATGATGCATATTTGAGAGATTATTATCATTTATATGTGGTTTCTTTTGCTTTTATTTTTTGTCTTTCTGATTAGGTGGACCAGCCATCAATCTGAGTGGTTCACTGTCACCCTGACCCATATGTAGCCTCTCCTAATGAAAAATCCAGCTAAGACCAGCATAAGCTGGTGAGCTGGTTTCCCAGCTTGGTTTTAGCTGGTAATGCTGGTGTAGCAAGCTGGTCTAGCTGTGTCTTGGTCACTTTTTAAGCTGGTCTAGCTGGAGTTAGCTGGTTAGGCTGAAAGACCAGCTGACACACCAGCTTGACCAGGCTGGGAGGACCAGCTTAGACCAGCTAAAACAAAGCTACCAGCCTATGCTGGTCTTACCTGGATTTTTCAGCAGGGTCGCCACTGCATGCAAGATGTGAGGAGATCCAGAATAGTGACCGGTCTAATTCTGATGCTCAATTCAATTGTATTTACAGAGCACTTTTTACAATGTTGCATTGTTTCAATGTAGCATTACATGAATAAAAAAAATGAAAACTGGAGAAATCATTAAACATCCGAAATATAGAATAAGATGCAATAATAATAATGTAGTGTAAATGTGACTATGACTGAATAAATATGTACAGATTTCTGTTGTATTAGTTCAGATGAAAGGAGATTGACAGTGTCAACTAAACAAACTATAACTGTGATCAACTCCAGACCTATCTAACTATTGATAATCTGATGAAAGAACTGGACTGAGGCAACAGTTAATAACTAGTAAGCCATGACTTAGGGATCATTGTGCGCTTTAGTAATTTTGTATAATATTACTTTTGATGTCTTACAGAAGCGTGCGAGATTTATTAACAGCGTCTTATTAGCTTAACAATATGAGATATCAGATTTTAGACCCTTGAGGAGAAGTGAGGCACGCATCTCTATTAGAAGCTAGCTGTCTGTGTGGACAATGTCATTGAGTGGAGGGATGCCCAACATGCTGACAGTCTTACTTGATGGATTTGATCCATTCCTCTTTCTCCTCTGGTGTGGGTGCTGATATCCTGTAGACTACGTGGTTGCCCTCCACCACTCGCCCATCTGCCTCCGTCTTACACGCCTTGATCACCTGACCTTTATGGTTCGGATTGTACAATTCAAAGCAGTTCTGCAGGACGAGACGCCACATGAGGCACAGGCTCTTCTTCATTTTAAACAGCTGAAGGTTTGGTTCGGGGTACTTACAGGTTTTCGAGGTTCCTCCACCTCTCTGATGCTGAGGTTCTCCAGAGGAATGATTCCACGTGGTTCCTTGTCCTGTACGCAGAAGAAAGGTGGCAATCAACATGCAATCCGATTTAAAGCTTTCAATAATCAGATTTTTTTAATCAAACCTTTAGTTTGAACAGACAAATGATGATGATGATGATGATGATGATGACACAGGGTACATAAGTGACATACTGAGTTATATTCATCTAATCTACTTACTGTTGTGTACTCAAAATAGTACAAACAGTTGTCGGTCAGTATAAACCATCTCCTCTTCCAGGTTTTCACTCGTCCACCTGCGAAGAGAATTTAAGGAGAAATGTCAAACCCATGAAAACCCAAACAAAGAGAGGTTTGTTGGCTGTATTCAGTGCAGCAGTTACATATACAGAAGTCCCCAAAAACACTATATAAAGAATTAAAGCACACATATCAAAGCAGGTGATGTCTGGGATTAAACCAAGCATGCCGCACAAGCCCTGAAAAGTGAAGCCAAAACGTCTCGATCGCCCCCCAGTGACTGGTCCCAGTATAGGTCATAAACCCCGCCTCCCTTCAATAGTACTCGAGACCAACTAAACAATTTAATTACACTTTAATTATCTTTCTCCGAAGCTGCTTTTGTCATTTACTGTAGTTTTTATCACGCTGATGTAAATTCAAATGTTTAAAATAAGTTTGTTTTTAGTTAGTTATTTCATGCTATAAAAACAATGGTGTCACGTCATGATTGACAGCTGTGATATGTGCATTCTGCGAGGGCGGGGCCTTGATTTCGCGGCTTTACTTCCTGCTCACTAATGCGCAGGACTGGTCCCGAAATCGCTACTGCGCAAGACCCAAGATGTCAGCGCCATATCGGGACACTGGCAGCTTCACTTTTCACCAATGAAAGAGAGCGAACGGCGTCATCCATCTTTTTTTACAGTCTATGTTTAAAACAGTCGTCTGAACATTATATAAAACCACTGACGACTGAGCTTTTCATAATCTAGCTAGCAAATATTTTCATAAGTATCGTAGGCTTATTTTTCAGTAGAAATATAAATGAATAGATTTATGAATAGATTTCAGCTAGGGGTGGGCAATAAATTGCTTGCGATTCTCATGTGTATCTCATTAGTAAAGCCGGTTTCATGATTAGTGCTAAATCAGCTGCTTTCAGCATTTACTACACAGAGCCGTAATTCACCCAGAAGCTCAGCAAAATCACGGTTATAATCGTGGACAAATCGCCTCCGATAATGTACTGTATGTGATTTTACTCGATGCGAAGTTGAGTAAAGATTGGATGGTTTATATCACTGTAGAAATAAAGCACTTTTAATCCCTGTGTGCACCAAAGTTATCTTGTGTCGATGATTCACAAATGCGTGTCTGACATTCTGGTTTTAAAACTTGCAGGAATTAGAAAATAAAGTGCAGGACTTGATGTTGAAAGAGTTATGCAAAAACTATCAAAACATGAAGCACTCATGCAGTTCACTGACACAGATGATGGTGGATGATGATGATGATGATCCATGACCTCAGCCATGAACATATTCAGGCTTGATAGCAATAAACTCCGGGTCGGATCCGCAACGGATCCGGACCGGAGCTGCCGACTTCAGCGTTGACCCGATACGGATCTGCCCATGCGTTTCCTGTCTAAATGGCAAAGGTCATGGGTCTGATATATGAGTATGTGTGTGTTTGCCCTCTACAGGTCATGAGAGAAAAGACCCTGAAATGGGCAGGACCATCAGGACGGGACAGAGACTGATAGATTAGTTTCAATGGAAACTGTAGTCAGATCAGGGATGGGCAACTTTGGTCCTGGAGGGCCGGTGACCTACAACTTGTCTCAGCACACCTGCATAAAAGTTTCTAGTATGCCTAGTAAGACCTTAATTGGCTGCTTCAGGTGTGTTGATTTATGGTTGGACACCGGTCCTCCAGGACCGAAGTTGCCCATCCCTGAGTTAGATCAACACCAGCGGCCCGTTTCAGAAAGGTAGTTAAGTGAAAACTCTGAGTATGTTAACCCTGCATGAGGGAAAGTCTGAGTTTTCTGTTTCAGAATGAGAGGTAGGTTAAACCTGAGACAGCGGGGTAAGTCAAGCTTGTTTCAGAAGTAGAGGTAACTTATACTCAGAGTCTGTTTACCGAGTAACTTAGTCTCTGAACTTAACCTGGCCGGGAGCAGGTTTTATTCAGTAAACTCTGAGTTTCTGGCAGTCTCCTCCCCTTTTTTAAACGAGTAGCAGTGTTTAACTATCTCGTTAGTTTATTTAGTAAAATATTTTTCTGTTATAATCAAATCACCAGTGCAAATCGTTTTAACTTACCATTTTATATGTAAGCAATAAGGTACGAGAGGCTGTGCTGTATCGTGAATAAGTAACGGCTGAAGGGCGTTGTTAGGCACGACGCGAAGCGGAGTGCTTGCAACCCCTTCAGCCGTTACTTATTCACGATACAGCACTTGCCTCGAGTACCTTATTGCTTTTATAAAACGGTTACCACACAATATTAAAGTAAAAAATAATATTAGTCCAACTTTAATGAAGTTAAATCAATAAAAGCATTCCTTCCGCTAGAAAAAATAGTCCCTGACTGCGAATAACAAAATGAAAACTCAAATAAAAAAAACAAACTGTTATCAGACTTTTTCTCATTATATGTTTATGTGTTGCTAAGGGTGTTGCTAAGGGCGCAGTGATATTAAATAGAACCGTTGGGTGAAGCGGTCATAGCAGTGTTTTATTGTGAATAAAGCACACCTATTGACCAATCAGAATCAAGGATTGGAACTAACCGTTTTATAAATTACATTATAAAACGGTTAGTTCCAATCCTTGATTCTGATTGGTCAATAGGTGTGCTTTATTCACGATAAAACACTGCTATGACCGCTTCACCCAACGGTTCTATTTAATATCACTGCGCCCTTAGCAACACCCTTAGCAACACATAAACATATAATGAGACAAAGTTTGAGAACAGTTTGTTGTTTTTATTTGAGCTTTCATGTTGTTGTTCGCAGTCAGGGACTATTTTTTTGAAGCGGAAGGAATGCTTTTATTGATTTAACTTCATGAAAGTTGCACTAATATTTTTTTTACTTTAATATTGTGTGGTTACCGTTTTATAAAAGCAATAAGGTACTCGAGGCAAGTGCTGTATCGTGAATAAGCAACGGCTGAAGGGGTTGCAGGCACTCCGTTACTTATTCACGATACAGCACAGCCTCTCGTACCCTACTGCTTACTTAACTAACTCAGATCAGCTGTTCTGTAACCGAAAACTCACAAAGTAAATCAACTCAGAGTTCAAGTTTTAACTCAAAGTTGGTTGAAGCTCCTTAATGAAACGAGCCCCAGGACACGAAACAGGAAAAGTCTGGACTGTGTATTCAACAACAACAACAACAACAGTTTTAATCTGAGGAAGACACACATTTTCCAATGTATGAAGAAAATTCCAAAAAATCCTAAACGGATATTTTAGTAATTATTGGAGTGGAAAAGTCTCTCTCCCTGCTGAGGGGGCAAATAATGATTTATTTTTAGTTTGTTTATGAGACTGCTGGGACGTTACACAGAGGAAAAGGAATTTGAGCGTCCCGGGTCAGACAGTATAGCTGAGGTGTGAGAGCTAAACTGACCTCTGACCCCAGCAGCAACCACTGAGAGCAAAGCAAGCAAACTATCTACAGAAATAAAGACTGGACCAGATGAGGCTGATGGGATAAATAATCTACAGTACCTGAAAATCAGGACGGGGTCAAAGGGCAAAACAATAAAACTGAACATCAATACACAAACACATGCTCACACATAGAGATGAGACATCAGCAACACGTATTTTTAAATGATTTTAAATGAGTGTTGTTTTTGGATCAGCAGAAGATGAGGTGGTGGTGCTGATGCTGATGTGAGTGTGATTCAAACCTAATTTGAGCAGCCAGCCCTCTCTGTCGGGATTGAAGAATGTGTGAGTGAGGTCGTTTCCGTCATCCTCTGGGATTTTAAAGGGTTCACTCTTGATGCTTTCATACAGGTTCTGTAAAGACACAAACGGGGCATTAGTGTTACTCTATACTCTATGGAAATCAGCACATTTACATGCCTATGTAAAAGATTTCAACAGTCATGATATCAAAGTCACCCTGAGCAGGTCTTCTGGCAGATCTCCTCCTTCATTGATGCCTCTGTTCATGGAGATGAAGCGCTCCACAGCAGGTTTGTCTCTGACATTGGGATTGTGAAGGCTGGTGTTTAACATGATGATGGCAAAGGACAGGACATAACACGTGTCTGCAAGACAAAAACGATGCTTGATTTCTGAAACCAAATGTATCTTTCCTGTGGTCGCGGGTCTGACATGAGTGTGGGTTTACGATCTCTACTGTGGGCGGGAAACAAATATTTCACACTTGTGTTCTTCTTCACTGTTTACTTTCCAAACGATTCATGACATGAGCTCTTAATTCCTCTAAAGAAGAGGGTTTGTATTCGTATGAACACTGCTGTGGTAAATATATGACATATCCCTTTTTCAAATGGATTCAGTATGACATAAAAATATAATTTAGTGGTTTTATTTAGTTTGATATTTATTTGTGTTTTTTCTTTCTTTTTTATACATTGAAATAAAGTCAACTAAATGAAAACAACAGTGCTGTCTATCTCCTTCATGTCTGACCTGTGGACTGGAAGACTCCAGGGTTGCATTGGCAGTACCGGGACGCAAATGCCTCCATCATTCTGTCAATCTTTTGTGCTTCACCTGGAAGTCTGAAACTCCAAAGAAACTGCCTGTATGAAGACAGAAAATCCATCAGGAGGATATCATTAGACCCCACAAAAGACGACAAATCTTTCAGTTTACTCACAAATCATTGTCAATGCAACAAATTCTACTATGATGTGTTACCCCAAATTTATATTATTTTAATGTGTAAAAATGATTTATAGGTGTTCATTAACGTGTGTGTGTGTGTTTGTGCGTGTGTATCTGTGGGGGTGCGTGCATGTGTGTGTGTGTGTGTGTGTGCTTTTGTGTTTGGGCATGTGCGTGTCTGTGCCAATGTGCGTGTGCAAGCGTGTGTATGTGTGCATGTGTGCGTGCGTGTGTTTGTGCAAGATTGTTTGCATGTGCACGTGTGTGTGCGCGCGAGCGTGTGTGCCTGTATGTGTGTGCGTGTATGTGCGCATGTTTGCGCATGTGTTTGTGCGAGCGTGTGTGCATGTGCGAATGTGTGTGTATTTGTGCATATGCGTGTATACATGTACGTGCGCACGTGTGTCCTTGTGTGGGTGTATGTGCGTGCTTTTGTGTTTGGGCATGTGCGTGTCTGTGCCAATGTGCATGTGCAAGCGTGTGTGTATGTGTGCATGTGTGTGCGTGTGTTTGTGCAAGATTGTTTGCGTGTGCACGTGTGTGTGCGCGCGAGCGTGTGTGCCTGTATGTGTGTGCGTGTATGTGCGCATGTGTTTGTGCGAGCGTGTGTGCATGTGTGTGTATTTGTGCATATGCGTGTATACATGTATGTGCGCACGTGTGTCTCTGTGTGGCCGTATATGTGCGCATGTGTCCGTGTGTGCGCGCATGTGTGTATACACGCATGTGTGTGTGTGTGTGTGTGTGTGTTTTCTCGTATGCACTTGTGTGTGTCTGTCAGCGCGTCTGTGTGTTTCTTACCTCAGAGCTTGAACAAGGTTGAGATCTGCAAACTCATGCAGTTCCACAAAAGCCTGGAGCACTTTGATGTTGAAATCATCACTATGAGAAGACACACAGGACATGTTTACCTTCTGTCAATCAAAGACCTTTTGAGAGTATTTTTATATGTGGTGTTAGATGTATTAGCTGATGTTCAGCCCAGTAAAGAGAGACTAATAATTGAATCCAAAAGATTTCTGTCATGAATCAAACACACATCAGAATAAACCGAATTAAGCAGTTTACCGTTCCCCGAGATAATCCCCGATAACGGTTTTATTCAATCCCTCGCCTTTATAGAGGAACTGTGCGATGTCTTCAGGTGTCTGCTGCAGGAGGTCGTTCTCCAGAAGAAACTGAATCCCCTGTAACATTTACGTTCGAATGGGATTTTCGGCTTAATCTTTAGGGAGCATTTTCTAATTCACAACCACATTATGAAAAGAATCCAACCGATTGCTCAGTACAAACACAAATACAAAACAAATAGAAATTAAATCAATCAGTAATCGTGGTCATGGTGGCGTGTAACATACTTTTTTGGGGTCCATGTTGAACTTTTTTCTTCCCATAGCAATTTGCTTGTTTCTCTGTGCCGTTTTGCTGTAAATCAAAGGAATCAATGTCAAACAAGTATCTCTTTAAAAGAACGAATGCATGCAGACACAAAATGTTTTTTATGTGTCTGCCAATACACCTAAATTTAAACACTGACCACATTCGGTTGGATCGCCATTATATGTTTTTAAAACATTTTTAACATTGTGTAAATCAATCTTTAATAACTGAAGAGATCTCATGACACACTTGAAATATTAGATTCAGTCAATGTTTTAAAGTGGAGTCACTCTGTATTGTCAGAAGTGCAGCGTTTGTTTCCTCTACAGGAGTGACAGAGCACTAAACTCATGTGTGCATGACGACACACAAACAAAAGAGAAGCAGGTGTTAAAATAAATGAGCTTCAGTTTATTTCCCATCATTCTGTGCGTGACAATAACTCACCTCTCACCGACACACGTCAGCTGCTCGATTTCTGTCATCACTTCAGCGATCTCAAACTTCAGCCGCTGTCAAACACAACAGATAGTCAAACACAGACTCGCTTTCACATTGTCAAAAAACTGTTTACATATGACACAACACACAGAAAACACAACAGAGTCATGACCTGCCAGAACGTTACAGTACGGTATGCAACTTTGTCTGTTTCTATTGTCAATGCTATCCAAGTAAACGGAAACTCAGTAAATGGGAGAAAGAACACCATTTTTGTATTAATGTGTCCATCTTTGAGTAATTGTAAGAATTCCTTTAAATATAAGTTTTGACAGTGCATTGTACTTAAATCGCAATTGTGAGTAGGACTATTTCTTCCGCGTCTCATCCAACGGATCCTTTGCTTGTTCCAAAACGTAGTTTTAAAGCTGGCAATGGAGGCTTGAGTTGTTGATCGTATTCTAATGTAGTTATTTATGAAGTTGTTAGAAAGAGACGACAGAGACACAGAGAGAGAGAGATTGTGTGAACGACGCTACCTCTGTACGTCTCTAAACAGCGCTATTATTGCCTCAGAAAATCGTCTGTCATGTTGTTTTTGTTCGTCCTTTATTACAGTTAACTATGTGAAGTGATATAGAACTGTAATGCGGTCAAGAGAGCTACCTGGAACTACGTTCGCTGTGCGTTTCCCAGAAAATAATTGCACACCCCAGAACGTTCATCAGCCAATCAGATTCAAGCATTCAACGGACCCGTAGTATAAATGAGGATATTAACTACCATATGATATGTCGTTATAAAATACTCTTGTCTTCAATGTGGTCATTGCATAAATAGTTGTTGTTGTAATGGATTTTTATTTTATTGTTTATATTACTATTTATGTTAATAACTGTTCAGCACTGTATAATGTGGTCAATACAATCATCATATACAACTGATTTCTTTATTTTCTAGGACCAAAAGCACCTGTCCACTTTAAGTAGCAGGGCCAGTTTGATCAGCTATTCTAATTCTGTTTTAGACACTTTATTAAATGCATGAATAAGTTTGGCTTTTTTAAAGAATGCAGAAATGTTTCTAATAAACAGGAGCAGGACGTCGCGATTACCGGATTTCAGGATGTGATCATCAATGGCAGTTTTTTTTACCAATTAGCGTGTTTTGTCAAATATTTAATGTGAAAACTGGAGACTGGACTCTTGCCTTGGAAAAATGATCCAAGTTACTTCTTAGTTGTACATTGCTTATCCAAAAATATATCTGTAGCTTTATATTAAATGCAGCAAGCACAAAGTAGGCTATATATCATTGTTTACTATGTTTCTTTCTTCTACGCGTGAGAATGAAATCGATCGTTAATTTCCAGCTGGCATACACCACGCCTATCAGGTAAGGGGACTGTTTGGCGTTGGTGGAGACACAAGGGTTTAGCGTCCCCGAATCTGTACTGTACTGTACTGCGCTGCCCCACTGCGCTGGTGGAAACGAGGCATTCGTGATTTTAGCCAATGAAAGTTGCATTGATACACATGTTTGCTTTAATATATTTTTATAGTGTGGTAAGCGTTTAATAAAAGCTATACTGTACATCGAGGCTGTGCTGTATCTCTCATTTCAACACGTCGTGCCAAACAACGGCCTATACAAGCCGTGACCTTTTTACAGTCTCATCTAAGAATAAGATATTAAAACTCATGACTGATTCATTCATTATAATGGAGTACATGTGAAACACACTGAATTGTGGGATGCAGTAATCACAAAGCGTACACCCATGAAAACTGTATTAGGTTGTAAATGTATTTCAGGCATACTGAAAACTCTCAGTATATATACTACATACTGCAGAAATAGTAAGAGTATTACTGTATTACAAACATAGCGATGCCTACCTTTACAAAAATTAACCATGGTTTAACTACAGTTTAAAAAAAATGTAAAAACATTGTTTTGCTGATAATAATCAATACACGAAAAAAAAACATGGTTACTACACTACTTTTTTTTTTTACAGCAAGAAATAGCCGTCATTTAAACTGTCTAGATTAAGTTTAGTCCCAATATATGAGCTGGCTATAAGTAACTCAGTTTCATAAAAAACACTTGAATTTGGTTACATGTTGATTTGCCAACATAACTTATGAGATGTCTGTTTTTACATCACTCAACACTGATTGCAAGGGGTTTACTTTCATTAGCACTATTCGGACGGGATTAGTTTTCCAAACGACGTTTGAGTTTCAGCGTGTCCCCCAGGACGTCTGTGATTTTATGTACCGATTCGGACGGGATTAAAATGATGCAGGCTATTCCAGAGATGGGAGTGTCTCTTTCATGCATTTGGGCGTTGCAGTAGCACGTGCTCTGGATACGTGTGTTTGTAATGTTAAATATTTTGCTTTAAATGTAAAATTATGACAGAACATGTAATGTATTAATTTAATTTTAACAAATCAAAATAAAATATACAAATCCTACTAAAGTAACGTTAGCCTACGTGTTTTATATAACTGTCTGCTTATAACAAACACAAAGAAATTAAGAAATAATGATTAATAAAATGTAATATCTTTATTAGTTAACATTACCATTCCGGAGTTGAACAACTTTGAACAGAGTTTCTTATAATGTTAATGATATTACAGTGTTTAGTCTTAACACTGTATGATATTCAGCTCGTCTTGATTTAATTACTTTATTTTGCCGAATGCGAAAAAACATTCATATCTGAATGAATGGGACTCAAGAAATACAATATACGTGCATTAGTAAGACCTTACGGCAGATCGCGTTGGCCAAAACACGAAATGAACCGCGTTTTCAAAAGATATTGCTGGCAAACACAGACATTTGCATCCGGACGGGATTAAATTTCTCAGAGGTCCTCTGAGTTCGGCGAAAAACAGGAGGTAAATTGCTCTGGAATTTTTACGGAGGTCGTCAGAGAAAAACACAGACATGGCCGATTCGGACGGGATTAAAAACCCCCTGTAAAGTAAAACTAATCCCGTCCAAAAAGGGCTATTTACTGATTTATTTTATTTCATTTATTTTTGAGCCATGGTCTGTAGTAGACGTCTACTACATTTTCACTGAAGGCATTGTCTTCTTAGCCCAGACGTCTGGACGGTCGACAATCAGATGTCTTTAAACCCATAACTACTTGCTGGGCTGAGATGAGTTATGTAACGCAGTCCGATGAAATAATCTCACCTCGATATCATCCAGCAGTTCTTTTTTCCTGCGGCGTATGTTAGACAGCTCATCTCTCTCGTCCAGGGACAGGTCTTCAGGTACTGTAACATAATAAGAGTTCATATAAGAACAGCTATTAATGTGGGTCAAACTCTTTCTGTTGAGGAGAAATGACACACATTTACACAGTAAGAGACCATCTGACCAATCACAGTTTTACTTGCATGATCTTCAGTGGTGGCACACAAATATTTATCATATTTTGACGTCATAAACCACCAGCGCCTGTTCTTCTGAGAGTTTCCCATTTGACTGATAAAAACAAAACACTTCTTATCGTTTCGTTCTCCTTTAAGAAATACTGTAGTGTTGATAAAATGCTGATTGTTTTTCCTCACTTCTGAAACTAAGCATCTGCCAAATGCCTTAATATACCAGTTAAATATAAATCTCACTCATATCTGTTCATTTACTTTTAAATATGCATCCATCATGGATAAGTAATGGCCATGATCTTTAGAGTCTGATAACATTTTCATTGTGTTTGTCAGCGATGACTTTTTTAGCAGCTAAAACAGATGCTCATCTGCACATGGATGTTTGTGTGAGATTTATAGAAGTAGGTCACTGGTGTATTTCTGCCAGCTTCATCTATCCACTGCAGAAAAACCTCATCACTGAGCTAAGCTGCTTCGATTTTCATCCTCAATTTCCACTTTATATTCTGCTGTCATTTGCTAAAAACCTTTAAAGGCTATATAAACGGAGTTCCTGGTTTCTGCTGGAGATGTTTGAAGGGGCGACTGCAGCACAAACAAAGCTAAAAACAGTCAAGAAGATTTTCCACTAAGACTGTAAACACAATGACTTCACAGCACATAAAGAAGTGTTTATTGAGAGATCCCACACATGCAAACCTACGCCTGCTGCACAGAAATCCAACATGACTGACTGACAGAGAAACAGGTCTTGGATTGTTAGGATGTTGAGCAAACACACACAGACATACAGAAGGAGTGTAATGTGGTATCACTGCGGCTGTAATGCAATAGACATGACTCAAGACCCGTTTATACTCGAGTCTCTACCCGCTTCATATGCTTTATACTCACTGTTGTATACTTTGAAACAACAGAGGGAACCTCGAGTTTTAAACCAACACAAAGTACTGCCAAGACATTAACTTCTTTCACACAGCTCTTTGGTCCCAGATCATTTCTGTGAAACTGTCAGAGAGGCTTCTGTTTGCTGTGCTTGAGTGCCACCATGTAGCCATTCTGTGTAACAGCACATGCTCAAAGCTCATTGGTCGACCCGTTTCTTTGTCGGGCGAGGAAAAATAATGGTTCTGAATATTCGTGAATGTACATTGTCAGTTTTTTACACAGACGTCATGACCTGCATTGGCCAGTGCGCTGGCGTTAAAGACCTTTTTACTGTTTGTACACAATGATGACGTGGCAGCGTATTCGCGCGCATTTTGGCCACGGAAGTATGCCAAGAATCAGCAGTGAAGCAACACAGACAGAGAAAGTTATTTGAAAAAGTTGACACAGCTATCAGATCCGTGTGCTATAGTGGAGTGGATAGAAGACGTTAGCAGATGGCCAAATATAAAGTTGCCAGATAAATACGTATATTAGTATATTATATTAGAGCAACCAAACGCAACAACCAGACATTTTGATGCTGGAAAACCGTTTTGATAAACTTTCTGAGTAGAACCAATGGGGAATAACACCACTTTTGTTGCCAAAATAAGCACGCAGGCTATTTGATCACGTGACCTGTAAAAGGGTCTATTCAAAAAGCTTCAGAGAACCAGAAGGGGGAGGAGCCTCCCATAGCGTCAGCTTTTGATGCAATCTCTCGTTCCGTCGCCTCTCAGGGACTGGAGGTTACGATAGTATTCCTCATCCACTAGTGTTTCAATTTTATGTGAACTTTACTTGAAGTATTATATAATGCATTGTTTCATATGTATAAATCAGGGGTCTCCAACCGGCTACCACAATGGATAAAACCACTGGAGGGCTACTTTTTGATATAGTCTACTCAAACCTTTTTTATTTTACTTGTTGATATGTTTTATTATTGTTTAAATGTTAACATACATAAAAGAAGCCAAGCTAATATAAAATGTGTAAAAAATAAGTATTACTATATTAAGGCTTTGGCGGGCACCTCACAGACTCTGCGTGGGCACCATGCAGGAGACCACTGATATAAATCATAAAGATGCATGTGGCTCGGCTACACTCGTCTCACAACATTTGTGTGCCAGAAACGGTAATTTGTGTAATTTGCATTTGTGTAAAAAGCAAAGAAAAAAGAAAAAACAATTATATAGGTCAGAATTTCAGCCAATCAGAACATGACCTGCATGACATGATAGTGACATGAACAACTGTATAAACTGTCTGGTGGGTTTAGATAAATCAATGTGTGATCTAAGCTCCTCATCATCACTCATCTGTCATACTAACACAAATGAGTCCGAAGATTTTAGTTGTTAAAGTTAATGTTGTGTAATGCTAACAAATGTAATATATATATATCATATATACAACATATAAAGTGATGTTTGAAACTGAACAACATTTGCACAAATACTAAAAACACATGTAAACGCTTCTTCTTGAACAACACAACTAACACTACTGAGGAATCAAACAGTGAAACCACTTACCAACCCACAGATCAAACTTAACCAAAATCAGCAGTGCTGAATAGTGAAACACTTTCGTAATTATGTGATCTCCTTAAAATCTTTAAAAGCTATTGTCAAACTGTTCCCATGTCAGTATCTTTATCAGGGTTGTGCAGGACATTTTGTATGTTTAGGGGGAAATAATCTGTTAAAGTATCACTCGTGTGACTTCTTTTCAACTTCTACAACAGTTAACCACGATGTCTGTAAACAAAACAAAACGATTTTTATACACTTTTGTAAGTGAGAAACAATGACGAGCTCTTTGTTGGGCCTGGGAATAAATACAGTTATCCTGATAATCTCCAGCACTGCCTCGGGACAATAGAGAGGATGTCTCTGTTGTGCCCGATTAGATAACACACACACACACGCACACACTGTACACTGCACTCTTCCACAGAAACAACCCAGTCCTGCTTTATTGTAACAACATCATCACATATTAAAGAGTTAATGAGCTGTATACAGTACGTACCATCACTCTCTGCCCATATCTGCTGTTCTTTATCACAAGACTGATTTCCTTAACTTGTATGTATGTTCCACACGCTGTTTCTTTTACTTCTCAGCATGCAAATAGTTTGCATACTTATACTAACCAACTGTTCAGGTAAAACCTGTTTATTCACCTGTTCTCTAGAACAACACCTGTCTCCAGTGCACCGTCTGCTCATCATGTGATCTCAGAAATAGGCCATGTGTAAAACTGTATAGTCAACCATCAAGGAAAACTGATTTTGTCAAAATGCTGTCAGAAAATCTGATATGAGCCTGCAAATGCTGCAGGATTATTAAAGGTCGAACCTATCTATTGGTGCTTGCTAATCCTCAGCAATACATACAGTAATACTTATTGCAGTAGAGTAATGAGAAAACAGAGGAGGACACAATATATAATGTGACATCAGCTGTGTCAGCTATGCTTAGGCCACAAATCATATAAAAACTGTTTTATATTTATATGAAAAAGTAACCATAGTTTAACCATGGTATTTGTAGTAAAACTATTGTTATACAAATGGTAATCAATTCACTGCACGATTTTAAGCTGTCCCAGACAAAAGATCACCATCATGGCGATTTCTGTGATTGTGGCTCTTCATCGGTGGTCCTATGTGGTACAGTGAGAGAGGTTCAAAGACGGATGTTTCCCAGTCTTGCGTCCAAAGATAGCCTACGATAAGTTTTAAACAGCGTGTTTGCTGCTACCAGTATTAAGCGCTAAGCTGATGACGTTGCACTAATGTGTGTCGCCGCCGTCACAGCCTAAGATTCAACAGCTGTCTTCATCGTACGGTCTACATGCTTCTCGTACCAAAGTTTAAACGATCAGTGTGATAGGATTTTAAAAAACCTTGTTACTATAATCTGTAAGTAAAAGTAAGACTGGTTGTGTAATAGGTGATAGTCTTATCAACCATTTGATGTATGCTGATGATATAGTTATCATGTCTCCATATAGTGCAGGATTACAACAGCTGCTTCGTGTGTGTTCAAGTTATGGGATGCAGTATGATATTAAATGTAATGCTAAAAAGAGTCAAGTTATGATTGTTAAAATCAAAGAGGACCTTAAGCTAAATTGTCCTCCTTTCTATATAGATAACCAAGTTTTAAATGTGGTAACCAAAGTTAAATATTTGGGACACATCATTAGAAATGATTTAAGTGATGATGATGATGTGCAGCGTCAGTGCTGTAAGCTGTACGGGCAAGCTAATATGCTGGCACGTAAATTTTATATGTGTACAGGACAGGTGATATTAAAATAGCTCTGTTTAGGACATATTGTAATTCTCTTTATACAGCTCATCAATGCTAAAATGAGAAAGCTCCAGGTTACATTTAACAATGCGCTGAGAATCCTGCTCAAGCTTCCAAGGTGGACAAGTGCAAGCCAACTGTTTGTATCAAATAATGTATCCACCTTGAATGCTGTGTTAAGGAAGTATATCTATAGCTTTATGTGTCGGCTGAGGGATTCAAAAAACAGTATTATAAGTGTGTTGAACAATGTTAAACTGAGTGACACAAGGTATAACTCCCGTTTCTGGAAGCACTGGAGTAAAAGTCTGTATGTTTTTTGAAATGTCTTTTTTTCCTCCTTTCTTGTGTGTATTGTTTTTAAATAAGTATGTTTGTATGTCTTTTTGATATGGATCTGTGTGTCTGGAATAATAATAATAATAATAATAATATAATCAAACCATGAGTAATGTTCTTGAAAGATATAATTTTATATACAGTATCTGGCTCAGAATGAATATGAAAAAATGAAATGAGATGAATAATTTTTTTTTGAAAATATAAAAGTATGTTCATAAAAAACACACAGTGCTATACACAGTTACTGCACATGTAACAATTCTTCATTTTAAGAGGCACTTTTTTCAATTTTTAAGGGAAATAAAATGATTTGTTTTTCACATTCTACCTTTTTTTGATAAAGTACAGTAACCTCTCAATGATGTACAGCACAGTACAGGCACAGGGGCACTTCATGCTTGATGCCATCTGCTATCCTGTCTGCACCATTTTCAACTTTTGGCCTGCATGCACACAAATGACATGGACTAATTTGGCCTTCTTGTAAGATGCTGTGCACCTTAGAAAATGTTTGAACTGAGGCTTTAACCTTTAAATTAAAACCTTTTGGTTTGATTCTAGTGCAGATGCTGAAGTCTCTGTTATTGTTTGAGTCTGTAGAGATCATTAGACTGGAAAAGTCATCTGAATTTTTAAAGAAAATGTTATTGTGCAGAAGGAAAACAGAAGGAACGTTTTCTGGAGTTATGTTAGTACAGACATTCCAGTTCAGAAAATATACACAGACAGCCACAATGACAAAATAATTTCATAAAATTAACTTTAATTTAAATCTCTTTTACATTAAATGCTATTTTTTTATAAATGAATTTAATTAAGGTTACATTAAAGGAATTATGAACTGCAACTATTTAACCTTTAAGTTCTCTTCATGTTAGCGAGATTCATTTTTGAAGAAGTAATAGGACATTTTTTATCCTAGTTTTGAGCCTCTGTTTGAAAGATGCTGTTGTTTCTCATTTAAGACTTTAATGTAAACAACCACTGCAGTGATTGGCTAACAGTTTTGCATATTAAAATACTCCAGTAATGTATTCTGAAAACAATACAAACAAAGTTAGTTCGGTTAAAAACGTACAAATGCTGTCTGTAACAGACAAAGTAATCTGGTAAACATTTTATTGCGACAATACAGTCAGATCTAATATAGTCAGCACTACAGCTTTTTTTACTTAAATGATGCCGTAGAATGTGCATGTAAAAGACCGCTGGAAAACAGACCAGTCTCAACATAACACCAACTGTGACATTACAGTCCAGATGAACGCCTCAACATTAAAGGACAAGTTCGGTATTTTACACTTAAAGCCCTGTTTTCAGATTGTTTATGATGAAATAGAACGGTTTTGACTGAAATTTCGACATATGCGGCTGCCCTGAGAATTTTCGGGTGATCTTTGTTTCACCTCCCACCTCTACAATGGGTTTATAGGTGCACTGGAACAATCCTTCCTAAAATGCTTTAAACTTTCGTTTACCAAGACGTGAAACTCAGCGAGTGGTCAGGGGTGTTCACTGATATGCTCACACAAAAATCGCTGCAAAAGATGCTTTCCAACAGCTGTTTTAACATTCGTTGTTAACTTGTGGACCTATTTTTCCAAATGCCTCACACCCGTATATTCTTCCGCTGAGCTTGAATAATAAACACTCCAGCCCAGTTGGTGGCGATAATCCGCCTTAGCCAATTGCAAGAACGCGTTCCCGTCAGGGAGTAATACCGTACCTCACAGCACATCTAATACAAGTCAATGGAGTTGGACAAAACTACGATAAAACCTGTTGTGTTTGTGTGAGCATATCAGTGAACACCCCTGACCACTCGCTGAGTTTGACGTCTTTGTAAACGAAAGTTTAATGCATTTTAGGAAGAATTCTTCCTGTGCACCTATAAACCCATTATAGAGGTGGGAGGTGATACAAGAAACACCCGAAAATTCTCGGGCCAGCATCATATGTCCAAATTTCAGTCAAAACCGTTCTATTTCATCATAAACAATCTGAAAACAGTATGAAAAAATATGCTAGCTAATACTGTATGCTAGTTAGAGCTATATGCTAGTTGATGCTATATGCTAGTTAATGCTATATGCTAAGGTTTAGGCTGAATTATTGACGTTACAGTTACGTTTTGCAGGTCCATACTGAAAAAAACACAAACTTGTCACTCAGAAACGTCCATTAACAAACTCCAAACAATTGATTATTCCTCAATACGGAGTACAGACTAGACGGGGACGATCATAAATAATGCTCGTGTTTGCTGTGCACACTTCATATCAGGTAAAATAATCTATGCATTGCATATGTACTGGTGTGTTGGTTTTATCTAGTGCAAATAAGCAAGTTTCTGTTTAATAGGTGAAAAGTCGCCAACCGCGCTATTGTTTATCTGGTAACACTTTACAATAAGGTTCATTAGTTAACATTAGTTAATGTATTAACTAACTTGAACAAACCAGTGTTTCCCATACATTGATTTATTTGTGGTGGCCCACCACAGAATCAACACTGGCCCCCACAAATAGAATTTTCATGATTCCCATTTACATTTTTATTTCACTATTTAAAACAGCTTAATTCGGCTTAAAATATAATTTGATATATAATACAGATCAAATACAGATACAGATCAAAGAGTAGAAGTGAAACATATTTCAGGTGCCAACACTAGATCAATTGCAAACACGACATGATGATGTCACATATATTCCAATTAGTGGGTGACGTCATCACCACCACAGTCTCCTAAAAATCCTGTGGGAAACACTGCAAACCATGAGCAATACATTTGTTACAGTATTTATTCATCTTTGTTAATGTTAGTTAATAAAAATTTAAGCTTTAATTGTTTGTTCATGTTAGTTCAGAGTCCATTAACTAATGTTAACAAGATTTTAATAAAGTATTAGTAATTGTTGAAATTAACATGAACAAAGATTAATAAATGCTGAATAAGTGCAGTTCATTATTAGTTCATGTTAACTAATGTAGCTAACTAATGTTAACTAATGAACCTTATTGTAAAGTGTTACCGTTTATCTTAAATGTTAAACAAACATACAGCGATAGATGTGTGGGCCACCCTTTGAAAATAATCCACATTAGTTAGCCCAGCGATAGGTTACATTAGACAATAAGCCTGGACAAAATTCCCCAGTTAATTTACAAAAATAGCTGTCACGGTCCTGCAGAATCAGTGACTGTACATATTCGGACAGTTCCTAACTTTCTTCTGCATCCATGTTTAATTAATCTCTCCTAAAACGTGCTAGCTACGCTTGTAAACATTGCCTCCGCGGCTCTTTTTGCCTTCAGCTAAGCCCCGCCCACCCGGAGACATTGCAATGTTTACAAACATTTAAGGGGTCTATTGTATATTAGTAGGCAATGTTCTTCTGCAGAGGCGGTCTTTTGTCACATTATGACATCATAGTAGTGGGACAATATCTGACATAAAGCACTTTGGCAGATTTGTTTTAAAAGGTAGTTTTTGCAGTAATGAGGAAGTTTTGCGTTCTGAAATGAATTGTGTGTTTTATAGTTCAATGAAAAAAGAAATATTTCAATTCATCACCCCTTGTCCTTTACCCATTTGTCTTTATCATTTTTAATATGTTTTAATATGCTGTGTTTTTATAATGTGTTGAGCCTTTTGTCTAAAGACAATTTTCTACCCCTGTGAGGATAGACAATAACCCAGACAGCAATGAGTCGGCGGACCACCGGTGGTGCTCTGGCGGCAGTAAGCGTCACGGCGCATTCACATGGGGCGTCAGCGTTAACGCTTCCCATTCACTTTTAATGGGTGACGTCATGCGTTGCCGAACTGAATTGTGGATCCGTCGGCGCCGCGTCAGTGCCGTTGCTCGTGGCAGAAGTTGAACATTTCTCAACTTTTCAAGCGTCAACGTGTGCGTCAGCCAATCAGATCGCCTTATGCAAATTACCTAGACAGAGCCAGCCAATTACGTTTATGGAAGAACGGAGCATGTGTAGCGGCCACTGTGATTGGCTGTTGGCCATGCTTTAGACAAGCCTTCCGTTAAGCGTTAACGCTTACACCCCGTGTGAATGCGCCGTCATAAGGGCGTAATCGCAAACAGGTCTGACGGCGGACCGCCGCGGCAGCCGCTTTTGCATAAATTAAGCAGTCGGTCCGCCGGCTGCATGCTGGCGGCATCTTGCAACAAATGAGAGTGACGTATTTGGCGGCAAAAGTTTCATCCCCGCCAGCGGAACGCACCTATAGCCGACAGCTTGGGGCTGGCGGCATAAAGAAGCCATGCGGATATTTTTTGCTATCTGGGAAAGATATTTCCATTTCATTTCCATTAAGTTTAACAATGTAAAAAAACGGAAAATCCCAAGTACATTTCTCTATGTGGCCTTCACATAATTCAAAGAATGAAACAAACTCACACCAAACATCAAAGTCTATTCAATTAAGCCAGTCAATGCCTAATAGGGCTGTCACTTTTTATTCGATATTCGAATATGCATTCGAACATGATGTGAAATATCCGTATTCGAACTATAAATAAACCATCCGGTTTTTAAAATGCCATGTGTAACGCATTTTTTTACAATAACATCTCGTAATAGGAAGGAGGCTGAGAGAGTGAGACCGACGACGGCAACTGTGCGCAAGAGAGGGAATCACATTGGACCAAAATGAACCTAATGTACATGTCAAGATAGAATTATAGTTTGTATATAAAAAATGTTGCATAGATATTCAAATATATTCGGATACATTGCATGATATTCGAAATCCGTTCGAATTAGATTTTTCTCAAAAGTGACAGACCTAATGCCTAACTCAATCAAACCTTTTCCTGAGAAACCTCAGACTCTCACAATGCCCCATTCATTGCCTGCATTTCACATTGGCATCTTGAGGCCATTTGGAAAATGACTTTAAAGAGAAAGTTTCCTTTTCCTCCAAGCAGACATATCCTGAAGCCTTTATTTTTAGCTCATCCTGTGTCATGCTCGCGTTCACAAATAGATTTCTGAAAGAGACTCTGTGCTGTTTCTCATCATACAATCATTTTAACTTCACACTTCTGCATCTGGTTTATAATGTGAATGAAGATACAAGCTGTATGAATAAACCTCAATCCCACATCTGCATCTAACAAACACTATGTAAGATTCGTTTAAAGCAAAACAATCTTTCTAATTCAAAAGCTTTTCACGTGGATAGCTGTTACATCATTCATAGACAGCCTGATGCACATTACACTAAAAAATAGCAGACTTATCACTTACTTATAGCAGACACGTCACTGTCCACTGGGAAACAAAGTGATTTTTCAATATAGGCCGGGCATAGTATAAAATAGTATAAAGCAGACAGAAGAAAGAGAAGATGAACCAGATCAGGACAAGATTCAGGCCACACTCAAAGTTACTGAACCTGAAAGAAATCTCGTCACTAGCAAACTAGGAAAACAGTTTGCAAACATTCCATTCCATCAAATTAAAAGTTACAAACTTACCATTTAAAACAAAGTCAAACTTAAATTCGTTTTCCCTGTTTATGCAGATCTTTTGAGCAGGTTTGAATACAGCAATCGCACTCGAGTGCGGACCAAACAATCGTACCAAGACCCAGCTGAAGATGTGGTCGTGTTTAAGGTTGTGAATTTTGCCCGACCTCAATCCTACCCAACTGCAGAAAGCACTGCATCTTTTGGGGGTAAATGGGCACCCATAGTCAACTGCATAGATGCAGATTTCTTTTTCCACCAGTGGGTGCTCAGCACAATGTCACGCTGCGCTTAGGTAACTTAGCAACTGCAGATGCTACTGAACCGCCAAAATGCTTTGAAAAGATGGAAGAAAGCGCATTGGTCGCGTTTTCCGCACGGTTTTAGATGAAGCACCCTTTTTTCATCTTGTTCCTCAAAGCATTGTAGCTATTACAACTCGCAAGATTTAAAACACCCATTCATTCCTTTCCATTCAAAGTTCCACACAAGCCTTCAATAGTGTGTAAGTGCACAAGCTGAACACATCACATGTTTTAAAAATAATGTAAATGTACCCTTTAAAATCAGTCAAGAGGGTTTCGTCCAGCGGTTCTCGGTCAGGTTACATCTGGCTACAGTAGACTGAGGTCAGAGGAAGCGCAGAGGAACCCTGTTGTGGCTCGTAATGGTTATAAAATGTCTTTTCCTCAGTGAACGTATTTTCTTTTATTAATTTTCCAAAATGAAATATCACATTCCTATTGGTGACAGAATGAATCTAATTGGATGTAAACACCCTGGGTAAGGCATTGAGCAACAGTGCAGCCCATTCTCTGAAAGCCCTCAGGTTTGAGATGACTCACAAAGGAAATTAGTTGAGTTTGATTCCAGCCGTCTGATAGAGAGGCATGAAGTACACAAACTGGACTAATAGGAGTGTTTATATTGGCCCCGGCTGTTCAGACAGCACATCTGGACATAAGATAGGGCAAGTTAATACACACGATCTGTTGTACGTGAGGAACAAAATGACTCTGGATGCATCATTATGGTTAAAACGTGCTCCAGCTTCCTGTCTAAACAGCTTTTTATTGTTTCATAAGACATTCTTCAGTCAGCTGTTTTATTGGTTCCTTGAGAATGAAATTCCTCAGGCTGAGATGTCCGCTGGACTTTAGGGTTTGAGGGACAACTGTTAGTTCAAGTCCAGCTGTGCAGATGTTGTAAAAGAAGAGATCTGAGGCTATGATGAAGGCCATTCATTTGCTGAAGAAAATGTCCTGCACAAAACCATACAGTGCAAGGGTGTTGTCAGGGTGTTGCTATGCAGCTGTCAATGCCGGGCTAACACTGTAGGATTTTCAGCCTGAATTTACCCTGATTTTCCTCTCCAGGGAATCCGAGAGATAATTGTGTCGTATTCATGTAATGTTTGCAGATCAAATCTCTTACACCTCTCAATGTGCTCGCAAGAAAATCGGGGCGCCCTTGATCATATCAACCATGTTGCTTAAGATTTTAAAACGGCATGATTATGTCACAGACACAGATGAATGACAGACCTTTTAAAATAGCAATCGTGAAACAAGCTGCTATACGAGTCCAATAGACAGCGGAAAAACGGCTTGTGGAAGTGTGGAAACAACACAAGATGCTCAGTCAAAAACCATGATTTTCAAATCTTGTGATTGGTCCACTAGAACCCCTCCCATCAGGTAAAAAACCCTGCTTTATAGGTATCAGTGTTTCCGCTATATACATTCTACCGTGGCGGCCCGCCATGCCTAAAACATCCCCGCCACGCCTGCGGTTGTGGATAGAAGGGATACAGCAAACGAAATCTCGCTGGATGACCACTGTTTTATCCTAATCCTTCAACCAAACCCAACTCTAAACACAAAATTTCACACGATTGTAGGATGTATTTGTATCTAATTTAGCCAGAGCCGCTGTTTTCATCCTAATAATCCTACCTCCAAATCTAATCCTTAACTTTTCGGCATTTGCTGTATCCCTTCTAGACAAAACCCATGGCGGCAGCTCGCAAAAAAGCTACAGAAATGTCCGCCCTGCCAGACTGGCTGTCTTAGAAATAAATTCCTTTCTGGATTCACGTTGTTAACTCATTTATAAATAAATCTCCTAAAGTATCATAATTTCTTCCATGGGTTTAGTTTAATGAACAAATAGATTTAAATCAACAGAGGATGATTAGGCCACGTCTCTGTTTTGAGAAATAATAATAAAATAAATAACCCTATACGAAATATGTTACATTTAAATAATAATTACATTGACAAAACGAATAAAAAAGTATTTGAGTTTCTGTTTTTTTTTTTTGTGACGCGCTGACCAAAGCAGCAGAAAGCAAGTCATGTTTTTAATGATTTTAAATAAGCACAAAGTTTTCTCCTTATTGTGAGTTTACACAAATAAAAATACATAATTTGAAGTTTCGAATATTGTTTTACTTTTATCTTTATGACTATAAATTTAGGGTAATTTAAGGTGCAAGGTCATCACGCATTTGATGTTCACCGGCGCATATACACGGACGCAGCGCAGGGCTGCGAGAAAAGACATTATTAAACTTTCGATTTAACATATTACGAGTTTTTTGGATATTCATTTGGAATCACTGTACTCATATTATCAACTTATCTGGTCATTAGTTATTCCGAATATAGGCTATAAGCGCAGCGCGCTGCTGACCGCTCAGCTGTCAATCAATCTTCTGTGCTTGAGATCGACACTCACAAAGTTTCACATTAAATTATATGATATTTGTCCAAAAACAAAAAGGCTAAATACTGAATACTTCTTATATGCAACTGCAAGACATTAATAGTCGAATCTGTTTGTAAGGAAACTTACATTATTCCCGTGGAAGAGAACGTTGGTAATAAAAACTTGAGGCAGACGGTGAGACTGTTTTATCTGTTTTCAGACGAAACAGCAAGGTCGGGGTACCCGCGGGTGAACCGCATAATATTTGATGTAACGGGTGTAATAATAGGCTTTTCGCGCGTCATTTGCGTTGTAGATGCAGGTCAGGACTCAATAGACAAGAGTAAAATGCGGGTCTAACATCCAAGACCAAAATTCGACTTGTTTTTAAATGGCCCCGTGCTTTGTGTTTAAGATCTGTCTGAAGACCGTTAAAGGTTTTTATTCAACTGCGCGATTTGCGGTGTGACCGGCTCGGGGTCTTTATGTCAAATGGTCCGGGTGTGAAATAAAATTGCTGCTGATGGATGTTCGGTCGATCACAGCGGTGCGGATTATCAAACAGGACTGTGCGTGAGTTTGCAACAGCTCTGTAACGCTAAACACGAGCACAACTTGCAATGCACACTACATTAAAACTACAATGAAATATCCGAACTACGTACGTAGCTATGTAACGTTTTTTAAGAAAATACATTTTAGATCAAACATAGAAAAGCAATATGCTATAAATATAAGGAAAAGTAAATGACAGCATGAAAATGATAAAAAATACATGTTAGTTTACTGTAGCCTATATTCTACTTTAAAAAAAAAAAGTACATTTATAATCATCATGGGCGCCCCCTGCCGCCACAGCTGAAAAAAATCCTAGAGGAAACACTGGGTATCCTTCAATATGATGTCCAGCAGATGTATTACCACCGACCACCGTCTGCCCCAGTTTAATCTACTTATTCATATATATATTATAGAGCTGCAACAACTAATAGATAAAATCAATAAAATCGATTAAGACATTCGTTGTCAACTCATTTCATTATCGATTAGTTGGTCTGTGATGTCGGGCTATCTTGGGGAGGAAATAATATTTTAATGTTTTTGCTTTGTCTCAGATTTAGTTAGGTAATTATATTGTATGTATTTCGGCGTCCTCTTGTCAGTCATTATCCTCACGTAACAAGTGAAACTGTCAGGAAATGAAGTGAAAACATAAATAAAGCCATCCTTTAAAGTGCACGTCTGATATGCGCGCGACCCTCTGCACGCGCTTTTCCCGGCTTCGCTCTTCACGAGCACCAGCTTGCTCTTGTGCTCAGCAAAAAAGCGCAAACTCAGTCATTTAATAAAATAACGTCCTTTCAGTTTTACCTCATAGACTATCATTGTTTTAGCGTTTATTTTTTCTTTCTTCAGTTAGTAACTTAAATATGTGAGAAGGAAAATATGTTTGAGCGATTTCTGATCGATTTGACACGTCTTGGCTTTTGAGAGTATGATGTTACAAGCTGATAGGTGACTAAACAGCAGTGGTAAGATATTACGTTTACCTAAAGCGAATAGAATGTGTGTTTGTCATTTCGTTTTACCTCAGAGTCTAACATTATTCTAGCGAAAGTAAATGGCTATGGTAAGATCTGTTAACCTAAAGGGAATTAAATGTTTATTCCTATTTAATAAATATCTGCTTTAAGTCTTCTATATTGTTTTAAAGTCACTGGTTGTTTATATATTTCATAAAATAATACCATGTTATCTAAATACAATGTGTGATGTGGTGAGGTATTTTTTATAAAAAAATAACCTGTGTTATAATACATTCATATAATATTTCAGTAATATAATAATTAAATTATTCTAACGTTAGGTGAACGTTAAAATAATCTAAAAATAACATTAGAGGAATGTTTATTTTCTTAAAGAAAACATTCCTGGCTAACCAAAAACCTTGGAAAATAGGGGAACGTTTTGGGAACCAAATTGTTAGCTGGGGATGTGCAGGAATAGTTGGCTTACATGGAAATCCAGGATTTATCAATATTCTACATTAAACAATGTCTTTTTTCTTCGGCCTACTTATTTTCATTTCGGTCTACCTAAAATTAAAGAGTGTCTTCCCGAAGGGCTACCGGGGATTTTACAATTTTGCGAGCCCGGCAAATACCAGGTGTAAACAGGATGTGTCTCTCTCATCCACTTGTGATCCATCAACGAAAGCACATGTAAACAGCCCCCAAAAAGTCAGGTGCTGTTTCTTCATGCAGCACAAACTTACTTTTACTTCACACACGAGCTGCACGTTAATTCAGGCAATCTTCTGACCAGACGACCAGCTTGGTTAAAAGCACGGAAGCAAAAACACAAACGAATGCTGGTTAATAAAGGTTTAATTTCCTTTGATATATGTGCATTTGTATTTGTTGTTGGGTTTTCATAAAAATAGTAATGAACCACAAGCATCTGTTTTAAAGTAAGGGGGAAATCCAGGTTTTTATTACTGTAACAATGCATGTATATCACCACTTTCATATCATAATGGCTTATTTATTTTGTTAATAACAAATAATCTTAATATTCAATAAGGTCTAAAGCTAAAGATTAAATTAGTTTATTAATCTGTGGCTAAATTCTCAGCACATCCCTAAAGACTTAATTCATTTTGTTAATTGATATTTTGACATTTAAAGATGTTTTACTGTTTAAAAGATGCACAAACTTTTTTATTTAAGGCTTAAAATATCTAAATTAAAAATATTATATTAGTAAAACTCTGTAGCAGTGTGTGGCTTTTGCACTTTTAAAAGTTCACTTCTACACGTGAATACCCTAGTGCCTTATTGAGCTATAATACGTGAAAACATCTAATTAAGTAAATATTTATATTGTATCCACAAAAAAAATAATCGCTCGATTAATCAATTATAGACCGTTTCAGCAGTAACAACATAAACAAGCGGCTGTCGCATTCCGCACGTAACTTCCGGTAAATTCCGCTAAGAATAAATAACAACAAAGTTCGTAGTTTATTTAAATAAAAAGCAAAGAAACAACACATAGATTATCTAGGAAACCAAAACGTTTGTTATTTTCGACAAGGCATTTGTTCAAGAGATCAGTTTAGCAACTAGTCAGACCATTAAAAAAACGAAACCGGAAGTAAGGTTTAGCTGAAACTGCAACAAAGGTCCTGGTCTATTTACTTCCATCACTGCTGGTCTTCTCAAATCATACACAACAAGCTGCTGCTTCTTCTTTGTTTGTGGGTTTACTGGCCAAGCTGCTTCTTCTTTGCCAGTTAAGCTGTGGTTACATGCGTGAATACTGCCTACCAGCAGTCTGCATGTGTGTTTGCACGTAGACGCGGACGACAACGCAGAAGTATATGAAAACCGACGCGCCGCCTACTGCGTCGCAGCTACACCGTTGGACCTACGAACAACTATAATGAGCCCTTTAGCATGCCACTGATTTGATGTGCACTGCTATGTAGTTGTTAGGGTACTGCAGGAGATATAGGTAAAGGGTGTTCAAAATGGTTGCAAGAGCTCTAGAATGAATTTCTGATCTCAAGTAAACTTTAAATAGGAGGACTTTTTCATCCACCAGGCAAAAGTAGCACCAGACATCTACTTAAAATGGTTGTGTATTGTGTATGACAATTATTAAACATTATTAAACAACTATTAAAAATGTCATCTAAAAAGAAGATTTTGGTCATCAAGCAAATCTTTTTTCCAGTAAGCTATTTCCGAGGAAAAATACTGTTAGCCCACGCAAGCGGAAGCAAAGAATGGGACCTGTTGTCAAAGACTCTTTCATTGGCTTTAACAGTCCTTTTCCTTTACCTCAAGTTTCTGCTCATTCCTCTTTTCTTCTTTTCCGTGGAATGCTTCAACACTCCAGAGACTCGACTGCAGTCAGCTTTTCTTTATGAGCCATAAACCTAAATTCCTGTTTGTGTTGTCTTTTAAATTTTTGAATTCAATTGCACTGCAATCCAGCTCAGTGAAAAAGCAAATAAACACTGAAAGGTATTGTGTGTGTGTGTGTGTGCTTTGTATTTTTATGAGTTAACTAACTAGAGCAGTGAAGGTATAGGCTATATCATGTATACATTTTATCACTAAGGGGGCATGCACACCAAGACGTTTACGTCATTGGCCGGTGTATGTTTTCAATGATTTTCAATGGAAGTGTTGCGTCTTTCAAAAAAAATGAAATGTTTAGCTCATCAATGTCACTTGTCACTCTGCCATCCAATCACAGTGGAGGAGGGGCAGGAAAAATATCACAACAACCAACCGGCACATCATTCAACGACTGATAAACAAAGCAGAAGTATCATAGAAACCAAAGCGCTCAGCTTAAAAAAGCTGGGCAAGCGCCTACAGTCAGCGTTCGACTGGCATTTTCAGCCATGTTTTACGCTTTGGTGTACATGCCGCCTAAGTGTTTTCCTTGAGAAACTCATAATTTTTGCAGTACTAATGCAACACTATACGAGTAAAGACACATGTTTATTAGATTACTTTAGCAAAATGCTAACTTCCTGTATCACCCTATGGTCTTAAATGTGTTTTGAGATTCCTGAACGGTTTGCATGAAGAACGGTGTTTGTTTGATGCTCGGAGCTGCTGTCTATGCAGAGTTTCTAAATTGATGTATAACTTACAAGGGTTTCACTTCCATCAAGATGCTGATATAGACAGTAAAAAAGCATAGCTCCTGTCATGCCAACGACCAACCATCTTACATGTATACTGCCAAGTCTTATTTATTTTATGACAGTCTTGAATCCCACCCTAAACTAATCTTTGAAATTGAGCTCTAGTCCAGGTGTAGAGTCCTAGAAGTGAATCACTACTGTTGCCAGTTCACTTGTGGTTTTTATACTGGCACCATGCAGTCTTAGAGAAATGCCCCAATGTCCAACACTCACTGTATTCATCAAATCACAGGATAATGTCAATGTATGACTATGTCACTTCAGATGTCATCTTCTGACAGTTTGTCATTAACTGACTGTCATGCTGCATGTTAACGCTTTTGTTACATGGGAGTTCAAAATTCTGACTTTTATTAAGAAACACATTTAATTGCCCCCATGTACCTAGGTCCTGACCTGGTCACCAGTATACATGACTGTTGGCTGTTCAGTGTACATGGATGTCCACAGATATTTAGTGGCAGTCAATCACAAGTTTGGTTCAAATAAGCATGTCTGCGGCATATACGCCAATACAGATATATCTGCAACAGGCTTATATCGGCCGATAAAATCGGCAAAACAATAATTCATCCGGGCTCTAGTTGTAATGATGGTTTGCGTATTTTAAATGTTGTTTTTATTTTAATTAAGTCTGGCTCGGTTTATTAGCATGTGTTGTTACTAAGTACAAGTCAATTTTCTGTATTAAGTATCTATGTGCAAGAATATGTTTATATGTTTTTTTGGGATTTTTTGTAAACCAATGGTCATTCCGTTAAGCAGGACTAATGCATACAGTATAAGTACATTGAGCAGTGTATCTGTCGCAGTCTGATAAAGTTTGGTGTTTTTTTAAGCTCAATAGCACACTGGCATCTCTAAGCTAATTAATGGTGCTTACAGCTTTAATTTAAACTGGGCTAAATATGTAGTATGATAGCTAAGTTTCATGTCTCATAGGGTAGCGTGATAGGTCTTTGTAAGTTTGTATTTGTATTGTATATTTTTTCCCGATCTGTGATCAGGATCAGGATGTGTTGATGAGTGCTATGTGTACCTGTCAGACTCATTCAATACTCAAAGACAAGTATGTTAAGAACCAAAACCTAAAAGCATATTAAAGGTGCAGTGTGTCAATTTAAGGAGTATCTATTGACAGAAATGTAATAAATATACAAACCTATGTTTTCAGTGGTGTACAAAGACCTTACATAATGAACTGTTATGTTTTTATTTTCTGAAAAGCAACAATTTTGACAAAGCTGGAATGTTACGCCCCCTACCATATTTAGAATATAACACAGCATATACAACACATGGCTGCAGTTGCAACATAACTACAGCTAGACTAAAACTTGCGCCTTGCGAATACATTTGAGCGGTGTTATGCAAATCTTCCCACACAGTGATGTAGATATGTGGGGCCATGTTTGTATGAGACGTTTTTGATGAACCGAGTGGATGAACAGTCACTTTCCAAAAGACCCTTCACTTTCTCTTTGGGTTTTAAACTTTGCAAGTTTACAGATCTTCTATATGCAAAGATTTGAACACTCCAAAGACATAGGAAAATGTGAAACGTGATCATATGACTCCTTTAAAGTCATATTTTACCCTCTGAAATCTGGCTCCAAATTTAATAAGTGAAAATTGTCATTTTGACCTATTTACAAATTCATGGATAACTCTGTAAATATTTATCTACTGCGTTTAATATTTTTAATACTTCTTTATCATTTTATTATCTCTTTCTCTAGAAACAGAATCACTAAAATCAAAAATTCGAGCCAGGGATGTCTAGTTGAGTTGACACAGAATGGCCCATGACCTAACAGTCGCTTGTCTTAACACACAGCACCAATGAGTTCATTTTCTAAAGATTTTTTCAATGGGATTTCAGGATAATTCCAGTGTCATGTGTGCTGTCTTTCAGTCCACATAAATTCACTGGACCAAAGTCTGATCCCTGCTGAGAAGCACAGTATTGATTACTGTTGCCCAGCAGGGATCCCTGCGGTCACACAGAAACAGCACAGAACAGAGCAGATTCCACTGAGCCTGCCCGCTGATCTACATCAGACGTTACCAAAGCAAACTATCAACCCAGTGTCAAAACACACAACAAGAGATGGACTGTTAGCTACTGGAGCTTTCTGCAACCTATGCCTTGTGTGGCTGCAAGCTGTAGAAAAAGATGCTGTTGTATACACCTTAAATATTCTAATACAGCACATCCAGACAATATCCAAGACTTAGCAACATGATGGGAAACCACGCACAGAACAGATCAACTATTTCTTGAAAAGATGGCGAGGCCTTTCGAAAAGATGGCGAGGCCTTTCGAAAAGATGGCGAGGCCTTTCGAAAAGATGGCGAGGCCTTTCGAAAAGATGGCGAGGCCTTTCGAAAAGATGGCGAGGCCTTTACATCTTTAGAAAATAAAACTATAGCTCGAATCTGTTTGCCAACAGGCTACCGTTTTAAATAACCAATTTCATTTAACCAATCGAACCATATTACTCGATTAACCATTGAATGCATCTCTACAGAGCAATGCAAAGGGAATATGGCCTTGACTACATTAAATCAACAGAAATGTCAGCTCAGTCCTTTAAAGACAAACATTGGTCAAGTGAAATGTACTGTAGGTCATCTAGTGCTGCTGACTGATCAGTACACAGCTATTCAAGTTACTCTGTGTTCAACACATACTGATTCAGGGGCAGATCTGCACCCATATTTGTCCGTTGGCCTAATAATCATCCCCTCATATTAATTGGCTATATCACTCTGTCTCCTCTGTGTGTGGTGGGCGTTCTGGCGCAATATGGCTGCCATCACATCATCCAGGTGGATGCTGCATATTGGTGGTGGTTGAGGAGAATCCCCCTTTCATATGTAAAGCGCTTTGAGTGCTGCAGAAAACACTATATAAATGTAACAAATTATTATTATTATGGATAAGATCCAATCTAGTTTATTTGAAGGTGCCATAGAATGTAAAACTATATTTATCTAGGCATAGACGAATAATAAGAGTTCTGTAAACGGTAATGACATATCGTGTTTCCTCCTTCCTTTGTAAACCTCGTGCATGCAAAAGACACGACGTGATGATGTCACATATATGCTAATCGGTGGGTGGCGTCATCACCACCACAGTCTCTCAAAATCCTGTGGGAAACACTATTGCCTGATAAGTTGATATAGTCGTTATCGCGCATTTCAAGCATTCTGACTTATTAACACAGTTATAGAGTTGTTTCCTCATGCTAAACGTAGGCAAAGTGGCGTGTTGGGCGTGTTACAGAGTATTTCTGTGCCGAATGCACGTCTCCAGGGTTCGTACAAGTTTCGGAAAGTTTTTTTCGAGTCGAGGTCCAACTGACGTTTCAGGGGTTTTCTATACGTATCACTTCTTTATAAGGGCACTTCCCCCGGAAAACCCCGCCCACCCGTCAATCAGCGGGAGACGCTACAACTTGCAAACATCTTATCACGCGACACAGCTTTGTTTAATTTCAAAACTCAACAATGGCACGAAAGAAGATGTGTGTTTTTGGATGTAAGGAGAAGAAAGTCAGCCTTATGGAAACAATGGATATAGTTTATTTTCCGGGGTAGCAGTTTTGTGTGTGTGTTTCATGCGCTGGATTTTCCCAACCGGTCATGAGTTGCACGCGGTAAGTAAGACTTCTGTCTTATGTTGGAAATAGGCGCGTACATATTATATAAATGACACAAACATGTAGTGAATCATAAGTTAAACAATGTTGTAAAGTGTTGCATGACTCGTACTCGCTCCTCCCGCGGTAGTAACTCCTCCTTCTTCATTTTTCCGTACGTTATCGGAAAGATTCAGTAAAGTTAATCTTTCTTTTATAAATCTGATTAAACTAAAGACTCTTCAGGATGTCATACTACTCTATAGGTTCTCCAGTTTAACATCAGAAATGCAGAAACAGCATGTGTTACGTGAGCTTTAACAATCTGCAAACAATTGATTATTCCTCAAAATCTGAATCTTCATCTGATACAGACTCAAACATAACATCTGTTTACACACAGAGAGAGCTACTGAAGGAGAAACAGCCAATCGGAGCAGAGCTCAACATTATTATTCATGACCCTTTCAAATAAGGTAATAAGAAACAATTTAATTCTAAAAGCAAATTCTAGGGTTGTAAATGGACATGTAAAACTGTCTATAGATAATTTTTGCACATAATAAAGTCACAAACCTTCTGAGTAGATATCAGAGAATAATTTAACAGACTATTACAATGCATTCTTTGGCACCTTTAAGATCTTCTTGGTGTTGGATGTTATGTGGTATTTTTCTCAAAATAATAATAGTAATCATCAATATTTTGTAACAACACCGTTGATATAAAAACACATTAGGCTTTAAAACAATAAGCATGCCAACTTGGGTAGAGCCAGTAAGAGATATTTTACGTCCATTGGGTGCAACAGTAACGTGTTTGATGTTTTGTGGTTGCAGCAGTAAAGTGAATGTACACGAATAATATGTTACAGCCCATAATGTGATCACGCGTGCAGATACCTATATATTTGGCGTGCATTATAAACCTGTAAATCTCACCTTGATTGTCCTCGTCCATGTCTGCAGATAAACGAAGAAATGATGAAATGATGTGCACGCGCTCCAGATACAGATAACTTCTTTATAATACGGGATTGATGCGCTGCATTTACGGCCACCTCCTGTTTCATGCACAATAAACGGCATAAACGGATACTCGGATGTAATCCTCGTTTCAACGGCAAACCCGCAGTATTTGCGAAGAGAGGACGAGCCTGATCAATAACAAGCGCTCGAGACACACACAGCCACCGGCGCACGTGACGTCATCACAGACGTATCGCCCACACACGCACTAGTTCTACTACGGCGAAGGCTCGTCTTATGAATATTCAATTAAAATCGCTGGCGTTGCTTGGTAACCATTCTGAAGCGTCTGGTCAACTGACCTAATTATTTTATCATATCTCAGCCAATTGAGTTTGGCCTTGCGTGACGTAATTAATATAAAATAAGCCAGGAGTTAAAGAATGATAAGTAGAAAGGTATTTTTGTATTGTACAACTAATACATGACAAAAGAGGGATTTACATAGTTTTTTATTAGAGAACATATAAACATTGTTAGGAAAACAAGCATCAAAGACTAACAAAACAAAATAAATAAATGAGAAGACAAAATACAGACTCGTAGTTTTTTACAATAGTGCTTTTTACATTTTTTACAGCTTTAATAGACCTCATTTAAAGAGTTATTTCTCTCAAGAAAACCTTGTGTAAAGGAGATGATTTGAACAATCTACATTCATGGATAAAAAAAAGAAATTGACCAAATTGTAAATATTAATTTTTTTACTTTTTTATTGCATATGAGCAAAAATAACAACAAGAGAGTTATACCAAAGCATTGTACATAAATGCCATCAGTATACACATGTAAAACGTAGTTTTTGCTTAGAGGATCATACCAGGGACGTCACGACATCTAATTAATATTCATTAGTCAAGTCTTCCTTTTTAGTATGTGACAAAACAGTATTTAAAAGGAAATAAAAATGTTAAAAGTGCTTTTTATTGTTTATAAACATATTTCGACCAAAATTAAATAAGCAGTCCCAACAAAAAGAATCATATTAAAGTCTTGCACACAAGATCCTTTTGGACAATATTTTGTTTACCAAAAAGTGAAAATTCTGTAATATGTTTTACTTTATGTTGTTTTGTGTTTTCATCAAAATAATTGACAGCCTCATGCTACTATTCACTGTTATGGCTTTTATTCATTTAGGGGTGGTTTGCCCACCCTAGTCCCAAATTAATATGCATATTTGTTGCTTTAATTTAAAAACATCTTGTACTGACGTATCTTAACATATATCAGTACCATTGATTTTTGGTATAAGGTTTGTTTGTAAAAACGACTTAAATGTCCTAATATAACTAAGGTCTATAGTCCTGGATTAATCTAAACCTGTCCGGAAAACTGACCCACAGTATGACTAATGATGGAAAGATCTTGTTATTTTTGAAATCTTTTTTGCATATGCCTACAGATCATCTTAAAGCTAACCGACAACAATTTGGTGCATTTCAGCGCAACTCTTACACCCAAAACTATTGAACAACCCACAACTGTAAATGAAAATCTGTGTAGTCGAAAGGGGAGGTTTTGCTCATCGTCTCTGATATATATCTGATATAAGTCTTGTACTTCATGTTATAAGTGATGAGAAATGTTTGAATGGGTTGATAGCATCGATGTTCACACAACAGTACGTCTGTGTGTTTCTCCGACACATGGATTCAATTATGGCCTGCCTGCCTCTTTTAAACGAAAGAAGGCTGCTGTCTTTATTTATGCACATTACCAAACCGCTCAAGAATGAAGTTCTTCTTTTATTTAACTTTCCTCTGGAAATTTTCACATTTTTCAAATTCAAAATGCTGATTAAAACAATGAAACAACCATCTGTACTGTCTACGTAATACATGCATTTAAATCTTCATTGATGGATCAACCTGAGCATATTCGTGTGTCACAACTGCTCTTATGAATTCAGTTTAAATTGAGCACAGTCTATAAACGCATTGCTGGAAGATTCTGTGTGTAAGAAACAAATAAGTGTGAAGAAATGTGTGTTGGTGGGGCTCAGGTTTTTGGGGGAGTATTTCCTGTGCTGTGAGCAGATGTCCACACAGTTCAGGAAACACTCTGTTTTCCCAGTTTTCCTTGGGTGGGACACACTATACAGAGAGAGATAGAGAGCTGATTTAAACATATGACCTATTTTTTTTTACTCTGCAGCTTTGATATATGGATAAAAAATAGTGCTGCACATAAATGGTTATGCACATGAAGGCATTTGATGAAGCAATGCATGACTGAAGTCAAAGTACTAATTACATGAGCTGAAATCCACGTGCGATGTGCACATTTGGGAGCGACATCCCTTTGACTTCCACAATCACTTTTGTGAACAGCATCTTAGTGGAAATCAATTATTATATTCAAAATACTTTTGTTTGCACTGCCGAAGGTCATCATTCTGTGTTTTGTTATAATGGCATGCAAGATTGCATTAAATGAGCTAAAGATTTCCCAGCATGCTTTGCTGAAAAATACACGTCATATTTTATTCCTGTAAAATAACTGTGATTATTTTGTAAATAAAGTTAGCATTATCTAAGCATGTTTCACAAACAAATACTATTTTGTCTTTCTACTTCAAAGTGTCACATTTATTTCAATGACTTACTTGCAGTTTCTTTTTTATTATTTGTGCTCAAATATATTCGTAAATTTGAATGGAAATGCTCAAGTATTAACTTTGTCATTGAAATCAGTTGGTGGAAAAAATGACAAACGCATGTAAAAGATACTTACTAACCCAGATAAAAGATGTGCATCCCAGCTTACAGAGAAAAAGAACGTTCTTTGAAAGTTCCCAATGCTCTCCAAAATGTTCTGCCAATAAAAAGTATCCATTTTGTTTAAAACAACTAGCTGTTTCTATATTTACTTTTTGGCTTGTAAATAATAGAGAAACATTGCATTTTATTATTTAAAAACTGTTATAAAACATTATTTCTACAAATACTCGTCCAAATCTCATCCAGGACTCCCAGCATGCACTGCGGCATGGATAAATAATTAACTTTTTACAATTTTCTTTGTCACCATTGTTGAGACTCATACTCTGGTTCTTGATGTTTGTGTGTGCGCCAAATACATTACTTAAAAATCACATGTAAACATTACTTAGAAAATTGTAGCTAAAGCTGCTGATACTTGGCAATACTGATACTTTACTTGACACTTCCTTTAAATTTACTAGAATTTTCTTAGTGAAAATTGTTTCCTAGCTTTTTTCAAGTAAATCCTACTCCTCTTTTATTGTATGCGCTTTTAGCACGCCAACCTCAACAAATGATCATGTTCTCCATTAGCTTCATGCTATCTCATATGATTTAATGTCATGATTCTGTTTAAAACATCCAAACACAATAGTTTTATATGAAAACACATGAATAAATAAATACTGTGAGTGTGCATGTATCCTCCACTGAAAATGCACATGTGTAAAAAAAAACATCACATCACCCTATACATATTTTCATTTTTTCCTGTTTCAAACATGTCTGTGTTGTTAAAACATTTCACTGGGCAAATCCTCATCTGTAAATCCTCTTTATTTAAGTGTGCAGTGAAAATCCTGTATGTGTGGAGGGGGTTTGACATACAAAGAATTACGCAGTTGCCTTGGCAACAGTATTTCACACTAGCTCACTATCAAACTATACAGGGCTGAAAGAGTTAAGTCGGATCATATGATTATATATTTTTTTAAGTACCCTCAGGCAAACTTCCGTAGCTTAACAATTTCTGTGTGTAACAGGGATAAGCGTCATACTTCTTTTTTATGGTATATAAACATAGTGTCATTTGCATTTTCTATTTTCAATTAGCAATTATACAATAATTTCAGCCATAAACCACCAAACTCTTATGAAACACAATTATTCACCATTGAGTTGCTATAGAGTTATTGGTGGTAGATTACAGATTCTTCAGATCTCTGTATACACTAAAAAATAGCTTGTTGGTTTAACTTATTAAAAGGATGACACCTATTTGAATAGATTTTTCTGAACATAAGCTGTCGGAATTGTACTTACAAGTAAAAATTAAATTCACCTAACTTTTAGCGCTGGGCAAAGATTAATCGTGATTAATCTCATACAAAATAAAAATTATATATAAATAAAAATAATTCTGAAATGTATATATGTATGTGAGTGTGTTTAAATATACATAATAATTACACACAGCGCACATACAGTGCCCTCCACAATTATTGGCACCCCTGTTTAAAATGTGTTAAAAGCGATCAAATTAATTATTTCTTTTTTTTTTGCAGAAGCATAATCTCTAACAGAAAAATTTTGAAAAATATAACCTTTAGCACAAGTTAATAATAATTTTTAAAAAGTCCACGAATTAGGAAAAATATATATATATATTATAAAATCACCTGTTCCACAATTATTGGCACCCCTAACAATTCCTATGAAAAATAATAAAAAATGTTTTAAATATATAGTTGCTAAAGTTGGTCAGGGTATCTAGGAAGTTTTAATTAGTAATTCATGACTTCCTGTTTCCCTGGAGTATAAATATGATGTGACAAAGAGGTCTAATTCTCTTACCCATTTGTCATCATTGCAAAGACAAGAGAACACACCATTCAAGTAAGGCAGATGTGTGTCCACCTTCATAAGTCAGGCAATGGCTACAAGAAAATAGCCACTCGCCTTAACTTGCTCATATCTACAGTCAGAGGAATCATTTAGAAGTTTAAAACAACTGGAACAGTGACAAACAAGGCTGGAAGAGGCCCCATGTTTATCTTGTCACAACGCACAGTGAGGAGTATGGTTAGAGAAGTAAAAAAATTTCCTAAGCTTACTGTCACAGAATTGCATCAAAGAGTGGCTTCTTGGGGTTACAAAGTCTCCATCACAATTATCAGAACCTCTATACATGCCAACAAGCTCTTTGGGAGGCATCAGGCATGCACGGAAAAAGCCTTTTCTCATAAACGTAAACATCTGGAGTTTGCTAAGCGGTACTGGAACTTCAACTGGAATCATGTGCTTTGGTCAGATGAGACTAAGATTGAGCTTTTTGGCAACAAACACTTTAAGCTGGTCTGGCGTAAAACAAAAGATGAGTATGCCGAAAAGCACCTCATGCCCACCGTGAAGTATGGTGGAGGATCTGTGATGCTGTGGGCCTGTTTCTCTTCCAAAGGCCCTTAGAACCTTGTTAGGGTGCATGGCATTATGAATGCTTTGAACTATAAGGACATTTTCAATAAAAACCCGAGGGCCTCTGCCAGAAAGCTGAAGATGGCTCGTCATTGGGGCTTTCAGCAGGATAATGATCCAAAATATGTGGCAAAATCTACACAAAAATGGTTCAGCAGTCACAAACTCAAGGTCCTCCCATGGCCATCTCAATCCCCAGACCTCAACCCAATCGAAAACCTGTGGGGCGAGCTAAAGAAGAGAGGACCCAGGACACTGGATGATCTAGAAAGATTATGCAAAGAAGAATGGTTAAAGATCCCTCTCTCTGTGTTCTCCAATCTTGTGAAATGTTATAGGAGGAGATTTAGTGCTGTCGTGTCGGCAAAAGGGGGTTGTACAAAGTATTAATATCAGGGGTGCCAATAATTGTGGAGGGCACTATACATATATTATGCAAAAAATCACTTTTATTTTGTATGCGATTAATCACGATTAATCTTTGCCCAGCACTACACTTGCTTGTATTGGAGTTTTTTTATAAATATTTCTTTATTTTTTACCATAATGAATGGTGCTGACAGGAAGCAGCGGTGAGTTTTTGCACATGATTTACTCAATGAGTAGCTGCATGCATGCCAAAATGGTATGAACATGCTCGTCCTAAGTGAAACACTCACACTTTACCATTATGGTACCCCCCAAAATCTTATACATCACAGAAAACTTCTGAAACTTGACATTACAGATTAACAAACAATAACATGTCCTTATAACTGTTCTCTTGTAAAATATATGAGATGACATTACACCCTCTTGTGTTGAAAAACTAAACAACCTCCCTTTAAATTCTTCTTTAAAACGTTCAACTCATTGTACCACCATGTAGTAGAAATTGGACTTAAGGTGTATTACCATTTAATACAGACAGAATATAAAATCAAGGTCCATCAAGCCCAGCTGTATTTTTTCTTAAACTTTGAGAGCAGTTGTTGTGTGCAGGCCACATTCACATATGGCCACTGTATATCTCATAACATTCATCCAATATTTTTCAATATAATTCATTATATATATATATATATATATATATTATCTGTGCTAAGGAATATCTCAAGTCACAAGGAAGGGCAAACATTTTCATAATTTATTGACAAAGATTGAATAACATTACATTTCCAAACCTTTATGTTCAAAATGCACTTGCAAATAACACACAGACGTCATAATAACAAAAAGAGCAAAATAAATACACACCATATACAAATCCCTGCCGTTTTCTGTAACAATGACCAGTGTTAGTCAGGATAAATAAATTAGGTTAACAGTGGAGTATTCCTCTGTTAACCGTTGTGGTGTAGGTAGTCATCCAACTACACAACTAAACCTCTCATAATCTGCTATGATTATCACGTACAGGAAAACACAGTTATCATAAAACTGTTGAATTCAAGATTTAACATGCTCTCAGTGTCAAAAAACATATTCAAGTAAAGAAATTCGGTCACTGGAAGTTTAGTGTTCATGTCAGTAAATGGAGGATAATCAAGACCCTCCACAAAACCAGGTAAGGTGTTGTGAGAAAAGCCTGATCATACAGTTCTGCTCCTCTCCTTAAATCGGGTTGATCAAGTTCAGTCTGTAAAGAGAACTCCTATTGATATACCGGGCAGGCAGCTTTGTGTCTGTATGTCTTCCAGATCTGAATAATCCATGGACTGAGAGGACGATCTCTGATGTAACTAACCAGTCAACTGGCACTATTTTCTCCAAAAAGATGTCCAATGTACAATCAGTGTATTTCAATGTGAACCTAAATAAAGGAACAAAGATGGAATGAATTGCACAAACTGAAAACACTGTCCAATACCTAAAAAAGCAACAGTGTAAAAAGCATAGAGACTAACTGTAGCAACAGTGTATGTGAATACATTACAGGATTATTGCAAAAACCACAACAACAAACAGTGTGCTTAAATAACAGTGACAATTATATGCCTATGCATGCTTATCTGAGAAAAGACAGCAATGTCAAAACACTTGTACAAAACACCTGACTCACACTCACACAACTCCTTCACAATATTACAGTCATTACAATCTGAAGGCTCTACATTTCCCAGTGTAGATATAAACAAATAGATCTACCTTTAAACAGACAAGTTTGTCTTTTCAGATCTGACTTAAAACAACTCAGATTAAAATGTACCACTGTATATACAATATAACTTACAAGAGCAGAGAGACAAACACAAAAAATAGATGGGCAGATTTGAAGAGAGACAGGCAGGCATACAGGCAGATAGACAGGCATACAGAAAGACATGCAGACTGAAAGAAATGCAGGCAGAAAGAGAGCAGACAGAAAGAGAAGCAGACAGGCAAACAGGCAGACAGGTGGATAGGCTGACAGAAATACATGCAGAAAGACAGGCGGATAGGGATACAGAAAGGCAGGCATACAGAAAGACATGCAGGCAGACAGGCATACAGAAAGACGGGCAGGCAGAAAGACAGACAGACAGACATGCCAGACAGACAGTTAGACAGAAAGACAGGCAGGCAGAAAGAGAGCAGACAGAAAGACAGACAGATAGAAATAAAGACAGGTAGGCAGAAAGAAAGACAGGCAGACAGGCATACGGACGGACAGATTGTCATTATTCCTATGTGAAAACCGGATTCGTTTTGTTTATTTACCTGTAATCGCACGTTAAACATCATGGAGGCGATGACGTACAGATATGGGAATCTGAGTCTGAGTCTCCACGCGAGATTAAAGAAGATGAGAAGAGTCCGGCTGAGACCTTCCGAAAATACACCGTACGAGCCCGACACGCGCAGCACGAACCGCCACAGTCCCGCCATAACACACTCCAATCATCTCAATCTCAGCTCCTGCCAGCTGACATCATTCTCCACCCTGTTTATTGCACTCAGAAAGATGGAGACACGCCCGGATGTTGTCAAACGTTTAACGTCCGGTAAACCTCAAAATATGAGCCGAAAGTTATTTAAGATGTGCGTAAACTACTGAACGTATTTTAATCGTGGATTTTTATTAGGAATTGTGTTTATCACTATTAATTTCTCTATAAATAATATGATGCACAAAAATATTAGTGCTTGATTTTTGTGACATTCGCCACATCAGGTGGTAGACTAATAATCGATGAGCTTCGCGCCTTGTGTTTCGAATATAGATAGCTCCACTGTGGTGTTTGCAATAAAACACATACAACGTCAAGTACGGAAGTGATTTTGCTTGAAATATATATGAGCCGTCGAGACCTTTATTCTGAAATAAAAAGAGCGGAAGTGTGCCTGTAAATCTTTCGGAGTAGTTTCCTGTCTTGGGTGGTGGCTACAAAGTTTCTTACGCGACTTTATTCCTGTGCGTGGGAATGATAGTACCGATAAAATAGTTTTATACTTTACAGTTGTGCTTATTTTAGTCGATATCGTTAATTTGACTCGAATAATTTCGCGCTAAGCGAGAGTAATAATCTGAAGACTCAATGCAGGCCATCAAGTGTGTGGTCGTCGGGGACGGGTGAGTGTCTCTAACGTTTCCTCTTCAAACTAATTTATTAAACTCCAGGGCAGAGATTAGCTTAAACCAGGACTAGGCCTTAGATTAATTAGGACATATAACTAGTTTTTAACAAACATGCCTTACTAAAAACATTACTTGTGTACATTTTATGGCAAAACAAAGGCCACTGATGTATTTTAAGATGTTTTCAGTTTGGACAGCTCTTATATTTATTTTAGTCTAGGACTACTCTAATCCATGTCCGGGAAACCGCCCCTAATTATGTGAATTAAATAAATTTCACACAGTCTGTGTTTTAGAACCTACCGAGTTGTCTATCGTCTTAGCATTTATTTGGTCAAGATGAGTTTACTCGCACTCTGTGACGTCACGCGTGCGCTACTTGGGCGATCATTGCTCTCAGCTGATTTGCTGCGTTCCAGGCAACCTACTCGTAAATCACGATTTAAAAACCACGACTCACGACTCTGAACTGGGAGTAAATCGATCTAGTACCAGTCCACGGGTGGGAACTCACGGGTTTGACCGCCGTTCCAGTGTACTTTCACAGGTAGAAGGTTGTAAAAACACGGGTTACAGGCTGCCTGCAGGAACGCATCGTGAGTCGTGGTTTTGAAGTCGTAATTCACGGGTTCAAAAACCTGCCTGGAATGCAGCATTAGTAAGTAAATATACTAGGGCTGTATAACAATGAATGAATCGCAACTAATGGTTTGCAGGATAAAAGTTTTTTGTTTACATCGTATGTGTGTATTAGGAATAATTATTCTGTATAAATACACATACATGCGTGTATAATTTTAAGAATTTTTTATGTATATATAAAGTATTTATATATAAAATAAATTATGTATACATATGAAAATTAAAAAGGTATATACACATGTAAATATTTCTTAAATATACAGAAATATGTGTGTATTACATACATTTTTATTCTGCAAACGATTAGTTGTGATAAATCGTTATGCAGCCCTAAAGTATACTTTACTACTTTAAACCTCTGTTTACTCGCTCTTGAGACACACGTGTACTGTTGTACTGGACAGATGATCTACAGACATAGGTAAAAAAAACATTATTTTTGGACATTACAAGTTTCATGGTAATACCATGGTTTTCAGATATGTACCCAGGGTTTATACCATGATATTTGATGCAATAGTAAATTAAGGTGAAAGTGGACTTCCTCCTTTATAGTAAATCTTAAGCAAATATTGTGTAAAATAACTGTTTGAGTTCAGCAGTTTTTCCACCACACACCTACAAAATTTAAACGATTTACAAAACGTTAAGCTGATGTCAGCAATCTCTTAGTAAGTAAGCCAACAGGGCCAAAACCATAACGTTTGTCTGTTTAAAACTGTTGGGTTGGATAAACACAGACTTTACTTGACTAGTTTTTATTTCAACTAGTACTGGCGCTGTCCTGTAGTATGCCATATTAATCATTATGTGTTTGTTGGGAATTTCAGGGCTGTGGGTAAGACATGCCTGTTGATCAGCTACACTACCAATGCGTTCCCCGGAGAATATATCCCTACAGTGTGAGTATTACATCTTATAATAGTGACATCTACTAATCTCAGAAGAAAATTACAAAGCACTTGAAAGAATGATGTCGCATGCAAGTGTTATGCTAATGTGTATGGGATCATGTCCTGTCTTGTTTTCTAATATCTATAAAGAATAATTTCTAAAAACTGCCTATTGAGTTAAATCTTGTCCTTGATTGATATTGAGATGTGTATTGTCTTTCAATTGACAGTATTTGATAATTATTCTGCAAATGTGATGGTGGATGGGAAACCAGTAAATCTGGGTCTCTGGGATACAGCAGGACAGGAGGATTACGACAGACTTCGTCCCCTGTCTTACCCTCAGACAGTAAGATGACAGATCTTTAGAAAGCAATGCAGAGAAGAGTTCAATGCTTGTAAATGAGGAATAAATCGATCTGTATGACTGCTTCTGTCCTATAGGATGTGTTTCTCATTTGCTTCTCACTTGTGAGTCCTGCCTCTTTTGAGAATGTTCGTGCAAAGGTAAGCAGGTTTCAGAATGACATTAATTTGAGCTTTTACTTTCTGCAGTAATAGCTCAGTTTTAGTCTAGTACACATGTGAAGTTAAATTTCGGACTCCGTGTCTGATGATGTCTTGTGCTTCTGCAGTGGTATCCAGAAGTGAGACATCACTGTCCAAACACTCCCATCATACTGGTGGGCACAAAGCTTGATCTGAGAGATGATAAGGATACTATTGAGAAACTGAAAGAGAAGAAACTCACTCCCATCACCTATCCCCAGGGCCTGGCCATGGCCAAAGAGATCGGTATGTATTTAAATTTCACAATACCCATCAATACAATATACGTTTGCTTTTTACACTTTGCTTAACCTCAGGTCAAAATGTGTTCAACTGGTGACAGAATTAGAGTAAATCGGGTGGATTAAAACAGATTAAACCAGTTGTATTTATTCTGTCATGACAGTTCACACTGCAAATATGCCAAATAAGCACATTAACGCAGGGTTTAGTAATGTACAGAATGAAACGTCATTTAGGATCACCCAGAAATCGGTTAAAACTGGGATTAGAATGATCCAGGTAACTACCAACATTATTTAACACTTCTTTTTTTTAGATAATAAATATTGCTTTTTATCTGATTATTTAGAGAAGTAAAATTATTCAATGTTTTTAAAGCTGAAGTTCTTTTTCAAGTTTCTTGTCATGGAAAGTATAATTATAAGATGAGGAGTAAGTGCAGTAGTCTCTAATAGTCTTAAGCCCGGGATACACTGCAGATTTATGTAAATCCTATAAGATTACCTTATCACAGTGGTTCTCAAACTTTTTCAGCGTGCGGCCCCCTTTGTGTACGGTGCATTCCTTCGCGGCCCCCCCAAAGAAAATTTTTGACAAGAAACAGTTCTAAAACTTCACATTTTAATTAAACAAAACATTAAATTGTACAAAGTAGTGCTGCCTTATTTATTTTTTGTTTAATTTCACAGAATTCATGATAAATTAATGTATTTTATTAGGGGTGTAACGATTACAGTGCAAATGAGCATTTTCTCACTGAATGAATTTGAATGAAATGTGCCTGGATTTCACCCTATCCGAACGCCAGGGGGCGCTCCCGTGCAGAAACTCCCTTTGTGCCACAGAAGAAATACCTTTACCAATGCTATTCCAGGAAATCTCTACAGGAATATTTATATCACTGTTCTTCAAATTGTTTCAGGTATTTTCATGATAATAAAGAACATTTTAAATGATTTTGTTTAACAAGTGTTGCTTTTTTTAAATGCACGTTATAAACGACTCCGACTCGTTATGATTTTAGATTGATAAGGACTTCCTACTGACCAAATGCTATAGTGCACAAGCTGTGCATGAAACAAAGAATCGCAGCCTTGCGATTCAGAATCTTTTTCAGACAGGCATTTTTAATGTGACACACTGTTGAATCGTTACATCCCTATATTTTATAAAATGTCATAAAACTGGGGCCCCCTGGGACCATTTCGCAGCCCCCCCTGGGGCCCCAGACCCCAGTTTGAGAACCACTGCATTATCACACTGTGTGACGTTGATCGTTTAAACTTGGGTATACGGCTGGGATAATTTGGGCTGATTAGATTAATCAGTTAATCTAACGATTCATTTTATCAGTCCGATTCGATTCTCGAATATCTCCCCATTAATTAACTAATAGCAATTTATACATGTTGATTTACATATTTGAATGAAAAAAACATGAATTCCTTTTGCAATATAGCCTATGTTTATTGCTCTTAAAATTCCAAAATAAAAAGAGACTATACAAGTGCAAAATAATGCATTCTTAGTTAGAGTTAGCATTCAATAAAGTGTTTGCAGTACATGCTGTGCAGTTTAATAACAGTATAACGATCTCAAGTTCACATTACTTTATTTTACATGCACTTATGAGCAAAACCTCTTTAATGCACCTTTTGATGGTCAGTGTAGTTTTTATAACTATCCACATTGTTTTCGTGCGGTTCTAGTCCATGTTATGACATAAACACAATTATAGACTTAAGAAGCACATACATTATTAAATCTGTTTTTCTTAAGTTTATTAAGATAGATGAGGACTCATTTACTGCTGGACAGAGAGTGGCAACAGTGTGTTTTTAAATATTTCATTGCTTTCTGTTAAGTCATGACTGTTTAAAACACACTTGGCATCATGATTTTATGGTAAAATTACACTTTGGCGTCAATCTATGAGCATTTAAAGGAACAGTATGTAGGATTGTGGCCAAAACTGGTATTGCAATCACACAACTGGTGGCCAATACACAAAATGACAACATAAACATCAGTTGAGGGCTGCAACTCCACTTTTTAAATGACAATATCCTGGCCAGACCACTGTTGTCAGTGATATAAGTATTTGAAATGAAAATGATTTTTTTAATGTCTAGTGACATATCAGGACCATTTTATGATAAATTGATATAAATTTCTTACATACTGTTCCTTTAAACCATAAACAAAGCACTGTCACTTTCATTGAGTGTGAGCAGCGGAGCAAAAATAGAACTGACGCAGAAACGATCGCAGCACTGATGCTACAGCGCCGTGAGCTCGCGCTGCTCATGCATGCGGTGTGAAAATCGTGAAATGGCCACTCGCGTTGCTACTCTCCGGCGCCACCATTTTGGGTCTGACAAATCGGCGCACAAAAATACGTGCATGTCCGGCGCCACCATTTGGGTCTGACGAATCGCCGTGCAAAAATACGTTGACACGTTGTCCCAGCCCTACTTGGGTACAACACCTGTTGAATCGTAGGCTGTGACACATGTTAGCACAATGTCTTCAGTGTAGTGCTAGTGGTAAACAAATACCGGTATGCAGGTCATAGCAGCAATCATGCTGAATTTCTGACTGTCGGAAAACTATCGTAGGCTATCTTTGGTCGCAAGACCGGGGAAACACTCGTCTTTGAACCTCTCTCACTGTACGACATAGGACCACCAATTAAGAGCCACAATCACTCGCCACGATGGTAATCTTTCATCTGGGACAGCCAAAAATCATGCAGTGTATCCCGGGCTTAAGGCTAAATCATGTTTGTCTTGGTCTTTCAGGTGCTGTTAAGTATCTGGAGTGCTCAGCGCTCACTCAGCGTGGTCTGAAGACAGTTTTTGATGAGGCTATCCGGGCTGTGCTGTGTCCTCCACCAGTGAAGAAGAGGAAGAGGAAATGTTCCCTGCTCTAGAGTTAGAACTAAACAATGCTGTGATCCAAACTGTATTTTCGGGGGAGACATTAACTGCTCCTCCATTGTAACTACCAATACAACTTTACACCTTCATCAATATTTTTGATAGATGTAGTAAAATGTATTCCCAACCCATCTATCATAGGCAAATACACTGTCAGACTACTTGTGGACCGATTTTAACACTAAGAAGAATGTTAACAATGTCTTGAAGTTGATTCCTTTCGCTAAAACAGTTGTTGGTTTACAGTTTTTGTTTGAAAGGGATGAAGGTCTTGCCAAATACCACTACATAAGACGGGGCAGCGCTGTATAAACACGTTAGCTGGCATTGAGAAGGCGTTTTGTCTTGAAGGTTATACTGTAATTTGAAGCGTATTTGATGTTCGATGGATAAATCCTAACAAATATACCAATCATATTTCATGCTAAAATATTTTTCTAATCATGATTATCTTACAATGCAAACAATGTAATGGTCCAATATTTTTCTTAGCTAAAATAAAGGAAAAGTAAAGCCAGACACACAGTGTGTCACTGGGTTACAGAATCTCCATCCCATTTCTGAAGCTCCTTCCTGCCAAGATATAGTCCTAGGCATACTGTATCTGCTTATCACTAAGGTTGAGTTGTCTGAAATAACAAATGGACATTTTGTGTAAATCAGATTTTTTATTAATGCTGCAGTGGTTGTTGGGCATGTACACTACAAACTATAGTTGTATCCTTTTTTCTTGTTAAAAGTCTTTAGAAACACTTTGATGAAAAATTAAAGACTGTCGGCGCAAACACTACAGGAACGTGTTCATGTGAAGTTTATCTTCTCTTTATACACTTTATTTTTATGATAGTTTTTAATTGCATTTCACTTGTGTACTAATAATGTGTAACTGTCAGATGTCCTTTATCTCCTGTAAGCAGTTGTGTAATTGTTTCAGACAGCACCTTGTGTGCACAGCATTCTTACATTAAACATTTCTTATACAAACTCACTTAAACCAGTATCCTAATGCAAGATGTGCATTATTCACCTGATGGACTGGTTTTTATCTGAACAATTCTAGCCGGTTTGTAACCCTGTTTTTAGGGTAATCGTAATGTCACCTGTTTTACAGAGATAATAAAGTTTCAATACACTTTAAAGCTTTGGTTTTATTTCACTTGTAAGGTTGATGTTTGATTTAAATTGATGAAAGGCTTTAAGTTTACATGTTTGTTGTGAAGTATTTCTGAGTAAAAGCAGTAGACTATTCTAGACATTAGATTGTAAAAAGCTGCGTTTCAGACTAAATGGAGGCATGATGAAAGTATTATACAAGATGGGTGTTTCTCAGTCTTTACAAATATGATTTACCAGCAGGGACAACCTAAGCCTCTTTAATTTCCACAAAGTTGCATCTTAGTTATAGGATTGGTTTCTCACGGTTTCAAATTAAAGAACTCAACCAATTATTGCTGTTTAATGGTAGGAAAATTGGGATCGATGGTCTCCAACATGGTGCCTGCCAAAACAGATTCTGTTAATAACCTTAATTTGAATGTGTATTACATATTGTTTATAGTAGCTCGGCTTTTTTATGTATATTAACATTTTAACAAATATAAAACATATCAATAAGAAAACAACAAAGTTCTGAGACCAAATGCACATGCTCCCATTGCAAACGTGATTTAAAATCAGCCCTATACATTTGTAATAGAGTAAAAAAAAATTGCCCTATTTCACAGCTAGGTGTGAGAGATATTTGTCCATAACCTAGATAATATAAAAAATCTATAATAGAGTTATCATCATCTGCAAACAAAGCAAGTTTATACTCGTTTAATATTTACCAATAAAGAAAATATACAGAATAAATCTCACTGCCAGAGAATCAGTAACCAAAGGGAAATAAAGGCGATGAGGATAGTGACATTAGCCCTATCTAATGTATCAATAACTATATGATCTGAGAACTATTGCTAATGACTATTATTCATTACCTTTACCTATCGTATCAAAGTTATCCCCCCCTCAAATCAATTCAGTAAATAAAACAAAAAAAATACCAGCCCACAGATGAGTCCAAATTATCTTGACAACCTATATATATATCAGAGGTCTTCAACCTTTTGAGGCCAAGGACCCTTTAATGGAAAGAGAGGAAGAGCATCGAATTAAGGATTTACATACTTTATTATGATAGTTACAAAGATATTTAAATCATTATTTTTGAATACTGTACAGTCACATACTGCTAACGTACTACCTCTTAATTTATTTTTACTGAATTTATTTTAATGTGGGAACTTTATTCTCTTTATTATTGGTCTCGCAATGCAAAAATAAAAAGACCCCAAACCATCGGTAATACCACCAGGGATCCACCCAAGGGGTCCCGGATGCCCTGGTGAAGACCTATGTTAGATATTATTGGAAAGCTTTAAAGGTGCAGTGTGTCTTTGTTTAAAATCAGGCGTATAGACCAAGTGTGCAAGAATTACACCAAAGTGAACTGGGTCAATATTTCATACAGTGTTGACTGTGATGGTACAACACTTTTTGACTAATGAATGAATAATGACTGTTGGGTGCAGTTTTATTTTGTTTTTATTTTACATTATAGTTAACAATTAATTTGCCATGAAGAAACTGTGAGATTTGAGAAAAAAATATATTGCATATCCTGTAAACAATGAAGCTTTTTTTAACCAAAAGAAAAAGGTAATAGATGAAACTATAAAGATAATTTAGTTCTGTAGAGTTTAGGACAAGTAAGTGTTCGATTGGTTGATGTTTCCATCCACATATCGTAATAACGTCCCTGAAGTTGTCTGTATGCTAGAGATAAACACAAAAAGTATTTTAGACAGATCAGATCTAGATCAAAAACAAAGAAAAATTGGGGTGTAAAAAGTGTGTACGTCAAAACATAATACTTAAATATACAATCATAAAGATCATTTTAAATGACATATTTACAATTATATTTCTTTTGATTTTGGGATAAAATATGACCCAGATTTACGAGATTAACCATCTGACTTACATGTATTCGATTTTACATTAGTCTTACCATTCTACTAACTCTGCCCCAACTATATCATGAACGTGATACTTCATCTGGAATTTAACCTGGGAAGTTGTGCGACGTCCCTCTAATTCATCCTTTAGGATTTCACCGTATTTGGATTTCTTTACCATGCCAAGTACAGTTTTGCGCCCTTTGAGAAAGAGGATTGAATTCTGTTAATTCTTTCCCTAGCTGGGAAACTAATTTACATTTACATATTTTTACATTCATTGACAATGGTCACCAGTCAGCAGCCCTGAAGTCACGTCATCAACATCAAATTTCATTGATTCTCATAATGCCTCATCATCACTAGTTTTTATGTTCTTTTTTGTTGTTGTTTCCTTTAAAAAGGAATAAAAACACACTGAGCTTGTAGTAAACTTACCCTTGATGAAATATTTTATGAATTTTCCAGAGTTTGGGATTGAAAGCCACCAGCTGCCTGCATCTCTTACAGTCAGTACACCTGATTTTACCAGCTGCCTGCAGGTAGATAAACATCCTTTAAATACTGTTCAGAATCAACCAAATGATGCTTAACACAGCATAATGAATAACCTTACGTTATCTCAGAATCGGTGAAAAGAAACTCCTTGAGCATTTTGTCTTTACTGAAGCTCAGATCGGAACATGCGGGAATGAGTTTATTCAGAAATTTCTCCACAGTTGTAAGTGTATCTCTGCCTTCCTCCCCTTGCAGGACTTTGGCTCTGTAGTCTTCAGAAAACACCAAACCAAAGGCTTCAGAGTCAAATCCCAGCTGAAACATCAACAGCTCACCATTTTCTCTCAATTCATTCTGCCAAAACAAAGAAAAAATGCAGAAAATGACACCAGATCTCATGAAGCTTTCTGGTTATGCAAGTTATCATTGACAATGGGCAGTTGAATTATTCAAAACTAATGCACACCCAAGGTGGTACTAATGCCCCATTCAGACCGCAAGTGACTAGCAGTAGCAAAGCGATGCAAGCACATTAAATTCTATCAAAGCTTCTGGATTGCTGGCGACACGAACAAAAGTGAACGTCCAGCAAAGCGAGAGAGTTGAGAAAAAGTTCAACTTTATGCAAATAATGAACGACTTTTTTGGAGCAACAAACAATGGGAGCGAAGCAGTGGAGTTCACATCATTTTCCTCTGGTCAGTTTCTGGAGTGGACACTACTCATTTGTCAGGTGTGCTTTTCACAGAAAATAATCAACACCCGTGGGACCTTTCTTAGCCAATCAGAAAAAAATTAACCATGGTTTTACTACAGTTAAAAAAACAAGGTTAGTGTAGTAAAACCATAGTTTTGCTGATAGCACTCAATACACCAAAAAACCATGCTTACAACACGTTTACCACAATAAAACCATGGTTAATTTTCGTAAGGAGACCCGTGTTATAACATGACATTATCCAGGGAAACATCTGAATGATTTGTGATGAATAGTAAGTGTATTTTGTGCTCTTACCACCAGCTTGTCCACTAAGGTTTTGTCATTGTGTAAACTGTAGAGTTGATGTTTTAAGACCACCGGAGGAAGACTGTCATTGAAGAGTTTACGTGAAAACAGAGTCACGAGATACTGCAGACTTGATCTGATATCAGGCGTTACATCTGTTTAAATAAACATCACACTTCTTCACACACTGATCCAACAACAAGTCCTTTACAATGAATGAATGAATGTGTTGCTGTTCTTTAACATAAGAAGGAATAGGCCTTTAAACTGTTATTGAAAGGATAAATCATTCATCATGTTGTTTCCTTTTAAAAGCAGTTTATTCTGCGCATCTTCATTAATTCATTTCAAAAGAACCTCTTTCGTCATATTTAAATGTTATTTTGTGAGATGATTAATGTTGTCGTCTCCTGTGTGAAGGTTTGTTTCACGGAGTTCAATTCAATGTAAACAAACATGACAGACAGACAGACCAAACCGGATATAATATACTGATATAATGACATGTAATGTTGTAATCAACACACCAAGTTGTTGCTTATAGAAATCACACGCAACTGTTACACATTACATTACATGACATTTCTGTTCATGTATAATCAGACGTAATGTAAATAAACTTACCGTGAGTCTCTCCATTAACTTCATCTGATCCACATCTACGTTTCTTCTTTAAACAGAATGTGTCTGCGATCAGAGCTCGTTTTCTGTTCATTGATTGATGTTTTTAGACACTTTCGCTATTAGCAGAGATAATATTTGACAAATAAATGTAGTTTTCTTTGCTATAGATGGCCGCTAGAAATGGCGCAACAGTATGTATTTATTTACATTTTTTCGGATGACAGAGAAACGCGGAAAAAGTGTTTAAAACAACACTTTAACTTTATTTTAACTGCTTGAGGTTCCTGTATGTTTGTTCAGAGAGCTGTTAACTTCAACAACAGCTGTTAGTTTCTTCTTCTTCTTCTTCTTCTTCTTATTTTATGGCAGTTGGCAAACAACGTCTGGTTGCATTACTGCCACCTTCTGAAATGGAGTGTGGGTCTGAATACTATTGTTCCTACATTTAAATTATCCTTATTAAACCAGTTTTCCTAAAAAATAAAAATAAAAACTTAAAACATAAATCACTAGATTTCCTTTGCAATATTTCATTTATTTTCAACGGTATCTCTTCATCTTCTAGCTGATGGATTAAATGCTGCCTCTCATTACTATATTTAGTACATACCTCAATAGCATGTTCTATGGTATCCTGTGTGTTACATACACTACACCTCCCATTATCATGTTTTTTCATTAAAACTAATGTACTATTTAATCCTGTGTGCCCAAATCTCATTCTTGAAATTATATTTTCTTCATTTATATTTCTGCAAGTACTTCTACTCACCACCACTCTTTTTTGGATACTATATAATTTCCTACCGGAATGACCATTATCCCACAGGACTTGCCACTTCTCCTTTATCTTTCCTTTTATGATTGATTTAACTTCAGCTTTACTGTAATTAATACTTAAATTTATATTCTCCAATTCAGTTGCTTCTTTGGCATTCTTATCAGCCAACTCGTTCCCTACTACTCCTTTATGTGCAGGGATCCATACACATCCAACTTTGACTCCTACTTTAATTAATTTACTTGCCATTTGGACAATTTCTATAACAATGTCTTGCCTAGATTGTGAATTAATGTTCTGAATACAAACATTAACAAAGCTGAAGCTGAGTCAGAAGCAATTACCAAACTTCTTGGCTTATTGCTTTCAGCCCAAGAAAGCGCCAATACAATAGCAACTAACTCTGCTGTATAGACTGCTAAATTATCATTAATTCTTTTTTGGGATGCAATTTTTAACTTTGGAATAACAAACGCCACCCCCACTCTTGACTCCCTTTTTGACCCATCTGTGTAAATTATTATTCTATCTCCATATCTTTCTCTTAAATACCTCTGAACCACATTACTATCTATATCCTCCTTCTGAGCTTCTTCCAAAAGATTAAGATCAATGGAAAGATCTTCAAGAGTCCATATAGGAGTTCTCGAAAGTACCACTGTAGGACTTATATCCAATGAGGCTATTTCCATCTCATATGCTTTCTGTTTAACAGTCCATCCAAAACTGCTTTTCATACCATTCTGTCTCTCTTGACTCTCTACCAGTGTAGCTTGACTTAAATGGTCTTCCCTATGACCTCTAAGATTTGCCCAGAACACCAGACTGAGTTGGTCCCTTCTAAGGTCTAATGGCATCTCCCCCATCTCTACTTGGATGGCTGTCACTGGAGTAGTTTTCAAAGCTCCACAACATAATCTTAGACCTTGATTCTGTATTCTATTTAGTTTATTTAAAATAGTCTTAGCAGCAGATCCATATACAATACACCCATAGTCAAAAACTGACCTAATAAGTCCAATATATATTGTTTGCATAGCACTCCTAGTTGCACCCCATTCCACCCCACGCAAACACCTCATTACATTCAATACCTTTTTACATTTTTCTACCATCTTCTGAATATGTATTGCCCATGTCATTCTTTTATCAAACCACATTCCAAGATATTTAAAAACCTCTACTCTTTCCAATTCCTTACCAGCTATTTGAATCTTAAGCTCCTGATTTATTTTCTTCCTAGTAAAGAAAATAACCTTAGTTTTTTCAACTGATATCCTAAATCCCCACTCAATTGCCCATTTATGCACTATATCCACTGCTTGTTGCATCTTACTCACACTGTGATAGACATTTCTCCCCCTTTTCCACATTGCTCCATCATCTGCAAATAAAGCTACTCCAATATTTCTTTCTACATTTTTAAATATGTCATTTATCATTACTGAAAATAACAATGGACTAATAATACTCCCTTGAGGAGTACCATTTTCTACCTCATATACCTCACTCAAAACACAGCTGTTAGTTTCTTCTTCTTTTCTTTTTTAAAGGCGGTTGGCAAACTCCGTTAAAGGTGCACTTCTGCCACCTACTGGACTGGAGTGTGAAGCACGACTTTGGTGACAGCATATTTATTAGAAAGGAACCTAAAATGTATTGCACAAGAAACACTTATTTTAAATAATGAATAAATGCATTATAGATTTTATACTGTGCTGGAGCATATACTCTAGTATTGTGATTGCTAATGGACATGATTTCAGCATAAGCTGGATGTGTTTGTCTTTCTGTGGAGTGAATAAAGTCTAAGATAGATTGGCCTCTCTTTTTGTTTTTACAACAAAACCCAACACCGTGTTTTTTATTTTGGAAGTAATCTTTATAGGCTATACTGTATGATTAGTTGGACTAGACTGACGTCTTGAACCTGACAAGACGAAACCACCACAGCTTGACCAGACTAAAAGACCAGCTTAACCACCTTTGCCAGGCTGGGACGACCAGTTTAAACCAGCTTAAAAAAAGTCAAATTAAGCCTAAAAATGACCAAATATACACGATCAGGAAAATGATAACTTCAGCCAGCTCCTTTTTTTCTGTCTGCCATTATTGGACAAACTGATTAATCCAGGTGTGTCTGATTATTGTTGTTGTGACTACTGAGGTCAGGCACACCTGGATTAATCAGTTTGACCGATAATGGCAGAAAGGAAACAAGGAGCTGGCTGAAGTTCAGGAAGTAGTGCAGCTGGGCATAAAGCAATTATCATCACATCACATGTGAAGGATTTAATTAAATGTGAAAGAAAAAAAAACACAGTAACACCAGTGACACCAGTCACACTGCACTGATCTTTACTGGTGTTACCCATAAGGAAGGTAACACCAGTGACTGCAGAATGAATGCAAAACGTAACAATTTATTAACCAGGTAGCAGTACAATAATTCAAAAGCCAATTTAACCAATATAGTATATTAATCAATCATAAGAAATATCAATAGTATGAAATAGTTCAAAACAATGTAATACATTGACCAATCATACAAAACCCTTAAAGGTGCAGTGTGTAATTTTTAGAAGGATCTCTTGACAGAAATGCAAAATAATATACAAAACTATATTATCAGTGGTGTATAAAGACCTGTTTATAATGAATCGTTATGTTTTTTTACCTTAGAATGAGACGTTTTTATCTACATACACAGAGGGTCCCCTTACGTGGAAGTCGCCATTTTGTGACGCCATGTTTCTACAGAAGCCCTTAATAGACAAACTTTTTTACTAAGTTGTCTCCGTGTTTTCCGGTAGCGGCTACTGTAGCTTCTCTATGCATTTTAAAAGCAAGGGATGAGCAGTGGACTGAGCTGTTGGTTGCAATTCGCAACCTCACCACTAGATGCTGCTAAAATTTACACACTGCACCTTTAATGGTACGAAAATGAGAAAGTTTGAAATGTCACCTGGAGATAAAAACTACACACGGTGCTCATGTGGGAAATCTGTCTACAGACTCCCTGAAATGTTTGTCAGCTCTCCTTAAATACCCAGATAGAACAAACATTATGTATACATTATTTACCAATGGAAGTTTGCAGTGATTGGTTCTTACAGACCTGTGGGAGGCACCTCGTCCTGGATACATTTGTAATGAGGTGTAAGCCCCTTGCATAGAGTTAAGTTTTCTTAACTCTATTAAATCTTTTTTTGCTATTTGTTTTATTGATGTGAGGATGAGACCTGTGTACCAGTCGCGATAAAACCTTTGTAATGAAATGAAACATGAATATTTTCCACTGTTATTTACATGTGATGTGACCTTTCTTACACATAATCATCTGGTGTGCTGTAGAATGTCCTGTGTTGAGGAAGTAACAATGAAAGGAGGGGCAGAGGGGTCAGACATTTGTCTGCAGATCTACCATTTGTATGGAGATGTGATGCTTGAAAATCAAGGGTAGCTGTCAGGGAGTCTACTGTATTCAAGATAAAGTTCTGATTCTTGAGAGAGGTGTTTTGGGGGTCTTGGTCCCCTACCGTGAGTCCTGGAGGAAACTTGTTTTGTTGCAAAAGTTCTCTTTTGAGGTCCTTGCTGCCTCGGGCACCTACAGGGCACACACACTGAACTCTCGGGCATCCATGCTGTGTTCTCCGGAAGGGCTGACCTTTTGGTCAGGATCAATCAAAATTCTTACAAAGCTTTATATGAAATCATGATATAAATGAGAAGATTTCTGATAGATAACTGAAAAGAGACAGTGGACTTACCATGGGCTTCTCTTCACAGATCTTCATTATATATTTTATAATATTTATTTAGCATTTCGTTTTTTAATAGTCTACATCATATATTTTCCCTCTGTACATGACTGTGGGGACGAGCACTTTTGTGGTGCTTGGAATTCTAATTAATGAATAAAAATCAAATACATTGATGGTTCAAGAAGGTGCATTTGTTCAAATAACACAATGTTTCATTTTAAAATATAAAGAAATTTTAACCCTAAAGTGTTTTTCAAATTTAATGTTTCTGTAAAGGCTAGGGACAGAAAAATCGACATTTCCGTAGAATGACCCAGACAATATAATTTTGGCATCTGTGGCTGTTATAAAAACAAGAAATCAAGGGTCAAGTGGCCAGCTAAAAGTAAAACTAATATCCAAATGTGAAGCGAATCTTTTCAAAGTTCACAAAAAAGAAAAACAAACAAATGCGAATTAGGTTTCCATCTAGTTGTTTGAGTGAATGACGGTGGTGTTGGTAACCTAGTAACCAACAGTAAACAAAACAAGGAATGCTTAGAAAATAGAGACATGAATGCATTTAGTTATGATTGGGCAAGTTATAAAGTTACTAGCAGTGCAGCTTGTTAAACTGAATGCAATGCACGAAGGAATGCAGCATTCTTGATGCAGGCACTAACAGCAAGGGCATTACGACGACGTCGAGTCCCATATAAAGACAACGTCAGCTGATACAGCTAGACCATCAGTCACACGAGTTTAATGTTCACTACGTCAGAATTTATTCGGCAAATAAGTTTCCATCTCCCATTATTAGCACTTACTCTTTTTCACATAATTCAGAAACCACCTCAAGTGAACATAAAAATGTTTTTGCAAATGAAGGGATTTTTTTTTTAAATCTGGCATTTCCACCACTAGTTTTGCGATACTTCAAAATGTGAATAAAATCATGGTGATGGAAACAGACAAGGATTAAGGCCATAAAACATGTTTGAGCAGTCAATTAAAAATAACTTGCAGGTACAAATCTTAAAATATGCCAAAGCCATTGATTTGTCTCAAGATACGCACCAATGACATATATAAGGCCTAGTCCTCGCTTTAGCTAAGCCTTATCTGTGAAACCAGGGGCCTGTTGCACAAAACTAGGATAAGGGATTAAGCCGGGATATCTTGGTGATCCTGGCTCAATTGATCCGTGATCCGGTTGCACTAAAGCTGGATAGGGGGCAGGAGGATATGTTATGGTATAAATTACCATGGAGATCCATTCTGTGGAGCTAGCCTGCTCCGGACTAAATTCCAGGATCTATTTAATCTCATCCCTTATGTCAGTCAGCAGTCACCACAAATGGAAACCAATAGTTATTTCACTGCCCAATATACATTGTTATGACATATAACTAGACCCACTGTCATTTTTTAAATGTTTGTGATCATTCATTTCAATAATTTTGGATAAATTATGATTTTTAGATGTTGCTATTGTCACGGCTAGGGGCTGGCTGTAAATAACTAAAGCCACGCCCCTTCTCAACTTCCACCTCGAGGAGGTCCCCAAAGCCAACCCAATGACCAGACAACACGAGAGCAGGTAAGTATTAGTGAGCGTCGTGCATCAGAGCTCCGTCGAGTTTATCATCCAAATCCTATTTTCTGACTACCTTGTTCCTATTTATATAATATAACATATTCGTTTATCTCAAGAATACTTTACCGTGACGACTATTGAGCAGTACTACCACGTGAAACGATTTATCACTGCTAAACACCCAGTGTTAGCATATAGCCCGCTAGCATCACAGGTGCCGGTTTTAGTTACCATTTTGCCGATCTAATGGCGGACTCATCCACTGTATGCTATTCAGACCTGTCCTCACCTGAGCGGGAAGCTGTGGAGCAGTTGATACCCGGTTATCGCAGATCCTACGCGAAGTACAGCGCCCAGTTCACCCAGGCTCCAGACATCCACAAGCGACCGAGAAGTGCAAAAAGCGAACACCCTACGCGGTGCAGCTTCACGGACCGCGTCCAGGTGACCGAAGACGCCATCACCCAACATGAAAGCGGTAAGACTCCGCTTGTTATTGTAACCTGCATTACTTGCCACATGTACAGTTTAGCTTCTTCCATCAGCACAGAGGGGTTTACTTGTGCTAAGTGTATTGAAGTAGTAAGGCTGACGGAGAAGATTGCAGAACTAGAAGCGCGCATCCAAACGCTAGTTGATGACAGCAATACCGCTAATGCTACAAACGCTAATACCGCTAATGCTACAAACGCTAATGCTACAAACGCTAATACCGCTAATGTTACAAACGCTAATACCGCTAATGCTACAAACGCTAATACCGCTAATGCTACAAACGCTAATACCGCTAATGTTACAAACGCTAATACCGCTAATGCTACAAACGCTAATACCGCTAATGCTACAAACACTGTTTCGGGTGCGCCTAGTGTTAAACGTAATACACATAGCTCGGTTCCATCATCTGAGTCAAGGGGGCCGACTAACTGGGTGACTGTCAGGCGGCAAAGTCGTTTCCGGTGCCCACCCAAGATCCCCCTGGTAATTTCAAACAGGTTCGATATTCTAAGCAACACAGCGACTGAGACGTCTGTTAAAAGTGCCTTGGTCATTGGAGATTCGATACTTAGGAACGCAAACATTGAGGCACCAGCCACCATAGTCGATTGTATACCGGGAGCCAGGTCTTCAGACATTAGATCAAAACTTAAAGTGCTGGCTAATGCTAAGCGTAAGTTTTCTAAAATTGTTATTCACGCCGGCACGAATGACACCAGACTCCGCCAGTCGGAGATCACCAAAGATAATATTAAAGAGATATGTGAAATTGCTAAAACAATGTCAGACAATGTAATATGCTCTGGTCCCCTCCCCGCCTACCGGGGGGATGAAACTTACAGTAGATTATTGTCTCTTCACGACTGGATGTCAAAATGGTGCCCTCAGCATAACGTAGGGTTTATAGACAATTGGAAGCATTTTCGGGGGAGACCTGACCTGCTAAAGAGAGATGGCCTCCATCCATCTCAGGAAGGAAGGGCGATTCTCTCTATAAATCTGACCAATAGTCTTACTTCGAATACAGTCTGACTATCCAGGGTACAAGTCAGACAACAGACGGATCGGCTTAACCGTCCATCTGTTAGCTGCCGTGATATGTCAAGATCACTTATATCCCAGCACTTCGAGTCAATCTTACCAGAATATCAACACATTTCAACTGTATCTGTTCCCCGAACAAATAAATACAGAGCACCGCTTGCCACATCTGGTACAAATCTGATTAATATAAAATTAGAAAACAATACTTTAACGGATGAACCTCGAATGTTAAAATTCGGCCTTCTTAACATTAGATCGCTTACCAATAAAGAACCTATTGTCAATGAAATAGTTACAGACCAAAACTTAGATGCACTCTGTTTAACAGAAACCTGGCTTAAAGCAGACGACTACATTAGTTTAAACGAATCCACCCCACAAGACTATTATTATAAACACGAACCTCGATTAAAGGGGAGAGGGGGTGGTGTAGCTACAATATACAACAAAATTTTTAAAGTAAACCAAAAATCTGAAGTAAAATTTAAATCATTCGAACTAATGTTGTTAAATATGGAAATAACCGATCGTAACCACAAACAGCTCTCTTTTGCCTTAGCTACAATCTATAGACCTCCGGGCCACCATGCAGATTTCCTTAAAGAAATAGCAGATTTCCTGTCTGAGCTTGTAGTCACTGTAGATAAAGCTCTTATCGTTGGTGATTTTAATATTCATGTGGATAACCCAAAAGATGCACTAGGACGTGCATTTATGGATGTTCTAAATTCTCTCAATATTAGACAAAACGTGACAGGGCCAACGCATACTCGTAAGCACACATTAGACTTAATTCTGTCACTCGGGCTCAATATTAATGACATCAAAATATCACCTCAGAGTGATGCAGTTTCTGACCATTACCTTGTGTCATACACTGTACTTCTAGATAGGATCAGTCAATCCACAACATGCTACAGATTAGCCAGAACAATAATTTCCACCACTAAAGATAGATTTATTAGCACTCTTCCAGACCTGTCCCAAATTAAACATGTAGCAGATAACTCTGACGATCTAGATATTGTAATAGAAAACCTAAACAATGTCTGTACTAACACATTGTATGCCGTTGCTCCCATTCTAAAAAATAGAAACAAACAAAAACCGCCAGCTCCATGGTATGATCATCACACCGCAGCACTCAAAAAGGCAACTAGGAAAATGGAAAGAAATTATAGAAGCACGAAGTTAGAGGTATGGCGTGCAGCATGGAAAGAGAGTGTTAAACAATACAGACAGGCTATTAAAACCACCAGATCTACCTATCTTAGCAAGCTTATAAATGAGAATCATAATAACCCTCGTTTCCTCTTCAGCACGGTTGCAAAACTGACTAGAAATAAAGAACAAACAGAAACCAATAGTAAACTTCAACACAATAGTAACGACTTCATGAACTTCTTTTCTAACAAAATTACGGCTATAAGGGAAAACATCGTAGCTACCCAGGCAGCCACCACTCAACCCGTTAGTTCACTTAACACTAGACTACCATACGAACATCTTGATTCATTTAAACCTACTACAATAGATGAGCTCTCTAGACTAGTTAAATCATCCAAATCATCAGCCTGTATATTAGACCCCGTTCCCACAAAACTGCTTAAAGAGGTATTCCCTGTAGTGTCAACCCCGGTTCTAAATATCTTTAACTCATCGCTAGAAATAGGATACGTTCCAACAGCTTTCAAACTAGCAGTTATTAAACCGATGATTAAAAAAACGCAGCTTGATCAGGGAGAGCTTAATAACTTTAGACCAATCTCAAATCTCCCTTTTCTTTCAAAAATATTAGAAAAGGTAGTGGCAAGCCAGTTACGCACATTCTTGACAAATAATAGTACATATGAAAAGTTCCAATCAGGATTCAGGCCCCACCATAGCACAGAGACAGCGTTGCTTAGAGTTACAAACGACCTCCTATTAACATCCGATCGTGGTGAAATCTCAATTCTTATATTATTAGACCTTAGTGCAGCCTTTGACACAATAGATCATACAATCTTACTCAATAGACTAGAAAACTATGTTGGTATCAGTGGTCAGGCGCTAGCCTGGTTTAGGTCGTATCTAACCAATCGCTATCACTTTGTTTATGTAAACGAGGAAGAGTCATATCACTCCCTGGTTAAATACGGTGTACCGCAGGGATCGGTTTTAGGTCCTATCCTGTTCTCGTTATACATGTTACCTCTAGGAGACATTATCAGGAAACATAACATAAGTTTTCACTGCTATGCGGATGATACCCAGCTTTACATCTCTTCACATCCCAGCGAAACACACACGTTTTCTAAGCTAACAGACTGCCTTAGCGATGTTAGTGACTGGATGGCACATAACTTTCTTAAGCTCAACTCCAATAAGACAGAGATACTTATTATTGAACCGAATCGCTACAAACATAATATGTCAGATTACAAGTTGCACATAGATGGCTGCACTGTGGTGCCATCTTCCACGGTTAGGAACTTAGGTGTGATGTTCGACAGCAACTTATCCTTCGATAGTCATATCGCCAACGTCTGCCGCACAGCATTCTTCCATCTTAGAAATATCTCGAAAATACGCCATATACTGTCTACATCTGACGCAGAGAAGCTTATCCATGCTTTTATGACCTCTAGAATAGACTATTGTAACTCGCTACTCGGGGGATGCCATGCAAATCAAGTAAACAAGCTTCAGCTAGTTCAAAACGCTTCCGCAAGGGTACTTACTCGATCTAAAAAGTATGACCACATAAGCCCAATTCTGGCATCTTTACACTGGCTACCAGTTAAATATCGCATACAATTTAAAATATCACTAATCACCTACAAAGCTTTAAATGGCCTAGCACCCTCATATCTTAGAGAATTACTATCAGAATACAATCCATCACGCACACTACGGTCGCAAAATTCTGGTCTCTTGATTATCCCCAGACTATCAAAAGTGTCTAAAAGTGATAGGTCATTTTCCTACTTAGCCCCTAAGCTCTGGAATGATTTACCAACCGATGTCCGAGAATCAGACACAGTCGATAATTTTAAATCTAGACTTAAAACTTTTCTCTTCAACAAAGCATTCGCATAATTTGTCTAGTAAAAGTACTTAACTCGAAATAGTTATCTGTACGGAACAAAGCACTCGCGGTCATAACACAGATCAACCAAATAAATAAATAAAAATCTTATCTTAACCTATAGTCGGATTGCGATTTTGGAACTTTCGTGTTCTTGTGAATAGTATGCCATACAAACCCGTTTGCCACTGAACCTGCATTAACGACGACAGTGGGGCTTTTGGCCTTAGTCAAACGGGTTGGCACGTATGGTTGGGTTGTGATTTTGGCGCTTTCTTTCTATTGCGAATAGTATGCCATACAGACCCGTTTGCCACTGAACCTGCATTAACGACGACAGTGGGGCTTCCGGCCTTAGTCAACGGGTTGGCACGTATGGTCGGGTTGCGATTTTGGCGCTTTCTTGTGTCTTGTGAATAGTATGCCATACAGACCCGTTTGCCACTGAACCTGCATTAACGACGACAGTGGGGCCTCCAGCCTTAGTCAAACGGGTTGACATGTATGGTCAGGTTGCGATGTTGGCGTTTTTTCGTGATCTTGTAAATAGTATGCAATATAGACCCGTTTGCCACTGAACCTGCATTAACGACGACAGTGGGGTTACAGGCCTTAGTCAAACGGGTCGACAGGTTTCATTTTCTCTTAAAAATCGGAAGGTGACCCTTAGTTACCATATATACCGTCGCAGTGGGCCCCCAATTTGCAAAATCCTCAACTGTGGATAATATAATTATGCCGCAATAGTTAGTCTGTCTGAAACTAAGCTGATTAAACCACATCACTGTGTGACACTTGCATTACATGTGAACGGCCCCTACGCTAATATGATTTTGTTTTTCTCTCCCTGTCTCGTCCCTGGGTCCCATTGACCCTGAGGACAATGGGACAAACAGACCCAGTTCCGGTGGATGTGGAAGTCGGCACACCTCTGATCTACTGGTCGTCCTTCAATGTGATGCCCAGCTGATGCCTGACCAACGACCACCGGCAGGATCCGCTTAATATCCGCTTAATCTCTGCTTAATCTCTGCTTAATCTCCGCTTAAGCTCCTTATCCGTTAATATGTGTGTATATACATGTATATCTCCCAAGGGTTTTTCCCTCCTAGGACTTTTATTTTTATTTCCTCGGCTAAACAACCCGGGGTTTTTGTTTTTTTTCTCCTAGGGGGTTTTTTACCCCGGGGAGGTAGCCTGCTTGGGCTTAACTTAGCTTCTTCTTCTCGACGTTACATTAGTAATATGCTCGCTCATAATGTCGCGTCATAGCCGCAGCAAATTTGACTGCTTATGCTATTGTGTATTATGTTGTGCTATCTGTCGTTTTTCTGTGCTTTTACTGCTTCTATTAATGTAAAGCTGCTTTGAAACAATTGAGTATTGTGAAAAGCGCTATATAAATAAAATTGAATTGAATTGAATTGAATTGAATATTAAAACAAACTTTATTTAAATATTTAAAAATAACTTGGGGAATGGGGAAGGGGCAATTAAAACTAAACTTCCTCTCTGCCTTCCAGGCAGACCACGGCCCGGGAAGGTGGCAGAAAGGGGAAGAGGGCAACGGGGGTTCCAGGGGCTGGTGACCAAGATATAGGGGGGAGGGGACGGGAGACACAGGCTCCTGCCAACTCCGCTATCCGTGGCGCCCTCCTCTTCTCTCCTGGAGGCAAAGACAAAATAGTGTGAACTTGGGGTTTATCCCTCTCTTCACTTGCTGTACCTGTGTCACGTTGGGCAGATACTTCACTGCTCACTCCACTTTATGTTTCTTTCCACAGGCTACGACTGGGACACGAAGACTTGTTTGACCTGGACTTGGATCGTCCTCACCTGTCTGCTTGCTTATAGCTCTCGGTAAGTATGGTTTTTCCGCAGGTCACTCTCCTGACATTCACTCTTGTCTTTTCTCTCTCTTCACAGGCAGCCTGGACACAATGACACAGTTAGTGCAACTTGGATGCTTCTCACCTCTCTGCTGTTTACAGCTCTGGGTATGTATAACTGTCCACAGTTCGTTCTACTGACATTCACTCTCGTTCTCTCTTCCTTTACAGGCAGCTTGGACACAACGACACAGTTAGTGCAACTTGGATACTTCTCACCTCTCTGCTGTTTACAGCTCGGAGTATGTATAACTGTCCACAGTTCGTTCTCCTGACGTCCACTCTCGTTCTCTCTTCCTTTACAGGCAGCTTGGACACAACGACACAGTTAGTGCAACTTGGATGCTTCTCACCTCTCTGCTGTTTACAGCTCTGAGTACGTATAACTGTCCATAGTTCGTTCTCCTGACGTTCACTCTCGTTCTCTCTTCCTTTACAGGCAGCTTGGACACAACAACACAGTTAGTGCAACTTGGATACTTCTCACCTCTCTGCTGTTTACAGCTCTGAGTATGTATAACTGTCCACAGTTTGTTCTACTGATGTTCACTCTCGTTCTCTCTTCCTTTACAGGCAGCTTGGACACAACAACACAGTTAGTGCAACTTGGATACTTCTCACCTCTCTGCTGTTTACAGCTCTGAGTATGTGCAGCTCTTCCTCAGCTCGCTATACGGCGTTCTGGTCGACAATGCACGGGGGCGGGCTTACGACAGCTGGCCTGCACAGAAAGGCGAACGGCGATGGTTTCCCAGGGGGCGCCGGGGGCAAAAACCCTCTCGGCGAATGCGCTGATCAGCAGGGGGCGAACCGTCACACCGTCTCACCGTCTCACCGGGCCGAGCGCTGCCCTATCCTCAATGCCCGTAGGCCGATCGAATACCGGACAGGGGCGCCCCTTTGTAGAGACCACGGGGCGGCGGAACTCCTTCGCCTCTCACTCTGCCACAAGGTAGAACACACAGGTAAAGTAGCAATATACAGGCTCGTGGTTGTACTCACACACGCCCTACCAGCATCCAAGTCTTCACCGCCACACTCTGAAACTGTCGACACACAGACGGGGGCGATTCCCAAAAGCCCACACCGTCACTTCCCACTTAAATCGCACACAGCATACAATGAATGAATGTTCTCACGACCGTCAGCCTCTCCGTCTCTTCCTCAGTAGAAGGGTTGATGCGGGGTACGTCTGACAAGACACACAGCACTTGCACAGCAACCCACGGCAAATACACAGCACCACTTCAACGTGAAAGGTTTTCAAATTACATGGACTCACCCACCACACTACAAGTGTACACACGAGACGCCCGACGTCCTCCACTTCGCTGGGGTCGGATGGGGGCGATGGCACTACGGCCAGAGTATTTAGTTCTGCTGCTATGGCTACTGAATTCAACTATTCCCGCGGCTCACCTACCGCGCTAGATCAGGGGTAGGGCCGCCTTCCTCTTCCTGGAGGCGTTCAATAATACACAGGTTAGTAGTTACACTTCAGTTAAATCCAGAGCCAATACTCACAGCGGTCCTCTTGGTAAATTATTTGCAAACTGTTTCGTTTCCTTCTTCCTTAGTTACTCCAAACGTGTCACAATTACCGATGTTTTCTTCTACCCACAGGGTTTTCTCTTACTGTAACATCCACTGAGAACGACGAGAGAGAGAGAAAGTACAACCAACTGCCAATGTGTCACGGACAAGCACAGCTCCGCACCTCAACTCACACACTACGCACCCAACTGTGATTTTCACTGCTCTTAAATACTCCTCTGTGTGCTGTAGTCCTCCAATCAACCGGCGTTCTCTTAACCGCCCACAGCTGCGCTTGGTTTGGCTGATTACAGCCCTCACGACGCTACCGGATGTCCGGTGTTTCCTCTTCCCGGTCTGGGCGAAAACATCCGGGCGGAACCAAAGTTTCCCGACTTTTGGTTCCGCCCAAAAAGATCGTCACCTTGTGACACTATCATTACATAAATTTACAGTTTCCAATAGACTATAAGGCTATATATAAAATTATAGAACATTAGGGCCACAGAGGAAAAAAAACAGACAGAGAATGAAGTCGTAATATTGTAACTTCTTGTTTTAGAGGAGGACAGTTGTTACAATAACAGTTGTGGGGCATTTCGTGGAATTGTACTTCAGTATGGTTTCAGAAACAAGGACATACTTAATTTGATGCTGAGGTGCCAAAAGATTGTTATAAGTATCAGGACTGTAAAAACAATATGAATCTTTCCACAGAAAGAACCAGCCTCAAATGCATGACTTTCTCCTTTCCTCAGTGTGGCCCTTATACCCTGTCGTATAAAATACACATTCCATATAAATATAAAAGCACAAAGTGTAACATTATGTTTCTTTATTGAATAAGGACAAAACAAAGCAGGTAAACCATCAGCTCCTTTTGAAACTGAGGTCACACAGTGACTCTACAAGATGGAAAGCACAGAATCAAAGCACTATTATACAACCAAAGGATAAATATACATTCAAAGGTCTGTATATAACACACCCTGCATGTCTGCACACTGAAATAAATGCAGGACAAATCCATACACATTAACTGAACAGACAATTTCAGACAACTGAAAACAAGACAATTAATGGATGCAGTAGCTTCCCTGCAAGCTTGTATTACAAACAGTATACACACAGTATACAGCACAAACATCAAGAGAGACCAAATCAATAAATAAATAAAAAATTTGAAAGCACACATACTAACTAAAATAATTCAACACATATTGGTCCCTCAGCAGCCGACCACTGTTGTCATCAGGGAAGATTTCCGGATTGTCCCAGTCCATGGCCCTCTCCTTCCTCAGGCAGGCCACATTGTGGAGGACACCATAAGCCACTGTAATGTCACATGCCCTCACAGGGCTGACACTTAATTTGTGAAGGCAGTGAGAGCGTGCCTTCAGGAGGCCAAAGGTCATTTCAACTCTAGCCCTGGTCCGGGCATGGGCATAGTTGTAGGCCTGCTGTGCTTCCTGGGGGTCTGTGAAAGGTGTCAGGAAAAAGGCTGGCAGCCATACCCCCTGTCTGCCAGCAACACACCAGAGAATTCACCTGTCAACACAAAATCTCATCATTAATACCTCATAAACACAGTGATATTCTTGACACAACCATTATGTAAAAAGTGGTTATTAATATGGGTTGTGTGGCTCACCTTGTGATAGGAGCTGATAGATTTCAGAGGTCCCAAAGATTCTGGAGTAATGGACTGAGCCAGACCATTTTGCCAGTGTTCAATGGAAAAGATCAAAAAGTTATGTTCACCTGAACATTAATGCTGTGAAAATATTTCATATTTACAAAATCTGCCTCATGGGCACCTGAGGGGGCTTTTATCCTTATGTGTGTGCAGTCCAGTCCACCAATGACACTGGGTCCTGTAAAATAAATAAGATTTTGTGATGGCTCCAAATTATGACTCCTCACCATTGTAGACTGAATAGTACTTTCACAAGTTTGACATGATACCTTTTACCTTCTGGCCTTGACCCTATCACATTTAATCGGATTCATATCGAAGCTAGTAAACAAGACATGCCAGGCCTACAGTATGCCTTTGATGGAGCACTCACTGGATCAGCATCGTCTGGTGCTCGTGCTGGTGGCTTTAACAGTAACACAGTGCTGCCAGACACTGCAAGGCAAGCAAACCAAAGTCAGACAGTCCAAATAGATTCAATATGAATGTGATTGTGTCCCATGTAGAGATGGAAGAACATACCTTGTATGAAGCGGGTGGCATCTTGGGAGGGACCTATGCTTGTCTCCTTTCCTCCAACAGGCCTGCCTTTATTTAGCTCCAAAGCTGGCCTCTGCTGGGGTGAGGTCAGCTTTTGGTGACCCACCACCCGTGCCTTGTCTCTAGGTATTCTTTTTCACTGTTAAAACAGTACAGACATTGTGTAAGCAGGCACCTTCTGGGTACAATCTATGCTTGTGCATTATTAAGTATTAGTCAGGGCCCTTACCATTCTGCAGAATGTTCTTGTATTTGATTTTGACCATGTCAGTTTTGGCCCGGTCATCACACACACCACACAAAAAAAGAGAGACTTTCTTTATCACACAAGAACATTCAATGGAGTCACACTGCAAAAAATTACTTACTTTGTATTTTTGCCTTGTTTTCAGTAAAAATATAAAAAAATTCATAAATCAAGATGCATTTTCTTGATGAGCAAAATGACCTAGGAAAATAAGCAAAAAGTCAGCCAATGGAATAATAGAATATTAAGTGTTTATGAAAAAGTATATTTGAAGAAAACTTTGAATACATCTTAATTTAAGATTTTTTTGATACAAGACAAAAACACGAAGAAAGTCGTTTTTTTGCAGTGCAATGAGCAAGTGACCTTGGGTCCTTTGAAATGCGCTTTATAAATTAAAGTGATTATTATTAATAGCTCATCTATTTATTCAATTCAATTTTATTTATAAAGTGCTTTTCACAATTGTTTCATTGTTTCAAAGCAGCTTTACATTAATAAAAGCAGAAAAAAAGAAAAAAGAAAAAAAAACGGTGGATAACATAAGAAGCCGAGTACATAATGAGGGTAGTAATAATGTAAGGCTTTCATAATAATTTATTGAAGCCTTATCCAGTGTGATAGAGTTACTTTACACAATTTCACTCATATTTGCAGTCCATTTAAAAAAAATTAACTTATATAATCAGAGTACAGTTGCGTTTTTGGAGATGTGAATTAAATATTTTAATTGTAATTGTGATGTTTCAGCGGAGCGGTGAGTGTGTAATTGTGCACTACTTACGCATTCAGGCGGTCTGCAATACTTTGCCACGCTTTTTCTCTTTGCTTCATCACTGTGACGGTGTTGCCTTTCTTCTTAATTATGTCTTTTACCTCCTCGTATGGATTTGTGCCTCTGACGGGGAAAAGAACGCCGCTCTAGTTGCCATGGTGAATCAGTAAATCTGTGATCGGTGGCAGGGTCTATTTGAGTGAGCCGTGAGCGTGCACTTTACAGGATTGGTTTATCCTGGCTTGATGAATCCAGGTCTGCGCATCCTGGCTTGGTCTTTGTGCAAACAATTAAGCCTGGACGCACTTGTTTTTGGCTTCATTGAGCTCATTTATCCTGGATATCTTAATTCTACTTTTGTGCAACAGGCCCCAGGCCTAAGAAACGAGATTTCTGAAGAAAAAAAAAACCCCGCTATCTCGTTTTGCAACGAAACTTCATATATTAAATAGTTCATTTAAAACTGTGGGTTTTGCTTTTCCCCAACAGGTCATCATATTGAAGAAGTATTATGTTTAAAGTATTATGTTTAAGTTAATGCCAGACCGATTTGCAAACAATATAGGGTAAAATTGCATTGCACATTAAGGACAAGCCATGGTCATTCTTTCATAAATGTGTTGCTTTTGTTCATCTCTGTGTTTTCAAACATGAGTAAAATCAAAACGATCTAGTGTTTGCTAATATGCAGTGTTTATTTTTATAAAGTCTTTTGTAAACAAATGGCTCTCTATTGGACTGTAGGGTAGCTGAAAGACCTCAAAGTAATGAATTGTCTGTTGGGAAATGTTTAGACATTCATAACAATAACATGAATGAGGTCTTATTACAAGACAAACTTACACAAAATATGGGATCAAATTGAATGTACATAGATGGTTATGAGCTGGCTTTGTATTGTTTGACTTGCATAATACCTTTAGCATGGTATTTAAAGAGCTGTTACCCTTTAAATAAGCCAGAGGGTTTCTCTGTTCTCCTCAAACCATATAAAGGCCGTATGTGGAAGATTTGGAACACGCCTGCTAATTAAGGTAATGTTAATTAGATTTACATTGTTTAAAGTTTAAGTAGAGTTTATGAGGATATTATAGTAATACATGCAACCGTTCTTTTGGGTTTCTTGCTTGAATTCATAGGAGCTGAAATGGGTCTTAAACATGCTATCTCAACTTTGATCCTCCTAATGGCATCTTTGACTGGTAAATTATTTTTCTAACCTATACTTATTACTATTTGTATTTATTGTTACTATGAAATGTGAAATGTGTTGTGGTGATGAACATATGAATATGAAAACGAGATAACATTTTTGTCAAAACATGTTTATTATTATGTTATCATGTTATTTTTTTGTTTTATGGTGCTACTTAGCTGTATTTTTTAAGTTATGAAGGTTTAAATCAAAACAAACCAACTGCACTTGAATTGATATTAATTGGACAGCACAACCAAAAAACCAGATTTCTGAAAAAAAAAACAGTTAAATAACAGGACTTATCTAAAGTTTTACTTCTTTTTTTTAAATATTTTATTTATTACATTTTCAATTTTAACAAAAAACAAACAAACAAAACAAAACAGGGCTCAGATGCAGTTATTGCCAGTTATTACAGTCACATTTAGTACAGCAATAGAAGGAAAAGTTATTGATAGAAGAACACAATTAGTTGCTACAGTTTGTTTTTTCAAAATGAGTTAGAAACGGATCCCAAGAACGTGTCCATTTGAGTAATGCAAAGTCTTTCCATTTGGATTATGGATAGCATATAAACTATCCATACCTTATCAGTCTCTTGGCAACTATCAATCCTAGTTCCAATGGTTGCCGCATTGAAGTTGAAAATCGCCCTTGTTGCTTGTGAACAGCCGAAAATAGCAAGTCCGGGTTCAGGCTGAAGGGGCCTCTGATATGCTTTAGAATACCAGTCAAATATTTTAAACCAAAAGTTTGTCAGTGAAGAGCAAAACCAAAAAGCATGAGAAAGTGTTCCCTCTGACATATTACATCTGTCACACACTGGGGAAACTGATGGAAATATTCTATGTAGTCTGACTTTGGAATACTACAAACGGTGGACAATCTTAAATTGAATTAGTTGATGTCTGCTGTTTATAGAGCAGGAATGGATATTAGACAAGCAGGTGTCCCAAATAGATTCAGGTAGTTCCACGCCTAGCTCTTCTTCCCAAACATCCCTAGTTCTTAAAGTGTGCGCAGTTATACAGTCATCAAATAGACATACAATTTTTGATATGAGATGCTTGGAGAAAGGAGGGCTCTTACAAATATCATAAATGTCATGCTCCATGGGTAGGTTTTGAAAATCTGCAATTTCTGATTGAGTATAATGCCTAACCTGTAAATACCGAAAGAAATGAGAATTAGAAAGATTATATTTTTCCTTCAGTTGATCGAATGATGCAAATTTGCTGTCAATGTACAGGTTGTTAAGTGAGGTCAAGCCCTTCCTTCTCCAATCATGATATGCTATGTCATGCCATGGAGGTAGAAAACCATGGTTAAAGCATATAGGTGTTTGTACTGATGTATTTGGTAGTTTTAGAAAACACCTAACCTGGTTTAAAATTCTTACTGACTGTTTTACCACAAAGCATAAATTCTTATAGGGCTGTGAATTTTTGAACTTGGAGAATAACATGGCTGACAATGAAGAGCTATTCACAGAGTTGGCCTCCATCTTGAGCCACAAGGGGTTGCAGGCGTCTGACTATCCAAGGATCCTTGTTGCCAGAACATTAATGCCCTAACATTGGCAGCCCAGTAATAATGTTTAAATACAGGAAGGCCCAACCCTCCCTCTGATCTAGACTTCTGCAAGTATACCTTGGAAATTCTGGCTAATTTGCCATTCCAAATATAGGACAGGACAATTGAGTCCAAGTCCTTGAAAAAGGCTGCGGTGAGGTAGATTGGGAGATTTTGACATAAGTATAAAAATTTTGGAAGGGAGATCATTTTAATTGAGTTTATACGTCCGATCATTGATAAAGGAAGAATTTTCCAACGTTCAATATTTTGCTTTAATTTTGAAATAAATTCTGCAAAATTTAATTTAAATATCAGTTTTGGATCCTTAGGTATGGTTAAGCCAAGATAGGTGAAATGATCATTAACTATTTTAAATGGGATACTTTGTAGAAACCCTGGTGAATAAATATTTGAAAGAGGCACAAACTCACTTTTTGACCAATTGATCATGTACCCCGATATTTTACCAAAAGACTTGATCAGCTCAAGAAGAGGGGGAACTGATTTTTCAGCATTGTGCAAATACAGTATTACGTCATCAGCATACAGACTGATAAGTGTTTCCACACCTCCAACCTGAAGCCCCTCCACTTGTGGATGCTCTCTTATTGTTACAGCAAGGGGCTCCAGTGCAATAGCAAAAAGCGCCGGAGACAATGGACATCCTTGCTGAACTGAACGTTGCAGAAAGAAAGGAGCTGATCGATCGCCATTCGTCAGAACAGAACAGCACGGTTTTGCATATATCAATTTCACCCAAGAGATAAAGGTTTCCCCAAATCCAAACCTGCGTAGTGACTCAAACATATAAGGCCACTCGACCTGATCAAAAGCTTTGTGTGCATCAAGGGACAAAATAGAAGCTCCATTAGTGCCACTAAAATCAGAGTAAATAGTATTGAGCAGCCGTCTGGCATTAGAAAAGGAGAGTCTGCCAGGAATAAACCCTGTCTGGTCAGGGTGGATAATAGAAGCCAGATATTTGTTCAATCTGGTAGCCAGGTACTTTGCGATCAAAATTTTGAAGTGCAATTGGCCTGAAATTTGCAGGATCAGTCTCGTCTCTGCCCTTTTTTAAAATTAAAGAGATATTTGCTTCATAAAGGGTTCTTGGCAGCTTCCTATTGTTTTTAGAATTATATATCATCCTGAGCATAAGTTGCGCAAGAGTATCGCAAAATCTCTTATAGAATTCTGCGCTGTAACCATCAGGTCCAGCAGCTTTGCCTGATGGAAATGACTTTATGGCGTTGATGACTTCCTGCATTGTAAAATCTGAATCAAGACACTAAGCAGCGTCATCGCTCAATTTGGGCAATGATATGGAGTCAAAGAAATCATTCAAATTGGATTGTGAAACCTTGTGTTTGGAGGAATAAAGCTCAGAATAGAATTCACTAAAACGACGGTTTTTGTCAGAAGGATTGGTTAGGAGAATGCCTGTTTTAGACTTAATACTACGAATTGCTCTTGAAGCCTGGGCACTTTTAAGCTGTTGTGCTAACAGTTTACCTGGTTTATCCCAGAGCTCAAAGTGTTTTTGCTTCAATTTCAAAAGTAGATTCTTAACTTGGCCACTCATAATGTCATTATATTCATATTTAAGCTTCAATATCTCTTTGTAATGATCCGGTGATTTAGAATTTTGGTAAGTTTTTTCCAAAATAGGAAGAGCGTTGTTAATTTCAAGCAGTCTCCTCTCCCTTTCTTTTTTAATGGCTGAGGTATAGGAGATTATGTCACCACGCAAAACGACTTTTAATGTTTCCCATAGGGTCTCGTCAGACACTTCACCGTTATCATTCTATTCTAGGAAGTCTTTCAATTTAGAGGTTATATTCTTGACAAAGTTGTCATCGCTTAGAAGGTTTGGGTTAAAACGCCAAGAATAAGTCCGTTTTGGGAGGGAAATATTTAATGATATTGTTAAGGGGCTGTGGTCAGAAATCAAAATATTATGGTATTTGGAATCGGCAATTTGAGGGATAAGGTTGGAGCTAGCCAAAAAATAATCAATCCTACTGTAGGATTTATGCACATGTGAGTAGAACGAGTATTCTTTATTTGTAGGATGCTGAATCCTCCAAATATCTACCAGATTTCTAGTTTTCAAAAGGTTGTTTAGAAGCTTTACAGATGCAATTTCAGGTGCTGGTCGTGTTGATGATCTATCTAGGAAAGGATCCAGATAGCAATTAAAACCCCTGGCTATTATAATGTTTGAGTCACTATTGTCTGGGAGCAGATCGAAAACCTTTCTGAAAAAATTTGGCTCATCCGTGTTCGGCCCATATATATTAAGCAGGGTTAATGAGAATGAGTTTATCGTGCCAGAGACCAATAAGTATCTACCAAGAGGGTCATTGAGGACAGAGGTTACCTGGAATGGGATATTTTTCCGAAACAATATTGCCACACCACGGGCATGTGAGGTAAATGGCGATTGATATATCTGAGATACCCAATTACATTTCAACCTATGTTGCATAGTTGCTTTGATATGGGTCTCTTGTAAAAAGATTATATCTGCAGAGAGAGATTTCAAGTGTTTAAAAACTTTCCCCCTTTTGACTAGACTGCCAAGCCCTTTCACGTTCCATGAAATTAGCTGCAAATCTCTGCCTCCTACGTCTATATTACCTTGTATTTGAGTCATTTTGAAAAAAAAGCGAACAAGTACAAATGCCGTTGCAATACTGAATACAAGTAAATAAAACAAATGCATCTGAGCCAAACAAAAACATCAATAACATCAATACAGACCCATAACCGCCCCCCCCCCCCTCCCTCAATTCCGCGCCCCCCGAACTTGGCACGCATCTCCCCCAATTGTTCAAAACAGGAGCTGCTGGACAAAAACTAATGATGGTGCGCGACTTACCGCCCGCCGCTGGTTTGGGCTGCAAAGAACGATGCGCACGATCAACTTTCACTGGATGCGGAAAGTGCTGCTTACCTAGCAGTTCAGGGATAAGTTTGGAAACAAAGTCAGTTGGTTTTCCTTCTTCTGCATCCTATATTTATATGAAATTGCAATCAGCAGTGTTTGAAAGGCACAATGTTGAAATCAATTCTGTTTTGAATGTGTGGTTCACAGTTTTGACAGCAGTGTGTTAGCATTTGAACAAAGTGCTGTAAATCCACAGTGTTGTGCAGGTTGTGTTTAAAGTCATGGGATAAGTTTGTAAAGTTTTGCAAACTGTGTTTAACCAATGAAAACAAACTAGAGTTTGATCCACATGAACTGCTGCAGTGCAGACTGTAGTTAAGAGTTTTGCACATGTGACTCCAGTTGTGCCCACTGGCGTTTAGCAATCGAAAAAACTGTAAATAAAACCCTGATATGGATTTCAGATGTAAGATTGTTCATGAAATAAAATGAATAAGAAAATGTATGTGGGCACATTTGTGACATTCAGATGGGATTTTTAATCTGATATTTAATTTTTAATTAGAAAATAATTAAAAAGTCTGTATTTATAATGTTTAACACCCTTGTAATATCATGTCTACATTATTGATATCATTAATATAATTACAATAATTATGTTAAATGTAAAAACTAATGATATTATTTTTGGCCTCTGGATCAGTGTATGTGTTTGTTTGTGTGTAATATGATTATCTGGTCTTATAGTGGTGGCTAGTGGAAATGTCACAGACTGTGATCAAAGATGTCTGGCCAATATTTTGGTCAAAAAGGAACTTCTGAGCGCACCACAGGGTGATAACTGTACCATCATAGTAAACATCACTTCAATACAATATGAGACACTGTCTTTTGTAAGTACTATTGTCTATTACTATTGTTTAATACTGTAAATATACTGTATATGTATATATAGACAAAAACTTCTCTTATTTATCTCATCATTTCTAGGACACAAAGGAAATGCATATGAACAGCCGTATCAAGATAAATATGGTGAGTAGAGGCATTTAACTGAATACAAATACAAAAGTGTTTTTGGTAGGGGTGGGCGGATCGATCTAAATATCGATAGTATCGATGCCAACACTGGTATTGGTATCAGATCGATACAGTTGTAATTGAATCGATACTTCAATTTAAATATCCCTCCTCTACGTTCATTACACTTTGCTCGTGTCTTCTACCTCTACAATTCTGAGCAAACGCTTCTTTCACATCCTGGCCCACTTTGGTACTCCTCCCCCTCCTTCTGCTTTGCTGTGATTCGTTGTTGTGTCGTCACGTGACTCACTGAAACAACGCGCCGAGGAGCAGCGAACTGAGCAAGAGATCAGGATGGCCGAGAGAAAGAGAAGCGTTGTATGGAGCTCTAAATAATAATAGTGTAACTTGATATGTGTAAAAAATGGAGAGAATTTTGTTATTCTTTATTTTTTTTTAAAAAAGGTTGTAACAAATTAATTCTACAGTTCCTAATAACTAATAATTTTGTGGATTCAGTACGTTAATAAAAAAAGCCTAAAGAATTTATCATTCATTCACCTCAGAAATAATGACATACTGCTCTCCCCTACACAAAAGTATTTTTTAAGTAAAAAGTATCGGATTGGTATCGGAATCGGCAATACTGACCCTATATGTATTTGGTATCGGATCAATACCAAATTTTGCAGTATCGCCCACCACTAGTGTTTGGCTTTGTTACCCACTGACACTTGTTAAATTGTTTGAATTAATATTATATTGTATTGTTTACAACAAATATTTAATATTGAGTTCAGATGGCATTATTATGTGAGAAGAACACTAGTGTTTAAAAGTTGAATGTCACTTTACTGAAATGTCTCCCTTGATGTTAGAAAAAAAAAATCATGGTGCCACTGTCAACATATAATTTTTATTACAAAAAGTCATGGTCGAAAAGCAGGCAGAAAAATCTAGGTATGGCTGATGCGAAACTGACTGTAGGTGTTTTTCAACGTCAAGGATACTTCCTTGGCCGGACTGGTCCTACAAGTCACTTCCATTAGAGGCTAGGCGAGGCTCCTCTTTAGCATTCAGAGAACACGTAAATGAAACAGGTTAGCAAGTGCATGTCATTGCGTCATTACGTCAGTAAAAAGGTGTGCTTTCAGCGCTGTGCGCATAGGATTGTGGGTGATTTCAGAAAGCAAAGAGCACTAGGATACACATATGCATCCTTTCCTTTATTTTTCAAACGAAGGACTCAGTCCTTGGTTAAAATTCCTAGGATCCTCAACATTGGAACAGTCCTTTGACGGATGTCGACGATGTAGCATCCTCTAAATTCTGGCTTCCGAGGATCCTTCCTTGACATTGAGAAATACCTCTTGTGTGGAGATCCTGAAGTGTATAGAAACACTACTCGGAAGTCAAGTGTGATTCGAAGTACCCACATCACGTGACTATGGTTAAATGAAGCTTCGACACGTTTCAAAAGGTGCCATGTTTTGCCGAATCTGTGTTTGATTGACAGAGTCAGGAACAAATCACACAATCTTTCTCAACCCAGAGCTCTTTAGTTACAGAGTTTTTTTTTTAAAGCTATGGGGGATCATGAAGCCTCTCAAGAGTTCTCAGAAGTTACTGTCAGCTCCATAAAGCTGCAACAGAAAAGACTGAATGTGATGAACTTGATGAAAGACTTAAAGGCGGAGTCCACGATGTTTGAAAAACGCGTTGGAAAAGGAGACGGGCCGACTACCAAAACACACTTATAGCCAATCAAATCAAATCAAATGCCGGGTTGCGTATGTGTGGGGCGGGTCTATCAACAGAAGGTCCAGATTCTATTGGGGTAGGGGCGTGTTTGTTTAGGTGATTTCAAATATCAACATTGGCTTTCAAACATCATGGACTCCGCCTTTAAGACCTTGTTCGCGCTGTCAGTCCATGTCTGATTTTGAGGCATGTCCGATTGGAATCCAATCACATTTATAACATGTGAAGAGCCATGATGTAACCAAAATATTAATTGCGTTTACGTGACATGACGGCATGACGTACAGTAACCAAAAACCTACACAAATGGGATTAGAGCGGTCAGACTGAATTGGATTTCCAGAAATGCGATTTGAAACAGATTTCAAACCACCATCTAGCCTGAAACGGATTGGAAAAAATGGATTTCATGCAGTTTTGGCCGTTAACACTTTATGGATGTGTATGGATTCCATACACCAATAAACAAAATATAAACTTTTTATCTTTACTGTTTTAACAATTTCAGTGACTTCATACAAAGTAATGTTTTCTTCAAAGAATGATTTATCTATATATTGATTTATCACATGATTTATTACATTTTTTAGAACATCATAATTCTTTAAGGTAAATGAAAATTAGCAGTTTGCTTCAGTAGTCTGGAGTAATTTACAGAATTACAGTAATGAGAAAAAAGTGAGAAACTAAAAGTACATACTGTAATTCAAACAAATAATTGAGGGGCTAATCCTGCTTCTCTCTAGCATCAGGCCACTACATGCCACCCTTCTCCCTCCACGAACCCGTCTTCCTTGTTCCATTTCCAAAATTAGTCTTTCTGAGCTCTACCTATATATATATATAAAGGTAATATTATGAAATATATATGAAATTGGAATTTATATTTATATGAAATTGCAATCAGCAGTGTTTGAAAGGCACAATGCTGAAATCTTTTCTGTTTTGAATGTGTGGATTTACAAAGTGCTGTAAATCCACAGTGTTGTGCAGGTTGTGTTAAAGTCATGGGATAAGTGTGTAGAGTTTTGAAAACTGTGTTCAAGCAATGAAAAACGAACTAGAGCTGTGCAGACTGTAGTTAGAGTTTTGCACATGTGACTCCAGTTGTGCCCACTGTCGTTTAGCAATCGAAACAAAACCTGTAATAGAAGAATTCAGTAGTTTTGACTAAAGATTTGTTAGGTTAATCATATTTCCTTTCTCCCCATAGCAATGGAAAGATTCTGATCTTGGATGGCTGCATGATAAATATAGATTTCCAACTGTTGTGTTACCTGTTGATAAAATCTGGACTCCCAAGATCGTTCTGGACAATGCGTGAGTTCAACTCAATGTAAACGTGTTTCCATCTGTTCATTATAAGAGGAGTGACAGAAGAGAGGATTCCACTGGCTTGGAATTATAAGTTTCTATTTGACATGTTTGTCAAAAATTTGTTTTCCCACATATTAGGACCTTGTTCACACTGCCAGTCCATATCTGATTTTGAGGCATATTATTAAGAATAACTGTGACAACTTATTTACATCATGTGATGTTTTTTTTAAAGTTGTGTACCTCTTAGTTTTTTATATGATCTACAAAGTTAAAATGGAATGCAAAAACTTTTAAAGCTCAAAACTATTCAGATACTATGAAGACAGAAGCTTATCATTCTAAGACGGTGTTCTGCCCTTTATTTCAAACGCCTTGCTTGAATATGCAGTCAGATAACGCCCTCCAAAGACAACAAAGGCAAGAATGGTTTTCAAGATTTACTGTTGTCCATGGAATAAAACTGTAAAAGTACAAAATAAAGAATTCTAAGTATACAGAATCAATATTATGTTTACATAAACACAACAAAGGCTCTTCACATTCCTTATAGTTAGTATCAACTACTTCAGAAAATAGATGCAATACATCTATTACAATTCACAAAAACAAAGAGAAAATAATTTAACATCTGCCATATAAAATGTAACAATTCACAGTAAATATGCATAGGAACTATAATGTAGCAATATCTACATACCGAAAGTGCCTTTAAATCAACTTAAATCGAGGAGCAGTAGCCATGACCGCATGCTCTTCCCTGCTGCTGCTGAAAACTTGGCTCACATTTGTGATGTCATCATATAAGGACTTAAAAAATAACATGCAATACCCCAATTTGAACAGAAGGGGTCACTCTACTATAACATTTCAACTAACAATGCAAAAAAATGTTCATAGAGAACAGCACACTCCCCGTCTGGGATTCAGGGAATTCCAAACCTTCTTAATTAAGTTTAAACCTGAATAGTCTATCCAGAATCTTCATGAAGTAAGAGTACTCTCATTAATAGGTCTCAGAAATAGTTTGGGTCCGTCTTTTCCAATGATTTTTACTTGCACTTTCCGTACTCGCCCATCTTGGCTGGAGTCAGTTTCCGTTATGATACCCAGGGCCCAATTGTTCCGTTTAGACTAAGAGTCCTTCAGCAGAACTATGCATCCTTTGGAAATGTTGGGTTGCTGATGGTGCCATTTTCGTCTATGCTGTAGGGTAGAAAGGTACTGTTTACGCCATCTGTTCCAGAAGGTATTTGCAAGACCTTGCACCGTGCGCCACTGTTGCTTGTACAGATCAGGCTTTCCAAAGTCCCCCGTTGGAGCAGAGCTAGCATCAGTCTTTTGAGTAAGTAAGGTGGCAGGTGTTAGGATGAAAGGATCTGTTGGATCAGTTGACACAGGTATCAGTGGTCTATTGTTTATAATGGCAGTGACTTCTGCCATGAAGGTGGAGAGTACCAAGTTTAGAGGATGTCATCTGCAGAAGCATAGAATCCGAGATCCTACGAGCAATGCCGATCATCCTCTCCCATGCACCCCCCATGTGCGATGAATGCGGAGGATTAACCGTCCACATACAGCCGTGATCTGACAGGAATTGCTTCACCGCCTTTTCGTCAACATTGGAAGGGATTTGCAAGTCTTTACAAGCTCCGATGAAATTGGTGCCTCTATCGGAGCGAATCTGTTTCACTGGACCCCGGATTGCCAGAAACCTCCTCAAAGCATTAATGAAACTGGAGGAATCCAGGGACTCAATCACTTCTATATGAATCGCTTTGATGCTTAGACATGTGAAAAGGAGTGCCCATCTTTTGCTTTCAGCGTGGCCACCTCTTGTCCTACAAGCAGATACAGACCAGGGGCCAAACACATCTAATCCCACATGTGTAAAGGGAGCCTCTGTGCTAAGCCTGTCAATGGGCAAATCTGCCACCTTTTGAGTCTCGCAGACCCTCCTGAGTCTGCGGCACATAACACAGGAATGGACGAGATTGTTCACACGTCTTTTGCCTCCAATTATCCAGTAGCCAGCAGATCTTATCGCCCCTTCAGTGAAGTGGCGACCCTGATGATGCGTCTGCTCATGAAAGGGTCGTGTCAGAAGTAATGCTACATGATTCTTGCCGGGTATGATGAGGGGTCTTTTTTCTTCAGAACCTAGATCTGCTTTGTCCAGACAACCTCCAACCCTCAACAATCCACTTGGATCAATGAAGGGATCTAGATTTCGAAGTGTGCTAGTTTTGGGAAGTGGTTCGTTTGTTTGAGGCACTGCAACTCATCAGCATAAGTTTCCTGTTGCACTGCTCGTATGACAACTTCAGTGCTCTGGAGTATTGTGTCAGCATCAAGAGGCAGTTTGCAACAGTGCCATCCTTTGCATACTTGAGGGGTGGCTTCTTGGTCCTGCTTGTAAGAGCGAGCAATATGAATCAGCTTTCCAACAGCTCTGAGTAAACGGCTGGAGCTATTGGTCGTGTTGCAACATCCGCTGGATTATTCTCTGAGCTCACATAATGCCATTGTTCTGGATTGCTGCTGTTTCGGATTCTTTGTACACGGTTGCTTACGTAGACATGAAATCTACGTTTCTCATTATGGATATATCCAAGGACAACTTGACTATCCGTAAAGAAGGTAATCTCATCAAATTTGACAGCAATCTCTGCAGTGATGTTTCCATTATGTTCACAGCTAAGACAGCCGTGCAGAGTTCCAGATGAGGTATAGTGAGCTCTGGTTGTGGCCCTAGCCTTGATTTGCCTGTGATGAACCCCATATGACAGTTACCATCTGAGTCAACTATTTTGAGGTAAGCAACTGCAGCAATTACCTGCTCGGAAGCATCAGAAAACACACAGAGCTCCTTGAACTTAGCTCCTGACAATGATGTGGGCCCGTAGCTTCTTGGGACTTGTACAGTATTGTTCAAAATAATAGCAGTACAATGTGACTAACCAGAATAATCAAGGTTTTTAGTATATTTTTTATTGCTACATGGCAAACAAGTTACCAGTAGGTTCAGTAGATTCTCAGAAAACAAACAAGACCCAGCATTCATGATATGCACGCTCTTAAGGCTGTGCAATTGGGCAATTAGTTGAAAGGGGTGTGTTCAAAAAAATAGCAGTGTCTACCTTTGACTGTACAAACTCAAAACTATTTTGTACAAACATTTTTTTTCTGGGATTTAGCAATCCTGTGAATCACTAAACTAATATTTAGTTGTATGACCACAGTTTTTTAAAACTGCTTGACATCTGTGTGGCATGGAGTCAACCAACTTATGGCACCTCTCAGCTGTTATTCCACTCCATGATTCTTTAACAACATTCCACAATTCATTTACATTTCTTGGTTTTGCTTCAGAAACAGCATTTTTGATATCACCCCACACAAGTTCTCAATTCTATTAAGGTCTGGAGGTTGGGCTGGCCACTCCATAACATTACTTTTGTTGGTTTGGAACCAAGACTTTGCCGTTTACTAGTGTGTTTTGGGTCATTGTCTTGTTGAAACAACCATTTCAAGGGCATGTCCTCTTCAGCATAGGGCAACATGACCTCTTCAAGTATTTTAACATATGCAAACTGATCCATGATCCCTGGTATGCGATAAATAGGCCCAACACCATAGTAGGAGAAACATGCCCATATCATGATGCTTGCACCTCCATGCTTCACTGTCTTCACTGTGTACTGTGGCTTGAATTCAGAGTTTGGGTGTCGTCTCACAAACTGCCTGTGGCCCTTGGACCCAAAAAGAACAATTTTACTCTCATCAGTCCACAAAATGTTCCTCCATTTCTCTTTAGGCCAGTTGATCTGTTTTTTGGCAAATTGTAACCTCTTCTGCACATGCCTTTTTTTTAACAGAGGGACTTTGCGGGGGATTCTTGAAAATAGATTAGCTTCACACAGACGTCTTCTAACTGTCACAGTACTTACAGGTAACTCCAGACTGTCTTTGATCATCCTGGAGGTGATCATTGGCTGAGCCTTTGCCATTCTGGTTATTCTTCTATCCATTTTGATGGTTGTCTTCCGTTTTCTTCCACGTCTCTCTGGTTTTGCTCTCCATTTTAAGGCATTGGAGATCATTTTAGCTGAACAGCCTATCATTTTTTGCACCTCTTTATAGGTTTTCCCCTCTCCAATCAACTTTTTAATCAAAGTACGCTGTTCTTCTGAACAATGTCTTGAACGACCCATTTTCCTCAGCTTTCAAATGCATGTTCAACAAGTGTTTGCTTCATCCTTAAATAGGGGCCACCTGATTCACACCAGTTTCTTCACAAAATTGATGACTCGGTGATTGAATGCCACACTGCTATTTTTTTGAACACACCCCTTTCAACTAATTCAACTAATTGCCCAATTGCACAGCCTTAAGAGCGTGCATATCATGACTGCTGGGTCTCATTTGTTTTCTGAGAATCTACTGAACCTACTGGTAACTTGTTTGCCACGTAGCAATAAAAAAATATACTAAAAACCTTGATTATTCTGGTTAGTCACATTGTACTGCTATTATTTTGAACAATACTGTACATGTTGCAGTTCTTGCAAAGAATCTCTCCATTCTTCCCACACCTTTTGTTTGTTTGCAGGTAAGGGTGCATCCCACTCAGCAACATTCTCAGTTAGCTCTGTCAGCAGTACTTTGCTGTGATAGGGGCCACAAATCCTAGTGGATCGTACAAACTGTTTATTACAGACAGTAGTCCGCGCCTAGTATAAGGCCTTCTATCCTGTTGGACGTGGAAGTTGAAGCAGTCTGTGTCCAAATACCAAAGCAGGCCAAGACTTCGTTGCATAGGAAGTGAGCTGACAGCTAAATCCAGTTCTTTCAATGAGTTTGCATAATCCTCGGATGGAAAAGCTCTCATAACCTCCTTGCTGTTTGAAGCTAGTTTATGCAACTTCAAATTAGACCCGGCCAACATGTCCTGTGTCCTTTTTAGAAGGTCAATTGCCATCTCTGAGGACGGTAAGGAAATTAATCTGTCATCCATATACAAGTCTTGCTCCACGAACTGCAGAGCGTCTTGACCGAATTCCTTTTCTCCTTCTTAAGCTGCTCGACGCAGACAGTAGATGGCCACTGCCGGAGAGGGACTGTTCCCAAATACGTGTACCTTCATACGGTATTCTGTAACCTCATTCTCAGGGTTATTTTCTCGAAACCAGAGGAATCTAAGGTGGTTCCTGTCTGCAGGCCAAACTTTAAAGCAGTGGAACATTTGTTGTACATCTACTGTGAGGGCAACAGGCTCTCTGCGAAAACGCATGAGGACTCCAAGGAGACTGTTGTTGAGGTCGTGACCCGTCAAGAGAACCTTGTTCAGTGATGCACCTTTGCATTGAGCACTCGAGTCGAAGACCACTCGGATCTGGGATGGCTTTTTTGGATGGTATATGCCAAAAGAAGGTAAATACAAACACTGTTCATTGGGACTAACTGAAGGAGCGATTTCTGCATGGTCATTTTGAAATAACCTTTCCAATAAAGGCTACAAAGTCCTTTTTCAACTCGGGCTTCCTTTTGAAAGATCATAGAAGTGAATAGAAGCGTTCCACAGCTTGTAGACGATTGTTTGGAATATACTGCCTCGGCAGTATGAAAGGAAGTGGCGCAACCCATGAATTTTCCTCGTCTTTATAGACTTCTCTGTCCATGATCTGCAGAAACTGTCTGTCCTCAATTGACAGAGTGGTTTTCTCATCGTCTCTTGTCCTTTGAAATACATCCCAAGCTGTTGGTCCTTGAGTTTCCTCCTTGATAAGGGGCTTGGTGAGTGACACACTTTGTAATCTATTCTTTACAGTGTTATTGACCATTTTCCATAATGTTGGTGTGGTAAGTTTGGATGAAGGTAGGCTTATGAACTTTCCCGAGGCACATGTCTCCAGTGGTAACCCATCCTAAGTCCAAATTTTGCGCAAAGGGAGCGTTTGGTGGGCCGTTCACTTGCTTATGGGCTTTGTGGACTCTGATCATATCTCTGCCTAACAGGAGAAAAATGGGAACGTGATGATCTGGCTCTGGAATGTACCTTGCGAGATGTTTTAGGTGCCTGTGGTTACTAACCACTTCTGGAGTGGGGATTTCAGAACGGTTGTCTGGAATTTCCTTACACTCAAGAAGCACTGGTAGGGGTAAGAATAAGCTTCCATCAAAGGATTCCACTTGCTTGTCTGCCTTCTGTTTCGACTGTGCCTGCACATGTTTTGAGAGTATAGGCTACGTTACACTCTGTAATGCCGAACAGATAAAAGAATTCTGATCTTGCGAGCGATCTGTTACTTTGATCGTCTAATATCACATACATTTTGACTGCTTTCTCACGGTGGCTTTCAGGAAATACTTTCACAAGACAAACCTTGGAGCATGAACGTGGAAGATGACCGTCCCCGCATACCTCTGTACAAGCTGAGGAAACCTCGAATTCCACAGGTACGTCCTCACTCACTTCTGATTTAGGGGATCGTGGCTCTCTGGTCCATGGTGCTGGACCTGGATGGAGTGCTGCCATGTGGGTAATGCTGCCACATTCTGAACACTTAATAACCTGATCACAATTCTTTGCCATGTGTGCCGTGGAGCTGCAACATTTAAAGCATATGCCTTGTTGTTTAAGCAATGACTTTCTCTCCTCCATAGGTTTCATCCTAAATCCTCTACATCTGGACAGAGGGTGAGGCTTATTGTGTAGAAAGCAGTGTTTTGCTGGGTTAACTTTATTTTTGAATTCACTGGCAGCTAACAAACTTTCAGGAGAGACCTGGGTCTAGTGTGTGGCAACGGTTCTGGGGAAAACCGTTTTGTTTGACTGTCTGTTTGGTTTGTGCGATTCTTCCTGTACAGCTGTGAGAAAGAAACTTGGATTGTTGCGTATTTTAGATTGCTGGCACACAAAGTCTACTAGGAACTTGAATGGTGGAAAGAAAACTCTGTAGTCCTCTTTTTACTTAGATCCCACTGTGAGCCACTTTTCTTGTAAGCTGAACGGTAGTTTTTGTATTATCGGATTCACTCCCCGCGATGTGTCTAGATAGGAAAGACCCATCAAATCGCCATCCTGCTTAGCTGCTTGGATCTCCATGAGCAGATCTACCAGTTCGCGCAATCTGTGATTGTCTCTGTTTGATATTTTTGGAAAGCTCTCCAGTTTCCCAAATAGAGCGCTCTCTACCATTTCTGGCGAGCCATATGTTTCATAAAGTCTGTCCCAAATCAGACTGATCCCATGTAGTGGATGGTTAATGTGTACAGCTCTGATCCTTTTTGCATGCTCCGCTGACTCACGCCCCAGCCATTTTACTAGCAAGTCCATCTCCTTGCTAGGTGAGAGATTAAGTTCTTTAGTGGCATTTATGAAGGATGCCCTCCATGCTCTGAATGTCTCTGGAAAATCATTAAACTGTGTTAGGCCCATGGACACTAATTCACGTCGTGCAATAAACTTGACGACATCAGACATTTGGTTATTTGTATGAGGATTACCTTGATACGGCCCAGCTTGTGAGGGTGTAGCTGACTGAATTGGAGAATAGTCGAATGTCACTCCCCTGTCTCCGATCCTTTGCTCATTACATGGAAACGCTGCAGAACGTGAGTGATACACATCTTGAGGTAACTTAGTGTACGTCTCATGATGGACTGAGGGTGTAAAGTGTACATCTGTGAATTGCGAAATGGTAGGGTACTGCCTGGCCTCTGCATTGACAGGTTGAGACTTGGGTGGTGTGGCATAAAACCCATGCTGACCCTCTTGCTGCAGTTCAGTAGTCTGTGTTTGTCCGTCATCATAAAATGGCCCATCTAGCACTGGCATTTGTGTATCCACAACACTATCTGCTTGTCCGCTAAGTTCTTTTGTGTCCTCTATAGGTAAACCTACTACACTCGAATTTCCTCTGCTTTCTTGCTCTGCGCCTGTTTCTAAGGCCTCCTTAATTAACAAGTCTATATTAATTTATAAAGCTATTCTTCTAATATTTGAAGCATTTTTGTCACATTTAGTTTCAGGTTTGCCCATGCATGCCCTGTATATAAATCTGATTACTCAGTTGAGATGATATATCCTCTGTCCCTGTCTGCGTTCAGATTAGACACAACTATGGAGCCATACACTAATGATGTGCAGGTGAGGAGAGACGGTGTTGTGGAACATGCGATTATCTTATTCACGGCAGTGAGCTGCGAAATCAACTTATTCAACTATCCATATGTGTTTGGGGAGTGTCCTGTGGCCATCAATGGATGGAGTCAAAGATGTAAGATTCAATTTTAGTCAATCATTTACTCAAACCTGTTCATGTGACTTCGTTCTGCTGAACACAGAGGAAGATTATTTAAAGAATGTAACCAAACAGAACCGGGGCACCATTCAGTTCCATGATATTATTTTTCCTATGGAAGTCAATGGAGCCCCAGAGCTGCTTTATCATATAAACATTATTCAAAAAATTCAGAATTTTCATTTTTGTGTAAACTATCCCTTTAAAGGTGCAGTGTGTACATTTTAGCGGCATCTAGTGGTAAGGTTGTGAATTGCAACCAACGGCTCAGTCCACTGCTCATCCCTCGCTTTTAAAACGCATGAGAAGCTACTGTAGCCATCACCGGACAAACGTGTCATCGTCGGAGACAACTTAGTAAAAAAGTTGGTCTGTTAAGGGATTCTGTAGAAACATGGTGGCCCAAAATGGCGACTTCCATGTAAGGGGACCCTCGCTGTATGTAGATAAAAGCGTCTCATTCTAAGTTAATAAAACACATAACGGTTCATTATGAAAGCCTTTATACACCCCTGATAATATAGTTTTGTATATTATTTTGCATTTCTGTCAAAAGATCCTTCTGAAAATTACACACTGCACCTTTAATTGAGCTTTCCTTAGCTTTAGTTTTACATTTTCTGGGTTCGATTTAATGAAATATGTACTCCTCTCTGTTATCTTCTCTATAGAGATGATATTTAAGTTTTTTTTTTACCAACACTGCACCAGGGGCGTAGCCAGAATTTTATTTTTGGGGGGTCCTATCCTAAAATGAGGGGGCAACTTAACTATATATATATGATGCAGATGGCACATTGTCACCGAATATTAATAAACATGGGAAGGTGACAGCGTAAGTTACGCACAACAATGCGGGACATGAGCTAATCCAATCAAGTTTAAAAATAACTGCATTTTACCACGCAGCATTTTGATTGACCAATTTATCAATTAGACTAAGAAATAAACATTTTCTTATTTTATTTTAAGCGATTTGAAATCTGAGGGGGCCGGACATGTAAATGAGGGGGCCAAGGCCCACCCAGGCCCCCTCATGGCTACGCACCTGCACTGCACTGTAAAAAGTTGGATCAACCTAAAAACTACTTACATTTGTAACACCTAAAAGAAGTTTATTCGACTGAAAATTTCACTTTAGTTGAAAAATATTATAATATTTAAATGAACTTGGGTGTTACAAATTGAAGTCATTTTTTAAGTTAATCATTCGTTAAGCCTCTGAGAAATAACTGATCTTGTCTCTTGTTTTTGTTTATCTAGTTTGTTCACTGAAACTGGACATTGCTGATAATGTGTCTTTAGTCGGTGGTAGTCGAGGAGAGTGGCAGACTTTGAGCGTGACCAAGATTGTGGATAAGTTACAAGCAGATCGCAGTTATCTCTTGGTAATTATTCAATTCTAATCCTACGAAAGATCATGTTGAACTTTTTTGTATGCACATCAGTCTTTCATGACATATTATTAACATTGGTGATCATATCTCCCAATTCCTTCATTAGACAGGAAAACAAAACAGTTTTGTATTTTTTATTTTAAGCACAAAGTTTATAGCTTTTTTCCAAACAAAATGTTTAGTCATTTTATACAAAAGTAAAGTCTACACTGATCAGCACACCATTAAAACTGCCCCATGCAGCCTCGTAGCTCGTACAGTACACGGCAAACTTCAATGTGTTGTGTTCTGATAATTTTTCTATCACAGGCTGAATTACGTTTTGAGCTTTGGTTGTCCAGGCTCACTGTTAATATGTAGTATTAATACGCAACTTTCAAAAACACAGAACATACTTTTTTGTAGGTTTAAATAGACGCTGATGCGTACACTGTAAACATATTTGCAACATTAAATGGTAGCACTATTATGTTTTTACAGCTACAAAACGTAAAACATTTACAAATCTTTTATATCATAAAGATTGCTTAATAATTTCCCAAAACATGTCAATTCCAGCGATTTAAATATTTATATGGAATTTTTTATAGGAATACATACAAATCTGTACATCTGTAAAGATGTTAATATGTAATAATAATAATAATAATAATAATAATAATAATAATAATAATAATAATTGGTTACATTTATATAGCGCTTTCTGCAGCACAAAAATCGCTTTATTATGAAACGGGGGAATCTTCTTAACCTCCACCAATGTGCAGCATCCACCTGGATGCGACGGCAGCCATATTGCGCCAGAACGCGCACCACACACCAGCACACTGGAGAGGAGACAGAGTGATATAGCCAATGATAAGTACATAAATAAATATAATTCAATGGCCGTCGTCAATTATTCCTTACACACACGCACGCACGCACACACACACACGCGCGCGCACACACACATGCACGCACACATAAGGAATAATTGACGACGGGCCATTGAATTATGCTTGTGTTTATTCAACAGGTCACCCTGTCTATCAACCCCTTCGGTGCATTTGTGACTCTGATCTTGCCCAGTGCACTTATAATGTGTGCTGACCTGGTAAGCTTTGCTCTGCCATTTGAAGGAGGGGAACGCAACTCTTTTAAAGTCACGCTGGTCCTGAGCTTCACCATGTTCCTTCTCATCCTCAATGATCATCTGCCTCATGGTGGAAATTGTAGCCCTCTCCTCCGTAAGTGAGCAATTAATGATAGATGGTATATATACACATCAATACAGTATATCTATTTATCTTTATCGATTTACCTACCTACCTATTTATCACATATATATTTATTACATATATAGCTAATTAACATAACAGTATTGAGGTGACGAGGTAATAAGTAAATGTTCTTCTTCTATTGTTTTTTGTTTTAAAGACTATCACTTTAGTTTCTGTTTGGTCTGTTTGGTGCTGAGTATGCTGATTTCCATCGTGTTAACACGTCTGTCTGTAGACGGCAGCATCATTCCATGCAGACGCAAAAAGATTCATCCATCGAATGACACTGAAACACACGGGGGTGGCAAAGATACAGAGAGTGGCCAAAGAAACGACAGTAAGAGAGAGAGAGAGAGAGGGATTTATTAACATAAATGGGTTTTCTATGAATAATGTGCCAATTGTGTAAATGTTATTTTTATAAGTTCAAAGACTAACATAACATCATATGAATCAGCGTTGCAATCACAGAAATGTTATGGTCTACATTTACAGATATTGATGTGATTGAAGTGAAGTCTGGTGGTCTGACTTCAGAACTGGCTTCACTCCAGAAGATTGTGAAGTTTCTGGAGAAAATGGATAAAGACGACAATGACACGGACAGTACAGCGGCCTTTTCCTATCGCGTAGACAAATGCTGCTTCTTATTTTTTCTAACCATTTACATACTGTATATAATCATCCTTATTTGTATTACCAGAACAGACATTTGCAAGGTTAATAATCTTGACTTCTGGGATCAATCTAGCTCTGAAGATTACAGCTATGACTACTTGTACTATTCTTCAGAATAATGTCCACAGAGCCTCTGTGATCTCTCTCTCTCTCTCTCTCTCTCTCTCTCTCTCTCTCTCCTGCTTCACAGCTGTATGCATACTCTATAACCTGAATGTATAGCAAAAGCTAAAAGTGCTACTGATTTTACATTTATTAGAATATCAACCAAACATCTTTAAGTATAAAAAGTGTATATATTCCTGATCTATAGTTTTAGTCTTGTTTGAAAGCTGTTTGTAATCTAAGGTAGAACTTTAATCTGTTCTGTACACTGTTACATTGTTCTGTATTTTCTCTGTTAAGACATAAACCAACAATATACACTCCTAAAAATAAAGGTGCATGAAAAGTTCTTCACAGCGATGCCATAGAAGAAGCATTTTTTGTTCCTTAAAATAAATAAACATTCAGTCAAAGATTGTTTAAAGAAGCATTTATTTTATTTTATAATCTGCCCAGCAGACACCTTGATGTTAAAAAGACGTCAAATTGCCATCAAAAATTGACGTTGAAAAAATAGGTCAAAAATGCAAATCAAATTGTCAAAAACATAATAAAAAAGTACCAGAAAAGTAATTGCACAAAGTCATATTTCATTGAAACCCAAGATAACTTCTATTCTATGAACCCACCTGAATGACAGAACATTCTCTCATGTTTTATGGTGGATATACTGCCACCTACTAGGGTGGAGTTTAAAGCATTGACGTTGAGGAATAAAAAATAAGTCACGGTTTCTTAAATGCTTTTGATGCAGAGGCTCCCCTGCCACTAATAGCTGTGTGATATTAAACATGACATACATAACAACTGACACCTGGCAATCCATTGAAAACCGGAGAGACCTAAAAATACTTGAAGCAAAGTCTGAGAGGCTGCAAAAGAAGTACAAATCGGAATACAGGGAAGTAGACCGAATTGTAAAGAAGAAGATAAGAGCAGACAAGAGGGCAAACATGGAAGATCTTGTGGAAAAAGCAAAAGATGCAGCCCGACGAGGTGTGCAAGGGATTGTGTAGAGGATCACCAATAAGATCTGTGGAAAGTATCCTCAAACAACACCGATGCCCCAATTACAAATAAACAGGGATGACTTCTTTCATCCAAAACAGAAATAGAAAATCGATGGGCAGAGCACTTCACTGAAATCCTCAATAGACCACCACCTAAAGTAGAAGATGACATACAAAAAGCTGACGCTGACCTGGATATAAACATGGAACCACCAGAGAAAGAAGAAATCATTGTCGCCATCAAATCCCTAAAAAATGGGAAAGCACCTGGACAAGACAGCCTAAATTCTGAGCTGTTCAAGGTAGACCCAGGGCTGGCAGCTAAAGTGCTGAAGCCACCGTTCACAGCCTATGGGGGGGGGGGGGAGAGATATCTGATGACTGGACAAAATGCATCATTGTGAAGATACCAAAGAAATGTGCCCTGAGCAATTGCAACAACTGGCGGGGCATCACTCTTTTGTCTATCCCTAGTAAAATCCTTGCTGAAATCATTGTACAGAGAATATCAGGTACAATTGGTGCTAAGCTTAGAAAGGAACAAGCAGGATTCCGGAAAGGTAGAGGTTGTATTGACCAAATATTCACACTACACAACATTATCGAATAGTGTACAGAAAAGCCTTCAACAGCATACACAGAGACAGACTTTGGCGAATACTACGAGCATATGGGATCTCAAATGAAATGGTTCTTCTCATCAAGAGGTTTTATAGCAACTTAACATGCCAAGTTGGAAGCAGCCACATGAATTTTGCTGTCAAGTGAGTGAGACAAGGCTGCAGTGCTGTTTAACGTGGTCATGGATTGGGTGATGAGGAGAACCACTGAACACCAACCAAAGTGCATTAGATGGACTCTGTTCTCCCAACTGAAAGATCTGGACATCACTGATGACGTGGTTTTGGTCTTACACCTGCATCAACATATGCAAGAGAAAACCAGTTGTCTAAACAACTTTGCACAGCAAAAAATCAACCAGATGAAGACAGAGCCATTCGTGCCAGTTCCCCCGGACAGGTCCCGAACATGTTTTTGGGTGCGTTCTCTGGAAGTCGCGTTGCTTGACAGCATACGTCATCGAGGTTCTCACATTTCAGTTAAAAAACATTAGAAAATTAAAATATATTTCAATCATACAATCATTGTAGTTTCATTCTTACCTTGAAATGTAACGGTTGCTTTTCTAAATTAAACCGAAATATTAAACCTTGATGACGTATGCGGTCGACCAATGTGACTTCTGGAGAACGAACCCGAAAACATGTTCGGGACGTGTCCGGCGGAACTGGCACGAATGGCCACCCTAGCCATGATGGAGGAGCAGGTAACAACATCACAAGCCAACTCAGTAAGGCCCTAAACACCTTATAGAGACTAAACAATGTCTGGAAGTCTGCCCAGTACAGCATCAACACCAAGCTGAGACTGTACCAAAGCTATGTCCTGTCTACCTTGCTATACGGATCTGAGTGCTGGCAAACAACTGAAAGCAATCTACACAACCTGTGGACCTTCCACACTAAAAGCCACGTGAAAAAAAGACAATATTCTGGCCCAACACCATCTCCAATCAACTTCTATTTAGCCAGTGTAAATACGACAACCATCATTATGAGAAGGCGATGGACATTAATTGGACATATAATAAGTAAAGAGCAAAAAAGCATCATGCTAACTTCCCTTCACTGGACACCAGATGGCCAACGTAAAAGAGGCCGACCCAAGAATACCTGGCGCAGGATGGTGGAGGGAGAACTGAAGAGCCTAAGTTACACCTAGGGCTCTATAAAGTCACTGGCCCAAAACAGACAAGAGTGGAAATCCTTTGCTCCTGCCCTACTTGCCAAACAGGCATAATGGGTAATAAGTAAGTAAGTTTATTTAACACACCCAATTCAATTCATCAGCTCATTAGTAGAGATTTCCATGAACAGAACTGAGTCTGTCAGATATGAGAGACATACAAAATGTGCAGTGCAGTGCAGAGGCCTCCAGAAACACAGTTGAGAACCACTGATTTAGACAAAACAGGTTCTTTATGGGATCGTGAAGCACCTTCACTTTTAATAATGTAAGTCTGAAGTAAAATCAAGTAAAAAGACAAACACAAGGATGTGTACTTATTGAGAATGACATACAACTTGCAATTTATGTAAAATATAAAAAGTTGTTTCAAGTTGTTGATATGTGTTTATCCAGTGTAGTTAACTCTCTCATGTCATTTGCAGTGCTTTGTAAGAGTTTTGTTTGCCAGGAATCATATTGATTAAAAAATGAGTGTGGTCATTTATGGGGTAAAACATACTCAAAATCTGTCTTTATCCTATCAATAAAGAAATACTAAATGTTATTAAAAATTCAATTCAATTTTATTTATATAGCGCTTTTCACAATTTGGTAATTGTATCAAAGCAGCTTTACACTAATAGAAGCAGTGAAAAACACAGAAAATCGACAGATAGCACAATACAATAATAAAAAACAACAACAATAAACACTGAGTACAGTAGTAGGGAAGTATTTCTGTTTTAGTTTAGACTGCTCGTATAGACTCCAGTGCATTATGTCATTTGAATGGATGGTGCCTTGTGTAACCAGACTTTTTGGAAAATAAAATGTATCTGAACTTCTGATGGCAGAACAGACCTTTATGTGTGATAATAAATGACATACAAACAATATCTACATTACAATTTTAACTGTGTGACAAAAATGAATGTGCACTACACTGTACATGACACAACATGACACAACCAGCATAGACACCTGATGACTATTATGGGTTTGGTGAGTTTGACTGATTCCTGTTTCAAACAAAGAAATCATTTGAATTTTTTCTAAATGCATATCAATGAGCATTCATTGGCATCTGCCCTAAATCTAATACGCAAACCAATGTCAATAAAAATGACCTGAGTAATCTGAGATCACTACAGTATTGTTCACCGTCCAGCTATCATAACCAGAATATTACTGCTCTATTGTTCAGTTGATTATTATTTGTTTATGGCTGTGGAACATCTCATGAAATGATTAATTACCAGTTGGTAATATCAAATCATTTGTATGTAGATAAAGGTTGAGACAAGACAAGTCTTAGTTATTGAGGAGGCAGAAATGTAAATTGCATTTTGAAAACCAACACCTAAGCTGTTTGATATGGATGATTATGTTTGATATGATATTACAGTGATGGGTTCTCTAAGAAACATCTAATACACATGTCTTCTTAGAGATAGATATTTAAGGAGTACTGACCAACACTGTGATGCTTCAGTGTTTTATATCAGTCTACCTCTGTAGTCGTAGTTTCATTACAACAATTACTGAGTTTTCTTCAGCATGATACAGGTTATCACACACGCTCAGTTGCTCTTTCTCACTCACTGCCAGTTAACTCCTTTTCTGTTTCTGAAATCTGAATTCTTTGGAACCCTATTGAAGAAACCTAAACATCTTCCCTCATGTGTGTTTGATTATACGTTAGGATAGTCATAGTGTAACCACCCAGAGTTTGGTTAATGTGTTCTCTGCAACATGATCTCACGGAAAGTCGTGGTATATTCACACAAAATTTGAGCAATTTTTTCATGTCCATGGCACGAAATTCGAGTTTCTATAAATGACACAACTTTCATGTCATTTTATGTATTGTTTTCTCATTTTCTTTCTATTTTTTAAAACACAGCCGTGATGATATAGAGCTATATCACACTCCTACTCGAGCGATATTGCTTAAATATATATATATATACATATAAACAGGAACAACATAAACATGAACAACAACATAAACAAGACCACAAAAGACAATAACACTAAAACAAAGACAAGAGGATGCAAGGGAGCGGGGAAAATATAACAATATCAAGACCACGCTTTCCCACACAAAACTTAGTACTGTCAGAACCCTGCCACACTAGACTAGATATAATTACCAAACGTGATTATGGCAGAATCCTGACAGTTACCATGAAATTACTCAGTTATTACCGATCTGTTAAGTAAAGTGCTACTGGATTATTCTATTGACAACATGACAGTGGTCTACTAAGGTTTCTCGTTTTGCATTTGTTGGACTCTTTGGATGTTTCTCTATTGTGACTTCTCTATTTGATGGATTTTGTTTGCTCTGTTTATGTAATATATTCTTGTGTGCATTTCTATATAAACTTTAAAAAAGAAAAAATATTTCTATTTGTGTTTTGGATTTATGTTTTGAATTACCTGTTACTTTTTAATACAAGTTTGTTCAGTGGGTCACTCCCTTACATTTTTCTTGTATATTGCCTTTACAAGGTTGTTATAGGGAGACCATAGCGATTTGCTGGTGCCAGTAGGTTCATTTCCAGGCCACTGGCCTGTAGATGGCAGCATATTGACATAGAAGCTCATCGGTGTGTATTGGTCATCAAAGTCTATACTGCTCTGTCAAAACGAAGCTGTCACTGGGGCAGTACCCTTTAAAAAAGGTCCTAATATGTACCATTTAGGTACAAATATGTTCCTTTAAAGGTGCACTATTTGGCTACAAAGGTGTACTTTTTTGAAAGGGTGCTGTCCCATTGACAACTTTTGTACCTTTATTTCTGAGTGTGTGTATTTATCACAAAACATTTCCATCTTCACTTTCTGTCTTAGCATAACATTATTGGAGTCTTAAAATGAGTGCATCTTTCATTTTAAAGAGCAGAGTCTAGATGTTCAATGATATTTGTGTTCACACAGGCATTCGTTTCTTTGCCTTTCCCTAAAAAATTACATGTTTATATCTACATAGTATTGATTCTCAGTAATGTAGATACTTTCTTTTCCTTTCCCTGAAAAAATGACATGTTTATATCTACATAGTATTGATTCTCAGTAATGTAGATACTTTCACTTCCTCTGGAGGTCAGGGCAGAAGTTAAGATTTCATTTTAAAACAGAAGGACTGCTTAAACATGAAATGTTTACTGTATATCTGTTATTATTATAATGTTCCCCTGCTTTTGTTGCATTAATTTACATGGAAATGTCAGTTTTTCTGGACTGCACTCAAATAAAGAAAATAGTTTGAACAGTTATGTTGAGACTTTTATAAAAGTCAGAGTACATCTAACACTTAAAAACAAAATAAAATAAATTGAATTTCTCACGCTTGTTTGCATATGACTTTTCAATATATAGCACAAACAGCTAACTAACTTTGCTTGAATATATCCTCATAGCCACAGCCAAAATTATGTCCAGTTTTCTAGTTAACATGTTATTTGTATGTAAAATGCAGTGTTTAGGCTCCTGTTTGCTCTAAACTATCACTATTAACAGCCAAACCATTTGACATTGCAGTTAGTCACTGTGAAAATTGTATTACATCACACTAATACTGGTATTGTCCTGAATATACAGTGCCTTGCAAAAGTATTCATACTCACTGAACTTTTCCACATATTGACATGTTACAACCAAAAAGAAAAAAAATGCATTGGGATTTTATGAAATAGACTCTAACAAAGTGGCACATAATTATGAAGTGGAATGAAAATGATAAATGGTGTCCATTTTTTTTTACAAATAAATATCTAAAAAGTGTGACATGCATTTGTATTGAGCCCCCCTTTCCTCTGACTCCCCTAACTAAAATGCAGTGAAACCAACTGCCTCCAGAAGTCACATAATTAATAAATAGAGTGCACCTGTGTGTAATTTAATCTCAGTATAGACGGTTTCAACAGTGACAACATAAACAAGCGGCTGTCATGGTCCGCACATAACTTCCGGTAAACTCGGCTAAGAATAAATAACAACAAAGTTCTTTAAACGTACACAGCAAGCATGTGGAAGAAGGTGCTTTGGTCAGATAAGACCAAAATTAAAGTTGATGGCTAAAATTCAAAACATTATGTGTGGCAGAAACCTAATACTGCACATCATCCTGAACACACCATCCCCACCGTAAAACATGGTGGTGGCAGCATCGTGCTGTGGGGATACTTTTTCTTCAGCATGGACAGATAAGCTGGCAGAGTTGATGGAAAGATGGATACAGCCAAATACAGGGTGAAAACCTGTTCGAATCTGCAAAAGACTTGAGACTGGGGTGGAGGTTCACCTTCCAGCAAGACAATGACCCTAAACATACAGCCAGATGGAGTGGTTTAGATCAAAGCATATTCATGTGTTAGAATGGACCAGTCAAAGTCCAGACCTAAATCCAATTGAGAATCTGTGGCGAGACTTGATCTGAATGAGCTTGAGCTATTTTGCAAAGAAGAATGGGCAAAAATTTCACTCACTAGATGTGCAAATCTGGTAGAGACGCACCCCAAAAAAAACTTGCAGCTGGAATTGCAGCGAAAGATGGTTCTACAAAGTATTAACTTAAAAATTGTAAAAATATTTGGACACCATTTATCATTTCCTTTCCACTTCACAATTATGTGCCACTTTGTGTTGTTTTATCATATAAAATCCTAATAAAATACATTTTTGTTTGTGGTTGTAATGTGTCAAAATGCACAAGGCACTGTTTGTGTATAAATATAAATAGTTCAGTGGGTATGAATACTTTTGATATAGATAAAGTTAAAAGCATCTACCGTACTATCAATAAAATACAGTCAAAGCAACAAAAGCATTTACAACTCAATAAAAAGGCACCAAACTTTAAATGATCTTCATTCACTGCTTTATAATAATGAGTTTATTACAGTATGGCTATTGCATCATTGGTGTAATAGCCACAAGATGTCATAAAAATGGCCTGATGACGCATTTTGTCTGATAAAAAGAAGGATATTGCAGCAACATTCAATTTGCATTGATTTTGAAAGAAATGAAATAACAATGACATGTCTATAAGGAAACTGGACAGTTTAATATATACTGGCATAGTGTTGCCACAGCTTCTACTGAGACGTGACAAATATTACTTACATGTTAAATATTATTTAATATTATGCTGCCTATTTCAGGATGATTCAGATATCCTTATCATAAAAAGGTAAAAATAAATACCTATTTAAATACATAACTACATAAAACACTAAAAATAAAGTTTAAGTCAAAGTTTATTTATAAAGGACTTTTATAAAACAACAAGTGTTTATCAAAGTGCTAAATATATCAAAAATACAAACAGTCAACACCACAGAAGAAAGACATCAAGACACAATAAAACAATAAAAGAAAGCAGCTCATGTCAGACTATAAAAATAAGTTTTAAGGCCCAATTTAATAGCAGAAAATATCTGACCCGTTTTAAATATAAACAATCAAATTATTCCAGAGCTTCAGTGCCCCCACTGCAAAGGCTTGGTCACCCCTGGTCTTTAACTTTACTCATGAAACAACTAGTGGCAAATTAGATTGATCAGATCAGACAGATACTGTACTTTAATGCTTAGCCATTAAAAGATTTAAAAACATGTACTAACATTTTTAATTGTATCCTGTAATGGCCTTATTAATATGTGGATAATACTACACTGTAAAAAATTTGCTGTAATTATGCAGCTGGTTGCCAGTAACTTACTGTAGAAGAAAAATACTGAAAATTTTTCATGTTCATTAAACTTTGAACAAACTGTTGCCAGTAAATAACATAAATGTAAAATCTACAGTAAGTTACTGGCAGCTAGTTGCCAGTAATACCCAGTAATACTGTTATATCTACAGAATTGTTTTACAGTGTACTATTAGTTAATATTATCATATCGCTTCCTTCTCCCCTCAACAAGCCAAACATATTTATACTCCTGTAGGATATAGCTGGAATATTTAATTGGTTGGAATATTAGATAAGCTGTAGGTGTAATAAAAGCATTTGTTATCAGAATAACCCCTGAGGCTTCAGACAGAATATCTTGCAGATATTCACCTGCATTACCTTTACCACAAAATCAAAATGTGCATAGGATTGAATTAATTGGACTTTAGCTCATGTTTGAGATGGGTTCTTTAAGTGATCACTGTGTATCAAAGGGATAGTTTACCCCAAAACAAAATCCCAATGTCTTTCTTTGTACTTCAAAACCCAAATGCAGATTTTTTAAAAGTGTTGTTATTATGGGAGTGGATGGTGAGTAACCAGTAAACGCTTTAAGCTTGTAAAGGTCCCAAATATGTTAAATAAATAACGTCACTCAACGTTACGAAACATCTCATGATCGGAAAACCCAAACACACAGCCAGGGAAACTCGCAATTGGTTTCAGGGAAACTAAATAAAGCTGCTAGAACAGCCCAGAAAATGACCTGTCTTGAATCCAATTGTCATTTTACATGATTACACATAACTTCATTTATGGAAATTTGATTTCTTTGAATGTGTGGATTGCATGGGTTGTTACCAACATCTGGGAACCTGGCACCTTTAAAAAAACATATTAAATGAGAAAAATGGTGATGTGTTCAATATTTATTTTAACTCCTGTATTTTGAGAGTCCTGATGCATTTACTCTTCTATTTTTTAGATATTGCTGTTGTTTGAGTTATATAAAAGTGAACATCATAAAACTGACTAAACAACAGTTCAGACACAGAAAATTAGTGCACTGAAAGAAAGGAATAGGCCAATACTTTCTGGTTTATAGTTTAGTTTTGTATGCCTAGAGGACCTTTAAATATACGTCATGAGTCAAGTGGACTTATAATTTTTTTTTTTTTTGGGTCGGAAGAACAAAGAAAGACTTTTTCCCAGAAAATTTCCGTAAAAATGTCAGCAAGGCTTAAACACAAACACATCTCATAAATATTCAGGGATCGCTTTTGGAAAGAGGACCCACAGTAGTAACATTGCTGTAACATACACCAAAAGCTGTCAGAATCCTGCCAGATCCTTGTTTGTTAAGCCAACTTTGGCTTAACTTAGCACTTTACTGTATACGTTACATTATTAATATGCTCGCTTGTACGGTTTAACCTTAGCCGCTATCTCTACTTCTTATATTATCTATTGATTTTCTGTGTTCTCCTCTACATCTTCTCATGTAAAGCTGCTTTGCAACAATTAACACTTGTGAAAAGCGCTATATAAAATTGAATTGAATTGAATTGTTTGTATTTAGTAGGGTTCTGACAGTACAATGTTTCATGTGGGAGATACGTGGTTTTTGTATTGATTTATTCTGACCACGCATTTCCCGGGTCTCGTCACTTTTTCCCATATCCCTTACTTGTAATTATTTCCAGGTGTATGTCATTTACTTTCTCCCTATTTAAGAGTCCTTGTGTGTGTTGTTCAGTATGGGTTTGTCTGTGTTACTGTGTTGTTTCATGCCAGCCAGTAGTTGTTTCCAGTGTGTTCCAGTTCAAGTTAAGTGTATTATGTTCTAGTTAAAGTTTAGTGTAGTTCTGTGTTTATTAGCGTTTGTTCTGTTCATTTGCGCCCTCATGGGTTTTTTGTTTCTGTTATTTAATAAATTCCTGTTTTCTGTAATACGTGTCTGCGTTTGGGTTCATCCTCCTGCAAAAATCCTGACAAAAGCATTCCGTGTGATTAAGAGGCAGAAACAACGATAGTGTGAATGAACTAAAAAAACAAACGATCCTAAACAAATCTTCTGTAATCTCTGTGTGAAAAAAGGGCTTAACTCTTGTGGTCACACTTTAAACACCCCACATTTTATAGTTTTTTTTTATTTTTCATCTACACTATCATCATTTTAATGGTAAAATAGTGTGAAAATGCTCAAATCTGTTTGTTTGTATACTGTAAATAACATATAAAAACAAATATGCTTTTTGTAAGTTAAAAACGCAAGTCATATAGCCTACTTGCATTATATATTAAATGCAAGTTATACTGAAAAGTGAATGTTCCCTCAATTTCCTTAATGCCTTTTCACATTTCCAAATCTATCCCTAACCTTATAGTAAGTGAATGTTATGTATAATATTACATAATGTGTACTTATTTGTGGAATTGCAGTGGCGACGACACCTACAATGAAGAAGAGTCGGGTGTTTTAAGTTACCTCATCTTATCTTATGTTGTTGAGTTTTATATTGTCAGAATTTTAGTTTTGTATTTTTGTATATGACCCTGTATCTCTTTATGCTGTACTGTGTCAAAGTTCTATGGAAAGGCCACAAAAGGTTATGAACTTTGATTTATAATGTGGCTGTATGTTTTACCACTTGTATTATGATAGTTTAACTGTGTATTATAATGTGCATTATATCTACAGTAGTAAATAACGGCATAAAGCAGTATATCAGTGTTTGATATTACCATAAAATAAAATATTACCACTAAAATCCTGTAATGCCTAAAACCTTTACCCAAAAATAAGAAGTCTGTCATCATTTACTCACTCTCATGATGTAACAATCCGACCAGAAGCCCTGTTCAATTCCACAGTATTCTTTATCCTACTATGGAAGTTAATGGGGCTCATGTTTGGTTTGGTTACAAACATTCCTCAAAATATCTTTAAGAAAGAAATGTATACAGGTTTGTAACAACATGAGAGTGAGAAAATGACAGAATTTTTTTTTTTTTTTGTGTAAACTATCTCTTTACATTTTGGCAACCTCAGCTGACATTTGTTACTGTATTTTTCACAGTGATAATCATGATAAACAGTTATACCGTAAAACAGTGTACACAGCAAATTCAGCAGAGTTAAAATTACGGTGTTAATGGAAATATAAAGAGTTCGGAGTTAATTTAACACTGGATTGAGTTAAAACTATTTTATTTAACTCTACAAAAATAAAGAGTTGGTGTCAAAACAGAGTGTTAGCACTTTTTTTAAAAATCAACTCCCATAGTGTTTTGTTAGTGGAGTTTGTTAACTCCTAGGGTGTTAAATAGAGAAGACCTCCCACTTTTTACAGCACACACTGAACCGTGTTTTTGGATGATGCAGTTCAAGCAGAAGGTCATCTCTTTTACTGTAAATGGTAAGTAAATGTTGAATAAATAACATTTTCATCAATAACATTTGAGAGTTGTGAGGTGATATGTTTTATATTGCTGTTAGTATCAAGTTTAACATTAAGTGTCATGTGTTATTGTCATTATATGAATGCAGCAGTTGAGTTTAGGTCTTAGCCTCAGATGGAGCAATTCATACTCGTATAATGTTTTTGGGAGTTTTTTTTGTTGTTGTTGTTGTTGTTTTTTTTGCTTTATGTGCTGTTTAAGTTTAATATATATATTTTTAAATCCATTAATGTGTGCAGGAGATTTGCTTTGGGGACTTTAGAGGAGCACAGAAATATAGGCCTACATGAAAATTTCTTCAGACGAAGAGCAATTTTATACCAAAGTGAGTATTTTGTGCAAAACATAAATTGTTTTTTGCATTTTGTATAGTTTTTTAATACAGAATTTTTCGCTTTTATTTTTGTTTTATTAACAGAAAAGTTCAATATCCAGTCTGAAGGTCTGACCGTCGAGGATCATATCACCTCCTTACAGCTACTGGTTCATCATATTCTGCGGTTAATATGTGAAGACCAACATGGATTTTGGATTGAAATGAAGTCAAACTGTTTGTATGAACTGAAGCATCCCATAAACTGTGTTTACTGTTGTTATATATTGGGAATGTGCTTTTTAGTTGTCTCTGATGTTAATATGTTAATTTAATGAACACTTAAATGCATGATACATTGAGGACCATTTTTCTGTCATAAATAAATGTTTATCAGATGATATTTAAAAAAAAATCATTAATAGTTTTAAAATGAGAATGATAGATTATACTGCTGTGTTGTTACATTAAAAAACTGTTTAAAATAAAGTTTTTTGTCCCAAAAGTACCTTAATATGTTTCTGTCTTTACATTTACCATATTAACACCATATTAAAAAATATAACACTACATTGGAGAAAAATTACACAGAGGGAGTTAATTTTTAACAAATAAAAAATATTTAACACTGATTAGTGTAAATTTATAGTTAGATTTTTAACTCTGTATAGTGTCAATTGCTAACACTTTAAAGGAGTCAATGTGCCAACACTTTCAAAAGTGTTAAAATAACTCTACTGGGAGTGGACCCCATGAGACACTTTTAAAGTGTTGAAATTAACTCTTATAGAGTTATTCTGAGGTTCCAGATTTTGCTGTGTACAATTTTTACAATGTAAAAAAGTGTAACCAAATACAAACATAATTAGAAGACTCTTTAAACTGTAATGTTAAATAATAGGTCTAAAACATTAAAATTGGTTTCTCCCAGTATCCAAGAATAATAATAAGTGTCAAAATATTTTGAAGTGGAACCAAAAAACTCCATCTAAACCTACTAGAAGCTGTATTCAGCAGAATGGGTGTTTATTTATGTGAGCACTAGCCTGTACTTAACACTGAACCATCACATTAGAAACACAGATGTATTTGAACAGGAAACAATAATGTCTGATCTCTTGTGTCGCTCACTTTCTCCAATAAACGCACCCTTTATGCATTTCATCACTCTGTGCTTTCCTGTGTTTGTTTCATTGCTTTGTCATGTTTTTTTCTTAAACTCCTTTATGTATAGCGCAGCTTTCATGAATAAATTATTAACCATATGTCAACACAAAACCTTACCCATTGACAAAACTTTGACTTAAAAAAAATATTATTACTTTATGATGGAAAAATAAACATTTCAATGTCTTAGTGGCCCGTCCTTGTACACGTTAATCAAAATGGCTTTAAAAATAATGCAAAAATAAAAAGTTGATATCATAGTACAAAAGCCTTTTTTCAGCAAATTAATCCACATATGCTAAAAAGATTGACTTGAAACTAAAGCAGAAGAAATATACATTTAAGCTAATTTTTAGGCTCAGCCTGCCCTAAGAGGCATCTTCAAATGCTTGCTGTTCATGAAATCTCCCCCAAACTTCCTGATTCAATAGACAATATCCCAAAAAAGATAACTGAACTGCAAAAAATAGTCAGTGGCCTTTGAACGTGAACAACACTCTAAAAATATTGGGTCGTTTTTAACCCAGGGCTGGGTAACTATTGGACAGAACACATTTCTGGGTTAAATGACCCAAATAATGAGTTGTTTTAACCCAACTGCTGGGTTGTTTTAACCCAGAAATGTGTTCTGTCCAATAGTTACCCAGCCCCGGGTTAAAAACAACCCAACATTTTTTAGAGTGAACGTAAGGTTGTCTATTGTAAAGCTTTAGTGTCAGATGGAACAGTCTGACCCCTCCACTACAGATCATTATCTCTAATGTTACCAATGAACCCATCCCTTCACGGGCAGATTCATTGCACTAGCAACAGCAAGACTAGCGTATGTTGTGTTTTGGTGCTAGTATGCTGATGACCACCAGCTAAACCAGCATAATTCCCATGCTGTTTTGATGCTGCATTTGTTTTAACCCCATGCACAAGAACTGAATGTGTATGAGGCGCACATGCAATCATGATCTGTATTTACAAATCCATCCAGTAAAACCTTTCATAGAAACTGCCGGTAAACAATAAATACAATAATTGTTTAAAAACAACTAATATCATGATGATAAAAATATGCTGATTTATTTATTCTGCTACTATATATTATTACAAAAATGCGACTACAGTACAGCAGTGGCGAACCGTGAGTACTTCAGCTGGGCCTTCAAAATATGCAATGAAGTGCAAATGCCTCTCCATGCGCAATTACGCATGGCGCAATAAATGAAAGTCACAAATTTAATGGATAGGTTCTACTTACTACACCGCCTTAATTCTTAAAAACAGGAAAATGGAGACAAGTGAGCATGGGGGAAAAAACACCAAAATAAATTGAGAGTAGTTTGTTTTTCATAAATTTTAAAATTCAGAATATAATACTAGGCTATTCGTATTTCGTTAAATCATACAGTGAACGTGTACAAATTCTGAGCACGCAAAGTTAAATTACAGAATAGGCATCGTTTGCCTTTAAATGCAGTTTTAAAGTTTAAAATTACTTTAATCTAACTGATAAACAGAAATACAGACTCTGCTGCTCTGTAAATTTGCATTTAATTTTTGTTTTTGTAAATATATATTTAGCTGTAGGATAGCTTGTTAGTCTTTTTTCATAAGGGGAAATATAGCACCCTGCGTTCTCAGTGCACCTCCTTGTGGCTTATAACTGTTATATTTTGCGGGCTCGCAAAATCCCTAGCCCGAGCCCCGGTGAATGTTTTTGCATTCTCTGAGATTTAGTTAGGTAATTATATTGTATGTAATTCGGCGTCGCCTGCAGTCATTACTATCCTCAAGTAAAACTGTCAGGAAGTGAAAGTATAATTAAACCCATTATTTTTCTCGTGTTCACGTCTAATATGCGCAGCGCAGCTGCACGCGCATCTCTCGGCTGTGCTCTTCACGAGTACCCGCTTAAGTAATTTCGTTTTTACCTCAGCCCTATCAAACTAGCCACAACGTCAATCACGTTTTCTGCCATTTACCTCAACCACTCTCACCGCAGAGATTCGGGCCATTAGACGGTCTATGATTAGGACTTCTTCTTCTTTGGTGTTTTACGGCAGCTCGCATCCAGCTTGTTGCATGATTAGGACTTCATGAAGGCTTACAATGCTTTGTTTTTTACCCGCCCACTTGAAATCAAAGCGTGATTGGTCGATTTGCCCGTCACTCTCCACACCAAAACACATAGCTTGGCCTTCCTTGGGATTCTTGAAGTCCTAACCAATGAATGAGCCAGTTTACCGGGCCTTAATAGAGACAGACGATTCTGATTGGATATGAACCTGACAGTAAGCTTAACGTTAGAACATAGATGAGAGAAAATATATTACATGTATTAAATTAAATTAAATATAAATTTAAACATGTAAAAACATATTTTTATTGAATACTTTATTATTTATTAGTATTATTATAAAAAATATTTTTATTAATTTTTTTAGGCCTTCTCTGAAGGCGTAGAAGGCCCTGAAGGTTCCCCACTGCAGTACAGAATATGCTTAGTTAATGTTTATAATAGTTTGTAATGTGTTTGCGCATACTTTTGTTATGTTTTAAATGAAAAAGCAAATACTTTAAAAAGTAAGCAAATCATTTCATAAGCTCATGTCTCCACCTGCGTAAGAAGGGGTGTAATAATATTTTCATAAAACAAAAACAATACTCAGTACATGGAGAAGTTTAATATGTTTATTATAGTTTGTTCAAATAACTTACAATGTGTTGAATGATACTGCTGACTATGTCGGACCGTGAGAAGCTCAACGTGTTGCCATAAACATGTCCATAAAAATTGCTGTTTAAATAAAACTCACACCAGAAGGACATTTTAAACCAGCCCCTGAAAAATAAAAAAAAACAAAGTCTTGGTATATTACATATACAATTTCTTGACTGACTTTCCCATTGTAAAGACACTGATATGTCTCTGTGCTTTTATATTTGCACATTGAAGACCCATCACCTTCGATCAACAACACAAAATTATTGAATATATCTTCATATATCAAGCCACTTCTTAATTTCATCCTCAAACTGGTTTACACATGGCAGGTGTAGTAAATATTCACTGTTTAAATCATGTTTTATGCTTGCTCCCACTACACTGTTTTCTACCGGAAGCCCGTCATATCACTTACTTCCACGTTCGAGAAACAGGGGGATAACGGGGAGCAATACTATAACAAGGGAGCAATCCTATGACAGGGAGGCAATACTGTAACAGCTGGGCAATACTGTTACAGGGCTGCAATACTGGCAGTTACATAAAGTCTATTAAATGAAACACAGTTGTATAGTGAGCAGTGGTGAATAACAAGTAATAGTTCTTCAGGCAGGCAATAACATGACAATAACATGATGTTGTGGACCTGGTAGATGGGTTCTTCTTCCACCACAATGGGAGGAGAAGGCACGTCTTTAGTGTCAGGGTCTGTGGGAGGAAGAGAGCCAGGTTCAGTATAAGGTTTGAGGAGTGAAACATGGAATGAGGTTAAGATCCAGTACTGAGGATGTAAGTTGAGACTGTAGGTCATCGCGTTCAGCTGCCTTTGCATGGTGAACGGGCTGATGTACCGGGGACTCAGCTTACAACAAGGCTTGTGGAGGCGGATGTCCCTGGTAGAGCCCTGCACGGGCCAAAAATTCCAGCCCTAACCCGGCCCGTAGTGTTCAAGCCCAACCGGACCCCAGCCCGACAATGCCTAAATTTTTTCAGCCCGAACCCGACCTGACCCGAGACCAATATCAATCACTTTTAAGCTCTCTCTGATGCGCACTCTCTTTCTCGGACGCACACCCTCAGATGCGCGCTGTCTACGCAAACACTACACACGCAAACATACACACACAATGAGGAGGGATGCTAAAATAAGCCCGAGCCCGGGCTGTAAAAAAAAAGCCCGGCCCAAATGGGCTTACCCTTATGAAAATTAACCATGGTTTTATTGTGGTAAAAGTGTAGTAACCATAGTTTTTTGGTCAATTGATTACTATGAGCAAAACCATGGTTTTGCTACACTAACCATGGTTTTTTGGTCTTAATTGTAGTAAAACCATGGTTAATTTTCATAAGGGTAGCCTGCCGGGCCCGTTGGGCTTGCCGGGCTCTAGTCCCTGACGGACAACCAAACCCTTTGTCCGGGTTGATACTGGTGTGGATCGGAGCAACAAGTGTTTACTTGGTCTTGATGCCTCCGCACAGCCTGTTGGAGTTGGACGCAGGCTAATGTGGAGAGTGAGGCCAAGAGCTGGAACCGCCAAAGGCTCACCAGACCAGGGGAATAGAGGAGGTTGGTAACCCAGAATGCACTGAAAGGGGGTGAGTCCAGTAGTGGATTGAGGAAGGGAATTCTGGGTGTATTCAGCCCAGGGATCCAGCTGTCCTGGTACTGGTGGGAATATGTATGCAGGTAGCATCCGATTTCCTGGATCTTATGCTCAGTCTGGCCGTTGGTTTGAGGATGGAATCCCAAAGATAGATTGACCATTACACCAAGGAGTTTGAAGAAGGCTCCCCATACCTTGGAGATTAATAGAGGTCCACGGTCGGACACAATGTCCTCTGGGATACCGAAGTTGTGGAACACGTTATTGAAGAGTGCTTCCATGGTTTTGGAAGTAGCAGGGGAAGTAAAAGGTCGGATAAACTGTTGCTGAAGAGCTTCTTCTACATACTCCTCCATGGCCTTTTGCGGGATGGACAGAGGGTAATTACGACCTGCCCAAAAACAACCCTCCTTCCGGTTTCTTGATGCCCGGAGTTACCGGAACTGGCTGCGTGTTTCACAGACAATGGTCCGGGCGGAACTATTTCCGCCATTTTGGGTTCCGCTGTATAAGTCACTCCGTGACATTAGCATTGACTGTCTTTTAATTTTTGTATTTGCTTGCACATACCTTCAAAGGCTAGCCGGGTGCTTCAAGGGGGTCACACACCGGGCGAGAAGCGCTGCGAGGTGTCGCGTGTAGGACAACTCGCAGGTATTGCACACCGCACGTGCACTTTAAATAGCGTGAGCTTAGTCAGAGTCTATTTCAAGATCCAGAATATGCGTTAATCGTTAACGATTTGGGACAATATGATGTAATTTAATGTTAAACTATGTGAGTGGCGCAGCAGGGATTTCTGCAACGTCCAGAGTCAGTGCGTCACCTCCATGCTTCTTTTTGTTTTGATGACGCATGCAGCCGTGAAACGCTGTTGTTGCCAGATTGGGTTGTTTTTTCCGATACACAGTAAGGTCTGTTTACAGTGTGTTTTAGTCGGGTTTTCGCCTGGAAGACTCCAGAATGAATGAGTTCACAGTAACGTTCATCAGGCAGAAATACAGTATGATCAGTTCACGTTCCCCCAAAATATGAACGAGTTCATGAACTTTCGTTCAATTAACTTATTCAGGCACAACACTGACTATAACAGGGGAGCAATACTATAACAGGCAAGCAATACTGTAACAGGGGTACAATACTGTAACAGGGTGCAATACTTTAACCGGGGAACAATACTGTAACTCAGGGAGCAATACTGTAGCTGGCTGCAATACTGCAACTGTATCACCTAGGTATTCTCTGAGTTAGTTAAAACAAGGAATACAGTTGTTAAGTACTTTTTTACTTTTTAGCATTATGTTTGCACTGAACGGTGAACGCACCGGCAAATTTGCATTGATCATTATATTGCTACATTTACAATGTGTACTGCATAAACGGTAAATAAAATACAAACTTAATTGTTTCAGACTTCCAACATTTCAACAAGGCTGTTTCATAACACAAATCTCAAATTGCACCATTTTACATGTGACCTTGCCAATGATGTGTAGGCCATCACCATGGTGACAACCCAAAGAAGAAAGATAAGGGTGATTTCCAGATAAGACAATTTACACATCCAAATTGTGCGCATCCATAGAAATAGTCTCAATTGACCGGAGATATCATTATCATTTCTGATCTCTTAGATGTGATGATAAGATTACAAAATCATTGCATGCGAGTTAAAAAGATTATCTTGATATGCCTGTATAAACCCCATGAATTACATTTGAAAAGCTGCCCAGAATCCTACATTTTCCCCTTTAAATAAATCTGCAATGCAGGCGGCAAGGCTACAACAATAATGCTCAATTCATCAATTCTCCTTAATTATGTTTATTTTTGCATTGAACTAACATTAGTGAAAGTGAGCTTGTTGAAGCAGGTTATATTGTCCGACTGACAGCGGGCTGTAGAGGTGTGCTGTACGGACAAGAGTCGAGCTGATAAAAGAGCCCCTGACACACACTAGGGTTATTGCTCGTATGATGCAAGTTTAGTGATTCTTTGACAAAAAAACAAGAATTAACTGTTATACCGTGAAAAGACAAAGAATAGAAGTGCAGCCAAGGTCATATAAACAACCTGTGTTGTAAAGAAGTAAAAGGAGCTACCCGGTGAGGTCATTTCTGGGAATGTCACTGTTTGCCAAAGAGGTATACAGAGATTGTTGAAAGGATTTAACGTTCATATTCTAAGAACTGGGACTGACCCTGGGGTCAAAGGTGGCTTAGAAGTCTGAGACTCGCCTATAAGAAGGCTTTTATACCGTCTACGTGCGGATTTTGACACCTGCCACGACGCGGAAGGAAGATTTTGTGAGTAATTGGTTTTCATTACTTTCATCTGGTGTGTAATAACTTGTTTTACATTATGTCGGTATGTGATTATTGCTATAATACAGAACTGCGTTTATATAATAAACATTTAACTAGAATCTAAAGGCACTCACAGTACTGGGGCGTCATAGCTGGCTTATTATTTTCAGTGTTCTTTGTCATTTAACATTTTTTTGCCCATGCGCTCTCCTGAGCATTAAATCTTATCAGTGTGGTGCAGTTTGGCTTTTTTGGGACAAGCGACTGGGTCAGCATCATAACATTAAACATACATACATCATTAGTTTTATTCAATGCTCTAAATACAGTTTATGATAAACAAAACACATTTGTGCTGATTGATTTGGAAAAAGTTGTGACACACCTGGCTTCTCGGGCTTCTTGCCTGTTAAAAGGACTCAGTGACATGTCTGAAGAACATGCTCATGTCTAAAAGCTAATATGGAGCGCTGTCTCGTTCTTTACTGGTTTTAATGAAGCCTTAACTCAGTCAAAAAAGCCTAAATTTATAAGTAAGTTTATATTTGACCCAACATAGGTTAAATGACACCCCACCTGGGTTGATCTCTTCCCTTGTTGGGTTGAACATAACCCAGCATTTTTGTGTGTTAATTGGTCTCTAGTCATGTACATGCTTTAATCTCTTTGCTACTTGGTATTGCGGGTGCTGTTAAGATTTTGCTATTATATTGTAGATAAATATCTATTAAAATATATGGATATGGTTGCAAGATATTGGCCATGTGAGATAAAAGCAAATCATCTTGTGGCAAGCAATCGTGCATGAGGTGATCAAGGTGCGATTGTAATGTAATTAGACAATCTGTCTTGATATCATGATAGTTTTCCAGTAGCCAGGCTCGATGCCATTGACATGAATAAACATTGATGTTGAAAGTGAGTCACTTCCTATAGTTTCTTGAAATGTTGCTGTGGATGGCGTTGGTGGAGTTTTGAGCATTATGGTTTCCTGTAGCACACAAAACCAAACGTTTTTATTTGATCAGAACTGAACAATGGTATAACCACTGTTTCTCTGATGAAAACACACGCATAAACATCATGTCCTTGTTTGATGTGATCACATGACCCAGACAGGCTGCAGAGTCAATAAGGGTTGTGGTCTGGAGTTTAGGAAATGTCTAAAATGCTCGAGAACGGCAAAACAATTTTAAAGTGCAGGATTCAGCCTAAAAACTGGGTTTTCTGAATGGCCTGGGGGCAGATTAATTGGATTTGATGCAAAAGTATTTGATGAACGTATAGTATGTGTCAAGAGCATTCAGTTACAATCATTATCTCATGGTAGGTGGGGTTCAGTGGCTTTTGCACATCTGACCTACTTTGCAACCTAAAGACTGAATTTTGCCCAAAGGTGACAAGTTTACTTACCTGTGACCAACAAACCCTAAACTTTGACCAAAAACGTAAAGTTTACACTTTAAGTCTAAGTATAGCGTTGGATGTGTGCACTACGCAGAGGAGCTGTCTTCTGCCATTTTACCATCAGCTGATCAGTGTTAAAAAATATATGCTTGGAAATCATTTGGCTTGTTTGCGGTGCCGCAAGAACTTACAGGCAAATGACGTCTAAGTACTGTAAGAGTGATTCCAGAAATCATGCAGGGGAGCCAAATCGCTCTTGCAGAAACTTTGATGTCATCCTCCTGTCTTTTCTTGTGGCGTCGCATGAAGTCGAACAAGCCTAATAACTTTCACGACATGTGACCCTAAAAGAGTGATCACTGATAGACTGTCATCTAAAAATTAAAAAGAAATCACCCTTTAGAGCTGCTACACATGTAGTTTACCATCCATAAGCTATAATAAAGTCACTTTATGTGGCTGTAAATGATTTCTATTGGTGCTTGTTGATGCTTTTTTCAATTCTCTAAATTCATAAAACCATTTTCATACTTAATAAACAACATGTATAGAGTTAATTTTCTCAATATTATATTACAGCAATAAACAAATATTGTCATAAAAATCATGGAGCTTACAAGTGTCGAGGAAAAAATGACATGCTATCAAATGGAAAACGCGGTATAATGTTAATGTATCTGGCAGACTGCCTAAAGCTAACACACTAAACATTAGCATATGAACAAGACACATTTCCATGTCTTGTTTAATGTGATGATAATCAATATTACAGTAATGTTACACTCTGCAAAAAATTATTTTCAAGAAAAAAAAATTCTTAGTATTTTTGTCTTGTTTTTTAGTAAAATATATATAAAAATTCTTAAATTAAGATGCTTTTTTGATGAGCAAAACAACCCAAGAAAATAAGTCTAGTTCTTGGACCAAAAATATCAAATTTAACCGATTTTGTGCATAAAACAAGCAAAAAAATGCCAGTGGGATAATCATAAAATCTTGAACATTTTTCTTAAACACTAAATAAAAAAAATTCATTTAAATTTGATATTTTTGGTCTAGAAGCTGGACGTATTTTCTTGGGTCGTTTCTTAATTTAAAAAACAAGACAAAAATACTTTTTTGCAGTGCAGGAGAGCGGATCATGACATTATAATTATTATTAATGTTTAGAATACTTCTCAGTTCTACATTTTTAGTTAATGTTGACTATTTTTATGAAGACAATTCATTTGACCTTGAGAATGAAGGTTGAGGTTCAATCATCACAACAGGTCTTATGTTTGTGGAGCAACAGAGACATCTGTTGACCAACTGAAGAATAATTACTCCAGATCAGAAAAGAATATTGTTTTAAAAATATTTTATGGATTCTTCTTTTTTATACGGATATTATTGTCATAAACTGTACGACAAAGAAAGACAAGTAACAAAAACAATTACTAGATTGGCAGTGTCCGGCTTAACGTTGCGAATTATGAAACAACACTTCTGTCCAGCTTTAGAGTCCAATCACAGCTCCTCTGGCTTGTTTACTTCAGTCTTTTTTAAGAGCTTAAGGCCAAAGTAATTGGTTGCTATTTTCTTTAGTTTACTTCCACCACCCATTTTGCATCGCACATACGCATACAAGTTAGCCAACTGCAGGACTGCTCCCAAAACCACAAGCACCTGCACTCACACAAAACCATAATAACACTACACAAAAGATCTGATATAGCGCACTTAAAAATAATACACATGCAAAAATCACAATCAGTACATTTATTTTCTGGTAAAATAACAGAAGATTTTTGCACATTGCTTGAATATGGTGTATTATGTTGTACAATTACTTTTTTGTAAAAATATTAATATCAAACATAAAATAAACTTGGCATGCTTGAGGTGACATTCAGATAATTGAACCCTGTTGCGTCATAATCTTTCTAATGACCATTGTTTAAATACTTACCAACCACTTAATGTTGAAGGCGAAGAGACAACTAAACACGAAGAAAACCCAAAAGAGTGGAAACACAGTTAAACCAAACCAGAAAATCTGTGACTCCGAGTTTGACACAACATTTCTATTGGTGTCCTAGAAAATAAATCGACAGTTTTACACATTAACATAAAACCTGCTGATGTTTTAAAATAATTACATAACTGAATGTGTTGTTTCCAAAGACAGTGACAAAACAAGGTCATTAAACTTTGATCGACTTGTGATAAAAGTTAGCTATAAAGTTGTATAATGCCTCAGTATTGTGTGTTTTTATCATAAACGGGATTTTATTGCTTTGCAAAGTGACATATTTTCTGCAGAATTGTAAAAACTCACAGGTCTGGATTCAAAGATCCAGTGACTGAGTCCATTTGCTTGAATCTGATTACACCACCTCAAACCCACCAGCAGCCGCCCTGTCACATTCTCATAGCATAGGAGATATTATACATCATCATCATTATTACGTACTGTTGAAGAAGCACGCTGAGCTGAGGTGGACGTCATGCTCACCTTTACTGTCCAGAAATCACATGACAAAATTACAACAATAGCGACCATGCTGATGACGATGAACCGTCGGCTGAATACCTCACAAAAGAGGTAGAGGAGGATGGCACTTGTGCGGAAGAAGAGATGAAAGAAGCAGGCCAGAGGGTGTCTGACAAAAACAGACCAAAATACATTTATTATATTTAATAAATAACCAACCATGCCTAACATAAGACATTTAAAAGGAAATGTTATAACATTTGACACACCTACCTCATCTCTTTAGAACTTATTATGTAAAAACTCACTTGATGTTTGATTTGATTTCATCCTCACAGAATAAAGGCACTTCACTCCCAGAGTCCTTAAAACAAACATTGATCACATCGCTTTTCATTATACAAAAACAAAAGTTCCTTACAAGAAGTTCTTAATAAATAACAAAATCTGCTTTTATACGACATTAATCGTTAATTTGATCATAAATGTAAAACTAGCTCACGTCTTTTCAGAAATCATTTGCTCAAACTCACCTGTCTGATCATATTAGTGAAGGTGATCTCATTTCCCGCTAAGGTACACAAACACACGTGCCCAATCAATAGTTGACGTCTTCTTCTTTTGATTTTATGGCGGATTGCGAACCAACTTCATAGGTGCATAACGCCACCTACTGTGGTGGAGTGTGAATAGAATGAACTAACACAACAAAATATTAAACTAAAGAGAAGAAAAAAAAATCCAAATTATATTCTATTTTTTAATCCACCTATCCTTATAAATCCTGATTGCATTTATCATTTTCCTTGCATTTGATCCGTCAGTTAATATTTCAGTTAATGTAAAATCTTGGATTCCCAGTGATTGCATTTCCTCTTTAAGACTTTGCCTTTCTCGTTCATATACCTTACATACCATCATTACATGCTCCACTGCTTCCTCTGTTAAACATACTTCACATAACCCTGTATTATGTTTCCCTATTATATGTAAAGTGTGATTGAGATAAGAATGATCTGTTCGTAAATGAGTGAGGATAACTTGCTCCCTTCTACTTATATTATGGTTGATTTCTTAATACTCCTTTATGAAAATGTTGACCTGTTTGACACAAATCCTACAATGTTTGCCATTTCCTATTACATGCTTCTAAAATTAATTGTTTTCCCTCTGATCTGCTGACTGAGATATTAATGTTCATCCATATTTAAACTATCTTTAGCCATTTTGTCTGCTTCTTCATTCCCTTGAACTCCCACATGTGCAGGTACCCATATAAAATGTGTTATTATTCCCATTTGTTTAATACTATACAATGTAATCATGATTTCTATTAAAATGTCACTTCTATTTGTTTGCATTGATTGCAAACTCAAAAGAACAGCCATTGAGTCAGAGCAAATAGTTAACGTCATTAATGGGACGCTAGTAAGTAGTGTTGTTCCTGTAGGGGGCGCGTGACGTCTATGAGCAGAATTCAAATAAATATAATTTCCGTGTGTGTCTGCAGACATTTGTGTACTAAACAACTGCAAAAAATTAAATAGTTTAACATTTTAAAAAGTTAAATAATATACAGGTGGAATTTATTAAATACGCGTGTAATCACAAAAGACTGTGATTGGTCTATTTGACCAGCGCTGTGATTGGTAACTGGAATCAGGTAATCAGATTCGGTCATTTGCACTAGGCCTACTTTATTTGTTATCTCATTTAGTAGATACTGTAGGACTTAAAACGACACCAACTGATTAGAAATGTTTAACTAGTTGTAATAATATTATTTAATAGCAATCATATCTGACCAGTTATAGATATAGCCTCACCCAGATGATTGAAACACTTCCGGTCTCGTGCATACAAATCTGAACACAGGTCAGTGGAGCAGAGTGATGCAAATAGCAACTTTTCAGACTAGCAGCTTTATTCAAAGGATTAAAATATTTAATCGCAACTTAATCGCACATTAATCGAAATCGCACTGGTCTATATTTACCTCAACACTTTTCAAGTTTTTAATAGACTCTGGGCATGGACAAATATGGATGCTTTATGCAAATGTATGTTTATTTTAAGTGAAACAGTCAAAAATTTACTTAAGACATAACAGATATGTGTGAATTCTTGTCAAAAACAGATATTTTAAAACTGTAATTCTGTCTATGTGTGCATATCGGGGTCGCATGCCTGTGTTCACGCTCACTCCTGATTTAGTAGAAAATGAGAGAAAAAACAAGACAGAAAGATGTGATGATGTACTGTAGTTTATCACGGCATACAGCAGTACGTGCAACTGGTCAGTAAAACACTTAACGTTTGTCATAATGTGTGTCTTTATTGTCACTGCAGTATATAATTTATTGACAGAATTGCTCTTGTAAATTTTTCACAAAGTTATACTGTAGGCTCTCATGTGACAGTCAAAGAGCTCATGACAGACCAAAGGTCATTCTGTTTTTTTGCCCATTCCTTAAAGTTTCACGATGGCTGTTCAGCACATCGTCCTGTGTCTTCTTTGCATTTCACCGTTTGCGAATGCACTCTACAAGCAGTGGATTCCTGACACAAATTTTGAAAACGCAACCAACTGGGATAAAGGCTCTGTACCGTGTGGTAGTGACCGAGTGATGTTTTTAGCCGAAAGGAAAGTGTCAGTGTACGTAGAAACGGCTCACACTATCACAGGAATGAACTTGCCGATGGACGGGGAGTTTATTCTGGCCTCTGGTGCTGGGTTTTCTGTGAGAGATGGTGGAGATCCCGACTGTGGCTCCGGTGTGACGGCACAGTTTGAAGACTGTGAATCTCTGAAATGGTTTGATCCGTCGCTTTGGGTGACTGCAGCCACTATCGACGACCTTCACGGGGGCACGTATCAGTTTTCAGTCCACGAGGAGAGCGTCCCGTGTCGGTTTGATGATGTTATATTTCGGGAGGCCACCTCCTTCCGTGTAGATGTTTCTCCTAACGGTGATGTCCCTGTAAAGAGTGTCTCTGTGTTTGGGAAGAAGTTCATCAGCAGCTCTGAGTTTTCCCAATTTCTGTCTTCCAACTCGGGTAAGCTGCAATTCCACGGTTCTTCTTCTCTCAGCATCGGTGGTCCAGGCTGCGACGACATCACCGGATGCGTCTGCGGTAATTCTGTGAATCGTGACAAAATCTGTGCAAATGTGAAATGTGAGTCGTTGGATTGCAAGACACCTCTGCACCCTGTAGGACATTGTTGTGCTGTTTGCGGTGCCATTGTGAATGTTAAGTTCTCATCCAACTTCAACTTTGAGTCATATCGCCAACGGCTCCAGCACCTGTTTCTCAGTCTGCAAAAATATGATTCTATAAAGCTGGCCATGTCGAAAGTGTCCAAAGAGCAGAGGCTGCTGGGACTGTTTCCATTCGGAGTCTCTCAGGAGATTCAGGTGCTGCTTTTAGACCAGAAGACGGGTCATGAAACTGGGAAGTTAGCTGAAGTTCTTGCCCGTGAAATTATGAAGGATGTCCAGAACCATGGCTCTAACCTTGGTATCAGTTCTGCGGAGTTCCAGGTATCTTCCGAGGCGAGTGGAAACAGTGCAGGGGTAGCGGCCGGTGCTGTGCTGGGTTCCCTGGTTGTGGTGGGTTTGCTTGCGGTCTTTGTTATCCTCTACCGCCGTGGTGTTGTTAAAATGCCCAGAATTCCTAGCATCCCCTCATTCAGCAAATGGAAGAACAGTAGCGAGGTCGGCGAGTTGGGTGGCCCTTTGGACCACGGCTTTGACAACCCCATGTTCGACAAACCGACTATGATGCCGGAAGAACCAGGACTTTACGGAACAATGCCAATGAACTCGATCACTATGAACCAGTCAGGGGTTTATTTCATAAACCCTGTCTATGATGAAAGTGATCTTAATGCATGACAGGTGTTGTATTTCCTTGTATGACAACAAAATAACCAAATTAAAGGTCTAATTTTTAAGATGTTTAGTGCTGTTAGTAAGCTTTAATACCTGCATTTTTTCTACTTTCATATCTCATAATGTTCTTGATTAAAAATTAAAGCATGATCTTTGAATCCTCCTTTATTTTTATGATAACATTTTAAATTTAGGGACCTGTGACTCTGGTTTGTGTAGTTTTGCGTTCCCTTTCCTTTTCGTCCATCATTTTGTCTATTTAAGTTCATTTTGTTTAATCAAATCATCTGTTGTCAGATGGGAAATTCTGTGTAATTATTTCCTTATCAACCTTTTATATCCTCACACCTATATTAAAGTTCTCAAAGAGAGGCAACACAGTACTATAGTACAAAAAACAACAAAAAACAATAGATGTAACTTTACCAGAAGTAATTGTCTAGGCCAGTGGTTCTCAAACTTTTCAATGCACTGCAAAAAATGACTTTCTTACTTAGTGTTTTTGTCTTGTTTTCAGTAAAAATAACTAAAAATTAATATGTGGTTTCTTGATGAGCAAAGTGGCCTAGGAAAATAAGTCTAATTTTTGGACAAAAACTATAAAATTGAAGCGAATTTGTGCTTAAAACAAGCATAAAAAACCTACCAATGGAATAAGGAAAAAAATCTTAAATTATTAAGAAATTATTTAAACCATTGGCAGATATTTATGCTTGTTTTAATCACTAATTTACTTTAAAAAAACATATTAAATTAAAATGTATAATTTTAGTGAAACTTTAACAATTTAATTTTGTTGGTTGGTAATCTTAATTTTCTCAAGTCTTTAATAATTTATGATAAATGAATATTTCATAAAATGTCAGAAAACTGGAACTAATTTTTCATCAAATCTCATAACTTGTCTCATGACCTGCAACATTGTTGTCCAAGAATACTCAAAGTCACATGATAACTTGACTAAGTTTGATGATCTTAATTCATTTTCTTAAAAAATGGACAAATAAAAAACAGCATATTAAATGCATTTTTAGACAAAAAGAAAACAGGTGACAGAGGCAGCAAGAAAAATCTATATTATATGTATTTATTAATTGATTGTGTAATTTTTACACAAGAAAAAATGTGAATAAAAATTAATCTGATGTATGAGTTATAAAACGTAAACAGCTGGGAATGTTGTTAATGGTAATAAAATGAAGTGAAGACATGGATAAATACATGTAAAAAAACCTGTTCTTGTGCAGACCTGTTTACTGACAATAATAACTGGCCACTTCAAAGAGCTCACAGTCTAAACTAACTCACCCAAATATTTATACTTCATAAAATTTTGTTATGGCCAGATACATGTAAACATTGTGTGTAACAACATTTTGATGCCTAAACAAATGCTGTTATCCTACAGTCTTATGAACCTTGAATTCAGATTCTAATTATTAATTTCTATTTCAATTCCCTTATGCAAGACATGAAAGGAAGAACTATGGTACATTTGTGTACTGCATACTGAGCATTATGTGTCTAACAAAATAGCAAATTATATACAAAAGTTGTCTAAAATGACATTTTGTATGGAATCGTGCAGGCACAAACAGCACAGGCACTGAAACATTTACCCCATGGGGGTCGAAATATTGCAAGACTGAGAGTGTACTGAGGTATGACCTCATTTCAGATCTCCGTGTTTGCCACATGACACATAAAAACTAATTACATTTTAACATAATTATTACCATATTGCGGCATATAGTAGTTATTACTACTACTATTACTCTGACACCATTTATCTATTAAACTATTTGTTTACTCCTACCACTATTCTTTTCATTTTTTGCAACAGTTATATGTACTTTTGAGCAACTTAAACTATCTTAGAAAGATAATCATTGCTGTAACAACAACGTTCAGCAATCCTTTTAGGACACTGAACCAGTTCTGCAATATACACACACACACACACACATTCTGGTTTCCATGTTTTGTGGGGACATTCCACAGACGTAATGTATTTTATACCATACAAACTGTATATTCTATTCCCCTTACCTACCCCATTCCCTAACCCCAACCATCACAGAAACCCTTCTACTACTTCACATTTTCAAGAAACATCATTCTGTTTGATTTATAAGCTTGTTTCCTAGCTTCATTATGTTGTTTCAACATTGGCCCTTTAATGAGGTAAGAACAGACATTAGGATCATAACTCGGTATCCTCGAGGCAGCCTGGCTCATCTATGGTCTCCAGTCGTCGCTGACAGGTGTCCATGATTTTTTTGCGGGGCCCCAATGGAATGTGAATACTCTTCAGGTCATCATCTGTGCATAGCAACAGGGCATCCAGATCGATTTTCTCTCTTTTTAAGATAGGAATGAATTCATTCATGCTCTGTGTGGCCAGAAAGACTTCCAGCGGACTCGTCTCAGGCTCATCGTCGTCGTCCAGCCCCAGCTCCACCTCCTCCCACGGCAGCTCCTGCACATTCCTCTCCTGCAGGCTACGGGCACTTCCAATGCTGTCGTCGTCCATACCGGGCTGCCGATGCATTCGACTGTGCAGGCGCACGTTATCGACTCGCTCGCTGCCTGCCAGACTGCCTTCGTCTCTGCGTCCGATGCCAAAAAGTCCGCCGCTCACATAGTTACGGCGGAAAACCATGGTGCCGAGTCCTGGACGGTTGAAGAGCGAGTCGTGACCCGAATCCGTGCTGATCTCCGAGCGCTCCATGTCTTGCCCGTGCAGGTCAGGCTCACTGATGGCACGTGAGATGGCATCCTCATTGTCACCTGGGAACATGTCTCGTATATTGCGACGGGACCGATCTTTAGGATTGACGTATGTACCCTGCTTTAAGAACATGACGTCATTTCCCAGTTGTAGGCCAGACAAAGAGTGGACACTTTTTCGTCCGTCTTCGTAGATCTTGAAGGTCCCGTCGCCTTGCTTCTTCTTCTCAAGCTTCTTCTGGATCTTAGTTTTGCCCCTGGCTGTGGCATGAAGAGTAGCCTGGAAAAACAAAGACAATTCATCAACATCTGAATACAACAATAACTTCCACATACCTTTGAATGAAACGGTACCTTTGGTGCTCTCGGAAATAAACCCGAATGCTTAACGATAAAGGGGCCGCGAGATTATTGGAAAGGTGCTAGTTTGTGTGACTGTGTGTGTATTTCCTTAACTAATTTTGAATAATCAGAGAGATCTTGTGAGATTCTAATAAGTCAGACCTGGGAGTATGGCACACTAGTGGCAGTGTTGAAGTGGTGTAACTTGCGACTCAAGGTGCTGCTTGCGTAGCTGGAGAAGCTCATGACATCAGAGACGGACGCTTCCGTCGACTCTCTCTGGAATTTGCGCTCCATACGCCGACGGTGCTTCTGCTGCAGTTTGACGCATTCTTTGATCCGCCTTTCAGCATCACGGAAAGCTCGGTCCTTCAGCTTGCTTACTAGTTTGGGGTTAAGGGTTGTCTGCTTGGCAGCAATGGAGTCCAGATAGCGCACACAGTCCATGTGATTCTTGGTGGCAGCCATGTCCAGCGGCGTGTGGTAGTCGTTGTCCAGGCACCACACGTTGGCACCAAAAGACACCAGAAAGGACAAGCAGTTGAGATGACCGTTGGCAGCAGCCAAGTGGAGTGGCGTGTTCCCCCATATGTCACATTTATCTGGGTCACCCCTGCAAGTGGAGCCAAAAGAGATCCATATCAGGCATTTACCTATGACCTCTACGAAACCCTACAGACACTGTGATGATACTTATCATGTTATTTAAATACGGGTTTTAAATATATAACATGGCTACATAATTCGCACTTGCGTGTGTGAGGTGAAACTGGTCAAGGATTATCTTATGTCAGTATCACTTGTTTTTCCTAAGAATGGCTGGGAGCTCACTGTCAAGCCCATGATTTTTTTATTATATTTTCAGCACCGGGCTGTCATCCGTGAAGACAAGTAAATAATGTATGTCTGTGGTAGTGACACAACTGGTAGTATGCATATCACACACACGTAAGGAACAAACAGGTTTCCCCCCATATAATCTCAGGGCAATTACTTGGTTTTCTTTTTTTAAATGAGAATGATCTAGACCAGGGTCATCTGCAGCACTAAGGCTGATCATATGCACTGGATCTGTAATTTGACCACCTGCTCAAATATGTGGTAACTCATCTGGTGTCGTCTTACGAGGAAGAACAACAGGGTTTCACCAGTGATGTCACACAAAATTCCTGTGTTCAGAATGTAACCACAACTAACACCAACTAACAAAGACGACACTGTTTGGTACTGTGTGACTGAAAAAAAGCTCATTTAAACATTGATTCATCTGTGTAATCGGTCACACTTGAGCTAACTCAGAGAATGCATTTTGGGTCAATCATTCAAACCTGCTTTCTGAAAGGCCCTAAAGAGTTGGAGAGTTAGAAAGACATCATATGCATCCACCAACTGTACACTATTGTCAAATACTTGTGACATTGAGACACATCGTGATGCATATTTCAATATGATGGACTGGATTTAAACATAACACTGGGTCATAACTGAAACGCTGCTTCGCTTTTGTCCAGTAAAAGCAGCTCGGATTTGAATATACATTATGAATGCATTGCATACATAAATACATACATACAAGCTAAAGCATGAATGCACTAAACTACACTGAAGTGTTTCTGAGCTTTGTCGTACTGTGCGCTGTGACCAACACAGCTGAGTCAGATTAATATTTAATGGGAGACAGGTGAAGCCCAGCAGAGTTGCATTATGGATGAGAAAAGCTGCAAGGTTTTCACAGTTGCATACTGGGTCAAGCCAGAATTTGGATTACGACCCTCTCACCTGTCTGACCTTGATTTATGGCATGCCAATACGTCTATCCTGTATGTGTGTTTATATAAAAAGAGACCCTTACAGCACTTTATCAAAAAGGAAAATAACTTACTGTAAAGTTACTCCCTGACAATTTTACCCCACACTGTAAAACATTTATGTAGAAATGACAGTATTACTGGCAGCTGATTGCCAGTAATTTACAGTAGATTTTACATTTATGTTATTTACTGGCAACAGTTTGTTCAAAGTTAAATGAACATGAAACATTTTCAGTCTTTATCTTCTACAGTAAGTTACTGGCAACCAGCTGCATAATTACAGCAAATTGATTTATCGATAAGACATTTAAGACATAAAATAAATATTATATAATATAATTTTCTGCCATAACAAATAATGCAAATAATAACAAAACCTTGCATTAATGTCTTCGCTATTTTTAGTTCCCACGTATTATTGTGGGAATTTATGCTTCAGCGTTGTGTTTTCATAACTACAGAGAAAAACACCAATTAAGGGATTAATTTCTAAATCTCAATGTGTACATGGCTATAAATCAACTTGAGCTGTAGAAAGGCTATACTACAGGCGGATTTGATCAAAGGCCAACCAGTTGAGCTCAGATTAAAGTTTTGTGTGTTCACATTAATCAGCCTTTTCTCATCTGCATTAAAGGCTCACCTTAGATCAAACAATGTGCACTGGTAAATGCCATCGTCAATGACAAACTGAGTCAAAACTCAACTAATTACATTTCAAGTGAATTACAGGGACAGTATGGCAAACAGTCACATTTTCATTTGATGGTTTATATTTGTATCAGTCCATCTATTCGTTCGATGAGAATCAAACCCACAACCTCGTGTCATGATTCACCAGATGAGCTACAGGACAACAAAAAAGAAACATACCCAAGTCAAACTGTGCCACTGTTGCTTTACAGCGTTTATACCAGGATTAATCTGGTAATGTGCAGTTGCAATATTTCGGATGAATAAACCCCTTGTTAATCTCTAGATGTTACCACATGAAGCAAATTTTGTTTTTCCTGTCTAGTCTGGTGTATTGTGTCTTGGACAGTTCCGGTGTAAACTAAGACATATTGCGTAAGACCATCATGAATATCACGATAAAGGTTTATATCGGAAGTTCAACGCAGAGGATGCAGAACATCACGTTTAACAGTAAACAAACAGCCCCGTCATAAACCACATCATATTACTATAATCATTGCACCAGCCGCAGGACTATTATGATGATCAAAGCAATGCTGGTCTTTGCGTAATGTTGCGTCTGTACGATGCTCTGCGTACCTGTAGCCTACACCCAGATATACGGGCTTACGTTAAATCCTTTAAGATCTGTCACACTTACCCTCTGCCCACCACAAGCCGCAGGGCGTCCAAGTTGCCGTGGTACGCGGCCCATAGCACCGGTGTCATGCCATCCTCATCCGGAGCGTTCAGGTCCTTCCGCGTCGCTTCTTTCAGCAGGTCAAGGTATCCATCTCGAGCTGCCCTGTGATATTTGTCATTCATGGCGATTCCGAACTTCAGCCTCCATCACTCGGGTGTTGCGGTGTCCGTGCGTTTGGTCCCTTGACCATCCGCAGGCGCGCACTTGGAGTTTCCAAGGACACCCGAGAGACGCGTTGCTGATCGTGAGGGTGTGGCTTTAGCCTCACAAAAGTCCTCACAATCTTTATTTCTTTGAACGTTAGTTGAACAATCAATTTGTGTAATATGTGCTTAGAGGACATTTACGACCACACACCCAAACGCCCCTATATTGAGTGTTCAATGTGACTTTTATTATTAGTAAGACAGAAACAGACTCTGTAAGCAAATCATTAAAATATAATTTTGCTGCGCTTGAAATTATAAAACAGTAGAGTAACGAAGACAAAATATATTTGTTGTCAGATTTTCATGTGATGGTTGCTCTGATAGGTTGGAACCAAAAATCACCCCAAAAACCTATTGCTTAAAAGTAAAATAAAAATATGTCTTGATAAACATTCACCTTATTACACACCATAATGTGTAAACATAATCAACAAGTGTATTTTTTGCATATAGCCTAATACAAGTGGTGCAGTGTTTAAGTATGAAAAAGAAAATATTTTAGGATGTTATTTAAAAATTATGACAAGACCATCATGTAATATTAGACACCAAAAACCAAAGTGGAGAAGATGATCATTCATTAATTTTTGCGTCTGATATGAACATAATACATTGAAACCTTGAACGTAGATATAAAAATGAACACTTTTCAGAAGTTTAAACTGTGATTCTGTTAAGCACAACAAACATGCTGAAAGAGAAACTACAGGAAAGTTAGGCTAGCTAGTGGATTATATCAAAAACCATCAGGACATCAACATGCCCACAATTTAGTGCATCCTCACCTCCAGATGAAGTAATAAACTGGACTGATGATTTAAATGTTGACACAATCATATGTGCGGATTTTGTTATGTTTCGTAGCTCTGCTCCACTCGTTCACTTGTTCAGGGACTGTTTGGTTAGTGTCGTGTGAGCTGCAGACTGCGAGCAGATTGGATTTCATTTGGCGCTACGCAGACCGCTTGGTGATGTCAAAGTACCGCGAGAGCGATTAGAAAGCAGACTTCTCTGTGTGATTTCTCGAATCGCTCTCGCGGTAATCTGATGTCATACTTCTGGCTGTTGTTGAACCACATGAATACACCAGTCTGCTTTACAGTCACTTTTGCGCCGTGATAATTTGATTTCATATGATTATCGGATCGTGCACTGCCGCATGAAGTCAAATGCACTAAATACTAAATAGCCGACTGTAGCAAGTGGAGCATTCTTTCGGCGTCGCATGAAGTCGAACACGCCTACTCTGACCATATTGGGAAAAAACAACACAGACACTGATGATGACGCGTCCACCTCTTGCGCTATTTACGGAAGTTTCTCTTCACGCGCTCCTTGAATTTGAACAAACGTGACGTGCGAAATCCGCCGAATCTCTTTACCCGAATTGCTTAAAACTGTTTACTATATTTAAAGAATTGTCTACGCCCTTTACACACTCTCTATTTAGAAATTTCTTCTGTTAGACGCAGATTGCGACTCTTCCCTACAGTTCAGTATGAAGTCATTTTATACAATGTCGTTTGGTCAAAAGCAATTGTGGACAACTCTCATCGTTTTCCAGGAAACTACAGACCGTGGATGTAAAGTCATCATAACCCACAACCTACCTCACAACACTGACACACTGGAAAAATACTTTCTTTTTGTCTTGTTTTCACTGAAGTTACAAATATCTAAAAATTCTTTAAATCAAAATACATTTTCTTGGTGAGGAAAATGTCCTAAGAAAATAAGTAGTTTTTAGACAAAAAATATACAATATAAGTGAATTCGTGCTTTAAACCTGCTCTAAGGTGTTTAAGAAAAAAAGTCACCTTATTTCAAGAAAACATTTATTACCCCATTGGCAGATTTTTACTTCTTTTAACTACTGTACTTTTTGTTTTTTTGGGTCATTTTGCTCACCAGGAAAGTGCATCTTGATTAAAGAATTTTTAGATATACAAAAATACTAAGCAAGAAAATCATTTTTGCAGTGCATCGGCCGGTTGATGAGATGAATTGAGTTGAAGTTTATTTGCCATTTGTGCTAGTACAGCCATACAGGTACATAGGAATTTTTGTAGCAGAGCTCGCTGAGTCAACATTAAAAGAAAACAATACAAAAGTCAACATGAAAGAACAGCTAACAGACTACACACAATAGATAGACTGTACACAATAAATAGACTACACACAATAAATAAATACACACAATAAATAGACTCTTAAGAAACACAATCACGAAAAACAGCACAAACCTGTATCTCTCAACTCACACGGTAAAAATTATCACTATAACTGAAATATTGCTCTAAAAAAAATCCACATTTAATTTAGTTTAATTAAAAAAAAACTTTTATACTGTCCCACGACGGTATGAAGTATAATTATTTAAAACTTACTGTACAGCTACTGTACAACAAAAACAGACATGTTTGTTCCCTCTGCCATGTCCTTTGCAATCAGTCTTACTGTCGTTGGAAAAAAACTGTTATAAAACCGCACCCTGTGCAAAATAATACTGTCCGATCTGCCATATCTCAAATTATATATTGAATGCTTAGGCCTAAACATTGAATGTGCATGGTGGTGTGTGTCCCTGAGAATGTTCTTAGGTCTCTTCCTGCAGCATTTTGTATGTAGAGTGTCCATGTGTGGCATGACGAGGGGGTTGGGGGAAAGCTTTGTGACGAAAGCAAAGATTTTGCATAAAACTCCGACTACGCCACCCCAGGACTTACACCCAGGGAAATAATCCTTACACCCAAAAAGGCGGTAAGGCACACAAGTTCATTCCTCAGAACAAGAGCAATGAGCAGGAGACGTGGGTATAATACAAAAATATAAGATTTATTTTTACAACCTTAATTGAGGTAGGAGAATGACTTAAAACAGGCATAGACTGATGTTACTCCACACACAGCTCTCTTACACTCCAACCATAAAAGACACAAAACAGATTATCTTAAAACATCACATTATCACACAAAACAAAATTATACAAAAGTACAAAACGACTGTAGAAAAGAAAATATAATTTCTACAAAGAATACAATGACTGGCAACAGTCAACATAAATAAAAACACAAAACATCAACTTACAGGGCTGAGGTTCCCACAGGAGTGATCACTGGCGCAAATTATCACAAAGCACTCACACACCACACCGTGAATTCAGAGCACACACACTCGTACACAGCAAAAATGTGTAGCACGGCAACCATTGACGCTGTACCACCACCATTACAAGATCCTTTGCCCGTGGAAACCCCCAGCCCCTGAAAGTAAAGCAACACACACCAATAAATGGCAAATGGGCTACACAGAAGAAATCATACGGCGCGAACACAAAGTCCATACGCCAGCTTCAATGTGCTGGACAATCCTCCACTGAGAAATAGAATTTTGCAGTAAAGCTTAGAAACCAGACAGTGTACAGTCCATGGTATCACGGTAAAGATAGTGACGTCGTTTCAGCGGTACGACACAGCAGCGCGAAAATCAAACTGCAGCAATAGAGGAAGCATGGCGTAGAACAAAAGGGAGAATCCTAAAATGAATAAATAAAATATATTAAACCTAAATCACAACATCATTACTCAAACATTACGACTACGTGCTGGACACTTCCCAAACAGTGGCATCACCTCAGACGCATTACAGTTTACAACACAGGTTTACCAACATCAGGTAAACAACAGCTAACTGAGGGTAAACAGTCATTTAACCCACTCAAGTACAGGAGGGCACCAGCACGATAGACAAACGCTCTAAACCCAACGCAACATTACTTTTAAATAAACACAGATTAAAACTACTAACATTTACACACAATGCTCACCTGTCGCTATCGTTGCGAACACCAAGGGGGAAAGCCGGACATGACGCATTTCGGGCAGCAGCCAATCGCCGCTTAAAAGGGGACTGCCACTCCCTAATAGGTTGTGATAACTGTCAATCACAGCTCACCTAATCCTGCTACACATGGATGGAAGGTCCGCTCCGATGATCTTCTCTCCGGTCTTTACAACTCTTTGGAGAGCTCTCCTTTCTGCCTGGGTAGTGCTTCCAAACCAGACAGTCTCCACAAGTCCTCTATAGGACTTCCTTAGCAGCCTAATAAAGGAAAGCCGCTGTTGGGCCTTCTTCACTGTGGTGACAGTGTTTATGGTCCAACTCAAATTAGATGACACATGCAGGCCTAGGACTTCTTGTGACTTTTTCCACCCCAGTCCCCTTAATGATCAATGGCTGTAAAACCAGCTTTTTCTTTCTAAAATCCATGATTAGTTATTTTGTTTTATCTACATTTAAAATGAGATCATAATCATCACCATGAGCCAGAATTTTGTCAACCAGCTCCCTGTAAGCAGTCTCATCCCCACCTTTGATCGGGCCCAAGACTGTTGTGTCATCAGCATATTTAATAATCGCAGTGTTATTTTGGGTAGTAGCACAATCATGTGTGTAGAGAGTGAAGAGTTTTGGACTGAGACAACAACCCCGAGGTGTTCCTGTGCTTAAAGTGAGCTCAGTTGAGATGTTACCCCCCCAATCTCACTTTTTGTTGTCTGTCAATAAGAAATCCAAAACCCAGTTACAAGTGGTGGTTGAAACCCCAAGGTTGACCAGCTTCTCAATTAACTTACCAGGTCGAATCGTATTGAAGGCAGAACTATAGTCCAAAAAAAGCATTCTTACATATGTTCCACTCTGGTCCAGGTGTTGAAGAATGAAGTGCAAAGCCATGGACACTGCATCATCCACTGATCTATTAGGACGTTACAGGCGAACTGTAAGGGGTCAACAGCGTCCGGAACCACAGAGTTAATATGTCTAAGTACAAGTTTCTCTAAGCACTTCATGGGTACCGATGTCAAAGCGACTGGCCTGAAGTCATTCAAGGTAGATGTGTCTGCTTTCTTAGGGACTGGTATGATAATAGATGACTTAAATAAGCACGGTACCACACCATGTGTAAGAGACAAATTAAAAATGTCTGTGTACACACCTGCCAGTTGTTCGCCACAGACCCTTAGAACTTTTGGCGATACTCCATCAGGTCCCACTGACTCACGGAGACTGCTGCTCTCTTGACAGAGTTTAATGGTATTTTGTCATAAATATGTGAATGGTATCTTAAAAAAGGCGTAAAATTGTTGCGTGTGTGATTAGCACATATTTGTATTTACTGGTAAAGTCATTCTGGTAAATTTATAGATAGTTTACCACAATACCCATGTCAATGAAGCTTATGTCTCCTCAATGTAGTATTATGGCACACACCTTCACTGATGACTTAATAAGGACATAATATGTTACATGTCAATGTTTTGTTATAATTGTGTGTTGTTGTTTCTGACAGGTGTCATTGAGTGAATCCAGTATATACCGTAGACATGAGGTGGCACGCTCCACAGAAGGCCAGCGGCTCCTATTCATGGTACATCAACATGTTTCTGTTTATTGATTGAATACATCTTAGTATTACAGTCCTGTTAATCATGTTGGTGGATAATTTTTGCCCGTGCTTTGTTTTTTGAGATTTTGGATTAGGATAAAGGCACCTGTTAAATCATTCAATGTAAATGTAGACATACATAAGCAAGAATAACGTTTCTTTTGATCTTAAGACAATGCGTTCCAATATAATTGTTTTGTTAATTCAAACATTTCCAATGAAATCGGGTGAGATTCAATACTTCAAAGATTCTAAAAAGTGATATAAGTTGAGTAAATAAAGACTTAGTATTTTGAAAACAGGCATGATTTAAGTCAATTAAAGCTAGACATTTTTTCAGTGACAAAGAGCTGAAGGTGTCTAATGAGTTTCACCAACACCAAACAAACACAGAGAGAGTGAGAGTGGGAGAGAAAGAGAGAGAGAGAGAGAGAGGTGCAGGTAGACCTTCTGTTATCACAGTATATATCCAGAGGCTATTGTCTCTGTCTAGGTAAAGGCAAAGGTAAAATCTCTCAATATTGACTAGTCAGATTTGAGGATGCAGGTCCCGTACCATGCGGGTTACACGCAGTCTTAGACGTTAACGGATGAGAAGAGACCTGATTGGTTGGATACCCATGCGGGATTGAATATTTATACCAGTTGAGGAAGCTAGACTAGTTACAATTATTGAATGACCGTCCACTTGCTTTAGACTTCATAGCATTTTGGGGTCTTGTGTCATCTGTGAAGTTACAGTTGCATATTTTCTTGGACAGCTCTGGGAACTCAGGCAACATGTCTGCGAAAGAGGACTTGGAAATCAATGAGATCCAGATATCCACCATCCAAGTGGCAACACATGGAGAGACCACACTGAACGGGGACAGCCCGGCATGTGCCCGTGGTGGGGCCGTAAAGGTGGAGAAAAGCCGCAACTGGGGTTGGCTTTTGTCCGGATTCATCTGTTTAAATGTACTGCTCCTGGGAATTGTTTTTATCAGCGGTAGCGTCTTCAACGGGGCGCAGATTTCAACTTCGCACCTACAGATTTTCCTCATCTTAATCGTCCTTCTCACTACTATATGGATGGTTTACTACAAAGCCCATACAGCGAGGGTGTACCGAGCAGTACTGTACAAAGACAGCCACGCCGGACCCGTCTGGCTAAGAGGTGAGTCTGTGCATTTGTACCTGTAAAATATGGCTGCAACTAACAATTATTTTCATAACAGATTAATCGGGCAATTATTATTTTTACATTAATCGACTAATCGAATAAAAAACATAAATATTACTCAATTCGATTTTTTACTTATTATAGCTAAATAAGGCACTAAATTAAGGTATTCACATGTAGAAGTGTACTTTTAAAAGTGCAAAAGCCACACACTACGTTGATTTGGATATTTTAAGCCTTAAATAAAAAAATGTTTGTGCAGTTTTTAAATAGTTAAACGGTCAGGGTGTGGTGGAGGATGATGATGATGACTGACGTAATGAATGAAATGATACTTTTATTGATATAGCAAAGAACTGGAACTTAAACTGGAACATTACAGGAACATAACACTAATGTAAACATTGACCAACAAAGTGAGGAAGACAAACAGAGTATAAGTTGTCTGATGAGGATTGCTGGCAGGTGTGATGAGAGGGGAAAAACATGAGGGCACAGAGAATGGGGCTGTGACATAAACATTTTTAAAGAAAAATGTTTAGAGTCTTTTGCCACAGACGAATAAACTCATTTTAATCTTCAACTTTAGACTTTCATGAGAATGAACATTTTTTATTATTAACAAAATAAATAAGCCACTATAAGAACCTGGACTTCGCCCTTACTTTAAAACAGATGCTTAGTTTGTGGTTCAATACTATTTTTATGACAGCCCAACAACAATTAAACAAATATATTAAAGGAACAAAATGAAACCTCTTAACCAGCATTCTTCTGCACTTTTGCTTTGTCATTGTCCTGCTTTTAAAAAATCAAAGTTGGTGACGCGGTGAGAAGCAAAGACTGATAAACATTGACAACGAATTTCAGAATCGATTATTATCGATTAGTTGTTGCAGCCCTATGAAATTGGTTCCTAACAAATGGCTTTGAATTTCATTGAGATGGAGTTTGTCTAAGACTCTGTTTGTGTCTTCATCAGCTGGCCTGGTTCTGTTTGGCATCTGCAGTGTTATCATGGACATTTTTAAGATTGTTTACTATGTGGGTTATGCACAGTGTGAGTCGCCGGTGAAGATCGCGTTTCCTGCTGTGCAAGCCGTGTTTGTTATTGTGCAGGTATGTTTTGATTTATATAAAAGTTATATATTAAAACATTCAACAAAATACACAATTAAATTTGATTGTTTAAGTATTTTTAAATACGATTTTTTTATTAACTTTTTTATGAGGTCAAGACCATTGAGTGTTTTATTGTTACTTAATATTGTTATTTATAATTATGTAATACGCAATCTTTTCAGTTTTCGGCTTTTCACACTTGGTGTCGATACAAACTATTCTTTTTCAGTAACTATGATGGGATGATTTTAGATTTAAAAAGTTTAATTTTTTAAAATTTTAAACGTGTCGCCTGGTATCTAATATTATTTGTTTATTTTTTGAATATATATTTTAAACACTTCCCTTGTCTACATTCAGACTTATTTTCTCTGGGTCCACGCTAAAGACTGCGTACAGCTACAGCAAAGCATCACACGGTAAGTCTGAGTCTTATGCTAGATCAGTCTGACTCGAGTTACTTTGATCTGTTTAAGTCATGAAGACTTTAAATTTAGCGTAAGGAAATATTTGCCAGACTGAGGATTGGCTAGAAAACCAGTATGTCAAGTTGTGCTTCTTGAAAATTGGGCAGGCATAGTCAAATATTTACAATCTTTTTATAGTTGTGGTCTGATGTTGACATTGTCGACGAACCTTGTGGTTTGGATGACAGCCGTGACAGAGGAGTCGCTTCATCAAACCATTATTCCAAGCAACGGTTCATCTAACACCCCTCACAGCTTCAACTTGACGGAGAAAGCAGCAGGTCAGTAAATGCATTTCTTCTCATTCTCACGATTTAGTCATTTAAGATGAGGTGATTCATGGGTCGGGTACTTAAAACAAATCGATAAAATCTCTGTGAAATGTTTATGACGTTGCGACGCAGGTGGATCCTTTAGTTTATTGAATTTTTTCCTCTTTGCTTTCAGACATGAGTGACTGTGAATGCAGCCACGATGTATGTGACATCTTCGAAAAGGCCTACTATTACATGTACCCCTTCAACATCGAGTACAGCCTCTTTGCCTCGGCGATGACCTACGTCATGTGGAAGAACATTGGCCGCCAGATGGACGAACACCACAACCATCATCTCAGATTCAGCATATGGGACGTTCTGGTCGGTCCTGTGGCCGGACTCATCATTCTGGTGGTGGGTCTGGCTACGTTTGTGGTCTACGAAGTGGACACGTCTAAAGAAGACCCAAACAAGAAGATGGAAGCCCTGACCATCTATTACAGCAACAACATAGTCACCGTCTCACTGATGTCCATAGCGACTCTGTCCGGTTGTATAATTTTCCAGCTGGATAAGAGGGAGCATGTGTTCGAGAAGAACCCTACGCGGAGTCTAGACGTGGGACTGTTGGTGGGAGCGTCGCTGGGCCAGTTCCTCATCAACTACTTCACTATAGTGGCTGTACTGGCATCAGGGGTCAAAGGACACGTGAACAAGCTCAGTCTGGTCTCGTCTCTTCTGACTGTGATCCAGATGTGTCTACAGAATGCCTTCCTCATCAAAGGCCTCCACCGAGAGCCGTTCAAAGAGACGCACACGGCCACCATCTTCGCTAACGTCAGGGTCGTTCAGAGAGACCCGGAAAGACGGGCCAGCTCTATTGTTCCAGCGCACACGCTACCCATCCCCTTGACGCTGTTTCAGAGCCGTATCTCCTGGAAGAGGAGGATCCTAAAGGAGATCTGCGCCTTCTTGTTGCTCTGCAATGTCATTGTAAGTACCTGACTTTATATTATTTCAGCAAACACACAGGACCCTACGCTATCCCAAATCATGGAGGTCCAGTGTCCTGAAGTGTCTAACTCCAATCCTAAACAAATTCTACAAGGGTCTTATTTATAAAACTGTGTGTAGGATCCTTACTAAAAGTCTACGTATGCACAAAAGCCAAAAATGGCATATGCCAAAAAAATATTAAGACTTATAAAACATAGCAATGTTCACTTTATAAATCAAAGATCACCTGCAAGTGTGTGTACATAAATCATCCTCAGATCCCACCCTGCAAGCCCATTCAACCATCAAGTTTGTTTTTTATAGATCACATCCTTTGCGTGGGAACTTGTGTACATTAGTTTCCAGACCCGTTTTGTGCGTATACACGCTTTATAAATGAGACCCAAGGACTTGTGTTTGACCAGAGTTGGAGCTAAACACTACCGTTTCTATAGCTGTCAGTCAAGATACGCACACCTCCAAATGTCTATTGTATGTTTTCTCAGAAAAAGCCTAGTGCAGTGTGTCATTGTCTTTCGTTCCATTGCGCAAGTGTCCTGTGTGTATTGTTTGCCTCCTGCTGGATTAGTTTTGTCTAACACAAGTTTCAAATTGTAACCCTGTCTATTGTTTGTATTTTAGCTGTGGATTATACCAGCGTTCGGAGCCCGGCCACAGTTCGACAACACTGTCGGATCAGAAATCTATCAGTTTCAAACATGGGTAGCTGTGGTGAATATCGGGATGCCGTTTGGGATCTTCTACCGCATGCACTCGGTGGCCAGTTTGTTTGAGGTCTGCTTTGCCTCTTAAATACACTGATCACACAAGAACTCTTACTGTCGTCAGATGATGCACATCACTTTGTAATATTATATATACTATATATATCCATTTATTTTTATAGCGTATTTTTGTTTGGCTAGAAGTTTTATTATTTTTTATTTTATGACAATATTATGGTGTATATGTTTGTTTGAGAATTTGTGGATGTCTTGTGGGGATCATGTTGAATGAACTGAAATCTTATGAAATATGTGTATGATGTCACATATCTATTAAAATTTGGCTTAACGCTGTTACAATACTCTGAGAGTAAAGCTGAGAGCTGTACCCTTTATAGATTCAATGGATCACTGGATTTTACTCCGAATAAAATGAAGGAATATGGTGAACTGCTTTGATTCTTTGGAGGAAAATGAAGTCTGAACAATTGCCTCTATACATTCAAAGTCATGTTATTGATAAAACCACAGATTAAATTAGGATACAAGCAGGGTTCTAAATTAACTTTCGTCATGTTTTCATGAGCTAACTCAATAGCGTGGCGTCACCTGGACTTTTGAATGCGGTTGTGCGTGGATGAACGCAAAGACGCGCCCACATGGACAAGCGTTTGGGTAACTACATTGCATAGATCAGTTTTTGCCACTATTATCTTTGTAAAGGAATACACTAGTTAACTGCTAAAATTTAACTTAATATTTACACTGGGGCACAAAAGATTTAGACTGGGGCACGTGCCGCCTTCCTTGTGTTTTGGTGGACGCGCTCCGTTCATTTGCACGGTTTCTTGCGCTGGTTTAACTGCAAGCAGCCAGTGGGTGTATGAAACATCATCACATAGCATTACGGCACAGTGTTCATGGGAATTGTAGGAACTGCCAGATAAATGTCTGAGAACAGAGCATTATGTATAATGCATGCAATGCATCATGCATCACCGGCCAAACTGGCTAGTAAGTTTTTATTAACACCCGCCAAAATTAAGTTTAACACGCATTTGGCGGGTGTTAGAACCCTGGATACAACCACACATTAAAATACATGAACAAAACCTTGTCTAAATACTGTCACAAAGAAATTAAAATCATCTGTTTCATATATCTATATAATGAATAAACATCAAGCTAAATATTTACAGAATTTCATCAGCAAAACTGATATGCAGGCAAAAATAGAGCAGGTCCCCCAAAGCTGCTTTTACATCCTCTGAATCTCAAAGAGTCATACCAGATGGGTGGATCCACGTTGCTACATTGAGAAAAGAAGGCAATGTTAAACTTACTTTTCCTACAGTACAAACATTTAAAGGTAAATCTCACAGAATGTGTCAAAAACAGCCAAAATCAAAGCGATTTACTATTTAGCGCTATTGAAAGGATCCGTTTAGACCTGTAAGACAATTTCCTGAATAAATATAGCACCTCCCCAAAGGATATGCATGGGGGCAAAGTGAGTGCTCGGGAAAGCAACTCTCTACGATTCACAGTGGACTTCCCACTGAGAAACATTTGGGTTTCAAAGACACACCTTTAGGGTGTCATACATTTGTATTCTTATTGTCTCAAAGCAAACTGTATATGAAATGCTACATGCACAAAGAATCTAAAATCTGTATCTTATTTGTTTTTCATTGAAATATCTCATTGCAAGTGGTTACAATGGTCTCACCCATATAACAACAGAATACAATGTTAAAGTATATGTGAAACTTCATTCAATGTTAATAGACACCTCCCATTCTAAGCATAAACCAATCACCCACTGTATACAGATTAAGGACAGCCCTTAGATCTACAACAACCAATCAGTACCAAATTCCTATATGCTTTGTTCTCTGGTTATTTAAGGAGATGTGTAGAAGATTTAGGGGGGACTTTCAATATCTAGAAATGCACCCCATGATGCTGTATCTTTGATATAGCATCATGTATTTTTATTTTATTTTGAGGAATCTGTAACCAGATCTTCATCTCCTTACCAGGTATGCAATGGTTTTTCGTTTAATTTGTATTTGAATTGGAATGTAAATTGGCTTCTGAATTATGTTTTTCCTTATACCTGGTTAATAAATTGTTATGTTTGATTTTATTCTGTGTTGCTCGGTAAATGTTGACACTGCAAATAATACCGTTGTATCCGTAGTTACCGTAAGGACAGAAATCAGGCTAGGATCGGCCCAAATCCCAGTTAGATAGTGAATAATACATCAGCTGAGGATTTGTGAGATACGACTAGCAAATTGGCGTTAGTTTAAGTGTACTTAGAAGCGTGGAGGCTGTGTTTTCGTTTAGAGTAACATCTCTGATTACTCTAAATAGGGTAAGTCTCAACCTCTGTTTATTTCAATATTATTCTATTCATTCATTTTGATTAGAAATAATTATTGTAATAATTAAGTGTCACCTCTAAGGGGACTAAATAAAGTATGTTTAAAGTTGAGCACGCAGAGAGCGGCCGCTTAAGCGTATAGTCCAACCTCTGGCAGCGACCAACACTGATTCGCTTATGACCGTTGACCAGTATATTAATTATGAGGCCCGTACTAGGATCATGTGCGACTATGAGAACCGAATGAACGAGTGTAATACCAGAGCTTTATCAGAATAAATAAACAAACATCCATCTAAATTCTGTAAGTTTTAAAAGTAATAATCAATCCAATTTGTAATATAATATAAACTACATCTTTGTCTTTGGAGTCAGATAAGAGATAATAATACAAAATTACATAAATGCCAAAACGTCACGTGCAAGTGCCGGAAAAGACTGAACGTGTATTACCCTTCGTTTGGATTCCGTCGTTGGGCCAAACGGATGGATGGGGCCATATTTGGACCCCTTACAGACCCATTAAGATTTCATTGCTCCATTTCTTATATATATTTATAAGAATATATATATACTTATCATTAAGTGGACTGAAGTCAAACTGACATTTAAATCATTATGATGATGATGATAAGTATAGTGTTGTTAAATGGGGTAACCCAAGGTGTTTTTACATATTTATTATTAGATATCCTATAAACTTGAAATAATCTTGACCAACTACATATTGTTGGAAAGCTCTGAGAATGTAGTTTTCATATTTCAGGGCCATTTGATGATAGAAATTTAGTAGTAATAGTCATTTTGTTGTCTTGACAACCTATATATATATATATATATATATATATATATATATATCATTGTTAAGCTCCAATAATGTGGTTTTCATATTTCAAAACATTTTTTATTAATAATTATGCAGTGAAAGTAATTTAATCATTTGTGATTTGTGAGTATGCAGCAAACCCTGGACACCTAGTGCTATAACTATGTTAATACTCCAGACACTTCAGTGAAAAACTTTAAAGTGTCTTCTTTAAAAAGAGAGTAGGCATGTTCACATTAACCGTTTAACTTTATCTTTGTGAATGTCCTGTAAATGACACAAATTACTGCTGCCCTGACGGTCTGATGAAGTAATCATTTGTATGAGAAATCATTTGTGTGCATGTTTGTATGGCGCTTGCTTTGTGCCATTTCTTTCCTAACCTATGGCAGGTACATCGTGCATATATTAAACGTCCGACCGACCGACAGACCAGCTAATCGAACGTCTGACCGAAAGCATGTGAATAAATAGGTCATGCGGATTTCACTCCCCGCATGACGTAGCTAAGGGATCTTATTATAATGATACCGCCCCTTCAACTGCGCTATCCAACCATGATGCTACCTCAAGTGGGAGTGAACGAGAGAAAGAATGAATGACAGCACGACGCGTTTGTATTCCATCAAACACAAATAGCAGCCTTATAACTTGTAGTTTTAATAATCTTTCTAAAAATTGAATTAACGTTCTAAAGGATTAACGTTACCTTAGTGCAAGAGAGAGAGAGCGAGTGAGCGAACGAACGAGAGAGAGAGAGAGCAACGCGACGGTTCGCTTTCAAGTAAGTTACGTTGTTTAATATGTTTCTCTGAAGTTTATATAAATGAACACGAGGATTAATGCACTGCACGAGACTGTGAGTGAACAACGCGTATTCACTATCATACACAATAAGTAAATATGTTGTTTAATGTTTCTCTGAAGTTTCAAATGAATACGAGGAGTTACAAAATAGATGAGAGACTGACAGAAACGCGAATGTGTTCAATATGTGTATACAATAAACGTAAACATGTCATTTGATCTGTTTCTCTAAAGTTTAAGCATTAAACGTGTTGTTTTATTACAGATCATTTAAATGTGCATGTGGTTTGGTCAAAAAGTAAACTTCTGAGTGTTTTTGGACGTGTATTTTATTGTAACATGCTGAAACTCATTATGCCTGTTTAAAACACAGGCAGCATGAAACCTAAAAGTCTTTATTTTTATTTCACAATTTTCCCCATCTGCTGATAAACATGTATTTAGTATGCATAAAACAGATGATTGACTTTTTAAACTTCAAATATATAATGCTGAACATCGCTAGACCTGTTTGAGTCGTGACTCACTCGGATCTTTCACCCGGATCTTTAAATTAACTCATGAGTCGCGAGTCTCTAGTATCATTAACCCGGATCAGTTGAGTCCTACTACAATTCAATGTAAAACCATAAACAGCACCACCACACACACAAACCTCTTTCAACATTATTAATGAGACTTCGCTCGCTCTACAGATCCAATCGTTACCGTCTGATCTGCGCGAGAACTGACCCGGGATTCTCACTCAGAGCCGGAATCATTGCAAACTCGAGAGACCTGCTGATCCGCGCGAGCAGCGAACTGACCCGAGATTCTCACTCAGAGCCGGAAACATTGAGGACTCGAGAGACATGCGAATCTGCAATGTTTCCGGCTCCGACTCGAGAATCTCTCAACTCGTAACCGGCTGATCCGCGCGAACTGTCTCTCGAGTCAGAGCCGGAAACACTGCAGATTCGCAGATCTGCCGGAAACATTGCAGACTCGAGACTCTCCGGCTCTGACCCACAACGTAGTAGGAAGACTCACTATTTCAGATGTGGTATCGAAGTTTATGAAAAATAAACCCCTTTTCAATGTTTTTAAACTTGACTTAAAAAATTCTATAGATTGTATTTCTGGATTAAAGGGCAAATCAGAATCAAAATGTATGCAATACTTAACTGATTTAACTGATAAATAAAAATAAGAAATATATATATTTTAGATGTGGTATTTTTTAGTCTGCCATGTTGACAGCTTTACCAGGGGTGCAAACTCATCAGGGGTGAAAAAGGTGACAAGACACAAGCGCTCTTTTATAAGCGGATACGCGGCTTGCACGCTCCTCTTAAACAGAAACAGGTATATAGCGCATACTGTTGTCAACGGCTTAAAATAACTTAACTTAAAACTGCGGTGCATGAACAAATGTGACCCGTCACGGAAACCAGGGACACAAGTCGGCAGCACAAGTTTCGAGAAAATGAGAAACAAAGTTTTTTTTTCAAAATTTGTGATTTTCGTTTTATTGCAGAATCTGTTAGTTGAGATCACGAAGAAGCCTCTCCATGTTTGAGATAGCAGTTTTTGTATATTTAAAAGCGTACATTTTGCGGTTAAAATAGGCTTGTTTTTCCGGAGATTCTAGCGTGCAGCGGGGGGGCATCATTGTCTGTGTATATTTACATACTGTATAAGCTTGTGTTTTCACCTCCGCCCCCAAAGGGAACTGCTTGACTACTAATGTCAATGTAAGACTACTAACTTATGTCGTTCTAAACTCGGAAGACCTCCATTCATCTTCGGAACACAGTTTAAGATGTTTTATCGTTAGATTTAGTCCGAGAGCTTTCTGTCTCCTCCATTGAAAATCTATGTACGGTTTCCATGTCCAGAAAGGTAATAAAAACATTATCAAAGTAGTCCATGTGACATCAGTGGGTCAGTTAGATTGTGTTGAAGCATCAGAAATACAGTTTGGTCCAAAAATAGCAGAATTACGACTTTATTCAGCATTGTTTTCTCTTCCGGCTCGAGCGTGAAGTCACGTGACTGTAGTGACGCGGCTGCCCTGTTCCTCAGACATGTTTGCTAAGTTTTTCAAACTTATAGCGTGCATCTCCCCAGACTGTAAAGCTCGGGCGCACAAAACAAAAGAAAAATAAAAGAAGCTGGTGCGGAACAAATAACATTCAGCCGCATCGTACGTCATCCGACTGACTTTATGTGGCACCGCAGTCGGATGACGTCAAAGTACCGCGAGAGCTCTTCAAGAAATCTTACGGAGTAGTTTAATTTCGACTCGCTCTCGCAGTACTTTGACGTCATCTCTATGTCAGTTCTTGCAGCGCAGCATGAGTCCAAACACACAGAAGTTACACAGAGATCGTTGTTTTCTTTATATAATTGGCTACATGCTTTGTCTATCAATATTTTCCATGAAGTTATTGGCTGATGGAGGAACGAGCGAGCGATTGGTAACATCTCTAAAGGACGTCACGTTTTCGACGGCGCTGTTTGGATGATCTATTATACTACCAACCTCACTATTGTAAATACAAACTTTGAAGGCGGGTTCATGTGTTTAACGGAGTGTAATCTGATATACCCTTACATGTTACGATGTAAATAGTCTTCAGAGTGTATATTATATTGTATTACCAGACATTCATGCGAAATCTGATGTAAACAATCTATATTTCACGGATTATACGCATTTGTGGACAAAATGGTCATTGGATAATCTGAAACAGACTGGATTCGACTTGTGATCAACACAAAGGTAAAAAGTCATGTTTATTTTTGAATGTTGTCATTTGGACTTCTGTCATAAAATACTATATATGATGCTAGAACATGTATCTCAAAACAGCTTTACAGGGGGTATGGCTTAGCTAAATGAGATGTAAATGAGCCCTATTGTCTCCCCCAGTTGGAAAGAAGAGTCCCTTTCGTCTCGATTTTCTCAGTTTGAGTATTTCTGAGTTCCTATATTCAAATGGCCACAACTTCTCCAAATCTTATCAGATTTCCATGTGTTACACATCGTTGGAAAGCTTAGAAACTGCACTTTCAGAATCTGCGAATAACTCAAAATGCCCCAGATCCGACTTGTGTCCCTACTTTCCGTGACTGGTCACAAATGTTAAGCTTTATGACCACCCGCACAGCAACGTGACGTGGGCGCGTAACCTCAAATGAGAAAATACTACGAGTTAAGTATGTGCACTCAATCTGCAGACTGCTTAAACTTCGGCAGCAAATGAGGTGGCTATAAATTGTAAAACATAACCCGCCACACTGGCTAGTAATTTGACATCGTTACCACAATAGCTGGACATGATTTTCATAATTTCATTTACTGCTACCATGTCGCAGACCCCCCTCACCCCTCATTTTCAAAAACTCATCGGATCTAGACGAATCACAAGAATGACCTATTTTGTATCAAAAAACGGCGAATTTCGCCGAAAGGTGACAAGTTTGCACCCCTGTTGTGACGAGTCAGACAAGGTTGGATCCATTTGCAAATCTTTATTAGTATCACACAGCAGTTTAGACAAAGGCAATGCAATGTAGCGGTAAAACTGGTATGTAAACACAGATACGGCTTGGGGCAGGCAGATAGTAATCGTAGTCGTTAACACAGTCCAGAATCGGGGCAGGCGGAAAGCAATCGTAAATGTAAACACAGTCCAATATCGGGGCAGGCAGAGATCATTCGTAAACGGGTAAACAGTCCAAGGTCGAGGCAGGCAGCTAAACATCAATAATCCAAAAGGCAGTCCAAAAGTAATCACCAGGGAAACAAACACAGGGAAAACAGGGAAATAACGCTCAGTAGTGCTGCACGGAGCAAAACAAGACTTCGCAAAGAGCGTTTGTGTGTGTCCCAGGTATATAGGCAGGATAATGAGTAACAGGTGGAGTGTAATCAGCGGAGCGTGGGGCATAGTGGGAAATGTAGTTCCAGTTAGAAGTCAGGTGAATGTGATGTTTGAACACCGGTGACGTTATAGCTGACATCCGTAACAGAACCCCCCCCCCTTCGATCGGCTTCAGACGCGGGACGGGTTTTTCCTCGGACGGCCACTGGGGCGAGGGGCCGGCTTATCCGGATGAGACCTGTGGAAGACAGTTATGAGATTGGGATCCAGGATGTCCTTAGCGTCCTCCCACAATCTCTCCTCCGGGCCGTACCCCTCCCAGTCTACCAGGTACTGGATGTTGGATCCCCGCCGTCTGGAGTCTAAGAGCTCGTGTACCAGGAAGGCTTCCTCACCATCCACGATGAGTGGGGGGGGTCTTGTTGAGCCGGACTCTACAGCCGTCCCCGGATTCTCGGCGGGTTTGAGCAGGGAAACATGAAAAGTGGGGGAGATACGATAATTAGCAGGCAGTTGGAGACGAAAAGACACAGGATTAATTTGTTTTATGATTTTGAATGGACCTACATACCTGGGACTTAGTTTCTTGGATGGTAGTCGAAGCCGGATGTCCTTGGTGGAGAGCCATGCGAATTGACCTGGTTTGTATGAAGGTTGTGGTCGTCTGGACTGATCTGCCTGTTCCTTGGATCTTCTGACTGCACGTGAAAGATGAACGTAGGCTTGTCTCCAGGTTTCTTGACTCTTGTTAAACCACTCATCCACAGCGGGGACTTCTGATGGCTCGTCATCCCACGGAAGCATAGGTGGTTGGAACCCGAGTATACATTGGAATGGAGAGAGACCTGTAGCAGTTTTAGTGATGGAATTCTGTGCGTACTCGGCCCAAGGTAAGAAGCGACACCACTCATTCTGATTTTGATGACAGTATAATCTGAGGAATTTGGTGAGTTCTTGGTTAGCACGTTCTGCCTGTCCATTAGACTGTGGATGATATCCGGATGTAAGGCTTATGTTGACGTTGAGTGTTTTAAAGAAGGCTTTCCATACCCTAGATGTGAATTGGGGTCCACGGTCCGACACAATATCCTCAGGGAGTCCGTAATATCTGAAAACGTGACGTACCAGTTGTTCGGCTGTTTCTAGGGCTGACGGGAGTTTGGGCATGGGGACAAATCTGCAGGCTTTAGAAAAGCGGTCCACGACTGTAAGGATTATGGTATTACCTTTGGAGAGGGGTAAATCAGTGACGAAATCCACAGCAATATGAGACCAGGGTCTTTTGGGTATTTCCAGGGGCTGAAGAAGACCTGCCGGAGCTTGGTGGAGAGATTTATTAGCTGCGCATGTGATACAAGCATTGACAAACGTGGAAACATCCTCATGCATAGATTGCCACCAAAATTTGTTTCTCAGTTTTTGTAGTGTAGTGTTAATACCTGGATGTCCTGAGCTGGGAGAGGTGTGTACCCATTGGATGAGGTGTCGTCTGAATTTGGGTGGAACAAATGTTCGATCAACGGGGCACCCACTGGGTGGTGGTTTCTGAGCGTTGGCTTGGTTAATTTCCTGAACTACATTCCAATGCACGGGTGCAACAATAAGGGTGGGTGGGATGATGGGCTCAGGTTTGGTGGGTTGTGGAATAGAGTCGTATTGACGAGACAGGGCATCAGCTTTCGAGTTCTTTGACCCTGGACGGTAAGTGATTATGAACCGAAAGCGAGTAAAGAACAGGGCCCACCTAGCCTGTCTGGTGTTGAGACGCTTTGCTGATTGCAGATATTCAAGGTTGCGATGGTCAGTAAAGATGGTGACTGTGTGTTTGGCACCCTCTAGCCAATGCCGCCATTCTTCTAGCGCTGCCTTCATCGCTAGAAGCTCACGATTACCCACATCATAATTGCGTTCAGCTGCATTCAGTTTTCTAGAAAAATATGCACAGGGAAAAAGTTTATTGGGTTCACCTTGCCTTTGTGATAGTATAGCGCCAATGCCTGAGTTGGATGCATCTACTTCCACAATGAACGGACGATCAGGATCAGGATGATGCAAGATGGGAGCTGACGTGAACATGAATTTAAGGTCTTCGAATGCTCTTTTTGCATCGGGACACCACGACAACTTGTGATTGGTTTTCCGTACCAGGGAAGTTAAAGGGGCTGCGATGGAACTGAAATTTCTGATAAAGCGCCTGTAGAAGTTTGCGAAGCCCAGGAAACGCTGGAGGTCTTTTACTGATTGGGGTTGCGGCCAGTTTAATACTGCATGTACCTTTTGTTCATCCATAGCTACCCCTTCGGGACTAATGACATACCCCAGAAATGAAATGGATGTGGAATGGAACTCACATTTCTCTGCCTTGGCGTAAAGTTGGTGTTGTATGAGTCGCTGTAGTACAGTTCTGACGTGTTGGATGTGTTGTTCTCTGGAATCGGAATAAATCAGTATGTCATCGATGTACACAATGACGAACTGGTTGAGCATGTCTCTGAACACGTCGTTTATGAAAGACTGGAACACAGAGGGACTGCTAGATAGGCCGAAGGGCATGACCAAATATTCATAGTGACCATTCGCCGTAGAGAATGCGGTCTTCCACTCATCACCTTCGCGGATGCGAATGAGGTTGTAGGCATTGCGCAGGTCGAGCTTACTGTAAATCTTGGCGTTGCGAAGCTGTTCTAGGGCTGCAGGGACTAAAGGAAGCGGGTATCTGAATTTAACTGTGATTTCGTTGAGTCCGCGGTAGTCAATACATGGACGTAGACCCCATCCTTGTTCTCCACGAAAAAAAATCCTGCTGAGGCGGGTGATGTGGATTTACGAATAAACCCCTTGGATAGTTCTTCGTCTATGTACCTTTTCATGGCTTGGGTCTCGGGCTCTGACAGGGGAAAGATGCGGCCCTTAGGAAGTTGTGAGTTGGGAAGCAGCTCGATAGCGCAGTCGCAGGATCGATGGGCTGGAAGCTGTGTTGCTTTGGTCTTGCTAAATGCCGTTGCCAGGTCATGATATTCCTTAGGTACATTGTCAGGAAGAGGAGTCATGGTACCTACTGGTGACGGAAGTGGAGGTAATTCAGGTTTTCTGGGAATACACTTTAACTGGCAAGAGGGGCTCCAGTGCACTATTTCCTTGTTGCTCCAGGAAATTAAAGGGTCATGTTCGTGTAGCCAGGGGAAGCCAAGGATGATGGGATTATGAGGTGACGGCATGGCGTAGAAGATGATGTTCTCAGAGTGATTGGTGGAGATGTTCAGGGTTATTGTTTCTGTGATATGCGTGACGCGACCTGAGCCGAGGGGTCGTCCATCTAACGCTGAGACAGAGAGAGGTGAGCAAGGGGTTAATTTAATATTGTGAGTTTTAACTAGATCAATGTCAATGAAGTTACCGGCAGCTCCGGAATCTAGCAAGGCTTTAGTAGTTACAGTGTGACCATGAAATTTCAATGTAACAGGAATTTCCAGACAATCAAAAGTTCCCGTGGGGGAAAGAGCACTCACCCGGCCTAAACGGGACTGAGCAGGTCGAACAGGGCATGAAGCTATGACATGTCCGGGCTCGCCGCAATATAGACATAATCTCTCTCTGAATCGGCGATCTCTCTCCTCCACAGTTAATCGTGCACGACCCACTTGCATGGGTTCACATTCCTCGGTAGACGTAACAGGGGAGGTACTCACATAATGGGTGGGTCTTCGTGTCCGGACGAGATTGTCAATGCGAATGGCCAGATCCACAAACTCAGTAAAACTCTTCCCTTCGTCTCTGCAGGCCAATTCAGATTGAAGCTCACCACTTAATCCTTGCCTAAACATCGTCTTGAGGGTGGTTTCCAGCCAGTCTGTTTGTGCTGCTAGCGTGCAAAATTCCAACGCGAATTCAGCCGCGGTGCGGCGACCTTGACGCAGCGCCAGCAGACGCTCACCCGGATCGCGTCCTCCAGCTGGGTGCTCGAACACCGCCTTCATGGTTTGTTGGAATTCGTCGTATGTGCTGTGATCAAAACCTCCCGAAGTCCATAATGCTGTTGCCCATTCTAAAGCCTTACCGGTCCTTACCGGTGAGTAGCGTACAGACTAGCGATATCTTGCCGATCTCAGTGGGGTAAACATGGGGTTGCTGAGCGATGAATAATGAGCACTGCATAAGAAATCCACGGCATCTTTCAGGTGTACCATCGAATTTCTCGGGGAAAGCCAGTCGTGGTGTAGTAGGAGCGACCGGATGTGGCTGTGGAGCTGGTGGAGGTGGCTGTGCAGTGGCTGCCGCGGAGGAAGCAGCGGCTGACGCGGCCGCGAGCCCGTGTAGGCTCTGAACGGAGCGCACGAGCTCCTCCGTTAGTGATGTTAGCCTCGCTAGCTGTTGTTGGTGAGCCATGAGGACGCCGGCTTGCGACGAGAGCTCTCCGGTGATCTGGGAAAGAGTTGCTGGATCCGTGGGCGGCGAAGTCTTCTGTGACAAGTCAGACAAGGTTGGATCCATTTGCAAATCTTTATTAGTATCACACAGCAGTTTAGACAAAGGCAATGCAATGTAGCGGTAAAACTGGTATGTAAACACAGATACGGCTTGGGGCAGGCAGATAGTAATCGTAGTCGTTAACACAGTCCAGAATCGGGGCAGGCGGAAAGCAATCGTAAATGTAAACACAGTCCAATATCGGGGCAGGCAGAGATCATTCGTAAACGGGTAAACAGTCCAAGGTCGAGGCAGGCAGCTAAACATCAATAATCCAAAAGGCAGTCCAAAAGTAATCACCAGGGAAACAAACACAGGGAAAACAGGGAAATAACGCTCAGTAGTGCTGCACGGGGCAAAACAAGACTTCGCAAAGAGCGTTTGTGTGTGTCCCAGGTATATAGGCAGGATAATGAGTAACAGGTGGAGTGTAATCAGCGGAGCGTGGGGCATAGTGGGAAATGTAGTTCCAGTTAGAAGTCAGGTGAATGTGATGTTTGAACACCGGGGACGTTAGCGCTGACATCCGTAACACCTGTTTACTATGACAGCAGTTTTCTGCAGTGTTTCACGAGTCCCATTGTCTGCATTGTTTCTGGCTCTGAGAATCTCGAGTCGTGCGGATCAGCCGGTTACAAGTGGGTCTATACTGAGTTTCCTTGGCGAGTTAGCAATACTGACTCGAGTGACTCAAGTGACTCACACTACCCGGATCACTTTAGTGAGTGACTCACAATAACCCGGATCCTTAAAAGGAATCGAGTTTGCCAGGCCTAAACATCGCTCACTAACTTCTTTCGTGAGAGAATCTCCCTCGATGCTCTGTCTGCAGCGCCAGCGCTTGAGACTCCGCCCACCTGAGCAGCTCGTTAGGATTTAAAGGGATACACACAAAAACAATGCATTTTTGCTCAGCCCCATAAAGTGCCTATTTTAACATGCCACAATAAATTACCTATATGGTATTTTGAGCTAAAACTTCACATATGTACTCTAGGGACATCAAAGATTTATTTAATATCTTAAAAACGTCTTCTGGAATGTCCCCTTTAAGCTATTAAACATTGTATCGTTAAAGTTGTTATTATGCCTTATATTGCTTTCATATACTGTTTTGTACCAACATTAACACAACATTTTCCCAAAGTCATGTTTTATCGGAGATACGAACTTTATGACTTGGTAGCAGGGAGATACGAGATTATGCTCTCATTGATAAGAATGGTACGGACACAGACGTCGCAGCTGCCAGCAGTGTTCAACAAATACTGAGGTCACGTTGAGCCTTGTGACAAGAGACGAGGCTTCAATAGTTAACCAAAGCTGACTGTAGTTGCATACATCTTACTAAACTCTATTTTAGGGGTTTACGGTCAATAAGTGATGCAATACAAAACACGATGAGTGGACTATGCTGTCTAATAAGTGGAAATGAATCTAATTTGCTCGCAAACTTACCTTCGTGGCTCACGGGCTTCCTTCTGCACAGAAGCATTACAGCTATCGAGTTTTAATAAATGTACTCAAAACTAACTATTTTCACTTGTTAGTGTCTAAAAAACAGAATTATTATATTAATTAAACAGCCCTTTTTTCTCTCCAATAAATAAAAACTTTTACTTGTGTTTTACTGTACATGCACAAAATAATTTAATGGTGGTATCCAAAACATTCAATTTAATTCAAGTATTATATTAGATACATTTTAAAACTTCAGTGCACATGTATGATAAGCCTAATAATACGTAAATATTTAAAATACATCAATAACTGATATCATAGGTTAAAACAGATAAAATCATAGTTAAGTCTTCCTTTATTAAGCCCATTACTGAGTGTATTTGTGTTTGTGAGTTTGTGACTGTTGTTGTCTGAGGTGGAGTTTCAGAGTTGGGGACTCGATGTGCACGCCAGTCATCAGAATGGTTGATTTTCATGTTCATCTTTCCACTCTGTACCTGACAGATTTCCTTTAAGGGCACAGACATGGTTTCTGCAAAAAAAATAAATTACAGTTTTTCTTGATTGCTAAAACACTATAACCAGGCTTTAGAACAAAAAATTCAAAACCATAACGCCATTTTTCAAGAAGCACAATCATTTTGCTGAACAATAAACACTACTCCCCTGCTTTAACACACGAGTCAAATTTGGTGAACTTTTACTTCAAATCTCTACACACAAATCCCTACATTTCTCAGTGCTCCATGTGGTCATATGATAATGTTATATGTAGTTTAGGTTGGAGTGCTTCATTTTGCAGGATATATGTGGTATTTTGCTATTTGGGTGTGTGGTATTGTAAATTGTGTTAAGGTTTTTGATAAAACCAGACTAGTTTGCAAAATTGTGTGTTAGCAATTGGAAAAAACTGTAAACACTTCACTGAGCTTTGGAAAAATGGATCCAAAAAGAAATTAATGAATAGGTTGAGGTGAATGAGGAGGAAGAGGAGGAGGGAAAGAAGGAGGACGTGGTGAAGGAGGAGGGATAGGACATGAAGAAATAGGTCGAGGAGGAGGAGGAGGGAGAGGAGGACATGGTGAAGGAGTAGGAAGAGGACGTGGTGAGAGAGGAGGAGGGAGACGAAGGGCAAGGAGACAAGCAGTCACAGATGAAATTCGAGCCAGTCTAGCTGACCATGTTCTTGTCCATGGTATGACTATGAGGGAGGCTGAGCAACGAGTAAAGCCTAATTTGAGTCGCTTCACTGTTGCCTCCCATCTTCAGAGCCTTCAGGGAGGAAAACAGATAGATGTACTTACAGCAGTGCCGGCGCCAGTCGAGCGCTGATGAGGGGGCGTTTTAAAATACCAGAGGGGGCGATCACACAAAATGCATTTAATTCCCCAAGCTAGAAAATACATATTAGCTTTGGTACGTCCCTTAAGCTTTAACGTGTTATAAACAAACATCTCTGTAATACAACCACAAAAACTACAGCTATAGTGAGCAACGTACATGATCTGAACACTTTTACTATATACAACAACAAAAAGCATACCTAACGTTACTTAACAGCACAAAACTGCTCATTTGAAGTTCTGACCCAGAGGTAGTTTCTTTTTAATCCATTTCGACTGTCCATTGTGAAATTAGTTAATGCAATATAATACCCTGAAATTATGAAATGAACGTACTTCGTGTTTGCTTTCCGTAGTGCAAATAATTTTTACGTAATGGTGGGGGACAGTGTTTTCTAGCACAAAAACGGTCCAAACGCAACATTTTATCAAAATTTTGGTTCAATTTGATCATTTAATGTAGTTATTTTAACTGCCACAAGTAATGCACCATAAGCTAGCAATTAAACACCAGCAGATAGAGAACCACAATAGCAAAATGACAATAACACGTTTACACATTTAGCTATGCTTTAGGATAGGCTAATTCAAATACCTATTCGTTAATTATAAATTAAATGTCTGTTTTTTATCTATTAATATTAATAATAATACATGTATTTTACTTCTGATAAACAGGTGTGTGTGACAGAGAGATCGTATGCTTACCTTTAACATTAAATGCAGAACAATAATAGGTTGGTTGTACTTTAACTTGCAAGTATGCTGAAGAACATAAACATCTGAACTTTTCAAAACTATGTACAGTCTGGCTGAAGTTCATGGTGCCAGAATTGACATGACAGCCGAACATTTGGTTCTGTGCACCTGAAATGCTCAGATACGCCACGGCATTAATTGATGTGTGATAATCCGGAGTCCGATTTGCAGAATTTGCAGTGCTATTTTACATATATCCATTGCTACAGGGCAGGCCCGGGTCACTCTCCCACTCCTTTCTGTAACTTTTGATATACGTTCGCACTTCGACATCTTGATTTCCCGCTGAGACTGAGAATGCAGGCTCATTGTCGACGTGCGTCAAGCCGTCAACACAAAAGGCTTGTTCAACTCCATGCGGCGCTGCAAGAACCGACAGCCGGATGACATCAAAGTACCGCGCGCGAGAACAATTCAAGAAATCATGCAAAGGGTAATTTCGTCTCGCGGGACTTCCGGCTAAGATGGCGGGCTGAGCACACGTGTTTTACCGTTAATCTCCATTTTGTTTTATAAAAATACACAGTTCTCTTTACACCTACCTAAAATATAATTTAGTCAACACTCTTGTGTTTTGCACCCTCAAAATGCGGAAATCTTCTCAGCAAGTCACTCGTCCGAAGATCGTCATCCCTCCGGCTAATGGTTCAACTCCAGCTCCGGCCTCAGATGACTCAAAGATGGACTCACAGATCGACCCTGTAGGTAAACGTCGTGACTCGTCTTATTTAACCCCTACTAAAACAAACACCTTGAAAAAAGTAAGATCCTGCGAGGACGACATCACTAATGCAACTTTGCTACAAGCCATCACTTCATTGACCGCTCGTTTTGATGCACAAGATGTAAAATTAGAAGAAATGGCGACGCAAATGTTGAGAAACAATGTCATGATCGCAGAGATTTCCAAGGCTGTAGAATTTAATGCAGCTGAAATTAAAGAATGTAAAGTAAAATGTGTAGAGACGAGCAAAGTGCTCGTGAATCTAACAACAACACAGAAAGATCTGGCGAGCAGAACGTCTGAACTCGAGAGGTACAAAAGGAGATGGAACCTCTGGATCAACGGATTGAAAGAAAGGCCTGAAGAAGATCCCCGCAAGGTAGTGACTGATCTTATCGCTGAAATAGCACCGCATCTCATTCACAAAATAGATGACGTTGTGGATACAGTGCATCGTATCGGCAAAAAGGAACTGGGGAAGACTAGACAGATGGTTGTGCAGTTTACCATGAGGAAGTATAGAGATGAACAGACCTGCAAACTCCTCAGAGTAAAAAAGGTGACAGTGTTGCGGGGGGTGGGGGATGAGGGGGGCATGCCCCCCAGCTTGTTTTTTGGGATTTTAAAGGGACACAAGGCAAGTCTGAGTATTATTTCTCTACTAGCTCCCCCTAGTGTCTGGGAGTAAATGCTTTCTATATCTGAGAGTTTATGAGACTGAAGGACACCGGGTCGGATACAGCGAACTTGCAAGTTGGGTATTCTTCCTACAGACGGTAGGGGCGGGCGAGAAAGTCTTCATTCGTCATGTAATGAGTCATTTAACCATATACAGACTTACGAAGATGATTTATTAACATAAAAATGCTGCCTTGTGTCTCTTTAATCTGCAAATGACACATTTCTGCATGTTTTGTAAAAAATCAAAAATATTAAAAAAATATTAAAATATTAAATGTGTCATTCTCTTTAAGCCTCAAGGATGTTTTGACATTGATTTTTTTATAACACGGAAAGGCCTGGAACTCAAGTAAGTGTTGTGACGCATGACACTGAAATAAAAAATAACAAGAGTCAGACAAGACATGAAAAACATTTATTTTTTTTGTTTCTTAGCTTGGACGATTGTTTCACAAGCTCTCTTGCGTTGTTTGGCTGCATGCCGCCTTCTGGCCAGAGCCTCCTCTTCTGCCTTAGCTCTTCTTGCTGCGGCAGCACTTGAGGATGGCTGGCAGTCAAACTCCCTCCTTCGTTCCATCGCATTTAGGGTTGCCTGCTTCCTCAGAGCTTTGTCCTTGGTTCCGGCCGACATGATGTTGTGGCACATCCTTTGGTCCACTGGCCCATACTTCAGGTTTTCTCTTTTAAACATCTGCAATGCAGTCTGCTTCCGGGTCAGCAAAGTGTGTTTCACAGTTTGGATGGCACTCAGAGTGGAAATGTTCATGCTGCTACTTCTCGAGTCAATGATTTCAGACATAAGACTGAATGAAGACTCCACCAGTGGCCCACGGAACACCGACAATGCTGCCTTTACTGCCATGCTGAGACCTGGGTACCTTCCCTTTTCAAAGACAGCTGCCCACCAGCTGACAGCATCATCTCCTTCTCTGAAAGTTGGCAGACTCTGGTCTACGCCATACTGGAGAACCTAGGATAAGATGACCATTTAATTATCCCACCAGGGACAGTTAACCTCCACAGCATTAAAATATAGGGTTAAAAAAATAAACGCCAACAATATCAAAAGCATCCACACACAAACAAGCAAGCAAGCATTTTATACTAACATTAGGAAATTGCATAAACCAGCTCACCTCTTGCTGAACATCCACATCAGCAGGGAGAAACTGGTTTAACATCTCAGCAAGTTGCCTCAGCAGACATCCAGTCTTGGAGTGCCCCCTTGCAATAGGGTCAACAGCAGACAGGCACTGCAGGGTCATGCTCTCCAGTGGCAGCTTGCTCTGCAGGTATTCCCCACATGCGATGTATCCCTGGAGTACTTGGTCCAGGAAGGGCTTCAGCAGCTGTATAAATATTGAAAATAACACAGTGATATAGATGTGCCCCTTTATCATTGGCAATAAAATTGCTTTGGTCCAAAAGTTTGGCAACTAATTTTAAAACACTCACATGGTGTTGAGGATGCTCCCGTCTGAATCTATCTGCCACTCGACCCACATACATGTCTCTTGCAGGCAGCAGTTTGTCTCCCTTGAGTTTGAGACCTGCCAGGGTCCTAGGGATTGGTGGCAGGTGTTCTGGCTTCACAAAGCATGCAAGAAAGTTGGTGAAAACCTGCAGCTGCTTGTCATGCAACTTGTGCACAAGGGTGTCACGACTCTGAGGAGGTAGTAATATTGTGCAAGAGACAGATGGATATGAATTTCCACCATACAAGCAGAGTAAGACATAAAATAAGTTAAAATACCTCTGGAGTGGCATTTAAAACTTTCCAAGCTTTATGATACAACATGGTTGTGAAACAGTATTTCAACATACCTGGAACACCATGACGTACTCTTTCAGAATAGCCAGGACACCTGTGTAGACACTGAGATGGAGCTCTGTTTTGGTGTCTTCATGCCACAGTTTCTTGACCACCCGCTGCTTTCGGTCTCTGCCCTGCAGTGTCATTCCTGGAAGAGAATATATCAAAGCTCTTGCTTGTTGATTTACCAAAGCAAATGTCAGATAGTGAACATGCAGGCCAATGTTGACACACCATAGATATTCCCATTAATTTGACCACATTATCCAGCCAATCTACAACCCCAATGGATTGATTTACCTTTCCCGCTGAGGTCCTTGTGAAAAGACTGAATGCGCCTCTTGGCCTTTTCATTCAGATGGTGAGCAGCATAGAGTTGTTCCAAGGGTTCTTTGTATAGAGCCTTGTCTTCTTCATCCATGAATCCAAAGTACAGGACCTTGTAAGCGGGAAGCATGGTCTGAGTGCTGAGTCCAACATCATAACATGACAGCCAACGATGCTCTATGAATCTTTTTGGAGTTGATCCAGGAATGCTCATGTATTCACAGATCTCTTGAAGGTAAGCCCGCTGAAAAACAGAAAGAACACATGTCTCAAGTTATGATTCAGTCCCATATAATATTCATGAATCAGAAGACAATAATAAGGCCATCTAATGGCCATCAAATGACCAAAGTGTCAGCAGTTCAAATCCTGTCTCCTCCTGCCCACATGTCAAATGTCCTTGGGCAAGAGACTGAAACCCCAAATTATATATGGCTGCTGCCATTGGTGTGTGAGTGGGAGTGAATTGGTAAATAAGAGGCCATTGAGTGCTGTCAAGGTGGAAAAGAGCTATACAAGTGCTCTAACACTCCTGTATGAATTTACCTGGTCAGAAGCCCACTTGTGATCAACATGAAGGTCACTGAAGAGCTGTTCAAGGTGACTGTTGAAAGGACTGTAAAATCTTTTTGATGCATTATGAATGTGATGGCACGAGTCCCCGTCAATATCTAGAAGCTGTGGGCAGTGGTTGTGTCGCACTCTGGTTTCCAGGCCCGTCTTGCTGCCTCGCATAACTGCACAGGAATCCATCATTATGCTCACCAAGTTGGACCACGGGATATCATTGTCTGTGAAAAACTTGTCCAGGACATTCTCCAAGATTGCTGCAGTGACCTTAACTATTTCAAAGGACCCAAGGTGCTCCACATCAACAGCCTTCCTCTCTGGGTTATAATAGCTCACCAAAATAGAAAGCACCTGTATAAATGAAAAGACCATTGTTAAAGGAGAACGTCTGCCGTTTTTTAACTCATATTTCTGTTGATCGAGGTTACCGAGTGCTGTCAGTAGGAAAAATGATGAGAATTTTTTAACAATATTTACAGAACATCAGGATGACAGCTAAAGCAAACCTATGGGGACGGACAGACATCCTTAAGTTTCCCTTACAGTTTCCCTTTATGTCTGTCCCTATAGGTTCACTTTAGCTGCCATTCTATACTCTGTAAATATTGTGGCCAAATGTTTCGTTATTTTCCCTAATGACAGCACTCAGGTGGGTTAAAAACGGACAACGTTCTCCTTTATTTGTTTTAAATGTCAAAGCACTGTATAAATACTTTGACTTATTAATATTATTACCTTTTTGTCACTACTTGAGGTGGCCTCATCAAGATTGAGGGAGAATGGTAACTTCCCAGTGTTGCTAAGGATGCGGTCAGAGAATGTCTTCCCCAGGCCATGAACCATTTTGTACTTTGCTGATGTTCGGGACAGCTTCATACCACTAAGTGCAACTTTGTCCTTGGCCAGCGTCTGCACAAGCTCGACGATGACAGGAGCCATTGTGAATGGCAGTGAGTGCTCTGCCAAAGTGCCCAGAACCATTGCCTCAAAGCAAAGAAAATTACAATGTAACCTTGCAAACTATCCTACATAGTTCTACTATGATAAAACAGTGTGTCTCCATATTGTATGGCTGATATGCAATGAATATCAAAATACATTTCTATTCAATAATAATAATAATAATAATAATAATAATAATGCATTATATATGTAGTGCTCTTTACATTGAAAAAACAATCTCAAAGTGCTAGTGTTCATAATGTAAATTAAAATAAACAATTCATTCAATTTTCTGTATAAATAGTAGCTAGGTACTAAACCTCTGCATTTGCAATACGCTGAAACATGGACACAGGCAATTTCCCTCTCTCCCTCTCTCTTATTGCTTCTGGTCCCTGAGTCTCAGGAACGGCATTTTCAGCGGGACTACAAATAGCCCTGTTTGTCAAAACGCTGAACACTTTCTCTTTGTGTTTGGCTGTGTCAAAGTGGGATGTTAGGGCATGCACCCCCTTCTTAGCATAGTTGATCTCTTTTGTACATAGGGTACATTTGGCATGTCCTGCCTTATCTACTTTTTTGAAACACAATGAAAGTGGTAGTGTATGCGCAACTCCCTTCACTTCCTGCTTCACTTCCACCTTGAGCCATGCCCAGCTCCACTTGCACCTCCCTGTTGAGTCTAGCTGTGCTATATATAATGAGTCCTCCTCATTAAGCTCCCTCATTCTGAAATGGAAAAAAATCACAGCATAAAATAGCCAATCTCATTGGTACAAGGACTGATCAGTGTTTCGAGAAATATGCCAAATTTAAGTCTCATAATAGAAGAGGTTGCAAACCTTACCACATAGAATGATTTTTTAGGTTTCTCTGGTGTGCTTGAAGTGTATTGAAGTGGCGTTGGAGCTGACCAATATCAGGATTGGAGTGTAGTTACGTTTTATATTTATTTAATACATTTATTAATATTATTATCATTATTGTTGTTGTAATGATTATTATTGTTATTATACATTTTATTTAATGTAGAATAGGCCTTATGCTAATACTTTTTAATGCTTGACCATCCTTGCAATCATGTAAGTAAGCCGTACAGTACATTTTATATACTGTACATGTAAATAAACAATGTAATTTAAGTTAGTATTAGCAAATAACAAGTTTTAGCCTTGTCTAACTAGTGCAAACATATACAGAAAGTAACAGTTAAATCGAAATCTAAATAAATCTTGTACCCAGCATTGGCTTCAGCAGGTTTATAGTGTTTAAATTGTTCACTACCATAAATAACATTGTTTACTATAACCAAATATGAGGTTGGAGGCAGCAGTTCGACTTAATGTAACTTAGTAAGCTCGTTGTTCTGAATGGATGACAGTTTATCGAAATAATGGTCCCTGGCATCTTTGTTGAAGTTATCGTGGAAAGGTATTTTCTCAGTTTTGTTGAGTTTCTTAAGTTTGGTGATTTATGTACTCAGAATCTCTCTACTTGTAATATTTTCTATTGCTGACAGTCAGTAACGATACCACCAAAATGTCAAATCAGCATATAAAAGCGTTTCATTTTCTGTTAGTAAATCTTAGTCACTTTTAAGCGTGATGCTAGCTGGTGAGATGCTAATGGTCTAACGTTAATCAGATTCAATGATTTGGAGACCGTCTGAATAGATTATAAAATGGTTAAAAAAAAATCAAATAGCAAACAAATAGCTGTTATGTTTGCTACAAAAAGCTTTTGACTTACCTCGAATTTAGCATAAGATTCCTTCTCGTCGTTAAGGTCACGTCGGGTTTCCATCAGACTCGCGGTAGCCGGAGGTGTCTCATCCAGTGTCTAGCAGCTCAGATTGCGCGCGCTGTGTGCTTCAAGATTCTGAAGCAAGTGCTGAGATTTCGATTGGCCCAGAGAAAATCAAGTTCTAAGATTCCGATTGGCCCAGAGAAATGTCAATTATAAGAATTATCCAATAATGTTTCGCAATTGTAGATGAAGGGTCTGCCTAACACCCCCCCCCCCCATAAAAAAACTCCGGTTCTACGCGATTCACGTAAATGGCCCAATTGACCAAGAAAACGGCGATTGTCGCCGAAAAGCGACAAGTTTGCAGGTGTGGATGAAATGTGGAAAACAACTAAGAACTCATCAGTCTGTCGGGACCGCGGAGTCAGATTCACGGAGGATCTTACGAAAGAGGATCGTCTGGCCCGTGCGGAGGTGTGGCCATTGATCGATCAGGCGCGCAAAGCTGGAAAGAAAGCGTATTACCGTGGACCTGTCGGTTACATTGAGGGACGACGCATTGACACAACATAGTTATATACTTGTTCAGATTATGGGTAGGTTGATAAGAGATATGATTGTTTGGAGAGTTTCTAGGTTGTGAGGTAGACCTATGTTCTAGGTTCGTGGTCATACAACCTGGTGGAATTTTTTTTCTTGTTCCTTTACATACAAGTGTTTACCTTCTTTTCTTTTAAATTTTTGCATTTCGTTTTTCTTTTTGGTTTATCTTTAAATGTTTCCGGTTAAATTACCATTGTCGTTCATGTCATTAAATGTTAGGGGCATTCAAAATAAGGTTAAAAGGAAGGCTATGTTCTTATATTGTAAAGGGAGTGGATCTCACTGTATTTTTCTACAAGAAACGCACTCTGTTGTAACTGATGCTACCTTTTGGTCCAGTCAGTGGGGAGATAAAATTTTATTTAGCCATGGTTCTTCCCACTCAGCAGGAGCTGCAATTTTATTTAATAATTGTCCAGGGAAAATAATGTCTTCTAGATCTGATTCTAATGGACATTGGCTTGCGGTAGTTTTAGACATTGAGAATATTTTTTTCATTTTAATCAATGTATATGGCCACAATAACTCTAAACTGAATCAAAATCTACTACAGGAGGTATCTTCTATAATCTCTAATCTAAAAAGATTATACCCAACAGATAATATTGTTGTAGGTGGGGACTTTAATGTGGTACCAGATGAGACACATGATCGACATCCACCTAAAAGCAATACTTCACGGCCTAACCCTTTAATCGCCCACTTTTGCACTAATATGAAATTGATAGATGTGTGGAGATATATCCATCCTAATCTTAGACAGTTCTCTTGGTTAAGGCCTAATGCTTCCAGCAGGTCAAGAATTGATTATTGGCCTATTTCAGAAAACTTGTATTTATTTGTTAAAGAATGTGCTATTTCAGCAGCGCCTTTGACAGATCACTGTGCCATATCTCTATTAGTTAAACCGAACTGTAATACTTCAAGAAATAAGCGATATTGGAAATTCAATTCGGAGTTACTAAATAATAAGAGATTCTGTGATAAAGTTAAAGAGTTAATTTCAGAAATTAAAAATGATAACTTTAGTTCTCATAAAGCCAGATGGGAGTTTCTCAAATTTAAAATACGTGAATTTGCTATTAATTATAGTAAAACGCTAGCCAAAATAAGGAGACAGAAGGAATATACGATTATTCAAGAGATTAACAAATACTGTAGTGAAACTTTGTTAAGTGATGTCGGAAAAAGAAGGATGGTCTCTCTACAATTAGAACTGGACAATCTTTACATTAAAAAAGCCAAAGGTGCGTATATACGCTCCAAAGCTAAATGGATCGAAGAGGGAGAGAAAAGCACTTCTTACTTTTGTAAATTAGAAAAAAGACGACAATCGAGCAATTCAATCATATCTTTAATGATAAATGGTATTGAAAACACGGACCCTACTCTAATAAGTAAAGAAATCCATCAATTTTACAGTGACCTGTACTCATCCAACTTCTCCCCAATAGAGTGCAATAATTTCTTTGAAAAAATAACAAATTTCATTCCTCAAATTGATAATGAATGGAGAGAGCGCTGTGATGCTAGCTTGCGCATTGAAGAACTTGATTTAGCGGTTCAAAAGCTTAAAACAAACAAATCTCCTGGCACTGATGGCCTCACATCTAACTTTTACAAATTTTTTTGGAATGATATTAAACTATTAATATTCAATGCCTTTGTTGAATCTATAGAAGTAGAGTCTTTATCCCCCACTATGTATCAGGGTTTGATTACCTTAATTCCTAAACCGGATAAAGACCGAAGATATGTGGACAACATGCGCCCAATTACATTGCTAAACAATGACTATAAAATTTTCTCACATATATATGTTAACAGATTAAAAGAGGGCTTACATAATCTAATAAACGAATCACAATCAGGCTTTCTTAAAGGAAGATCTATTCATGATAATTTTAGATTAGTTATGGATTTGGTTGAGTACAGTCACTTGATAGAGGATGATGGTTTCATATTATTTTTAGATTTTAAAAAGGCCTTTGACATGTTAGAACATGGTTTTCTCTTTAATTCCCTTAAACAGTTTGGTTTTGGTGAACGTTTGGTTAGTATTATAAAAATGATTTACAAAGATATGAATAGCTCAATCTCTCTTCCTTTTGGCACTACACATAGATTTCCGATTAGTCGTGGAATAAGACAAGGCTGCCCACTATCCCCTCTTTTATTCATTTTAGCGACAGATATGTTATCCACTTTGGTTAGACATGATTTATCAGTGAAGAAGTTAAATGTATTTGGTAAATCTTTAGCAATCAGTCAATTAGCAGATGACACAACGTTATTTTTAAAAAACAAAGACCAAATCCCACTGGCTATTTCTCTAATTAATTCCTTTTCAAAGGCTTCAGGCCTTCAATTGAATCTGAACAAATGTGAGCTCATGGCACTTCACCCCAATCAAATTGATTCCTTGTTTAACATTCCGGTGAAAGAAACCGTGAAGTACTTGGGTATTACAATTACGAGAGACTTGAAGGCTATTATGAAAGAAAATTTTGAAACTAAGTTACAAAAAGCCAATAAAATTTTGAACTGCTGGTTACAGAGAGATCTCTCAATTTTTGGAAGAATTTTACTGTCCAAAGTTGAGTATTTATCCAGATTGATCTATCCTACCTCTGCTTTGGCTCCCTCTTCAGCTATTATTAAAACTAGTAATAAAATAATGTATGATTTCATTTGGAAACACAAGACCCATTATATAAAACAAATCTGATGACATTATAAAATCATATGAACAAGGTGGGTTAAATGCAATTGAATTTGAGAGTATGAATATTTTGTTAAAGCTTAAGTGGCTTCAAAGATTTTTATGTAGCATGGACATCTTATGGAATATCATCCCATCAGCTCTGTTTGGTAAACTAGGTGGAATTCACTTTCTACTGAAATGTGACTTTGATATTCTCAAACTCCCGGTGAAGCTGTCAGCATTTCACCAACAAGTTTTATTATTTTGGAAACTAGCACACACACATAATTTTACACCCCACAATACTCCACTGTGGAATAACAGATACATTTTACATAGAAACAAGTCTCTGTTTTACGAAGACTGGTTTAGTAGAAATATTTGGTCTGTACTAGACTTAATGGATGAGAATGGGAACATCTTGGATTACAATTCCTTCACTTTAAAACATGGATTTGCCTGTCACCCAAAACAATTTTTTACGGTAATTAAAGCAATTCCTTCTGGTATAAGAATGTTATTGAAATGTTCCTTGTCATACTGCAGAGTTACACCAATCCTTTCATCGCTATATGTAGGTGAGACTGAATTTGAAAATAAACTTGTTTGCACTAATAAATACATAAGACAAGCTATCATCCAATCCTGCTACCCATTTCAAATCTTAAGAAACAAATTAGACCATACATTTGATAAAGATACTGTTAAATTTTTTAGAACAGCTTATTTAAGATTTCCTCTTCCCCCCAAAGCAAAAGAGACACATTTTAAGATTCTAAATGATATATATCCTTCCAACAAATTTCTACATTTAAAATTTAAATTTGAAAATGTGCCCTGTTATCTTTGTAAGTGTATTTCTGAAGATACAGAACATGTATTTTTTTCATGTAACTTTTCTAAATCCTTTTGGAGTCAACTACAAGATTGGTTGATAAGAAAAGGTGTGGTGCCTGTTGGCTTCACCTTCACTTTACAAAATATAACGTATGGGATAACTAAGGATTCCTGTAGACTTTTTGATTTAATTAATAACATTATATTATTGGCAAAATACTTTATACATAAATGTAGATTCTTGAAATCACCTCCCTTGTTTGTTATATTTAGAAATGAAATAAAGTACTTCTCAGATGCCCTCTCAAAAATGGAAAAGCGAACTGCAATTAAATCGTATAATCTGTTTATATTGTATAACCTGTTTTAAGGTTTTATTTATTTATTTTCCTTTTTCATTTATTTTTATTAATATTTTTTTTTTGTATTACTGTTTTTTGATTTATTTATGTTGAGCCCACCACGCCTGTTTATAGTAACAAATACTGTTGTTTATGCCATTTTGTTGTATGTTGATTTTGTATTCAATAAAAAAAAAAAAAAAACTGCGCATCAGCAGCTGCCCAGTGCTTGCGCAGTAGAAAATACATACAAAAAAAAAATTTCGTCTCGCTCTCACGGCGCTTTGATGTCATCGCCTCACAGTTCTAGTGGCGCCGCTTGAAGTGTAACAAGCCATGGAGTGGGCGTGTGTTTATTAGTGTCACGGTAGAATACATGCACACTTAATTTTTTTGTTTTGTTAAATAATTAGACTATAAAATTCACTTTAGGAAGACAATACACAAGACAAATATGATTTTTAAATAAAATTTTATAATTAAAATCCTATTCAACATTAATGGTGATCTGAGGGGGCGGGATAGTGCCGGTGAGGGGGCGATGCCTCGTGGCGCCGGCCCTGACTTACAGTAAGACTGCTCTGTACAGTAACTTTAGTGTGCATACACTGTTGGACTATGCTACTGGAATAAAGAAATGCATAAAATTGCCTTGCATACAGATCGACATATCAGTAGATGAATACCAGGGGTGGATCATGCAAAAGGATTTTACCCTCGCTGTTTGGCTAGGACCAATATAGCATGTGATGTGGATGAGATTTTCTGGCCTGACCCAGAACAAAGACGGGATGTTGAAGAGGAATCTTTTTTTTTTTTGAATATTTTTATTTTTTATTTTACAGTTGTGCTGTGTAGCACATGAATGAATAAAAATGTGCTAATGCATACATTGTTTGTCTCTTTTTTGGTCGTGTGAAAAGGTTTTTGAGGGGGAGAACCACAAGCAACTTACCAGTTTTGGATATATTGTTTTGAATTTATTGCACCATTGTGTAAGACTATGTTGTAGTGTGTGTTTTTGAAAGCTTGTGTGTGTTGTCTGAGGGAAAAGTCTGGTATTGGGTGAGATGTTATGATATTGTTTTTACTGTTTTGAGAATATGAGACATAGTTTCAATAAATGTGTTTAAGCAACTGAGAAAAACTGTAATAAAGGACAAACAATCATTTCCATACGTTATATAAGGCATGTTTACGTATAATAACGAGGCAAAACAACAGATAGCTTGCATAATGATTCATGACTGGCAGAACTAGCGGGGTCGTTTTTTTCTTTAAGCCCCACAAAAATCACGTTAGATATCTCACCAAACATGATAACAAAACCAATGCATAGTGGCTAACTAAGTCAACTGCAAGCAATCTGTGCTGTAAATTCACTTCACAAACGTGAATAGCGTAAAGAAAAATCTAGCAGCCTCAGAAACGATACATTAGACATAAGCACTACCATTACTTCGAGATAAAACTGTTATACATAAAATAAAAACTGTTATTATATACTTCATATAACTGAAACATAAATAACCAGTGTTTTGAGGACATTTACCTCAGTGGACGTGTTGCTCGACGAGAATTTCGTTGCGATTCTCAATCTTGAAGAGAAATATGCCAGAGATGGGGACTCGAGTTTGAGACTCGGACTCGAGTGCGACTTAAGTCGCACACACAGTAGCTGTTTCCCAATGTCAAGGAAGGATCCTCGGAAGCCAGAATTTCGAGGATGCTACGTCATCGACATCCGTCGAAGGACTGTTCCAATGTCAAAGATCCTCGGAATTTCAGCCAAGGACTGAGTCCTTCTTTCGAGAAATATCCCATATACAGGAAAGGATGCATATGTGTATCCTTCTCGTTCTTCACGCGCTGAAATCACCCACAATCCTTTGCGCGCAGCACCGAAAGCACACCTTTCAATCACGCAATGACGTAATGACGTGCACTTGCTAGCCTGTTCCATTTAAAATGTTCTCCGACTGCTTAAAAGGAGCCTCGCCTAGCCTCTAAAGGAAGTGACTTGTAAGGACTAGTCCTGACAAGGAAGTATCCTTGACATTGGGAAACGGCTAGTGACTTCAGACTCGACTTGAGACTCGACCCTCAAAGACTTCAGACTCGACTCGGACTCGAGCCGCGCGACTCGTGAACAATGTTTATTTTTAGAAAACGTCTGATGAGCTCGCTGTCATAGCTCCCTCCGTTACTTACAACCTGCCCACGACGTAACACGTGACGTATCTGCTCCACGAGCGCGGCCGCGAACATACATGTCGACTGTAACTGCAGGCAGCCGCTGCTGTGGCATTCATCTGAAGCTTTGGGTAGTGCTGTGACGGATCCGCGGTTCGGCTCGCATGCGATTTGCGGATTAATATGCAATTTAAATAGGGTAAGTTTGTCATTAACGTGTTTCTAAGGCTTGCAATTGTTTAAATGGTTAAACAATTTAACCGCAGAAAGGCGCTCAAGTGAGCAGATTTCTGTACGCACATGCGGTTAACCCTACAGTCACATTAGCTACAAAAGTGAACGACACCGAGCGACACGCACTCGCTTGATGGGCGTTCCTTGGGTAGTTTCTCAAAGCGGTATCAAAAGTCACTTTAGAGGTATTGTTAAGTTACAAGAACGGTGTTTTGGGATTTAAAAGTATTTATTTCTCGATAAAAGTAACAAAATATATTAGATAAAATGCCAAACTTATCAGATATATACATAAATACGCATTTTCCGCCATCTTGAATTATTTTCTCAGACTCGACCACAGACCTACGTCACGCTGCTCCTTCACTCTGATTGGCAGTCGCTTTGTCGCATCGCTCAGTATTTGCATAAAATAGCCTGCTTGTCTATTTTGGCCCCGCCTTGCTCGCGCAGTGGCGAGCTTGTCGCTTGTCGCTGGCAAACGGCCACTTCCATTGAAAATGAATGGTAGCATGTCGCTCTGTCTCTGTCGCTTGTAGCTAATGTGACTGGGGGGTAAGTGTATCCGGTCCAGCTCCAGTCAGGTCCAGAGTTGCGCTACTTTGTGTCATACTGTAGTCCATTTTGCTTACTTAATGGGACTTTGAAACCAATTTGAAAAAATCACATAGCACACAACCCTGCTGAAAAAACAGCATACCAGCAAGACCAGCATATGTTGTGTTTTGGTGCTGGTTTGCTGGTGACCACCAGCTAAACCAACATGGGAATTATGCTGGTCTATGCTGTTTTTTCCAGAAGGGAATATAAAATAAATGAGTTTGAGACATAATAAAAGAGTTTATAAAAGGTTATATAAAAATGGTAAATGTGTAAATAAAATATGAAAAACAACACGAATTAACACTATTATATGCAGAGCATGTTTTTAAAAAAAAAAAAAACACACACATAAACTCTTTAACATCTTGGCTCCTCACGTGGTTGAAAAAACTAATTTTAAGGCATTGACGTCACGTCAGGTCGTCACGTGGGTCGCACAGGCGGATATGCGCTGAAAGTTCAAGACATTCCGTCAGATGTTCGATAGCCGGTCGGTCGGTCGGACATTTAATATATGCACGATGTATCTGCCATAATTTTGAGCCACATAGTTTGGAAGCTGAACGGCGCAAGATGATATAATGATATGGCCTCTGACCATAAACATTTCTCTTTTACACATTTCTCTTTTAGTCAACACTTTTATTTTGGAGGTTTTTGCACTATGGCAGGGGCGTTTAGAATGTTAGGGGCTGGACACACCAAAACTTTTAAACGCGGCTGAAAACGCCTTGAGGACGCCGAATGCCAGCTGTTTTTCAGCTGAGTGCCAGCTTTCTTCAGCTAAGCGCTTTGGTAGCTCTGATACGTCAGCTGTGAGACGGTTGGTTGCTGTGATACTTGTCCCGCCCCACCTACACTGTGATTGGACGGCCGCGTGAGAACTGACATTGACGAGCGGAGCTTTTCTTCCAAAGTTGAACATTTCTCAACTCTCTGCGCCGGTTTTCAGCGCGGAAAAAAACCGCTAGCTGCCGGCTTATTTGAAAAACGCTGAGCTTCCATTGAAAACAATTGAAAACATGCGCCGGCCGCGGGCGTAAAAGCGTTGGTGTGCACGCCCCCTTAGAAATGTAAGTGCCATAGAAAAGACTGAAAGCTCTATAATATAATTCGTTTGATGTGTATGCACAAATTTCTGTGAGCTTTGCACACTGTGCCCCCTTAAAAAAAATTGGTTCTCTCATATTTCTGAATTTGCAACAAATTGTCTGCGATATACAATAAAACTACCACTCGTATTTAAAATAAAAAAGCGCTCATAACACAACACCACTGATGAGAAAAGCAACATTAGTACAGCCTCAATGTAAATGTATGATGATTTTTTTTCAGAGGATGTCGCGTTTTTAGCAGCAGTTAAAGAAAGAGCTGGTTTGATAAATCAAAGAGTTACTGAGTCGTGGGTTGTTATTGGGTCCTGTTTAGTCACTATTTTATAGACAACAGAACAGATAATATGTAAAAAAAATAGCATTCAGTTGTGTTAAATGCAATATAATGTGACAAATCAAAGAGTAAAACACGACGCAATGATGTGACATATACAGTATGCTAATCGGTTTGTGACGTCATCACCGCCACAGTCTCTCAAAATCCTGTGGGAAACACTGTGGTTGTCAATATAAAATAAAATATAAAAGAAATAATAATAATAATAAATCGTGTGTGTGTGTGTGTTGGTGTAGTATGAATGACAGTTGCAGGGTAGGAAATGAATCCTTGAAATTCAATCCAGTTATTGTAATGTTAGAGTAGCCCATGTCAGACAGGCCTAGCAAAAATAAATATCAGGCCTTGAAATAGGAACTGTAGAGTAGCCTTATACATATTCGCATTTAATTAATTTTTACCATTTAATCATGTAACTATGTTTAATTGCAGTTTTCCCAAGTGTGGCCCTCCGCTAACTTTGCCAAAGTAACTGTGGCCCTCAGGCTAAAACTGTTGCCCACCACTGCTCTAGAGGAACATCAGTGTAAGTTTAACAAATCAGCTGCCTTTAAGTATTAAAGTTAATTATAATATTATTTTTTGTTTTTATTAATATAGACTAATCAAACTAATTTAACTCGGGCAGTTATTGTTCTACTAACTACTGTGGTAGATTTAGTCTGTAATCATTCAATGTGTTGTATTTATGTACTATACAGTCTTCCTCTTTGGCCCTCTTTTTTACCATCACAAGAAAATTTTTTCAAGTTTTTCATGACCGCTGTACACCTTTCATGTCTTTCAAATATTTATCCTTAACAGTGATTGTTTCTCTGTTTATTAATTCAGTGAAATGGAGGGATTTAACATAGTGTTTACTAGTTCACCTGCCCATTTAGTCTTAATTAACTTAATTACTTAATTAATTAATTAGCTTTCTGTCCTCAAAGGGAGTTGTGAACCTGAGGCCGAGGCTTGAGCCCAAATCCCCCGTAACAGAACTGCAGAGAGGAAGAAAAAAACAGTGAAGGAGGAGATGGAAAGGAGCTAGGCTTGGAGGCACACACTGGTGCTTTTATGATGTTCTTGATGATTGACAGGCCTAAATGATTAGGCTTCTCCAGAACCTTAAACAAACAATTGAGAAAAGAGGGGGATAATCTTAACAATCAAAGGTTTGAATATTTAACCTCTTAAGACCTGAGCTTTGGTTTCATTTTTATTTCAGATTTTTATGGAAATTAGGAAGAACCAATTAATATAATATCCAAATATTTTTCTTTGAACTTGAAGCAGTGTAATTGTCCACATTTGTGTACATGTTCCAGTTACACAGAATTCATTATTATGGTGCAAACAACAAAAACATCTAGGTCTTAGGAGGTTAAAGGTCAGTTGAAGACATATGTCAACAACGTTATTTTTGAGATGATACTAAGTAGGGGTGTAACGGTTCGCAAAAGTCACGGTTCGGTGCGTACCTCGGTTTTAAAGCCACGGTTCGGTTCATTTTCGGTAAAGTAAGGGAGAGAAACATTAAACTGCAGGTTGTTTATCATAAACTTTTTTAAGAATTTGTTTACACTTTAAACACTTTTAAATAAAATATAATAAATAAAATGCATATAAAATAAAAAAGAATAAGAAATAATCTTAGCTTGTAGGCCTGCTTGTATTAAAAAATATATAACTTTTTTTAGTGTAAAGTGCAGAATCAACAGTTTAAGTTTTTAGAGCTGCTCAGATTTTTAAGAACTTTTTCACAGTATAAAGTGCAGCATTAACAGCTCCAGGCTGAAGGCCTGCTCAGATTCATTCAACTTTCATGTTTTTTGTCAAAGAAATTAACTTGTCCACATTGTCTACGGAAAGGGCAGATCTGCTAGCAGTTACAATGTCTCCTGCTGTAGAAAATAACCTCTCGCTAGGGACTGAGGTAGCAGGTACAGCAAGGTAGTGCTTTGCTAACTTGGCAACATGAGGATATATGGACTCATAGGTCCTCCACCATTCAAGTGGGTTGGAATCCAGTGAAATGCAGTCCACAGCCTTGTATAAGGTAACCTCTTCCTTCACCAGCTGCAAAGTAGGCTTGTTTCCCACCTGAGTCTTGAAGAGTTCACCAAACAGTTCAGCCATGGCTGACTTCTTGACAGGAGGAGATGATGCCCCTGGGTGTCCTGTCTCTGGGGATGAACTAACTGCTGTGGCCTCCTCACTCTGCAAAATAAAATGTACGGCAAAACTTTAATAAACTACTACTACTGGCACTGTCATCTTTATTTATATAGTGCTTTTAACAATGCAGATTATTTCAGAGCAGCAAGTATTTCAAATTATACAATGAAGTATAATTTTACTTTTACGTTTAAACACAAGCAAATTAACACAATACCTGTTCTTTCATGGTTTCAATCTCTGTGAGGAGGTTGTTGAAGATTCTGTCACGACAGGCATCATCCACATGAGGAAGGGCTTTGAAACTCGGATCAAGAACTGTGCATTTGTGGAGGAAGTCATGAGAAGCAGAGTATCTGTTCTTCAGGTTTTCTGTGATGGCAGCCTTAATTTCTCTCACAGTTGGACTGTCTTCCTCACTGGGTACCAAAGAGTTAAGGACTGTGGTTTGGAGGGGGAGGATCATTGATACTGAAGGTGTGGATTCAGTGCTCATCAGTGTTGTGATGGTTTTTAGTGGTTTAAGAACCTCAAGTACGTCCTCTGCTATTTTCAGATCCTGGTCAGACAACGTGCTTATTTCTTTATTCTTTTTGAGGGCCTTTTCTGTCAGTGCAGAGTACACAGCCGCTTGCTGTTCTAGGTACCTCTCAAGCATATCATAACTGGAGTTCCAGCGGGTGATGACATCATGAATAAGTGTGTGTTTTGGTATATTAAGCATTTCCTGTTTGCTCTCCAAAATATGTGCAGCTGTTGGGCTACGGTGAAAAAAGACACAACCCTTCTGACTCTACCTAGCACTCTGGACACCTGGTTGAGACCTGTTGCTTTCTGTGATGCTAAATTAATTGTATGTGCAAAACATCCAATTTGAGGGCCTAGTCCAGCTTCACTGACTGCATTGACAATATTCCTAGCATTGTCTGTTGTGACAGGAATTTTAATTCCTGGCCTCTCCAACTTCCACTCCAACACTGTCTCCTTAAGTCCCTCTGCAAGATTTGTGCTTGTGTGTTGCTCATAAATTGGGCGGGTTTGCAAAACATGGCTTACCATGTTCCACTCTGGAGTAATGTGATGGGCAGTCACTGTTAGGTAGCTCTCGGTAGCTCTAGATGTCCATCCATCAGTTGTGAGTGCTACAGCAGATGCCTTAGACAGCTCATGGACAACAGCAGTTTTAGCCTGTTCATATAGGGCGGGTATAACTTTTTGGCTGAAATGTGGACGGGAAGGATTTTCATACCTGGCCTCAATCACCTTCATCATGTGCTTAAAACCAGCAAAGGTCTTTTTAAATGCCAACGGGAGCTGTGTTTGAATTACAGTTGTTTTTTCCTTGTACTAGTGATGTTCACACTTGCGTGATGCCTTTTCAAGTGCATTAAAAAGTTTGAAGTGTTGCCAGAAACATACTCGATCATTACTGAGCAATGTCGGCACACTGCTTTCGTCTTATCGACTAGTCTTTCTCCGTTGGCGTATTTCACCGGGAAACCGAAGTGTTCCCAAACAGGAGACCTTAATGATATGGGTGGCTCTTCAAGCTCCGGCTTGTCTGCATTGGCCATGACGCTTGCAAGCGAGCGTGCCGTGTGTTGTTGTACAACGCACGGTGTGTGAGATGTTTTTTCCCCAAATCCACTTCAGCGGAAATCCCGCCCTGCAGTCGATTTCATTGGTTTAGGTAACAGTGACGGGGGGTAGGTTAAGAGATCAGTGTTTGGTTTAGGCATCATCTGTACAGTGATTGACATATTGACATGACCGATGACATGACCGATGAAAACTTTAGAATCAGCTGCAGGGCGGGATTTGCGCTGAATACGGTGACTTCCGCCACTTAATATGTTCGTGTGGAAACACGAAAAGTGACCTATGTTCCGCACACAAACATTGCATTCAGTCATTCGGTGCACATGTGCACCGTGCCGAAAGCCCTGTACCGAAACGGGCCGGTTCGAATACACGTACCGTTACACCCCTAATACTAAGTTATTTAAGTACATTCAGACAGTACACAATAACAGCAACATGAACATTAATTAACAGTAATAATATTATATATTATGATAGTGTTGTTTTCATGCATGTGTGTGTGTGGATGCATACATTGGCTACAGTATGTGTGCCCTAATGATTCACAGTTGTAAGTGAACTTTGTGGCATGTTAAAACTTATTGGACAGCAGTATATGTCCCGTCTTCTTAAAGCAGTATTTACAATTTTAAGAGGTCATAAAGCTTTTTTAATTTTAGAAGTTACATCTTACTGAATAAAATAGTAAATTAATATTTTGTAATTTGTATTTGATAGGGTTGATGAAATGCATTTGTATTTTGTATCAAAATACTTTAGTGTTTTGTATTTTTAAAATACTGTATAATACGTTGTACGATACTTTGCCTACTGAGAAGTCTGCCTAGCCCTAGACCGGAAAATGTATTCATATGAAAGGTGGTGGTCAATGTTAGAAACGTGCAGGCTGCTGCGAGCAAATGATTAAATAGTTAGAAAGCTGCTATAAATACAGGTGCCATCAGTTGTCTTCTTATAAATTACATTTTTGTCAGTGTTGTTAATGCAATGTGTAAGCCCTTCAGTTCATACCCGGTTGCATACGTCAGATTTTTTAATGAATCAGAGCCAATGTAATGGTGAAGCAAAAGATCAAATAGCCCAACTCAGGTTTGCGAAGAAATGTCATGCTCCCCTGTAAAACTATTTTTAGTTTTTTCAAAATACAAAAATGCAGTAGTTTATTTTGATACATGTTGTGGCTGCTGTATTTTGTAGTTTATTTTGATACACTTGAATCTAAGGTATTTGGTATTCTATTTTAAAATACATTTTGATGTATCTTTGCCCAACTCTGATATTTATGTAATTGTAATTCACAAAACTGCATACTGTTTATAACTTATCATTCTAACAGGAGCTACAAAATTAGTTGTATTTTGTGCAGTTGATTTCATTAAGGTTTTGACAATCTCATGTAGTTTAAGCTATACGGCTACCTCCTCCTGGAACCCACATTTTGGAAAACATTGTAAAGCATATGGCTAAAAGGAGCAATGTCTACTAGTGCAGTGTATAATAAGTGTTGCCTGTGTATAATAGCTTACTCTTCTTCTGTATTAATAAAATAATATAGAGACGCAAGAGAGTGGCAACACTGTTATCGGAGCTCCGTCGAGTTCATCATCCAAATCCTATTTTCTTACTATCTTGTTACTATCTATATAATATAACTTACTAGTTAATCTTAGGAATACTTTAGCATGACGATTATTCAACAGTATTTATAACTAAATCGATTTATCACTGGTAAACACTTAGTGTTAGCATATAGCCCGCTAGCATCAACAAACGTGCCGGCTGAAGTTTGTTTACCGTTTCCTCACTGTTTGTTTAATGTAAATCTGCCTTCCTTTTCGGTCTAATGACGGACTCATCCGATGTATGCTTTTCAGACCTTTCCTCACCAGAGCGGGAAGCTGTGGAGGAGTTGTGGCCCGGCATTCGCATCAGACGGTACAGTGTGCCTCACATCACCCTGGCTCCAGACACCCGGAGACGATCGAGGCAGCCAGCGACCGAGCACCGGTCTCGATGCAGCTTCACGGACCGCGTTCAGGCGAACAGAGACGCCATCGCCCAAAATGAAAACGGTGAGACTCCGCTTGTCATTGTAACCTGCACTGCTTGCCACATGTACAGTTTAGCTTCTTCCGTCAGCACAGAGGGGTTTACATGTGTTAAGTGTATTGAAGTAGTAAGGCTGACGGAGAAGGTTGCAGAACTAGAAGTGCACATCCGAACGCTCGTTGAGGACAGTAAGACCGCTAATGCTAATGTTAATGTTTCAAACACTGTTTCGGGTGCGCCTACGGTAACGCGTAGTACACATAGCTCGCTTCCGGCAACTGAGTTAACACGGCCGACTAACTGGGTGACTGTCAGGCGGCGTAGTCATATTCGATGCCCATCGAAGTCCCCCCCTAGTAATTTCTAACAGATTCGACATTCTAAACAATACACCGGCTGAGACATCTGTTAAAGGTGCCCTTGTTATTGGAGACTCGATACTTAAGAACGTGAACATTGAGGCACCAGCCACCATAGTTGACTGTATACCAGGAGCCAGATCGTCAGACATTAGATCCAAACTTAAAGTACTGGCTAATGCTAAGCGTAAGTTTTCTAAAATTGTTATTCATGCCGGTGCAAATGACACCAGACTCCGCCAGTCAGAGATCACCAAAGATACTATTAAAGAGGTGTGTGAAATTGCAAAAACAATGTCAGATAATGTAATTTGCTCTGGTCCCCTCCCCACCTACCGGGGTGATGAAACTTATAGCAGATTAGTGTCTCTTCACCACTGGATGTCAAAATGGTGCCCTCAGCATAACGTAGGGTTTATAGATAATTGGAAACACTTCAGGGGGAGACCTGACCTGCTAAAGAGAGATGGCCTTCGTCCGTCATCGGAAGGAAATGCTATACTCTCTAGAAATCTGACCAATACTCTAAATTCTAATACAGTCTGACTACCCAGGGCCCAGGTCAGGAAACAGATAGATCGGCCTACCCGTCCATCTGTTAGTTGCTCTGACATGTCAAGATCACATATATCCCAGAACTTAGAGTCTATCTTACCAGAGTATCAACACATTTCAACTGTGCGCGTTCCTCGAACAAACGAATACAGAGCACCGTTTACCTCGTCTCGTACAAATCTTACTAACATAAAATTAGAAAACAATACGTTTACAGATGAACCTCGAATGTTAAAATTCGGCCTTCTTAACATTAGATCGCTTACCAATAAAGAACCCATTGTCAATGAAATAATTACTGACCAAAACTTAGATGCACTCTCTTTAACAGAAACCTGGCTTAAAGCAGACGATTACATTAGTTTAAACGAATCCACCCCACAAGACTACTATTATAAACATGAACCGCGTTTAAAGGGGAGAGGGGGTGGTGTAGCTACAATATACAATTTTTTTTTAAAGTAAACCATAAATCCGAACTAAAATTTAATTCATTTGAAATAATGCTATTAAATATGGAAATAACTGATCGTAACCATAAACAGCTCTCTTTTGTCCTTGCTACAATCTATAGACCTCCGGGCCATCATGTAGATTTTCTTAAAGAAATATGAAATTTCCTGTCTGACCTTGTAGTCACTGTAGATAAAGCTCTTATCGTTGGTGACTTTAATATACATGTTGATAACCCAACAGATACATTAGGATTAGCATTTATGGATATTCTAAATTCTCTCAATATTAGACAAAACGTGACAGGGCCCACGCATACTCATAGGCACACATTAGACTTAATTCTGTCACTCGGGCTCAATATTAATGAAATCGAGATATCACCTCAGAGCGATGCAGTTTCAGACCATTGCCTTGTCTCATACACGGTACTTCTAGATATGATCACTCGATCCACAATACGCTACCGACTAGCCAGAACAATAATTTCCACCACTAAAGATAACTTTATTAGCACTCTTCCAGACCTGTCCCAAATGAAACATGTAGCAGATAATTCTGAAGATCTAGATATTGTAATAGAAAACCTGAACAGTATTTGTTCTATCACATTGGATGCCGTAGCTCCAATTCGAAAAAAGAGAATCAAAGAAAAAACGCCAGCTCCATGGTACGACCATCATACCGCTGCCCTTAAAAAGGCTGCTAGAAAAATGGAAAGAAATTATAGAAGCACAAAGTTAGAGGTATGGCGTGCAGCATGGAAAGAGAGTGTTAAACACTACAGACAGGCTATAAAAATCGCCAGATCTACGTATCTCAGCAATCTTATTAAAGAAAATCATAATAACCCTCGCTTCCTCTTTAGCACAGTTGCGAAACTGACTAGAAATAAAGAACAAACAGAACCCACTAATAAACTCCCACACAATAGTAACGACTTCATGAACTTCTTTACTAAGAAAATTATGATTATTAGGGAAAACATTGTAGGTACCCAAGCAGCCACCACTCTACCCAGTAATACATTTAATGCTTGCCTACCACACGAACATCTTGAGTCATTTAAACCTACTACAATAGAAGAGCTATCTAAATTAGTAGCGTCATCCAAATCATTGTCCTGTATATTGGACCCTGTTCCCACAAAATTACTCAAAGAGGTATTCCCTATAGTGTCTAACCCAGTACTAAATGTCTTTAACTCATCATTAGAATTAGGCTACATTCCAACAGCTTTCAAACTAGCAGTTATAAGACCGCTCATTAAAAAACCAAACCTTGACCAGGGAGATCTAAATAACTTTAGACCAATCTCAAATCTCCCTTTTCTTTTTCAAAATATTAGAAAAGGTAGTGGCAAGCCAGCTACGCACATTCTTAGCAAATAATAGTACATATGAAAAGTTCCAATCAGGATTCAGGCCCCACCATAGCACAGAGACAGCGCTGCTTAGAGTTACAAATGACCTTCTCCTAACATCCGACCGTGGCGAAATATCACTCCTTATATTATTAGACCTTAGTGCAGCCTTTGACACAATAGATCACACAATCTAACTTAATAGGCTAGAAAACTATGTTGGCATCAGTGGTCAGGCGCTAGCTTGGTTCAGATCGTATCTAACCAATCGCTATCACTTTGTTTATGTAAATGAGGAGGAGTCACATCACTCCCTGGTTAAATACGGCGTACCGCAGGGATCAGTTTTAGGTCCAATCCTGTTCTCGTTATATATGTTACCTCTGGGAGATATTATCAGAAATCATAACATACAGTTTCACTGCTATGCAGATGACACACAGCTTTACATCTCCTCGCATCCTAGCGAAACACAAAATTTTTCTAAGCTATCAGACTGCATCAGCGACATAAGTGACTGGATGTCACATAACTTTCTTATGCTAAACTCCAATAAGACAGAGATACTTGTTATCGAACCGAATCGCTACAAATATAATATGACAGATTACAAGTTGCCCATAGATGGCTGCACTGTAGTGCCAACCTCCACTGTTAAGAATTTAGGTGTGATGTTCGACAGCAGTTTATCCTTCGACAGCCATATCCCCAATGTCTGCCGCACAGCATTCTTCCACCTTAGAAATATCTCAAAAATACGTCATATGTTGTCTGCATCAGATGCAGAGAAGCTTATCCACGCTTTTATGACCTCTAGAATAGACTATTGTAACTCGTTACTCGGAGGATGCCATGCAAAACAGGTCAACAAGCTTCAGCTAGTTCAAAACGCTTCTGCAAGAGTTCTTACTCGATCTAAGAAGTATGACCGCATAAGCCCAATTCTGGCATCTTTACACTGGCTACCAGTTAAATATCGTATACAATTTAAAATATTACTAATCACCTACAAAGCCTTAAATGGCCTAGCACCCTCATATCTTAGAGAATTATTATCAAAATACAATCCATCACGTGCATTGCGGTCACAAAATTCTGGCCTCTTAATTATCCCTAAAATATCAAAAGTGTCTAAAGGTGGCAGATCCTTTTCCTACTTAGCCCCTAAGCTATGGAATGATTTACCAACAGACGTCCGAAAATCAGAGACAGTAGATAACTTTAAATCTAGACTTAAAACTTTTCTCTTTAACAAGGCTTTCAAATAGTTGTTTTACTTATCTCCTAATAGCTAGCTTGTACAACCTAAAAAATAAATAAATTAATGAATAAATTAAAACCTTTTTTTCGTCAACACTTCAAAGCATGGTAAATCTCATTAATACTCTTTAGTAATATGCTGAAACTTTGAATTGGTTTTCGATTGAGTCTTAACTGCCAAATATGGCCGGCTTGCAATTTTGGCCTTTTCCCATGACCTTAAAATAGTATGTCATACAGAACCGTTTGCCACTGTACGTTAGTATTAACGACGGCAGTGGGGCCTCTGTTTCCATTTCTAAAATCATCAACTATATGTAATACACTTAACCAGCAATAGTTAGCCTATCCGGAACCGAGCTGACTAAAACCACATTACTGTGTGACACTTGTTTTCTATGTGAACGGCCCCTATGCTAATAAGATTTTGTTTCTCTCTCCCTGTCTCGTCCTTGATCCCGAGGACGAGACAAACAGATCCAGTTCCGGTACATGTGAAAGTCGGCACACAACTGATCTACTAGCTGTTCTTCAACGTGATGTCCAGCTGATGCCTGACCAAAGACCACCGGAAGAACCCGCTTAATCTCCGCTTAATCTCCTTCCGTTTCAATGTGTATATATATATATATATATATATATATATATATATATATATATATATATATATATATATATATATATATATATATATATATATATATATATATATATATATATATATAATGTTGATTTATAATGTTTATAATGTTGATTTATAGCTGTAGCAAATTTAACTGCTTGTGCTATCGTTTATTATGTTGTGCTATCTGTCGATTTTCTGTGCTTTTCACTGCATCTATTATGTAAAGCTGCTTTGATACAATTACCAAATTGTGAAAAGCGCTATATAAATAAAATTGAATTGAATTGAAATTAAAATGGTGTAATTATAAAATGTTTATGTTCTCCTGGTAGCTCATCATACATGGTCTGGCTGTGCAAGCAGGAAGCTAAGCCGATTTACTTCACGAGCCAGTTAACTCTACAGCAGTTTAATCCATATGAATTAAGTTTTTTTTGTGAGTTGGGATTTGTTGTGATGTTATTATTTTGCACCACAATGAACAACAAAATGTGTCATTTTTCTTTATTTCAGAAATTATTTCTTAACAATGGCATGTTTAAGAAATATATATGTGTGTGTTTATACTAGATTGTAATTATTTAACTTACGTGTTGACTTTAAAACAAATTGACCACCATACTGTTGGTTTCAAACTATTAAAGATGATTGTGCAACATACAGCTCTGTGTGTAATTTTGCAATGTTATTAATACATTTGCTTTTTGCTGATTATAGTTTGCAGTGGCACTTATAACATTGTATAGGCTATTATCCTAAATATTATAACACAGCCACACACTTAACTCTTACACCGCCAGCGTTTTTTAAAAAAGTTGCCAGCCAGCGCCAGCGTTTTTCATGATTTTCACAAAAGTTTAATGCCTTCCAGAAAATGTTCTTCTTCAAATATATAAACATACAATATACCAAAAGAAAGAACAGACCCTCTGCCTTCAAACAAAAAACCCATTTCATCCTACCTTCAGCAGTCCTTTTGCAATCAGCTTTTGAATATGGGTAGGTTTCTGCAAAAACACCACATTTTGAGCAAAAAGCAGAGATAATTCAATTTTTGTGACGGACTTTTCATAGAGATCCCATTCAGAGCGATCTTTAAAACAGACACGGACATGCAGCAGCTTGCCATAGGGCAATACTTCCGGTTTTAAAAAGCGTTTTCTCTTGATTGACGAGATATCTCGTCAGGTTACCGGAAGGTTTTGTAGTTAAAATTCGTATATTCTTAACCTAAAATAAAGTCAATGCTTATAAATACAAATAAGAACATACATTCCAGCCTCCTGAATCAAAAACAGAATTTAACACGTTTAGCTTTTAAGACCTTTAGCTACACCTGCTGAGGTTTGTACGATCACACACACACACTTCTAAAAAGATCTGACAGCATCTGCAACTATTTTTGAGTTAAGTGTCCATGGCGGCGACGCGCTTATATTTTTGAGTTAAGTGTCCATGGCGGCGACGCGCTTAACCACAACGTTGGTGTCACGCGTCCGTGGAGGCGACGTATCCTTATCTCGCGTAAAAGTACACGACTGTCACCTTTGCTTGGTAATCCGTGTCATTATCCACTAGCGAATGTTGTTATATTAATCCGAATAACCGGATGTTGACAGTTAAAGTTAATCTACTCATTTTCAATATTAAAATATGTTATTACCTTAACTAAGAATTGTTGATACATCCCTCTATCATCTGTGTGCGTGCACGTAAGCGCTGGAGCGCGCTGCGACACTTCGATAGCATTTAGCTTAGCCCCATTCATTCAATGGTACCATTTAGAGATAAAGTTAGAAGTGACCAAACACATCAACGTTTTTCCTATTTAAGACGAGTAGTTATACGAGCAAGTTTGGTGGTACAAAATAAAAAATAGCGCTTTTCTAAGCGGATTTAAAAAAGGAACTATATTTTATGGCCTAATAGCACTTTTGGGAGTACTTCGACTCGCCTGAAAAGTCCGCTCTTCTTCTCACTCTCATAATGGGAGAGGGAGGGTGTTACTGCGCCGAGTCGAAGTACTCCCAGGAGTGCTATTGCGCCATGGAATGTGGTTCCTCTTTTGGGTCCGCTTGGAGGAGCGCTACGTTTTGTTTTGTACCGCCAAGCTTGCTCGTATAACTACTCGTCTTAAATAGGAAAAACGTTGATGTGTTTGGTCACTTCTAACTTTATCTCTAAATGGGACCATTGAATGAACGGGGCTAAGCTAAATGCTATCGAAGCGCTTACGTGCACGCACACAGATGATAGAGGGATGTATCAAGAATTCTTAGTAAAGGTAATAACATATTTTAATATTGAAAATGAGTAGACTATTCCTTTAACGTTACAGTTCAGCAAGGCGGCGAAGAAGAACGGGGCGTGTCTGTTTGCGAAAACGGGAACCCCCAGCAGTACGAGAACGCCCATTTGTGGACGCAGTTGGATGATATTGGATATTTTATCATTTAAATTACCATAGGCGTCATTTACACTGGGGACGATGGGGACATGTCCCCACCACTTTTTGAAATGGCTGATTTTGTCCCCACCACTTTTTGAAAGCATTTGGTTAAAATGTTCTAAAAAATCAAGTCATGCCTTTGTGACCCTGGTGAAAAAGTAGTTCCATAGTGTACTTAACATGCTTTATTTTTGCACACTAATTTTGTACTTACTAAAAATTCATCTTTAGTACTTCTTAAGATGTTCTTAAGATCATCTAAGTTGTGCTATTTTGAGACACCATAAAAATATGAACTAAAATGTGCTAAAAATGTATTTAAAATATGTATTAAGGTACCACTTGTACTAGTAAACTTGAACCCATCTTTGTATGAAAGCTGAGTTCAAGTGTTAACTAAATAATTTTTTTAATACAGAGATAGTATGTTAAAAGTGCATTTTAGTTCACATTCATGGTGTCTCTAAATAGCACAGAACATCTTAAGAAGTAGCCTACTGAAGATTAATTTTATATTAATTACAAAACTAGTGTGCAAACATAAAGCACCTTAAGTACACTATGGAAGTGTACTACTTTTTCACCTGGGGACTTACGACTAGTTTTGTGGTCCAGGGTCACATATGTTGCGTTGTATGTTTATAGTGTGTTTTCCTTTACATATGTAATGAATTTCATTGTAATTATTGACTTAATGCACTGCTGTTTTCTACAGTATGGTGCTTTGGCACTATTCGTTTGAGCTGGTGCAATTGGAATTGGCATTATTCTTTTGTGGATGAACTTGGCCGTTATGGGAAGCTATTCATAGATTAAACGGCAACATCTGAAATGTATTTAGGCTGGGTTTTTTGTCAGTCAAAGTGTAATTCAACCCTAGATGGCGTGGTTTACCTTATTACTTAACAATGTTACAAACATTAAACCCGAGTTAATTATAATTGTATGCTGTGATCAAAGCTGTATTTTTATTTTTTTGTTCAATATTTTGCTCATTTTTGTTTTTAAAGAAATAAAAATTTGCCCAAGTCATTTCAAGTATTTATTATGTTCAATTCATATAAAAAGTTGCAGAAGCAATTTAATGTCCCACACAGAAAACAGACTGTCACAGCTAACACAGAACGTTCCCCTAACGTTAGTTTTGGGTTATCTTTGGGTCAATTTTTGGGAACCAAATAATAATGTTCTGGGAATATTATTTTTATGTTTTATTTTTGCAACCAAAAAAATATGTTCCCATAACGTTGCCGGGTGGTTATTTATAGTTGCAATATTTCTGATGAATAACCCCCTTGTTAATCTCTAGACATAGGTGTCATTTACACTGGGGACATATCCCCACCACTTTTTGAAATGGCTGATTTTGTCCCCACCACTTTTTCAAAGCATTTGGTTAAAATGTCCTGAAAAAAACAAGTGAATCAAGAAATGTTAAAAGTGTATTTGCACAAAATAAAACATGCAATGCAGTTTAAAACAATGTACAGTGTCCAAAAAAAATATTATTAGGTTTGGGACATTGAAGAGTCAATTTTACCACATGGAGCACATTTTGTTTTTTCTGTATAGCCTGGTGTATTGCGTCTTTGACAGCTCCAGTAGACTAAAAGACCTATTGCGTAAAACCATCATGAATATCACGAGAAAGGTTTATATCGGAAGTTCAACGCAAAGGATGCAGAACAGAGCGTTTAACAGTAAACAGTCCCATCATAAACCACATCACATTACTGAAATCATTACACCAGCAGCAGCAGTATGGTGATCAGCAATGCTGGTCTTTGGGTAATGTTGCATCTGTCCGATGCGTTGCGTATCTGTACACCAAGACATATGGGCTTCTGTTAAATCCACAAACAAACCCTATCGGAGAAATTCATGTTACCCACCACAAGCCGCAGAGCGTCCAGGTTGCAGTGATACGCGGCCCATAGCACCGGTGTCATGCCATCATCATCCGGAGCGTTCAGGTCCTTCCGCGTCGCTTCCTTCAGCAGGTCATACTATGGGAAGCCAATCTCATCAAAAGAAGGACGAAACTGCGCCACTGCTGCGCGGACCAATTATATGCATTTTATTTCTGTGGTAAGAAGACTTGAAATGACTCGAAACTAAAATGGTAGGACTTTGGACTCGACTTGAGGCTTGTTGGCTCTGACTTGTGACTCAACTTGGGACTTGCCTCATCTTTGACTCGACTTGACTCGGGACTCGAGGGCAAAGACTTGAGACTTACTTGTGACTTGCATAACAATGACTTTGTCCCACCTCTGTTGGAAAGCTTAGAAACTGCACTTTCAGAATCTGTGAATAACTCAAAATGGCCCAGATCTGACTTGTGTCCCTACTTTTTGTGACTGGTCACAGTGATTTCATTTTGTTTTTCCATTAAACATAGTATTTTCCCTTGTACTCCATCGGTTAATAGTGGTCTTGAAACAGATGCATTGCTACTACGGTTACAGGGTGGCTGCACCTTCATTGATATAAATGACTGTACTGGTGTTACAGATCTTGGTTGTAGCACAGCGTGAGGCTGAGAATTACTTTGCTCATTTCTTGCAGCATTTACTGACTGGCTAATAAAGCCGCCACTTCAGCTTCAGCACAAGCAGATGATGTAGGGCAGTGGTTCTCAATTCCAGTCCTTGGGCCCCCCTCCCAGAATGTTTTCGATGTCTCCTTATATGAAACACCTGATTTCACTAATTCAAGCTGATGAACTGAATCAGGTGTTTTATATATGGAGATGTCACAAGTAGGGGTGGACCCAGATGTAAATAAGGTCACGCCCCTTTCTCCACCTCGAGGAGATTCCCAAAGCCACCCCAATGACCAGACACACAAGGTAAGCATAAATTAAAATGTACTTTATTTAATTTACTTAAAAATGATAAATAGGGAAGGGAAAGGGGGGACTTAAAATAATGGCCACTCTAGGCTCTCCTCCTTCACCACCAACTGGATCTTCGCACAGTCCATTTTCTTAGCGTTCACGCTGGCTCTCTTTCTCTCCACAGACGACTGCTGGGATACAAGGACACAGTGAATCGATTTCTAGGTTTTCTCTCACCTCTGTGTTGGTGACAGCTTCTAGGTAGGTATGGCTCTCTCCACAGCTCAATATCTCAATGCTCACGCTGGCTCTCTTTCTCTCCACAGACGACTGCGGGGATACAAGGACACAGTGAATCAATTTCCAGGTGTTCTCTCACCTCTGTGCTGGTTACAGCTTCTAGGTAGGTATGGCTCTCTCCACAGCTCAATATCTCACAGACGGCTACGGGTGGCGGGCTTAACGCTGGCTGGCTATGCAATGCGTCGATTGGACGGTGGTTTACAATGGGACGCCGGGGACCAAGACCCACTCGGCGGACTTGTTAGTTGACAGAGGGGCGAGAACGTCACGTCGGCACACCGGGTCGAGCGCTGCCCTTTCCTCGAGAACCGTTGGTCAATCGAAAACTGGACCGGGGCGCCCTTTCGTCGAGACCTCGAGACACAGGTAAAGTAACAGCAGTAAATGTAGTACTCACGCACACCGCCAATCGCACAATTCTTCACCGCCACTCTGTAATACTGTCAGACTGAAACACACTACAGCATAGTCGCACAGATGTTCTCTAGCGCCGTTTTTCCTCTTCGTCGTCCCGGGCCGAGTGACTGAAGGCAGGGTTACGTCAGACAAGACACAGCACTCTCACTGCAATACACAGCATTACACAGCACCACTTCAAGTGAAAATTTCTACATCCAAAAGACTCACCCACCACGCTCAGTGCACACAATGACACCCGCCTTCTTCCACTTTGCTCTGGGCGAGAATAGGGAGATGGTAGACGGCCTAGTGTTTGTTTATTGTCGTCACTGTAGCTGCTTACACAAAACCCTTCGGCTCACCCACCACGCTGGTACAGGGGTAGGGCCACTCGTTCTCTCTTGAAAACACTCCAAACGATTGTATAAATCAACTGCATATAAAACACCTACTTCAAGTGATGTATTTACTCACAACTTCGGTCTCCAACAACGATTTCGGGGTGCTCCTTTTTAAAGATCCACAGCCTGCCTTCCTTTCGCCTCCTGTGGCTCTGTCCTCTTTCCAGTCGCTTCAGCGATCCCCGGATCAACAGAGCCTTCGGGCTCTTCAAAAGGTGCGTGTCTTTGTTTGCCCTTGGCAAAGGAGCTTCCCCCGTGTCAATCGCCTCTCGTGTACATCGATCTTCGTGTTCGAACGCCCCCTCTTTGTGTTTCAGCAGAGCTATTTATTTCGTACGGCCTCCAATCACCCTTCGCTGGCTTCATTCCTCTCACCTGCGGCTCGTCAACCCCTGATTCCGTTGTCCTGGAAACCAGGAAGTGAGAAGGTCCGTCCTCGTATGTGGCCCGGTGGGGAAACCTTCCCTAACTTTGGTTCCGCCCTTAAAAAGATCGTCACCTTGTGACAGAGACATCTAAAATATTCTTGGAGGGGAGGCCCAAGGACTGGAATTGAAAACCACTGATGTAGAGCAGTGTTTCCCAACCCTGGTCCTCGGGCACCCCCTCCCAGAAAGTTTTAGATGTCTCCTTATTTAACACACCTGATTTAACTCATCAGCTTGTTAGGGACACATGTTTACCATTTTGGAAGGAGGCTGATGAGTCGAATCAGGTGTTTTAAATAAGGAGACATCTAAAACTTTCTGGGAGGGGGTGCCCGAGGACCAGGATTGGGAAACACTGATGTAGAGGACCTACTAGAGTTTCAACCAGATGAGGAGATCTTTTTGCTTGATTTTTTGCTGTATACATTTGAGATGCTATCTGTTGGTTTGATCTCATCCAAGTCAATGCATTACATTTCTCACATTGATTCATAGTTTTTGCATCAGAGGTTGCAGCAGGCAATGGATCATTTAAAGGAGCTGGTGCTTGAACAGCCATGGTCATTGACTGTATTCCATCTATTGCAGAATGAGATAACAGAGGACATTCATTACTCTGTTTAACCCTCTGGGGTCCGATCATTTTGGGACACTCTCAGAGGTTCTGACATGCTCTTACATTTGGTCTTTTTTCAGTTGCTTTAAAACATCATAATGGCAAGTGTCTCATACCCCTGCGTTCAGCACAAACTGGGGTAAAATATTATATGAGCTACATGTATGTACATGTTTGTATTTTTGAGAGAAAAATGGTTATGCATGGTTTTTAAAAAAGCTAATTTTTTAAGTCACTGATATAAGTCCACAAAACCCATACTAAACATGTTTTAACAAGACTTTCCTGAACAGAATCTAGTAGTCTAGAGTTTTTTCTTTAAAATGATGTGAAAATCACCCTGTCTACTTATTCACATAAAACAATGTATTGATTTAGAAATTGTAAGACACTTTTTGTTTAGAGGGGCCGTATGCGAGAAGGATTAATTGACAGCTAGCAAACAAAGGTTTGCATAATGAGCTGCATAATGAGGCAGGAATGTGAGAATGAACTACAGTAAAGAATGTGAAAACAAAAGTATACATGTTTGTTTGAGGTTTATTAAGTTAACAATATAATCAAAATAGAAATGATGGTCAGTAGTAGTGATGCGCGGGTCGGCGTTTTTCCAACCCGCGGGTCCCGCTTTTATAAAATATTTGGCCCGCCCCAACCCGCACCGCAACACTGTATCTATTTTTACAACCCGCACCGCCCTGCGCCCTAGACCATTAAAATAGACATACTAGGCATTTGTAATGTAAATAAAAAGAGGCTTTATTTCAGCCTGAGTGCTTGGAAACAACCATTAGATTACATCGCCCTGTAAACTGGCAACAACATGTGCGAATGAGCCATAGAAACCAGCATGGTCATATTAATATAGAGATAGGATAATGATAAACCAGGGGTGTCCAATACATCGATCGCAAAGGCAATGCCGGTAGATCGCACATAAGTTAATTGTGTATTCTCATGCTGCTCCATGCCTCCACGGGAAAATTGGCATTATGAGTAATTGTGAAACACTTAAGTCTTTTTGAGTTGCTGTGCCTTTCTTCTCATATGTGTTTTTATAAATCTTATGCCTGCCCACTGCAGCTCAGTCATGTAAACTTCCGAAATTTACAAGCATGCAATCGCATCGCATTCTTGCTTTCATGCACGAGATGAAGCACGCAAGAGCGAGCGAACGAGGGAGAGAGAGAGAGAGAGAGGCAGCATTGTGCTGATATATGTATAGTCCACGCATTTAAAGTGTTTTTAACATGTAGAACTTGTCGGCTTTATCATTTTAAAAGTAGATCACCACACAAAAAAGCAGCATTTGTATTATCTATTCACAAATTCCCTACCTTAATTTCTCCTGCAGATCGTCTTTCATCTTTTAATTCTCCTTTTGTTTTGTTGTTGTGGCTGGCAGCCAGCGGGAGCTACTTGGCGCTTCCGTGACGTCAAAGGGATATCAAGTTACGTTGCGCAAGTTATGTTGCGGAAGTTACGTTGCCACATAGGCCTACGTAATTTAACCTTATCAAAGAACGTAATTAAATGTAAATATATATATTCCCAAATATTTAATATATATGCTACAAGGAATTAGACGCAACATATACGTTTTTTAATTTTGTTTTTAATGACCCGCCCCAACCCGCCCCACATTAAAGTTACAATTTCTTTACCCGCCCCAACCCGACCCGTGGGTTATATAAAAAGCTGTTTTCAGATGACTGTTTTCAGATGCCCATCCCATTATCGTCTAGCTTCTGTTTTAAACGTGTTTCTGTAAGCGCATATGAACTTTAAAGGGACACAAGGCAGCATTTTTATGTTAATAAATCATCTTTGTAAGACGGTATATGGTTAAATGACTCATTACCGGACGAATGAAGACTCTCTCGCCTGCCCCTACCGTCTGTAGGAAGAATACCCCACTTGCAAGTTCGCTGTATCCGACCCGGTGTCCTTCAGTCTTGCAAAGTCTCAGATATCGAGAGAAGCAGGATCACTTTACGGAAAACAACACAGAAGCAGGCGAGCTAAACACGGCTAGGAATTGTTGCAAATGGCAGAGCCGGGGAAGAAAGATCGAAAACCCTTGACGTAAGGAAAACATAACTGGATTGGAAATAAGCTGATAAACTTGGTTCCGAGGGGGGAGGGACAACAGTTCGTTTTTACGACAGTGTGTTTGAAAGCATTTACTTTCAGACACAAGGGGGAGCTCGTAGAGAAATATTATGCAGACTTGCCTGGTTTCCCTTTAAAAACACATTGCATGTGCGCGAGCTCGCGTCTCCATGCAGCGCTCATAAAAATGGTGTCGCGTGTAAAGCGCAATATATGGAATTACCTTGCTATGGCAAGCCGTTTTAACTTTTATTCATTCGTAGGATATGAATTTGTGATATCAACAATTCAATTTTCACTAGTTAAAATTGTAATTCTTGATATCAGATATTACATTTCTACTAGTAACAATGGCAATTCTTGATATCAACAATTACATTCCCACTAGTAACAATGTTAATTCTTGATATCAGCAATTTAATTCTTGATATCAACAATTACATTCCCACTAGTAACAATGTTAATTCTTGATATCAGCAATTTAATTCTTGATATCAACAATTCAATTCTTGATATCAACAATTCAATTCTTGATATCAACAATTCAGTTCTTGATATCAACAATTAAGTTATTGATATCAACAATTAAGTTATTGATATCTGTAATTGTATTTTCACTAGTGAAATGTCACCATAGGCTGCCATTCAAATTCAATTGTTGATATCAAGAATTACATTTTCACTAGTAACAATGTTTATTCTTGATATCAACAATTTAATTCTTGATATCAACAATTCAATTCTTGATATCAACAATTCAATTCTTGATATCAACAGTTCAATTCTTGATATCAAGAATTACATTTCCACTAGTAACAATGTTAATTCTTGATATCAACAATTCAATTCTTGATATCAACAATTCAATTCTTGATATCAACAATCGAGTTCTTGATATCAAGAATTCAATTGTTACTAGTTAAAATGTTAATTCTTGATATCAATAATTCGATTGTCACTAGTGACAATTTAAATTTCTGATATCATGAATGGGATTGTTACTAGTAAGAAAGCCATTTTAGATATCTGAAATGATATTGATATCAGAAATACAATTTCAGATAACAGAAATTAACATTGTCACTAGTGACAATGGAATTATTGATATCAAGAATTAACATTTTAACTAGTAACAATTGAATTCTTGATATCAAGAACTCAATTGTTGATATCAATAATTTAATTCTTGATATCAAGAATTGAATTGTTGATATCAACAATTAACATTGTTACTAGTGGAAATGTAATTCTTAATATCAAGAATTGAATTTGAATGGCAGCCTATGGTGATATTTCACTAGTGAAAATACAATTACATATATCAAGAATTTAATTGTTGATATGAAGAATTGAATTGTTGATATGAAGAATTAAATTGTTGATATGAAGAATTACCATTGTTACTAGTGGAAATGTAATTGTTGATAACAAGAATTGCCATTGTTACTAGTAGAAATGTAATTTCTGATGTCAAGAATCAAAATTTTAACTAGTGAAAATTGAATTGTTGATATCAAGAACACAACGAATAAAAGTTAAAACGGCTTGCCATACCTTGCATGTAAACAATATGGAATCATTTTACAGCAAATCCCGCAGTGCAGCATTACTCAAAGTTGCCATGAAGGATACGAAAGTGAATAACTGTGTCTAACACTGTACAGCATGTAACAGATATCCGCCATTACGGGAGGTCACGCGCATTTGTTTGTAAATAAGCATGTAAACATGGAATCATATTACAGCACACACTTAAAAGATACAGCAGTGCAGGCTTACTGAAAGTTGTCATGAAGGTTAAGTGAATAACTGTGTTTAACTCGGTTACAGCATGCAACAGTGAAATCCGCCATTACGTGAGATCGCGTCCGTTTGTAAACAATGTGAATGTTTTTCAATCCAAAGCGTGCAGTCTGCTGAGGTTGCTTAACTGTATGTAGGCTGAACTGCACAAGCCATGAGCATATTAAGTTACATGATAGCAAATATAAATGGTATAAATGAACTGTTAACGTTACTTACTTCTAATCCAGCTCCAGTGCGTCCTCCATTGTTCTTCTAAGGTAACTTAATTAAAGATAAAATGAAGATATTCCTCACGTGTGTGTAAAGTTTATCTCCCAAACATGCGGTAAAGTCTTTAAATCTGATCAAACTTTATGCTTTGCTTATGGTTTGAACAGCTTGTGTCTTCATTACCATGTCAACAGCTGTGGGCGTGACCGAATTAAAGATAATGAAGTCAGTCAGGAAAAACGGTACTCTCTTTACTTCAATGCAGATTACATAAACAGGCATTATTTGTTTTCGATTATATTTAGCTTGTTTAAAAGTAGACATTTCAGGCTTTCTTTTGATATGTGTATCATGCTTGTGTGATGAGTATTCACAGAGATTTAATTGATTTTTGTAACGTGTTTTGAGAGACAGCTGGCGGAGACAGAAATGTCTGGATGCACACCCTGTTTATTTTCTTTATTTGACAAAAACACAAAGATCTATTGTTATTGTGAATGAACCCATATTAAAGAAGAAGAAGAAGAAGAAGAAGAAGTAAGAAGAAAGACGTTTGAATATTCTCCCTAAAAAACCCACGAATATTCTAACTATTCGAATATCTGGTTGCCCATTTTTTCAACGACGTTAACAACGTTTAACAACCCATTACGTCAATAACAGGACAAATTAATATAAAGAGACATAACTACTTCTATAGGTAGTCTATTTAAGTTTAAACATATTGACAACGTATATTACATACACAAAACAAGTAAATCAAGAGACATCAAAGAGATATGGTACCTCGGTTACATTGCTTGACAAAACTCCCTGAAGCCTGCTCCATCCACGACACTGATCGGTCTCATGTCCTTACAAATGAACTAAATTCATTTCTCCGTTGTGTGGTCAGAAACTGCATCACTCTGAGGTGATATTTTTATGTCATTAATATTGAGCCCGAGTGACAGAATTAAGTCTAATGTGTGCTTACGAGTATGCGTTGGCCCTGTCACGTTTTGTCTAATATTGAGAGAATATAGAACATCCATAAATGCAAGTCCTAGAGCATCTTTTGAGTTATCCACATGAATATTAAAATCACCAACGATAAGAGCTTTATCTACAGTGACTACAAGCTCAGACAGGAAATCTGCTATTTCTTTAAGGAAATCTGCATGGTGGCCCGGAGGTCTATAGATTGTAGCTAAGGCAAAAGAGAGCTGTTTGTGGTTACGATCGGTTATTTCCATATTTAACAACATTAGTTCGAATGATTTAAATTTTACTTCAGATTTTTGGTTTACTTTAAAAATTTTGTTGTATATTGTAGCTACACCACCCCCTCTCCCCTTTAATAGAGGTTCGTGTTTATAATAATAGTCTTGTGGGGTGGATTCGTTTAAACTAATGTAGTCGTCTGCTTTAAGCCAGGTTTCTGTTAAACAGAGTGCATCTAAGTTTTGGTCTGTAACTATTTCATTGACAATAGGTTCTTTATTGGTAAGCGATCTAATGTTCAGAAGGCCGAATTTTAACATTCGAGGTTCATCTGTTAATGTATTGTTTTCTAATTTTATATTAATCAGATTTGTACCAGATGTGGCAAGCTGTGCTCTGTATTTATTTGTTCGGGGAACAGATACAGTTGAAATGTGTCGATATTCTGGTAAGATTGACTCGAAGTGCTGGGATATAAGTGATCTTGACATATCACGGCAGCTAACAGATGGACGGTTAAGCCGATCCGTCTGTTGCCTGACTTGTACCCTGGATAGTCAGACTGTATTCGAAGTAAGACTATTGGTCAGATTTATAGAGAGAATCGCACTTCCTTCCTGAGATGGATGGAGGCCATCTCTCTTTAGCAGGTCAGGTCTCCCCCGAAAATGCTTCCAATTGTCTATAAACCCTACGTTATGCTGAGGGCACCATTTTGACATCCAGTCGTGAAGAGACAATAATCTACTGTAAGTTTCATCCCCCCGGTAGGCGGGGAGGGGACCAGAGCATATTACATTGTCTGACATTGTTTTAGCGATTTCACATATCTCTTTAATATTATCTTTGGTGATCTCCGACTGGCGGAGTCTGGTGTCATTCGTGCCGGCGTGAATAACAATTTTAGAAAACTTACGCTTAGCATTAGTCAGCACTTTAAGTTTTGATCTAATGTCTGAAGACCTGGCTCCCGGTATACAATCGACTATGGTGGCTGGTGCCTCAATGTTCGCGTTCCTAAGTATCGAATCTCCAATGACCAAGGCACTTTTAACAGACGTCTCAGTCGGTGTATTGCTTAGAATATCGAACCTGTTTGAAATTACCAGGGGGGTCTTGGGTGGGCACCGGAAACGACTTTGCCGCCTGACAGTCACCCAGTTAGTCGGCCCCCTTGACTCAGATGATGTAACCGAGCTATGTGTATTACGTTTAACACTAGGCGCACCCGAAACAGTGTTTGTAGCATTAGCGGTATTAGCGTTTGTAGCATTAGCGGTATTACCGTTTGTAGCATTAGCGGTATTAACGTTTGTAGCATTAGCGGTATTAGCGTTTGTAGCATTAGCGGTATTGCTGTCATCAACTAGCGTTTGGATGCACGCTTCTAGTTCTGCAATCTTCTTCGTCAGCCTTACTACTTCAATACACTTAGCACAAGTAAACCCCTCTGTGCTGATGGAAGAAGCTAAACTGTACATGTGGCAAGTAATGCAGGTTACAATAACAAGCGGAGTCTTACCGCTTTCATGTTGGGTGATGGCGTCTTCGGTCGCCTGGATGCGGTCCGTGAAGCTACATCGCGAGGGAAGCTCACTTGCAGCACGCCCCGATCGCCTGCGGACGTCTGTAGCCAGTGTGATGTGAGGCACGCTGAATCCGGGCTCCTCCACGGCTTCCCGATCGCTTTCATTCTGGGCGATGGCGTCTCCGTTCCCTCGAGCGCGGTCCGTGAAGCTGCACCGCGTAGGGTGTTCGCTTTTTGCACTTCTCGGTCGCTTGTGGATGTCTGGAGCCTGGGTGAACTGGGCGCTGTACGTCGCGTAGGATCTGCGATAACCGGGTATCAACTGCTCCACAGCTTCCCGCTCAGGTGAGGACAGGTCTGAATAGCATACAGTGGATGAGTCCGCCATTAGATCGGCAAAATGGTACCTAAAACCGGCACCTGTTTGTTGATGCTAGTGGGCTATATGCTAACACTGGGTGTTTAGCAGTGATAAATCGTTCCACGTGGTAGTACTGCTCAATAGTCGACACGGTAAAGTATTCTTGAGATAAACTAATATGTTATATTATATAAATAGGAACAAGGTAGTCAGAAAATAGGATTTCGATGATAAACTCGACGGAGCTCTGACGGAGCTCTGATATCTCTCTCACGTGTAGTTATTAACCTCTATAAATGCATTATTGATGGCTTTAAGTAAAGTGAACACATAGGATACAGTTTTCTAATCCAAATGTAAGGAAATCAGATGTTATTCATTATACATTTTCAATAGTTTATTTGCAAATGTAAAAATGTATATAATAAAGTAATGAAAAAAAAATCCTGTATAAAAATTTGCGATTTTCATACTAGTAAAACAAAGCCACATTTTTTAAGTATTACATTAGATCACAATACGCAATACACTGGCTGAGGAGAGATTTTAACAAGTCGGAATTCCCATTCATGACCTGTAATGTAAACATTGGCTAATAAAGGCATAATTGATAACTAAATGCATTTATTAGCAAACATTGACTCTGGAACTATTTTTATATTTGATCATTTACAGACCGAGAAGTTAGAGGAAATTGTTAATCAAACTCGTGCACATTGAATTTCCTGATATTGTGAATGAGACGTCCAAGAATTTCATATCTGTGATTTCTTGCCAGCCAGTACTCCCATTCAATAACTCTAAGGTGTTCTTTTAGCAGCTTTGTGGTACGATTCCCTCGATGCCGCCAAACATCTGTTTTGTATGTCTGCCATGCTCGCTCTAGATGTTGCGTGTGAGCTCTTGTGGTGGGATGTACAAAATGTCTTTTGTGACACACAGTGTGATGGTTATAGCCTTCCTCTACTAAAGATCTCCTGTAGGCTCGCCATTCATCAGTCACAATGCTTGTGCCTCTCCTAACATGCAGAATTATAGCAGGCGTAAGGTCATTTCTTGAGCGCCCTCTTACAATCTTAAGGATTGGTCTTCTTGTAGTTTGGCTAATTTCCAGGATACCCAGGACCCACTTCTTGGTTCTCTGCCAGGCTGGTCCAATTCTTCCATGATTATACTGTAAAATCATACAGTATATTAAATTCTCTTTGTTAAACATTTGTAAATGTTAATTGTGAAATATCTAACCCATAAGGTTTAAACGAGGAGGTTTAAACTAGAAAGTTACTACCTTTCTTTTATGTGAAAACTTGCTTTCATCAAGCATTACAAAGGAATGACGACGACCACCAACACGCATTTTTCCATGGCTGCGAAGTTTATTGATGGCACGGCAGCAGACCTGTAATTGAGATCAGAACATATTTCCTTCATAATTTTATTTTCCTTATTTTATTACTAAAGAATATAAAAGAATATGCAATTAATTCTACTGGTTAAATGTAATTAAAGAGTAACTAAACCCTTAACCAACTTTTTTTAGTTAATGATCTGTAAGAATGATGCTTTATTAGTGCTGTTCATTGATTTTAGTAAGTTTTTTGACATATGGATATAAAGTGTTTCAATACTACAAAATATGGTGTAAAAACGTCTGAGTGCTGCCCTCTTCAGGTTGAACGGTGGCTACTGCAGTTGATTTTCCTATTGGATGTTGGGTCCAAAAAGTAACTCGTGACGTAAGCAGGTTCAAGCTCACCACACCCTTGTTACGATCTCACCACATGCTTGGTACGAGCTTAGTTCGTCCCCTTTATCTCCGTTGGGATCTGCCCACTTTTCTTGCATTTTTCAAATATTGCCAGTGGGTGGAGTCAGGCTCTGACCAGGGGTTTAGTTACGCTTTAATGTCACTGTGGATCATGAAAATTTTGGCCATTGGTTGATATCTTACCTGTCTCATGACTGAAGCCATTTTTGACAATGTCTAACTGCTTGCTGCAACACCATCTTCCATTAGGTCAATCTGTCACATCCGTAATCCTTGTGAAAACCTTTTTGAACAAAGCATATTCATTATTTAAAATAAGCACAAAACACTAGTTACGTATGTAACTGTGGTTCTGTGAATTCCGGATGACCGCCAGAGGCAGTGCTAAACACTAGTGGATTATCGCTGCCAAGCCAGATAGGTCGAGAAAACATAAAAACAAAGTCACGTCGTGACGCAACCGAGACGCAAGGATAAGTACCGTAGCAGCTCGGTGCCCAGCCTCGAAATGCTTTCTCGCGCATTCCGAGTGACAGAAAATCTCTGGCGGTCATCCGGAATTCACAGAACCACAGTTACATACGTAACTAGCGTTCTGTTTCATTCCTCCTGACTGCCAGAGGCAGTGCTAAACACTAGTGGATGACACATACCAACATAGTCACGAGGAATGTCACCCACCTGAATCACAGCTGATCTTGAAGGACCGCAGAACTCATGCGACAAGAAGCAGCCACATTCACTTTGTAAAATCGAGCAAAAGTACATGGTGAAGACCAGGTAGCAGCAGTGCAGATATCCATCAAGGAGATCCCTAATAGAGCGGCCCAGGATGTCGAGACGGCCCTGGTAGAATGACAAGTAACATAATTTGGCAAGGGTGCAACACATTTAGAATATGACAACATAATCACATCCACAATACAGTGAGACAATCTCTGCTTGGATAAGGGTGCACCTTTACGCACACCCCCGTAACAGACAAACAATTGGTCAGTCTGCCTGAAAGCAGTGGTAGCGTCAACATAGTATTTCAAGGCTCTCACCGAGCATAGGAGACGAGACCTCCCATCAACGTCGTAGTCAGGTGTAGGCGGTTGTAAAGACTGCTGTTGAATAGACTGATTCACAAATTGTGGTGACAAAAACTTATTTAAGAAAGCTGGATTAGTTCGAATATTGAACCCATATAATTCAGGCAGCCAACTCAAGCACTATTCAAACACTGACAGCGCATGCATTTCTCCCACACGCTTAGCTGATGCAATGGCTAACAAAAAAGATGCCTTCAAAGATAACCACTTGATATCCACAACAGCCAACGGTTCAAATGGTTGCGAACAAAGAAACTCAAGAACAAGAGGCAAATCCCACACAGGGAAAGGGGCAAGACGAACCGGCTTCAACCGTTTTGCACCCTTCAGAAAACTACATACAAGGGTATGAGACCCTAAAGAAGAACCCTCAACTGGTGCATGAAAAGCAGATATAGCAGCAACATAAACTTTTAAGGTGGAAGCTGCTTTATTCCCATCCAACAAGTGCTGCAAGAAACTTAAAACTTTTGGTACTGTACAATGAACTGGGTCGACGTCCTGATTCTCACACCAAGAAGAAAACAGTCTCCAACGAGCGGCATAAAGCTGTCGTGTTGAAGGAGCTCTAGCATTTTCAATTGTATTGATAACAGCTGGTTCACAACCCACTAAGAGTGAGCTGGACCCAGCGGCCAAATCCAAAGTTGAAGACGAGCCGGATCTGGGTGCCAAACACGGCCTCGTAGTTGGGAAAGGAGATCCCTCCTGACGGGAAGTTGCCATGGTTCGCCCCGTACCAGACTCAGAAGAAGGGGAAACCATGGCCTGGCCGGCCATCGAGGTGCAACTAACAGCACTCTGTGATTGCACAGGAGCACCCTGTGTAATGTTTCCCACAGCAGTGGAAATGGAGGAAACGCATACAACAGGCAGTTCGGCCACTCGTGAGCCAACGCATCCTGTCCCAACGGGCTGGATGTCTCTGTCCTTGCAAACCACAGACGGCAGTGGGTGGTCAGCTCTGACGCAAATAGATCGACTACTGCTTTGCCAAACCGTCGCCAAATTTCCTGCACCACATCCGGGTGGAGCCTCCATTCCCCCGGGAGCAACAAGTCCCTGGACAGAGCATCTGCCACCTGATTGGCTGATCCTGGAAGATGAACCGCTTTCAGAGAAGCCAATCGATGCTGAGACCATTTGAGGATCTGATGCGTTAGTTGTAAAGATGCGAGAGACCTGGTGCCGCCCTGGTGATTCAAATGGAAAACCGTAGATGTATTGTCGGATCGGATGAGTACATGGCGGCCAATCACGTTTGGCAGGAAGTATTGTAGAGCTAAAAACACTGCTTTTAGTTCCAGAACATTTATATGTTCCAAGGTCTCCTGTTGCGACCAGTGGCCGCCAATTCCCCTCTGGTTCCACGTTGCACCCCATCCTGTCAGTAAAGCATCGGTTGTGATCACTTCTCGACGAGAAGTCACCACACCCAATCGAACACCCGTTCTCAGAAACCCCAATCGTTTCCAAGGCTTTAGTGCACGGACACAAGCGGCTGAAACAACAATCTTTTGATGAAGATGTCTCACAGGGTCTAGTCTCAGGCTGTTGCTCCACCTCTGGAGAGGTCTGAGATGAAGCAGGCCCAGGGGAACCACAGGGGTGGCAGCAGCTAACATCCCCATTAGTTGTAGGAGAACACAATAAGGAATCTCCTTTCCCAGCTGGAATCGCGTCAGTAACTGGTGAATACTGTCCGACCGAGCAAGTGACAGGGTTGCGGACATTGCAAGAGAGTCGAGAGTCACGCCAATGAAGGTTACAGACTGTGTTGGAACCAAGTGACTCTTTGACTCGTTCACAGTCAGACCCAGCCGCTGGACATGTTCCAGTAAAATCTTGGTGTTCTGCAGAGCATGTTGTCTTGTTGGGGCACAGAGCAAGCAGTCGTCTAAATAGGGCAGGATCCTCATGCCCTTGGACCAAAGAGGAGACAGAACTGCACTCATGCATCTTGTGAAGACGCGAGGAGCCAGGGACAGGCCAAAAGGAAGAACTCTGAACTGGTAGGGATGCCCTTGAAAACTGAACCGAAGGAACTTCCTGTGGTGAGGGGCAATGGGAATATGAAAATATGCATCCCTCAGGTCCACAGTCACAAACCAGTCCCTTTCCATCACGGAACGCAGAACGTCGCTTGTCCGTAACATACGAAAAGAGAGCTTCTTTAGGAACACATTTAACCGGCGTAGGTCCAGAATGGGCCGAAAACCCCCGTCCTTCTTGGGAACAAGGAAGTACGTGGAGTAAAAACCGTCCCTCTGACTGAGGGGAGGAACTGGCTCTATGGCTCCCTTCAATAACAGTGAACCGATTTCTTGGGAGAGAGCCATCGATCTGGCCGGATCTTTGACAACCGTCTGAAAAACCCCTGAAAACCTGGGAGGCCGGCGTCGGAACTGCAAGGCGTAACCCCGGTTTATTGTTGCCAGAACCCAGGGGTCGGACACTGAATTTTCCCAGTAATCTAGATGTTGCACGGTAAAACGTCCGATCGCCGACCCAGGAGCTTCAGGGTTTCTGGTATTTGCTTTTAGTTGCAATGGGGGGACGCTGGCGCGCTCCACCATGGTGCTGGTGGTGAAAGGAGCGTCGCCCCTGAGCAGCCTCATTTCCCCTATGACGCTGTGAAGTTTGGGCTGAGCAACATTGTGATGACGGGGACGCTGGTCCGGAATAGGGTAACGAGGTGGAGCTGGTGTGGCTGGCATCCGAAAAACAGGCGCCCGAGGGACCTGAGTGAGCTGACGCGAGGCTTCCGACAGCTTCATTCTCCTGTCCAAGACCTCAGAGACATTCGGACCAAAAAGATGACCTGGTACGATTGGTAGTTCTCTCAATGTCTTTTTACAATCTTCCGGCAACCTCGCCTGCGCTAGCCATACCTGGCGCCGGGCTGTCAGAAGTGTAGCCGAAAGCGTGCCAAGCTCACGAGTTACATGACCCATAGTCAGCAAAGCAGTCTGTAAAAATTGAGGCACAGAGTCATCAACCTTAGATGACTGTAGGGTTGTACTGCAAGCAAGAAGCAGCTGGCAGATAGTGTTCTCTGCTCTAGTAACATAAGCTACCGATTCATACGCTCTCTTTAACAAGGTGTGAGTACGTCCACATTGAGCCATTTTAGGTACGTTGGAGCCCGTTAGTGCATTAGAGAACTCAGTTACAAAGTCCTTACACGTTGGCATCATAAAGGCAGTCTCATTAGCAGGTTGTCTGAAAAACACATTAGTTTGTGCAGGCTGAGCAGGTGATGTGTCAAGACCCAAACGAGCCACCGCCATGCGCAGTGTGGACAAAATGTCATCTGGAGAAGATGGATTTGTACCAGATGAATGTACAGACCCGCCGCTCGATTCATCTGCCGCGGACAGGTTGGAGAGAGCGTCCTGATGAGGGGGGGGCATGGCGAGTTCCTCGAATTCATCCTCACAAAAATGTGAATTAGAGGCACTTGTAGAAAGAGCATCCACATCCATAGTAAGTGGAGGCTGGGATTTACACACCTCCGCATGTTGTCCTGACTTGGATGTATCCTCAGATGGTGCTGTCGAGATAGAGGGTTGTAAAGACAGAACAAAACGTTTAATCTCCGCCAATTCTGACGAGAGAGAAGCAACCGTGTTCGACAGCGTTTGCTCCGCTGTATCGGTAGGTGGTACAGATTTAATCTTTTTTGGCGGAGCGCCAGCTGCGGCCGACGCGTCACGCTTCTTAGCCCGTTTCGGTGCCGAGTGTTGCTGAACGAGGCTAACAGAAGACTTGGGGTCTAATTCAGCAAGCCGGAGCTGTCTCTCTGATAGCGGCAGTAAGCTGCAGTGTAAACATGGATCAGTTAGAGCCTCCTTTAAATGTTGGGTTCCAAGGCACGATGGGCATCGATCGTGTCCGTCGTCGGGAAGAAGGATGTTCGGACATAATTTGCACGTCGGCGGAAAAGCGTTATGGGACATAGTTCGAATATGTCCTCGGTTGCACCGCGTCCAACAAGAAAAATCACAGGAGTATGAGTCAGCTGCCCTCGGATAGCACCGCAAGGCTCAAATACGTGAAAAAAAAAAAACAAAAAAAAAACAACGTTATTATAACGGCCACCGGATAGTACCGTAGGCGCAAATTATCGAACAAAAAACAAAAACAACCAAGTCACGTTAAGTTATGTATGGTTGCGATAGAACGCAGCCCAATTGCAGCCGATACCCGCCACCGGATAGCACCGTGAAGCACAGGGTATCGCTAACACGACAAAAAATACACGGCAAAACAAAATATCAAGAAATATATCACGTTGCGAGAGCACGCAATCTGAGTGTGGTCGGAACCAGCCACCGGTAGGACCGTGAGGCACGAGGTATCGCCAACACTATTAAAAAGTAATAAAAGACTCACGTCTGCAGAAAATAATCCAACTTCCAAAGGTGATGATATTGAGAGCACTGTCACAGCTCGGGAGGGCGAATTTTCGCAACTCAGGTGAGCTGCACCAGACAGCACAATGATGACCTATCACAGCGAGAAAGCGAGAGAGGCTGGGCACCGAGCTGCTACGGTACTTATCCTTGCGTCTCGGTTGCGTCACGACATGACTTTGTTTTTATGTTTTCTCGACCTATCTGGCTTGGCAGCGATAATCCACTAGTGTTTAGCACTGCCTCTGGCGGTCAGGAGGAATGAAACAGAAACAACTATTTGTGTGAATACATACATACTGTAAATATTCAAGACTTTGTTAAATAATAACTAATTAATCACAGTTTTTATTAATCACATATTTAATATTAAAACTTGGATTTATAAAGTATATCTATGTCATTAAGTTGTTTATGGCTTATTAAAAATGTTTAAATATTTTTAAATAATTAATCGCACAGTTGTCTGTGACTTATCCAGCCATCATAGTTGTGATCATAAGGTATGTTTACCCATTTAATGCATTACATACATAAGATGTTTTATATCATGTTTGTGTAATGGTATATTTTTATATGTGCAAACATAATAAGCATAAACTTATCAAGCTACCCACAAAAAGTGGAAAAAAGATGGCTGCCAAATTTTAAAAGCACCTTACTGTTAATAGCAGAAATAAATCTATTACCTTTCCCAGCCATAATATATATATATTTTTTTTAACTAACAATGAATTAATGATTAATATTTTATACATTTATTAATGTTGTAAATGTTCATGCTTAAAACAATATTGTTTTCTTAGTGTTACTATTGTATTATTTCATCTTAATGCAACTTTTAATTGTATCATTGTATGATATTGTAAATAGAAATTAGCATTGATTTACAGTATAGAAAATATTTTTCTACTACGTAACTGGCCTATATTTTTATAAGAACCATATCATACGTTACCTGTAAATAAACTCCAGGTGGTTTTGAAGGCTTCTGCGTGATCTGTAGAATATTGTGCCTTTGCGGACAGACGCTGCACGGTCTCGATGTCTCCTGCAGATCCTTATGTGATATAAGAAAATTATTGATTTATTTGAAAGGTGCCGTTGGCTTCAAAACTGCATATTCAACTACTTACGCACATATTCAGTTAAAAACAGACCATCAGTAGCAGTAATAATTATTTTATACTAATTATAATTATTAATATTAAATGTTAATACACTTTATATTATTAATTTATTTTTGCTGAATGTGTTAAATATATAGTTAACCATTGTTACTAATTTATTGCTTATATTAAATCATAGTTAATAAATTATAGTAAAGAGGTTTAATGTTACATTACCATTGATATCCATCGTGGCGAGAGACCTTTATTAGATGCATCATGTTATTGCATCGGCATTGCATGTGACGTCGTAAGAGTCCTTTTGCTTGCATCCACAGTAGGCTACAATTTTGCGTTTGTTTTTCAATGTACATTTTGTCCTCAGCAATCTGGTGAGCTCCTGTCTCATTTGTGTCATGTTTAACCCCCTTTTGATTTTTGGCGCAAAAAAAAAATACAGCAAACTTCCGGCAACGATCGCGGGGTTTTGGACCAATAGCGTATCAGATCAGTGTGGTGGCAGGCGGGGCTCTGAAGTGATTTGCGTGTAGAGCGATCTGATCAGTCATCTCCATTAACCTGTGGAAAGTTTGTTACTGTAGAATGTAATTAATTTGAACTTCTTAATAACAACTTCAAACTAAATACCATGTGGCTGTTTTAGGGCTATGCGTAACTTGTTTTGTAACAAACTATTGAAATGATGGCTGTTAATTATTACATTTTAATTAACGTATTTAACGTAATTAACGTAATTAACGTAACGTATTATTAATTAAAACGTTAACAATTCCTTATTTTGTAAACTGACCAGTTTAACATTTTACAGGAATGATGAGTAAAAGAACGACAAAGGGAGCAGCTAAGACAGCGTCTCAAAATGGTGCTGAAAGTGCTGGTAAGCTTCAAGTTTTATAAACATACAATGTGTAACTGTTACAGACATTTCGTGTGCATTAATGGAAACCTTATTCATGTTTTTTTGTCAAATACCCACAGTTCGTGTGTAAAGAACATCGTGAACGTCATGAACGCAGAATTACACTTACAAAAACAGACAATTAATAAAAAAAATAATAAAATAAAATAAAACGAAGTTTGCAGGATACACTGATCACGTGATATAGTATAAACGCAACGTAATGCCGACATGTAACTTCATAGTAACAAATGCAATGGTTTTTTAGTGCAGATATCTGCACTGATTTAAAATGTGCAATATAATGGTTAATTATTAACTATTTCCCCACCATTGACTCCTTATTTTGTAAATTAAAGAGTAACTAAACCCTAAACCAACTTTTTTTAGTTAATGATCTGTAAGAAGGGGGCTTTATTGGTGCTGTTCATTGATTTGAGTAACTTTCTTGACATTTGGGTATAAAGTGTTGCCCTCTTCAGGTTAAAGTGGAAGTCCACCCTAAAACAACATCATGCTCCAACACTATATTTCATGACATATATGTAGTTGATTGTGTTGCCATCAAATGTACTAACTCCATATAAAAAAGCTTTTAAAGCTTTTAACCGCTACAGTAACGGTGTGTGACGGGTCGTCAAATCACCGGAAGAAAAATGCACGACTACATAATTCTGAACGTTCTAAATGGGGGTGGGTCTTGAGGCGAGATGATTGACAGTAGATGATAACGTTCTTTGATTGACAGCTGCACAGGATGAGCTAACGTTAGCTTGCTTTGCTTGTGTTCATAATAACAACAACATAATAATAACTTTCTACGTAGTATGTTTACCATAGTTACACAAAACAAGCAACAACTAAGCCAACTGATGTTTTAGATATTTTTACCATTTTACACCGAAAAACTGGGCTGAAAACAGTACTCGAAATCTTCCTGATGAAAGAGTTGGCTGCATATTAAAATTTTTGAGTAATCTGTTAGTGGTGTGTCAACTGAGGGTCACGTTGATGTAAACAATAAAATCTCCCGGTGGCCTTAATTTGTTGTCCTTACATCCAGATACTGCACAGGTTCTAGTCATCATTATCGAGGGTTTCCCCTTCAGACACGGTTAAAGCGGAGTTACTCTTTGGATGGTTCGTCTGCCGGCTAACTTCAAGTTGACTTGAGTTGATTTGAGAGCAGGTTGAGCGGTAAAAGAAATTATTAGGCTTGTTCAAATTCATGTGGCATCGCAATCAACAGCCGTATGATGTCAAAGTACCGCGAGAGCGATTCACAAAATCATACAGAGGAGTTTGCTTTTAAATCGCTCTCGCGGAACCTTGACGTCATCCGGCTGTCAGTTCTTGCAGCGCCGCATGTAGTCAAACAAACCTGAAGACTGCATCGATCAGTGGTTAGTGGGTGGAGCTAATGACTCAGTTTCGCACAGTGCATTCTGGTTTATTGAGTCCATCAAAGACCGTTATGAAAATTCCGCTTTAACACACTATAAATCTAATAATCGAAATCGTGCAAATATCCTTTTTTTTCTCATGTAAAATTCAAAATGGACATAAATTACTCGTTATAACAGGCTAAAATGTCTAGATTGGACTTCCACTTTAAACAGTAGCTACAGCAGCTGTTTGCCCTAGGGCGATAGTTCCTGGTTTTATAAGTTGCGGAAGTGCACCACCTGGTGGATAATAGCGGTATTGTGGATTGACGAGATTACTCGTCAATGGCGGGGAAAGAGTTAAAGGTATAGTGGAGGATTTTCCCGAATTTTGGAAAAGAACCACCCTCTCCACTTTAAAAAAAATGCAATTGCACAACACTCTACCTGCTCCTGAGAGGGGACGCCTATTAAACATGTGCACAGAGAGCATGCACAGGCCTATTTCGTCTTGTGCACGCTCTTTTTACAACTTTCTGTCGGCATGGCTCATACAAGAATAAATAAATAAATAAATAAATACTATGGTGAACACATTGGAATTATCAGAAATGAACACACAAGGTTTTAGAACAATTCGGCGTGATACCTACGAGCACGTATGACAGCCTTACGTAAACATATCACCAGAATGATTGACAACTAGGAGGACCAATAGTCTTTATTAGGGATGCACCGTTAGGATTTTTTGGGCCGATACCGATTTAAACAGACAACAACTGGCCGATGCCGATACCGATATTAAACACTTGTATACAATACTATACAGTTGGTCTATTAGCTAGTTTTTTTCTGCATCAAATTATTTTTACTGAACATGGATTTGATCTAATTAACATTCAACTGACCAACATAATAAGAGGCACAATTAAGCTAAAACAAATATAATAAGACAGCATGACAATCTTCAAAGGTGTTTTCTGCAATTCAGCATTTATTTTATTAACAACATTAACTCTTTTTTTTACATATAATGGATTTCTTTATGCAGTTAATAAACAATCGGTATAGGCCTTTCTCGTGCTATTGCCGATGGTTTCAAATTCATCAAAAATCGGCCGATAAATATCGGCGGCCGATACATCGGTGCATCACTAGTCTTTATGATCCACCCAAAATCCTTTGCTATACCTTTAAGAGAAAACTCTTCCCTGCCAATGACAAGTTTTTACTACAATCCACACTATTATCCACTAGGTGGCACTCTTACACAACTTATAAAACACTAAATCGTCAATGGTTTTCAAAGCTTTTTTGTTATTTTGCTTTTTTTGTATATTTACATTGCATTTATATCAGAAATAATGCAAGTGAATAAACAATAAGAACATACTTTCAAATGTGTAGTATGTGTTATTTTGTCTTTATACAATTCCATTGTTGCTATATACGGAGATACACATCTATTTTCTTACGTTCCATGACAGCAGCTAGAAGCAGAAAAGGAGAAAGGTGCTTTGAAAGATGACACTATTAACTTGTTAAAAGAGGACAAGGCCTATCTTCAGTCTGAATTGGCTCGTAAGGACGAATTTATCCGAGAACTTGTTTCTAACAAGAAGGAGGAAATCCCTGGTCCAAGTGGACACTCAGGTTGGTGGTGAAGTTTTAGAGTTAATTCAATGTAATAAATATATTGTTGCCTTTTTGGATTTAAGAAATCTTTTTGTACCCAACAGATATGAGCCAAACTCAACATAAACGGAAGAAGACCAAGCAACTTGAAAAGTCTGATGAATCGGATGATGACTCCTCTGTACTGTCGGACTCCTCAGTTGAACTGCTAAAGAAGCCCACAGTGTGGAAACACATGAGGCAAACAATGGTACCCAAAAGTGAACATGCGCGTGTGAGAGGTAATGAAATATCTGTCACAACAGATATAAAGTTTCAGGGATTCACCTGAAAAATCTGTGTGAGTTAAACAGAACTATTGTATATCGTCGCTGCCCGATGAAACTCACGTATGTCCAAAACGGTTACTTTTCAGGAAGTGAAAAAAACACCGTATATCAAAAGCAGTTGAATGTAGCGTTGTCATACTTGGTACGGCATATTTACATGTAACCATATTCTTGCCAGTCTAATGATATAATCCACATTTGACCAAAATTGAGTTTAAATGGACATGCGTGCAAATTTTACAGTAACTGTGATCGATACGCGTTCTTCCGATCATTAATTAGAATGGCCAAGTCGCGTTTCGTATTGACAGATGAATACGCTCAGTTTATTAAATAGCCTAAGTTACCTCTTGGTTAAATACGCTTACTTTATTTAAAGGAGGGGTTTAATGGTATTTCAAGCATTCTGACTTATTAACACAATTATAAAGTTGTTTCCTCATGCTAAACGTAGGCAAAGTGTCAAAAATGCAGTTGGGCGTGTTTCAGAGTATTTCTGTGCCGAATGCACTTCGCCAGGGTTCGTACAAGTTTCGGCTAATTTTTTTGGATTACGGATCTAACTGACGTTTCAGGGGTTTTCGATACGTATCACTTCTTTATATGGGCTTCCGCCAGAAAACTTCCCCCGGAAAACCCCGCCCAGCCGTCAGTCAGCGGGAGACGCTAGAGCTTGCTAACAGCTTATCACGCCACTCAGCTTAGTTTAATTTCAAAAGTCAACAATGGCACAACAAGAAGTGTGTTTTTGGATGTAAGGAGAAGACATCCAGCCTTATGGAAACAATGGATATAGTTTATTATCCGGATTAGCAGCGGAGTTTTGCGTGTGTGTTTGATGCGGTGGATTTTCAGAACCGGGTCATGATGAGTCTTATGTTGGTAATAGGCGCGTGTTTATTATATAAATGACACGAACATGTAGTGAATCATAAGTTAAAACAGTGTTGTATAGTGTTGCATGACTCGTACTCGCTCCTCCCGTGTTATAACTCCTCCTTCTTCATTTTTTCGTACGTTATCGGAAAGATTCGGTAAAGCTAATCTTTCTTTTATAAATCTGATTAAACTAAAGACTCTTCTGAGATATAAAGGATGTCATACTACTCTATAGGTACTCCAGATTAATATCAGAAATGCAGAAACAGCGTGTGTTACGTGAGCTTTAATATTAATTATAAGTGTATTAAATGTCTCTTGCAAGCTATGAAGGGACAATGAATCAATACACTGACAAAGTCCCTGCAACACTAGCTCAACCGAACAATGCCAAAGCACCACAACGTAGAAAACAGCAGCGCGTTTAATAAATGATTACAATGAATTTCATTACATATGTACAAGAAAACACACCATCAGCATACAACGCAACATATGTGACCCTGGACCACAAAACCAGTCTTAAGCATCGCTTGATTTTTCAGAACATTTTAACCAAATGCTTTCACAAAGTGGTGGGGAAATCAATGCTAGACAGATACTTTGTTTGCACAGTCCTACCGTAATTAAGTAACTCATAGATGTTAGTCTGGCGTCCGGGGGAAACGTTTACCTCGAAGGAAAGTCATTGTCATGTTTATTCGGCTATATCCAGTGCTGAGCTTCGATGAAACTTTACGAGACCGGCGAGATGCCTCCACAGGCGGAAGATATGCGGCGTGATTGACAGCTTTGACACCAAACGGGTACGTGAAAATCAGATGACATGATTTCACAAGTTTTCATTGGCTATTTAGGTATGTGACGCATACTGTATATGGAAATGAACCTGGACATTCAATCTGTCGAAAAATCTCAAAATCGGCAAAATGAACATACGTGAGTTTCATCGGACAGCGACGATATGTTTTGAGACAACAAAAAGCACTGAGCATGTATATATTAACTTTTAACACAGAATATGCTTAATCAGCTGACTTCAGTATATATGTAGCCATGTAACCCCTTAAAGAGATAGTTCACCTAAAAATGAAATAATGTCATTAATGACTCACCCTCATGTCGTTCCAAACTCGTAAGACCTCCGTTCATCTTCGAAACACAGTTTAAGATGTTTTATATTTAGTCCAAGAGCTTGCTGATCCTTCATTGAAAATCTACACTGTAAAAAATGTGCTGTAATTTTGCAGCTGGTTGCCAGTAACTTACTGTAGATGATAAAGTCTAAAAATGTTTCATGTTCATTTAACTTTGAACAAAATGTTGCTAGTAAATAACATAAATGTAAAATCTACAGTAAGTTACTGGCAGCTAGTTGCCAGTAATACCCAGTAATACTGTAATTTCTACAGACATTTTTACAGTGTACATACGGTATACTGTCCATGTCCAGAAAGGTAATAAAAACATCATCAAAGTAGTTATGTGACATCAGTGGGTCGGTTGGAGTGTGTTGAAGCATCGAAGATACATTTTGGTCCAAGGATAGCGAAAGTTACGGCTTTGTTCATCATTGTCTTCTCTTCCGGTTCTGTTGTGAACCGCATGCACGAGACTGAAGTCACCACCCCACTAACAAAAACAGACATATGATTTCTTAGTCTAAACCTAAATTGTATATCATACAATATAAAAGCGCAAAATTGCCGTTTTCTGATTTGTAGTTTTAAATGGGACATTTTACAAGACTTTTTTAAAATGTCAAATAAATCTTTGGTGTCCCCATATGGTGTACATATGTGAAGTTTTAGCTCAAAATACTCCACAGATAATTTATTATAACATGTTAAAATTGGCACTTTGTAGGTGTAACCTCAAAAATTTGTCATTTTGGGTGTGTCCCTTAAAATGCAAATGAGCTGAGTGCCATGGTCGGATAGTGCAGATTAAGGGGCGGTATTATCCCCTTCTGATATCACAAGGGGAGTCAAATTTCGATGACCTATTTTTTCACATGCTTACCAAAACTAAGTTACTGGGTTGATCTTTTTCACATTTTCTAGGTTGCTAGAAGCACTGGGGATGCAATTATAGCACTTAAACATAGAAAATGTCAGAATTCATGATATGTCCCCTTTAAGACAATGGCAGAGAAAAAGTAATTAACCCCTTCACCTTTTCACTAGAGAACATCCAGTCTCCATTAGCTCCACATAAGGCACTTCCATTTCCATATAGATAGTTTAAGCAGCTACAACATAAACTAACAGCATTCATGAACTTAACCTCAGATAGACTTCCACAAAGAGTCAAAAAAGAGTCCTTCTAGAGTAGATTATTTCTAATAACAGGCAAAAAAGACAAGTAAATTACCTTTGTTGAGGTATAAAAAAACTATTGCTTATGAACTACTATACTGAGTTAACATTACTATGAAAATTTATTTATACAATGTTAACTACAGATCCATGAATTTTTGCCTGGCTGCCAAACCTCTCTTTGCACAGCGGTGATCCATGCTTACTGTCTCCCCTTCAGTAATGGGAATAACGCTTTTATAAATAAACGGTGTTACTAAAACAATAGTTACTTTCCCTGGTAATTATTCACCTTTGTAATGATGTAATGTAGTAACTAGCTCAGTTTCTATATGTGAGAAGTAACTAGAAACTAAAATTAAGTAACAAACACAATACTGCTCCCCTCATGCTTAGGACACAGTAACATTTTATTTTCGAATCAGACCTTATGTAGACCATTAGCCTGGGTGCCTGCCGATCTTAGCCCCGCCCACCACGATTTGAAATACGGGGAAGATCGGTCTGGGGATTCACCGTTGAGGAGCTACTATGAGAATACCAAAACAGGCCGACGAATCAAATTGTGAGGGCGGGCTTTATACGATGATTGACAGATAAACGACAGTTACGTAATGAACCACGTCACCAAAGAGCGCGTGTGTTGAATGGCTGCCGCTGTAGAGTTCAGATGTGTGGATTCTGACATTGAGTCTGTTCTAAAAGATATCGACAGAGCATTGATTTTAAAAGAGGAACAGAGAAACGCGAGCAGGGCATTTGTTGATGTTTTTGCCGACCTTCCTATGGGATTCGGCAAAGGTTGGTCGCAACTGAAATGGGCAACCTTATCATGGCGATGCAACTCTGCGTGCACGACGAGATGGATATAATTAGCGGTCGTTGCCAGCTTCTTTTCGGAAGCCCGGAGTCGTGGTTGCTGAATAAGTGGAGGGACATGCTAGGCTCCAATATTTTCAAGCCAACGTAGGGTATCGTCGTGGATGAAGTTCACCTAACGTACAAATGGTAAGAGATAGTCATACTCTATGACTTAGTAAATACTTCATGTTGTGATATAAACGAAATGTTGTAAACATAGTAGGTGTTGATGTACATTCGCTAACTCAGACTTAGTATAATCACAATGTTAGTGTCATTGTAGCGAAATAACTAGCAGTTCGGTCAGGCTGCAAAGACGTAATTTCAACATACGTCACACACTATGTTGCTCTGATTGGTCGTAGGTCTATCCAATTGAGATCAGAGGCATTTTTCGGTTGAGACACGCCTCATAATTATAGCTCAATGGAGCGGTATCAGACTCAAATTCTGACTAGAATTGAGTATGACAACGTCAGGCTAGTAGACCATATTATAAATCACACAATTTTAGTTTGCAGCAATGTGGCCACTGACACAAAGTACTTGTCTTGAGGTCAGGCTTCACATTTTAAGTTTTTGGTCAACTTAAACTTCTGTAAAGTGCTAATTATTATAGGGCATGATTGCTTGTTTAACCGATTATTTATCTCTACATGCAATTTCCAACATTCAAAGGTGGAATATTCTGAAATTTTAAGATATTTAACATGTGCTTTTTGTATTTTTCTGTCCTATTTCTTTTAGTGAAGAACACCAAAGGCATTGTGGCAAGGTACAAACTGGCACTAGACGCTTTTAAAAAAAGGGAGCTCTATGAAAGCTGCCTTTGAGAGCATGGGACTTGACCGAGCTACCATTGCCCGCACAGCAGTAGTTGCTGAACTAAAAATTGCTGCTCCTGAGGCCTTTGACACCATCCCTCCATGTATTGTGCGTTTAGAGAAACTCTCCACATTTATTGAAAGATGTCGTGCTGCAATCAGCAGTGACATCAAAGAGAACATTTCCAAAATTAAAATAGATGGAGAACTTTTGCCAATAGCCAATATTTTCTGAGACATGTAGTGTTCTTAATGTTCTTGTTAATTTCTGGCATTTCTTCTGGAATTTATTTGTTAAGCACTTGTTTGTTAGAAAGTTTGAGTTGTTAAAAGCTATATCTTCTCAGCCAGCCAATATTGCATATTGTGATTTGATGTAATACTTTAGAAAAATGGCTATGTTTTTTTTTTCATTTATTATAGGCATTATTTTTTACATTTGCAAATAAACCATTGAAAATGGATAATGAATAACATCTTCATGATTTCCTAACATTTGGATTAGAAAACTGTATCCTGTGTGTTCACTTTACTTAAAGCCATCAATAATGCATTTATAGAGGTTAATAACTGCATCATGACTCATAATAAGTAACTCATAACATGGCTATTTTAGATAACATCTTCATGATTTCCTTACATTTGGATTAGAAAACTATCCTATATGTTCACTTTACTTAAAGCCATCAATAATGCATTTATAGAGGTTAATAACTGCATTATGACTCATAATAAGTAACTCATAACATGGCTATTTTAGATAACATCTTCATGATTTCCTTACATTTGGATTAGAAAACTGTATCCTGTGTGTTCACTTTACTTAAAGCCATCAATAATGCATTTATAGAGGTTAATAACTACATTATGACTCATAATAAGTAACTCATAACATGGCTATAACAAGTAGGGCCGGGATTTTAACGCGTTAATTAAGATTAATTAATTACACAAAAATAACGCGTTAAACATTTTTAACGCATTTTAATCGCACTTATTTTTGCACCGCGGAACATTTCTCATGAGTTTCGGCGGACCGATTATACTGGAGCACCAACTAGCGTTCATGACTTCACAACAAACCACAGTGAACATGAACCAAGAAGCTGATGAGATCGCTTTGGTTGGCCCCGTGGAAGGGAATTTTTTTTATAAAAAACGAACGGATGTAAGCGTCGATAAAAGCATGGTTGTGTGTAAGCTATGCAACAAGGAATTCACATATCACCGCAGCACATCGAGCATCTCAATGCAAAACATACAGCAGCTCGCGTGGACATTAGCCCGACTCCGGGCACAACGACTTATTCGGACGGGATTAGTTTTACATAGGGATGTGGGGTAAAGCAAGTTTTTATCAGAGCTTCTCGGTGATTTTAGTCCAGTCCGAATCCTCCATGTCAGTAATCATTACGGACAATGTCAGTAAAGATTACGGCGTCTTTTACCTTCTGTAAAAAGGTCCGGAGAAATTACCTCAGGTAATACTAATCCAGTGCGAATAGACCAGCTGTAAATATACACGTAAATCGCGTCATTTCCTTTTAATTTGCGGGTTTCTTTTAAATATAAAAGCGCTTAAAGAAGCATTTACTTGCGTTCTAGACGGAGAAACAAGTCAGTTACAAGTCAGTTTCTGAATAAAACACGACACAAACTTTAAAAAAAAAGTCAAATTTACTTCTCAGAGGCATGGAACTGTTTATTAAACTGACGTTCTCCCCAAACTGAAATTAAACACAGTGTTTCGCGTTTTCCTTGTCTGTGTCATGTTGTTTGCACATCTGATATCTGGAAGCAAGGTAACGTGCACGTGAAGACGAGAGGTGACGCGCTGCGCCAACGAGTTACCCCTCCCACTTCTGAATGTTTTACAGAGATTTCTAATCCCGTCCGAATTGACCATTAATATTACCGACGTCCTGTGGTAAAATTACATTACGCCTTCTACCCCTGTAAAACTAATCCTGTCCGAATAGGGCTCAATAAACAATATTTTGTGGCTTAAGCTTATGTATTCAGTCATTATTCATGGTACACTCTAAGAACGAATGTGTTAAAAACGACACATTAGTGTTGATTCTGGGACAACACACTAACTGCGTCGTCCTGGAATCCACCCATCTCTGTGTTATTACTTTTAACACAACATGTGTTATACTTGAACACAAAATCAAGACAAAATGACTCATAATGTGTTAAAATTACACATAATGTGTTAAAAGCTTACAGCACAATGATGTGTATAAAATTAACACATCCTTTCTAAGAGTGTATACTAAAATCCATGTAAAAAATTCCTTCTTAATGTTCTCAGGTCAAATATTTATATGCGATTAAAATGCGATTAATTTAGATTAATTAATTACAAAGCCTCTAATTAATTAGATTAATTTTTTTAATCGAGTCCCGGCCCTAATAACAAGTTAAATCAAATCAGTTATTTGACATATGAACTAAATCTGCATGACTAATTAAGTCGTAACTATAATATAATGACATTATAGCGTGGCTGGCTACGTCTTTATCAATACCCTCATGAAAGTATACAACTGAGTAATTAATACTCATAAATCAGTCTGTAATGGATTAAAAGCATGCACATTGAAAAGCATATGCATCACTTATAAGTAATAATAAAAATATTATAAATGTAACTATAACTGTTCTTAGAATGGGTTATAGGTGTTGTTGTGTCTTTATAAATATATTTATAGAATAGTAATAATTGCCTATAAATAATTATAAAGGGGGTTATAATTCATTATAAGCATGGGCTTCATAGAAAGTGTTACCATTTATTTCTTCAGAAGAGAGACCTGTCATGTCCATGATGTCACGACAGGGTTGGAGAGACAGGACGCAAACGCAAGGTTCCAAATAAATAACATTTAATAATAAAAACACGAGGGCTGACAAGGTGAATACAAAAACTCAGGAACATGAACACAGGAAACAGACAGGGTAATGATGACAATGATCCAGCAGTGAGCAAACAGAAGACAGAGGTATATATACACACAGACTAAATGACAAATAGGTGTGATGAGGCAGGTAATTAATCAATGAATGTCCAGGTGATAACAATCGGAACAGAGACAAGACATGACACGGATTAACCGTGACATTACCCTCCCCTCTACGAGTGGCTACCAGACACTCAAATAAAATACAACAAAAACAAAGTCTGGTAGCGAGAGTCCAAGGGAGGGGTGGTGTTAGATGTGGTGCTTTGAAGAAAGCGCTGAAGTAAGTGAATCCATTTGCAAAAGGTGTTTATTAGAAAAATCCCAAAAAGGGCCAGCAAACATATCCATTAGGGGTGATCCAAAAACGTAATCCAAAACAGGCACAATATCAGGGCAGGCGGCAAACAGGCAATATATCCAAATAACAGGCACAGATCAGAAACAGGAACAGAATACAAATAACAGGAATACAGATAACAGGAACAGATTCAGACAGGTAACAGAGTGGTAAGGCTAAACATTAATCAGCAGCTAACAGGTGAACAGGAAGTGACTTATATACAAAACAGACAGGAAGTGTGAAGTGAAACATGGCAAGATGTATATCAAAATAAAAGCCAGAACAGAACAGGATGTCAAAATAAAAGTCCAAAATGCAAAAATACACAGAATACAAGAAAACATAGAACAAAACCTTACAGAACCCCCCCTCTAAAGGGCAACTCCTGGAGCCCAACATTCAAGTAATTAAGTCCAAATAGAGGGTGGGCGGGCGGGCCAGGACCTCTTGGCAAGGCAGGGCAGTTCAGGAGAGGTCCTGGGTCATAAGGCCAGGATGGTCCAGGGTCGTGGGGCAGATGCGGGCCTGGGTCATGGGGCAGATGCGGGCCTGGGTCATGGGGCAGATGTGGGCCTGGGTCATGGGGCAGATGCGGGCCTGGATCATGGGGCAGATGCGGACCTGGGTCATGGGGCAGATGCGGACCTGGGTCATGGGGCAGATGCGGACCTGGGTCATGGGGCAGATGCGGACCTGGGTCATGGGGCAGGCTTGGACCTGGATCATGGGGCAGGCTTGGACCTGGATCATGGGGCAGGCTTGGACCTGGATCATGGGGCAGGCTTGGACCTGGATCATGGGGCAGGCATGGAGCAGGATCAAGGGGTAAACATGAAGCTAGGTCATGAGGTAGGGATAGACCTGTAACACAAGGAGAGGAGGGATCAGAGTCCACTTCGGTCTCCGCCTCAGTGTCCTCTGCCTCCTTCCTGTGTCCGGGTACTACCCCCCCCCCAAAAAAAAAAAAACTTGGGAAAGCTTCCACAGCCCATTGTGGCGATGTCCCAGATGGTGGACCAGACAAATCAGATGAGTTAGACGGGACTGGTGAATCAGGCAGGACAGACGAAACAGAAGAGTCGGGCAGATAAGAAGAGTCGGTCAGATCAGAGGAGTCGGGCAGATCAGATGAGTCGGGCAGATCAGACGAGTCGGGCAGATCAGATGAGTCGGGCAGATCAGATGAGTCGGGCAGATCAGATGAGTCGTGCAGATCAGATGAGTCGGGCAGATCAGATGAGTCGGGCAGATCAGATGAGTCGGGCAGATCAGATGAGTCGGGCAGATCAGATGAGTCGGGCAGATCAGATGAGACGGCAAGATCAGATGAGACGGCAAGATCAGATGAGACGGCAAGATCAGATGAGGCGGGCAGATCAGATTCAGGGTCTTGAGGAACCTCGGGAACAAACAAACAGAAGGCAGACCAAATGCACCACAGGGCCATAGCAAATTCCAGAATATCACAGTCAATGAGGTATACCTCTGTGGAGGTTGGTTCAGGCAGGGCGGCCATCTTGACATACGGTGCTGGGTGTCTAATAGGTCTCATGAGTGCAGGTGTGGTGGTGATGATAGCCCTTTGAAGTACAGGTGCTGGAATTGTGGTGGTTTTCTCAAAAACAGGTACAAAAACAGGCAGGATGGCGGCCATTTTGGGAACAGGCAGGATGGCGGCCATTTTCGGGACAGGCAGGATGGCGGCCATTTTGTGATCAGTCATGGTGGCGGCCATTTCAGGAACAGGCATGGTGGTTGTTTTCTCAAACGCAGGTGCAGAAACAGACATGATGTGGTTTGATGTGTTGTGAATGTTCCCTGGTGGTGTATCCACAACACCCACAGTGAAGGGAGAGCCACACAAACACAGAGCATGACCGATGTAGCGTTCCAGAGTCCAGTGTGGTGTATGGAGTGGCATAGCATGAGAAATGTTACGATTTAATCCGCAGTAGAAAATGTCTTTCAGAAATGAATCCTTAAAATTCACCTTATCTGACAATTCACAGAACTCTTCGACATAATCCTCAATAGGTCTGTTACCTTGTCGAAGACCAACAAGACGATCCGCTGGAGTCATGCTGCTGGTGGGAAATTTCCAACCTCCGCTGGATTCCGGTTTAGGCTGATTAATCTGTTAGATGTGGTGCTTTGAAGAAAGCGCTGAAGTAAGTGAATCCATTTGCAAAAGGTGTTTATTAGAAAAATCCCAAAAAGGGCCAGCAAACATATCCATTAGGGGTGATCCAAAAACGTAATCCAAAACAGGCACAATATCAGGGCAGGCGGCAAACAGGCAATATATCCAAATAACAGGCACAGATCAGAAACAGGAACAGAATACAAATAACAGGAATACAGATAACAGGAACAGATTCAGACAGGTAACAGAGTGGTAAGGCTAAACATTAATCAGCAGCTAACAGGTGAACAGGAAGTGACTTATATACAAAACAGACAGGAAGTGTGAAGTGAAACATGGCAGGATGTATATCAAAATAAAAGCCAGAACAGAACAGGATGTCAAAATAAAAGTCCAAAATACAAAAATACACAGAATACAAGAAAACACAGAACAAAACCTTACAGGTGAAGGGCTTGGGGACCCTGGCGAAGCCGGCAGCCGCCGGGATGAGACCAACAGGACGGTTGGCCGGACTGCGCCAGGAGAACCGGAGCGATCGCTCCGAGAACTGAGGCAGACGAATTACCCCCCTCCTGGGAATCGTCAACGACCAGATGCCCTCGGAAATCATCTCCCATCCCCTCGCGGAAACGGAGACCCTCGGTAGCCACCCCGGGAAAATGTTTGGGCGTGGTCCGTTCCGGATCCCCCTGCGAGCAGGATGGTGGTCCTCCCAGGGACCGTCGACGACGACTCAACCGTTGGGGGACCGCCTGGGCCGATCCTCCTCCCGCAGGAGCGAGCGATCGCTCACGGTGGTCCCCAAGAGACATCGGGGCTGATGGGGAATGAACCCCGATGTCACTACTCCCCCTCGACGAAACTCCTGGGGGAGCCGCCCTCCGTGAACCTGCTGCGCCCAGTTTGGCTGGATCATTCTGTCACGACAGGGTTGGAGAGACAGGACGCAAACGCAAGGTTCCAAATAAATAACATTTAATAATAAAAACACGAGGGCTGACAAGGTGAATACAAAAACTCAGGAACATGAACACAGGAAACAGACAGGGTAATGATGACAATGATCCAGCAGTGAGCAAACCGAAGACAGAGGTATATATACACACAGACTAAATGACAAACAGGTGTGATGAGGCAGGTAATTAATCAATGTCCAGGTGATAACAATCGGAACAGAGACAAGACATGACACGGATTAACCGTGACACATGATGCACGTTTAAACACTTTATTAACTACTAGTTGTTCAGTTCGGTTATGTAGGCTACACACTATGCAAAGTTTCTGTAAACGCGGTTGTCACTGCAGTTTGCGGGAGTTAATGCGGTTGTAGAATGCGATTGTCAGTCCCGTAAATTACTGAAGTGTGTGTGTACAGAACAGGTTTAAGCATTAAAAGTTGAAGTGACAAACAAATTAATATGCAGTGTGTACAAGACGCCATGCTCATTTGGGTGCACATTTTCGAGATGTGACATCATGTTGCTAGTGGTCGAATGGTATGCTAACAACTGTATCTCGCGGCTCAAAAATTCTGCCATCTTCCATGCAAGACGCGTCAACTTTTAACAGTGACAGACAGTGTGACTACTGTGACCTGTCCCTGAACCAGGTGCACTAGCACGCCCATTCACAATGCAGACAGCCACGTCTTTACTACCACGGGCTTTAAAAAAAAATATTTGAATATTAATTTTCATATTCGAAATTCGTTTTGTTTTAACTATTCGAATATATATTCGAATTTAGAATATTAGTTGACAGCCCTAATGATTATTAATGATGGAGTATTTTAAGTTGATTCTGCCATGATAAGGAAAAACAAGTCAAAACGCGGCGCCGTGTTTTTGGACCCCAGGGGGTTAAACACTGCTATTGTAGTGTGAGTCAGTGAAGTTCCGTTACATTTAAAGGGGACAGAGAATGAAAATACGTTTTTACCTTGTCTAAGTTTAATAACGGTAGTGTCACGGAGTGACTTTTAGGGCGGAACCAAAAGTAAGAGAAGAGGTTCCACCTGGACCGAATTCCACAAACACCGTCACTTCCGGGCAGGGGCGTCGCTAGACCCCTTTTACTGGGGCACGTGCCCCAGTGTAAATCTTTTGTGCCCCAGTGTAAATCTCAACGGATCTATATGCATTGTAGTTATGTTTGTTACAATGCAATGTAGTTTTTTATGAAGTTATGTTAGTCACGCTTGTAAAAGCGCCGCAGCAGTCGTACTTACGCATACACGCACAAATCCATGTACAAGCGCGTCTTTGCGTTCATCCGCGCACAGTTGCATACAAAGTCCAGATGACGCCACGAGATTGAGTTAGCTTAAAAAAACATGACGAAACTAAAGTAAGTTTCTATATAATAATGATAATCTTATTTTAACTTAGTCACTATTGGCTCCTGTAGATGGACATGAATGTTTTGTGCAAAGCAGGGAAATGAAAGCAGAAAGGAGAGATGTTAGGGAGGTAAGACAAACTACATCCTCACCCAGTCAGGTCTCAAACATTAGAGGAAAAATCTCAGGAAAACCTCTGTCAAGTTTATTAAATTGCATTGTTGCTGAGAAAATCAACACATGTAGCCTATGTGTTACTGTTCTGTATTTTCAGATATGAAATTAATATTTAGTTCACTAGGACACTACATAAATAAACAGTTAGCAGTACTATGACTGAGATTATTAAAAATGACTTGCTTCTTGAAATAGTGTTATTGTAAAAATGTTTTGTAAAAAGTTATTAATCATTGTTATCATTGTATAATGTGGAATGCAAATTTGAAGAGAAAATATTTTCTCTTCTGCCATTTTTCCAAACATTTTATGCCACCAAACATGTAATGTTAAGTATAAGAAGATGATATTTAAATATTTTTAAATACATGTTTATCTTTCCCAGTACTTTTTGCAGTGTAGTGGGTTAAGCAAAGAAAATTGTATATAAGTGCTGCAAACAGCAGGCTTTAAAAAAAAAATCAGAAAAAAATGGGGGGGCCTGTGCCCCCGTAGAGCTTTATGTCTAGCAACGCCCCTGCTTCCGGGTATCCCCGGGCAACCCCAAATCAAGCGAAATCCACCGCAGGTGTGCGAAATGACGTAGCGATCGCTGACTGGGTGGTTTGTATGATTGGAAGGAGCATAAAAGTAGCATTGGAGATGCAGGAAGTGTGCTGTTGTTTGGGAAGAAACGCTGCGAGTGAGCGGTGAGCTGGAACATGAGAGTGGAATAGTACAGGCTGAGGCTCTTGTAGATTTGCTATGCGAATGGAAGGATAGGAAGTCAACGATCCGAACAGGGGTGAGAAAAGCAACATTGGAGAAAAATATACTTACCAATTGTGTGTGCGCTGCATTGAAGGTCTGGCGGAGGAACGTGTCTGGGCGAAGTTACAACAATACTGCTGGGCATTCGGCGAGTCATCTGGGAAGAGAGAAACGGGTGAGTACAGTGAATTGATACCTTTGACGACAGATACGAGTATCAGAAATGTAGTGTTTGTCTGCTGTTTAACGGCCCCACCGCGTATGTTGAGACGGGTGGGCGAGCCGAAGTATTAGAGGTTGAGCTGGGTAGGTCATCTTTTGAACCAGCGAACTCAAGTCTCCTTCAGGGCGGATCTCGGCCAGGCGAAGAGTACAGACCTTATCAAGTGTGTGTTATGCAGTGGGTGAGTCTGTCTTTTGACGTGTGTGCAACTGAAGCCTTGCAGTGTTGTGCCGTGTCTCTTGTTGTCTGTACTTGCCCCAGGTCAAGAAGGTCTCTGTGGAAACGAGCGTGAGCTGCTGCAGCGGTGATCAAATTTCATAACTGCCCGCTATAACCCCGGCACAGAGGAAGTGGATTGTGTACATCGAGTGAGGTACTGTGGAAACATTGTGGGGGAAAATCATATTGTCAGAGGGGACATTGGGAAAACTTGTTTGCTGTGTGTACCCTGTGTGTGGCGGTGTGAGCTGAGCCGTCCACCCCACTGTCTAGATCTTCGTCTGTTCATAGGAGGAAGGGAAGAGGACGTGCTAGTCCAGGAGGACGAACGTGTGATAGCTGCTCTACCTGAATCTGGCCACCGAGGTGCTATTGGCCATACTTGGCCCCACAAGTCACAGCCGGACGCCGGTAACCCCCCCCTCGCCCTTGAACAAAGCCAAGAGGTGACGTATGGTTTTTCATTGTTGACACTTACCTGTACATCGAGCTAAAGCTATACTCGCCTTGTGAAACCCGTAAGCCCAGAGCAAAGAGCCTGTGACGACTAGTGATACTTACCTGTACTTCGAGCTAAAGCTATACTCACCTTGTGAAACTTCGACTCGCCTGAAAAGTCCGCTCCCCTTCTCGCTCTCATAATGGGAGAGGGAGGGTGTTACTGCGCCGAGTCAAAGTACTCCCATAAGTGCTATTACGCCATACAATATAGTTCCTCTTTTAAATCCGCTTAGAAAAGCGCTACGTTTTATTTTGTACCACCAAACTTGCTCGTATAACTACTCGTCCTAAATAGGAAAAACGTTGATGTGTTTGGTCACTTCTAACTTTATCTCTAAATGGTACCATTGAATGAATGGGGCTAAGCTAAATGCTATCGAAGAGTCGCAGCGCGCTCCAGCGCTTACGTGCACGCACACAGATGATAGAGGGATGTATCAACAATCCTTAGTTAAGGTAATAACATATTTTAATATTGAAAATGAGTAGACTATTCCTTTAAGGGGCACTGTAAAAGAGGTGAGTGAATTAGTAAGAGTAGGCAGTCTCTATGCCTGTAGAGACTACGCCTGTAGTGGAACCCGGCTATATGTTGGGAGTTGACCTCATGGGACCATTTCCCAGAAGTCCCAAGCAGAATGTACATCTTTTGGTAATTGTGGACTACTGCTCAACAGGGGTGGAGTTGTTCCCCTTGCGTGTCGCAAAAGCTCGATAGATCGCATGCATCCTGGTGGAGGAGACCTTCACTAGATGGGGTACCCCAATGTATCTGGTGTCCGACAGAGGAACTTAGTTTATGTCACAATTATTCTGTCAAGTCTGTAAGTGATGGAGTGTCATTCAAAAGCTAGCCATGACTACACCCTCAAACATCACAGAATGGGTCAACCGTACCCTGAAATCCATGATTGCCTCATATGTTCAAGACTATCACCGTCATTGGGATAAATGGCTGGCAGAGTTCCGTTTTGCCATCAACTCTGCATGGCAAGAGAGTACAGGATTCACTCCAGCAGAAGTTATGCTGGGTCGAAAGTTGAAAGGTCCCTTAGAAAGAACAATTCCCAAATCACTTGACCCAAATAACCAGTTCTGGAGAAGTACCAAGAGCTTATCCAGACAGTAAAAAGGAATGTAGCACGAGCCCAGGAGAAACAATGCATTACAACAACCTGCGAAGACGACCAGCTCACTTCCAAGTTGGAGACTGTGTTTGGGTTCGTACTCATCCTCTATCACGGGCTAGTGATGGTTTTATGGCCAAGCTTGCAGCAAAATGGAAAGGTCCCGCTAGAGTGGTCAAATGTCTTTGTCTTGTAAATTACTCTGTGTCCTTTATTGATGACCCTAATCAGGTAGACTCTTTTCATTTGCAAAACTTAAAGCCATTTAAGTTTGCAAACCCTTTCTAATTGGGGGGGGGTATGTAATAGTCACTGCCTGTCACTTGGTTCATGTGTTACCATTGTTAATGCTATGTTAATCCCACCCACCAGGGGACACTAGTAGCACCTCTATCTTAGAGATAAAAAAGGAAGTAGGAGAGTAAGAGGTAGATTGGGTTTGAGTAAACACATGGGCCCTGTCCCAAATGGCGCACTTCATGTGGACTTTCGGTCTTGTGGCTAGAGTTCTCAACGGGCCTGAAAATTACAACCCGACCCGGCCCGTGGCTTTTAAAGCCCAGACCCAATGTAACCCGACACATCAACGTGAATTATCTGTCCGAACCCGACCCGCGGCCCGACGCCGCCGACCCCCCCTGCCTTTTTTTCCCTCATACACGTAGGCTATTATCATGACCAGCAGACAGGAATTCAAATCAAGCTTTAATGTTCACGCATTTTAACAATACAAACAACTGAAACAATAAACTTTAAATATAGGCTATTTCATCAGACGCACGTGATACACGTCTGGATCCGAACCTTTCTTCCGGTTTCGTTTTTTTAATGGTCTAACTCAGGGGTGTCAAACTCAAGGCCCGCGGGCCAAATCCGGCCCGCCCCCTCATTTCATCTGGCCCGCGAGAGTTTACAAATTATGTTAATTATGTGGCCCGTGAGAGTTTACAGATTATTTTATTGATATTATAAGTTTTATTTTTTGCAAGTTATTTCCTACATTGATTTTTTTAGCAGCCACCAAAACTAATTTTTGTCCCACTTAAATCTTTTTGTAATGTAATTATAGTGATAATGTTGATGATTGCATGAGAAAGAACGAGCATTGCCCCGCACGCACGCAATACTAGAGTGGGCGTGTCTGAATGCGAATGCTGTAGCCTCCGGAGGTCGCATTTCCAGGCTGCATACGTCATCAAGAACAGAATATTAACAATTATAAAGTTAACCTCAAGAGTTCCTTTAAAAAACTTCCTTAACTGTTCCTAAGGCCACAAAATGACACCTTTCCAAAAACTGCTCTAAAAATATCATACGTCAATATTTTTTTTTTCATTTTAAATTAGCAGTCTTTTAGAACTACTTCTGCCTGAAACATACATCTTAAATATTAATATAATTTGTGGAAATTTTAACCCTTTACATGCCAGTTTGTTTACATTAACCCATGTTTTTTAACAGAAAAAACAAAAAATCTAAATATGTTCCCCCCAAAAAACATTTGAACTACCATTTGATTATAATTATTATTAGACCCTAGGATGGGTCAAAGATTGGTAGCAACATTGATTTTCATGCATTGTTATTTTTTGAACAGGGTCAGATTTTATACAAAACTCACACTTCCTAAGGCCAAAATTATCCTAAGGCCAAAATTACACCTTCCCAAAAACTGCTCTAAAAATATCATACATCAATAATTTTTTCCACTTTAAACTATTAAATCTTTTAACACTACTTCTTCCTGAAACATACATGTCAAATATTAATAAAATTTGTGGAAATTTTAACCCTTTAAATGGTTATATTTACCCACAGGTTGGGACTATAACACAAGTCTTTTCCCTACATGTCATTTTGAAGCCAATGTCGTTTGGTCAAAAGCAACTGTGCGTGACTGTCAGCATTTGCCACGAAAGTAAAAACAACAAAAATATGGGGCGCGGATGTAAGGTTATAACCCAACACTGTGTACTGCACAACACCGACATTGGCCGGTTTAAAGGACTCTTGACAAGAGTTTACCAGTATTTTCTCACTAATGTGTTAATGATATCTTACTGATAACATTGTTGTTGTGTGTGTGAACAACACACTTTAGTGTTTACTGCTAAAGTTATGCTGGTAAATGTACTGTCAATGTCTCCTCACTGTGTTATTATGGGACACACCTTGACTGATGAATTAATAAGGACATACATATATATTATATGTGCTACATGTCAATGTTTTTGTTTTTACACGTTTTGTTACAATTGTGTGTTGTTGTTTCTGACAGGTGTCATTGAGTGAATCCAGTATATACCGTAAACATGAGGTGGTACGCTCCACAGAAGGCCAGCGGCTCCTATTCATGGTACATCAACATATTTCTGTTTATTGATTGAATATGTCTTAGTATTACAGTACAGATAACATTGTTGGCTGTTAATTTTTGCCTGCACTTTGTTTTTTGACATTTTGGATTAGGATAAAGGCACCTGTTAAATCATTCAATGTAAATGTAGACATACATAAGCAAGAATAATGTTTCTTTTGATCTTAAGACAATGCATTCCAATATAATTGTTCTGTTCATTCAAACATTTCCAATGAAATTGGGTGAGGTTCAATACTTCAAAGATTCTAAAAAGTGATATAAGTTGAGTAAATAAAGACTTAGTATTTTGAAAAGAGGCATGATTTAAGTCAATTAAAGCTAGACATTTTTTCAGTGACTAAGAGCTGAAGGTGTCCGATGAGTTTCACCATCACCAAACACAGAGAGAGAGAGAGAGAGAGAGAGAGAGAGAGAGAGAGAGAGGTGCAGGTAGACCTTCTGTTATCACAGTATATATCCAGAGGCTATTGGCTGGCTGTCATACAGTTCAAGCAAAGGTGAAATCTCTCAATATTGACTAGTCAGATTTGAGGATGCAGGTCCCGTACCATGTGGGTTACATGCAGTCTTAGACGTAAGCGGATAAGAAGAGATCCGATTGGTTGGATACCCATGCGGGATTGAGTATTTATACCAGTTGAGGAAGCTAGACTAGTTACAGTCATTGAATGACCGTCCACTTGCTTTAGACTTCATAGCTTTTTGAGGTCTTGTTTCATCTGTGAAGTTACAGTTGAATATTTTCTTGGACAGCTCTGGGAACTCAGGCAACATGTCTGCAAAAGAAGACTTGGAAATCAATGAGTGCCAGATATCCACCATCCAAGTGGCAACGCATGAAGAGACCACGGCGACTGGGGACAGCCCGGAATGTGCCCGTGGTGGGGCCGTAAAGGTGGAGAAAGGTCGCGACTGGGGTTGGCTTTTGTCCGGATTCATCTGTTTAAATGTACTGCTCCTGGGAATTGTTTTAATCAGCGGTAGCGTCTTCAACGGGACGCAGATTTCAGCTTCGCACCTGCAGATTTTCCTCATCTTAATCGTCTTTCTCACTACCATATGGATGGTTTACTACAAAGCCCATACAGCGAGGCTGTACAGTGCAGTACTGTATAAAGATAGCCACGCCGGACCCGTCTGGCTAAGAGGTGAGTCTGTGCATTTGTGCCTAAAAAAATTGGTTCATGACAAATGGCCTTGAATTTCATTGAGATGGAGTTTGTCTAAGACTCTGTTTGTGTCTTCATCAGCTGGCCTGGTTCTGTTTGGCATCTGCAGTGTTATCATGGACATTTTTAAGATCATTTACTATGTGGGTTATGCAGAGTGCGAGTCGCCAGTGAAGATTGTGTTTCCTATTGTGCAAGTTGTGTTTGTTATTGTGCAGGTATGTTTTTTAAGTTATATATTAAAAACATTCATCAAAATGACACAATTAAATTTGATTAAGTATTATTATATTTATTTTTTAAATATTACCTATTTATTTAACATGTATTTATAGCATACATTTTTTATGAGGTCAACGACTGGACCATTGAGTGTTTTATTATTACATTATTTAAATTTACATAATACACAATCTTTTTAGTTTTCGTCTTTTTCCCCTTAATTTGCTGTAGATACAAACCATTATTTTTCAGTTACTATAACGGGATGATTTTGGGATGCGATTTTTTCCATTTTCAATGTGTTGCCTTGTATCTACTATTATTATTATTATCATTATATTTTTTAAGTATATTTTAAACATACTCTTTTCTACATGTCAGACTTATTTTCTCTGGGTCCACGCTAAAGACTGCGTACAGCTACAGCAAAACATCACACGGTAAGTCTGAGCCTTATGCTAGATCAGACCGACTCAAGTTTCTTTGATCTGTTTAAGTCAACCACAGTGAGCAGTCACGCATAGTTAGTGTACACTTTGAAGTTAGCTTAAGGAAATGTTTGCCAGACTGACCATTTGCTTGGAAACCAGGATGTCGTGTTGAGCTTCTTGGAAACTGAGCGGGCATGTATCACTGTATATTTACAATCTCTTTGTAGTTGTGGTCTGATGTTGACATTGTCAACGAATCTTGTGGTTTGGATGACCGCTGTGACAGAGGAGTCGCTTCATCAAACCATTATTCCAAGCAACAGTTCATCTAACACCCCTCACAGCTTCAACTTGACGGAGAAATCAGCAGGTCAGTAAATGCATTCCTTCACGATTTAGTCAATTAAGATGAAGTGGTGTATGGGTAGAGTACTTAAATCGATAAAATCTCTGCCTGACAAGTGAGATTGTGTTTTTGTGACCTCGCAACGCAAGTAGAGCCTTTCGTTCATGTTTTCTATCCCTTTGCTTTCAGCCATGAGCGACTGCAAATGCAGCCACGATGTATGTAATGATTTTGAAAAGGCCTACTATTACACGTACCCCTTCAACATCGAGTACAGCCTATTTGCCTCGGCGATGACCTACGTCATGTGGAAGAACATCGGCCGCCAGATGGACGAATACCACAACCATCATCTCAGATTCAGCATGTGGGACGTTCTGGTCGGTCCGGTGGCCGGACTCATCATTTTGGTAGTGGGTCTGGGTACGTTTGTAGTCTACGAAGTGGACGTGTCTAAAGAAGACCCAATCAAGAAGATGGAAGCCCTGACCATCTATTACAGCACAAACATAGTCACCATCTTACTGATGTCCATAGCGACTCTGTCCGGTTGTTTTATCTTCCAGCTGGATAAGAGGGAGCATGTGTCAGAGAAGAACCCTACGCGGAGTCTAGACGTGGTACTGTTGGTGGGAGCGTCGCTGGGCCAGTTCCTCATCTGCTACTTCACTATAGCATCTGTGCTGGCGTCAGGGGTCAAAGGGCGCGTGAACAGGCTCAGTCTGGTCTCGTCTCTTCTGACCGTGATCCAGCTGTGTCTACAGAACGCCTTCCTCATCAAAGGCCTCCACCGAGAGCCGTTCAAAGAGACGCACACAGCCACTGTCTTCGCTAACGCCAGGGTTGTTCAGAGGGACCCGGAAAGACGGGCCAGCTCTATCGTTCCGGCGCACGCGCTACCCATCTCCTTGACGCTGTTTCTGGGCCGTCTCTCCTGGAAGAGGAGGATCCTAAAGGAGATCTGCGCCTTCTTGTTACTCTGCAATGTCATTGTAAGTACCTGACTTTATATTATTTCAGCAAACACACAGGACCCTATGCTATCCCAAATCATGGAGGCCCAGTGTCCTGAAGTGTTTAGCTCCAATCCTAATCAGTCTATAGGACTTTACTTGAAATAACAGGCAGGTGTGTTCGATCAGAGTTGGAGCCAAACCCTACAGGACAGTTTCTATAACTGTCGGTCAACATACGCACACATCTAACTGTGATGTTCACGCCCATTGTATTGTATGGTATGGTGTCTCAGCAAAAGTTTGTTACCTAGTGCAGCGTGTCATTGTCTTTCGTTCCATTGCGCAAGTGTCCTGTGTGTATTGTTTGCCCCCTTCTGGATTAGTTTGGCCTAACGTGAGAATTAAAAGCAAGTTTTATATTGTAATCCTGCCTATTGTTTGTATTTTAGCTGTGGATTATACCAGCATTCGGAGCCCGGCCTCAGTTTGACGACACTGTCGGATCAGACATCTATCAGTTTCAAACGTGGGTAGCTGTGGTGAATATTGGGATGCCATTTGGGATCTTCTACCGCATGCACTCGGTGGCCAGTTTCTTTGAGGTCTGCCTTGCCTCTTAACTCTTACTGTCAGATGATGCACATCACTTTGTAATATTAAATATACTATAAATATATACATTTATTTTATAATGTATTTTTTTTAGCTAAAAGTTTTATTATTTTTGATTTTATACTTTAATACTATGGTGTATATGTTTGTTTGAGAATTTGTGTATGTCTTGTGGGGATCATGTTGAATGAACTGAAATCTTATGAAATATGTGTATGATGTCACATATCTATTAAAATTTGGCTTAACGCTGTTACAATACTCTGAGAGTAAAGCTGAGAGCTGTACCCTTTATAGATTCAATGGATCACTGGATTTTACTCAGAATAAAATGAAGGAATATGGTGAACTGCTTTGATTATTTGGAGAGAAATGAAGTCTGAACAATTGCCTCCATACATTCAAAGTCATATTATTGATAAAACCACAGATTAAATTAGGATACAAGCACAAATTAAAATACATGAACATAACCTTGTCTAAATACTGTCACAAATAAATTAAAACATTCTGGTTAGAGTCATCAGCATGTTAAACAATACAGAATATAATACGCAGACAGACACCATTCAACATCGAATAATCAACATCTGTTTCATATATCTATATAATGAATAAACATCAAGCTGAATATTTACAGAATTTCATCAGCAAAACTGATATGCAGACAAAAATAGAGCTATATTGATACACCATCATCTTTGGAAACTACTCATTTGTACAGTTTTATGGTATAGTATTTCAATACTGGCAAAAAACATTGAAATCAGCCACTGGCCAAATACATATGTACAAACAGTAAACATAAAAGAATAAAATAAATGATTTAGCGTGATCGCCCTCTTGTGGTAATATCAATCGGGAGCCAGGTCAAATAATTGACAAAGATCTTGATGGTCATATTCTCATAAAAAGCACAGTGAGATATTTTCCTCTGAACAGACGTCTAAGCTACAGGCACATACAGTACTCTGTTATCGGAGCACAGGGTTATATTTAGGTGCTTTATCATGCTGACCGCCACCATCGATCCTCACACAGTTTCACAGTCTGTCATCACCTCTTCTCTGAGTAAGTGGAACATCTTAAAGCAAAATGAAGCCTGCGGGTCCCCCAAAGCTGCTTTTACATCCTCTGAATCTCAAAGAGACGCACATCAGTGTCATACCAGATGGGTGGATCCACGTTACTGCATTGAGAAAAAAGGCAATGTTAAACTTACTTTTTCTACAGTAAAAACATTCAAAGGTGAATCTCACAGAACGTGTTAAAGGTCACGATTCTCCTGATTCCATTTTCAACTTTAAGTTAGTGTGTAATGTTCATAGGCTGTATAAAAATATGGACGTAGTGTCCGTGACGTCACCCATTGGTTTGTAAAGATCGTTTTTGAAGCTTAAAGTAGGCTTTGCCTGCGGTCACCATCTTGGCCGCACGTCACTGTAAATCACTCGCGGATAACCAAAAATGGGTAAAGAGGCTGGACGTGGGTAAAGCTGAGGTGGCTGGTTGCTAAAACCACACCCGCCTAGCTCGATTCTAGTGATGGCAGTGGCTGTTCACCCCTCACTCAAGTGGCCACGCATTTAATTATGCAGAAGTTTAAGGCTTAATATAATTTAAACGGATGTGTTACACAAAAATTTCACCCCCCTTACAGTTGTCATGAAGGGCAAAATGAGCTATACAGACCAAAAACACGTTTTGTAGCAGGCTGTAAACATATTACTTTCTACTGTAAAGTTAACATGGAGGTCTATGAGAATTGACTCCCTTTTGAAGGCAGCCTCAAGCGGCCAGTCGATGAATTGCAGTTTAAGTCACTTCTGTATTGGCTTCATCAGAGAGATCGGAAGGTTGCCCCTCTGTAATGTTGCTGTTAGAGCATAAATAATAGCTGTAAAATGATAAAGGTCAAAGTTCACTGCCAGGCATTATGTTTTCTTTAACAGAATTTGCCTTTCAAAGCCTACAGTGAACGGCGAGTTTGAACTACAGCCCTCTACTTCCTGCTTTAATGACGTCAGTAGAACAGTTTTTTGACTAAACTCCACCCACAGGAATACTTGAGTCACCAGCTAAGCTTAAACGGCTCTGCTAAGCTAAGCTGCAGTCAAATCATAACACACTAAACAAACTACACAATCAGAACTCATTACGTATTTCTGAAGGATGGACTTCATAGAACAAGGAAGACATCAGACTGTTTTTAGGACGGTGAAAACAGCGCTATACAGATGCGCACTGTAAACACAATCAAAGATTCAAAACACAGAAAGAACGGGACCTTTAAAGCCATTTCCTATTTAGCCCTATTGAAAGGCTCTGTTTAGACCAGTAATTCTCAAAGTGTGGTCCACCAAACCTCCCCAGTGGTCCGCCAAAAGATTACCTAAACTAGGCAAGTGTTTATACAATCGCCACTGATTTAAGTAGATTTTTAATGCACTTGTGATATCAGTTCTTGCCATTCTGTTTTAATAACGTAAAAATGGATCGGTGGCTAAACCAAAAAGGAGTCAAAAGAAAAGATCAAGCGTCAACTGAAAGCAGCTAAAATCCACATATATATTAGTTTTGTATTGTACTAGTATTTGTTTTATGTGTAAAATCCCTGTCATTTCAGTGATTTTGGACATTAAGGGGAACTTTTTTTTCAGCATTTTATTCCATAGTTACAACCATAGACTTCATATACCCCACCACCTCAGCTCTTGGCTCTTTGGAATGGCAGCCAGTGGAACCTAGGCTGTTACAGTATGTTTAATTGCAGTTTTTTCACATGTGCAGTTTGTTGTTCATATTAAGCTGCAACTCATTTCACATTTACTTTTTCAAATGAAATAAAATTCATTTAATAATTTCTGAACATGGCATTGCATTTGTGTTTAAAAATTTTTGTTTTTGACTTAATATTAAACTTAAATTTAGCTTATCCTTCCTATTATGGTGTTTTTTGGGGCGTGTTAGGGTGAGATTTTGTTAGGTGGTCCTCAGAAAAAAATTGGAAGATAAAGTGATCCTTGGGCTGAAAAAGTTTGAGAAACACTGGTTTAGACCCATTAAGATCCCATTTTTTGGTTTTATACACACGCGCACGCACACACGCACGCACGCACACACACACACACACACACACACACACACACACACAGTTGTGTTCAAAATAATAGCAGTGTACTAATAAAAGCAGTGTCAACATTATTCTCTGTAGACACTTAAAACTGAAGAAATTTCTTAAGATTTAACTTAATTTTAAACTATTTAATTATTAATATTTAGTTGCATAACCATTGTTGTTGATAACTGCTGCACATCAGTGTCAAATCATCGAGTCAACCAACATCTGGCACCTAGAAACAGACATTTCAACCCAGGATCCACAGTTCCTGTCAAATTTTAGATTTTGCCTGTGTTTGGGGTTGTTGTATTGTTGAAACACCCATTTCAGGACATTTTCTCTTCTGCAAAGGGAAATATAATCTCTTTGGCCTCATAAAAACAGCAAACTTTTAGGAGTGACGACCGCATTTAAATGCGGGAGTGAATCCCTTCAATCAGGTCTATTCAAATCTTACCCTGGAGGGCCGAGCACTACAGATTTTAGCTCCAACCCGGATCAAACTTAACCACCTGTTATTGTCTAGTGATCATGAAGACCTTGATTAGCTTGCTCAGGTGTGTTTGATCAGGGTTAAAGCTAAACTCTTCAGTGCTCCGGCCCTCCAGGGTAAGATTTGAATAGCCCTGTCCTACAGTAAATGTTCGTTTCATGTCTGTACGAAACAAGACTCACTCCCGAAAATTTGATGATTGACACAGAGATAACCATAGCAACTTATCACTCACAGCTTGATCAAAATAATTTAACAGCGTTATGTTTGCGTCTTGGCGTTTGTGAGGCTGCTCCACGGCGCGCTGTCTTGCAGTGTTGCCAGGTCCTCATCTTTTTTGTACTTACATACCGTTTTGGCGCTTAACCATTTTGGCTTTTGGCTCACGAAGCGATTAAGTTTTTGGTGTTATGGATTTTTCTTGTTCACTGTTTTTTCGTGTAAGATCTGGCAACACTAGTAAGCACACGCTTGTGTCTCTGTCATTTACTTCAATGCGCACACAGAAGACTTTTCCCCCATTCTAGGCATTTATGTTTTATGGAAGAGAGACCTGTCATGTCCATGATGCATGTTTAAACACTTTATTAACTGGTACTAGTTGTTTAGTTTGGTTATGTACACAATATGCAGAGTTTCTGTAAATGCGGTTGTCACTACCTGCATTTTGTGTGAGTTAATTCGGTTGTAGAATACGGTTGTCAGTCCCGTAAATGACTGAACTGTGTGTACAGTACAGAACAGGATTAAGCATTAAAAGGTAAAGTGACAACCGAATTAATATGCAGTGTGAACGGGACCTTAGAGTATTCTGATGTATTTAAACTGAGCCATGTTCCCTTTTATACCATAAATAGGCCCAACACGGTAGTATGAAAAACATCCCCATACGATGACTTTTGGACCACAATGTTTAACCATTTTTACAGTGTACTGTGCCTTGAATTCAGTACCCGGGGGTCGTCTTAGGTCCTGTGGATAACCACTAGACCCCAAAAGAACAAAATGTTGTGCCATTTGTCTTTGGGCCAGTTGATGTGATTCTGCTCATGCCTTTTGTCAACAATGGTGCTTTACGGGGGCTTCTTGCAAACAGCTTAGCTTTAATCAGATGTCTTCTGACTGTCACAGTACTTACAGATCATTTAAGATCATCTTTAATCTTTCTAGAGGCAATGAAAGGCTGAATCTTTGCATTCATGACTATTCTTCAATCTGTATTAAACGTAGTTGCTTGTTTTCTTCCATGTGCTTTGGGTTTTTGTTGCCATTTTAAAGCATTTGAGATCATTTAAGCTGAGCATGAGATAACTTTGCTGCATTTTTTTTATATGTTTTCCTCTCAAATCAACTTTTCAAATCAAATTGCATTGTTCCTCTGAGCAATGATGGAACGGTCCATTTTACTTAGAAATTCAGCAGCAGATATATTTTATAACAATGGGTGAACCATTTTCTTCCCCGCAAAATTAGCTGTTTTTTAGACAATGTGCTCATTTTCCATTTAAACTTCACACTGCTATTTTTTTTAACACACTACTTTCAATAAATTAGCCTATAACTCAGAACAGTAGTGTGGATATCATTACAAATGGCTATATTGTTTTTCTATTACACTACTACACAATAATTTCCATTGCAGAAATATTACTACTACGAATAAAAGTGGTTTATCAGGTTGCACTGCTATTATTTTGAACATCACTGTATATATAAAGGGAGCATACATGTATGACTTCAATCATGAAGCTGCAATCCATGACTTTTGCCTCTATATCACCATAAAACATACAGTATTGTTCAAAATAATAGCAGTACAATGTGACTAACCAAAATAATCAAGGTTTTTAGTATATTTTTTTATTGCTACGTGGCAAACAAGTTACCAGTAGGTTCAGTAGATTCTCAGAAAACAAACGAGACCCAGCACTCACGACATGCACGCTCCAAAGTCTCCGCAATTGGGCAATTCGTTGAAGTAGTGGAAAGGGGTGTGTTCAAAAAAATAGCAGTGTGGCATTCAATCACTGAGGTCATCAATTTTGTGAAGAAACAGTTGTGAATCAGGTGTCCCCTATTTAACGATAAAGCAAACCATTGTTGAACATGCATTTGAAAGCTGAGGAAAATGGGTCGTTCAAGACATTGTTCAGAAGAACAGCGTACTTTGATTAAAAAGTTGATTGGAGAGGGGAAAACCTATAAAGAGGTGCAAAAAATGATAGGCTGTTCAGCTAAAATGATCTCCAATGCCTTAAAATGGAGAGCAAAACCAGAGAGACGTGGAAGAAAATGGAAGACAACCATCAAAATGGATAGAAGAATAACTAGAATGGCAAAGGCTCAGCCAATGATCACCTCCAGGATCAAAGACAGTCTGGAGTTACCTGTAAGTACTGTGACAGTTAGAAGACGTCTGTGTGAAGCTAATCTATTTTCAAGAATTCCCCGCAAAGTCCCTCTGTTAAAAAAAAGGCATGTGCAGAAGAGGTTACAATTTGCCAAAGAACACATCAACTGGCCTAAAGAGAAATGGAGGAACATTTTGTGGACTGATGAGAGTAAAATTGTTCTTTTTGGGTCCAAGGGCCACAGGCAGTTTGTGAGACGACCCCCAAACTCTGAATTCAAGCCACAGTACACAGTGAAGACAGTGAAGCATGGAGGTGCAAGCATCATGATATGGGCATGTTTCTCCTACTATGGTGTTGGGCCTATTTATCGCATACCAGGGATCATGGATCAGTTTGCATATGTTAAAATACTTGAAGAGGTCATGTTGCCCTATGCTGAAGAGGACATGCCCTTGTAATGGTTGTTTCAACAAGACAATGACCCAAAACACACTAGTAACGGGCAAAGTCTTGGTTCCAAACCAACAAAATTAATGTTATGGAGTGGCCAGCCCAATCTCCAGACCTTAATCCAATTGAGAACTTGTGGGGTGATATCAAAAATGCTGTTTCTGAAGCAAAACCAAGAAATGTGAATGAATTGTGGAATGTTGTTAAAGAATCATGGAGTGGAATAAAAGCTGAGAGGTGCCACAAGTTGGTTGACTCCATGCCACACAGATGTCAAGCAGTTTTAAAAAAAACTGTCGTCATACAACTAAATATTGGTTTAGTGATTCACAGGATTGCTAAATCCCAGAAAAAAAAATGTTTGTACAAAATAGTTTTGAGTTTGTACAGTCAAAGGTAAACACTGCTATTTTTTTTAACACACCCCTTTCAACTAATTGCCCAATTGCACAGCCTTAAGAGCGTGCATATCATGAATGCTGGGTCTTGTTTGTTTTCTGAGAATCTACTGAACCTACTGGTAACTTGTTTGCCACGTAGCAATAAAAATATACTAAAAACCTTGATTATTCTGGTTAGTCACATTGTACTGCTATTATTTTGAACAATACTGTATGTACTTATCATTACATGGACTGAACATTTAAATCATTATTATGATGGTGATGATGATGATGATAAGTATAGCATTGCTAATTCGGGTAAGGTTTTGAAAAGGACAGTTTAGAACAGGGATTTTATTGAAGTACCGGGTCAATAACTTTTGTTTTTCACCAAACCAGTTACAGCTTTCTGTTAAACAACATTTATCAAGAAGTGTAAATGTTAAACATGACACCAACCGTAGGTAAATGACGCCCCACATGTACGTGCGAAACCACATGGCGGTCCCTGCGTTTGCCTGATATTTCCTGATGAGAATCGGGTGAGGCACAGGCAACAAACCCACTAGAGTACCATGCTGTAAAAACTTCAGGATCTCAGATTCATCCGTCAGACCCCTGACGAAAGATCACACAGTCAAACATCACTTCAGAAAGTCAAAGACACGCAAACCTTGACGTACAAACTCATCCGTACTTATCAATGCAGATTTTTTCCACCTGCGGTACCAGGACCTGCAGTAAACGCATGATGGTCTGCAGTGGGAGTTTGCTCTTCCAGGACAGGACCTGTAAAACAGTTGGATATCTTGATCCGTGTCTTGCCTACACTGTCCATGCTTTACCCTTGTAACAAATCCCACATGCATTCTCATTTTTATTTGCAGGATTTAATGATGTTTACTATGACAGTCCTACAAAAATACATGACAAAACTGCCATTGTACATTTGCTGTTTCTGTCAGACGCTAAAGTTGTGCATGAAAGTTTCTGTAGCTAAAGAAAGCATATGAATATTTCACGAGGCTAGTGTTGTTTTTTACTCTTGCTGAAATGCATTTTTTTAAATATAAGGTCAGTGACACAAAAATCCTTTATAAGTTCTATAATGTATAATGGGATGTAACTTTGGGTTATGGAATACCACCCAACTATGAAAGCTACAAATACAACCACCCAAAGCATTTTTTATTACACACCAAGTTCTTATAGATTTGAAATGACATAACGATAGATAATGCGTTCATTTCTGGGGTACCCCACCCTTTGATCCAGAGTTATTAATGAACCTGATTATTAGAAAGGCAAGGCTTTCATGAGCATGGGTAATGATGATGATGATGATGATGGTGTTATAGGTCTTCATACCCAGTCAGGTTTGGGATTCCAGTGGCTGATAGTTGTTGATGTGCTGGACAGACGTCTCCTCGCCATCTCTGCCTCAGTGTAGAAGACATCCTGACAAAAGACATGAAACAGTAATTAGTTTCAGTTAAAGAGAAAAGCTCAGAATCACAGGTCCGGTGAATGTGTCTGTCCGACCTCGGTGTCTCGTCCTGAGATCGATTCGGTGTCGCTGGTCCCAGCCGGGCAGCTGTGTTCTGGGGTTCGTGGTGGTTCTGTCTGTGGAACCGCTATCATGGTCCCATCTTCTGAAACCTGGGACGTCTCTGTCAGTTTATCGATGCCTAAAGACATTAACACTGTATGACACAACCTGACAGATACACTACAGAAGGCATACTAGGGTTTGCTGAGACGACACAATTAAAATACACCTGGTATCTGCTCCGCAGCCTTCAGAAATGTTATTTGACCATTTGCAATACTTGCACAGGTGACACCATAAAAGTTAGGACCCCCTTTGCTTTACCTACAGACAATCCAACTGCTACAGTTTATTAATGCATGATATTTTGAAAGTAACTCCAAGAATTTGTATGATATTCTCTATGATATTATCGTTAAAGGAGAAAGAGATGTTCGCCAAGCATTGGATAATTCTCTCTGAAAAACATTTAGTTTGATTTGAACAACCACCCAGCTAGCAGAAAAAAGTTGTAAGAACGCTCCCCGAAAGTTCCCAAGGCTCCCAAAAACACTCCGCCAACGTTGAAGCAACACTATGTAGTTTCCATGTAAAATGACTTACAGCTCCCCCATGTGGTTGAAAAGCGCAACAGTGCCTGGTATCAGAGACTCTTCTGCAGGCAGGGGGAGGGGCGGGGCGGGGCTGTGCTGTGTGCTCTACCCTCCACCGCCACTTTCAGAGTGTGCTTGTAGCAGCTAGGAGGCTGCTCGGATGGCAGCAACAGTACAATTTGTCTAGTTAAAAGTTGTTCTATCACTGAAATAATTTTAGAGACATTATTTAAAGGTAAAAAACTACATAGTGTTGCTTTAAAAGTGTCCAGTTTTCTTTAAGTTCTAAGAACGTTTCTGTGTTGTCTGAATGTTAGAGGAATGTTACAGTTTACCATTTTTAAACGTTATGACAAAGTCATGTTTTAATGTTCACACAATGTTCAAAACAACAACTGTTTATTATATTGACCTGTTTAATTGTTATGTAAATGATAGAGAAACATTGTATTTTATTATTTTAGAAAACATTATTTCTGAATGTTCAGCAAATACACTGCTGTAGAAAACACAATTCACTTATTAGGTTTAGATGTTGATGTTTTGTTTCATTTTAAGCCACCATTATTGTGATTAGTGTTTATTTAGTTGGACTCTTGACACTTGACTTTTTTGACACTTGACTTTTTGCTTGCTAGTTTTTCCCTGGTTGTGTTAACTTTGTGTTAATGCACCACATTTGTTAATTTGAACATGTGAAGTTATTGGTGTAATTCTGTGGTTGTTGGTACATAATGGTAAAGATCATCACCTAATTAATTTACTAATCAAAAGTTTATTTTCTGCCAATAATGTATATTAGATCCAGCTCTTTCACAGCAGTTTGTCATTAAGTTTTAGAAACTTTGGACAAAAAAATTCCGCTGTATAATTGGGACACACAAACATCAAGAATCAGAGTATGAATCTCAACCATGGTGACAAATAAAATTGTTTAAAAAATCCTTATTTATCCATGCTGCAGTGCATGTTGGGAATCCTGAATGAGGTTTGTAATTTGTTAATACCCAGCATGCATTGCAGCATGAAGTTTTTCATTTAATTGTCACCATGGTTGAGATTTATACTCTGATTCTTGATGTTTGTGCGTCCCAATTAAATAGCGGATATTTTTTGTCCAAAGTTTCTTAAACTCCTTAATGACAAACTGCTGTGAAAGTGCTGGATCTCATTTACATTTTTGACAGAAAATAAACTTTTGAAACAAAACATCAACATCTAAACCTAATAAGTGAATTGTGTTTTCTACAGCAATATATTTACTGAACATTCAGAAATAATGTTTTATTAAATAATAAAATGCAATGTTTCTCTATCACTTACATAACAATTAAACAAGTCAATATAATAAACAGTTGTTGTTTTAAACATTGTGTGAACATTAAAACATGACATTGTCATAACGTTTAAAAATGGTAAAATGTAACATTCCGCTAACGTTCAGACAACACAAAAACGTTCCCAGAACGTCAAGAAAACCGGACACTTTTTACATTGGCAGAACGTTTTTGGGAACCTTGGGAACTTTCAGGGAACATTCTTAGAACTTTTTTCTGCTAGCTGGGCAATAGCAACAAGAGTTTTAAGATCAATCTGTATGTTCAAGCAACATTAGTTTGCATGAATTTTCTTGAGATTTCCCTCAGAAAATATTTAATTTAAGGTATAATCGATAACTAAATCAGAAAACACAACTACCTGGCATAGCTACCAGGCTGGCCTTCAGAGTGCCTGGCTCAGCGGGTACAGCCGGGCGCGAGCCCTCCATTGACACAGTCTCCTGTGAGCTTGTGCGAGAAATAGCATCCGGAGACTTCTTCTTCTTCTGTAGGGCCTTCTGAATGGAGGCGGGGTCAGAGGGCAGGTTGGCCAGCTGATGGAAAACATTTCGCTTGCGGATGATGGCGTACACCAAGTTACAGTTACCTGAGACAGAGAAAAGTCCCTGTGAATTAATTGGGTTATTTCTGGGATCATCATGGACGGACAGGTAGATAATGAAAGTTTTTGCTGATGATCAGAGCTAAACCCTTGGCCATCCAATCAATCATATTATAATCGTTTCTGTCCTGGTTTATATTAATGCAGCGTGCCATGGGATTATTCCTAGCCCACCTCCTCCCCCAGCACCACCTGCCTAGATCTGCTGCTCATGATGCCAATAGCGTAGCAGATCTAGACGGCCAAGATAAAGTTTATGTACACTCCATGAAACATTAAAATGCTAAAGATTCATTTATTATTAATAAACCGTTTGAGAATTGGTTTAATAAAAGAGTTGAGAATGTCTGGCAAAAAATGAAAAACATTTTAATCGTACCATCAAACTGATACTGAATAATGTTATTGAAGGCCTCCAGCAAGAAGAAGACCAGATGATGGTTCTGAGGAGCAGAAAACAGGAACCAGTTGGTGGAGAAAGCCTCCAGAAGATGAAGGAGCTTGTTGGCCGCCACCATGGAAAGACTCTTCAGGTATGGAGACACTAAACAAACACAAGGTACCGTATTCACCTTCTAGCAGTAAGCATTTAATGCAACAGTAATCTTTTGATTCATTTTTAAATACCATCTATTGTTTGGTACGGTTTCGATCTCAGGATACCACCTATGGATGAGCTGTCTGTGATTTCTAAGAAAACTGCCTCACCTTGTCTCTCTGACAAAGCTTGAGCGTAACAGTGCACAATGGCATCTGAATCCAACAAAACCTGTGGATATAACTCTTAAACTCACCATTAACTACAATAGTGAGCAGGCAGTCGTAGAGCGGCTGCAACCTCTGATGGCCGCTGGTTATTATCTTGTGGAAAACCTGCAGAAAAGGAGCTTTCAGTAATTCAAGCCGCCCCCAGGTTTACTTTCCTAATACATATTCATCAGTGCAGTTTATTATAAAACACACATGTCCATAGCGATATGGATCGATGCATTGATAAAATTTCGATATGATACAATGCATCAATGCCACACATAAAATATTTTTTTTTGACACTCTCTGCGTCCTCATTTCTTGATGTAATGTTGATCATTTATGAGTTATTAAACATGTAACTGCTTAACCGGGCAAGCAATATCACAGTATCGATAAATGAACCTTATCGCACAGAAGAAAAGTTTGAGGCATCTGCAAATATCGTATCGCTGGCGGAGGTAACTGATACATATCGTATCACAATGAACGGTCCGATTTACACCCCTAATGTTTCTGTTGTTCAGCATCTTTTATTCAAATGCTCAGCCTCTGGAATGACTTGACCGCAATGAATGACATTTCTTCGACTTAAATAAAAGAAAAGGTTTCATTTCAACCAATGATTGTAAAAAAAATGCTGTATGTGATTTACCACGATCAGTAGGTCAGCATGTGTGCCTGTGAACACAGGGACGTCCATGGGTACATGTAGAGAGAAGGGCTTATTCAAACGCACCCCGAAGTTCCTCTCTCCACTCAAAAGCAGAAGAATAAAGACACCGATGTGCATGAGACCCACCCGTGCTAAAGGTTAACGTACAGGAACGACACACAGTACGTAGAAGTTAGGCAATATGCAAGTCATGTTAGCTTAAACAGTGAGGTCATTTCACTGAATCCTACAATAACAATTCTTATTTAATTTAGTATTTTCTTTCCCCAATAGAGCACCACTAACCCTAAAGTTTCTCTCATCCCAACACTCTCTGGTAAAGTCAAAACACAACAGAAATGCAATGCCATATGCCAGAGTTGTTGACATGCATGTAGATGTAGATGTGTAAACTTACACTGGTCAGCTCGAGCATCATTCAGATAATAGAGTATAGGCACTAATATGTCCAACACATCGCTGCTCTTCAGTACAAAAAACAAGAACTTCTGCAAAAGAAACAATCAACAGTGTTTCAAGAGTTCATATCATTTCATCTGACTTCACAATCTGTGTCAAATCTCATACTTTGTTGAAGTCACAGAGTTTCCAGAAGAGGACCAGCAGTTCTTGGTGAAACTGGATCTTTTTGGTTGAATTGGGCAGGTAGGTTTGAGTCAGTGGGTTAGTCAGGAGACGTGCCAAACCTTTTAAAACAAAGTCATAATCCTGCAAACAAATCACAAGCAACATCAGCTCCATCTTTTCACAACAGACAGATTTTACTATTGATCTGTTGTTTGTTTGTTTTTTAATTTCCTACATTCCCATTTTTTAAATACTCCATTTGGCTATATTAAGTGCTAAAATGATCCAGAAACAGATTTACATGTCCATTTATAATCCTAGGATTTGTCTTTATAATGAAATGATCTATTATTATTTTATTTAAAAGGGTCATGAATAATAATGTTGAGCTCTGCTCTGATTGGCTGTTTCTCCTTCAGTAGCTCTGTGTGTGTGTGTGTGTGTGTGTGTGTGTGTAAACAGATCTAATGTTTGAGTCTGTATCAGATAAAAATACAGATTTTGAGGAATAATCAATTGTTTGGAGATTGTTAATGGATGTTTCCGAGTGGTAAGTTTGGTTTTTTTTTAGCATGGACCTTTAAAACGTAACTGTAACGTCAATAGTAGAACTTCAGCCTAAATGCTAGCATATAGCATTAACTAGCATATAGCGAAATCTACTATATACTAGGGGTGTGACGACATCTCATGGGATGAGATCTCGCGAGATAAATAACGTCACAAGATTTCTCGTGGAGTTGAAATGCTGGCTGTTTCTCAAATAGAAGACTGCATCCTTCAGAGGTTGTATTTATAGACTGCATTTACGTCATGAGGACTGTCTTATTAGAGAATATTAACAATTATAAAGTTTACTCATTATTTAGTTAATGGCAAATTGTTGTATTATGCCCATGACTTGCGAATGTTATGCTCAGATAATTCACTGAAATAAACCTTGATGACGCATGCAGCCTGCATATGCGACCTCCGAAGGATGCAGCTTTCTGCTTGAACCTTTTACAGCACAGGCATTATATTCTTTCTTTTACTGCGTGTGCTTTTTTGTATGGGTTTCCAATAATGTTCGTTTGTGAACTCGTATGAAGTCTGAGACGCGTTGTGTTTGTCTGCCGATCAGTGTCAGATGTTAAGTCTCAGCAGATTAAACCCTCACTCAGAGTTTACATGATAATGGGACGGTTTCCCGGACGGGGATTAGACTAGTCTTAGACTAAAATAAACGTAAGAGCTGTCCAAACTCAAATCAACTTGCACTGACGTACCTTAAAATATACCAGCGTCCTTTGTTTTGCCTCAAAATGCACATAAGTAATGTTTTTAGTAAAGTATGTTTGTTAAAACTAGTTATATTTCCCAATTAAAATCAGGTCTAGTCCTGGCTTAAGCTAATCCCTGTCCGGCAAACCGCCCCTTAATGTCTGCATGTCCTTGCTCAAGAATGACCGTGACTGTATCATTTTGGCTAAAAATAAGTGTTTCTCTATCTAAAGTGAAAGTGAAGATAGCATCCGCGAAACGAGTCCACTATCACCCCCTGCAGGCATTTGTTATGATACATAATGCTTTTTATTTATAGGACACAAATGTAATGTGTTTGTTAATGTAATGTTGTTTAATGTAACTTTGTTTTGATACTTTATTTGAACCAATTATTATTGCATTTTCGTTATTATGTCATTTCAAAGGCTATTGCTCACTTGGGTCTTTTTATACCCCAAAATAACAAATTACTTTATTATCAGCAAGCAAAATAATTGTTTGGGACAGTCCTTGATTAGTTAAAACATTTAAAAATAACGTGATTTCAGTTTCTTATTAATTTAGTTTATTATTGAGGATTTCATAAAAAGTGTAAAAATCGTTCTCATGAACCCAATCTGGTGGATTAAGTGTCTCGCCACACCCCTACTATATACTATACTATACAATAGACGGGTTGCACGGCGACGTCACTAACTGGTTGCATGCGCAACCGAGAGGCAGAAAGAAGAGACGTGCATTGTGTTGTATGCTAGTAGCGGTGTCTGTAAGTCAAAATGCCAAGGAGTTGTTGCGTGGAAAATAGTACCAACAGAGTCTGTGCTGGGTGCCTGATGTTAACATACCAGTAGATGCGACTATTACGTTACTAGTCTAACATTATAATTCATACATGTATCACAGTAACACTGCAAAAATAAAGACAGAAAAACAGATCCAACTAAAATCAAGTTTTATTCATATACAAACAATAAAGAACGCTTCAATAATTAAGGTTGTTGCCGTAGCGGATCAGCTCACCAATCAGGCTTTCTGCCTCCTGGATGCACGCGCACCCTGCAATGTTTGTAAACTTGCAACCCGTCTATACTACACTACATAGCACTACAGCACGACTGTAAAGACACAAACATTTGTGATTTAAAATGCCATCCTGTTTTAGAAACAGACATGACTATAATAACAGGCATAAATGTTTATCTGTAAATTATATTTGTATGTTAAATGGTGATCTGTTGTATATGAATGAACCATCAAAGTGTCTTCAGATGTTGGATGTGTCACGAAGCTTTAAGGTTTATTTTTTAAATTGCAGACCTCTCACACACCACTGTACACTTTACTCCACAGTTAATTTGCCCTCTCTGTCAAATAGCCGGCTTACTCACCTTTATATTTTTAAAGGTATCATAGGCTACATATCCAAATTTCTTTCTTTTGTACAGAGTACTTATGGTTTACGGTCCCAGAAAATGATCTCATTAAATGTATCTCAAGCCAGGACAGAGTTGTTCAAATCGTTAGAAATCATTAAAACTACAGTGTCTAATTTCCTTAAATGATTTTAAACATTATGTTAAATCTATAGAACATGAGCCCATCCACACATGCAAATGTTTTAATTAATTGCACTTTTATTTAAATTAAAATGAACTTGAGTTGTCTTTGCCTTTTTTGTTTTTGTTTTGTGATTGTGTGATTTAATCTGTTCTGCTATTTTGGCCAGGTCTCTCTTGAAAAAGAGACTCTATATCTCAATGAGACTAAATAAAGGTTTAATAAAATAAAATTTAAAAAGACCAGAACTATTAGTTTTATATTATATATCCTTATACCACAGGGCTGTTGAATGCTTTACTCTAATTGGTTGAGAAATTGTCCACGAATGTTGATTATTTTTCTGTAAAACGCACACCTAACCTGTCAAATGTCTTATAATGCACACCGGCGGTGTAACGGCACAACACAAATTACCACCTTGGGTGTGCATTATTTTCAAATAATTCAAAGGACCGGAGTCAATTATTCCTCTTATACCACAAACATTGCTCTGGTGGTTATTTTTACTTATTACACGGCTCTCTGGAATGCTTGATTCTGATTGGTCAGTTGAGACATTTGCAGGTTCGTTCTTTTCAAATAATAACCGCTCCAAAGTAATAACGCATAGCCGGTATTGTACGAGTAAAATGGCTCCGCGCCAATAAAGATCAATAAAGATTACTGTTTGGCGCCATCTTGTGACAAACACTGGACAACCACGACAAGACACAGACAGCTTACTGAGACTGAACTTGACAAAATAGAGCATGACAGCTACGAAGCCAACACACAAAAAAATACAGAATGGGCATTAAAACTTCTCAAAGACTGGCTAAAAGACAAAAAAATGGAGACAGACAAGTATGAAGCAGAAGATCTTAATAAGGTATTACGATCATTTTATGCATCTGTGCAAAGTTTCGCGGAAGGATAAAAATGTTAATTTAAAACAAATATGCCAATAAAATGTTTCAAATTCATTATCATGTCCGTTTTTTTCTTATGTGACAAGTAGCCGTGTAATAAGCGGGATAATGTAGAGGCAGCCGGTAGCCCCTTCAGTGTAATACAAGACCCTCTGCTTCGCGTCGGGTCCTGATCACACTGTCGGGGCTTATTTCCCGATAACTACCGGCTGCCTCTACATTATCCCTTACATATTCAATGTAGCGATATGAAATCTACTGAAAGACTTTATTTGTTTTGTGTGATAAACTTTAGGCCTTACATTGGACAATAATACTAAAATAATGCTAAAATAATAAGAGCATAAAACTAAATGAAGCAATGTTTAGCATTAATTTGTTTGTATTTAAATGCGAGTCAAACAGGTGTATATATTTGTGTTTGAAAGTATCCATGATAACAGGGTGGTGGTATTTTGGGAATGTGCAGTGTTGTTACTGTATGTGGTTGCTATGGTAACAAGTAGACTTGAATAAACATGAGAAGCATACAGCATACCTCCTCTCTGTGAATTCTGGACAAGTAGTTCACGAAGAGATTATGTGGACCAGAAGACTATGAATAAAGTGAAGAGAATGACAAGAATACATTAGACATATTATCCACTGTATGGCTTTTAAACTCTATAACATTACACCGCTTATCTGAGCATGATCTAGAATATAACACCGAGTACATGTTTACCTTTGCTCTGTGTGCGTGTGTGTGTTGTGTACGTTAGGGGGTGGGGTGCACTTACATCCTGGTCCTCCATGCTGGAAGGGGAGGGGGGACGGTACGGCTGTGCTCCCTCATGCTCCAGGGTCACAATGAGGATCTGTACGGCCTGCTCCACCAGCTGCTCACGGTAGTCCGAGAAGAGCAGGTGGTTGTAGGGAATCCCGTAACCCACCGGGTCATATGCGCACACCACGTTCAACAGGGAGGTGAAGAGAGGCAGGGCGTGTCTGTGAGAATAACATGTTCACTTACACAATGCTAAGATGTGTGCCACAGTCTTGCTTTGTGTTTTGAGTACATTTCTATTTCTGGGTGGATGCTAAGGCATTGCTAACGTCGTCTTCTGAGGGCTTTGTTGTAGCATTCTTAATATTTACCATAATGCACGCTTCTATTCAAATGACTGACATTAAAATATCTCTTTTAGATTCCACTATTTGCATCAAGCAACGTATTTTAAAGACTTCATGCCATGAACGCGACACACGGGTCTTACAGAAATCCTGTATAATTCAACCAGAGGACGACTTTCGAAACTGCTGAAGTGTTTCCAGAAAAGTTTGCCACATGCATCAGGCGTTCAGTAAACAGTCTGTGGGGGTGACGTCTGAGGCTAAGACTACCATCAACTTTACTTCAACGTTCTGATAAATTTCCAAGTAGAAAGCAATTTCACACAAGGAAAGTAGTAGGCGTGGCATGTGTTTTCCCACTGTGAAATGATTGGATATAGAAAAGTAGGCGTTTCATTCAGAAATCGAATTCACAGCACACTCACAGTTTGAGCGTTTGAGTTTTGAGCGTCATTAATAGAATGACTGCCACAAGACGGCAGAAGTAAATTTTCAGATTTTTACATTTACATTTAGCAGACGCTTTTATCCAAAACGACTTACAAAGATTAAGAAAAAATAAGGCGCCTTGTCATGGGGAGGCAATAATACAAAAGTGTATACCAAGTTTTCACTTTTCCCAAAACAATACCTTGGTGGTTAAAGTTTATGAGGGCACATTAATTAATTTGTATGAGAAAAAAAACTCCTATACAGATTAATTTTTAATAACAAACACTGCACAATATTCCATTAAAAAATAAGAATTGTTAGTTTTGATTTTATAGGGGGGAGGGGCGCTTTAATTACTCAAGTCTTGTGGGTTGTTGTCAGATCATTGCTATAAGTGAAAGCTAGAATCTTTTGGCCCAAATCAAATCTCTTTGACATTTCTCCTCCTGTTTCATTGTTCACCGGGGGATATTGTAAATCAAGCAGTTTAGAAATAACGCCAATGTCAGAACATACTGTAGGAAAGGTTTCACACGTCTACAGCACAAGCCCTCGCAATCATCACTAATAAATGCATGCTGTTGTTTATTCAGGGAGTGTGTGTGTGTGTGTGTGTTTGTACAGACCTGTTTTCAGTGGAACAGAAGAAGGTGACCCAGGGGTTGAGAATGCTGTTATCTGATGTTGGAGGAAGGTACATGGCCTCTGAGAAACATGTGAGCAGTAACCTCAACAGCTCAGTCCTACAAACATTCAACACAAAGGGAAATTAATCTGCAGAGTTATCAGTCGCTTGGTGATTTGCTTATATCCACTCTTATAAACGACTGATCCTAAACAAAGATTGGCTGGAAAAACAGGTTGGAGATTTTAAAGCTCTCGTGTGGTTACTGATTGAAGAGTTGCCATGGTAACTTAAATAAAGGCACATGCCCTGTGGGAATGACATCCGCCTCACTCACCTGTTCAAATCATGGATGTAGTTGAGAGGGGGCGACTGAGCGAAGCCCACTCCTGCCTCCCAAATATACTCACAACTGTCCAATGACTGCATGTCCTCAACCGAATCCTAAAGAGAGGACACAAAAACAATCTGAAACTCTACAGACAAACATACTTATTAATAGGGTCTATTAAAAGTTAACTAATGAGATTAATACCAAATAACCAAATACTGAAATTATGATTTATTGCCACTAATACATATGTACACACACACACGCACGCACGCACGCACGCACACACACACACACACAAACACACAATAAATCACATATAAAGACATTCTTAATAGCTTATAAAACTGGGATAAAAATCTAATTACAGTTTTCATTTAATCTTAACTAGTATGAGCAAAACACCAATGACACTAACAATACTGAAAATATCTCTAAAATGACTTGTAACATTTGATTTTCTTTTCTTAAAAACTAAAATAAATATTAGTATTACAATTATTACATTATTCAGGGCTTCTTGGTACAAGTGAATGTTTTGGATTGGCAAGTGAATTTTATTTGCCCAACTGGACAAGAAACTTGAAAATGTCAATACAAAAATAAATACATTTAATTTAATACATTTAATTGAGTTAGTCGTTTATTAGAAAGATTAAAAAAAGGATTTAGTCAATCTGAAAACTCAATCACAGATAGCAATAGACTGCGGGGCGAGTGGCAGCTCTGCTGTACCTCTGGTGGACCTACAACAGTGATTTCAGATCGATATGGACTTACTAATTAAAAGTTTTTTTTAATTACATGAATAAGCTGTGCATAATATCGGCTGTGCGATTCAAAAATGTTTTCGTCCAGGTTTTATTAGTGTATAACGGCATTTATCGTCCCATCCATACAAAACATATACTGTGAGAGTCATTAATTACTGTCAGGAGTGCGCCTCAATAACCTAAAACTCAAACACATATTATAACAACAGGTACACATAGGGTCATTTATCTGTAATAATACTGCTAAACAAAAAGTCACAATTTCAGAAATATGGTCAAAACCCCTTGCTTTGAATTTGCATGTTTTGGTTTATCCACATTTTGTAGGTTACTAAGTATGATAAGTGATAGGGCCTCATAAGGTACTCGTTATTTGACTAAAATTACACACAGATTTGATTGTGATGTACTGAATCAACAATTACAAGACTACACTTTTTAAGGGCGCACTCATATTATCCAAAACCAAACCATGCCCCAGCACGATTGTCGCCCTCCCTACTCGACCAGATGCACGCACTCACACTGTACTTTTATCAATCTGAGCCTTGAATAAAGCAGGAAGTAAATCGCTTTCTTAATACTGGAACCCATCGTAATGTTTGGCATGTGTTTTGTGTTCGGAGTCGTTTGTTGCGCGATTATAGACAGCCCTCTCACATGTCATCATATTGCTTAGTTGATCTGTCACGTGTGCAGCTCGGACATTCACGTAACCTTGCTGCACGCATCAAAAGGTTTTTACAGGGGCAGATAAAGTTGAGTGGTCGTGCAATTTATGTCTCTCCTTTTGAATTGCACTCAGGCACGATTGCGCTCACACCGTAGCCTTCTGGGCCTCATCCCAAAACTCTGAAGTGTTTAAAGTAGGGCTGTCAAAATTAACGCGTTAATAACGCGTTAACGCAAATTCATTTTAACGCCACTAATTTTATTAACGGAGATTAACGCAACGCGCAATTTCTGTTTGACCCTTGGTCCAGCCCATAGTTGAATGAACAGAGACGCAGACAAATGTGACTCTCTCTAAATGAGTAAAAGGTTTTCATAGAAATAAGAACATTAAGCAAATCGTCTACCAAATCCAATGCTCTAAATGCTCGTTGGACATCTGATATGATCTTTATTTATACGTCTGAGAGGTGTAACGTTACCGTCCTCCTAATGCTTAATCTAATACAAAAATGCGTCTCAATTCATTTTGGTTTCGCTTTTATGCATGACTTAGAAAATAGACTGCAGGACTTGCTTGATGTTAAAAGAGTCATTAAGAGAGATAAAGTTCGGTACCTGATTAATGTTAAAGAGTTATTAAGAGCGACAAGACTCAAAAGCGATCCCCTCACGCTGACTGACTGATATCTGAAGCGCGTGCACACAGACGCGCGAGTGCGCGACCCGGATATATAGACATCTACACAAAATTACAGTTTTACAAATATCTGTTTTGATAAGAATTCACGCAGGTAGGCTCTATAATCTGTTATGTTTTAAGTAAATGTTTGGTTAACTGTTGGGTAAAACTATCTGATGTGTAACATTATATTAGACCACTTAGATTTTAAGCAGTCTGTCTCAATGTCAATCAAACAAAAGGAAAAAAGTTGAACATACATTGATGATGTTTTTGCTTTGTGTGTGCTAAATCTATTAGTTTTACCAGTGATTTTAAAGTATTGATGTGGTAATATAATGTATGGATGTGGAAATTTTTGTGGTAATTTGACTCTTTCAATTTCAAACAGGTGTAGTTCTGTCATATTTTGTTATATTTCAACAAATCATGCATTGTTCTATGTTTTAATAGAGAATGTCAAAATATGAACAACTATTTTTTTAAAATTTGCTAATTACGACTCAACTTGCCAGCACAGGTCACAAATGATGCAGCAGCAAACAAAAATGGAGAAAGAAAAATCTTCTGAAAGGAAAATTCATATACAAAACAATGGCTGGTGATTCTGTTAAAATGTAAACAGGCTGTTGTTAACATACATTTGCATAAAGCATCTATATATGTATATATGATTAGAATATTAAAAACCTGAAAATTAGATAAATTAGGGTAAATTTAGAATGGATAAAAATGTGCGATTTAATTTGCGATTAATCGCAGTTAACTCATGAAATCATGCGATTAATCTAGATTAATTTTTTTAATCTATTGACAGCCCTAGTTTTAAGTAATCTAGAGCTGTCACTAACAGTTATTTTGGTGATTGATAATGATCTAGTAATCTGATATTTGTTGGTAAAGAATGAAGAGTTCAGATGCATGATTTCTTGTTAATTGGCATATTTTTTCAAAACAAAAAACAATATTTCTAAATGGCCTGAGAGCGGGATTAAGTAGACTTGATGCAAAAGTATTTGATGAACATAAAGTACGTGTCAAGAGCATTCGGTTAATATCAAAATCTCATATTATTTTAAGGAGGTGGCGTTAAGTGGCTTTTGCATCTAAACTCTTTAAATACAGACCCAAGTAAGCAACAACCTTTAAAATTACATATATAAAATTATGAGGTAATGATAATTGGTTCAAATATCAAAACCAAGTAAACACATGGTTTTATTGAACAATTTTATTGTATTTATGCTCTAACAGCAACCTTACACACCAACTAAAGTTTAGTGCGATCACTAAAAACATGACCTTTAAATCAACTTCATCTTTTGTAACTGTCCACTTCTTTACAATAGAAATGATACAGTCACTGTAATTCTTGAGCAAAAACATGGAGACATCAAATTCATGTAAACTTTTGAGATGCTACATGATAAAGATTAACAGTCAAATACAACAGGCCCAAGACTTTATATGTGTTCGTAACTAACACTATTGGAAACATTATTTGACGCTGGACTGGCAGTGAAGAGAGGTGGTGGACCTGCAGCCGCATTTCTGGGAGTCAAGACACATGTATAAAGACACTAAAGATATAGAATGCTGAACTAAATATGACTCACAGAAACGTACTTATGTTTATATTCTATATACACTAAACTATGTTTTGTTTAACTGCATATTTACAGAAAAAGTATGTGAACCTTTTGGAATTTCATAGAATTCTGCATAAATGTGTCATAAAATGTCATCTGATCTTCATTTAAGTCAAAGGTATTGACAAACATTATGTTTAATGTGTCTAAAAATAATAACACCAAAAACTCTTGTTAAGATAATACACTTGGAGGTGTTGAGTACAGCTACTTTGACTGATAAAAACCCCTCAAACGTTTGGAGTTTGCTCTACACAAGAAGAACGCGCATATGTGAGCCATGACCCCTGAGATTTCAGAGGAGCTACCATCAAAAATTGTTGCCTTACAAAAAGCTGAAAGGGGTTACAAAGTAATTTCAAAGACTGTAGAAATTCACCAGTCTACAGTTAGGCAAACAATCTACGAATGGGTTTTGGGACTGTTGCTACTCTGCCAAGAAGTTGGTGCCCAGTCAAAATGACAAACAGCACAATGAAGACTCATCAATGAGGTATAGAAACAACCCTGAATGACAGCCAAAGATTTGAAGGCATCATTGAAACTTGCTTACATCTCTGTTCATGAGTCTACAATACATAAAACACTGAACAAGCAGGGTATCCACGGCAAAACACCCCAAAGGAAGCCACTGCTTACTAAAAACAACATTGCTGCACGCCTGAAGTTTGCAAAAGAGCACACTGACACTGTACAGCGGTATTGGCAAAAAGTTTTGGATTGCTGAAACTAAAATTGAACTATTATGAAAAACACACAGTGTTACATCTGGCGTAGAATGGGTACAGCATATCGTCGCTGTCCGGTGAAACTCACGTATGTTCATTTTGCCGATTTTGAGATTTTTTGACAGATTGAATGTCCAGGATCATTTCCATATACAGTATGCGTCACATACCTAAATAGTCAATGAAAACTTGTGAAATCATGTCATCTGATTTTCACGTACCCGTTTGGTGTCAAAGCTGTCAATCACGCCGCATATCTTCCGCCTGTGAAGCATCTCGCCGGTCTCGTAAAGTTTCATCGAACCTATGCACTGGATATAGCCGAATAAACATGACAATGACTTTCCTTCGAGGTAAACGTTTCCCCCGGACGCCAGACTAACATCTATGAGTTACTTAATTACGGTAGGACTGTGCAAACAAAGTATCTGTCTAGCATTGGTGATATTTACGCTGGGGATGTCCCCACCACTTTTTGAAAGCATTTGGTTAAAATGTTCTGAAAAATCAAGCGATGCTTAAGGGTGTTTTCACATATACACTGTTTAGGTCGGCCCAAATGACGTGTCGCTCCGAGTACGGTGCGTTTGGGTCAGTGTGAACACAACAGCCGCACTCGGGTGCGCACTAAACGGCCGCCCCGAGACCGCTCTAAACAGGTGGTCTCGGAGCGGCTGTTGCCGAACTCTGGGGCGACCCACCTGTGGTGTGAACACTGCTGGACCTCGGGCCGAACCAAATACAGGAAGTTCTCCACATGTTTGAGCCACTGGGCTTCCGTTGTGACGTGAGCCGGGTGTTATATTGTGGGTTAACAACAATCAAGCCAATCCTGGTCCGTTGCATAGAGATTCGCTGTCTCCTTTACGTTTGAGCTGATGATTTTATAAATGCATAGCTGTCCTCCACACACAAATAGTGACATTACAGGCTTTTAGCAAACGGCTCCGTGAGAAAGGCTTTAATAGAACAGCTACGCAATTTCGCGTTAAAGCAAAGAAACTTCACAAAGACGTGCATCTTTTATCTCCACATCTTGATAGCTGCGCTCTCTCTGTCAGGCTGGTTGTCGTGGAAACGTGGGGGTGGTCATGAGACGGTAAGAGCTGTCAGAGACCAATGACAGCGCTGACCGTTATCACATGGTGTACGGTGCGGCATTTCGAGTAAAGTAAAAAATATATATATGTGATCACGGACCGCACTAACTGAAAAATGATACAATGTATTTTGGTGCGCTCCGAGGCCGCACCAGGGTGCGCACCAACATATGTGAAAACAACCTAAGACTGGTTTTGTGGTCTAGTGTCACATATGTTGTGTTGTATGCTTATGGTGTGTTTTCTTGTACATATGTAATGAAATTCATTGTAATCATTTATTAAACGCGCTGCTGTTTTCTACGGTATGGTGCTTTGGCATTGTTCGGTTGAGCTGGTGTTGCAGGGACTGTTACATGTGTGATGTGTGCATTCGACATTGTTGAGGGTTTATAAATTTATGCTGAGTATTTTCTTGTTGTTGACTGGCCTACGCTATGCCCATTTTTGATGCGCGTTATTCAATATTTTTCCCGTCCTGCAGTAATGTTTTTATAAGATCTTTTGTCCCCACCACTTTTCAACCCAAACTGACGCCCCTCTTGTGTAGCATTACCATGTCAGTGTATTGAGTCATTGTCCCTTAATGGTTTGCAAGAGACATTTAATACACTTATAATTAATATTAAATAAAGTAAGCGTATTTAACCAAGACGTAGGCTATTTAATAAACTGAGCGTATTCATCTGTCAATACGAAACGCGACTTGGCCATTCTAATTAATGATCGGAAGAACGCGTATCGATCAAAGTTACTGTAAAATATGCACGCATGTCCATTTAAACTCAATTTTGGTCAAATGTGGATTATATCATGACACTGGCAAGAATATGGTTACATGTAAATATGCCGTACCAAGTATGACAACGCTACATTCAACTGCTTTTGATATACGCTGTTTTTTTCACTTTCTGAAAAGTTACCGTTTTGGACATACGTGAGTTTCATCAGGCAGCGACGATATTATCATGAAAACATCATCCCAACTGTAAAGTATGGTGGAGGAAACATCAGGATTTGGGCCTGCTTTGCTTCATCTGGGCCTGGCCAGCTTGCAGTCATTAAGGGGAAGATGAATTCCCAAGTATATCAGACAATTCTTTAGGACAATGTGAGAATGTCTGTACGTCAGATGAAACTGTGCAGAAGGTGGGTGATGCAACGACCCAAAACACCGGAGCAAGTCCACAACAGAATGGCTTCAGAAAAACAAAATCCACTTTTTGGATTGGCCAAGTCAGAGCTCAGACCTCAACCCAATAGAGATGCTTTGGATTGAGTTGAAGAAGGCCAAACACATAAGACGTGCAAAGAATATGACAAAGATAAAGCTGTTGTGCCAGGAAGAATGGGCTAAAATTCCTCTTCAACGATGTGCATGTCTGATCCACAGCTACAGGAAGTGTCTGGCTGAGGTTTTTGCTGCCAAGGGGGTCAACCTGTCTTAATTCTAAGGGTTCACTTACGTTTTCCACTGCCATTATGAATGTTGAATGAGTGTGTTTAATAAAGACATGAAAGAGCAGAATTTTTGTGTAATTACTTTTAGACACATGTTCATCAACACCCCCGACCCAGATGAAGATCAGATCACATGTTATGACAAATTTATTAAGAAAACATGAAATTCCAAAATGTTCACATACTTTGTCTTGCCACTGTATTTTTACACCTCAAATGCAATGCCATTTTTTTTTTATCTCCGGGCAAGTAACTTTTTTTTAAATGACATACCACATGACAATGGTTAATCTTAGTCCCTGCATTATAATAACTGTAATAATAATCTATCAAACATTGGTATTTTTCATAATTTTGCTGTTGTGATTATTTTATAAAAAGAGTCATAACTAATATTATAGACAATATTAATGATTTAAAAGGTGTGTTTGTTAATGTAGGTATTGGCATAATTTTCGGACTCACAGGTCGTCCTCTTTTATGGCTGTGAACGGTGAAGTCCGGACAGAAGAGCAGGTCTGCCAGAGCCAGTAACAGAGACTCAGCCAGTGGACGGGCACCTTCGTCATCATCCTCATCCTCCTCCATATCATCCATCTAACCATCAAAAAAAGAAAAAAAAACTAAGCACATACCTTAAACAAAAACATATCTGAAGCTGAATATATCTCCTAAATATATCTAAATATAGACCCCTTCACAGTTCACGTCACAGGCAGTTCTCACTGCGCATGTATGGGTCAAAAAAGTCATTACAGCAGGTTGAGTTGCGTATTATTCGGTATCGTCAAAAATGCCTTCTTGCGTTGTGGGCGGTGAAAATCGCACCAGGTCTGCCGTTATGTTTTTCGGAATTCCTGCAGAATCTCCAAAACAAAAATACAACATCTGTGGCTGCAAGCAATTAAACGTGCAGACTGGGACAATGCAAAGATCAAAGAGGCTTGCGTTTGTAGTGCTCACTTCATTTCAGGTAAGTCATCATTTTTCAGCCCTGTTAGATTAAACTAGAAAGCCTAAATGGTATGAACAGTTTGACCCCATGCTGTGCACGCACCTGATAGTCATTCAATGTTTAAAAACCTTGAAGGGGTCTATAATGTTTAATTACTACTTAAGATAAATCACATGTGTTGTAGCACTCCTTATTTGCAAGCTGCTTTTGGCAGAGGTGTACCCAAAACAAGTTAGTGTGCTTGTGTAAATGTAAAGTTTATTATCATCTTTGCTTGATGACTTTATATTGATTTCAGAACATTTTATAATCCTAGGCATTAAAGGTGTTTAGTTCATTTATCATGCACATATCCATATGCCACCTATGATGTACTGTATATGAATGGCTTAGTTTCTGCCAACAGAGAATAGGCCATATAATTGGTATGATAAGGACAATCTGTATGGTAGAGCAATCAGGCACATTACAAAATTAACACTTCAGCTTTAACTTTAAAATAAAAGTCTGTTTTACCGTGACATCTCTGTACTAGCACATTTCAGTTGTCAATGTTTGTATTAGCAAGTTAGCAGTATGGTACTGTTACTTAAAGTCACTTTGTATGTTGTTTTCAAGCTAGTGTAGATATGTGCTTGTGTGTCTCTGTTCTTTACTTTGAGAGGATTTTTTAATCCAGTTTTGCAATTTTGATGGACTTAAATATAGGCTTGAGGTTATACATTGTCAATAAAAAGACAGATTAGCTTAACCGTCCATCTGTTAGCTGCCTTGACATGTTAAGAAGACATATCTCAGAACATATCTCAGCTCGTCTCGTACAAATCTTGTTAATATAAAATTAGGAAACAATACATCAGCAGAAAACCTCAAAATGTTAAAATTCTGCATTCTTAACCTTAGATCGCTTACCAATAAAAAACTACTATCAATAAAATCATTACCAACCAAAACTTAGATGTGCTCTGCTTAACAGGAACCTGACTTAAAACATTGCCTATTATTATAAGCATGAACCTCGCTTAAAGGGGCCTGGTGGTGTAGCTACAATCTACAACAAAATATTTAAAGTAAACCATAAATCTGAACTCAAATGTAATTCCTTTGAAATAATGCTGTTACGTGTGGAAATAACTGACCGTAACAACAAACAGCTCTCTTTCATCTTAGCCACTATCTACATACCTCCAGGCCACCACACAGAGTTTCTTTAAGAAATTGCAGATTTCCTGTCTGAGATAGTAGTCACTGTAGATAAAGCTCTTATCGTTGGTGACTTTAATATCCACGTTAAAACCCAAAAGATGCGTTAGGACTAGCGTTTATGGATGTTCTTAATTCTGTCTGCATTAGACAAAACATGACAGGGCTCACACATACCCTTTTTGCATACAAAGTAATAATTAGAGGGGTCTGAAAGAGTGAAGAATAATATTAATTTAATGAATAATGTAGAAACTATATTCCCAATACATGGACTTTCCCAAACACCCCTATCATTTCGTCAGAAATGGACTGATCCAAATTTTGCGCTGCGGTTGCCAGGTAACGGAGCGGGAGAGAGAACAGTATGGAGGAGTTGGCTGCATCTTGTACACAGTTTATAAAGTAAAAGAGGTGGATTAAGTGCCTTTTTTGAGATATCTTTGTCTTGACCAGCAACCTGTAACTTCAGCAATCCAACCAGTAGTTAGCAAAGACATTTTACAAATACTAACTAGAATACTAACTTAAGTTACATTGTCAGGAAAGTAACAAACAAACCGGCTTATTAGGGCCCGAGCACACCGGGGTGTGAGGACCCTATTGTTTTTGCTCTGTTTATTAGGGCCCGAGCACACCAGGGTGTGAGGACCCTATTGTTTTTGCTCCGTTTATTATTATTAGGGCCCGAGCACACCGGGGTGTGAGGACCCTATTCTTTTTGCTCCGTTTATTATTAGGGCCCGAGCACACTAGTGTGAGGACCCTATTGTTTTTGCTTCGTTTATTATTATTAGGGCCCGAGCACCCCAGGGTATGAGGACCCTATTGTTTTTGCTCCGTTTATTATTAGGGCCCGAGCACCGAGGAGCAGGCCAGAATGGCCTGCACCGTGGGTGCAACGCCCTATTGTTTTTGCTCCGTTTATTAGGGCCCGAGGACACCAGGGTGTGAGGACCCTATTGTTTTTGCTCCGTTTATTTAGGGCCCGAGCACACCAGGGTGTGAGGACCCTATTGTTTTTGCTCCGTTTATTATTATTAGGGCCCGAGCACAGAGGAGCAGGCCAGAATGGCCTGCACCGTGTGTGCAAAGCCCTATTGTTTTTGCTCTGTTTCTTCTGCTTTTTCTTCTCCGAAATGAATCGCATTTTTGAGGGCCTAAACATGTTCGAAAACTCATGAAACTTTGCACACGCGTCAGAATTGATGAAAATTTACATGTGGTATAGGAATCAGAAGTGGGCATGTAGAAATGGCTCTATAGCGCCACCTGCAAAATTTCAAAAAAACAACCCTCCCGCTACGAAAAACGTACAGATATGAAATTTGGTAGGGTCATCTATCACCTCAAGATCTACAAAAAAGTCCCTTGGATCCAAGCTCTAAAACCCACATGAAGCTGGCCATTTTGAATTTTCGCTGTGATTTCTGTGCAAATTTTGGCATTTCCAGGCTTCGTACTTTAACGAACTCCTCCTAGAGATTTAATCCGATCATCATCATATTTGGTCTGTGTCAGCTAAAGGCCTTTGCGATGTTAAATTGCAGAGCTTTTGACTTTTCGTTGGAGGGTGTGTCCGTGGCGGCCTGACAAATTTCTGCTTTTCGCCATGAAACAGGAAGTGGCTCTAACTCAGGCATACAATGTCCAATCTGCCCCACGCTTCACATGTTTGATAAGTGTTCTGTGCTGAACACATTTCAATGCCAATATTCAGCTTCAGTCATAGCGCCACCTAGATGCAACAGGAAATGCCATGTTTTACGCCATGATTTACAGCTCTTAGAGATTTAATCAAATCATCATCATATCTGCTCAGACTGACATTAAGCCCTTGGCGATGATAAATTGCGAAGATCTTGACTTTTAGTTGAAGGGCCTGTCCGTGGCGGCCTGGCAAAGTGTGATGTTTCGCAAGAAAACATGAAGTTGTTGTAATTCAGGCATACAATGTCAGATCTGTCCCAGACTTCACACATTTGATAAGGGTCCTGGCCTGAACACATCAACATGGCATAATTCAGTAACAGTCATAGCGGCACCTAGAGGCAGCAGGAACTACCACGTTTTAAAGTGTTGCTTACTGCTCTTAGAGATTGAACCATATCAACATCATATTTAATCAGTCTAATCTCAAGACCTTGTGTGATGATAAATAGCAACGACCTTGTCTTTTCCTTAAAGGGCATGTCTGTGGCGGCCTCGCAAAGTCTCGCTAAATGAATCGCAATTTTGACAGCATAAACGAGCTCAAAAAGTCATGAAACGTTGCATACGTGTAAAATGTGATTAATTTTTTTTTTAAATAGGCTTTAGAACTGGAGGTGTAAAAATGGCTCTATAGCGCCACCTACAAAAACTTAAGAGAGCAGCCCCCCCGCTACGGTAAACGTACAAATATGAAATGTGAGAGGAAAATTTATCACCTTAAAACCTTCAAAAAGTCTCTTGGAGCCAAGCTCTAAACCCCACAGGAAGTCAGCCATTTTAATTTTTTCTGTAGCTTGAGTGCAAATTTCGCCATTTCCAGGCTTCATACTTTAACGAACTACTCTTACAGATTTCATTAGATTAAAACCATGTCTGGTCTGTGTCATCTAAAGGCCTTTGCGATGCTAAATTGCGGAGATCTTAACTTTTTGTTGGAGCATGTGTCTGTGGCGGCCTACCAAATTTCTGCTTTTCGCCATAAAACAGGAAGTTGTTCTAACTCAGGCTTACAATGTCTAATCTGACCCACACTACACATGATTGAAAAGTGCCCTGACCTGAACACATCAACATGGAATTATTCACATACAGTCATAGCGCCCCCTGCTGGCAGCAGGAAATGTCAGGTTTTACACTGCGATTTACTGCTCATCGAAATTTAATTAGATCATCATCTTATTTGGTCAGACAGATCTATAGGTCTTTTCGTTGATAAATTGTAAAGATCTTGATTTTTTGTTGAAGGTGTGTCCGTGGCGGCCTGGCAAAGTTTGATGTTTCACAATGAAACTGGAAACTGTTGTAATTCAGGCATACAATGTCCGACCTGCCCAATACTTCACATGGTTAATAAGGAGCCCGGCCTGAAACCATCAATATAGCAAAATACAGATACAGTCATAGCACCACCTAGATGCAGCAGAAAACACTGATTCACTGCTCTAAGAGATTTAAAAATATCAACATCATCTTTGGTCAGTCTAATTAAAATATCCACAAACATTTACACACTAAAATTCAAATCCCCACTGTTCACAGTTTTTCCTAAGGCCATCAGTTGGCGGTGCTCATACGTGCGAGGGCCCTTCCATCGCTGCTTGCAGCTTTAATTAGGGCCCGAGCACCGAGGAGCAGGCCAGAATGGCCTGCACCGAAAGGTGCGAAGCCCTATTGTTTTTGCTCGGATTATTATTTTTTTTATTATTATTAGGGCCCGAGCACCGAGGAGCAGGCCAGAATGGCCTGCACCGAAAGGTGCGAAGCCCTATTGTTTTTGCTCGGATTATTAGGGCCCGAGCACCGAGGAGCAGGCCAGAATGGCCTGCACCGAAAGGTGCGAAGCCCTATTGTTTTTGCTCGGATTATTATTTTTATTATTATTATTATTATTATTATTTTTTAACACTTTTGGATATTTTGGAGGCCTTAACATACTCGAAAACTCTTGAAATTTGGCACAGACATCAGAGTCGTCCGTCATCGCCGAAAGCCAAAGGCTGGAACACGGGCGTGGCACGGGGACTCTGTAGCGCCCCCTGTAATGCAAAAACAAACATTGGGGCGCAGATCGGGCAAAAATGTACGCACTTGTACGCATATAGATCTCATCGACCCGAACAACTTTCGCCCTCTAACATTTAAGCTCCGCCCAACAGGAAGTCGCCTATTTTGGATTGTTTAAAAAATGCATGCAGTGAACTTTTGAATACTCATGCAAATGACACCAAACGTGGTGATCATGATGTCAAGACATTGTACTTGCTAAATTGCGAAGGGATTTTTGATATCTCAAACGGTTCTGGCATGGCGAAGCGACAAAGTCATGGCGAAATCAGAGAAACAGGAAGTGTCTAAAATCTAAGGCAAAAAATGTCTTATTGTGAACATGTACGCACATTTACGAAAGTTGGTACACATATAGATCTCATCGACCCGAACAACTTTCGCCCTCTAACATTTTAGCTCCGCCCAACAGGAAGTCCGCCATTTTGGATTGTTTAAAAAATGCATGCGGTGAACTTTTGAATACTCCTCCTAGGGGATTCATGCAAATGACACCAAATGTGGTGATCATGATGTCAAGACATTGGACTTGCTAAATTGCGAAGGGATTTTTGATATCTCGAACGGTGTTGCCATGGCGAAGCGGCAAAGTCATGGCGAAATCAGAGAAACAGGAAGTGTCTAATATCTTATGCAAAAAATGTCTTATAGTGATGACACGTGGGGTGTTTGTTCGTCTGAAGATTCCGATCGCATCGATGTGCCTATTGTAAGTCTCGAGTATAGCGCCACCACCAGGCGCCAGGAAGTGTTGCAGTCACAAAGGTTGATTTTTTTGACAGTTCCATGTGATGTTCTTTTAAATACTCCTCCTAGAATGTTTATGCGATTGACACCAAACGTGGTCAACATGATGCAGAGACATTGGAGATGATAAATTGTGAAGGGATTTTTGATATCTCAAACGCTTTTCCCATGGCAACGCGTCAAACTTTTTACTTTCATTTTAAAGGCTTATTTAAGCCTGACAGTCGCATGCAATGTTCTTTTTAATACTCCTTCTAGGGAAATAATGCAATTCACACCAGAAGTTGTCAACATGATGCTGAGACATTGTAGACGCTAAATTGCGAAGGAATTTTTGACATCTCTAACGCTGTTCCCATGGCAACGTGTCAAACTTTACTTTTATGTCAAGCATATTTAAGGCTCTTGGTGTGCTTAGATTGACTTTAAATTTGGCACACACATCAGATTTGTCGGCTGTTAAGTGTTGACAAAAACGTCAGATAAAGGCGTGTCTATTTAGTTGCTCACTAGCGCCCCCGTTTGTCTAAAATGTGGGGTTTCTTTTATCTACAGTACCTAAATGGGTCAGTAGCAGCATGATATTTACCCACTTGATGCACTTGCCCACCGTGCATCGTTTTCTCGGAGGCACTGTGTAGCGGTAAACAAACAAGCGAGGGCCCGCCATCGCTGCTTGCAGCTATATTTAGGGCCCGAGCACCGAGGAGCAGGCCAGAATGGCCTGCACCGAAAGGTGCGAAGCCCTATTGTTTTTGCTCGAATTTATTATTATTTTTTTTTTTTTATTAGGGCCCGAGCACCGAGGAGCAGGCCAGAATGGCCTGCACCGAAAGGTGCGAAGCCCTATTGGTTTTGCTTGAATTTATTAGGGCCCGAGCACCGAGGAGCAGGCCAGAATGGCCTGCACCGTGGGTGCAAAGCCCTATTGTTTTTGCTTCGTTTATTATTATTATTATTATTATTATTATTATTTTCCGAAATGAATCGCATTTTTGAAGGGCGAAACATGCTCGAAAACTCATGAAATTTTGCACACATGTCAGAAGTGGCGAAAATTTACATGTGGCATAGGCGCCAGAAGTGGGCGTGTAGAAATGGCTCGATAGCGCCACCTGCAAAATTTCAAGAGAACAGCCCCCCCGCTACGAAAAACGTACAGATACGAAATTTGGTAGGATCATCTATCACCCCAAGACCTACAAAAAAGTCTCTTGGAGCGAAGCTGTAAACCCCACAGGAAGTCGGCCATTTTGAATTTTCACTGTGATTTCTGACCAAATTTTGGCATTTCCAGGCTTTGTACTTTAACGAACTCCTCCTACAGATTTAATCCGATCATCGTCATATTTTGTCAGTGTCATCTAAAGGCCTTTGCAATGTTAAATTGCGGAGATCTTGACTTTTCGTTGGAGGGTGTGTCCGTGGCGGCCTGACAAACTTCTGCATTTTCGCCATGAAGCAGGAAGTGGCTGTAACTCAGGCATACAATGTCCAATCTGCCCCACGCTTCACATGTTTGATAAGAGTCCTGGCCTGAACACATTTCAATGCCAATATTCAGCTTCACTCATAGCGCCACCTAGAGGTAGGAGGAAATACCATGTTTTACGCTGTGATTTACTACTCTTAGAGATTTAATAAAATCATCATCATATTTGGTCAGACTGATCTTAAGACCTTTGCCGTGATAAATTGCAAAGATCTTGACTTTTCGTTGAAGGGCGTGTCCGTAGCGTCCTGCCAAAGTGTGATGTTTCACCATGAAACAGGAAGCTGTTGTAATTCAGACATACATGGTCCGATCTGCCCCCGACTTCACACAATTGATAAAGTTCCCGGCCTGAACACATCAACATGGAATAATTCAGTAACAGTCATAGCGCCACCTAGAGGCAGCAGGAAATACAACCTTTTATGCTGTGACTTACTGCTCTTGGAGATTTGATTATATCAACATCATATTTCATCAGTCTAATCTCAAGACCTTGTGTGATGATAAATAGCGAAGGCCTTGACTTTTCGTTAAAGGCCGTGTCCGTGGCGGCCTCGCAAAACATTGTTAAATTCATCGCATTTTTGACAGCCTAAACGAGCTCAAAAAGTCATGAAACGTTGCACACATGTCAAAGGTGGTGAAAATGTTCATGTGATATAGGGTTCAGAACTGGGGGGAGGTAAAAATGGCTCTATAGCGCCACCTACAAATGTCAAGAGAGCAGCCCCCCCGCTACATTAAACGTACAGATACGACATGTGGTAGGATCATGTATCACCCCAAGACATACAAAAAAGTCTCTTGGAGCCAAGCTCTTTACCCCACAGGAAGTCAGCCATTTTAAATTTCCTCTTTAATTTGAGTGCAAATTTTGCTATTTCTGGGCTTCGGACTTTAATAAACTCTTCCTACAGATTTCATTAGATAAAACCATATTTCGTTCGTGTCATCTAAAGGCCTTTGCGATGCTAAATTGCGGAGATCTTGAGTTTTCATTGGAAGGTGTGTCCGTGGCAGCCTGCCAAATGTTGGTTTTTCGCCATAAAACAGGAAGTTGTTGTAACTCAGGCTTACAATGTCTAATCTGACCAACGGGTCACATGTTTGATAAGTGTCCTGGCCTGAACAAATCAACATGGCAATATTCAATAAAAGTTGTAGCGCCACCTGCTGGCAGCAGGAAATGTCAGGTTTTACACTGTGTTACAAATCAAAGTTCTTTTGAATATCCACCTATATTTACCCACTTAAATGCATATCCCCCTGGTTCACAGCTTTACTAAGGCCATAGGGTGGCGGTGCACATGCGTGCGAGGGCCCTTCCATCGCTGCTTGCAGCTTTAATTAGGGCCCGAGCACCGAGGAGCAGGCCAGAATGGCCTGCACCGTGGGTGCAAAGCCCTATTGTTTTTGCTTCGTTTATTATTAGGGCCCGAGCACCGAGGAGCAGGCCAGAATGGCCTGCACCGTGGGTGCAAAGCCCTATTGTTTTTGCTTCGTTTATTATTAGGGCCCGAGCACGGAGGAGCAGGCCAGAATGGCCTGCACCGTAGGTGCAAAGCCCTATTGTTTTTGCTCAGATTCTTCTGCTTTTTCTTCTCCGAAATGAATCGCATTTTTGAGGGCCTAAACATGCTCGAAAACTCATGAAACTTTGCACACGTGTCAGAATTGACGAAAATTTACATGTGGTATAGGCGTCAGAAGTGGGCGTGTAGAAATGGCTCGATAGCGCCACCTGCAAAATTTCAAAAGAACAACCCTCCCGCTACGAAAAACGTACAGATACGAAATTTGGTAGGATCGTCTATCACCCCAAGACCTACAAAAAAGTCCCTTGGAACCAGGCTCTAAAACCCACAGGAAGTTGGCCATTTTGAATTTTCGCTGTGATTTCTGTGCAAATTTTGGCATTTCCAGGCTTCGTACTTTAACGAACTCCTCCTAGAGATTTAATCTGATCATCATCATATTTGGTTAGTATCATCTAAAGGCCTTTGCGATGTTAAATTGCGGAGCTTTTGACTTTTCGTTGGAGGGCGTGTCCGTGGCGGCCTGACAAAGTTCAGTGTTTTCGCCATGAAACAGGAAGTTGTTATAACTAAGGCATACAATGTTCAATCTTCCCCACACTTCACACGTTTGATAAGAGTCTTGACCTGAACACATTTCCATGCCAAAATTCAGCTTCAGTCATAGCGCCACCTAGAGGTAGCAGGAAATGCCATGTTTTACGCCGTGATTTACTGCTCTTAGAGATTTAATCAATTCATCATCATATCTGGTCAGACTGATCTTAAGCCCTTTGCGATGATAAATTGTGAAGATCTTGACTTTTTGTTGGAGGGCGTGTCCGTGGCGGCCTGGCAAAGTGTGATGTTTCGCTATGAAACATGAAGTTGTTGTAATTCCGGCATACATTGTCCGATCTGCCCCCGACTTCACACGTTTGATAAGGGTCCTGGCCTGAACACATAAACATGGCATAATTCCGTAATAGTCATAGCGCCACCTAGAGGCAGCAGGAAATACCATGTTTTAAGCTGTGACTTACTGCTCTTAGATATTTAAACATATCAACATCATATTTCACCAGTGTAATCTCAAGACCTTGTGTGATGATAAAAACCAACGACCTTGACTTTTCATCAAAGGGCGTGTCCGTGGCGGCCTCGCAAAGTATCGCTAAATGAAACGCATTTTGACAGGCTAAACAAGCTCAAAAAGTCATAAAACATTGCACACACGTCAGAAGTGGCGAAAATTTACATGTGGCATAGCCGCCAGAAGTGGGCGTGTAGAAATGGCTCAATAGCGCCACCTGCAAAATTTCAAGAGAACAGCCCCGCCGCTATGAAAAACCTACAGATACGAGATTTGGTAGGGTCATCTATCCCACCAAGACCTACAAAAAAGTCTCTTGGAGCGAAGCTCTAAACCCCACAGGAAGTCAGCCATTTTGAATTTTCGCTGTGATTTCTGTGCAAATTTTGGCATTTTCAGGCTTTGGACTTTAACAAACTCCTCCTAGAGATTTTATCAGATCATCATCATATTTGGTCTGTGTCATCTAAAGGCCTTTGCGATGTTAAATTGCGGAGCTTTTGACTTTTTGTTTGAGGGTGTGTCCGTGGCGGCCTGACAAAGTTCAGCGTTTTCGCCATGAAACAGGAAGTTGTTATAACTAAGGCATACAATGTTCAATCTGCCCCACACTTCACACGTTTGATAAGAGTCTTTGCCTGAACACATTTCAATGCCAATATTCAACATCAGTCATAGCGCCACCTAGAGGTAGCAGGAAATACCATGTTTTACGCTATGATTTGCTGCTCTTAGAGATTTAATCAAATCATCATCATATTTGGTCAGATTGATGTTAAGCCCTTTGTGGTGATAAATTGTGAAGATCTTGACTTTTTGTTTAAGGGCGTGTCCGTGGCGGCCTGGCAAAGTGTGGTGTTTCACCATGAAACAGGAAGCTGTTGTAATTCAGACATACATTGTTCGACCTGCCCCAGACTTCACACGTTTGTTAAGGGTCCCGTCCTGAACACGTCAATATAATAATAATCAGGTACAGTCATAGCGCCACCTGCTGCACACAGGCGGTGTGGCACATCAATTTTCCTTTGAATATCCACCTATATTTACCCACTTTAATTCGTATGCCCCTGGTTCACTGCTTTACTAATGCCATAGGGTAGCGGTGCACGTGCATGCGAGGGCCCTTCCATCGCTGCTTGCAGCTTTAATTATTATTATTTTCCGAAATGAATCGCATTTTTGAAGGCCTAAACATGCCCGAAAACTCATGAAATTTGGCACACGCGTCAGAAGTGGTGAAAATTTACATGTGGTATAGGCATCAGAAATGGGCGTGTAGAAATGGCTCGATAGCGCCACCTGCAAAATTTCAAGAGAACAGCCCCCCCGCTACGAAAAACATATAGATACGAAATTTAGTAAGATCATCTATCACCCCAAGACCTACAAAAAAGTCTCTTGGAACTAAGCTCTAAACCCCACAGGAAGTCAGCCATTTTAAATTTTCTCTGTCATTTTTTGACATTTCCAAGCGTCGTACTTTAACGAACTCCTCCCAGAGATTTAATTCGATGCTCATCATATTTGGTCAGTATCATCTAAAGGCCTTTGCGGTGTTAAATTGCGGAGCTTTTGACTTTTCATTGGAGGGTGTGTCCGTGGCAGCCTGATAAATTTCAGCGTTTTCGCCATGAAACAGGAAGTTGTTCTAACTCAGGCATACAATGTCCAATCAGCCCCACGCTTCACATGTTTGATAAGGGTCTTGGCCTGAACACATTTCAATGCCAATATTCAGCTTCAGTCATAGCGCCACCTAGAGGTAGTAGAAAATACCATGTTTTACGCTGGGATTTACTGCTCTTAGAGATTTAATCAAATCATCATCATATCTGGTCAGACTGTTCTTAAGCCCTTTGCAATGATAAATTGGGAAGATCTTGACTTTTCGTTGAAGGGCGTCTTCGTGGCGGCCTGTCAAAGTGTGATGTTTCACCATGAAACAGGAAGCTGTTGTAATTCAGGCATACATTGTCCGATCTGCCCCCGACTTAACACGTTTGATTAGGGTCCCAGCCTGAACACATAAACATGGCTTAATTTAGTAACAGTCATAGCGCCACCTAGAGGCAGCAGGAAATGCCATGTTTAATGCTGTGACTTACTGCTATTAGAGATTTAACCATATCAACATCATATTTCATCAGTCTAATCTCAAGACCTTGTGTGATGATAAAAAGCAACGACCTTGACTTTTCATTAAAGGGCGTGTCCGTTGCGGCCTCGCAAAGTATCGTTAAATGAATCACATTTTTGACAGCCTAAATAAGCTCAAAAAGTCATGAAACGTTGCACACATGTCAAAGGTGGCAAATATTTTCATGAGATATAGGCTTCAGAACTTGGGGTGTTAAAATGGCTCTATAGCGCCACCTACAAAAATTCAATAGAGCAGCCCCCCCACTACGTTAATCGTACAGATACGAAATGCGGTAGGATCATGTATCACCCCAAGACCTACAAAAAAGTCTCTTGGAGCAAAGCTCTAAACCTCACAGGAAGTCAGCCATTTTGAATTTTCTCTGTAATTTGAGTGCAAATTTTGCCATTTCTTGCCTTCGTATTTTAACGAACTCCTCCTATAAATTTAATCAGATAATCATCATATTTGGTGAGTGTCATCTAAAGGGCTTTGCAATGCTAAATTGCAGAGATCTTGACATTTCAATGGAGGGTGTGTATGTGGCGGCTTGCCAAATTTCTGTGTTTCTCAATGAAACAGGAAGTTGTTCTAACTCAGGTTTAAAATGTCCAATCTGACCCACGCTTCACAAGTTTGATAATTGTCCTGTCCTGAACACATCAACATGGCAATATTCAGTAAGTTATAGCGCCACCTGCTGGAAGCAGGAAATGACATGTTTTACACTGTGATTTACTGCTCATTGAAATGTATTCAGATCATCATCATATTTGGTCAGTCTGAACTTAGGGACTTCACAATGATAAATTGTGAAGATCTTGACATTTCGTTAAAGGGGCGTGTCCGTTGTGGTCTGTCAAAGTTTGATTTTTCGCCATGAGAAAGCTGTTGTAACTCAGACATGCAATGTCCGACCTGTCACAGACATCATACGTTTGACAAGGGTCCTGGCCTCAACACATCAATGTTACAACAATCAATTACAATCATAGCGCCACCTGCTGCATAAAGGAGTAGTGGCACTTCAAAGTTCCTTTGAATATCCACCTATATTTATCCACGGAAATTTCAATCCCCCTGGTTTATTGCTTTACTAAGGCCATAGAGTGGCGGTGCACATGAGTGCGAGGGCCCTTCCATCACTGCTTGCAGTTTTAATTAGGGCCCGAGCACACAAGTGTGAGGACCCTATTGTTTTTGCTCCGTTTATTATTATTATTAGGGCCCGAGCACCGAGGAGCAGGCCAGAATGGCCTGCACCGTGGGTGCAAAGCCCTATTGTTTTTGCTTCGTTTATTATTATTATTATTTTCCGAAATGAATCGCATTTTTGAAGGCCTAAACATGCCCGAAAACTCATGAAATTTTGCACATGCGTCAGAAGTGGTGAAAATTTACATGTGGTATAGGCGTCAGAAGTGGGCGTGTAGAAATGGCTTGATAGCGCCACCTGCAAAATTTCAAGAGAACAGCCCCCCCGCTACGAAAAACATATAGATACGAAATTTAGTAGGATCATCTATCACCCCAAGACCTACAAAAAAGTCTCTTGGAACTAAGCTCTAAACCCCACAGGAAGTCAGCCATTTTGAATTTTCTCTGTCATTTTTTGACATTTCCAAGCGTCGTACTTTAACGAACTCCTCTCAGAGATTTAATTTGATGCTCATCATATTTGGTCAGTATCATCTAAAGGCCTTTGCGATGTTAAATTGCGGAGCTTTTGACTTTTCATTGGAGGGTGTGTCCGTGGCAGCCTGACAAATTTCAGCGTTTTCGCCATGAAACAGGAAGTTGTTCTAACTCAGGCATACGATGTCCAATCTGCCCCACGCTTCACATGTTTGATAAGGGTCTTAGCCTGAACACATTTCAATGCCAATATTCAGCTTCAGTCATAGCGCCACCTAGAGGTAGTAGAAAATACCATGTTTTACGCTGGGATTTACTGCTCTTAGAGATTTAATCAAATCATCATCATATCTGGTCAGACTGTTCTTAAGCCCTTTGCGATGATAAATTGGGAAGATCTTGACTTTTCGTTGAAGGGCGTGTCCATGGCGGCCTGTCAAAGTTTGATGTTTCAACATGAAACAGGAAGCTGTTGTAATTCAGGCATACATTGTCCGATCTGCCCCCAACTTCACATGTTTGATTAGGGTCCCAGCCTGAACACATCAATATAACAATAATCAGGTACAGTCATAGCGCCACCTAGAGGCAGCAGGAAATGCCATGTTTAATGCTGTGACTTACTGCTCTTAGAGATTTAACCATATCAACATCATATTTCATCAGTCTAATCTCAAGACCTTGTGTGATGATAAAAAGCAACGACCTTGACTTTTCATTAAAGGGCGTGTCCGTTGCGGCCTCGCAAAGTATCGCTAAATGAATCACATTTTTGACAGCCTAAATAAGCTCAAAAAGTCATGAAACGTTGCACACATGTCAAAGGTGGCAAATATTTTCATGTGATATAGGCTTCAGAACTTGGGGTGTTAAAATGGCTCTATAGCACCACCTACAAAAATTCAATAGAGCAGCCCCCCCACTACGTTAATCGTACAGATACGAAATGCGGTAGGATCATGTATCACCCCAAGACCTACAAAAAAGTCTCTTGGAGCAAAGCTCTAAACCCCACAGGAAGTCAGCCATTTTGAATTTTCTCTGTAAGTTGAGTGCAAATTTTGCCATTTCTTGCCTTCGTATTTTAACAAACTCCTCCTATAAATTTAATCAGATAATCATCATATTTTGTGTGTGTCATTTAAAGGGCTTTGCAATGCTAAATTGCGGAGATCTTGACATTTCAATGGAGGGTGTGTCTGTGGCAGCTTGCCAAATTTCTGTGTTTCTCAAAGAAACAGGAAGTTGTTCTAACTCGGATTTAAAATGTCCAATCTGACCCATGCTTCACAAGTTTGATAAGTATCCTGTCCTGAACACATCAACATGGCAATATTCAGTAAAAGTTATAGCGCCACATGCTGGAAGCAGAAAGTGACATGTTTAACACTGTGATTTACTGCTCATCTAAATGTATTCAGATCATCATCATATTTGGTCAGTCTGAACTTAGGGACTTCACAATGATAAACTGTGAGGATCTTGACATTTCGTTAAAGGGGCGTGTCGGTGGTGGCCTGTCAAAGTTTGATGTTTCGCCATGAGAAAGCTGTTGTAACTCAGGCATGCAATGTCCGACCTGTCACAGACATCATACGTTTGACAAGGGTCCTGGCCTCAACACATCAATGTTACAACGACCAATTACAATCATAGCGCCACCTGCTGCACAAAAAGAGCTGTGGCACTTCAAAGTTCCTTTGAATATCCACCTATATTTACCCACTGAAATTTCAATCCCCCTGGTTTATTGCTTTACTAAGGCCATAGGGTGGCGGTGCACATGCGTGCGAGGGCCCTTCCATCACTGCTTGCAGTTTTAATTATTATTAGGGCCCGAGCACCGAGGAGCAGGCCAGAATGGCCTGCACCGTGGGTGCAAAGCCCTATTGTTTTTGCTCCGTTTATTATTATTTTTCTTCTTCTTCTTCTTCTTCTTCTTCTTCTTCTTCTTCTTCTTCTTCTTCTCCGAAATGGATCGCATTTTTGAGGGCCTAAACATACCCGAAAACTCATGAAAATTTGCACACGCGTCAGAAGTGGCGAAAATTTACATGTAGTATAGGCGTCAGAAGTGGGCGTGTAAAAATGGCTCGATAGCGCCACCTGCAAAATTTCAAGAGAACAGCCCCCCCACTACGAAAAACTTACAGATACGAAATTTGGTAGGATCATCTATCACTCCAAGACCTACAAAAAAGTCTCTTGGAGCGAACCTCTAAACCCCACAGGAAGTCGGCCATTTTGAATTTTATCTGTCATTTTTTGACATTTCCAAGCGTCGTACTTTAACGAACTCCTCCTAGAGATTTTATCCGATCATCATCATATTTGGTCAGTATCATCTAAAGGCCTTTGCGATGCTAAATTGCGGAGCTTTTGACTTTTCATTGAAGAACGTTTCCGTGGCGGCCTGGCAAAGTGTGATGTTTCGCCATGAAACAGGAAGCTGTTGTAATTCAGGCATACATTGTCCGATCTGCCCCTGACTTCACACGTTTGATAAGGGTCCCGGCCTGAACACATCAACATGGTATAATTCAGTGACAGTTATAGCGCCACCTAGAGGCAACAGGAAATACTATGTTTTATGCTGTAACTTACTGCTCTTAGAGATTTAACCATATCAACATCATATTTCATCAGTCTAATCTCAAGACTTTTTGTAATGATAAATAGCGACGACCTTGACTTTTCATTAAAGGGCGTGTCCGTGGCGGCCTCGCAAAGTATCGCTAAATGAATCACATTTTTGACAGGCTAAACAAGCTCAAAAAGTCATAAAACGTTGCACACAAGTCAGAAGTGGCGAAAATGTACATGTGGCATAGGAGACAGAAATAGGCGTGTAGAAATGGTTCGATAGCGCCACCTACAAAATTTCAAAAGAACAGCCCCCCCACTACGAAAAACATACAGATACGAAATTTGGTAGGATCATCTATCACCCCAAGACTTACAAAAAAGTCTCTTGGAGCGAAGCTCTAAACCCCACAGGAAGTCAGCGATTTTGATTTATTGCTGTGATTTCTGTGCAAATTTTGTCATTTCCAGGCTTCATACTTTAACGAACTCCTCCTAGAGATTTTATCAGATCGTCATCATATTTGGTCAATCTCATCTAAAGGCCTTTGCGATGTTAAATTGCGGAGTTTTTGACTTTTCGTTGGAGTGTGTGTCCGTGGCGGCCTGACAAAGTTCAGCGTTTTCGCCATGAAACAGGAAGTTGTTATAACTAAGGCATACAATGTCCAATCTGCCCCACACTTCACATGTTTGATAAGGGTCTTGACCTGAACACATTTTAATGCCAATATTCAGCTTCAGTCATAGCGCCACCTAGAGGTAGCAGGAAATGTCTTGTTTTACGCTGTGATTTACTGCTCTTAGAGATTTGATAAAATCATAATCATATTTGATCAGACTGATGTTAAGCCCTTTGCGGTGATAAATTGCGAAGATCTTGACTTTTCGTTGAAGTGCGTGTCCGTGGCAGCCTGGCAAAGTGTGATATTTCGCCATGAAACAGGAAGCTGTTGTAATTCAGGCATACATTATCCGATCTGCCCCCGACTTTACAAGTTTGATAAGGGTCCCGGCCTGAACACGTCAATATATCAATAATCAGGTACAGTCATAGCGCTACCTGCTGCACACAGGCGGTGTGGCACATCAGTTTCCCTTTGAATATCCACCTATATTTACCCACTTTAATTCATACCCCCCTGGTTCACTGCTTTACTAATGCCATAGGGTAGCGGTGCACATGCGTGCGAGGGCCCTTCCATCGCTGCTTGCAGCTTTAATTATTATTATTATTATTATTATATTCCGAAATGAATCGCATTTTTGAAGGCCTAAACATACCCGAAAACTCATGAAAATTTGCACACGCGTCAGAAGTGGCGAAAATTTACATGTAGTATAGGCGTCAGAAGTGGGCGTGTAGAAATGGCTCGATAGCGCCACCTGCAAAATTTCAAGAGAACAGCCCCCCCACTACGAAAAACGTACAGATACGAAATTTGGTAGGATCATCTAGCACCCCAAGACCTACAAAAAAGTCTCTTGGAGCGAAGCTCTAAACCCCACAGGAAGTCGGCCATTTTGAATTTTTTCTGTCATTTTTTGACATTTCCAAGCGTCGGACTTTAACGAACTCCTCCTAGAGATTTAGTCCGATCATCATCATATTTGGTCAGTCTCATCTAAAGGCCTTTGCGATGCTAAATTGCGGAGATCTTGACTTTTCGCTGGAGGGTGTGTCCGTGGCGGCCTGCCAAAATTCGGCATTTTCGCCATGAAACAGGAAGTTGTTATAACTCAGGCATAAAATGTCCAATCTGCCACACACTTCACATGTTTGATAAGAGTCTTGGCCTGAACACATTTTAATGCCAATATTCAACATCAGTCATAGCGCCACCTAGAGGTAGCAGGAAATGCCATGTTTTACTCTGTGATTTACTGCTCTTAGAGATTTAATCAAATCATCATCATATTTGGTCAGACTGATGTTAAGCCCTTTGCGGTGATAAATTGCGAAGATCTTGACTTTTCGTTGAAGTGCGTGTCCGTGGCAGCCTGGCAAAGTGTGATATTTCGCCATGAAACAGGAAGCTGTTGTAATTCAGGCATACATTATCCAATCTGCCCGCGACTTCACAAGTTTGATAAGGGTCCCGGCCTGAACACGTCAATATAACAATAATCAGGTACCGCCATAGCGCCACCTGCTGCACACAGGCGGTGTGGCACATCAGTTTCCCTTTGAATATCCACCTGTATTTATCCACTTTAAATCATACCCCCCTGGTTTACTGCTTTACTAATGCCATAGGGTAGCGGTGCACATGCATGCGAGGGCCCTTCCATCGCTGCTTGCAGCTTTAATTAGGGCCCGAGCACCGAGGAGCAGGCCAGAATGGCCTGCACCGAAAGGTGCGAAGCCCTATTGATTTTGCTCGGATTATTATTAGGGCCCGAGCACCGAGGAGCAGGCCAGAATGGCCTGCACCGAAAGGTGCGAAGCCCTATTGGTTTTGCTCGGATTATTATTTTTATTATTATTATTATTATTTTTTTTTTATTTTATTTTTTTTAACACTTTTGAACATTTTGGGGGCCTTAACATACTCGAAAACTCTTGAAATTTGGCACACACATCAGAGTCGTCCGTCATCGCCGAAAGCCAAAGGCTGGAACACGGGCGTGGCAGGGGGGCTCTGTAGCGCCCCCTGTAATGCAAAAACAAACAGTAGTGCACAGATCGGGCAAAAATGTACGCACATGTATGAAAGTTGGTACACATATAGATCTCATCGACCCGAACAACTTTCGCCCTCTAATATTTAAGCTCCGCCCAACAGGAAGTCGGCCATTTTGGATTGTTTAAAAAATGCATGCGGTGAACTTTTGAATACTCCTCCGAGGGGATACATGGGATTGACTCCAAACGTGGTGATCATGATGTCAAGACATTGGACTTGCTAAATTGCGAAGGGATTTTTGATATCTCGAACGGTTCTGTCATGGCGAGGCGACAAACTTATGGCGAAATCAGAGAAACAGGAATTGTCTAATATCTAAGGCAAAAAATGTCTTATTGTAATGACATGCGGGGTGTTTGTTCGTCTGAAGATTCCGATCGCATCGATATGCCTATTGTGACTCCCGGTTATAGCGCCACCACCAGGCGCCAGGAAGTGTGTCAGTCACAAAGGTGGATTTTTTTGACAGTTCCATCCGATGTTCTTTTAAATACTCCTTCTAGGATTTTCATGCGATTGACGCCAAAAGTGGTCAACATGATGCCGAGACATTGTAGATGATATATTGCGAAGGAATTTTTGACATCTCGAACGCTGTTCCCATGGCAACGCGTCAAACTTTACTTTTATTTCAGGCATATTTAAGGCTCTTGGCCTGCTTAGATTAACTTTAAATTTGGCACACACATCAGAGTTGTCGGCTGTTAAGTGTTGACAAAAAGGTCAGATAAAGGCATGTCTATTTAGTGGCTCACTAGCGCCCCCGATTGTCTAAAATGTGGGGTTTCTTTTACCTACAGTACCTAAATAGGTCAGTAGCAACATGAAATACTCCACAGATATTTACCCACTTGATGCACTTGCCCACCGTGCATCGTTTTCCTCGAAGGCACCGTGTAGCGGTACATAAACGTGCGAGGGCCCGCCATCGCTGCTTGCAGCTATATTTTTTATTATTATTATTTTTTTTTTTTTTTATTTTTTTTTTCAACACTTTTGGGAATTTTGAGTGCCTTAACATACTCGAAAACTCTTGAAATTTGGCACAGACGTCAGAGTCATCCGTCATCGCAGAAAACCAAAGGCTGGAACACGGGCGTGGCAGGGGGGCTCTGTAGCGCCCCCTGTAATGAAAAAAAAAACATTGGTGCACAGATCGGACAAACATGTACGCACATGTACGAAAGCTGGTACGCATATAGATCTCATCGACCCGAACAACTTTCGTACTCTAACATATTAGCTCCGCCCAACAGGAAGTCGGCCATTTTGGATTGTTTAAAAAATGCATGCGGTGAACTTTTAAATACTCCTCCTAGTGGATTAATGGGATTGACACCAAACGTGGTGATCATGAAGCTGAGACATTGTACTTGCTAAATTGCGAAGGGATTTTTGATATCTCGAACGGTTTTGTCATGGCGAGGCGACAAATTCATGGCGAAATCAGAGAAACAGGAAGTGTCTAATATCTAAGGCAAAAAATGTCTTATTGTGATGACACGCGGGGTGTTTGTTCGTCTGAAGATTCCGATCGCATCGATGTGCCTATTGTAAATCTCGGGTATAGCGCCACCACCAGGCGCCAGGAAGTGTTGCAGTCACAAAGGTTGATTTTTTTTACATTTCCATGTGATGTTCTTTTAAATACTCCTCCTAGAATGTTTATGCGATTGACACCAAAAGTGGTCAACATGATGCGAAGACATTGTAGATGATAAATTGCGAAGGGATTTTTGATATCTCGAACGTTGTTCCCATGGCAACGCGTCAAACTTTACTTTCATTTTAAAGGCATATTTAAGCCCTTCAGTTGCATCCAGTGAACTTCTCAATACTCCTTCAAGAATATTCATGCGATTGACACCAAACATGATGACCATGATGCCGAGACATTGTAGATGATAAATTGCGAAGGGAATTTTGATATCTCAAACGGTGTTCCCATGGCAACGTGTCAAACTTTGCTTTCATTTTCCGACATATTTAAGGCTTACAGTTACATGCAGTGAACTTTTCAATACTCCTTCTAGGACATTCATGCGATTGACACCAAACGTGGTCAACATGATGCCGAGACATTGGAGATGATAAAATGCGAAGGGCTTTTTGACATCTCGAACGCTGTTGCCATGGCAACGGATCAAAATTTACTATTATTTCAGGAATATTTAAGCCTCTTGGCATGCTTAGATTAACTTCAAATTTGGCACACACATCAGAGTTGTCAACTGTTAAGTGTTGACAAACAGGTCAGACATAGGCATGTCTCTTAAGTCGCTCACTAGCGCCCCCGTTTGTCCAAAATGTGGGGTTTCTTTTACCTACAGTCCCCAAATGGGTCAGTAACAACATAAAATAGTCCACTGATATTTACCTACTTGATGCACTTGCCCACCGTGCATCGTTTTCTCGGAGGCACCGTGTAGCGGTTAATAAACGTGCGAGGGCCCGCCATTGCTGCTTGCAGCTATATTTAGGGCCCGAGCACCGAGGAGCAGGCCAGAATGGCCTGCACCGAAAGGTGCGAAGCCCTATTGGTTTTGCTCGAATTTATTATTATTTTTTTTTTTTTTTTTTTTTTTTTTAACACTTTTGGGCATTTTGGGTGCCTTAACATACTCGAAAACTCTTGAAATTTGGCACAGACGCCAGAGTCGTCCGTCATTGCGAACGGGCAAAGGCTGGAACACGGGCGTGGCACGGGGGCTCTGTAGCGCCCCCTGTAATGCAAAAAAAAACATTGATGCACAGATCGTGCAAACATGTACGCACATGTACGAGAGTTGGTACGCATATAGATCTCATCGACCCGAACAACTTTCGCCCTCTAACATTTAAGCTCCGCCCAACAGGAAGTCAGCTATTTTGGATCGTTTAAAAAATGCATGCGTTGAACTTTTGAATACTCCTCCTAGAGGAATTATCCGATTGACACCAAAAGTGGTGAACATGATGTCCAGAACTTGGACTTGCTAAATTGCGAAGGGATTTTTGATATCTCGAACGGTTCTGCCATGGCGAGCCGACAAAGTTGTGGCGAAATCAGAGAAACAGGAAGTGTCTAATATCTAAGGCAAAAAATGTCTTATTGTAATGACACGCGGGGTGTTTGTTCATCTGAAGATTCCGATCGCATCGATGTGCCTATTGTGACTCCCGGGTATAGCGCCACCAGCAGGCGCCAGGAAGTGTGTCAGTCACAAAGCTGGATTTTTTTGAAAGTTCCATGCAATGTTCTTTTAAATACTCCTTCTAGGATTTTCATACGATTGACACCAAAAGTGGTCACCATGATGCCGAGACATTGTAGATGATAAATTGCGAAGGGATTTTTGATATCTCAAACGGTATTCCCATGGCAACGCGTCAAACTTTACTTTCATTTTAAAGGCATATTTAAGCCTTTCAGTTTTATACAGTTAACTTTTAAATACTCCTTCTAGGATTTTCATGCGATTGACACCATAAGTGGTCAACATAATGCCGAGACACTGTAGATGATAAATTGCGAAGGGATTTTTGATATCTCAAACGCTGTTCCCATGGCAACCTGTCAAACTTTACTTTCATTTTAAAGGCATATTTAAGCCTTTCAGTTGCATACAGTTAACTTTTCAATACTCCTTCTAGGATTTTCATGCGATTGACACGAGAAGTGGTCAACATGATGCCGAGACATTGTAGATGATAAATTGCGAAGGGATTTTTGATATCTCAAACGCTGTTCCCATGGCAATGCATCAAACTTTACTTTCATTTTTACACATATTTAAGGCTGACAGTTACATGCTGTGAACCTTTAAATACTCCTCGTATGGGATTCATGCGATTGACACCAGAAGTGGTCAACATGATGCCGAGACATTGTAGATGATAAATTGCGAAGGAATTTTAGACATCTCGAACGCTGTTCCCATGGCAACGCGTCAAACTTTACTTTAATTTCAGGCATGTTTAAGGCTCTTGGCGTGCTTAGTTGAGCTTTAAATTTGGCACACACATCCAGAGATGTATAAAGTACTAGGGACCCAGACTTGAGTAAAAGTACAAGTGCTCTATCAAAAAAGTGAGCACACCACTTAAGTGGAAGTACTGAAGTATTAAACATGTTTTGTACTTAAGTATTGCAAGTAGATTATTTTAAAATATACTACTCAAGTACTGAAAGTAAAAGTACAAGTATTGTGTAATTTGAATATAATATTGTTTATATTATTTCAAATGTTTAAGCTAAAGGACACTCACAATTGCTTTGGCTGTAGCAGGAGTACAAGGACAGGAATGTTCAGATTAATTTAACTAATATGGCAATAGAAAACTCAGAATTAATAAAATATTAGTCGATGTAATGGTAATAGGTAAAGGTACAAGATGTTTCAATGTATTTAGGTTTCCTTCTTTCGCGCACACTCGCCCTTTCTCGAGAATTCTCTCTCTCTATCGGTCTCTCTCGTGCACTTTGGTTCTCTCTTCACTTCACATTTGTCCACAACAGCGGCTCATATTTGTGAGTGAGAGGGAGGGAGGGGTCCGCTCTTCACTATATCCTATTGGTTTAGACCACAATCTGTGTGTGTTTCTAATGTGTATCACCGCTCTGGCAGTGATAATGTAGGTTTGGAATGATTCGTAACATTTGAGTGTAACGAGTAACTATGCAGCACATAAAAAATGTATTGGAGTAAAAGTATTAAACTCATCGAAAATATGTACTGAAGTAAAAGTGGAAGTAGGAGAAAAAAATAATACTTCAGTAGAGTACAGATTCTGCCTTTTAGTACTTAAGTACAGTAGTGAAGTAGTTCTACTTCGTTACTATACATCTCTGCACACATCAGAGTTTTCGGCTGTTAAGTGTTGACAAAAAGGTCAGACATAGGCGTGTCTCTTAAGTGGCTCACTAGTGCACCTGTTTGTCTAAAATGTGGGGTTTCTTTTACCTACAGTCCCCAAATGGCTCAGAAACAGCATTAAATAGCCCACTGATATTTTACCCACTTGATGCCCTTGCCCACCGTGCATCGTTTTCTCGGACGCACCGTGTAGCGGTAAAAAAACGTGCGAGGGCCCGCCATCGCTGCTTGCAGCTATATTTTTTATTATTTTTATTTATTTATTTTTTTTAACACTTTTGGGCATTTTGGGTGCCTTAACATACTCGAAAACTCTTGAAATTTGGCACAGACGTCAGAGTCGTCCGTCATTGCAAACGGGCAAAGGCTGGAACACGGGCGTGTCACGGGGGCTCTGTAGCGCCCCCTGTAATGCAAAAAAAAACATCGATGCACAGATCGTGCAAATATGTACGCACATGTACGAGAGTTGGTACGCATATAGATCTCATCGACCCGAACAACTTTCGCCCTCTAACATTTAAGCTCCGCCAAACAGGAAGTCAGCTATTTTGGATTGTTTAAAAAATGCATGCGTTGAACTTTTGAATACTCCTCCTAGAGGATGCATGCGATTGACACCAAAAGTGGTGAACATGATGTCGAGACATTGGACTTGCTAAATTGCGAAGGGATTTTTGATATCTCAAACGGTTCTGCCATGGCGAGCCGACAAAGTTGTGGCGAAATCAAAGAAACAGGAAGTGTCTAATATCTAAAGCAAAAAATGTCTTATTGTAATGACACGCGGGGTGTTTGTTCGTCTGAAGATTCCGATCTAATCGATGTGCCTATTGTGAGTCTCGGGTATAGCGCCACCACCAGGCGCCAGGAAGTGTGTCAGTCACAAAGCTGGATTTTTTTGAAAGTTCCATGCAATGTTCTTTTAAATACTCCTTCTAGGATTTTCATGCGATTGACACCAAAAGTGGTCACCATGATGCCGAGACATTGTAGATGATAAATTGCGAAGGGATTTTTGATATCTCAAACGCTGTTCCCATGGCAACGCGTCAAACTTTACTTTCATTTTAAAGGCATATTTAAGCTTTTCAGTTCCATACAGTTAACTTTTAAATACTCCTTCTAGGATTTTCATGCAATTTACACGAGAAGTGGTCAACATGATGCCGAGACATTGTAGATGATAAATTGCGAAGGGATTTTTGATATCTCAAACGCTGTTCCCATGGCAACCTGTCAAACTTTACTTTCATTTTAAAGGCATATTTAAGCCTTTCATACAGTTAACTTTTAAATACTCCTTCTAGGATTTTCATGCGATTGACACGAGAAGTGGTCAACATGATGCCGAGACATTGTAGATGATAAATTGCATAGGGATTTTTGATATCTCGAATGCTGTTCCCATGGCAATGCATCAAACTTTACTTTCATTTTTACACATATTTAAGGCTGACAGTTACATGCTGTGAACCTTTCAATACTCCTCGTATGGGATTCATGCGATTGACACCAGAAGTGGTCAACATGATGCCGAGACATTGTAGATGATAAATTGCGAAGGAATTTTTGACATCTCGAACGCTGTTCCCATGGCAACGCGTCAAACTTTACATTAATTTCAGGCATGTTTAAGGCTCTTGGCGTGCTGAGTTGAACTTTAAATTTGGCACACACATCCAGAGATGTATAAAGTACTAGGGACCCAGACTTGAGTAAAAGTACAAGTGCTCTATCAAAAAAGTGAGCACACCACTTAAGTGGAAGTACTGAAGTATTAAACATGTTTTGTACTTAAGTATTGCAAGTAGTTTATTTTAAAATATACTACTCAAGTACTGAAAGTAAAAGTACAAGTATTGTGTAATGTAGTTATTAAAGAAAACAGTCAAAAGTTTGAATATAATATTGTTTATATTATTTCAAATGTTTAAGCTAAAGGACACTCACAATTGCTTTGGCTGTAGCAGGAGTACAAGGACAGGAATGTTCAGATTAATTTAACTAATATGGCAATAGAGAATTCAGAATTAATAAAATATTAGTCGATGTAATGGTAATAGGTAAAGGTACAATATGTTTCAATGTATTTAGGTTTCCTTCTTTCGCGCACACTCGCCCTTTCTCGCGAATTCTCTCTCTCTATCGGTCTCTCTCGTGCACTTTGGTTCTCTCTTCACTTCACATTTGTCTACAACTGCGGCTCATATTTGTGAGTGAGAGGGAGGGGTCCGCTCTTCACTATCTGCTATTGGTTTAGACCACAATCTGTGTGTGTTTCTAATGTGTATCACCGCTCCGGCAATGATAATGTAGGTTTGGAATGATTCGTAACATTTGAGTGTAACGAGTAACTATGCAGCACATAAAAAATGTATTGGAGTAAAAGTATTAAACTCATCGAAAATATGTACTGAAGTAAAGTGGAAGTAGGAGGAAAAAAATACTTCAGTAGAGTACAGATACTGCCTATTAGTACTTAAGTACAGTAGTGAAGTAGTTCTACTTCGTTACTATACATCTCTGCACACATCAGAGTTTTCGGCTGTTAAGTGTTGACAAAAAGGTCAGACATAGGCGTGTCTCTTAAGTGGCTCACTAGTGCACCTGTTTGTCTAAAATGTGGGGTTTCTTTTACCTACAGTCCCCAAATGGCTCAGAAACAACATTAAAAACCCACTGATATTTTACCCACTTGATGCCCTTGCCCACCGTGCATCGTTTTCTCGGACGCACCGTGTAGCGGTAAAAAAACGTGCGAGGGCCCGCCATTGCTGCTTGCAGCTATATTTATTAGGGCCCGAGCACCGAGGAGCAGGCCAGAATGGCCTGCACCGAAAGGTGCGAAGCCCTATTGTTTTTGCTCGGATTATTATTTTTATTATTATTATTATTTTATTTTTTTTTTTTTTTTTTTTACGTTTCGGGGCAATTTGGGGGCCTTAACATACTCAAAAACTCTTGAAATTTTGCACAGACATCAGAGTCGTCGGCCATCAGGTCCGGGCAAAGGCCGGACCACGGGCGTGGCAAGGGAGCTCTGTAGCGCCCCCTGTAATTCAAAAACAAACATTGGGGCACAGATCGTGCAAAAATGTACGCACATGTACGAGAGTTGGTACACATATAGAACTCATCGACCCGAACAACTTTCGCCCTTAAACCTATTAGCTCCGCCCAACAGGAAGTCGGCCATTTTTGATTGTTTCAAAAACGCATGTGATGAACTTTTAAATACTCCTCCTAGGGGATTTACGCGATTGACACCAAACGCGGTGAACATGATGTCGAGACATTGGACTTGCTAAATTGCGAAGGGATTTTTTATATCTTGAACGGTTCTGCCATGGCGAAGCGACAAAGTCATGGCGAAATCAGAGAAACAGGAAGTGTCTAATATCTAAGGCAAAAAATGTCTTATTGTAATGATACGCAGGACATTTGTTCGTCTGAAGATTCCGAACGCATCGATGTGCCTATTGTGAGTCTCGGGTATAGCGCCACCACCAGGCGCCAGTAAGTGTGTCAGTCACAAAAGTGGATTTTTTTGACAGTTCCATCCAATGTTCTTTTAAATACTCCTTCTAGGATTTTCATGCGATTGACACCAAAAGTGGTCAACATGATGCCGAGGCATAGTAGATGATAAATTGCGAAGGGATTTTTGATATCTCCAACGCTGTTCCCATGGCAACGCGTCAAACTTTACTTTAATTTCAGGCATGTTTAAGGCTCTTGGCGTGCTTAGATTAACCTAAAACTTGGCACACACATCAGAGTTGTCGACTGTTAAGTGTGCACAAAAAGGTCAGACAAAGGCGTGTCTCTTAAGTGGCTCACCAGCGCCCCCGTTTGTCTAAAATGTGGGGTTTCTTTTACCTACAGTCCACAAATAGGTCAATAACAACATGAAATAGCCCACTGATATTTACCCACTTGATGCACTTGCTCACCGTGCATCGTTTTCTCGGAGGCATCGTATAGCGGTAAAATAACGTGCGAGGGCCCGCCATCGCTGCTTGCAGCTATATTTATTATTATTTTTAACACTTTTGGGCATTTTGGGTGCCTTAACATACTCGAAAACTCTTGAAATTTGGCACAGACGTTAGAGTCGTCCGTCATTGCGAACAGACAAAGGCTGGAACACGGGCGTGGCACGGGGGCTCTGTAGCGCCCCCTGTAATGCAAAAACAAACAGTAGTGCGCAGATCGGGCAAACATGTACGCACATTTACGAAAGTTGGTACACATATAGATCTCATCGACCCAAACAACTTTCGCCCTCTAACATTTTAGCTCCGCCCAACAGGAAGTCCGCCATTTTGGATTGTTTAAAAAATGCATGCGGTGAACTTTTGAATACTCCTCCTAGGGGATTCAAGCAAATGACACCAAACGTGGTGATCATTATGTCAAGACATTGGACTTGCTAAATTGCGAAGGGATTTTTGATATCTCGAACGGTGTTGCAATGGCGAAGCGACAAAGTTGTGGCGAAATCAGAGCAACAGGAAGTGTCTAACATCTAAGGCAAAAAATGTCTTATAGTGATGACACGCGGGGTGTTTGTTCGTCTGAAGATTCCGATCGCATCGATGTGCCTATGTAAGTCTCGGGTATAGCACCACCACCAGGCGCCAGGAAGTGTTGCAGTCACAAAGGTTGATTTTTTTGACAGTTCCATGTGATGTTCTTTTAAATACTCCTCCTAGAATGTTTATGCGATTGACACCAAAAGTGGTCAACATGATGCCAAGACATAGTAGATGATAAATTGCGAAGGGATTTTGATATCTCGAACGTTGTTCCCATGGCAACGCGTCAAACTTTACTTTCATTTTAAAGGCATATTTAAGCCTTTCAGTTTTATACAGTTAACTTTTAAATACTCCTTCTAGGATTTTCATGCGATTGACACGAGAAGTGGTCAACATGATGCCGAGACACTGTAGATGATAAATTGCGAAGGGATTTTTGATATCTCAAACGCTGTTCCCATGGCAACCTGTCAAACTTTACTTTCATTTTAAAGGCATATTGAAGCCTTTCAGTTTTATACAGTTAATTTTTAAATACTCCTTCTAGGATTTTCATGCGATTGACACGAGAAGTGGTCAACATGATGCCGAGACATTGTAGATGATAAATTGCGAAGGGATTTTTGATGTCTCAAATGCTGTTCCCATGACAACGCGTCAAACGTTACTTTCATTTTAAAAGCATATTTAAGCCCTTCAGTTGCATGCAATGAACTTTTCAATACTCCTTCTAGGATATTCATGCGATTGACAACAACGTGGTCAACATGATGCTGAGACATTGGAGATGATAAAATGCGAAGGGATTTTTGACATCTCGAACGCTGTTGCCATGGCAATGCATCAAAGTTTACTATTATTTCAGGAATATTTAAGCCTCTTGGCATGCTCAGATTAACTTCAAATTTGGCACACACATCAGAGTTGTCAAATGTTAAGTGTTGACAAACAGGTCAGACATAGGTGTGCCTCTTAAGTGGCTCACTAGCGCCCCCATTTGTAGAAAATGTGGGGTTTCTTTTACCTACAGTCCCCAATTGGGTCATTAACAACATAAATAGTCCACCGATATTTACCCACTTGATGCACTTGCCCACCGTGCATCGTTTTCTCGGAGGCACCGTGTAGTGGTAAAAAGACGTGCGAGGGCCCGCCATCGCTGCTTGCAGCTATATTATTATTATTATGTTTCTTCTCCAAAGTGAATCGCACTTTTGAGGGCCTAAACATGCTCGAAAACTCATGAAGTTTAGCACACATGTCAGAAGTGGCGAAAATGTAAGTGTGTCATAGGCGCCAGAAGTGGGCGTGTAGAAATGGCTCAATAGCGCCACCTGCAAAATTTCAAGAGAACAGCCCCCCGCTACGAAAAACGTACAGGTACGAAATTTGGTAGGATAATCTATCAGCCCAAGACCTACAAAAAAGTCTCTTGGAGCGAAGCTCTAAACCCTACAGGAAGTCGTACATTTTTTATTTTTGCCTTGATTTTTGTGCAAATTTGGTCATTTCCAGGCTTCATACTTTAACGAACTCCTCCTAGAGATTTAATCCGATCATCATCATATTTGGTCAGTATCATCTAACGGCCTTTGCAATGCTTTTCGTTGAAGGGCGTGTCCATGGCAGCCTGGCAAAGTGTGATGTTTTGCCGTGAAACAGGAAGCTGTTGTAATTCAGGCAAACATTGTCTGATCTGCCCCCAACATCACACGTTTGATAAGGGTCCTGGCCTGAACACGTCAATATAACAATAATCGGTTACAGTCATAGCGCCACCTGCTGCACACAGGTTGTGTGGCACATCAGTTTCCCTTTAAATGTCAACCTATATTTACCCATTTTAATTCATATCCCCCTGGTTCACTGCTTTACTAATGACATAGGGTGGCGGTGCACATGCGTGCGAGGGCCCTTCCATCGCTGCTTGCAGCTTTAATTAGGGCCCGAGCACACAAGTGTGAAGACCCTATTGTTTTTGCTCTGTTTATTATTAGGGCCCGAGCACCGAGGAGCAGGCCAGAATGGCCTGCACCATAGATGCAAAGCCCTATTGTTTTTGCTCAGTTTCTTCTGCTTTTTCTTCTCCGAAATGAATTGCATTTTTGAAGTCCTAAACATGCTCGAAAACTCATGAAACTTTGCACACACGTCAGAAGTGACGAAAATTTACATGTGGTATAGGAGTCAGAAGTGGGCGTGTAGAAATGGCTCGATAGCGCCACCTGCAAAATGTCAAAAGAACAACCCTCCCACTACAAAAAAAAGTACAGATACGAAATTTCCTAGGGTCACTTATCACCTCAAGATCTACAAAAAAGTCCCTTGGTACCAGGCTCTAAAACCCACAGGAAGTCGGCCATTTTGAGTTTTCGCTGTGATTTCTGTGCAAATTTTGGCATTTCCAGGCTTCGTACTTTAACAAACTCCTCCTAGAGATTTAATCCGATCATCATCATATTTGGTCAGTCTCATCTTAAGGCCTTTGCGATGCAAAATTGGGGAGCTTTTGACTTTTCGTTGGAGGGCGTGTCTGTAGCGGCCTTTCGCCATGAAACAGGAAGCTGATGTAATTCAGGCATACATTGTCCGGTCTGCCCCTGACTTCACACGTTTGATAAGGGTCCAGGCCTGAACACATCAACATGGCATAATTCAGTAACACTCATAGCGCCACTTAGAGGCAGCAGGAAATACCATGTTTTACGCTGTGACTTACTGGTCTTAGATATTTAACCATATTAACATCATATTTCACCAGTGTAATCTCAAGACCTTGTGTGATGATAAAAAGCAACGACCTTGACTTTTCGTTAAAGTGCGTGTCCGTGGCGGCCTCGCAAAGTATCGCTAAATGAATCACATTTTTGACAGGCTAAACAAGTTCAAAAAGTCATACAACGTTGCACACATGTCAAATGTGGTGAATATTTTCATGTGATATAGGTTTCAGACCTGGGGGTGTAGAAATGGCTCGATAGCGCCACCTGCAACATTTCAAGAGAACAGCCCCGCCGCTACAAAAAACATACAGATACGAAATTTGGTAGGATCATCTATCACCCCAAGACCTACAAAAAAGTCTCTTGGAGCGTAGCTCTAAACCCCACAGGAAGTCGGCCATTTTTAATTTTCCCTGTGATTTCTGAACAAATTTTGTCATTTCCAGGCTTCGTACTTTAACAAACTCCTCCTACAGATTTAATCCAATCATCATATTTTGTCAGTCTAATCTAAAGGCCTTTGCGATGTTAAATTGCAGAGATCTTGACTTTTCGTTGGAGGGTGTGTCCGTGGCGGTCTGCCAAATTTCTGTGTTTCGCAATGAAACAGGAAGTTGTTATAACTCAGGCTTACAATGTCTAATATGACCCACGTTTCACATGTTTGATAAGTGCCCTGGCCTGAACACATCAACATGGAATTATTCACATACAGTCATAGCGCCACCTGCTGGCAGCAGGAAATGTCAGGTTTTACACTGTTACACATTAAAGTTCGTTTGAATATCCACCTATATATACCCACTTAAATTTAAATCCCTCTGGTTCACTGCTTTACTAAGACCATCGGGTGGCAGTGCACATGCGTGCGAAGGCCCTTCCATCGCTGCTTGCAGCTTTAATTATTTTTCTTCTTCTTCTTCTTCTTCTTCTTCTTCTTCTTCTTCTTCTTCTTCTTCTTCTTCTTCTTCTTCTTCTTCTTTTTCTCCGAAATGGATTGCATTTTTGAGGGCCTAAACATACCCGAAAACTCATGAAAATTTGCACCCGCGTCAGAAGTGGTGAAAATTTGCATGTAGTATAGGCGTCAGAAGTGGGCGTGTAAAAATGGCTCAATAGCGCCACCTGCAAAATTTCAAGAGAACAGCCCCCCCACTACGAAAAACATACAGATACAAAATTTGGTAGGATCATCTATCACCCCAAGACCTACAAAAAAGTATCTTGGAACTAAGCTCTAAACCCCACAGGAAGTAAGCCATTTTGAATTTTCTCTGTCATTTTTTGACATTTCCAAGCGTCATACTTTAACAAACTCCTCCCACAGATTTAATCCGATCATCATCATATTTGGTATCATCTAAAGGCCTTTGCGATGCTAAATTGCGGAGCTTTTGACTTTTCGTTGGAGGGTGTGTCCGTGGCAGCCTGACAAATTTCAGCGTTTTCGCATGAAAGAGGAAGTTGTTCTAACTCAGGCATACAATGGCCAATCTGCCCCACGCTTCACATGTTGGATAAGGGTCTTGGCCTGAACACATTTCAATGCCAATATTTAGCTTCAGTCATAGCGCCACCTAGAGCTAGCAGGAAATGCCATGTTTTACGCTGTGATTTACTGCTCGTAGAGATTTAATCCAATCATCATCATATTTGGTCAGACTGTTCTTAAGCCCTTTGCAATGATAAATTGCGAAGATCTTGACTTTTCGTTGAAGGGCGTGTCCGTGACAGCCTGGCAAAGTGTGATGTTTCGCCATGAAACAGGAAGCTGTTGTAATTCAGACATACATTATCCGATCTGCCCCAGACTTCACACGTTTGATGAGGGTCCCTGCCTGAACACATATACATGGCATAATTTAGTAACAGTCATAGCGCCACCTAGAGGCAGCAGGAAACACCATGTTTTACGCTGTGACTTACTGCTCTTAGAGATTTAACCATATCAACATAATATTTCATCAGTCTAATCTCAAGACCTTGTGTGATGACAAATTATGGCTAAACGAATCACATTTTTGACAGCCTAAATGAGCTCAAAAAGTCATGAAACATTAAAAACGTGTCAAATGTGGTTACAATTTTCATGTGATATAGGCTTCAGACCTGGGGCTGTAAAAATGGCTCAGTAGCGCCACCTACAAAAATTCAAAAGAGCAGCCCCCCGCTAGGTTAAACGTACAGATACGAAATGTGGTAGGATCATGTATCACCCCAAGACCTACAAAAAAGTATATTGGAGCAAAGCTCTAAACACGACAGGAAGTCAGCCATTTTGAATTTTCTCTATCATTTGAGTGCAAATTTTGTAATTTCTGGGCTTCGTACTTTAACAAACTCCTCCTAGAAATTAAATCAGATCATCATTATATTTGGTCTGTGTCATCTAAAGGCCTTCGTGATGTTAAATTGCGGAGGTCTTGACTTTTCACTGGTGGGTGTGGCTGTGGCGGCCTGTCAAATTTCTGTGTTTGGCAATGAAACAGGAAGTTGTTCTAAGTCAGGCTTTAAATGTCCAATCTGACCCACGCTTCACATGTTTGATAAGTGTCCTGGCCTGAACACATCAACATGGCAATATTCAGTAAAAGTTATAGCGCCACCTGCTGGCAGCAGGAAATGGCATGTTTTACACTGTGATTTACTGCTCATAGAAATTTATTAAGATCATCATCATATTTGGTCAGGCTGAACTTAAGGACTTCACAATGATAAATTGCGAAGATCTGGAATTTTCGTTAAAGGGCGTGTCTGTGGCAGCCTGGCAAAGTGTGGTATTTCACCATGAGAAAGCTGTTGCAAACTCAGGCATACAATGTCTGACCTGTCACAGACCTCATATGTTTGACAAGGGTCCTGGCCTGAACACATCAATATAACAACAATCAGTTACAGTCATAGCGCCATCTGCTGCACACAGGAAGTGTGGCACATTAAAATTATTTTGAAAATGCACCTATATTTACCCACTTAAATTCATATCCCCCGGTACACTGCTTTACTAAGGCCATAGGGTGGCGGTGCACATGCGTGCGAGGGCCCTTCCATCGCTGCTTGCAGCTTTAATATATCATTGAATTTCTTAACTGGTATTTGACGTCAGAATAATGAATATTTTGTTGTTATAGCTTATGAAATGGGTGTTGACAGCGCTGTTTATCTATGCATTTACGCATTACCTGTATCAAACTGCGACAGCTTGCGGAGGCAATAAATAATTGCTTAATATCCACAGACATTTATTTAGATATTTTAGCAAAATATTGTTTATCTGGTAAATGTTAATATAACTTAGGGTAAATCTTGTAAGTTAGCTACATGTGGTGGCTGTGCGTCAGCCTTCAACCCGGTAAGTGAACAGCAATGATTTTATGAGGCTAATGATAAGCATAAATAACAGAAAAACGAATTTAATTTAGCGTTTTTAATTCCACCAAGCATTAATTCATGGCTGTTTTATTCATGCAAAGCTAAAACTTTATTGAGACAGGATTTGATGGATCAGCGTGACTGTGAGTTTGTCTCTATTCTTAGACAAGCTGCAAACATTGCTTTAATTAATCAACTTATTTAACATAACATACATTAATACACAGATGAGATGTGTTATAAATGCCTCATATGGAAAGTAAGTATACTCAAAGTCCTTTTAATGAAGTCGCGTCACTCCCCCGTCATATTTGCTGTGCACGCTGCTGCTGCTTCTGTTAGCTCCTCTCCTCAGATGCGTCCAGCGCGCAATTCTCTATTCTCTCGTTTATTGGTCAATCCGATATTACAAAGCCAATATCCGATAATGGGAAAATGCTTAAATGTCGGGGAAATATCGGAAAACAGATATATCGGTCAATCTCTAAAAAGAAAATCAAGAAAAAAACGGCAGCACCATGGTATGACCATCATACTGCAGCTCTTAAAATGGTAGCTAGAAAAATGGAGCGAAATTGAAAAAGCACAACGTTAGAGGTATGGCGTGCAGCATGGAAAGAAAGTGTTCAACACTTCACACAGAAAAACTGCCAGATCTACCCATCTCAGCAAGCTTATTAAAGAAAATCATAATAACACTCGTTTCCTCTTCACCACAGTTGTGAAATTGACCAAAAACAAAGAAGAAACCGAAACCAATATTAAACTCCAATCTAATAGTCGCAACTTCATGAACTTCTTCGCTAACAAAATTATTAGGGAAAGCATTAAAGCTTAAAAGTAAAATTAAAAGTAAAATTACTATAGGGCTGCACGATTAATCGAAAAAGAATCACAATCTCGATTCATACATAAATGCGATCTTCATTTTAAATGACGGTGATTCACTTGCATATACAGTATTTCCCTGTATTCAGATGCTGCATTCACGGATTTAAAAGAGGAACTATATTGTATGGCGTAATAGCACTTTTGGGAGTACTTCGACTCGCCTGAAAAGTCCGCTCCCCTTCTCCCTCTCATAATGGAACCCAAGCAAGAAGTATACCATTTCCAATGCTTTTTCTGCCAGCAGATTAGGTCTTGCTAAACAGTCATACCCTGTAGAGACTTTACAGAGAAGATTCAGGCATCTTCAAGATTTGCCTCTTCCAGCATTTGCCAATGTTCAACCACTTATCCTAATTGGAGCAGATTATTTGCATCTGATAACCCCAATTGACCAAGTGTATTTAGGACCTCCTAAATCCCCAGCCGCGATTCAGACTAGGTTAGGTTGGGTACTTCAAGGTCCAATACCCATTTCTAACCTGGATGAGACTCAGGGCCCTATCTTGCACCCAGCGGGTTTTTCCCTCCACAGACGCACGTCGGCAAACTAGGGAATGAACTTGCGTTGCCTGGGCGGTTCAGCGCAAAAAAGGAGGCGTGTTCCGGCACAAACCATCTCTTATGCTATTTTGCAGTTTCAAAAAACAATTGGGCTACTAACCAAAAAAACTAGTCTAAAGTCATTGCCGGGTTGCGCGTAGTTCATTATGCTATTTTAAGGGCGCATGCTTGACCATAATGTATAGCATGCACAACGCGCATTGCTTATCTAATCTACACAGATGCAACAGTTATTTTTGCAAATCATACATTGTTACAATAAAAAATATTAACACATGAGATAAGGGAAATCATTGTGGTGAGCATTGTGGTGATAATTTTTATGTAGTGTGTAGCTGCGTTAAAAAAATTATTATGCAAATAACGATTAAAATATTTTCATACGTTTGTTGTGTGGCTGTATTATGTTTATTTTATGTAAATAATAATAAAAATGTTTTCATAAGAAACCTTAATGTATATGAACTTGATTTGTAAGTGTACTTTGGGGTTGGACCTTGCTTGCGTTTCCGATTTCAAAGACCCCAAACCCTTTCAGCGGTGAGGGTGGATGCAGTGATGTCCTCTGCTGACGTCAGGTCCTGTGTAGAGGCAGATCAACCTCCCGTTACACGGCGTGTCCGATTTATGCTGGCAAGCTTGGGATTCCCCCATCTCCTGACATCATTGTAGTGCTTGGCGCAGCTGATGAGACAATTGCGGCTATTTCCTCTAACGCCTGTTTAACGGACGCTGATTTGGGCGGGTTTCTCCTATCCCCATACAAAACAACTTCTCTGTCTTTAACTGCTCTTACAAGAACGTCGGTCTCCTCGGCTGTGAACCGCTTCTGGCGTGCACCTGTCAAATCCGTCATAATAATAGCAACCCGCCATGGAACTTGCGCCCTTGCGTTTAAAGGGAATGTTGGATAGCGTTCTGATTGGTTTATTTGACGTTACGCCCAAACCACACCTAAGAATAATGAACCTACTTCAGACCAACCCCTTATTGATTTACGTCTGGCGCAAGTGTTATTTCTCCCGCCGTGAAAATAGCAACAGCGCCCAAGATCCGCCCACAAAGTCACTTGCGCTCTGCGCTTCGGACTTGCGTTTCAGATCGTCAAAATTGGGCTCTCAGTGTCTCTTTACTTTGACTAACCCCCTATAAGAACTTCGCCATGATGTGGAGAAACTATGGCAAGTGGATACTCTCCCTTTTAAAAATGAAAAAGTCATTGTTAGATCCAAACAAGACCAAGCAGTTATGGATTTGCTGGCTTCCAAGACAAGAAGAGTTGATGTGGACGGAGTTCAAAGATATGCCACTCCTTTATTGCGTGCTGCTTCTGCTGTAAGGCTACAAGCTTCAACAAATGCAGTCATTTCTTCTCTCAGATGTATAGAGAGGTGCCTTGAAAGAAACCCTAAAGTTGCTGTTGTGTATGATCAAGAAATAACCAAGTTGGAAAAGTCTGGCTACATCTCAAAAGTGGAAGCTTTTCATGATTCATCTGAATCCTGGTATCTACCCCATCATATTGTGGAGCACAATGGAAAACCACAAGTAGTTTTTAACTATTCCTTTCAATATAAAGGCATGTCATTGAACAGCCAGCTCCTTCCTGGTCCACAATTAGGCCCCTCCCTACTTGGCGTTTTACTCCGGTTCCGTCAGTATCCAGTGGCAATCAGTGGTGATTATAAAATCCATGTTTCACCAAATCAGGCTACTACCAGAAGATCGCCCTTTGCTATGCTTCCTGTGGCGCAATATGCAGAGGTCAAATCCACCTGACATTTACGAATGGCAAGTTTTGCCCTTTGGTACAGTATGTAGTCCATGTTGCGCAACATATGCCTTACAAAGGCATGTCCACGATCACCAAGAAGGTTATGAGGATATACTGAATTCTATACTTCAGTCATTTTATGTTGACAACTGCCTAGAGAGTTTTCCAAATGTGCAAGCTGCAAAAAGTCAGCTAGATCGAATGCGTTCCTTACTTATGAGTGGGGGATTCGAAATCAGACAGTGGGCAAGTAACCAGCCTGATGTGGTCCGACACCTCCCATGTGAAGCTGGAGCTGAGAGTTCTGAACTATGGATCAATCAAGATTGTTTGGACCCAAAAGAAGGAGCTTTGGGTCTAAGTTGGCATTGTCCTTCTGATTCCTTAGGATATAGATCTAGAACTGTGGAATGTAAACCAGTAACTATGCGCAATATTTACAAAGCTCTTGCAAGTCAATATGATCCATTTGGTTACATAATTCCCTTCACAACGAGAGCTAAAGTTATTATACAACAACTTTGGATGAAACCCAGAGACTGGGATGACCCTCTCATGCCAGATTCCATTCAAAAGGCCTGGAAGGCCTGGGAAACGGAGCTTCCTGATTTATCTTTGATCCAACTTCCCCGTTGTTATTCATTATTACCCTCAGAACAAATCAAGTCCAGGGAGTTGCATATTTTTTGCGACGCCTCAGAGAATGCATATGGCTCCGTAGCCTATCTGTGGATGGAAACTGATAAGAGCGTGGTCCAAACTTCCTTTATCATGGCAAGGTCTCAAGTAGCCCCAAAAAGGCAAATATCTATTCCCCGCCTAGAACTTTGTGGTGCTCTAACAGGTGACCAACTTTCAAAACTCTTGCAAACTGAACTGACTCTTCCTTTAACAAGTACTATCTTATGGTCAGATTCCACAACTGTTTTATCTTGGCTGCATTCTTCCTCCTGTCGATACAAAGTGTTTGTAGCAAATAGAGTCACGGAAATCTTGGAACTCACCGATCTTTCTTCTTGGAGATATGTTCCATCTGGGCAGAATCCAACAGATGACATCACTAGAGGGAGTACCCTTGTTGAGTTAGCCAAGCCTGCCCATAGATGGCGACAAGGCCCAATGTTCCTGAAACATCCGCCACATGAATGGCCACAAAATCTAGTATCCAGCCCTGCTAGCCCTGACCCTGAACTCCGCAAACCACTCTTTTGTGGGTTAACACAGTCAGAAGATCTTGTGCTTCCAGACCTAAATCGTTTTAAGTCATGGTCAGAATTGATGTCCGCAACAACTTAGCTCCTGCGACAGCACAATCCAGATTCCTTTGATACTTCTTCTGTTGAAACCTTACTTTTAAAGCAAGCACAGCAACAAAGTTTTCCCTCAGAGTACAAGTGCTTGAAGCAAGGTAAACCTGTTGAATCTCAAAGTCGCCTTCTTACCCTTTCCCCAGAACTGAATGAAAAAACAGGACTTATTGTAGTGGGCGGTAGGCTAAGACGAGTAAAGGATATTGAACCAGGAATTGTTCATCCAGTTGTTCTTGACCCTAAACATCCATTGTCCCAGTTAATTGTAAGAGATTATGATGAGAAACTGTTCCATCCTGGCCCAGAGAGAGTTTTCTCAGAACTTCGGCGAAACTACTGGATAATTAAAGGGAGACAAGCTGTAAAGAAACATCAGTGGTCCTGCTTAGAATGCAAGAAGTGGAGAGCTAAACCATCTATTCCTCAAATGTCGGATCTCCCCTGCTCAAAGCTCCAATTGTGTAAACCCCCATTTTGGTCCACTGGAATGGACTGTTTTGGCCCTTTTCATTTTAAGGTCGGTCGTAGGACAGAAAAAAGATGGGGCATCCTTTTCAAATGCCAGACCACTAGATGTCTACATATTGACTTGTTAACTAGTCTAGATGTGGACAGTTTCCTGATGGCACTACGTCGATTTATATCTAGGAGAGGTAAGCCCTACGAAATTCTTAGTAATCAAGGGAGTAATTTCCGTGGTGCTGCAAGAGAATTGAAGGAAGTCTATCAGAATCTTACCACTGAACTACAACTTAAATTGGAAAATCAGCAGATTACATTTAAGTTTAACCCACCACAAGCCCCTCATTTTGGAGGCTCATGGGAGAGAGAGATCCGTTCAATAAAAACAGCTCTGCGAGTGGCACTTGGCAGTCAAACCATATCAGAGGAAGTCTTACGAACAGTCCTGACAGAAATTGAAGGAGTTTGAAATTCAAAACCTCTTGGATATGCCTCATCTAACATCTCAGACCTCGATCCCATCACCCCAAATTTGCTCCTTATGGGGAGGCGGGACTCTTCTCTGCCACAGGTGATTTATGCCAATACAGAGTTCCTTGGTTGTAGATCTTGGCGTCACAGCCAAATCCTTGCTGACAGATTCTGGACATCCTTTATTCACAATTATTTGCCAGGTCAACAACTGCGGCAAAAATGGAATAGGGAACAGCCCAATTTGAATGATTCTACAGTTGTCTTAGTTATTGATCCTCAACTTCCACGAGCATCATGGCCTGTTGGCAGGGTAGTACGTCTCCTACCCAGTCAGGATGGACGTGTTAGAGCAGCTGAGATTAATATTAATGATAAAATTTATGTACGCCCAGTTGCCAAGTTGATTCCATTACCCAAAATAGAGGATTAATAGCAAATACATTACTTTATTTGGGGGCGGCTGTTGTGAATTAGACTATCTTTCCTTTGTTTTTCCTTTATACTACATTTCCCACAATCCTTTGCAGACTGCATCACCATTTTTTGTGTACTCCATTACCCATAATCCCCAGCTGAGGACTATAAATAGACCTCATTTCCTTTCTTTGTTCTTTTGTATTGGTAAGGTGTGGGCCTGAAGATGAGCACTCAATCATGTTTGTTTGAGTGTTTTCCACAAGATGTGTAATGTAAGTTTTCTATTGTATTGTTTATTCGAATTTGATGGGCTGTATATTTATCATTAGTAGGTTTATTAATATTATGTTTGATGTTGTATGGTTTCCATCTTTATTATTTGTGAGCCTGATTTCTGTATTGTATTGTTTGTAGTGACCAGAAAACCATCTTTATCATCCTGTGTATCATAAGCATTCTGCTTATCCTGTGGAACCTGTGTAATGTGCATCCAGTTTTAATGTCAACAAGAATAAATGAGAGCAAAAGGAATGGTATCTGTCCCGTGTTTTAACAAGACACACCACCAAGTACTACACGTCCACTGAACCCTGGGTACTTTTACCATCTAGTATCCAACACCTAAGCTCTGAAATGATTTACCAAAAAATGTTTGAGTATCAGACACAGTCAATCAATTTAAGTCTAAACTAAAGACATTACTCTTTAAAGAGTAACTAAACCCTAAACCAACTTTTTTTAGTTAATGATCTGTAATAATTATCCTTTATTAGTGCTGTTCATTGATTTTAGTAAGTTTTTTGACATTAAGATATAAAGTGTTTCAATACTGCAATATATGGTGTAAAAACGTCTGAGTGCTGCCCTCTTCAGGTTGAACGGTGGCTACTGCAGTTGAATTTTCTTATTGGATGTTGGGTCCAAAAAATGACTCGTGACGTAAGCAGGTTCAAGCTCACCACGCTCTTGTTACGATCTCACCACACACTTGGTACGAGCTTAGTTCAAATAATTAGGGGACCCTCTATCTCCGCTGGGATCTGCCCACTTTTCTTGCATTTTTCAAATATTGCCAGTGGGTGGAGTCAGGCTCTGACCAGGGGTTTAGTTACACTTTAACAAAACATTCACATAATTTGTCTAGTAAATGTACTTATCTCGCAATAGTTCGCTTGTCCGGAACAAAACATTCACATAACTCTGGGTAATATATTTATGTCGCTGGAACCGAGTGGATATTAAAAACCACAATACTGTATGGCACTTTCAATACATGCGAACAGTCCCTCCTAGGCCTGTCATGGTAGTTACTTTTCATAGGTCGGTTAATTTTCCCAGAAATAATGATGATAGTCGATAGTATTGAATTTTTTAAGACAATGTCACTGATTAGATATGACAATAAAATATCATAATAATGCAAGTACATCCTTACTAAAAAAAAAGCCAAGAGGGTTTTTCTCCTAGGGGTTTTCTGACCTCTGGGGAGTCAGCTGACATTGGCTTAATTTAGCACCCTCTTCTACACGTTAAATTATTACTACGCTCGCTAGCACGGTTTTATCTGAGCCGTTGTATTCTGCTGCTTATGTTGTCTATTGAATTTCTGTGTTTTCTCCTGTACCTATTAATGTAAAGCTGTTTTGAAACAATTAAACAAGTGTGAAAAGCTCTATATAAATACAACCCCAAATCAGAAAAAGTTGGGACACTGTAGAAATTGTGAGTAAAAAAGTAATGGAATAATTTACAAATCTCATAAACTTATATTTTATTCACAGTAGAATATAGATAACATATCAAATGTTGAAAGTGAGACATTTTGAAATGTTATGCCAAATATTGGCTCATTTTGGATTTCATGAGAGCTACACATTCCAAAAGAAGTTGGGACAGGTAGCAATAAGAGGCCAGAAAATTTAAATGCACATATGAGGAACAGTTGAAGGAACAATTTGCAACTTATTAGGACAATTGGCAACATGATTGGGTATAAAAGAGCCTCTCAGAGTGGCAGTGTCTCTCAGAGGTCAAGATGGGCGGAGAATCACCAATTCCCCCAATGCTGCAGAGAAAAATAGTTTTCTGAGTTTCTCAGAGAAAAAATGCAAAGAGATTGAAGTTATCATCATCTACAGTGCATAATATCATTCAAAGGTTTAGAGAATCTGGAAAAATCTCTGTGCGTAAGGGTCAAGGCTGGAAAACCATACTGGATGCCTGTGATCTTCAGGCTCTTAGACGGCACTGCATCACATACAGGAATGCTACTGTAATGGAAATCACAACATGGGCTCAGGAATACTTCCTGAAAACATTGTCAGTGAACACAATACACCGTGCCATTCGCCATTGCCAGCTAAAACTCTATAGGTCAAAAAAATAAGCCATATCTATACATGATCCAGAAGCACAAGCGTTTTCCTTGGGCAAGGCTCATTTAAAGTGGACTTTGGCAAAGTGAAAAACTGTTCTGTGGTCCAACGAATCAAAATTTGAAGTTCTTTTTGGAAAACTGGGACGCCATTTCATTCAGACTAAAGAGGACAAGGACATCCCAAATTGTTATTAGCGCTCATTTCAGAAACCTGGATCTCTGATGGTATGGGGTTGCATGAGTGCGTGTGGCATGGGCATCTTACACATCTGGAAAGGCACCATCAATGCTGAAAGGTTTATCCAAGTTCTAGATACATATGATCCCATTCAGACGCCGTCTCTTTCAGGGAAGACCTTGCATTTTCCAACATGACAATGCCAGACCACATACTGCATCAATTACAACATCATGGCTGCGTAGAAGAAGGATCCGGGTATTGAAATGGCCAGCCTGCAGTCCAGATCTTTCACCCATAGAAAACATTTGGTGCATCATAAAGAGGAAAATGCGACAAAGAAGACTTAAGACAGTTGAACAACTAGAAGTCTTTATTAGACAAGAATAGGACAACATTCCTATTCCTAAACATTGGTCCTCCTCCAACTGTTCCTTATATGTACATTTAACTTTTCTGGCCTCTTATTGCTACCTGTCCCAACTTTTTTTTAAATGTGTAGCTCTCATCAAATCGAAAATGAGCCAATATTTGGCATGACATTTCAAAATGTATCACTTTCAACATTTGATTTGTTATCGATATTCTATTGTGAATGAAATATAAGTTTATAAGATTTGTAAATTATTCCATTCCTTTTTTACTCACAATTTCTACAGTGTCCCAACTTTTTCTGATTTGGGGTTGTAAAATTGCATTGAATTGAACAGTCACATTGAGTTGTTTTACTGTAGTTTCGATCGATCCCTCGTTCATATTCTTAATTCCTTCAGTCTGTGTCATGTAACTGGCTTGAATTTACTGCCCTACGTAAAAGGCAACCCCAAAGCATCATATAGTCTAAGTGTAACATCTGTCTCACCCCTGTTCTGCCAGCACCAGGAATGGTGGACCAGAAAAACCCTCTCCAGTCCTGGTCCTCAAAGATGTAGGGCAAAATTCGAGCAAGCATACGAGTGCAGTTCAACACAGTCTGCTTCTCTTTTTCTGTAGGACATCCCGACTCTGCACTCTGAACCAACTTCTCCACAGCCTGTAAGAAAAAAAACACATCCATATCAAAACACACACATATGCATCATTTGGTATATATGTATTCTGACACAAGTTGTGATTTCAGTGATGAGAGTTTACAATAGAAATAACTTTCTTTTTATTGTTCAACTCATTCCCTGCCATTAAAGAGCTCTTGTCAATGTGTTAAAACACCCTGTCAATGATGACACATTGATTTTTACGTCATTCCATATTTCCTCCATTATCCACTAGGTGGCACTCATGCACAACTTATATAAAACGGGCCTGTTTAATGTTTTATTCTGAATGTCTTGGAAATAGAAATGTTCCATGGGTTTTGACAATTTTTCTGTAAACCGAATAATTGACAATGGGCCATTGAATTATTTGAAAATAATGCACACCCGCTACACACCCGCACATTACCACCTTGCAAATAAATTATCATAATTAAATTTCAAAGCAATAAAACAGACAATTAATCGTCATAATCGTCACATTTGATTAGACCAGTGGTTCCCCACCTTTTGTAACTCACGGCCCACACAACCAAACACATATGTTCCCACGGCCACAGCTACATTATTAAAGGAACCTGCTATTTGTGTTGGTAAATTCAGAGTATTCAGAAGCAAGACTGTTAATTATTTTTATTGAATAAATTGGTAATGTAGTGAACTAATAGAAAATGAACATAACGGGTCGGGTCACCAAGCCCCGAAAGACTCAGCTGACACTTGTTAAGGAAAACTGGAGAACCAAATCAAGGCAGAGGTTGACAGCGGGTAGACCGTCAGTCAGAGGGAACAGGCAGAGCAGGGTTTAGAAGAGCAATCAAAACCATCAGAGACTGGAGAACTGCACAAACCAAAACTAACGTCAGGCTCGAGTGACAAGCACAATTGTGCACAAATGTGTTCATAATTTATTTAAACGGATAACGTGACAAGTAGGGCTGAAACGATTCATCGAGTTACTCGATTTACTCGATTCAAAAAATTCCTCGAGGCAAAAATTCTGCCTCGAAGCCTTGTTAAATTCCTATTATGCGCACTACACGCGCCGAGATCTGATTCACACGGACCGTTGTTCAATGTTCAGGAACCACATCATAGCGCGTGATACATTTTGAATTTATTTGGCGCGATGGCGGAGCGAATATGTCCATAAACGGCAGAGAGAGAATGTTTAAAGTTTGGGATCATTACATTCAGCATCTGAATCCACTGCTGTTTCACCAAGCGTCGATGAAACAAGGTAACGTAGCTTCCGCTGATTTTAATCCCATACTGTATTTGTAGCAATGTCGTTATGCGGTTTGACTAGATATGATGTTTAGATTTGACGTTTTCGTATTCACGTTCAATTGCTTAAAAAAGAACCCCTTCACAAACACGCATGCACTTTACTGGTGTGTGTACCAAAAAAACGGCTCCACAGTGCAATCATTTATTGGCAACTTGTAATCTGACATATTTTGTTCCATAATAATAATCTCTGTCTTATTGGAGTTTAGCATAAGGATATTCTCTCTCACGCGAGTCAGACCGATCGCGCAATGCATCACATATGCTTAAACTTTTATGTAGCCACGCAACAATAATTTCAGCATGCATTCACTGTATACAGCGGGACGTGATGTTGTGATTTTTCGAACGGATTCTTAACCTAAAATGCACCGCAATGCAAGTGATGCACCAAATGCAGCATTCTATTGAAAAGTAATGTATGTATTTCTGCAGTACCAAAATGCAATGAAGCAACTGAACGTCTGACTGGGGTGTCACTCTTCCTCAAGCACAGCACGCGTGCACACAGAAACACAGGTGCACGTGCGCGCGCACACACACAGGTTGTTACCATAGCAAATAGGCTCACCCCAGAAATGATATATTACATGTTAGTAGCCTAATGGTAAATGCTGCAGGTGTAGAAATGTACATAAACCAGATATTTACTTTGATGTCAGTGCTAGATTACAGCATGAAACCTGTTGTGCATATTAATAAATTAAAGTGCTTAATTGTTGGCACTGGCACTTATAAACTTTGAAATTAATAGGCTTATTTTTTGGAGCCAAATACCTCTGTTTTTTTTTTAAGTAAAAGCTAAATGCTTGAACATTTTACAGCCACGTCATTTTCGTTATGCATTATTTGTTTTGGTTGTTTAAAAACACAAACAAATTTTTTATCCGATTACTCGATTAATCGATCGATTCAGTGCTAGATTAATCGATTACAAAAAGAATCGATAGCTGCAGCCCTAGTGACAAGAAAACTTATTCGCTTGTTCAGGTGACAAATAGATATCATAAACAACAAAAATTTGCTGCACAAAAGGCCGTTAAGTGCATCTCGGTGAATGTGTGTCCGTGAGAACTGTAAGTGGACTTATGTTTTGGGTTTATTTAAGCCTGTTATTGTATTAGTCTATAGTTCTTGCGAATTTAAATTAAAGGGATACTTCACCGATTTAGCATTCAGCTTTGTATCTGTAGAAACCCGGCAGTATTACTGAATGACCATGTTTCCCTCCATCATTTCCCCCTGAGAGGAGAGATATCTGCTTTTTGGTTCTGCAAAAAAGTCCTCCGATGATGCAAAAATCATCATATTACATCATCGGAGGACTTTTTTGCAGAACCAAAATGCAGATATCTCTCCTCTCAGGGGGAAATGATGGAGGGAAACATGGTCATTCAGTAATACTGCCGGGTTTCTACAGATACAAAGCTGAATGCTAAATCGGTGAAGTATCCCTTTAAGTTAGCTGGTGATTTTGTTGTTTGAGCAACCTGCTAGCTAGGTTGCACGATGTGCCTGTTGATTAGATATAATTGTTGAGCGCTCTGCTCACATTATTTATGCGCATTATTTACATGCTACAGTAGTAACACTCCTTTAAAATAATGTATTTAATAGTGGAAAATAATCAGTTTTTACAATCTTCGAGCTATCTATCATCGTTCGCCAGACGTTCTACAAATCTGCTTCAGTTTGTGTTTATTTACTTTCGCTTCATCACGCAGCTATTTTTGTTAGAGGTATCTTTTAAAAACATTTAATTCATTAATAATCTAGTATGTTTTCATTTTCTGTCATAGTTTCTTCAAAATTAAGTTTTGAGCGTTTAAATAAAAATATTTTCATTTTCATCATGATGCGTCTGCACCCGCCCCTTTGACTACCCCGCCCCCTACCACGCCCACCCGCCCAACCCTACCATCGTAACTAATACATTTTCTGTGGGAAACCCTGGCCCTGTATGTCGGGCTGAAGTGAAGAAAGTTGCAATTGGAGATCAGACTTGACGTTAAGCTTTTTCCGGTATTTTGTCTTGAGTGCCACCAAGCAGAAAATCCAGCTTCGCATAGGTATGTTGTTGGAAATGGCATCAAAAATCTCAGAGCTTTGTCAGAAAGATCAGAATACTCGGAAAAAGTGTCAATCCAAAAATCTGTCATTGATTTTTGAGAAAATATTAATTTTAAAGCACTGTCACTAGGCTCTCATGCTCGTTTGCACGTAGTAGTCACGCATCTGGCTCTTCAGGCCTTGTAGACGCTTTTCAATCAGTTAGTAACCGAAGCGGGAGGGCTTGTGGCTTCTTCTGTCAAAAAATGTGACAAATTCTCAAATGATTCAGAATTTGATTCGCAAATTCACCTGGCCCTAATGTCCATTTTCTTTATTGTGGCTTCGATTTTCTTTTGGACTTAAAACGCTGTCACTGATTTAAAAGGAGACATTTTAAGTCAGATAAAAAAATCTGGGCTTCGTTGCGTAATTCAAAGAGACGAGAAAGCACCCTGCCTCGTGAAAGCCATCGTTCCTCAGTGTGTATAAGAAATTGAACATGGTCACTTCCCATTTCTTCACAGAGAAGTCGAAACAAACGTGACTGAAGGGGCCTAGTCTTAATGAAATTGACTATTTTATCAGCCTCATCAGGGATCACATCTGGGATCTGTGGGCATCTTTTTGGTAGCTAGCGCTTCCTGATGTAAACTGCAGTGGACAGAGCTCACGAATGGCGCAACTGTGTTTACGCACACAACGACTCCGTTGCGATGACCCACCATAGCTCTTGCTCCGTCAGTGCTCAGACCCACGCATTCTATTCTATTTGAAACAATAAATGCATTAAAATATTACAAATGTCATCGCTGATTGGGTGATTGGGTCAGCAGCGGTTTACAGAAATGGAAATCCTCTTCTCCATTATGTGCATACCGTACAAAGGAAATGAGATTGGAAAGGTTGGCTATATCAGTCGATTCATCCAACTGTAGGGCATAAAAAGGACTCAAAACCAACTTCTGAAATATATCATCTGCCATTTCATTAATTCTTTTTTTGTCAGAATCCAACAAATCAAGCAATGTTTTTTATAGAGAATGTCTAAATATGTTTTAAGTTTGCCAGCACAGGTCACAAATGACACAGCAGCAAACAGAAATGGAGAAAGACAAGGGTCTTCTGAAAGGAAAACTCATATACAAAACAATGGCTAATGGTTCTGTCGAAAATGTAAACAGGTCGGTGTAAACATACATTTGCGCTTTCTTCAGCTGAGTGCTTTTGTAGCTGTGATACTTGGGCTGTGAGTCGGTTGGTTGCTGTGGTAATGTCCTGCCCCTCCTCCACTGTGATTGGACAGCCGTGTGAGAACTGACATTGACGAGCAGAGCCTTTCACCCAAAGTTAAATATTTTTCAACTCTCGACGCTCTTCCAGTTTTCAGCGTAGAAGAAAACCGCTAGATGCTGGCTTATTTGAAAAACGCAGAGCTTCCATTGGAAACAATTGAAAACATGCGCAGGGCCATGGGCGTAAAAGCTTTGGTGTGCACACCCCCTAAGTGTGTGTGAATTGAGAACTTTATACCTTCATTGTAAATGATTGTTATATTGGTTTTGATACAACGATTTCAATATATAACTTCAATTCAATTCACTGTTTGTTGTGGTCTCATTAACACATATTTGGATTAAAACTTGCAATTGGTTTTCTAAGCCCTCCCAAATTTCAGATATATAACAATCTAATTAAAAGGTGTAGTTTGTGATTGTTATAAGTTAGTGTCTTGCGAGATCACGCATGATGCACATAGGTAAGGGTGGATTGATACCAGTTTTTCCATACCGATCCCCTAAATATAAAGAGTGCACACAATTACAGTAAATATTAATGTCACACAATAATATTATTTCATTACTTATAGTGCACTTCAGATGTCTGATGTTAAATTTTTCTTTCTTTCTTTAAACTTGGCTGGCAGGAGCTACACAAAAAGATTGAAGATTTTGTTTTTTCTTCCTGATGGGCAGTCTCAGAACGGAAAATCGGAGATGGAGACAGGAAAGGAAAAGCGGCAACTGTTTTCCTGTCCCACCAACAACACAATCACAGCCTATACAGACACACACTTTCTAATGACAGCATGATGATAGAAGGGCATGTACATTAGAAAGATTTAGATTCAGGATCCAGTTTTGCAAAAAAAAACAACAACAGCGAACAAAGCCTTGTAACACAGTGTTGCCAGATTGGAGGGAGATTCTTCCCTTACAGCTCGAATCTCAGCAGCGGGCACCAGAGCAAACACATCCTGAACAGTGGTGGTGGTGTCAGCCCAAAACTGATCCCAGAATGCATCATCTGTGGCTTCTACTGGCTGTGAGAATAGAGGAGACGGTTTTGTTATACAGATCATGAAAACCCAACACACACACACAAGAACCTGGAGATCTTTGAAGCCAAGTATGCTCATTTAAATGAATTAATAGTAAAAACTACATCAGAATTTAACAAAACTGTATTGTCAATGCAATACAACTTCAAAATCAAATGAGTACCTAATGAAATGATGTCACCTGGGAGGCTAAACTCATTAATTTGGAGTAAATGATGTGAGAGCTGCTGTGATGTGTAACATGCTACAGTATACTTCATCTAAAACCAATTCCTTATTTCAAGTCCACTTGAACCGAAAGTTTAAAGCGACTTTACACACAATGCTTAACCCTGGGTTAACTTAGCTCTATGAGTGTCTCAGATTTGTAATTTAGAAGCAGAGTTTTCTCTGAAATTAAACCCGGGTTGTAATGCCAAAAGCATGCAGTGTGAAACAAGCAGTGTTAGGAGCCAATCACACCAAACGCGTTTATGGCAGTTGCATGCGCCTTTTTTGAATGATATTCACTGTTTATGTGCGTTGAATGCATTGCGGTTTTTGCACGCGGTTTTGAAGGAGCGGAAAACCAGCCAACGTCATTCGGGTCTTTCCATTGTCCAATCGAATGAAGGGAGAGGCGAGCCTTACGTTGTGGTGAGGGAAGTTTACAGTTGCTTTAAAAACCGGAACCCAACCCGCTCACTCTTTCCTGCGTTTTTGTGCACCTCTCACCCTCAAACAAGGTCAGAGCTTTTTTTTAAAGGCAGTGCGTCGCATCTTGCATTTCAAGCGCGTCTGGTGTGATTAGCCCCTTAGAATGTTATCACTCCATACTTAGCAACGGACAGCCAACCAGAAACTCGTACCTCATATCATCATATCATCTGTGAACTGAAAACACTTACATTGTACTGTAGTAAAAATGACATCCCAGGAGGCTTTAAACCGCCAATACAGATTTACGCTGCAATCTGTTCTTTTAATTCATTCAGTTTGACATCAGTTTTTATCCAATTATGACAGTTGACACCGCAAATATGAAAATTAAAACGTTAACCCGGGGTTTGGAAATGCACGGTGTGAATGGTCAGATTATGAAAACCCAAGATTATCTCAAAACCCCTGGTTGAGTATGAACAGTTGTTAAACAAATAACCCAGAATTCCATAAACCTAGGCTTTAGAATAACCCAGTGTTAACTATTTCAAGTGTGAAAAGCCCTGTGACGTTGTGACATTATTTCAAAATTAAAACTAAAATATCAAAGGAGAAAAATAGAGGACATGCCTTATTTTTCCCCACTGCATCTATGAAAGCAGATGTTTTAAGATTTAGATATAGAGTTGACAGTTTGAGGGGAGGGGTTAAGTGATGTGTTCAGAAAGGAAGGACGTTTTCAGATTTTCCTTTAAGGTTACAAAGACCATGTATTTTTGTGGACAGATTTGCACGGATTAAGTAAAAAGGATTAATAAAATGCCTGGCATATTATTTGATTAACTGAGCATAAACTGTATAATAAAGTAACTGACCCATTGATATTTAAATACAGAGACGTCAGGTCTAGGGGGTGGGGTCTAACATGCGTCAGGCTATTACCACTCACTGCCATTTCGTTTTTAAAGCTCTTTAAATAAAATTATATCTATTAAATCTATTTATACACTACAAGCATGGCTGCCTGTTTATGAGAAATAACATCCGACAATGTAAAGTAAAATGCACTTGAATTCAAAACATTCTCTGAAAACTAACACCAATGTCATTCGATTCTTCTTATCATGGGTCTATATTGTTTTACGTGTTTAGCATATTTTTTAAAGGAAAAATTAAGAACCTGTTTCTTCCAGTATTATTTTGCATATTGTATCCATATTGTAAATTACCCTTTAATATTTCAACGTATAGTATAAATATAATTATAATAAACTAATACAATAAAAAGATACAGAAACAATATTACAAATGTATGTGGAAACAAGTTCATCAATATGGTGAGCAGTGCACGCAGATATCCACAAATAAACAGATATTTAGGGAAAATACACCCTTCGGCGCGTTGAATTAACTGACATATATACACATACATGTTGATGTTTATTTTAATTGTCGATGTGTGTCATCGCAAGATGTTGCAGGTCTGAGCGACGCAGTCTCCGTTTGAAAAATACAAACACGCGCTCTTGCAATAATAGCCTACTAAAGTCACAAACCTGAGTTTTAGTGGTCAGCTGTATCACCGCCTTCCTGAAATTAAGCTTTGAGTCCGTATTTCCCATGTTTCTCCTCTGATCGTTTAATGATGAGGAGCAGCTCTAATCCCCGTCACCTCCTCCTCTGTGCGTGTCATCTGCGTGCAGAGGCGGTGAGGATGGTGGTGCGCGCAGCCACAGACTTCCGGGATGCGCAGTTAAAAAATACATACTATAGGAAAGGCTTGAGTCTGAAATAAACCTGACGTGACGTTAAGCATGTGTAACTGATTGGTTAAAACGGACTGAAAGGCACAAGGTTTGTTCGACTTCATGCCGCAAGAAACGACAAGCTTATGACATCAAAGTACCGCGAGAACGACCTGAAAGGACTCTGATTTCGAATCGCTCTCGTGGAACTGTGATGTCATCTTTCTGTCGGTTTTTGCAGCGCTGCATGAAGTCAAACCAGAGATACTTTAGTTAGTTAGAGCTTACATTTTACAGTTTCTTGTCAGAATTGATAATCTGTTCGTTAAAAAACGGCATATCTGCCCTGCGCACTGCAGCGTTACGCGTTATTATGCTAAGCTTGCAGGCTCCCAAAAGGGCCTACAGTATTTAAGCGGCAGCTGGTCAGCTGGCGAATTCCCAATCCTAATAAGGTAAACGATTGGCTCATGAATTTTAATTAGTTTATGTAAGCGGACGTATAAGGAAGGTTACTAGAAACCTCAGCGAGATTTTATTACTATTCACGAGCCAGACCTTGGCCATAGTAAATTCCAGTCGCACTTGTATGTCAGTTGCTAAGGAGTAGACTAGGAGATTTTAAAACCCACTGTCAGCGACAGCCAAAATACATCAGTCTATTAAAATGTTTGTATACATTTTTGTATAAATAATAGTAAACACTCTAAAAATCTATTTTTAACAGAACATTGTTTTTTATATTTAAATGCTTTTTATTCAATATTAGAAGAAACATTTTGTGTCAGATATGTTTTGTGTACTGTTATTCTAAGATATGGAAAAAATATAAAAAAGTAAGTAGCCCTAACCTTTTGAACGGTAGTGTGTGTGTAGGGCTAATGTAAAACAAATATTATTACAAATATAACATACATAACCAGTCCCAGGGGTTACAATGCAGGTTACAAAATCAGTAAGTGTCATATAAAAAACACAGTGAGACTGTGAGGTTTAAGGGCTTTAAAGTTGCTGAATGTGTGTTTCCAAGAAAGATTTAAGTTCCTTGTTAAAGATAAAAAAAGTAGGGCTTTGCATCCTGAAATGTTCATTTATGTAAGAACAATTTTGCTAGAAAATAAACAAATTTATCAAAAAAGTACTGGTCCTTTACATCTTTATCAAAGTTGTGCAAACCAAATAAAACATCTGTATATAATAAAGAAAAACTTTGTTACAAAAATGTGCGTAAAAATACAGAAATCCTTCCAGAACAGATTTTTATAAGAGCATTCCCAGATAAGAAATAGATTCGTCTTCAGCACTACAAATATATATTTTTAAGTAAAGCTTTACAGGATAACAAAGTCATTTTTCGGACACATCCTTGACCTTATTGGTTATTAAATATTTAGACGACAAAGTCCATGGAGTATTGACAAATTGGCCATTCCAGTAGGATAAAAAAACGTTTTGGTAGCAGCCAACCTGCTCGGCAAAGTGACGTCGCCGTCGCCTCAACCAATGCCGCTCCTTTCTCGTGCCTACGCTTATTCTTACGCGCATGCGCATTGTCATGTCAATAACAGCAGCTGTGCGGGCTTATTTTGTTTCGCGCAGGTTTATCAAATAGACGGAGAAGCGGCAGAAAACCGCAGAAAACATTAATACATTAGTTGCGTTCGCGAAATAGAGATTTATAGAAGCTTCGAGCGTCGGTGAAATGAATGAAATATGAGCCATGATTCACAGCTAGCACACAGACATCGAGTTTGAGATAAGTTACTACAGCCGAGCTCATCTTTAAATATCGTCATCTCGGCTTATATCTCCTGAATAATGGAAATAAACTGATGGATTTGAGCAGGGATGTGTTTATGTGCTTTTAGTAGAGGTGGTATAATGTGTTCAGTGTAGCATGACACTGCAGATTCTTCATCTCAATAACAAGAAAACCAAGTCATACACACGAGATCTACTGGCCTGAGATTCACAGAAATGCTAACAGAAAGCAGGTGAGTCAACAAACATGTTTAATTATTCCTTCATCAATACAATAAACATTTATCGCTTAGGAGCAACAAAATAATTTTATCGTAAGTTACGTTCAATTAATTTGTAAGCTTTAATCGGTCTACCCATCATGTAGATAAATGTACAATAGTAAAGACAACATCAGGAAAAATAACATCTGCTGTGATCTGTGTTAACTGTTACGATGTTGCTTTATGTAGTAAATGTCTGATCATTGTTTTTCATATAATCTAATGGTTTACTACAGAAAGCGTCAGCGTGCTGAAGGTGATGATGAAGATATTCAGATGCCTCAGGCCAAGAGACTGTCTTCTGCTTTCAAGAGCTCTGAAACAGCCCGAGAGTCATGGGAGTCAGAGGTAAGAGTCACTTCATATTCAGTCATCATCAGTGGTTCAGTCACTATTATCTGTATGGTTTGTTTAATGAGCAAGACATACCAATCATTTCAAAGAAATAAATCGAATTGTTTACAACTATTGCCATTACATTTGTTATAGTCATCATCGGCACATACCCACTGTTACTTAAAAATATCAAAGGGCTCCTTCTAAAGTGAAAGTGATATGTAAAATTTTGGGAATTTTCAAGGCTGGAAACTATAATTTCCCAACATTTCCAAATAATTTCCATAAATTCCTATTTAGTTTTTCAATTTGAAATATTTCCAAAATTCCCAGATTAAGTTCCCATGGAAAGTTTCTGGAAATTAACCAGAAACTTTCCACCCCTTTGCAACCCTAATGGTTGGTAACCTATAGTCAGAATGTAATTTAATTTCATCCACCCACTAGTAAACACACACACGCATTCCCGGAGCAGTGGTCATTCATTCTTTCTGGGGAGCAACCAGGGCAAAGATGTTTTGATCAAGGGCATTAAGTCAAGTCATATCACATTTATTTGTATAAAAATATGATTACTCTAGGATTTAAAAAAAAAGAAAAACACAAAAAGGGGTACATTTTTAAATATATAGTAAATATATTAGAATATGTAGCGGCGTCCAATTGTCCACTTTGGGGGCTAGTAGCGGGAGAATGTGACTCATTAGCAATCTGAACCTTATCAAGAATAAAGGGGGTCGCACACCGGACGTCCAGCGCCGTTCTAAAAAAACAGATCACATTGTTTTCTATGAGTGTACGCGCACAGGTGCCGCCTGGTGTCTGTGACTCAGAACAATGCTCAAATTCCTGTCGCTCCATCCACATAGTTTAACATTAAATAACATCATAGTTGTCCCAATTTGTTAGTGATTAACATTGACTGCCAACGATACTTAGCATGTTGAAGTAGACGCTATCTGACTAAGCTTGCGCTATTTAATGTGCACTTCCGGTGTACGATATCTCCGAGTTGTCCTGTCCGGTGTGCGACCCCCTTAAGACTGTTAACGTCCTTTTATTACATTTATTAAATGAAGCACATGCAGACATAACACATCGATGCAATATGGTCAACCAGGGACGTGCCACAACAGGCCTGATGCCCCCCCCATTTTTCCATTTTAGTTTTCTAATCACTACTAGGGCTGGGTATCGATTCAGATGTCCCAGATCGATTCCATTTCGATTCACAAGCTATCAAATCGATTCCATTTCGATTCTCGATTAACGTTTCGATTCCATTTTAAGCACTGAATGAAAGAATGACAGGCTCGCCTCTTGCTCCTTGGTAACATCACGCAAGGCAAAAAAGAGGGTGACATCTAGTGAAGAAGACTAGTAATTTGATTAACGTTAATCTTACGTTCAATGTTTGCAGAAAAAAAAATTGATTCTGCTTTTTGAGAATCGATTCTGAATCGACCTTGTATAAAAAAACGATTAATCGAAAAAACTATTTTTTTGCCCAGCCCTAATCACCACATGAACAAACTGTATGATAACCAACAAGACTTGATTCAGTAATATTTTAGTTTGCTGAATGAACAAGACATTACATTTTTACAGTACTTAGAACATTTATTTTTATTATGCTTTATTACCTCAAGTTAAATTAAATAAATTAAATCTTAAATATGCCATTTAAGTTTTTATTTCACAAAATCCAAGCCGAAGAACAGACATTTAATCTGGAAAGGCAAGTTATTCAACTAAACAATAGCAGACAGAACAGCAGTCTACATAGATGTCTGTACGTTAAAGTAGTGTTGTAGTCAAGACCACCTAAACCGAGACCAAGTCATGACCAAGACCAAGATAGGCCGAGACAAGACCATTGCAAGTCACTGCATTAAAACACTTATGCTAAAATGTGGAATATGCATATGATTAGACACTTCTTGTCTGTGCGTGCGTGTGTGCGTGCGTGCGTGTGTGCGTGCGTGTGTGCGTGCGTGTGTGCGTGCGTGCGTGTGTGCGTGCGTGTGTGCGTGCGTGTGTGTGCCATCAGAGAAGTTGATAAAATAATCAAAGGCATTGCAGATATGTGGGAATTTATCTTTGTCTATAAGCAAATAAAAGTGAACAAACACTAAAGAGCTGAAATAAACTTATCCATTTATTCTGAACTGTCTTTCCATGGCTTGCCATCCACTTAACACAATGCAAGGGTTTTTAGTAATAGAATTAGAAAAATTATCATTGAGAGAAACTTAAACAATGCTTAAACAATGCCGACATCATATGCCGAACCTGAATAAACTGCATAAAATTAGTGATAAAAAATAAATTTGTCAGTTGTGGTCTTGACCGGTCTTGAAGTAAAATTCAGAGTCCTCATTGTCTGAGACCGAGACGAGACCGAGTAAAAATGTGGTCGATTCAGTTATTTAAATGATAAACCATAGCATACAGAACTTACTTGGAAGGTTGAATAGTCTAAATTAACCAAACAAGCCAACTAGCATGAAGTTCGCATACTCATTCCACATCACTGAATCTATTGAATTACATAAATACAGGAGCAGCATATGGCGGACTCTCACGGCTGTAGACGGTAATGTTGTCTTTTGCCTCATAAATGTCAAAATTAATTCATACTGACTTACAAGGCGCACCTGACTGTAAGACGCAGCACCAGCCAAGATATAAAAAAACCACGGCTTATAGACCGAAAAACACGGTATACAGTTATATATTTATTTAGCCTTTCACCTCAAATTGCATGTAGCCTATAACCAAATTATCATCTGAAAGTGTATGCTTTGCTTTTTCAATGGGTTGTCTCCATTCATTTTTAGCACTAACAATCGCAGGGATATTCAAACAGTTTATCACTATAGATTTTGTGTTTTAGTTTGTGCTCACCTTTCTTTGAAAAGAAGTCTGTCACAAATCGTTTCCCCTCGTTTTGTTTTATTTCCTTTCTTTTTTTGGTGGCCTGATTTAACTTTCTTTGAAAAAGACATTTCAACCGCACCGCAGAAGTTTATGCTCCACCTGATGCTCAACTAACATAAACATGCATTTGGCGCATTAGCAAAGGGGTGGGACCGTGAGACTTTTTACTTATACAAAATGTAGTCAGTCAAACAGTTATTCAGCCAATACACTAACTTTACATTTCATCTGACATTCATTATGAAATTTAATTAGGCAATGAAAATATCCAGATAAAATAAAACATATTCCAGACTTTTCAAGGGCCCAGTACTGGTTGTACCCCCAGTCCGACGCCCTTTTGGTCAACAGAAAATTGGCCGTCGCGCTGCTTACCCCTTAACAAACGAACAAACAATTGACCCACAAGAAATAATAAAGAAAAGAGATGTAATCAATAGTGAATAGTTATAATCTAATAAAATGGTATTTATTTTTGATTGATGTAGTCAATTGATATGATAACTAAAAGTGTTGTGTTTTACCTGATCTTGTGTTGCTCTGCAGTCTTCCAGTAGTGAGAGCAGTTGGATGAGCAGTCCAGAGCACACCGCCGGGACCAGCAGCGCTTGTGGAGTGGATGTTATTGGGCCACACAGTGGTTATGGCCCCTGCAGTCCCTTCAGTGCCTCTAAACCGCTTGGCCCCGTGGGTCTGCTCTCCTACCAACACATCAACCGTGTCCTGAGAGAAGCCCACTTCCACAGCTTAGAGAGCAGAGCTCAATCCAAACACGTCAGGTGACTTTCAGGGACACTTAAATTCATTCCGCCCCTCAGAAGACAGGGTCAAATCTCCATCTTCATCCTCAAAACCGCTCCTACTGTCTACGTCTCTCTCCTAGAGCTCACGTTATGCTAACAAGTCTTTGGATGGAAAATATGCCCTGCTGATACTAAAAACTCATTGACTAAGTAGAGCACTAATGTGTTTATTGTAAGCAATAACGGTAAATTGACTGATGCAAACATTTGTGACATTGGCACTGTGTATATTCGGAATAATGCACAGTTTGTTGGGAATTTACGCTCGGGATATTATATTTATTTGATTTTGTTTTGCTTCGTGCAGAGCACGTGACATTTCAGCTGACAATGCACATTTGGGTGGAGGCATAAACGTGACTTAAACCAAACATGGTGAAATACCACAGTGCACCTCTGCTTATTACAAATGCATCACTCAGCCAGTCTGTACAAACCCTGTGTGCTCATGGTTGATAATGAGCATATGTGGCTATTATCCCTACAATCTTTTAGGATCTTTTTACTCTCATCCATTAATAAAGCTGGTCAGTTTCATGCCCCTGTGACCTTGTGGAGGTTGTTTCCTTCTTGTGTCTTATTCCAATACCAATTGCATCTTAAGGACTCTTGATTATTTTACTATACTTTTGTATTGAAAGGTGTACATTATGTTTTACATTCATCTACATTTCTAAATAAAGATGGACATTCTTAAACAAATGTTTGTGTTTTGTTGAATATGCATGATGAGATGAGGTAAAACGGCAGATAGAGAGCTGTGCACAGCTGTAGGGTCCCACAGGTTAAAACCCCAATTGTGAAACCCATCTATAGTGATTACATATAAAAGATACAGAGGTGGCAGATTGTGGACATTGTAGCTGAAGGTGAGTCAGTATGCTAGGGTTGCAAAATTCTGGGACTTTTCATAGCTGGAAACTTTCCATGGGAATAAACTGGGGGGGAAATGTAGTTAAAAATCTTGCTGCATAATTTTGTTTAAAACAACAAGATTTAATGCAATTTCAGTTGAATTTCTACCCTGCACATTCCTCACGTTTCATTTATAAAGCACTATTAAAACAACAGAGCATTGACCAAAGTACTGTACAGTAATAAGCTACTTCATAAAAGAAGATAGGTGAAATATGATCCCGTTTCTGAGTTCTCGTCAGAACCTAGCGGCAGCATTTTGAACTGATTGCAGTTGATTTAATGCTTTTTGACAAACACCTACTGTACATACAAGGAGTTGCAATAGTCAAGTCTTGTAAACACAAATGCATGTAACAGCTTCTCACATAAGAGATGACCTGTGATGAAAAGTGCATTGTGCATCATAACAGACGACACATATTAATGCACCACAGCCCAGCTCAAACCCTCTCTCACTGCAGTCACATGATAACATGAGTAACATACAACATAAAGTCTGTTGTGGCCTCTAAGCTGTTGACTTTATTAATGTACATGTCCTTCACTGAAATCAATTATTTCCCTGCAAAATTAATTGGAGTCAAACCCTTAATGATGTAAAGAATGATTAACACATATCTAATTTTTCATCTCGTGATGAATATATATTTCTGTACCAGTAGATGGCAGCAAACTTCTTAATTCTTCAACATGCAAATGAAACTCTTGTTACAGCTGTGATTGCTTTTATCGATACACAGATGAATGCATTCAGACAGGTCTAATCCTGCAACAATAAAACTTTTGCTTTCTTCTGATTGAAGTTTGGCTCACACCAGTATGATATGAAAAGATGAGCTGTCATTATATTCTTGTGTCTGGTGTACATGTGGATTTCTTTTTACCATCCATCATGCTAACTGAATGGATATCTTTTCTAATTAGGTCATTTATATGCTAGTTTACTTCTCAAAGTTAAAACATAAACTTGATATAGTTATACACTTAGGCCTGGTTTCACAGATTAGGTCTTAACTTGACTTTACTGGTGTGCATCTTAAAGAGCACCTGCTGGCGGGACAGTGACATTTAGCAGGATATAAAAGTTTTGAGGAAATGAATCAATTACTCTCCCTACATCATTTATTTTATAAAACCTTTCCAACGATATATAGTTTGTAGTGATAGATTAAAATTTACATCAACAATATTAAAACTTCCGTTAAATCATGTTTTAAGCAGTACGTAAGCAAACTCCAGGCTAATATTAACTTGTTTTGTCTCTATGTCTTTGTCTCCTTTCACCCATGACCGACAGACCTAAATCTTATTTAGCCTGATGCTCAACCTTGTACAATCCACCAAATGATGACCACAGCCTGGTGATGGGAATTTGTTGTAATCACAGATCTTACTCTTATCTGACTAAAATGTTCAACGTCACTGCCACAAAACAAAGAACATTGGATGGAGTATTTACAATGATCCAGTAAACAAAATAATATGGACTTTTTGGCTAGCTTCTACAAACATTGACACAATCCTATTGACTTGTATTATTATGTATTATTAACATCTCATTAATTTGTATTCTATGCCGTCTCTCTTGTTTGTGCTGAAATGTATACCTTTGAATTGAATGTCATATATTTACCCTGTTAACAATGTGTCAGTAATCAGTAGTTATTATCATTTGCATGTTTTGATGTGGCATATATGTCATGATTTTAATGATTTCATGTAATTGATGTCTATTTAGAATGATTATCTTTGCCAAATTGTATTGTTCATTTATTTAATATTGAAGCAGTTATTTAGAATCCATATCTCATTTGACTAGTGATTTGTTATATTTGCATAATAATTCATATATTTATTTTGATGTATTTTTTTACTTAATGTGATTTAAAGGGAGGGTGCATGATTTTTTAAAACACTTTGGAAAAGGGAGTCCAAAGTACCAAAGCCAAGTTCCAAAACACACTTGTAGCCAATCAGCAGTAAGGGGCTTGTCTACTAACTGATATCGTTGCCCTGGGTTGCGTATGTGTGGTAGAGGTCTTCACGGGTCCACTTAGATTTGAAAACCCGAGACCCGATCGGGTTTAAAAGTTTCACATGTGCCTCGGACACAGGTCGGGTACAATAATAGCGGCATCGGGTCTCGGGTAATTTAAAATGAATGTGTTTGTGCTGAACGGACCCGAGAAGAGCCGAGCTCTCGCACGTGTCTGCGTCAATGTCCTTTTCAAACCTCTCAGCTGTTTGCCAAGAGCGCTTGCGACATTGTGTGGCTGGCAGCAGGTTAATTTTCGTTGAGACAGACGTGTCAGTCAATTTTAAATGTACATTTTAGCGGTTACCTTTGTGTCGTGGTCAGATAACAAATTAAAACAAATGCCACCGGAGTTTCTTTCTGTCTGACTGCTGCTTGTGGGTCTGCAGAATGCACACACGTCAGTGCCATCCAGTCGGGTTAAAAAACAATTGCCACTAGTTCGGGTTGGACTCAGATCTAAATTTCTCGGGTTTCTCTCTGGTCGGGTCTTTCTTAAAAAAAATATATTTATGCACATTCGGGTGTAAAGTGATTCGGGTCTGGTACATTTCTTTGGACCCCAGAGGACCTCTAATGTGTGGGGCGGGTCTATCAACAGAAGGTCCAGATTCTATTGAGGTAGGGGTGTGTTTGTTTAGGTGATTTCAAATATCAACAATTGCTTTCAGTGATCATGCACCCTGCCTTTAATACCAATATTTATTACTGTGTGACACCTCATGTAATGAAAAAGTGAAACTTAAAGTCTTTCGGATGTCTTGCAGTTCTGTTTTTAAACTGTTAAATCTTATAAAGTGCTAAAATAAAAAAGTGCATAAATAAAGGTTCTTTATATAGCACCACTGTGGTTCTATGTAACACTTTTTAAGGCAAGGTTCTATATAGAAGCGTCTGAAAATTAAATGGTTTTATATAGCACCAAAAAGGGTTCTGCTGAAAATAATACGAATAAGAACCATTTTTCTTAAGAGTGTATATAATTCAATGTTCACAAAGTCTTTTATAAAAATGTTGAATGCTCTTTGTTTACAGAATGGTGTACACTTGTCTCTGACTAAACTGCTTGTTAAGTCATAACGTAAGGATCCTGTTTCCAGGACCAAGTCTCCAGTCATTTTAATAGAGGATATTATATAAACAGCTATTTATGAGCACTATTTATTCATCACACATTTAAGTGAAAAGTTTATAAACTCACAGTATACACAGCAGTCTCCAAGCTCACAGAAACACAAACGATAATATATTAATAATTGTAAAAAATGTCCATGAGTCCATGTCTGGTCACCTTGGATTTTGTTATAGAGATAAATATTGGAATTGGGAGGTTTTGGTAGTTTTACATTATGACACACACAAGTGTATATTAGCATTTCTCTTTGTTGTTATTTCCCTATGGAATCTGTGAGTGGTTGGAACTGGAAGTGGTGCATGACGTCAGACTTAACAAGCAGACAGTACTGTAAGTAGAAAACATGATGTATTGTATAGACAGACTGTAGCATAAACTAAATACCATTGGCTATTTGATGAAAGATGTCCTGTTTTTTTTTTAATAAGACAAATGTCAATACAGGATCATTAACTGACTTCAATGTGTACTATGTTTTCCATCTGTTTTTTGTTTTGGGGGGGTGTATTTAAGGATTTAATGTAAACAGACCCTTTATTTCTGTTTCATTGTAGGTGTATGGATTTAGATTTGGAAACCCCTGTAATGTCACAGAGTGACTCTCAGTGTGAGTTGGATGTTCAGTAGGCTATTGGCTAGTTTGGGCTTGGTGCGATGCTGGCACAGTAAGAGTCCAACAGCTTAAGCCAACATGAACATCTGCTCCATCATTGGTGAAAAGCTCTCAGTGGCCTCCTCCAGCCCAACACTACAGTTAATGACTGACCACTCCTGTCATTAAACTCTTATTAGCTCAGTAAGACTCAATACAGGGAGGAGAGGTAAACCCATTAGAAAGCACGGGGGAGACAGGTGCAGATGCTGTAGACTGTTAGATGGACACATTAATGGCTTCATGCTTTGATCAGAATACACTCTTAAAGTCGAAATGAAATTGAAATGAAAAACTAATTGTTTGGGGAATATTGTGTGTTTTTTTTTTACTATTTTAATGTGCCCTCATAATCTTTAATCAAAAACGCGAATCTACTCAGGGGAGGGCCTCCAAACGATCTCTGTTTTCTTCCGATCATATGGTATGGCAGGTGGGCGGGGTCCGGGAAAATATCGCAGCGGTTCACGATCCAACTTTAAACAATCCAATCACTTATCGATGGATGAAATAAAGTCCCGCCCTACTTTTTTTCCCATTTCATTTCACTTGGATATTACCACAGAGAAAATAAGACAATCACTACTTCTGTTTCATTGCGACTTTAATAAATAAAGCTGCTTCACAATGCCATAGAAGAACCTTTTACGTCTAAATAGTTCTTTAAAGCACCTTTAACATCTGAAGAACATTTCTATTTCACAAAGGTGCAGTGTGTAATTTTTAGAAGAATCTCTTGACAGAAATTCAATATAATCTACATAACTGTATTATCAGTGGTGTATAAAGACTGAACTGTTATATGTTTATTACCTTAGAATGAGTCGTTTTTATTTACATACACCGCTGGTCCCCTTACATGGAAGTTGCCATTCTGTGCTTCCATGTTTTTACAGAAGCCCTAAACCTGAAGCAGGTGAGCTGAGGCAAATTGGAGCTAAACTCAAACCTTGCCCAGCCTTGCCCTAAACGGAAAAACTCCTCTACAGAGTGTTTAGTCACTACTGTATTTTGTCTTAGACAACAACATGTTTGTTCTGTGGTGGCTACCGCAGCTTCTCTATGCGTTTCGGTGAACCGTTGGTTGCAATCTCACTGCTAGATGCTGCTAAAATCTACACACTGCACCTTTAAAGGAATATTTCATTTTCTTAAAAGAAAAATCCAGATAATTTACTCACCACCATGTCATCCAAAATGTTGATGTCTTTCTTTGTTCAGTCGAGAAGATTTTTTTTTTTTTTTTTTTTGAGGAAAACATTGCAGGATTTTTCTCATTTTAATGGACTTTAACACCAACAATTAACACTTAACTCAACACGTAAAAGTTTTTTTCAACGGAGTTTCAAAGGACTATAAACAATCCCAAACGAGGCATAAGGGTCTTATTTAGCAAAACGATTGTCATTTTTGACAAGAAAAATAACAAATATACACTTTTAAAGCACAACTTCTCGTCTAGATCCGGTCGTGATGCGCAAGCGTGACCCCACGCAATACGTCAAGAGGTTGTTACCAACCGGCGCGGGCTACTGATGCCCCTCCGGGCGTTCCACCTCGAGGAGGTCCCCAAAGCACCCTATGACCAAACACACGAAACAGGTAAGTTAAAGTTAAAACAAACTATTTAAATTATCTAAAACTATGGTGGGAAAGCTAAAATAATTCTTCTTCTGCCTTTGAGCTGAGTCTTGCAGGAGGGGAGAGGGCCAAGTGCCGGGGACAAGGCACGGCTGTGAGGCGGGAGGAGACAGGGGGACTTTTGGCCTCTTGAACCCGTGGCGCCCTCCTCTTCTCCTGGAGGCAGAATAAAACAACAATTAGTGGATGCACGGATACAAGGCAACTACCTGCTCAGGAGCAACAAGACGTTGGGTACGTATAGCTTTGAGCTTGGTTCTAGTGTGGCTCTGCGGTTCACTGGGCGTGCTGCTCGGAATCAACAGACGACTCGGGTACGTATAGCTCTTAGCTTGGTTCTAGGGTGGCTCTGCAGTTCACTGGGCGTGCTGCTCTGAATCAGCAGACGATTCGGGTACATATAGCTTTTAGCTTGGTACTAGTGTGGCTCTTCACTATGATCTCTTCCACAGCACGTTGATACTACTCACAATCTCCTTCGTTGCTTGGACACGCTGGCGGGGGTTAGAAAGGTAAGTCCACGATGGTAATCACACCACAGCAGCTCCTCGGCACACCTCACAGCGACTGGCTCGACCTAGGGTACGGGCGACAGGAGACACGGCACAGCACTGCAAATACTTCAGGTGCACACACGTCAATAATTCACACTCACCCACGGCAATCCACACTTCTTAGTGACAGATAAGGCCCATACCTCCACACTGGGTCAAGTACTTCACTGGGGGGGGGGACGTTGCACGGATGTCACGGATCCCCACACAATGGCCTGCGTGTCCTATACTCTTCTGGCTCGCCCACCGGCTTCGTCCTACTTGGTGGGGCCACTATACAGCAACACACTCCACACAAAGGGTTTACTGTCCGTTACTCCAATGCCTCAGTGAATGTAAACAACTACTTGTACTCACGGTCTGATACCATGTATCTCTCTTCCTCTGTGTTCGTTCGTCCTCTTCTCGCGGGTCCCCAAGCCGCTTGACTACAGGAAATCTCCACTCAGAATAGTGCTTCGCTGTAGCCTTTAATGCACATGTACAAACACAGGTAAGAATGCACTCCTTAAATATAATTCATCCTCCTCCAAACCTGTTTCAATGACTCGGTTCTCTGTTCGCTTTACTCCACAGATCTTCTCATCGAGTCCTTATCCTTTGCTTCGCCACATTAACCCACCGCTTTGCCACGACACCCGCTCTAACATCCACAAGAAAAGGGAACAACAATGAACGATGAACGTGACGATTCCCACACTTCCCGAACAACGACGACTCCCTCCTTTCATCCTTCATGGCCCGCACTCTTTCCGCTCGCTCCAAGCGTTTGCCGGATCAACGGGGCTTGCGGACTCTTCAGCTGGATCGTGTTGTTATTGTGCCCATGGCGGAAGTGAGTTCGCCCCGAAATCGACTCCCCTTCTTGTGCCCTATTTGTATCTGTCCTCTCCACTGCATTTTGCCCAATCAGACCTTGCCACGTCAATCATACACACCTGTGGCTGATAATACCCCATTTGGGTTGCCATGGGGAACCAGGAAGTGACGGGTGTTTCAAAATTTCGGTCCAGGCGGAACCTCTCCTCTCACTTTTTGGTTCCGCCCTAAAAGTCACAGAAGACGAACGTGAAACTTCGCCCCAGTGTTTACAGGTGTGGTGAAAGAGGACTGTTCCTGGGTGATTCTCACGAAACCATTGAAACATCACGGCACTAATGATTTTAGCTTTAATATGTGTAATATAGTAACATTAAAAAGCATCAGAATTAACACAATACTGTGTTCTACCTTGCACAATGTGTGATTTCAACATAAGAATTTATAATTGTAAATTTGATCTCATTTTCTGCTGAAATTCTCATTACCGCTATGTGTCCGGCTGTGTTTGAACATGCGTTATGTTGTAATTTAATCAAATTAACACAAAAATATTAAGAAAAAAAATAAATGGATGTTTTGCTAGACTACTTTAGATGAAAGAAAAAATGTTTACTGAATATTCATGTATAATAATAATGAAGAGAAATTAGGGAAATGATGTGTCCATGCCTGGTGTTCTTTTCCTCCGCAACACTTTTTGAGAACAGTTTAAGCACACATACAGAATTTTAATAAAGTTTGATTTTGAGTGACTAAGCACATGGACCAGTTACTTCAAGATGGCTACCAGGTAAGATAATTTTTTTACAGTTAATTTGAAATATTGTCTTGTCAGAATGCTTACACGACATTTTGATTATCATTAACGGAACAGATGCTTATTAAATGTTAATCAATTTTTACATTTTCATGCTTGACATTTTTAAAACCAAATTTTCGTGAGAATCACCCTCCTATGTTGTTGTATGTAAACTGATACTAATTAATGTCTTTGTGTCAGTTTATTGTTTACAACGGTCCGCAAATGTGCGTTTTATATATGTAACACGTGACCTCACTACGCATTTACGTTAGGTCGCGCTGGACCGGACGAGAAGTTGTGCTTTAAAAGTGTATATTTGTTATTTTTCTTGTCAAAAATGGTGTCCCCAGAGTACATATGTGAAGTTTTTGCTCAAAATATCATATAGATAATTTATTATAGCAAATTAAAGTTGACACTTTGTAGGTGTGAGCAAAAATGTGGCTTTTTGGGTGCGTCTTTTAACATGCAAATGAGCTGATCTCTGTACTAAATGGCAGTGCTGTGGTTGGATAGTGCAGATTAAGGGGTGGTATTATTCCCTTCTGACATCACCAGGCGAGCCAAATTTCAATGACCTATTTTTTCACAAGCTAGAGGATAATGGTTTACCAAAACTATGTTACTGGGCTGATCTTATTTACATTTTCTAGGTTGATAAAAACACCGGGGTCCCAATTACTTAAACATGGAAAAAGTCAGATGTTCATGGTATGTCCCCTTTAATGTAAAAAAGAGTTCTTCAGAGTATAAAAATGTATAAAGGAAATGGATATTTAATGCTTTTCCCACCATTGATGAATGATCTCATCAATCCTGCCAATGAGGCTTTTTACTCAAAATTTGGTGTTTTTGAAGAAACCTACCCATATTTGAGAAGTGATAAAAAGAAAAATGAAGATAGGATGAAACTTTTTTGTTTGAAAGCAGAGCGTCTGTTCTTTCATTTGATATATTGTATGTAATTAAAGAAGTGTTAAAGAACCTTTGACTAAATGATTCTTTGAGGAACCAAAACAGATTCTTCTATGGCATCGCTGTGAAGAATCTTTCAAGCACCTTTAGTTTAAGTGTATGGGCCCTATTTTAACGATCTAAGCGCATTGTCTAAAGCGCACAGCGCAATGTCTAAATGGGCGTGTCCGAATCTACTTTTGCTAATTTAATGACGGGAAAAATGATTTGTGCGCCGAGCGCATGGTCGAAAGGGATTGGTACATTTTTTTAATGAGAAATGGGAGTATTTCGGGCGCAACATGCAATAAACCAATGAGAGTCTCAGCTCTCATACCCTTTAAAAGCCTGTTGCGCTGGCACTATGTCTAATGCCTATTTAGATGACGGACTTTGTAAACTGAAAAACTAAGCGGAATGGAAAGACCCCCAGTTTAAGATTAATGTTAAATAATTGTGTTGTGTTTCACTTGAAATTGTTATTTTTTGGGTTAAAACCTTTAAACCCGTTTTCTTTTAGTCATGGAAGTAAAAAGGCAGGCTTTTAATTGATTTAAATGTATGGCTATCCAATATCATCAAAAAACTATTTACAAGTATGTAAGAAAAGGTTTGTACTCTAAAAATACTTTATTTGTAACAAACAGGAGATAAAGAATTTACAAACGGCTTTCCTCACGTTTCAGCACTTGGACAGCGTCACAAGATTTTTTAAGCATTACTTAAAAATGTTTCTCATCTCACCATATCCACAGGTACAGAGTTATCATATACAATAAATCCGTGAGGTAGCATTTAAAAAAACATTTAAAAACAGATGCATTTGTTTAAAGCAAAGCATTTATTTACTTACCAGGCTACAGGTGAAGCAGCTCTTTGTGCCTTCTAATGTCTCATAATTAGTCCTCATTTATGTCCAAGAGACTCAAAAATAATCTTTTACATTCAATCCTTTAATCTTTCATATTTAAAAACGTTTTTGTGCTGCTGCGCATTCATGTGTGTGATAAGCATATCCGTGTTGTCCTCTCGTTTATAGGCGCATATTACTAATGCGCTCTTTAAATAACAAAAAACATATTGCGCCATTGACTTTAGACTTTAGACCAGGTTTTTGTTGGTCAATGGCGTAGTATATTTTAGTTGCCTCAAAATAGCAACGCGCCAACAATGCGCCTGACCACACCTCGTTTTTAGACCAGAACGCCCATGGGCGCAAAAGGGGGCGCAAATTAATTTGCTATTTAAACAACGTGGCGCTAAACGTGAAAATTATAATTGCGCAGGGTGGAAACTAGCAAAAGACACTTGCGTCGTGCATTGCGCGGCATTGCGCCGGGTGTAAGATAGAGCCCATTAACTCCTTTTCCCCTATGAACATTTTTTAGGAGGCATCTCATCTCATACACAATCTCCTCAGCTGAAGCTGAATTTATGTTAAGTAAAGCAAATATTAGGTTTATAGTCTGACAGGAAAGCTTGAGTTAATTGGTGTGAAAAAGTGTTGGCCTCCTTCCTAATTTTTTTAATTTTGCTTGTTTGTCACACTTTAATGTTTCAGATCATCAAACAAATTTAAATATAAAAGATAACACAAGTAAACACAACATGCAGTTTTTAATTGAAGGCTTTTATTATGAAGGGAAAACAAAATCCAAACACACATGACCCTGTGTGAAAAAGTGTTTGCCTCCTAAACCTATAACTGGCTGTGCCACTCTTAGCAGCTACAACCGCATTTAAGCATTTGTGATAACTTGCAGTGAGTCTGTTACAGCAATGTGAAGGAATTTTGGTCCACTCATCTTTGCAGAATTGTTGTAATTCAGCCACAGTTGTAATTCAGCCTTTTATGCCACAGCATCTCAATAGGATTCAGGTCAGGACTTTGACTAGGCCACTTCAAAGTCATCATTTTGTTTTCTTCAGCCATTCAGAGGTGGACTTTCTGGTGTGTTTTGGATCATTGTCCTGTACAGAACCCAAGTTCGCTTCAACTTGAGGTCACAAACAAAATACTTTTTCACACAGGGCCCTGTAGTTTTTGTAGTTCAGGGCCATGTAGTTTTAGAAGCTACGGTAGCTGCCACAGGACAAACATGTCGTTGTCTGAGACAATGTAGGGACAAATGCGCTCTGTAGAGTAGTTTTCTGGGAAAGGCTACTGTAGAAACATGACAGTGACTGCGTTGTATGTAGATAAAAACGTCTCATTCTAATGTAATAAAAACAATACAGTTCATTGTGTAAAGTCACCACTGATAATATAGTTACATATTTATACCACAGGGCTGTTGAATGCTTTATTCTGATTGGTTAAGAACTGTTCTACAGGTATGCATTATGTTTCGATAAACACAAACCTGTCAAATGTCTTAAAATAACCACCAGAACAATTTCTGTGGTAACCGTGGTATAAGAGGAATGATTGACTTCGGGTGCTACCACTTTGGGTGTGCATTATTTTCGAATAATTCAATGGCCCATCGTCAATTATTCCTTACCATCATTTTGCTCATCATGAAAATGTATCTTAATTTAAGAGATTTAAGATATTTTTACTAAAAACGAGACAAAAATTCTAAGTAAGAAAGTCATTTTTTAGAGTGTACTTTATATTGCATTTCTGTCAAGAGATCCTTCTAAAAGTTACACGTTGCACTTTCAACAAATTAAGTTTTTTTAAAACAACTTGTTTTTATAAGTTATGTCAACTTATCACAAGTCAAAACTTAAAATAGGTTGACATGACTTGCATAACCAAGTTTTTAACTAACCAAGTTTTAACTCCATGCTGCATTTTTACAGTGTGATTATGACTGTCCTTTGAACACATGCAAGTAGAAAATAAGTGTTTATCATGAAATAATGGTCAAAAACTATATATTAAAATCAATCAGCTCGATCATTCACTGGTATTTGTGTTTACAGGACAGTGACAAACCAAAGGACCTTTTACACAGTTACTCTACTGATACAGATAGAGCGTATGTGTTTGGTTTTAAAGGCTCATGTGATCTGGCGTGTCCCATCTGTGTAGGATCAGTGCGCTCATTCCCAGCCCCATATTGGCGGCAGACAGGGTGCAATTTGTTCCATTTGGACTATAACTGTCAGGAAGAGATATACCCCTACTTAAATAGCAGCCCATAATCTCCTCCACTCCCCATATTATCCTAATTGAACCCATGGGCTGCCAACCCCATTAATAGCTGAGCTCATCAGCAAATTAATAAAACATCGTCCCCCAAAGCATCACAGCCAACAGAAGCAGAGAATTACTGATCCATTAAATATACAGAAATAATAATAATATCATCTTTATCTTTTGTAAAAATATTTGTGCTACTCTGATTTCTGATTAAATGAAATGGTTTTATTATAGTGTGCTATTAGAGACACTCATGTGACGTTGTGAATCGGAAGGCAGAAGGCATTGAAACTCTTATGTTTCTGCCCATCAGACAGACCAGAACGAATAAAACCTTGCATCAAACCCAGGAGCCCTGACATGTATTGTGACATAAAAGCAGCTTGTATCATTAAACTCTCAGTCTTTACTGGCACTGTGAGGCTATGATAATAAAAGGCTTTAATGAAAGCAACTTTAAATGAAGCGAAAGCAGGCAGCGTGAAGTCCGTTATTAAATACATCTATCATGCACTCGTAACAGTCACTCCATGTCAGTATTTTAATAAGTGTCCAGTTCTACTTTGTTTTGCTTCAGTGAGAAGCCGGAACCCATTCTGGTTTCCATGTTTTGTGGGGACATTCCATAGGCATAATGCATTTTATACTGTACAAACTGTATATTCTATTCCCCTTACCTACCCCCAGTCCCTAACCCCAACCATCACAGAAATCTTTATTTTACCTTAGATTTTCAATTAACATCATTCTGTTTGATTTATAACCTTGTTTCCTCACGGGGACATCAAAATGTCCCCACAAGGTCACAAAAACCCTGGTATTCCTATCTTTTGCAAACCTACAGTTAGTGAATAATAACCCTGCAAGTTTTTTATTACAGTGATGATCTACATAAAGCCAAAACTCACTTCATCAGAAGTTATATAAGAAAATTAAAAGCTGGGATGTGAAAGAGCAGTGGTTTAGGATAATGACTGATGGTAATGTATAGAGTCAGAATGATGCGTCAACATTATCAATTAAATTAAATGTATCGATTTGCATGAACACATTTCACAGTCAAGGTGGCTTATGGTCAGTTGAAAATAAAATCCCCAAATTTTAAGTCTTTGTGTTTGGAAGTTATAGTTTATACCAGACTAAACACAAACGTTTATCCTAGAGCAGGGGTGGGCATTCCTGGTCCTGGAGGGCCACAGTCCTGCAGAGTTTAGCTCCAACCCTATTCAAACACACCTGAAAATCCCAATCAAAGGTTTCAGTATGATTAGGGTTGAAGCTAAACTTTGCAGGACAGTGGCCCTCTAGGACCAGGAATGCCCACCCCTGTCCTAAATTATAACTTTTTCATTATCCCTTGGTTTCCCATACAGGGCTGGCAGTGTATCTGATCTCATCCAGAAACATTTTTAGTCTCATCCTGATAGCAATCACTATGTTAAAATGTTTAAAAGTATTTTTATAAATCAGTGATTCTTGGGCATTTGGATAAAACAGGTTTAAATTAAAAAAAAAAGTTAGTTAAATTACAAAATCTGAACGTACATCATTATAGACCAAGGTCTTGGCTGTTCAGCAATTTACTGGTGCAACCTCCCCTGTTCGTATTTTTTTCATAAAATAGGTGTTTTTCTGGTTATTACTCATACACAGGGCCGCCTTAACCTAATGTGAGGCCCCGGGGCTAAGAGGTTTTGTAGGCCCCCCTTCCCATCGATTTATAGTCTCTTTTTTTAAGTGTAATATCTAGGTAATCTACATCACAAAATGCATTAGTTTCTTTCGAGACATACAACAGTGAGTTTTCCCTCTTTGAGCCAGAAAACAACATAAAATTGTTATTAACATATCACTGAGCCCACTTGAGCATAAACACAAGACACTTTATTTAACAACCACACACAGCAACTTGTGGTGATAATAAAACCAAAATGTGTGAAAGTTTAATGATTACAAAAGATAAGTCTTTATAGACATAATTAAATGCATTAATGATAACAAAAGCTAAGTCTTTATAGACAGAATCTTGTTTTTAATCAGTTATTTATTTTGTAGGCTACTGAAGATATAGTATGCATTGTATTTATAAGCATGTAAACCGACCAAGTATGAATATGCACAAAACAGACAGGGAACATACCTGTATATAAGATCTTTAGATAATGGGATTATAATGGTGCTATCAGGGGATGATCATTTGAGATGGTTTTGTCGCTCTTTACTTTCTTAGACTTGCACCTTTACCGTTGCGTCTCTTTCTCGTCTTTCTACCAACAGATGTGTGTACTGTGAGCTGACGTCGCGTCAAACTACATCGCTCCAGCTGCGCACGCGTCACTGATATAAACGCGAGTAAACTTAAACTTTATAACAACTAACAGCATTATGTGCGGGAACTCCTTTCTTAATTTAGCGTCACAGTTTCTTGTGCACGGGTCAGAGACTTCTGCATGCCAGAGACTCAGCTGAACGAGCACAGAGAGCGAAAGAGCGAGCGCGCGCACGAAAGAGAGAGAGAGACCTGCACCTCACTGGTGCTTATTATGACATTTCAGAAATTACTCTTTCATTTGTTGGTGGATTATTTCCCGTTTCTCTATCACACTCAGTCTAACGTGCAGGAATGTCAAGTTGGCAACGCGCACTTAATTACATTACGCAGAATAAAAAATATGTTACGTCTGACATTTTATTTCACGTTAAGTTACAACGGACCAATCAGCAGCCATGTAACGTGCAATTAGAGTGATTGCCAGAAAACCCGACAAGTTACAAAACAATATGACATTTTCAGCTCGTCATGAACGCAAACTTGGGAGGCCCTTGAACTTGGGAGGCCCCTGGGCTTCAGCCCAGGTAAGCCCGTGCATTAAGGCGGCCATACAACATTTACTTTAAGCCTAAATAAAAAAAGTAATGATTTTTTTATTTAATAAACATATTTTTGTATTAATAGAGACTATTAATTTAATAACTCAACAGCACTGAAGAAACATATTGTAAGCATATTCATTTAAAACAAATAAAACTCAGTCTGACCGTGGTGACACTAATCTGACGGTGGTGACATTGGCCTCATTATTCCAAAATGTATACCACTCAAGTCAATGGCTTCTTGCTTAAACTTAATGTAAATATTTGGTCCAAAAATAACAATCCTGAGCAAATATCAAATCATAACTTCCTAAAATACATAAAACCTTACAGAAAAGACAGAAAACCTGACGGTGGTGACATCTGACGGTGGTGACAAAAACCTAATATAGATAAAAAAATAGATAAGTTGTTCACATTAGCCATCTTGATTCCCCTCTGTTGCTAGCTACTTCAGACCTCTTATTAAAAATGATACATTTATTTCATAATCTAATCTAATATTTTTTTTACAAAGGTGACGGTGTTGACATGTTATGAAGTAGCAGTGTCCAAAAATATGAAAAAGTTTAAGAGAAAATAGCAAACATACAGGAGCTTGAGTGATCTTGAAGCATGCGGTAGAGCTGAAGGTTTAAAAATGGGGTCCTCAGGAATGCAGTTGACCCTGTAGTTGTCTGATTTCATTGCTTTTTATAAATATCTGACGGTCGTTACGAATATGTGGGACACATTTTGAGCAATCACAAAATAATAGTAAATATTGTTCAAAACTCACTGTCTGTAGTTTTTAATATATATTACAATGTACCCTTTCATGCGGTAAATATATTATTCAATTCAATTATTACTTTTGGCTTTTTTAATCAAGTTGAAATATTTATCTCTTAACCGAGGACAGCTGATTTTGTAGGCAATGGGCCAGCATATAATCATTAAATTAATAAAAAATAAAAATAAACCTATAAAAAGAACCTTACATATGTGCAAAGGACCCCCTGATTATAACATTGATTCTTTTTCTTCATGAAAATGTTATTAATTTCCAACCGAATTAGCACTTTTCTTAGTAGGACATGTTTTTGCCAAAGTTTCAAGAATCAGTGAAAGGTGTGGAACCAAAAAATGTTCAACAAATCACCTGTACCCTATTAACGCAGACATAATACGTCATCAGCGCATTCACGTCCGCTCTGAAACAAAGGCAAACAAACTTTCTTGCTAAATTGACAACCTGGGGCCTATTGCACAAAACTAGGATAAGGGATTAAGCCGGGATATCTTGGTGATCCTGGCTCAACTGATCCTTGATCCGGTTGCACTTAAGCTGGATAGGGGGCAGGAGGATATGTTATGGTATAAATTACCATGGAGATCTATTCTGTGGAGCTAGCCTGCTCCGGACCAGGCTAAATTCCAGGATCTAGTTAATCTCATCCCTTATGTCAGTCAGCAGTCACCACAAATGGAAACCAATAGTTATTTCACTGCCCAATATACATTGTTATCACATATAACTACACCCACTGACAGAGAATGAAGTCGTAATATTGTAACTTGTTGTTTTAGAGGAGGACAGTTGTTACAATAACAGTTGTGGGGCATTTCGTGGAATTGTACTTCAGTATGGTTTCAGAAACAAGGACATACTTAATCTTTTGGCACATCAGCATCAAATTGTTATAATTATCAGAACTGTAAAAACAATATGCATCTTTCCACAGAAAGAACCAGCTTCAAATGTATGATTTTCTCCTTTCCTCGGTGGGGCCCTTATACTCTGTCGTATAAAATACACATTTCATATAAATATAAAAGCACAAAGTGTAACATTATTTTTCTTTATTGAATAAGAACAAAACAAAGAAGGTAAACCATCAGCTCCTTTCGAAACTGAAGTCACACAGTGACTCTACAAGATGGAAAGCATGAATCAAAGCATTATTATACAACCAAAGGATAAATATACATTCAAAGGTCTGTATATAACACACCCTGCATGTCTGCTGACTGAAATAAATGCGGGACAAATGCCCTCTCCTTCCTAAGGCAGGCCACATTGTGGAGGACACCACAAGCCACAGTAATGTCACATGCCCTCACAGGGCTGACCCTTAATTTGTGAAGGTAGTGAGAGCATGCCTTCAGGAGGCCAAAGGTCATTTCAACTCTAGCCCTGGTCCTGGCATGGGCATAGTTGTAGGCCTGCTGTGCGTCCTGGGGGTCTGTTAAAGGTGTCAGGAAAAAAGGCTTGCCGCCATACCCCCTGTCTCCCAGCAATACACCAGAGAATTCACCTGTCAACACAAAATCTCATCATTACTATCTCATAAACACAGTGATATTCTTGACACAGACATTATGTAAAAAGTGGTTATTAAAGGAATAGTCTACTCATTTTCAATATTAAAATATGTTATTGTTACGGATGTCAGCGCTAACGTCCCCGGTGTTCAAACATCACATTCACCTGACTTCTAACTGGAACTACATTTCCCACTATGCCCCACGCTCCGCTGATTACACTCCACCTGTTACTCATTATCCTGCCTATATACCTGGGACACACACAAACGCTCTTTGCGAAGTCTTGTTTTGCCCCGTGCAGCACTACTGAGCGTTATTTCCCTGTTTTCCCTGTGTTTGTTTCCCTGGTGATTACTTTTGGACTGCCTTTTGGATTATTGATGTTTAGCTGCCAGCCTCGACCTTGGACTGTTTACCCGTTTACGAATTATCTCTGCCTGCCCCGATATTGGACTGTGTTTACATTTACGATTGCTTTCCGCCTGCCCCGATTCTGGACTGTGTTAACGATTACGATTACTATCTGCCTGCCCCAAGCCGTATCTGTGTTTACATTCCAGTTTTACCGCTACATTGCATTGCCTTTGTCTAAACTGCTGTGTGATACTAATAAAGATTTGCAAATGGATCCAACCTTGTCTGACTCGTCACAGAAGACTTCGCCGCCCACGGATCCAGCAACTCTTTCCCAGATCACCGGAGAGCTCTCGTCGCAAGCCGGCGTCCTCATGGCTCACCAACAACAGCTAGCGAGGCTAACATCACTGACGGAGGAGCTTGTGCGCTCCGTTCAGAGCCTACACGGGCTCGCGGCCGCGTCAGCCGCTGCTTCCTCCGCGGCAGCCACTGCACAGCCACCTCCACCAGCTCACCAGCCACATCCTGTCGCTCCTACTACACCACGACTGGCTTTCCCAGAGAAATTGGATGGTACACCTGAAAGATGCCGTGGATTTCTCATGCAGTGCTCATTATTCATCGCTCAGCAACCCCATGTTTACCCCACCGAGATCGGCAAGATCTCGCTAGTCTGTACGCTACTCACCGGTAAGGCTTTAGAATGGGCAACAGCATTATGGACTTCGGGAGGTTTTGATCACAGCACATACGACGAATTCCAACAAACCATGAAGGCGGTGTTCGAGCACCCAGCTGGAGGACGTGATCCGGGTGAGCGTCTGCTGGCGCTGCGTCAAGGTCGCCGCACCGCGGCTGAATTCGCGTTGGAATTTCGCACGTTAGCAGCACAAACAGACTGGCTGAAAACCACCCTCAAGACGATGTTTAGGCAAGGATTAAGTGGTGAGCTTCAATCTGAATTGGCCTGCAGAGACGAAGGGAAGAGTTTTACTGAGTTTGTGGATCTGGCCATTCGCATTGACAATCTCGTCCGGACACGAAGACCCACCCGTTATGTGAGTACCTCCCCTGTTACGTCAACCGAGGAATGTGAACCCATGCAAGTGGGTCGTGCACGATTAACTGTGGAGGAGAGAGATCCCCGATTCAGAGAGAGATTATGTCTATATTGCGGCGAGCCCGGACATGTCATAGCTTCATGCCCTGTTCGACCTGCTCAGTCCCGTTTGGGCCGGGTGAGTGCTCTTTCCCCCACGGGAACTTTTGATTGTCTCGAAATTCCTGTTACATTGAAATTTCATGGTCACACTGTAAATACTAAAGCCTTGCTAGATTCCGGGGCTGCCGGTAACTTCATTGACATTGATCTAGTTAAAACTCACAATATTAAATTAATCCCTTGCTCACCTCTCTCTGTCTCAGCGTTAGATGGACGACCCCTCGGCTCAGGTCTCGTCACGGATATCACAGAAACAATAACCCTGAACATCTCCACCAATCACTCTGAGAACATCATCTTCTACGCCATGCCATCACCTCATAATCCCATCATCCTTGGCTTCCCCTGGCTACACGAACATGACCCTTTAATTTCCTGGAGCAACAAGGAAATAGTGCACTGGAGCCCCTCTTGCCAGTTAAAGTGTATTCCCAGAAAACCTGAATTACCTCCACTTCCGTCACCAGTAGGTACCATGACTCCTCTTCCTGACAATGTACCTAAGGAATATCATGACCTGGCAACGGCATTTAGCAAGACCAAAGCAACACAGCTTCCAGCCCATCGATCCTGCGACTGCGCTATCGAGCTGCTTCCCAACTCACAACTTTCTAAGGGCCGCATCTTTCCCCTGTCAGAGCCCGAGACCCAAGCCATGAAAAGGTACATAGACGAAGAACTATCCAAGGGGTTTATTCGTAAATCCACATCACCCGCCTCAGCAGGATTTTTTTTCGTGGAGAAGAAGGATGGGGGTCTACGTCCATGTATTGACTACCGCGGACTCAACGAAATCACAGTTAAATTCAGATACCCGCTTCCTTTAGTCCCTGCAGCCCTAGAACAGCTTCGCAACACCAAGATTTACAGTAAGCTCGACCTGCGCAATGCTTACAACCTCATTCGCATCCGCGAAGGTGATGAGTGGAAGACCGCATTCTCTATGGCGAATGGTCACTATGAATATTTGGTCATGCCCTTCGGCCTATCTAGCAGTCCCTCCGTGTTCCAGTCTTTCATAAACGACGTGTTCAGAGACATGCTCAACCAGTTCGTCATTGTGTACATCGATGACATACTGATTTATTCCGATTCCAGAGAACAACACATCCAACACGTCAGAACTGTACTACAGCGACTCATACAACACCAACTTTACGCCAAGGCAGAGAAATGTGAGTTCCATTCCACATCCATTTCATTTCTGGGGTATGTCATTAGTCCCGAAGGGGTAGCTATGGATGAACGAAAGGTACATGCAGTATTAAACTGGCCGCAACCCCAATCAGTAAAAGACCTCCAGCGTTTCCTGGGCTTCGCAAACTTCTACAGACGCTTTATCAGAAATTTCAGTTCCATCGCAGCCCCTTTAACTTCCCTGGTACGGAAAACCAATCATAAGTTGTCGTGGTGTCCCGATGCAAAAAGAGCATTCGAAGACCTTAAATTCATGTTCACGTCAGCTCCCATCTTGCATCATCCTGATCCTGATCGTCCGTTCATTGTGGAAGTAGATGCATCCAACTCAGGCATTGGCGCTATACTATCACAAAGGCAAGGTGAACCCAATAAACTTTTTCCCTGTGCATATTTTTCTAGAAAACTGAATGCAGCTGAACGCAATTATGATGTGGGTAATCGTGAGCTTCTAGCGATGAAGGCAGCGCTAGAAGAATGGCGGCATTGGCTAGAGGGTGCCAAACACAGTCACCATCTTTACTGACCATCGCAACCTTGAATATCTGCAATCAGCAAAGCGTCTCAACACCAGACAGGCTAGGTGGGCCCTGTTCTTTACTCGCTTTCGGTTCATAATCACTTACCGTCCAGGGTCAAAGAACTCGAAAGCTGATGCCCTGTCTCGTCAATACGACTCTGTTCCACAACCCAGCAAACCTGAGCCCATCATCCCACCCACCCTTATTGTTGCACCCGTGCATTGGAATGTAGTTCAGGAAATTAACCAAGCCAACGCTCAGAAACCACCACCCAGTGGGTGCCCCGTTGATCGAACATTTGTTCCACCCAAATTCAGACGACACCTCATCCAATGGGTACACACCTCTCCCAGCTCAGGACATCCAGGTATTAACACTACACTACAAAAACTGAGAAACAAATTTTGGTGGCAATCTATGCATGAGGATGTTTCCACGTTTGTCAATGCTTGTATCACATGCGCAGGTAATAAATCTCTCCACCAAGCTCCGGCAGGTCTTCTTCAGCCCCTGGAAATACCCAAAAGGCCCTGGTCTCATATTGCTGTGGATTTCGTCACTGATTTACCCCTCTCCAAAGGTAATACCATAATCCTTACAGTCGTGGACCGCTTTTCTAAAGCCTGCAGATTTGTCCCCATGCCCAAACTCCTGTCAGCCCTAGAAACAGCCGAACAACTGGTACGTCACGTTTTCAGATATTACGGACTCCCTGAGGACATTGTGTCGGACCGTGGACCCCAATTCACATCTAGGGTATGGAAAGCCTTCTTTAAAACACTCAACGTCAACATAAGCCTTACATCCGGATATAATCCACAGTCTAATGGACAGGCAGAACGTGCTAACCAAGAACTCACCAAATTCCTCAGATTATACTGTCATCAAAATCAGAATGAGTGGTGTCGCTTCTTACCTTGGGCCGAGTATGCATAGAATTCCATCACTAAAACTGCTACATGTCTCTCTCCATTCCAATGTATACTCGGGTTCCAACCACCTATGCTTCCGTGGGATGACGAGCCATCAAAAGTCCCCGCTGTGGATGAGTGGTTTAACAAGAGTCAAGAAACCTGGAGACAAGCCTACGTTCATCTTTCACGTGCAGTCAGAAGATCCAAGGAACAGGCAGATCAGTCCAGACGACCACAACCTTCATACAAACCAGGTCAATTCGCATGGCTCTCCACCAAAGACATCCGGCTTCGACTACCATGCAAGAAACTAAGTCCCAGGTATGTAGGTCCATTCAAAATCATAAAACAAATTAATCCTGTGTCTTTTCGTCTCCAACTGCCTGCTAATTATCGTATCTCCCCCACTTTTCATGTTTCCCTGCTCAAACCCGCCGAGAATCCGGGGACGGCTGTAGAGTCCGGCTCAACAAGACCCCCCCCCACTCATCGTGGATGGTGAGGAAGCCTTCCTGGTACACGAGCTCTTAGACTCCAGACGGCGGGGATCCAACATCCAGTACCTGGTAGACTGGGAGGGGTACGGCCCGGAGGAGAGATCGTGGGAGGACGCTAAGGACATCCTGGATCCCAATCTCATAACTGTCTTCCACAGGTCTCATCCGGATAAGCCGGCCCCTCGCCCCCGTGGCCGTCCGAGGAAAAACCTGTCCCGCGTCTGGAGCCGCTCGCAGGGGGGGGGGTTCTGTTACGGATGTCAGCGCTAACGTCCCCGGTGTTCAAACATCACATTCACCTGACTTCTAACTGGAACTACATTTCCCACTATGCCCCACGCTCCGCTGATTACACTCCACCTGTTACTCATTATCCTGCCTATATACCTGGGACACACACAAACGCTCTTTGCGAAGTCTTGTTTTGCCCCGTGCAGCACTACTGAGCGTTATTTCCCTGTTTTCCCTGTGTTTGTTTCCCTGGTGATTACTTTTGGACTGCCTTTTGGATTATTGATGCCAGCCTCGACCTTGGACTGTTTACCCGTTTACGAATGATCTCTGCCTCCCCTGATATTGGACTCTGTTTACATTTACGATTGCTTTCCGCCTGCCCCGATTCTGGACTGTGTTAACGATTACGATTACTATCTGCCTGCCCCAAGCCGTATCTGTGTTTACATTCCAGTTTTACCGCTACATTGCATTGCCTTTGTCTAAACTGCTGTGTGATACTAATAAAGATTTGCAAATGGATCCAACCTTGTCTGACTCGTCACAGTTATTACCTTAACCAGGGGCGGAGTGGGACCAAAAAATCTACCGGGAAATTTCGTATACCACCGGCCCTCCGTGGTAAAAAAAATGTCTCGTAGCCTATTTGTAGTAAAACTAGGGTAATACAAATTGTAATCAATTTGCCCCCCCCAAAAAAAAAAACATTTTCATAATATTAATAAAATCATTAAATCATTGCTAATTTTCCTAAATGAGTAATACAAAATGATACCTGGTTGAAAGACAGATATGCGCACCTCAATCAGCTATTACATAACAGAGCGAGACCAGAGATGAATGTGCTCATAATCGGAGTAATATGGAATAATTTGTGCATCTTTGAATAACTGTAAGAATATTTCCTTAAAATATAATTTTTGTCATATAAAGTTTTGAGAGATAATAATGTTTTTTCCACGGTTATTGCTTATTTATTTTAATGTGTTTGGCGCATTACCTCAGAGTGTATTTCAGTAATATTGCTTTTTTTCCCGCTAATAATAATACAATTTACATGCCAATCCTGCTCCTTGTCTTTTTATTCATTTCATTATGCTGTTATATTAAGTTATGTGGATATTTAATGGCATATGAGACGTTCATTGCCGTTATATTATCTCGTCTAATATTCAAATCATCTCCGGAATAATGTGTGCATCTTCGAATAACTGTAAGAATACAGTTCATTTGAAAATAATTTTTTTGAGAAATAATAATGTTGTGAGGATATTTATATATTTCAGTTGAATACTCTCGTCTATTAATATGGAAATCTAATAGAAATCTAATAGTAGGAAATATAAAATGTGATACTGCAAAGTTACCCTTCTAAATTTTATTTATGATATATAGCCATATGGAGATAAACCTTTGCAAATGTGCTGATTTTATCCATTCAAGTACTGACCACCAGGCTAGAGATTTTAAACATCCTTAATCCACACTTTCTATCAAATAGTCTCCGCTTGATGGATCAATCCGACCGCGTATGTACTGAAATAAACAGGTATTCGGCGACGCGGCTTTTCACATCAAAGGCCGACAGGCTATGGCAATTTGGAGAGGGGCCGTTCAATAATCCCCCTATATTTAAAAAAAATCCTAAATATGGTTAAACCTGGCGAACAGGTTGAGCACTTTTATATAGCCTACTGTGTTGAGCAAAGAGGCTGCACAGTTTGACCGCCAAGACGGGGTTGCTATATAACTTGCAATGTATAACTATTAACCATTATCAGACCGGCCCTCGCAGCCTCAAAACACTACCGGCCCACCGGGAAATGTCCCGACTCTCCCGATGGCCACTCCGCTACTGACCTTAACTAAGAATTGTTGATACATCCCTCTATCATTTGTGTGCATGCACGTAAGCGCTGGAGCGCGCTGCGACGCTTCGAACGCATTTAGCTTAGCCCCATTCATTCAATGGTATCATTTAGAGATAAAGTTAGAAGTGACCAAACACATCAACGTTTTTCCTATTTAAGACGAGTAGTTATACGAGCAAGTTTGGTGGTACAAAATAAAACGTAGCGCTTTTCTAAGCGGATTTAAAAGAGGAACTATATTTTATGGCGTAATAACACTTTTGGGAGTACTTCGACTCGCCTGAAAAGTCCGCTCCCCTTCTCCCTCTCATAATGGGAGAGGGAGGGTGTTACTGCGCCGAGTAGAAGTACTCCCAAAAGTGCTATTACGCCATAAAATGTAGCTCCTCTTTTAAATCCGCTTAGAAAAGCGCTACATTTTATTTTGTACCACCAAACTTGCTCGTATAACTACTCGTCTTAAATAGGAAAAACGTTGATGTGTTTGGTCACTTCTAACTTTATCTCTAAATGGTACCATTGAATGAATGGTGCTAAGCTAAATGCTATCGAAGCGTCGCAGCGCGCTCCAGCGCTTACGTGCACGCACACAGATGATAGAGGGATGTATTAACAATTCTTAGTTAAGGTAATAACATATTTTAATATTGAAAATGAGTAGACTATTCCTTTAATAGGGGTTGTGTGGCTCACCTTGTGATAGGCGCTGATAGATTTCAGAGGTCCGAAAGATTCTGGAGTCATGGACTGAGCCAGGCCATTTTGCCAGTGTTCAATGGAAAATATCAAAAAGTTATGTTCACCTGAACATTAATGCCGTGAAAAGATTTCATATTTACAAAATCTGCCTCATGGGCACCTGAGGGGGCTTTTATCCTTATGTGTGTGCAGTCCAGTCCACCAATGACACTGGGTCCTGTAAAAGAAAAGAGATTTTGTGATGGCTCCAAATGATGACTCCTCACCATTCTAGACTGAATAGTACTTTCACAAGTTTGACATGATACCTTATGCCTTCTGGAATCCAGAGAGATGGTCTCCTCATCATCATTGCCGTTATGTGCTGATGAAATGGGGCCTTGACCCTATCACATTTAATCGGCTTCATATTGAAGCTAGTAGACAAGACATGCCAGGCCTACAGTATGCCTTTGATGGAGTACTCGCTGGATCAGCATCGTCTAGTGCTCGTGCTGGTGGCTTTAACACAGTGCTGCCAGACACTGCAAGGCAATAGGCAAACCAAAGTCGGACAGTCCAAATAGATTATAGAATGTGATTGTGTCCCATGTAGAGATGGAAGAACATACCTTGTATGAAGCGGGTGGCATCTTGGGAGGGACCTATGCTTGTCTCTTTTCCTCCAGGGATCCCCTCCAACAGGCCTGCCTTTATTTAGCTCCAAAGCTGGCCTCGGCTGGGGTGAGGTCAGCTTTTGGTGACCCACCACCCGTGCCTTGTCTCTGGGTATTCTTTTTCACTGCTAAAACAGTACAGACAATGTGTAAGCAGGCACCTTCTGGGTACAATCTATGCTTGTGCATTATTAAGTATTAGTCAGGGCCCTTAACATTCTGCAGAATGTTCTTGTATTTGATTTTGACCTGCTGCCATGTCCGTTTTGGCCCGGTCATGTTTAATCTACATCACACACACACACCACAAGAGAAAAAGAGAGGCTTTCTTTATCACACAAGAACATTCAATGGAGTCACACTGCAAAAACAAAGACTTTGTATTTTTGTCTTGTTTTCAGTAAAAATCAAAAAATTCTTAAATTAAGATGCATTTTCTTAAAGAAGCAAAATGACCTAGGAAAATAAGCAAAAAAAAAAAAAATCAATCAGCCAATGGAATAAGAACAATTGTTTTGAATTAAGTGTTTATGAAACAGTATATTTCAAGAAAACTTTTAATACATCTTAATTTGATTTTTTTTCATATTTTTACTGAAACCAAGACAAAAACACAAAGAAAGTCATTTTTTAGCAGTGCAATGAGCAAGTGACCTTGGGTCCTTTGAAATGCGCTTTATAAATTAAAGTGATTATTATTAATAGCTCATCTATTTATTCAATTCAATTTTATTTATAAAGTGCTTTTCATAATTGTTTCATTGTTTCAAAGCAGCATTACATTTATAAAAGCAGAAAAAAAGAAAGAGAAAAAAAACGGTGGACAACATAAGAAGCCGAGTACATAATGAGGGTAGTATTAATGTAATGCTTTCATAATAATTTACTGAAGCCTTATCCAGTGTGATAGAGTTACTTTACACAATTTCACTCATATTTGCAGTCCATTTCAATAAAAAAATTAACTGTTTCATAATCAGAGTACAATTGCGTTTTTTGGAGATGTGAATTAAATATTTTAATTGTAATTGTGATGTTTCAGCGGAGCTGTGAGTGTGTAACAGCACCTAGTGTGTTGTCCTTAATTTAACACATCTCTGTGTTATTTTTAGAACAACACACTTTGTGTTGTTTTAACACATCTTGTGTTGTCCCTTTTATTTATATGAACTCTAAATCAGCACGAAATGACACATAAGGGCTTTTCACACCTGAAATTGTTAACCCTAGGTTATTCTAAAACCAGGGTTAACGGAATCCTGGGTTATTTTTTCATGTTTCACACTGTTCAAACTTAACCAGGGGTTAAGAGATAACCCTGGGTATTCATAATTTTACGTTTCACACTGTGCATTCCTAAACCCTGGGGCTGTTTCTCAATATGCGTTCTTCAGCGAACTTGCATTCTCGTGTCCTTGCGCTACGTCATCATTAACAGTCGAAGTTCATTCCAATTCTCAAGAACGCAAGTACTGAGGACGCATGAAAATACCCGGATGTGTTCTTGATATCGAGGATGCATCGAGTGCAGCCTTGCGCACTGAAATCGCTTCACGCCCCATAAGTCATTGTGGCAAAACAATGGCGGAGGTCAGGTGACCAACAGGAAGATCGCACACATCTCAATTGTCATAAGTGCGTTCTGTGTTCTCGCGACCTTCTGAGTTCGTTCTTCCGAGGTCGTCTGGCAAGTTCGATCTCCACGAGGACGCAAGTCCGTTCTTTGCGTTCTTGGAATTGAGAAACAGCCTGGATCAGGAGTCTGTAATTATCAAGCCTTGATTAGCTACTTCAGCTGTTTAATTAGGGTCATAACATTCTAACCCTGCTTCGTTTCACACTGCATGCGTTTGGCACCACAATGCGGGGTTAACACCACAAATGCAGTGTGAAAACCCCTATAATGTGTTAAAAACAACACATAATGTGTTAAATAGTTTAACACAAAGCAATGTGTTAAAATTAACACATCCAGGGTGTGTTAATTTTAACACATTGCTTTGTGTTAAACTATTTAACACATGGGTCTTCAACCGGGGGTCTGCGGCCCCCAGGGGGTCCGTGACGGAACTGCAGGGGGTCCGCCAAATGATGTTTGACCACAAGCTTTTTTTTGCTAAAAATTTACATGTCCCCTTTAAGTTGTGCATGTGCGTGGCCGCGAAGGCGCGTGTTCAGTTTAGCATGCGGACCAAAATAAAATATCTGAAGATTATAAATGTACACTCAGGAAGCAGCAGTAGTGACAGAACAGGCATCATAAAACAGGTAAATCTTATTGGCATGTGTGTCTTTCTTTCAGAAAGTTATTTTATAATCAGTGCGACATTGTCTCATCTAAGTTATATTTCTGAACTTGGACGGCTGTTTCACGCGGTTCAGATTTAAAGCGCTAACTCAACAGACAAATGACACCACTCCCCGTCTGCATTATAAACTTTGACAAAACTATCGCTCGCATTTAAAAATGTATGAAACGTGCACCGTGATGGTGCTTTGTGCAACATTCATAGTCATAGCCTCTCAAAAAGTTGCCCCAAAGAGATGCGCGCGGACTTAATGCATGTTTTCTCCTGAGTCTGATATGAAGCTATGCAGAAAATAAACCTGCGTTACTCAAACTCGTGACAATTATGATCCACGAGCAAGGCAACAAACCTCTGAATTATAAAGTAGCACAACCTCTATCCCCACCAGAATAGAGAGTCTTTGTGCCATTCACCATGGTCAGTCATCTTTATAAACTGAAAGCCCAGGTTCAGGTAAATTCACAGTAAAATGAAAATCTATTACACTGCAAATACCTTTAAATAATATTATATTGTTATTATTATATTCATATTATTATTATTATATTCATATAAACACTAAATCTACTTTACTAAATTATGCATGTACAACAACAGCATAATAGTGCCAATGTATTGTCTTAATATAGTATGGCTGTGTGACAATATGGTTTGTTTCTATTTATAAAACAGTTCCAGTCCTTGATTCTGATTGGTCAATAGTTGTACTTTACTCCACTTTGCGTTGTGCCTAATACGAAAAGGCAGCCCCTCGTACCTCACTGCTTACTTAAGTATCAGTTTTACACATTTAGTATCAGGGGGTCCCTGCTCCATGCCTCTCTCATCTAAGGGGTCCCCGACCCAAAAAACATTGAAGACCCCTGATTTAACACATTATAGGGCTTTTCACACCTGAAATTGTTAACCCTGGGTTATTCTAAAACCAGGGTTAACGGAATCCTGTTTTTTTTTTTCATGTTTCACACTGTTCAAACTTAACCAGGGGTTAAGAGATAACCCTGTGTATTCATAATTTGACGTTTCACACTGTGCATTCCTAAACCCTGGATCAGGAGTCTCCAACCCAGTTTCAACACACCTGTCTGTAATTATCAAGCCTTGATTAGCTACTTCAGCTGTGTTTAATTAGGGTCATAACATTCTAACCCTGCTTCGTTTCACACTGCATGCGTTTGGCACCACAATGCGGGGTTAACACCACAAATGTGGTGCCAACCCTGCTCCAGAGCAGGGTTTCATAACCCTGGGTAAAAAGCGGTGCTAACACCGCTTTCAAATTACAGGTGTGAAACGCACCTTAACCCAGGGTTAAAAGCAGGGTTTAGAAAGAAGATAACCCAGGGTTAAGCACAGTGTGAAAACCCCTTATGTGTTCATTTTAACACATTGTAGGGGTTTTCATGGTTACCACAAAATATCCATGGTTTTGACAAAATTGATAGTAATCAATACACCAAAAAACCATGGTTCTGTAAGGGTTTTGTCTTGTGTTCTGTTTGTTTTGTTGTCAGGTCTTTTATTTTGATATCATATTCTGTTTCCAGTCTTTTATTTTGAAATCTTGTCATGTCACACTTCACTTTGTACTTCCTGTTTGTTCACTATAAATCTGGTTCATTGATATCATATCACTGCAAAGTATTGTATGTGTAACAGCTACCTTGCCGAGTGGTCCTTGTCTTGTTTCTTGTTCTGGATCTTGTTCATGGTTTTGACCCTTGCCTGGAGTTTTGGATTACGTTTGTGTATTGCCCTATTGGATTTGTTTGCCTGCCTGTGTGGATTTACTTTTTAATAAACCTCCTGCACATGGATTTGTCTCTTTCTCTTTCTCGCCATATCAGAATCCAGCTGAGGTTTATAATTTCCAGCCGGCAGCATGAATCCAGCGTTTGCGCTATTTGAATTATGCCAGGACAATCGGCTAAAGTCATTCCTGTCTCTAAGATGGCCGCCAGCATGCCTGTCACTAAGATGGCTGACACAATGCCTGTCTCTAAAATGGCCGTCACCAAGCAAGTCTCTGCACCCAAGATGGCTGTCATGTTACCTGCACCTGCTTTTAAGATGGCTACCGCCTTACCTGCACCTGTTACCCAAAGAGCCATTGCCACGACCACACCTGTCTTAAAGAGGGCTGTTGTTACCCCTGCACCTGCTATCAAAATGAGCCGTGAGGCTCTGCAGAGAGTGGTGCGCTCAGCTGAACGTACCAATTATCAATGAAATAATTTCTGACCAAAACTTAGATGCACTCTGTCTAACAGAGACCTGGCTTAAAGCAGACGATTACATCAGTTTAAACGAATCCACCCCACAAGACTATTACTATAAACACGTTCCTCGTCTAAAAGGGAGAGGGGGTGGTGTAGCTACAATCAGGGGTGGACTGGCCATCGGGAGTTCCGGGAGCAATCCCAAACGGCCGGTCCATTTCAGGCCGAACCGGCCGGAGGTCAAAAAGTTTTTTTTTAATGCCTGACCAGGCGCTCAGCTGCAGCGGAACGCTGTGTCTGTTTCAGACCGGGCCAAACCAATTCTTCAAATCTTGAGGGGAGATAAGAGCGGCCCCTCCCAACTTGGACTGATCCTCGGTTTTCCTCACATCCGATTGGCTCAAAGGCGCCGAGCAAAAGAGTTTACTTTTGGTCAGGTTTGGATTCGTGTGAATGCAACAAAGACAAGACGGTAAAAATTGCGAAAAGAAGAGAAAGAAATGGGTGGGGCCTAAAACATAAAAATGTTGGCACAAGAGGCAGCTAAATGCGCCAAATTAACAGACCTTTTTCGCAGTCAAAAGGACGCTGTGGCAGGAGGTGCAGATGAGGAAGGACCAGCAGCATGGAGAGGACAGGTGCACAATTAGTGATGCATCTATTATACACTGAAATCATTTTATTTGCATTTAAATATAGGCATATATAAGGGATAATGTAGAGCGAGGCGGTTGTTATAGCGAATTCAACCCCGACAGGCTTATCAGGACCCCACGCAAAGCGGAGCTTGGTTGTGTTCGCTATGGGAACCGCCTCGCTCTGCATTATCCCGCTTATGAAATTGATGAAATAGCCTGTGTGCGTATTTTGGCAACGGAAGTGGTGTTGTTCCCCAGTGGTTTTAACGTGTTAGCAACTCAGTAAGTTTATCAAAACAGTTTCCCAGCATCAAAATGTCTGGTAATTGCGTTTGGTTGCACTAATAATATACTAATACGTATATATGGTCACTTTATATTTGGCCATCTGCTAACGTCTTCTATTCACTCCACTATAGTACACGGATCTGGTAGCTGTGTTGAAAAACTTGATAAAGTCAACTTTTAAATATATATTTCTCTGTCTGTGTTGCTTCACTACTGATTCTTGCCATACTTCCATTGCCAACATGCGCGTGCATACGTTTCCACATCATCATTGTGTTCAAACAGTAAAAAGGAATCCCTGTATGTCTGTATATTAGCTGTTAAGGTCACTGATGGAGAGAGACAGGTTGATGATGACTCTTGCAGTCATATTGATGAGGAGGAGGAAGGAAAGCAGAACAAGAGGAGGAGGAGAATGGAACCAGTACAAAAACAGTGATGGGTCAGTGTGCAGGGCTGGGTAGGCAATCATATTACCCTGCTGGAAAAACCAGCATACCAGCAAGACCAGCATATGTTGTGTTTTGGTGCTGGTATGCTGGTGACCACCAGCGAATCCAGCATCAAACCAGCATAGACCAGCATAATTCTCATGCTGGTTTGATGCTGTTTTTTTTTCAGCAGGGTAGGCATATCAATCAATCAAAGCTTTATTAAGGACACACAAATAGAAAAATACAGCACAATATTACATATTTACATATAGGATAAAATGCAATAGTCCATTTACTAGATTATAACCTGACTAAAGCACAGATTGAATTAAAAAAATTGAATTATTCTTAGTCATATTTATTACTGATGTTCTTCTCATGCATATGTAGCTGTACAATCAGTAAGCAGAGGCAGGGTCCAGCACAGGGGAAGTGGAGCCTGGGAGAGTTGAAAGTGAGTACGTACACACACAATCTCTATTTTATAGGACTGTATTGTAGTTTTTGATTATCTGAGTGGGTATGTGTGAGTAATTGTAACAATTTTATCACTCCAACTGACTGTACACATGACATGCTGGAAGTTAGCAGTATACTGTGACTTATGTGTTCGAGATTAGGTTTTGCTGACCTGGTTGTGTTTAGTGCAGTGGTGACTTGCTTATACAACCTGAGGAGGCAGGTGTTATCCTAAAGTTTCTTTTAGGTCTTCAGCATAATCTGATTCTCTTCAAGTTCATACCATAAAAACACTACTAGAATTAAAATAACTGCAAAAAAGCCTGCTCGTGCACCAAGGGCACTCGCGTAAAAGGCCTCTCCATCTTAAAGTCCCGGGCTGAATTTCAGTCCCAGTACGTCCCTGGCTACAATATACAACAAAATATTTAAAGTAAACCATAAATCTGTCACAGAAATGTCACAAAAAATAACAACAATATATCAACAATGCAAATCACATTAAGACGTCACTTCTTCTTTCCAGTATTCGTGGACCTTTCATCCACGGGCTGCTTTTACACCCCCTTCGGCTACAACCGAGTCTGTATTTTATAATACCCAATGTATTAAAGGAATCCTCAACCTTTTTAATTAATTCTGTTAACTTACACCGCCATTAACACTATTTATGGACCTTTCATCCAAGAGCCTTTCACTCCTGACGGCTACACCCGAGTCGGTATTTTATAATACCTAATGTATTAAAGGAATCCTCAACCTTTTTAATTAATTCTGTTAACTTACACCGCCATTAACAGTATTTGTGGACCTTCCATCCACGGGCCTTTTCACCCCCTACAGGCTACAACCTGAGTCGGTATTTTATAATACCTAATGTATTAAAGGAATCCTCAACCTTTTTAATTAATTCTGTTAACTTACACCGCCATTAACAGTATTTGTGGACCTTCCATCCACGGGCCTTTTCACCCCCTACAGGCTACAACCTGAGTCGGTATTTTATAATACCTAATGTATTAAAGGACTCCTCAACCTTTAGTTTAATAACAATTAAACAAAATAAATGTGATTTCAATAAAAAACACTTTAAAATGTTAAAAAGAAAAATGGAAAGAAACTACCGAAGCACAAAGTTAGAGGTATGGCGTTCAGCATGGAAAGAGAGTGTTTAACACTACAGACAGGCTATTAAAACCACCAGATCTACCTATCTCAGTACGCTTATTAAAGAAAATCAAAACAACCCTCGTTTTCTATTAAGCACAGTTGCGAAACTGACTAGAAACAAAGAACAAACAGAAACAAATAGTAAACTCCAACACAATAGTAATGACTTCATGAACTTTTTTACTAACAAAATTATGTTTATTAGGGAAAACATTGAAACTACGCAAGCGGCCACCACTATACCCAATAGTACATTTACCTCTAGATTACCATACGAACATCTTGAGTCATTTAAACCTACTACAATAGAAGAGCTCTCTAAATTAGTAATGTCATCCAAATCATCGTCCTGTATACTAGACCCCATTCCCACAAAATTACTAAAAGAGGTATTTCATGTAGTGTCAGACACGGTACTAAATATCTTTAACTCATCCCTAGAATTAGGATACGTTCCAACAGCTTTCAAACTAGCAGTTATTAGACCGCTCATTTAAAAACCAAACCTTGACCAGGGAGATCTTAATAACTTTAGACCTATCTCAAACCTACCTTTTCTCTCTAAAATATTAGAAAAGTAGTGGCAAGCCAGCTACGCACATTCATAGCGAATAATAATACATATGAAAAGTTCCAATCAGGATTCAGGCCCCACCATAGCACAGAGACAGCGCTGCTTAGAGTTACAAATGACCTACTACATCCGATCGTGGTGAAATCTCAATCCTTATATTACTAGACCTTAATGCAGCCTTTGACACAATAGATCACAGAATCTTACTCAGTAGACTAGAAAACTATGTTGGCATCAGTGGTCAGGCGTTAGCCTGGTTTAGATCGTATCTAACCAATCGCTATGACTTTATTTATGTAAATGAGGAAGAGTCATATCACTCCCCGGTTAAATTCGGCGTACCACAGGGATCAGTTTTAGGCCCTATCCTATTCTCGTTATATATGTTACCTCTAGGAGACATTATCAGGAAACATAAAATACGTTTTTACTGCTATGCGGATGATACCCAGCTTTACATCTCGTCACATCCTAGCGAAACCCACCAGTTTGCTAAGCTAACAGACTGCATTAATGATATTAGGGACTGGATGGCACATAACTTTCTTATGCTAAACTCCAATAAGACTGAGATACTTATTATTGAACCAAATCGCTACAAAAATAGTATGTCAGATTACAAGTTGTCCATAGATGGCTGCACAGTGGTGCCATCTTCCACGGTTAAGAATTAAGGTATAATGTTCGACAGCAATCTAACATTCGATAGTAATATCTCCAACGACTGCCGCACAGCATTATTCCATAAAAGAAAAAACTCAAAAATAAGCAATAAGCTGTCTGCATCAGTCGCAGAAAAGCTTATCCATGCTTTTATGACCTCTAGAATAGACTATTGTAACTCGTTACACGGGGGATACCATGCAAATCAGGTAAACAAGCTACAGCTGGTTCAAAACGCTGCCGCAAGAGTGCTTACTCGATCTAAAAAGTATGACCACATTAGTCGAATTCTGGCATCTTTACATTGGCTACCAGTTAAATATCTAATACTATTTAAATTCTTACTAACTACCTACAAAGCCTTAATTTGACTAGCGCCCTCTTATATTAAAGAACTACTATCAGAATACAATCCACCACGTAAACTGCGCTCACAAAATTCGGGTCTCTTAATTATCCCTAGAATATCAAAAGTGTCTAAAGGTGGTAGATCCTTTTCCTACTTAGCCCCTAAGCTCTGGAATGATTTACCAAATAATGTTCGAGTATCAGACACAGTTGATCAATTTAAATCTAAACTTAAGACATTCTTCTTTAACAAAGCATTCACATAAAATTTGTCCAGTAAATGTACTTTTCCCGTAGTAGTTATTTTGTCTAGAACAAAGCACTCACACACCTCATATGGGTAATACACTATTGCCGCAATAGTTAGCCTGTCTGGAACCGAGCTGACTTAAACCACCATAATGTATGACACTTGCATTACATGCGAACGGCCCCTACGCTAATAGAACTCTGTTTTTGTCTCCCTGTCTTGTCCTCGGGCCCGAGGACAATGACACAAACAGACCCAGTTCCTGCTGCTGTGAAGGTCATCGCTAGGCCTGGCAAACTCGACTCCTTTTAAGGATCCGGGTTATTGTGAATCACTCGCTAAAGTGATCCGGGTTGTGTGAGTCACTTGAGTCACTTGAGTCAGTATTGCTCAATCGCCAAGGAAACTCAGTACAGACCCACTTGTAACCGGCTGATCCGCACGACTCGAGATTCTCAAAGCCGGAAACATTGCAGACTCGCAGACCATGGGACTCTACAGATACACTTACCGGCTGATCCGCGCGAACTGTCTGACTCGTGATTCTCACTCAGAGCCGGAAACATTGCAGGCTCCGAGTGAGAAAGAATCTCGAGTCAGACAGTTCGCGCAGATTAGCCAGAGCCGGTTAGTGGATCTATAAGCGACTGAAGTCTCCTCAAAAGCAAATCCACAACAAAAGCCTTTCACTTCTGAAATAACATGCTTATAGGTTTTAGGTTTGATGTGTATGGTCAACCATTTAAAAAAATAGTCCTAAAATAATAACTTTGATTAAACTCAATATAGTATCAAAGACATTTAAAATAAATATTATATTTTGTTGTTACAAAAATATACATATTATATTAGGCTATATAATATTATGTAACATTATAGGTAATATTAATAATTATATTAGTTGCCTAGTATTACCAGCCTATTAATATATTAGGTTATTAGACTCACATTAGTAGTAGCTGATTAGTATCCAGTAGTGTTAATAAACATTGTAGTAGAGCAGCATTAGACCTAAGCAAACTTTTCTATTGTTAACAAAACAACAACAAAGAATGAATTATTATAATGTACCCCTTCTGTCCACAAAGAGCAATTAATTCTAATAGGTTTCTTTAGGGCTTACTTGACAACATGTTGTTATTCAGGTAGTGTCATAAAGCCCTTCCCCCTTCTCTTTTGTAATGTATCTGGCTGTTTGACCCTTTGCCCTGTGGCTGCACGGAAAGATACTGAGTGAAGTTGCCGTGGTAATGTACTTGACCGGCCCCCTTGACCTCTTACAGGTCTTAACAGGTGTATCTGATTGGAAGGTAAGAGGGTAGTCCCCATCCCCCGTCTAGTGTCCCCAACTCCCTCCTATTAGTCCAAGATTCTCTTGTAAAAAACCTCAGAGAGAAGTAAGAAGTGAGAGTGGGGTCAAGATAATTTGGAGGTTAATTTCAAGGAGTTTTTGAAAATGAGCACCAGAAAGAAGAGCAATGTGTGGATGCACTTTGACCAGGAGAGCAAAAATCAAGTTAAATGCAAGTTCTGCAAAAACTTGCTTTCAAATCATGGAGGATCCACATCCAACATGAGGAGGCACTTAAAAACGAAGCACACCACTGCACTGCTTGAAGACACACACGAAGTAGCAACAGAAGGAGCAGCAGAAGCAACAACAACAACAGAGGCAGCTGCAACTATATCTGCAACAGCATCTACCAGCACTTCAGTGGCAGCTACAACATTACAAGTTGAAAGAAGGCGGACACAATCTACAATGGGGGCATTTGTGAGACGGCCAATTCAGCCACTGCAGCAGAGCAAAGTAGATGAAGCTCTTATTAAGATGATTGCCACTGACTTTCAGCCATTTTCAATTGTGGATGACAGGGGCTTCAGAGCATACACACAGGCACTGGACCCTTCATACGTCCTACCAAGCAGAGGCACAGTTTCCAACAGGTTGCTGCCTAATCTGTATGAAAAAGTCAGAGCAGACCTTAAAGACAAAATCAAGACTGCTCCTGCTGTTTGCCTAACAACAGATTGCTGGACCTCCAGCACAACAACCAGTTACATGTCAGTGACATGTCACTATATTCAAGATTTTAAGCTGAAGTCCAATTTATTGGATTGCTTTATAGTGACAGAAAGCCACACTGCAGAACATCTGGCACAGAAATTAGATCTTGTGACCCAAGAGTGGGGTATAAAGGACAAGATTGCTGCTTGTGTCACAGACAATGCTAGCAACATCCTTAAGGCTGTGAAGGAGGTGCTGAAGTGGAACCACATCAGTTGTTTTACACATGTTATTAATCTGGTGGTCAGGAATGCACTTCAGCAGCCTGATTTAGTTGCTATCATTCAGAAGGTAAAGTCCATTGTGGAATATGTGCGTAGAAGCACAGTGGCCTCTGCAAAGCTGCGTGAGGTCCAGCAACAGATGGGACAAGCTACATTGCGACCAAAGCAAGATGTGGCAACGCGCTGGAACTCCACATTTTACATGCTCCAGCGTATGCTAAAAATTAAAGAGCCCCTGGTCTCCACACTGGCACTGGTGAACCCACAGCTGCCAGCACTAACTCTGGCTGAGTGGGAAACAGTGGAGGAGGCTTGTGATGTGCTACAGCCCTTTGAGGAGGTCACAGTAGAAATGAGCTCAGAGAGGTATGTAAAATATACTGTACATATATACAATAGGTTTTTATAGTTATACTTATAGTATTTTGTAGACATTTTGTCCAAAGTGACTTACAGAATATTAACATTACAATAGTAAAATAATTAACCGTTTAAAAACTTAAACAAAAAAAAAAGGGTTTTTAGCTATTTGTCACCGGGTGACTATGATAGGGCGGAACCAAAAGTGGCGAAGAAAGGTTCCGCCTGAAGATGGTTTCCGCCCGGGCCCGATTTTTAACTGCACCATTTTACTTCCTGGTCTCCCTAGCGACACAGATGATGGACAAACGAGCAACAGGTGTGACAAATCAAGCTGAGCACTCATGATTGGAGGATGGAACAGACGACGCACATAAAAAGGCCCAAAGAAGCTCAAAGAGGAAAAGTTGTTTTGGGCACGAGTTGCTGCACTGCCTAGGGCAGACCCGATCACACGCTCCGTCCTTGGAGGAGCCGAAGGGCGCCGTTGATCCACGGAAGCGCTTATAGCGCATGGAAAGAGTGCGGCAGCCAAGAAAGGCGAAAAGGACGGAGCGGTGGATTTTAAAGGAGCACTGCACCGGAGTGTGCTTGTTATGTACTTTGTGTGCACTGTGTTGCTGCTTTGCAGACGCTTTGTGCTGGCCTGATCGTTCCCTTGGGGAAGTAAAGAAAGGAAGGACAACTAGCGAAGGAATACTGGGAGAGTTTTACTCGTGAGTGAGCAGATACAGAGCCAACAGGATCACAGATACAGGAAACTAGTGACAACAAAGAGTGAGTAACAGCCGTCGGTTTACCGTGAAATATTCCGAAGAGGAGTTGCTTGGTGTGTGTCTTTCTTGTGTTTGAGGTCCCTGGCCCCACTGGAGAGGGAAGCGTGGGCGAGCCGCGGGTTGACCGGAAACACGGAAGAGATACTTGGTAAGAAGCGCCGTTTACTAATAGAGCAGTGGCCCTGTGGGAAAAGGAAGCGCAGGTGAGCCAGAGGAGTGAGAAACAACACACCGGGCCTGCGGATAGCCTACAACTCACGCTCATTGTTGGCCCAGCTATCGCCCAACTAACCTCTCGAGGGAGTCGAAGCCAGGTGGCGAGGGCGACTTAAAACCACGTGAAGTTTGTATAAGAGTGCTGTGGGTGAGTTTTACTGATTGATGGTGTTCACGCTATGCCTGCTGTGTGTGTGCTGTGCTATTAACGTACAAACTGCCTAGCCTCGAACGAGTCGCGAGACGACGACATCTGTTGTGGCCTGGGTCCTAAGGAGAGCGAGAAAATTAAGCCCTGTGCCCGGGGTGTGTCAACGAGAGCTTCGTTCTTCCATAGAGCAGACAGTGGTGAAACCCAGTGAGTATTACAAAGAGTGTACCGTGCGGATTGAGGGTTATAGCTGTGTGTGTACTGACCTTTCCAACAGAAGTTCGTGGTGGGCGGAGCCCCGACGAAAGTTCGCCCCAACTCGTGACCCCGGCCGTGGAAGTAGGAGGGGGAGTTCGGGAAGCGTTCGGCTCCGTGCCACTGGACCCACCAGTCCCTACGACGCCCGGACAGCTGGAGTGGATGGGCGAAGGAATACGGTGCACCAACGCTGTAGCGAAAATCCACTGTCTGCAAGTAAACGAAGATCCCCAGTGCTGTGAGTAACGCATCCTGTGAAGTGAAATGGATCTGTGCTTATAGCAATTACTTACCTGTGTCCCAGCGAAGGCTCTGTGTGTGTGGACGAAGATCCCCAATGCTGTGAGTAACGCATCCTGTGAAGTAAAATTAATCTGTGCTTATAGCAAATATTTACCTGTGTTCCAGCGAAGGCTCTGTGTGTGAGAACGAAGATCCCCAGTGCTGTGAGTAACGCATCCTGTGAAGTGAAATGGATCTGTGCTTATAGCAGTTACTTACCTGTGTCCCAGCGAAGGCTCTGTGTGTGTGGACGAAGATCCCCAGTGCTTGTCCCAAGTGGCCCTGGAGGCGAGAAGGAGACCTATTAGTTTTAAATTGCCCTTTCCCCTTTCCCCCTTTCCCTTTTCCTTTTTTTAAATATTTAATAAAGTTTATTTTAAACGTAGTCTACTCGTCTGTCTGGTCATTGGGGTGGTCTTGGGAACCTCCTCGAGGTGGAAGAGTTGAGAGGGGCGTGACCTTTAGTTTATTCGGGTCTGCCCCCGGCCGTGACATATTCATACGAAAACCATAACTCTGTAAGATAATTGCTTAATTAAAGGAAGTACATTTAATATACATACAATGTTATTGTCTTTCATAAGACCTATTAGTGTTCAAAAAACTTGTAAATACTGTCTTTTACTCAGCATACACTGACCATAATTTATTATTTGTTTTCTCACAGCTATGTGACGGGCTCCAAAGCAATTTTGATTGCCCATGGCCTCCAGAGAATTATTGCTCACAGGCAGAGAAATCCTTCCAAGACTGAGCCAGTGAGAAGGCTTGTCAGCACTTTAGCTTTTGAATTAGAAAAGCGTTTCACAAACATTGAGCGTGTTCGTGTCTTGGCCGAGGCAACTTTTTTGGACCCACGGTTCAAAAAACATGCTTTTGTAAATGAGAGGAACGCAGACGACACCATGTCAAGGGTGGTGGGGGCAACAGCTAAGGCGGCAGCTCCAACATCGGCCACAGAAGAGCGTGAGGATGGCACAGCTGCTGCTGCTGCTGCTGAAGCAAGTCACGAACGTCAGTCAGTGCCTCAAGTTTGGGCTGACTTTGAAGAGAGGGTGACCAGTTTACGCCCAGACAATCAAAACCCCTTAACTGAGGCCATGCTTGAGGTCAAAGGTTGTTTGTCAGAACAACTTATCCCCCGCACAACTGACCCACTGCAATGGTGGAAAGTCAGAGCACTGGTTTATAAAAACATGTGCACAGTCATGCACACTAGACTCTGCATTGTTGCCACCTCGGTGCCCTCAGAGAGGGTATTTTCTAAAACAGGGCAAATCCTTTCGCAGAGGAGGTGTAGCCTCAGCACTATGAAAGTGAGCCAGTTGGCATTTTTAAATGCCAACATATGATAACGCTTAAGCTACTTTTAATGTAAATAGTTATTTTGTTTTATATTAGCATTTATTATTTGCACATTTTGCATTTTTGTTCCTTTTGATTGTTGTTTTTGTATTTAATATATTTTATTGTTATATTTTATTGTTGTTGTATTATTGTTCTAGTATTTGCACATTTTGCATTTTCGTATTCTTGGTCGCTTTCAAATTTGAGCTCTCTCCCTACCTATGATGCGGTATGCCTGTGCACGTAACAGCAACCGTGTATTCTCTCATATTTCTGAATTTGCAACAAATTGTCTGCGATATACAATAAAACTACCACTCGTATTTAAAATAAAAAAGCGCTCATAACACAACAACTAATGAGAAGAGCAACATTAGTACAGCCTTAATGTAAATGTATGATGATTTTTTTTAGACGATGTCGCGTTTTTAGCAGCAGTTAAAGAAAGAGCTACTGAGTTGTTTAGTCACTATTTAATAGATATAGAACAGATAATATGTAAAATAGCATTCAGTTGTGTTAAATGCAATATAAATGTGACAAATCAAAGAGTAAAACACGACGCAATGATGTCACATATATGCTAATTGGTTTGTGACGTCATCACCGCCACAGTCTCTCAAAATCCTGTGGGAAACACTGTGGTTATAAAATAAAATATAAAAGAAATAATAATAATAATAATAATAATAAATTCTGTGTGTGTGTGTGTGTGTTGGTATAGTATGAATGACAGTTGAACAATATGCAGGGTAGGAAATGAATCCTTGAATTTTAATCCAGTTATTGTAATGTTAGAGTAGCCCATGTCAGACAGGCCTAGCAAAAATAAATATCAGGCCTTGAAATAGGAACTGTAGAGTAGCCTTATACATATTCGCATTTAATTAAATTTTACCATTTAATCATATAACTAATGTTTAATTGCAGTTTTCCCAAGTGTGGCCCTCCGCTAACTTTGCCAAAGTAACTGTGGCCCTCAGGCTAAAACTGTTGCCCACCCCTGACCTAAAGGATTAATCTGTTCCTACTTTGTTGAAACCTATCGCTTTAGGATCACAACCAGTATTCATTATTAGATGTGTAGATTTATTAGTTGTGTACAATTGCGATGCTGTGGAAAACAAAACAAATAGTTAAAAAAATTAAATAAACTGACATCATATATGTGAATTTTGTCACAAGTATTTGCGCCATGATGTTGTTTGTGGAGAATTTAGTAAATCATACAAAACCATACAATATACAGTGTAATCGTTTCAAATCATGCAGTTCAGTGTTACATTGTAAACTTTGTCTTTTCAGAGAACTGTAAAATAGATTGTCTCTCATGCGTGCATGTTAAATGAAGCCTGTTCACATACTGTAGCCTACTCTATGTCTAAACTCAACTGCTGTTTAAACCTGTGTAGCTCTAATTCGACAAGCAAATGCATAAACAACGACAATACTATTGTTGGTGTATAAAACAAATGAAGCAGTTCTGGCTTATACAAACTTATTTTTGTATACTTAGCGATCTTTCTGGATCCATCTTTCATACAGGCATGTTTATACATATATTCATACTAATTAGATTGTCTATTAAAAGGGAGTAAAAATATTTTTATTCACTGTGCCAATTTGGCAAAAAAAATGTGTCTACTTTCATAATAAACTTGACGTTGTACAACAAAAGTAGATGCAAACTATGTGCAAGTTGTGTTAAATCCCATGCGCAACACTCGGATAAATATAGTGTGTTTACACGAGAGTTTGGGATGCACTGCGGAGAACGCGTGTATGGTATTTTATTTTAGCGCAGATGTTTGGTGTCTGGACATTGACTGTGTTTAACATTATAAAGCAATTCTGCACCACAGTTCCCCATCATGCTTTTACACAGTGAAAGAGAGTAACAGGTTATGTGACAGACAACTAGTCCAGTTCTCTTCAGGACACAGCAGAGCTTCACTGAAAATGACAACAAGTGGGCACAATCAGACTGCTGCACCTGTGCTCTCTAAAACGCCCCGCTGTGACATAAAGCATTTTTATATTACAGACACTAAACATCTATTGTATATGCAGACACTTAAATTAAGAGTTTTAATATACTGATTATTTATTCAGGGGGTTTACCTTTATTTCTGAATTTGGAAAAATTACAGAGGTCCGAATTTTCATGACCCTGATGCTGTGGCCACAACACATCCGAAGTGTAAGGTGGTTACCTAATAACCACTGTGAAGCATCCTGCCCAATTCGTCCTTGGGAAGATGTTTCTGTTAGATTTGTTTCTTTCTCCAAACTCTCTGAATCTGATTCAGGCTCAAACTGTAAAGGGCGATTTATAGTCGTGCGTAGGTCCTACGGCGTAGCTACGGCGTAGGCTATCCGTAGCCTGTGCGTAGCTCTGCGTAGCCTGACGCGCACCTCACAAAATTTCTAACAGCGCGTCGGCTCTACGCGGACCGTAAGCGCTGTGATTGGTCCACCAGAACCCCTCCCGTCAGGTAAAAAACTGCGTCATAGGTATTTCCGTTTGAGACGGTGAAAACAAAGATGAGCCAAGTTAAGGAGTGATTTAACTCAAACTGAAACATAAGTCGCTGTTTATTTACTTCCATCATTGCTGGTCTTCTCAAATTATACACAACAAGTTGCTATTTCTTCTTCGTTTGTGGGTTTACTTGCTTAGCTTCTTCTTCTGTGACGACTTCTGCTGCTACTGTGGTTACACGCGTGATTACTGCCAACCAGCGGTTTCGCGTGTGTTTGCACGTCGACGCGGACGGCGACGCACAAGTATAAATGAAAACCGACGCGGAACCTACGCCGTCGCTGCTACGCCGTGGGACCTGCGCAGGACTATAAGTCGCCTTTAAGGCAATACAGATGCAATACAGTTTACAGAGACAATTTTGTTTGATTTTCTGTACACGCAGGAGACGCTGAAACCCGATTATGGTAATGGACATTTCGAACAAGGATTGACCAATCACAATCGTTTAGAACCCCTGACCAATCAGAGTATACTTGACATTTGTTGGGGTGGGGCGCTTTAGAGAGAGGTGTTGCAAATATCCATATTATGAGAAAAATAATGCATTTTTTGAACGTTAATTCAAACAACAGTATTGTGGCAGACCACAAATTAGTGGCTCTTTAACATATTAAAGTAGCTTTCTTCTCTAGCTAACTCTAAGGGGGCGGCGCCCCAGCACCCCTAATTGACCGGCTGCCACTGCTATTGTCCCAGACTGTATACATTCTGGAGGGTCAAGTTATGGGAGTTATGACTCTGGACAGTCCGAGGCTCTCCTCTCCCAACCCAGAGAACTCCTCTCCACTAGTCTCTCTCCGGGGAAAGTGGGAGAGGAGGATATAACGGGAGTCGGCGTCCGGGGGGGTCCTGCCCGCCACTGTGCCTCTTCTCCCTTCTGTACTGTCTGCCCCGCTACCTAGGAGAAAAGAAGAGGAGGAAGGTGGAAAATGTACTATTGGGTAGAGTGGTGGCTGCTTGCGTAGTTTCTATGTTTTCCCTAATAAACATAATTTTGTTAGTAAAGAAGTTCATGAAGTCATCACTATTGTGTTGGAGTTTACTATTGGTTTCTGTTTGTTCTTTGTTTCTAGTCAGTTTCGCAACTGTGCTAAATAGGAAACGAGGGTTGTTATGATTTTCTTTAATAAGCGTACTGAGATAGGTAGATCTGGCAGTTTTAATAGCCTGTCTGTAGTGTTGAACACTCTCTTTCCATGCTGAGCACCATACCTCTAACTTTGTGCTTCGGTAGTTTCTTTCCATTTTTCTAGCTACTTTTTTAAGGGCTGCAGTATGATGGTCATACCATGGAGCTGGCGGTTTTTCTTTGATTCTCTTTTTTCGAATGGGAGCAACGGCATCCAACGTGCTAGAGCAGACGTTGTTCAGGTTTTCTATTATAATATCTAGATCTAAACGGTTATCTGCTACATGTTTCATTTGAGACAGGTCTGGAAGAGTGCTAATAAAGCTATCTTTAGTGGTGGAAATTATTGTTCTGGCTAATCTGTAGCATGTTGTAGACCGAGCGGTCCTACATAGAAGTACCGTGCATGACAGAAGGCAACGGCCCGAAACGGCATCGCTCTGGGGTGATATTTCGATGTCATTAATATTGAGTCCGAGTGACAGAATTAAGTCTAGTGTGTGATTACGAGTATGTGTGGGCCCTGACACGTTTTGTTTAATGCCGAGAGAACCCAGAACATCCACAAACGCACGTCCCAATGCATCCCCTGGATCACCCACATGGACATCAAAATCACCAACGATAAGCGCTTTATCTACAGTGACTGTAAGCTCAGATAGGAAGTCTGCTATTTCTTTAAGAAAATCCGCGTGGTGGCCCGGAGGCCCACATACGGCAGCTAAAATGAACGAAAGCCGTTTGTTGTTGCGATCGGTTGTTTCCGTGTTTGACAGTGTTGTTTCAAACGAATTGAATTTTAGGTTGGATTTGTGGTTTGCTTGGAATATTTTATTGTATATTGTAGCTACACCACCCCCTCTCCCTTTTAGACGAGGAACATGTTAATAATAATAGTCTTGTGGGTTGGATTCGTTTAAACTGGTGCAATCGTCTGCTTTAAGCCAGGTTTCTGTTAAACAGAGTGCATCTAAGTTTTGGTCAGTAATTATTTCATTGATAATTGGTTCTTTATTGGTAAGCGATCTAATGTTAAGAAGGCCGAATTTTAACATTTGAGTTTCATCTGTTAATGTATTGTGTTCTAATTTTATGTTAATAAGATTTGTACGAGACGAGGTAAACAGTGCTCTGTATTTATTTGTTCGAGGAACAGACACAGTCGAGATGTGTTGGTACTCTGTTAAAAAAGGCTCTATGTGCTGGGATATATGTGATCTTGACATGTCAAGGCAGCTAACAGACTGATGGGTAAGCCGATCTGTCTGTTTCCTGACCTGGGCCCTGGATAGTCAGACAATATCAAAAGTAAGACTATTGGTCAGATTTCTAGAGAGTATAGCACTTTCTTCCAGAGACGGATGGAGGCCATCTCTCTTTAGCAGGTCAGGTCTTCCCCGGAAATGCTTCCAATTGTCTATAAACCCTACGTTATGCTGAGGGCACCACTTTGACATCCAGCCATGAAGAGACACTAATCTACTGTAAGTTTCATCCCCCCGGTAGGCGGGAGGGGACCAGAGCAAATTACATTGTCTGACATTGTTTTTGCAATTTCACACACCTCTTTAATAGTATCTTTGGTGATCTCCGACTGGCGGAGTCTGGTGTCATTAGTGCCGGCGTGAATAACAATCTTAGAAAACTTACGGTTAGCATTAGCCAGCACTTTAAGTTTGGATCTAATGTCAGACGCTCTGGCTCCCGGTATACAATCGACTATGGTGGCTGGTGCCTCAATGCCAACGTTCCTGAGTATAGAATCTCCAATAACCAGGGCACCTTTAACAGATGTCTCAGCCGGTGTATTGCTGAGTGGAGAAAATCTGTTTGATATTAAAACAGGAACGTGATTTGGATGCCAAATGTGACTAGGCCGCCTGACAGTCACCCAGTTAGTCAGCCGCCTTGATTCTGAAGTCGAAACCGAGCCATGTTTTTTACGATTAACACTTGGCGCACCCTAAACTGTGTTTTTAACATTAACATTAGCGGTCTTACTGTCCTCAACTAGCGTTCGGATGCGCGCTTCTAGTTCTGCAACCTTCTCCGTCAGCCTTACTACTTCAATACACTTAGCACATGTAAACCCCTCTATGCTGACGGAAGAAGCTAAACTGTACATGTGGCAAGTAGTGCAGGTTACAATGACAAGCGGAGTCTTACCGTTTTCATGCTGGGCGATGGCGTCTCCGTTCGCCCGAACGCGGTCCGTGAAGCTGCATCGAGATGGGTGCTTGCTCGTTGCATGCCTCGGTCGTCTCCGGGTGTCTGGAGCCAGGGTGATGTGAGGCACGCTGTACCGCCTGGTACGAATGCCGGGCCACAACTCCTCCACAGCTTCCCGCTCTGGTGAGGAAAGGTTTGAAAAACATACATCGGATGAGTCCGCCATTAGATCGAAAAGGAAGGCAGATTTACAGTAAACAGACAGTGAGCAAGTGCTAACTTCAACCGGCACGTTTGTTGATGTTAGCGGGCTATATGCTAACACTAGGTGTTTACTAGTGATAGATCGTTTTACTTATTAATACTGTTCAATAATCGTATTCCTAACATAAACTAGTACGTTATATTATATAGATAGGAACGAGATAGTAAGAAAATAGGATTTAGATGATGAACTCGACGGAGCTCCAATGCACGGAGCAGCGTTTCCCCGTTTGCTGATGCTAGCGGGCTATATGCTAATACTGGGTGTTTACCAGTGATAAATCGTTTCACTTATTGAAACTGTTGAATAATCGTCACGGTAAAGTATTCCTAAGATGAACTAGTAAGTTATATTATATAGATAGGAACAAGATAATTAGAGAATAAGATTTAGATGATGAACTCGACGGAGCTCCGATAACAGTGTTGCCACTCTCTTGCGTCTCTCTCTTGCGTCTCTCTCTTGCGTCTCTCTCTTTAAAAGCAAAATATTAAACATTACAAACACGCGTATCCAGAGCACGTGCTACTGCAACGCCCAAATGCATGAAACAGACACTCCCATCTCTGGAATAGCCTGCATCATTTTAATCCCGTCCGAATCGGTACATAAAATCACAGACGTCCTGGGGGATCCGTTGAAACTCAAACGTCGTTTGGAAAACTAATCCCGTCCGAATAGTGCTTATGGCAGGGTTTTTTACAGTACAATGTTTTGTGTGGAGAATGCGTGGTCTGTATTGGGAATGCTAACCACGTATTTCCTGTTTTCCGTCACTTTTTACCTGATCCCTTACCTGTCATTATTTTCACCTGTTCCCCTAGTTCTCCTCATTTAAAGTCCTTGTGCTTACTTTGCCTGTGAGTACTTTGGTAAGTCTAGTCTAGTCTAGCCATTTGTATATTTAGTGTTTAGTCCAGTCCAGTCCAGTCTTGTTCTTTGTTTAGTGTTTCTAGTCTTAGTATATTTTCCTGTTTATGTTGTTTTGCCTTTCTTGTTTTGTATAATAAAGTGTCAGTGTTCATTCATCTGTCCGCGCTTGGGTTCATCTGTCACAATCATCAAAAAAATCAGATGTATTTTTATCTGAAAGCACTCAATGTCTATTGGAAGGGGATTGAAAGGCACATTTTTTCTTAATTGCTAAAACACTAGAACCCATTGGCTGAACAAAGTTTTCAGTTGCCTGAACTCATTTATCTAATTGTGCAGTCTGTTGTCAATACCTTAAACAATTTCACAATGTAAAACTCGATTTGTAGATCTCACTTAGACTTTTTTAGCAAAACTCCAAACCCATAGGCTGAATCCGAAACCGCATACTGCCATACTATATAGTAGGCAAAAAGCAGTAGGCGAACGAGTAGTATGTCCAAAACCTCAGTATTCATAAATTGAGAAGGCGAGAAATTCCCACATGCCCTACTGCGTCCGCCCAGATTTTGAAGCAAGCATCGAAGGACACGTATCTTTCCCAGCTTTCCCATGATGCCACGGGAAAGCAAAGCAATCGACCGGAGACCAGTCAATCGGGTGATTTAGATACGTTACACAGGGCTGTTCCACAGCACCCTGACTTCGCGCACAGACCGGCCAGGATATACCACAAAGTGCTCAGCTGATTCATGAAAATAAAGCTGTAGAATTATCACAGCTGTATTGAGATGGCAGTAAATTTGTGATGGTTTGTTAGAAAAATATATTTGAATGAAGTTTTGTTTCATATGGTATTCACTTCTATACGTTTTCATTTATTGTGATGGTTTTATTAATTCATTTTTTAGCCATGTTTCCTGTTGTTTTAAGTAAATACCAGAGATTGCTTCACTAAAATGTATATAATCATAACAAAGTTTGTATTCAAGCACAGCAATAGATATTAAATTGCAATCTGCTTGTTTTACTTATTTTTGTCCACTACAAAATAATGTGTAATATATCTATAACACTGACAGAGATCGTAGTAGAGTTGTCAAGTTACTGATGCAATCAGGTGTTAGTGCACCTGTCCCTCATACACACGCATACATTTTCATGCCTGTTATTAGGTTTGTTGGAGTTCATGCACCGCTGCAAGAACCAACAAGTGGATGACATCAAAGTACAGTGAGAGCAATTCCAGAAATCATACGGAGAGGTCTGATTTCGAGTCGCTCTCGTGGTATTGAGATGTCAATCTCCTGTCGGTTCTTGTGGTTCCGCATGAACTCGAACAAGTCTACTACGTCATAGGTCGCATGATAACATCAACAAGGTGGATGCTTTCCATACTCACGCGAATGTACATACTGTCTTAGCGCACGTTAAGTAGGTACTCAGTGAAATTCAGTACCTACTCAGTAAGTATGCGATTTTGAATTCAGCCATACTCATTCTCAAAACACAATCTGCACTCAAATGCACATGCATACTGCTAAACACAAGCAGCACCAATCAAATATAAATAGAGCACACATCTCATTGATTAAACACAACCACTCAAAATTAATTTAACCTGTTTCAAATGATGTGACACAACCGATATAAGCCAGTTCACTGTTTTATACTGTAGTACAGTGCATTTTAGGCTGTATACTATACAATGAACATTGTGCTTTCCTTTTGTTAACAGTACTGACTGCTTTCCATTTTTACAGTTCACAGAAACAAAGTACAAGTTTGTGAGATGCAGGGTACAGTACTGTAAAAATGAGGTAAAAATCATCACTCAAAAGTAAATTTTTACATCAGTGAACATGTCAGTCCCATCAAAATGGCAAGTCCATGTGTCATTGTTCATGAACAAGATGTTGCAAAAAATGTTGCCATGTTGTCAATATACCAAGTGTACACAATTATATGTATCAGTATTTTTAGATGTAAACTGTGGATTCATTTACATTTTTTTCTGTAATCAGATTACACAAATTGTGATTTATTCATTTGTACAGTACGAATAATAAATTACAAAAAATGACTCCAAATTTCAGGATTCACTTGACAAGAATTTATCGATTCAGTTCACATTTACAAAAAAAAAAACCCATAGAAAACATGCTTCATGCTTATAGTAACAGATAATGACACAAATGGTCAAAAATTTTGCATGACATGCCTTGCACGATGAACTAATTCCTAAATGTGTTTGTGTTGAGGTGTAAGACTATTCACTATTTATTGAAAATGCAAACAGCAGACATTTGTACACAATCATCTGCTTGATTGTATTAATGCATTTGCAATTTGTCCAGTAAATGAGAATTAAACTGTAAAAATGTACTTCTCCCTGAGAACTATATGTTTTGAACAATGTGTTTTCCAGTTTTTGGTGTAGTGTTTACTCACTGTTAGGGATGGGACGATTACCGTTTCAAGATTAACCATGATAAAATGTCCTGACGGTTAGTATAACCGTTTAAAATGTAAATCATTACAACCGTGTTTGATTACCGTGATTTTGAAAACTCGCTGTAAATCCTGTCCAGCCAGAATCAGCTTGACGCAGGCGCACGCATGCAACATTGGTTTTTGCACGAGAAGGCGTGGCGGAAGGCAGTAACAGGGGCACTGTGTTTCAATGCGTTGCTTATGTGTGCATTTGATGTTCTTATTTAAGGTACTGTTCATTAAAACAGGTTTACATCTCAGGGATCCATGTTAATGTTCATTTAATGCAGGGGTGTCCAATATGACCAGTCGATCGCAAATGCAATGCCGGTAGATCACACATGAGTTAATAACTGTTAATGCTGCTCCACGCCTCCACGAGCTTCGGAAAACAAAGCGGCAAATTGGCATTATGGTTTTAGAAACGCGTTACTGTAATTCCACTACTTTTAGCAGTAACGAGCATGTAACGAAGTATTTTTTTAAATCAAGTAACGCAATTGCAATTACTGAAATTTAAATGAGTTCGTTACCCGCGTTACTCTATTTTGTAAAAAATAGACAAGACATATCTGACGTGGCAGGACCGTGGTTGGCGGCGCAATGAATCATTACACTTCATCATAGCTGACAGTGCATATTCACCTTATTTTTCACGACAACAAGGGCGGCGCCATTTCGCTCATTTTGTCAACGTTCTTCCGGCCGCATAGACGATGAGCAGCTGAGGCAGTGACTGAAGGCAACGCGTTAAGCTTAAAAAGCTCACTCGAGCACCTTTATGTTTCTTTCTTACCAGTTTTAAGCCAACTGAGGAACACCCTTATCCCAAGTAATGGTTCGACTACGATGTTCCGGTAACTTTAAACCACGCCGGGTGTTGAAAAGGTGGCCAGTTTCAGGTAAGCTATCTTAGCTAACTTTGTGCTCGTTCGCCTAAAGTTAGATTTGTAAAGTCCGTTCTACAAATACACTTAAGATAAGTAACGTTAGTTTATAAAATGCAACTATTTGAATGGTTTTAATTGTCCACCTATATTTTTATATTTACGATAGTACAACGAGATATTATAGTACATTCTTACAGTAGCCCACGTGATTTCTACAAGTTACTGAGATTTCAGATGCTAGAATGTCAGTTCATTTCTCATTCAGATATTGATAATGACCTATTAAACAACGTATTATTTAACACTGAAGTTAAAGGCTGTGTGTATAATGTTACTGTCTCTTTTTAATGCATCTCTCTCTTACACACTGTTTTGTTTAAGTATGGGTGCCATTTATATATTAATTCTCATGATGCAAGTTTATTTTAAATACTAACATAAAAATGTTTATGGTTATATTGTTTTCACAGATGCATTGATGTGTAGTGATGCAGTGGACAACTGTGAGGATGATACAATCAACATGTTCCTAAACTGTGATGCAGAAACACAATGGGAGGATCCATCCGTCTCTGACCACAACTACACTTTAAAATCACAACTCAACCTGAAGCAACCTACATCTGATATGGGAAAACAATGGTGCAGTTTCCCTGACAGGGCTTAGCCTGGGACCAGGATGCATAAAATGCATATTTGAGCTACAATAATTTAAAAACACCTTTTACTGACATACCTTAACATAAGGAGTGCCATTGTTTTGTCACAAGATGCGCACCAGTCTTGTTTTTTGTAGGGTTTGTTTGTAAAAACTAAAATGTCCTAATATAATTAAATCCTAAATCCTAGTCCTGTAAACCCTGTCTGAGAAACTGCTTCAATGTGTTGAGCTGGCACAAATGTACATATCTGTACAACCGTCTTTGTCAGGTTTACACAGGGTTGATATTGCATCCATTAGTCGTCAAGCACTTTACCAGAACATACACCAACAGCTTCCAGAAAAACACTTGGGATCAGCTCCTGATGACTCCGATAAAGCTGTGTCTTAATTTATTGCAGGGTGGTCTTGCTTTACTTGTTGTAAAGTTACATTAAACCTTCATATGTGATCAGATGTCATGCAGTGATATTAAACATTTACAATGTGATCAGATGTTGTGCAATTATATTAAACCTTTAACATGTGATCAGATGTTGTGCATTTATATTAAACCTTTACAATGTGATCAGATGTTGTGCAATTATATTAAACCTTTAACATGTGATCAGATGTTGTGCAATTATATTAAACCTTTACAATGTGATCAGATGTTGTGCAGTTATATTAAACCTTTACTATGTGATCAGCTGTTACCTGCCATGCAGTTATATAAACCTTTACAGTGTGATCAGATATTATCTGTAAGGAATTTCTTAAACCATATGTGAGCTTTGTAGATTCCACTTAAAAGGATTTAAGTCTCCTGATTTGAAGGAATAAGTGTTGGCAAGTTTGCAAATGAATTCTATCATGGTACCACATAAAAACGAAATAGTTATTGGACTGGCTAAGGTGCACATTTGCTTTAAAAAAGACGAAATCAGTGTGTAAATATTGGTAGACATACTTTTAATAATTTTCAATGCTGCTCCATCAACTCCTGACAGGACGAGGTAGTTAAATATGCCAGGTTACTTGCCGCGGCCGCTTCATATCGTCTAACCACGAGACGATTGATAGGACAATATAAGACTATCCGAGCGTCGTATGAAGTTTTAACCGTGCTCCTAAATTAAAACATTTACAGCAGTAGTGATATTTGTCATTTCGCTAAAGTTATATTGAACTACAAACAATCTTCTAACCACCAAACTAACCACCGAATGCACTGTGCCATATTAGCAGCGGAAGTCGGTTGACAAAATGCGGAAGAGCGAAGAATTAAAAAGGGGCGTGGCGGAATAAGGTGAATAGAATGAACATGAAAAATCTAAATGGGACAACATACCTTTGTTTAAAAATTGTGCGCAAGTCATAATCCATCCGGTCTCATGTTTGTAAATTATCTTCACCAAGCAATCCCAGTATGACATCAACTTGCATTTGTAGTCCACAAAGGTAATAAATCTGAGAAATGTTCATATATTCTTAGATGTTTACATTGGCTTCGTGGAAGAGAACGATCCGTGATTGTTGTTTCCACTAAAATATTCACACTGCGCTGTACGCCCGTGTTAAAACTCCATAGTATGTTTGAGCTCACTTTTAATTTTAGTTTCAGTCTCTCCGTATCCGAAAAAACAACCCACTCGCTCTGCGTCCGTTGAAGAAGTTTTATTTTAATCCCAATCTACATTAATATGATGAATATGAGTTTACCATTATAATCACACGCAATTTGTTTACTATGAAGTTATGTGTCTTATGTGGTGTCTTATGCGTTAGAAGTTTATAAGCCATCTGTGTGGATTTAAGACCAGCTGTGTGTAATCAGGTTTCATGGTAGTTTAAAGAGCCATCTGGACAGGCCACAAAGGGTTTTCAGCCAAAGGGCAAATAGGTCATGGGAACAAGACACTGGTCTGAGGAATGTCATGTGGGTCTTGCCTGAACAGAAACATATTATTTTAACTATGAGGGGAGGGGACAAGGACCCGTATATTTGCCAGGCTCCTGGCTTGGAGGGGCAGACTGGTTTGAAGATTCCTCCCAGGCCGGCCTGACTGGTCCTGGGAGGTTTAATCAGGCAGGCTCGGCTTATTATTTTGTCCGGAAAATAAAAGTCTATCTCTTGAAATCAGAACCTAAGACTGAAGATTGTTTCATTTGAGGAAAAGGAAAACCACAACATTTGGTGCCGAAACCCGGGATAGAAAAGAGCTGGACAGTCACACCACCTGAGCGAATCTGACGAGCAACACAAACAACGTATGGCCATATACAAGGTAAGCACTTTTTCGCTTATTAATTTTGTTGTTTGCCAGAAATTGCTCCAGGTGGTGAGAAATTTAAGCTCTTCTAAATTTAAGAACCATATAGGTGAACTGGGTTTTGATTTCAAGGGTACAATCTAATTAAGGCATGCATGCATGAATCTGTGTTAATTACTTTGGCTTTGATGATCATGGTGAATTGAAACAGATTTAAGTTAAGGGAACGCGTAAGAGTTTGTATGCAAGGTTGCATATGCTACGTTTGTCGAGGAAGTGTATAACGTAGAGGTTTAATTTGGTTTAATTTGAAGTTAAAATTTTAAATCATTACGTTGATGGAGGTGCAGTAATGATTGTTTAATTGGTCAATGTAAACAAAAAAGAACACGCAAAAGTCGTCACGTCGGGGAAGTGCACTGACGATTGTGTATTTATTTAATAATTTGTGTTTGAGTGTGTATGTATGCAGCTGCAGAATTTTGTTTGTTAGTGAGAGAAATGTGAACGTGAATCTGGTAAAGCAGACAGGGAGACAGTTTCCCTTAGGCAGTCTCTCTGTGGGCTGTTAAGGGGGGTGTAAGTGCTGTCCTTTGTGTGTATGGGGGATGGCTACTGTGTTAGAGTGGGGAAGAATGAGCCCTAAAAAATAAATAAATAAATAAATAAATGCTAATGGGTTATTACTGAAAAATGGTTGGGTTAACAATTTGGTTTATAAGATATCAAACATACATTTGAAATGTAAGGTTTGGTAAAAACAATTGACACCAGATGGGACATCAAAAGGAGCACAGAACCTGAGACCACAGCTGGCTTTCTCAATGGACAATGCAATCAGGTGGCCACCTACAGAGATGAGCAGTTTTGCTTGTTAAAAGATTGTATTGTTCACCTGAGATGGCTCGGGGTGGTCAGATCACAAGTGCTGGTCAAATCACAAATGCTCTTACAAATTTTAGAATAAAAAGGGGAAATTAAAGATTACGAGATTAAATTATAAGAATAAAGGGTTTCATTTTCAAAAGGAATGTGGGCTAGGACAGATGATGGTTTGTTGTGTGAATGAGTTTCATTGTTTTATTTTTGTCGTTGAGTGGCTTGGATAAAGAGTTAATGTTAAGTTGAGAAAATGCCTAAGAAGTTTCGCGAACCTGAGTGTTACCGTGTCGGGGCAGACACGTTGGGGTTCGGAGAGAAGAGTTATTAAGTCCTGCAGGTCAGGTACGGTCTATGTGTTATTTGTCTTGTTGTTTTGGAAGGCCCGGGCTGATAAGATATTGTTTTTGTTTTATTTGTCATGTCGGATTGGTAAATTGTGTAAGTGAATCTTTTCCATGTCGACTGAAGTGTAGTGGAAAGATGAATTTGGACAGGTAGTCTAGATAGAGTTGTTTTATTTTATTTGTGTGAGAATGCAATGTGTCTGTGCTAGAAAGAGTCTGTGTGTGTGAATGTATGAGATGGAAAGAGTGGGGGCTGAGTGAGCAGTGGGTGTGTCTTTCTCCTGTGGCTCTAAAGAGCCCACAGAGAGGTGTTGTGTTACAGGAGTGAAGATTGTTCAAAACTATAAAAAAGGGGATAAAGTTTGAAAGTATGTGAATAAGACTAAGAATATGATTATGGATAAGAGGCAGTTATAAATGCTGGGTATTAAAGATTAGAGTTGAAGACATTGTGGTTCTGAGGTATTGTAGTCAAAAACCTTTTTAGTTATTACAGTGAAATATACAGCTAATTCTAGAAATTAAATAATTCGTTTAAATGATTGATTAAAATAAAAAAAATGTGCTCAATAGGAAAAAATTGCTAGTCCAAAAAAGGACAGATGTTGGTGAAGGTATTTGATTCTATTTGACGAAACACTACAAAATATTATAAAGGAAATTTTATTTTAAAGACACATTGGAAATCTAAGTAATTATTTGGAGAATATATAAATTGGATAAATAAAAACAATAAGTTTGTGAAGTGGTTAAATGAGAAATAACTATAAAATATAAGGTGTGTTATATTGCAAAGGAAAGATTATGGCAGTCACATTAATGGAAAAATAAGGATTAAACAACTGTTGTGTGGAGAATTAGAAAATAGAATAATTGGATGTTCAAATGAGGAAACATTTGATGTGGCATTGTGTGAGGAGAAGTACAACTAAATAAAAATATAAACTAATGAAAGATAAGAGGAGATAATTAACAGACAAAGAAATGCTCAAAGGGAGAAAGAGAGAGAGAGAGAGAGAGAGAGAGAGAGAAAGGGAGGGGGAAAGCCATAGCTCGAGGGAATTGTGAGATTAAAATCTAGCAGGAAGACAGAAGTAAAGCTTTGAAAAGAAAAAACAACAAATTAGAGAAAAAAGTAGAGACCAAGTTATTAAAGGTGGAAATAAAGAGAAAAATAAAAAGGACAGGAAAATTATTAAAAGGTGAATGACACAGATAAATTATACAAAGATAAATTATTACAAAATGAAGAGGAGTCTTCATCTGATGATGGAAGGTGGTCACAAAATAAATTTTATTTTAAATCAAAAGGCAATATTTTGCATGGGTCAAGCTAAAACCTTGTGGGCTGATCATTCTGATCCTTTGACATTCAAGAAAGTGAACAAAAGCTGGCGATGAAAAGACAATGGCAAAAACTGTGTGACATCAAAGTGTTGGAGTTGCAAAGAGAGTAGTAACTCATAAACTGGACTGAGAACACATCCTACAGGAATGGGACTAAAACTGAGCTCAAGCAGTGATGGGGGCTCTGCACAATGTTCTGAAACATGTTCAGAAAAAAGACTGAGTGGAGTCCAGAAAGACCCACAGAGACAATAATGTTCTTGGAGGCAAGAGAAACTGGACAACACTTCACTGGACACTGAACTTTTTCATTTTCATACGAGCCTTTGAGTGAAAGAGGGGAAAGAGTACAGCCGTTCAATGTTTAGCAAAGGACTTTATAACTGTAGGGACACATACAATCTTTAGGTGAAAATCAGCTAGACAAATTTAAAGGCTGATCAAGAACTTATGTTGTTAGGTGTGACTACCTTTTCTGAAATCAAATCAGACTCCTATTAATCTGACAGGAAGAAATGCATAATGAAATTTGGGGGGGGTTTGAATTTGGTATCTACAGAGGAAGTTAGAACTCCAATGATGGTACTAAGCTAAAAAGCAAATATAAATGGGATCGAACAGCTATGGCAGAAAGGAAAATAAAATAGATAAAAGAAATAAATTGAAAAAAAACACCATAGGATACTATAATAGGTAAACAAGAAAAAGCTGTGAGAATAGAAAAAAGAAATAACTAATTATTGTAACAAACATACAATTTAAGGAAATAAATCTAAATTGTATCTAGTCACGATTTAAGAGCAATTAATGACAAGAAAAGATTGATGATCCAAAAAATTACATACTTTGCTTACAAGTGTTTCTCCATTTGATAAACATTTTTACTGTGAATTAGGATTTGCATAAGAAGTAGATACTTGCATTTACGTATTTAATTATAAGGGAAAATATTATACAGGTTTAGAATGGAGGAACTACTATTCCAACATGCGGAAAGTTAATTTGGTTGATTAATGCTAAAAAGTTGATAAAATGATTGGTTGTTATTGAGTTATAGGGACACAGGAGAACAGTTGATTTTGCCAGCAGGGGCAAACAGATGGGGAAGCTAAAAAGGGCCTCAGAGTGTCAGGAGATCTTTTTAAATTGTATAAGAAGTGAAGAAATCTCAGTCATAAATATTATTATCATAGATGTACATGGGGCGAATAAGTGGAATGAAAATGAATTATTTGATTCATGAGAAGAATAAAGATTTTGAGTTGAGATAAAAAGGGAAAAACTGATGTGACGGGTAAGAGAGAAGAAAAATTTGACTATCATCTATAATCACAAAGGATGGTAGATAAAATGGTATAGAAAAGGAATAATCATCAAAGCCATACTTAACAAAATGTGTGAAAATACTAATCGTAACAGAATTGATGTTTTACTTTGTATTAGTGAGCATGTAAACTAACAACCGTACACCTTTAACACTGCATGAAATATTCGCCGATAGACCTATGCGTATTGTAAAAACATCTGGAATTAAGTGTTATATGAACAAACTAATTGTCTATGTATTGAGTTATTTGTGTACAGAAAAAGCTGAAAGGAGTGGAGGAGGAGATGAGAAACATGACTCTTGTGCGAGATGATCTAGCTTATCTGAGGTTCGAGAGGTCGGAGGAGGCCAAACACGGCCACAGGGCGCCTAACTGGGGAAGACAAGATGAGACCAGCTCCAGAACGTCCAAGTGGGAGGAGCAGCCAATGTAGCAGAGCTCGTAGGAAGGAGAGAAGGAGAAAGAATGCCAATGATATGAAAGAAGAAACATCAAAACCAAATCAAAGTTAAAGCAATTCAAGTATACCGACGGATGGAGAGCAAAGTTTTGAACACCGAGAGGAAAAAGTGAAAAAGAGAAATTGTCAAAAGAAATTGAATTGAAAAGAACGAAACTCATAACTACAGAAGATTTGCATTGCTACAAACGAAGCCGATTACTACAGACGATTTGCATTGCTACAAACGAAGCCGATTATGTACTACAGAAGATTTGCATTGCTACAGTCAATTAAAGAACGGAACCGATTACTACAGAAGATTTGCGTTGCTAAAGTCAATTAAACTTCCTGGCGATGGACTTTTGCCTTAAACGAGGCCCAGTGAAATATCTGCAATAATTTCAAAGGAACAGACTCTGAAAGAAAGACTGAAAACATAGAGACATTGAACAGAGAACTTAAGGTGGACATTTTATGGGAAACATCCCAAAGATAACAATGATACAAATGGGTAATATTTACAGTTAAGGAAAAATATTTGCAAAAACAGATTTCATTAATGCAATAACATTTTCAAGTCCACATACTTTGGGGTGATAAATTCAACAAGAATTCTTATGGATTACGAGAAAAAGTTTAAGGTCAACTTATCTGGATAATATTTAGGTCTTTTGGGAAATTCTGAGTTTAAAAATACATCTGGTAGGCCACAATTTGGAAATTTGGGTCAATGGACGTAAATAACAAAACACTAAAAATAAAAAAGGAAGGATAGATATTTCAGAATGGTACAGTAAAAATTCTGAATGGTACAGTGAGATTACAATCAAGAAAATATAAGCCTTATGGAATTATAGACTTAAGGAAATTAAATAGGAAATGTTTTATAACAAGAATTTTGAATGAATCAACTAAGAAACCTCTAGATCTATTATGAAGACATCAAAAAGTATAACTTAAGGTGTAAAAGTGAGAAGAGAAATGCTATTAGAAGAATAATATAATCAAATCAGAGCAACATATACAATGAAGGTATTGGAAGATCAAATAATATCGATTGGAGAATTATTTTGGATTGGTAGAAAAAGAAAATGCTTGACCTCATTAGGAGGGAGAGAAAAAGTACTTAAATAGGATGGAGACAAGAAATCACTACAAAAGAAGGGTATTTAGAATCCTTATAAAATGATGAACACAACAATTAATCATCAATTATATGTAGATTCTGTTGATCAACCAAATGGATACCAAATTAGATTAAGGCATTGGATTAAGCTAAATAAGGAATTTAATAAAGTTTTGTCAGAATAAGAATACAGAATAAATAAATTATGTACAGTACTACAATCAAAAAGTAGATTATTAAGTTTACAAATAAAGCATTAATTAACTTAGGATAACAACTAGATGCAGCCATTAAAAATACATAATAACATATACTGAATCGATTTTAATTAGAGGTTAGTGGGTAAATGAGGCATTGGTGTATGGTTAAAGAACCAAATGAAATTTAAAATATGATGGAAAAATTTACTTGAAATCAACAAGAATGTTATCAGGAATTACGTTACAAGACAGTAATGAATTTACAAATAGTAAACGAGAATTCAAGCACCTCTGATGAGGATGGAAAAAATTAATTTAAATTGTGATCAAGAATTATTATGGATGATTTACTTAGTTGTATTATGGGTTATTTCCATTTACTAGTTTTATTTGAATTAATTACATTTATGCGTGTAATATGCAATCTTTAATTAGTTTATTATTGGTTAATTACATTTAATTGTTTTATTTGGAGAAATTTTACTTTCATTTGTGTTGCAATCTTTACTTAGTATATTAGTGGTTCACATTTTATTGTGTTATTCGAGTTAATCTACATTTATTTGTGTTTTTGATGCCATCTTTACCTAGTTTTATTATTGGTTATTGCTCTTTACTTTGTTTATTTGAATTAACTTACATTTATACTTGTTTCTTATACTTAATTTTTGAGTTTTTATGCTTCAATTCAGTATCAATTAGTTATATTTACTCGTTTTGAATTTAAACATTAATCTTTAACATTTATTTTGTGTTTATTATGCATACTTTACTTGTGTTTTTATTATTTTTTACTTTAACATTTATTTTGTGTTTATTATGCATACTTTACTTGTGTTTTTATTATTTTTTACTTGGATTCATTAACGTTGACTTTACATTTACGATGCTTTATCATATACTATACATAGCTAAAATGATAACTGTAAGCGTAGAACCAATTGCGCACAAACTGTTTAGGGCTTAAGTACTTTTACTTTTACATTCAAGTCAAAATGAGAATGGAAAGATGTTTGTCTTATTGTCCATAGTTCGAAGTGCAGTGGCATAATTTAGTAATTGGTAAGGTATAGTGGCTTTCTTTAGCCACAAGATATTAATAATTGAAACGCTGAATTATGAAACTGCACTCCGGATTAAAATAAACAGGAAAGGTGAGGCTAAATTAAGCCTCAGAGCGGGGATTATGAAGAAGTTTTATTTTAATCCCAATCTACATTAATATGATGAATATGAGTTTACCATTATAATCACACGCAATTTGTTTACTATGAAGTTATGTGTCTTATGTGGTGTCTTATGCGTTAGAAGTTTATAAGCCATCTGTGTGGATTTAAGACCAGCTGTGTGTAATCAGGTTTCATGGTAGTTTAAAGAGCCATCTGGACAGGCCACAAAGGGTTTTCAGCCAAAGGGCAAATAGGTCATGGGAACAAGACACTGGTCTGAGGAATGTCATGTGGGTCTTGCCTGAACAGAAACATATTATTTTAACTATGAGGGGAGGGGACAAGGACCCGTATATTTGCCAGGCTCCTGGCTTGGAGGGGCAGACTGGTTTGAAGATTCCTCCCAGGCCGGCCTGACTGGTCCTGGGAGGTTTAATCAGGTAGGCTCGGCTTATTATTTTGTCCGGAAAATAAAAGTCTATCTCTTGAAATCAGAACCTAAGATTGAAGATTGTTTCATTTGAGGAAAAGGAAAACCACAACATTTGGTGCCGAAACCCGGGACAAAACAATTCACTCGCTCTGTGTCCGTCTGACAAAACAATCCACTCGCTCTGTGTCCGTCCGACAAAACAATCCACACAGCCTACTCCGTTTTCTGATTAAATATCTTCCTTTAATCCTGTGTATCATTTAAATCCAACAGAAAACAAACAATATATGACCAAAAAGCGCAGTCCCTGCTGCAAGCTTCACAAGCTGTGTTCCAATTCAAGGGCTGCACCCTACTAAGAATGCGATAAAAGGTGAGCACTCTGCCTTTCAAGGCGCTCAGAAGTTCGCGAAGAGAACTGAAATGAGACGGTCTAACCTTCGGAGGACCCATCATTTGCCTCACCTGCTGCACGCGCATCGCGCCTGTTAGCAGGACACAGCGGAGACGTTTCTAACTTATTAAAATAAAAATGAAATCAGAAAAATGATAATTTCTTTTAGAAAATATGACATGTTGAGACAATTGTCTCCAAATTTTTAAAGAGACACTACACAATTTTAACACATTATATATTTTTGTAAACATGCAGAATATTTGTCTAAATGGTCTAAATGATATACATAAATAAACTAAGTTTACATATTAAGATAATTTCTAACAAAAATATTCAAAGGTTGAATCTAAAGCAAAATAGGCTCCTACAGTACGTGATATATTAGAGTCTTACGTGTAAAATACCCCATCCATATCATTTTACTGTTTGACTGTTCAGTACTGTTCATATTTACATTTAAAAAGCAGACATAAAAGTAACTTAAGTTACTTTTCTAAGTAACTAATTACTTTTGATATACAGTAACTGGTAGAGTAATTCAGTTACTTTTAAAAGAAGTAACTAGTAACTGTAACTAATTACTAATTTTCAGTAACTTGCCCAACACTGGAAACAAGTCTTTTTGAGTTGCTGCACATTTCTTCTCAAGTGTGTTTTTATAAATCTTATGCCTGCCCGCTGCAGCGGAGTCGTCTAACTTCCGAAATGTGTATGCACATTCATGCCTTCATGCAGGAGTTGATCCACACACACGGTGTATGTGCGTGCGATCGATCGACCAACCGAACGAGAGAGAGAGAGAGATGCTTCTGATAATGTTGTCATTTTCTAGTTTATTTCATCAAAACCGCATCTCCGCTATTCCGCTGTAAGAAGTACTCAGCATGTACTCTGATGGAGTAAAAGAATGGAGTAATGGTGACAGCCCTAAATTCAACGTAGAGATAGTCCTCCTGAGTCCTAACACACATTTAAAGTGTTATTCAAAAATGTAAGTGTTTTGTTAAACATGTTTTTTTAGCTGGTAGGTCTTGTCGGCTTTATCATTTTAAAAGTAGATTGCCACACAAAAAAGCATGGACACTCCTGATTTAATGTTTATGCTTATTGTATTTGTTGTTTGCTGATTTTCAAAAATAAAACTTAAAATGTTAAAATGTTTTCAGTGTGTGTATCAGTTCTACCAGAAAGACTCGAAGATAGGTTAAGACTTGATATATGAGTTTATTTAACAGTAGTTAGCAACCAAGGTTATAATGTAACACAGTATAGTTCTTTGGCATAGGCCCCGACCATAGTTCAAATCCGGGGGTCACGGATTCTTGCGGTTCCTGTCTGAAGATGAAGACAGGCCAGAATCTAATCCCCCTTGAGTATGGACGGAACCAACCTGGTGATGGTGGTAGGGAGGGTGGGTTTGTAAATGCTGGCATCAGTATCTGCGAACGCAAAGACAGGTGAGTACGAGGTTTATATACTCTCAGTATCAGGGGTGATTGATTGCACCTTGTGAAATGAATGACGTAACATTCGAGTTTCCTGGTAGAACTTGCGCAACGCTACGCTAAAGCTATCATTTCTACCAGAAAGACTCGAAGATAGGTTAAGACTTGATATATGAGTTTATTTAACAGTAGTTAGCAACCAAGGTTAGAATGTAACACAGTATAGTTCTTTGGCATAGGCCCCGACCATAGTTCAAATCCGGAGGTCACGGATTCTTGCGGTTCCTGTCTGAAGATGAAGACAGGCCAGAATCTAATCCCCAAAAATTGATCGCAATGATCGGTACCCACCAGTGTTTCTTTGAGGTTCCTGAAACAGATAAGAGAAATTGTTATCTACTGACATTGAAGGATGCCATAAGAGGCCATGGGATTACCGCTTAGGCCATAGAAGGCAGCGATATGCCCCAGAGAGATAGGCTGGAGAGATAGGCCGCATAGGCCGTAGAAGGCAACGATATGCCTAGTGGGAAAAGCCACATAGGCTTTAGAAGGCAACGATATGCCAGACAGAGATAGGCCGCACAGGCCACAGAAAGCAACGATATGCCTAGTGGGAAAAGGCCGCGTAGGCCTTTGGAAGGCAACGATATGCCAGAGAAATAGGCCGCGTAGGCCATAGCAGGCAGCGATATGCCATATAGAGATAGGCCGCGTAGGCCGTAGAAGGCAACAATATGCCTAGTAGAAAAATGCCGCGTAGGCTTTTGAAGGCAACGATATGCCAGACAGAGATTGGCCGCGTAGGCCATAGAAAGCAACGATATGCCTAATGAGAAAAGGCCGCGTAGACCTTTGAAAGGCAACGATATGCCAGAGTAAGAAATTATATAAATGGCAAAGGCCATGATTTAGCAAGGTTAAATACACCACCATCACCAGTAATTTGCTTAAACATACCTTGATTATTGCTTACCATAATTGAATTGAATGTAATAGTGTTTTCCTGCATACGGTGAAATTAGGAGCGCGGCTCCTGATGAAGAGAGACAATTGACGTATACATGCTTTTATATTGTCATTATAAAAGTAGGGAGAAGATTAGAAGGTTACAAACAAATCTGACTGATGCTAAAGATTGCACAGTGTCTGTCGTGTCTTGGGTTTCCCCAGTCTTGTACTCTTTATTTGAAGTTCTGTAATGTCATCCATGACTGTAGTTCTTGTAGTTCTTTGGTCCTTGTTCTAGATTGTTTTCCAGGTGTGTCTTGATATCTTGTTTACCCAACGTGAATATATACAGTCCTTGTGTTTCAGTTGTCCTTTGTCGATTATGTTAGCTGTCAATCACTTTTAAGTCCTGTATTCTGGTCTTCATTCTGGTTCTGCTTTGTGCGCTTTTGGTTTTAAGAAATAACCCATTGCCTTGTCTTGCTTGCTTCGCCATGACACACAGATGATTATATACAATTCTCAGTTTACGATGTAAATTAAGACCCCCCAAAAACTGAGGCGCGGTACCAGTAGGGTTATGCAGTTGATAGATGGACGTACTCCGAACGTAATAGCCTTCTAGATGAAAGTTTACAGCTTAAATTTTGACTAACCATAATAGCATGATTAAACGTAACAATTTTGTGCAAATAGTCTTACATGATATGCACTTAAGAAGTTCTAAATTATTTGTTGAAAGATCCTCCGCCACACTGGCAATCCAGCAACGATCGAAGCCGCACCATACACGACTGCGGACGTGAAACGTGACAACCTGCGTGCACGCGGCAAGTGTGCACGGCCAAATACTAACGAAAGCAAATTTCTTGTACATGTAGCAATTATGCATGCCAAATCCTTGCAGCCGTTTGTAATAAGAGTTCCTGGAAGTCGATAAGGAGGCCTGATGGTAATGCAGGCACTGAAAATAAAGCACTTATAGAACTGCATGTCCGTAGTCTGAGTAAAAACATGTATATAGTTTTAAAATAGCTTGCCTCATGTATGCAGCCGCGCTGTTATAATGTTTTAAATCCTAGCAGCCGGTGTAATGTGGTTATATGGAAAGTTGATGCATGTTTCGCTATTTACTTGAGGATGCAGAGTAAGTGGATTGTACGCACCTAATTCCAGACAAAGTTCCTTGTAAAGTTATCATTTAGAATCATAACTGCATGGTTTTTTGCTTTCCCAGACGAAGATTTGCATCGTGAAACAATCATCACGATTTCTATGATCGTGGCTCTTCGGTGGTAAAGTGTCGTACGGTGCATGGGAGAAGTTCAAAGATGGACGTTTTCCTGGTCTTGTGTCCAAGATAGGCTACAATAGTTTTCTGACAGTGTCAGAAATTCAGCATGATCACCGCACAATGCATTTGCTGTTACAATCTTGTCGGAGTGCAAAAATCCTGTAGTGTATTCCAGGCTTTAAACAGAACATAGAATTAAATTAGAAACAAGTTATTTCAGATGCATTCCAATTCTCCAGTCATGTTGGACGTCATTAAAACAGCATGATACAATTGAAATTCAATAGTTGAAACACATAAGATAATCGAACACCACCATATTCAAACATAACACCACTTGAAGAAATATTTAGACATTATTCCCATTGGGTTCCATGTTAAAACAAGGAAATTGTGTTTGTATTCTGTGTTTATAGCTGGTGGCACCACCATTTCGGGCGAAACATACGTTACCAACGTTCAACAGCACTTTAAATTGGGATTACGTGCTTTGATATAAAATCTAGCAGTCACATTACATCTTCAAACCAGTGTCCAGACATCCGCTGTAGCCTACCCATGCGCATGCTCTGGGTGCCTGCATCGCAAACAAAGCACAATGCGCTTAAATGGTTCAAACTGATGCAAGCTGTTGTGTTCTTAAAGCAGCAAGGCGCGCGTTTTTCAACTGAAGTCTACTGCATAACAAACACACTCAACATGGTGTACAGGCTCAACTTTTGTTGAGACATCCGCAGAATGCAGTGCACACTGATCAAAACAACGGCAAGCCCTCAGGAATAACACAAATGCACGTTTTAATTGTATTAAATACACCACACAACCTCAGCTCCGTCTCCATATTGCCTGTAACATAGTCATTGCCATCTTTCGGTTGTAAAAGCACTGTGCACTATCAGCCAATCCAGTATAATGAATAAGATAACTTACCGTAGGAGAAGATAATCCAGATAAATAGATGGGATGTTCAACGCAACCGAGCTCGGAAGTTGACTGAGATCTGGAATAAAGTCTCATTTGAAAAGTACAATTAAAAGTTGATGCATTCTCGTACTTTATACATGTGCATAACTGAAGATCTTAAAGCACAAAGCTTTAGATGGAAACATTTATGCTGAACCCCGTGCTCAATAAAATTGACAATATGCATTACTATTGCCATTCGACCACACACACACTTACGATTTGCTCAGCAACAAAATGTGTGCTTGAAAACTATATTACCATAGGATTTAAAGTTCGAAAATAGCGTATCCCCGTATCCTTAAAGTCTGTAATTAGGATCAGGTGAGTGAAGATCTAACGTGAATATTTGCATTTGATATGAACAGTTTGCATGAATACTGTTAAGCATTAAGCAACTTGCATTGTAGTACCGTAGCAGGTAGGACGTTGCAAGACCTGTTACATGAATAAATAGTACCTTATATTATTGATGTTTTAGGGAAACACTGAAAGGGACAGTTCAGATGAAGCTCGTATACTTTGCGCATTCCTTATTCCAATGAAACACACGAACATTAGACCGCGTCATTTGCCTGTTTGCATCATGTCATGCACTGCATACACTAGTGATGGGTCGCTCGCGACAAGCGGCTCTAAGAGCTGATTCTTTGTAGCGAACGAGCAGAGCCGAATCTTCAGACGCATGCAGGGGAGCCGGCTCTTCTAAGGGAGCCGAGCCAGAAGAACCGAATCTATGAAAAGAGCCGGACTGCCATCACTAAAATGTAGAGCCAGCGCTTGAGCCGAAAGAACCGAATCAATGGAAAGAGCCGGACTGCCCATCACTAGCATACACGCCGTATTTAATGTGTGAAAGTTTCGCGAGCAATAGTCGTTCATCCAAGTCGATTCCATGTCTTTGCTTCACAAAACATTCGCGTACGGTTTAAAACCAGTGATAAGCGGAGCATTTGGTATTGTAGACGAAAGACAAAGATCCTGTGATGAGGGAGATAACAAGCTTCGGCATTCTTCCAAACCCGTGCAGGTGCAGCGCTTCGCCAATCAATGATGATTACTGACATCTGCTGCGGGCGTTCAGAGTGTGCGACAGTCAATATTATGGTTACACTTTACAGATAATCCAAATGTTCCTGCACTGTTCATAAAAAGAAACGCATGTGGTATTCCTTCTCTGTGTACTGCAGGGTTACACACTTAAGGAAGCTTGCAGACTTCCCTTTTTAAGTCTTTAACCTTTTGTGAGAGCTCCTCGCGATGTTGCAGGTGAAACGAAACGAGATAATAAAATCCCAGGAAACCAGTTCGAATGCCCGATAAAATCACTCAACATTTGAATCGGCGTAATTCGGGTAACTAACGCTTTAGTTAGCATTAGCATATTCACTGGACATCGAGCGTGTAAATGCTGGCATCAGTATCTGCGAACGCAAAGACAGGTGAGTACGAGGTTTATATACTCTCAGTATCAGGGGTGATTGATTGCACCTTGTGAAATGAATGACGTAACATTCGAGTTTCCTGGTAGAACTTGCGCAACGCTACGCTAAAGCTATCATTTCTTTTTGAACATCTCCATCTCAATTTAAGAAAACCATGATAATATTGATAACCGTGATAACTTTGGTAACTATAATCATGATATGAAATTTTCTAAAAGTCCCATCCCTACTCACTATTTGGTAGTGTATATAATTTTGATCACTTTGTTTATGGATTGAGAGCAGTGTTTGAGTTTGAACACAGGTAAAACTGTTTTGAGAGCAGTATTTGATTTTGAACACAGGTAAAACTGTTTTGGGGCGAACGTTTCATTTTGCAAGATCAGATGTCTTGTGCTTGAAGATGAGGTTTTGTGTTTAAAGGAGCAGTGAATCAAATACTCAATTTTAACTTGATAATTTGTTATATAAGAGGTCATCATACTTAAATGAACATCCTGCAAGTTTCAGAACTGAAAACATCTGTGCTACTGAAATATAACAGTTTTTGGCACCAAGCCAGTATTACGACTGTCACAGGCGGGAGCGGACCGCCCCTGTCGCGGGTCACGCTCCTCCTTCTGTTTCCACCCTGAGGATGTCCCAAAACACCCCAATGACCAGACAGATGAAGGAAATAAAATGTAACAATCTTTATTAAATATTAAAAGAATCACAAGAGGGGGATGTAGCCTCTTATGGAACGGCTGAAATTCCACAAGGGGGCTTATTTGTTCCTCAGACGTTGCACAATAAACGTGACAGCTGAATATATTCATTATAAATCGTGAATGAAATGTGAGATTCGAACGAATGTCCGTTAGTGAACTAATTGTATACACTATTTATATCGTAATTCGGTCAGAAACGTCAAGATTGTGAGATGAACAAATCGTTTTGGATTAAAAGACTTGGATATTCCATTTCCTTGGACTTTTGGGGATTTATGAACAATTTGTTTTGGACAATTTCACCGAAGCGGATAAAAGGAAGATTTTGAAGGTAAGTAAATATCCTGAATCAGCGCCGCCCGGTTCAGGTAACTAACAACTAGATTACAGTTTTATGACTGCTAAAAATCATATTATGCTTTGTATGTGCGCTTAATGGAATCCCGAAAGTTTAATCTTTACAACGATGTGCCACATGACCGTATTATATTTTGACGATTTAATGCTTCAAAGTTACAATGACGTAATGCAGCCTCACATGCATGGGAGGCACAGTGTTCCTTATCAGGTTAAATACTTAAAAGAATTCCAAGTCCTTTAGCCTTCATCTCTTGGGCTCACACGGGGGGGGGGGGGCATTCAGGTCAGGATACAAGTAAGAACACTGGGCTCGTAGCTTTGGGCATACAGGGATGCATACAGGTGAGTACACTGGGCTGTTAGCTTTGGGAATACAGGGATGCATACAGATGAGTACACTGGGCTTTTAGCTTTGGGTGTACAGGGATGCATACAGGTGAGTACACTGGGCTTTTAGCTTTGGCCGTACAGGGATGCATACAGGCGAGTAAATGGGTGGGAGTACAAACTGGGCATAGGCTGGCACTCTCCACACCCACGACGCCACCACCAGGCGGGAAAGAGGTTAATGGGCCTCAGTCGTGTATGTATATGAAACAGCCGCCCAACGTCACCAATCCACTCTTCTAGCACAGGGCTCCTTCTTCGTCCTAGGAGGTGATCACTGACAACATTGACAACAGCACAGCACTACAATTGTCCAAGTGTACACACGTCAAAAGACTCACCCACTGCACTCCACACACTCACAGTGATATATGGTCAGAATCACAACGTTGGGCTGGGTTTGTAGTCCTGGATAGTCGACAGACTGGGGCAGAGGACAACCATAGGAGAACATCGAGGCCACGATCCTTAAGTCCCCTCCTTCTTCTTCTCTGCCATTTCCAGTGCACTCATTGATCATCAACACAGGTGGGGCCGCTCACACACTTATTCAATAGGCAGAGGATACACTGAGATAACAGTATTAGCAATGGTGCACTTGACAAGGCAACAACAATACTTAATACTTCCCTCTCTCTTGCAGATGTCTCATGCACCCAAGGCCGTGTGTACAACAATTGCTTTGTTTCGTCCGTCGCTACTTCCTCCCCTTCGATCCGTTTCCTGTGTCCTTCCAACATACACAATCTCTTCGAGCTACAGGGTCAGATCAGAACAAATACTTCAGAATGAAAGAATGAACACTTAGCTCTGTCTCTTTTTCAGCCCAATCCTCTGTCTTGATTTCGCCCAGCCTGCAAATCCACATCAATGCATCTCTCCAAACACACCAACCACTTCCGTCTCACCCGCAGCACTCGCCGGAAATAAAACTTTCCTCCGACTCGTCTCTTCAGCCCCCGTAATCTCTCCGCTTCGCTTCTCCGCGAACACCGGATCAACGTGGCTTTTCAACTCCTTCTTAAAGGTTACTTTTCATCCACAATTGGCTTCTTTTATCCAGACGCTCGTCGTTACTCCTGGCTTCGGCTTTCGCTCACCCATCCTCCTTTCCCCGCATCCCAGCGGGCTCCCAAAGCAAACTGCGGAACAGAACCTCTCTTCCGGTTACCTTAACGCCATATTTATGAGCCTCTTCTCCTCTCCAATGCCCAATCCTCGATCGCACACTCTCTTAACACACCTGATACAAATTTGTTGTGATTTCTTATTTCGTATTGTCATTTATGTGTATCATCTTTAGCACCCAGAATTTTTTGTGGGTCAAACATATATGTTCGGCTGCTATTTTTACACATTAATGTTTTAAAAACATTTCCCCACATGTAATGGTGGGGAATGAAGCTGTCCAATCATAGCAGTGGGTGTTTACGTCCACATGACCGTATTATATTTTGACGATTTAATGCTTCAAAGTTACAATGACGTAATGCAGCCTCACATGCATGGGAGGCACAGTGTTCCTTATCAGGTTAAATACTTAAAAGAATTCCAAGTCCTTTAGCCTTCATCTCTTGGGCTCACACGGGGGGGGGGGGGGGGGACATTCAGGTCAGGATACAAGTAAGAACACTGGGCTCGTAGCTTTGGGCATACAGGGATGCATACAGGAGAGTACACTGGGCTGTTAGCTTTGGGCGTACAGGGATGCATACAGGTGAGTACACTGGGCTTTTAGCTTTGGGAATACAGGGATGCATACAGATGAGTACACTGGGCTTTTAGCTTTGGCCGTACAGGGATGCATACAGGCGAGTAAATGGGTGGGAGTACAAACTGGGCATAGGCTGGCACTCTCCACACCCACGACGCCACCACCAGGCGGGAAAGAGGTTAATGGGCCTCAGTCGTGTCCAGTGCCCAGTTGCATGAAAGTACTTAAGTGAGGGTTTCCCTGAGGGAGAAAAAATCCCTGAGGTAAGGGCACAGGTCCAAGCTGACCATTTAAATTTATTATAAAACTTAATGGTAAACATAGTAAAAATTATGTCATTATTAATGCATTACTATTATGTTCTTTCACTTTTATTATCTTTTATCATCTGTCCTAGCTTTGAGAATTGCTAATTTACCGGCATATCAAAAAGATTTCAAATTTGATCATACAAGTGACTTAAAATGCAAATGAAGACTATAGAATGGCACATGCATAACAAACTTAATAGGAAGTGTAAATGAATATGTCACGGCCCAATAGGCAAAGTTTTCCTTGCTGAGCACTTTGGGCTTTCCTCAGACAGTCGGCAGGGCCCCCTCAGAAACACACATGTGGCTTTCTGACCATTTGTCTTTTTGTTAGGATTTAGTTTGAGGTCATTTTGGGCAAAACATGCACCTTGTGATGTTTCAAAAGCAATGATGATTGGGCAGACAGACGTGAACTTAAATTTTACATTAGAATGTGAAAATTCTGGTAAAAAGTGTCTCCTGCTTCAAATCATTGACTTGTGCCTATTAACACATCAGACTTTCCCAACACTTCAGATGGATTGTTTCATCAGTTAAATTCATATAATAATAAAGGATAAGCATGTGGCCTGTACATATCAAAAACGTTTAAATTCATTGATACAAACATATTCTATTTTGTTTTGTAAACTCTCACTCTTAAGTGGTTTCCAGACAAAAAGCATCAATGTCAAATACACACATATGAAAGGTGGTAGGGAAAGGGTTAACAGAGCAAATAACGTCAGTATTGTGGGTGGGGCTAACTTTAAAGTGGCAGTGACATCATGATTCATTGTCATCTCTTAACAAAACAAAGTCTTAAAAAATAGTTAAATCAGGACAGTTTTTGACAGTCATCAATCTACCTAAATTCACCCTACATTAATAAACTGCTATTAGTTCAAAGATTTAACAAATGCCAAAATGCTGTTGTTAGCTTTTATTAAGCTGAAAGAGATTGGAATTACTTTGACATGTCTCATCATCAATCCAATTACATTTCCACAACAAACTACTAGAGTTTTACATTTAAAATCCCCAATGTAATTGTTTGTTCAAACTTAGACAAGAAGCATTGTGTTTAAATATGAACAAGAAAAGTTCATCAGCACTAAGACTGTGATATGTGAAAGACATCAATTTTTTGAAAACTACAGTAACCATTTTTTAACTGTAGTAAAACAATGCTTTTTTGGTAAGGGATGTTAAACAAGAATCAATGAGAACAAAAAGAAAGCACATTCCAGTATTTATTATGGTTACATATACTTCAATGCAAACATTTTATTTTCCCATCTCTTAAATATCACTCCAAAAATTATTGTACAATAAAAATCATCATTTTAACAAAATAATGTCAAGGCATTTTCAGACTGTTTTTCCATGTTGTATGCCTAGGCCTATATTTTCATTAAGTGGTCGTAATAATGAAGATATAGTGGATTACATACTAATACTAATAACTATCCTGATCATATCCAGGTGGACCATTTTGTTTCTAAAGAAATAACGTCTGAGACTGTTATTACTCTTGCTGTTCTGTGTATGTGGAAACCATTCGCTCTGTAGATATACATTTAAACTAAAATCCCATGTAAATAAACTCACACTGACATGGGCTACAATCAAGAGAAAAAAATCTAAACAATTTAAATAAATTCCACAACAGAATTAATACATTACTAGAATCTGTCTGTCTCTGAGTGACATTTCATGCTAAACCAAATCCACAACAGAAAATGTCAATTACAATGTTTTAAGCACCAATTAAATCATCATACTATATAGAAATACAGCTATTATCATCAAAATGATTACCGCATAAAAATATACAACTTCGGAAAAAATAGTTTCTTATTTATCCAATGTCTTCCAATGATTCTGATAAAAAACGTATACAAATATAATCGGGATTTTACTATACCCCCCAAAAAAAGTATAAAACTATAATTTTAACAAATCGCCGCCTTAGAATTATAATCGTCTGTATGCATTCTTCATTCTGCTTTCTGCATTCTTCAAGTTTCTGCATTCCATTCGACTTCGTAGATAAACCTTATATATATATATCCTAAAATGTACACAAACTGAACAAGAACATCACGTAATGTAAATAAATTGTCACAGAATAAAAATTTGTGAATAACTCATTTTGGACAAAATGTCAGATAGAAGCTTAGCCTATTCCAAGCAGGCGAAATAGTCATCAAAACGCCAAAAACAAATTACTGCACTTTAACCACTGTAGCCTATAAAAAGATCCAGCCTGACAGAAATACACGACACAAAAAAATACGTAAACGGCCGATTGCAGCTTAAATAAAAACACGAAACAATCGTTTTCATTTAAGCTTAACTTTGTTGTCGTGGGCGGCAGTGAAAACTAAATCTGAGATCAGGCAGTTGTGCTGGTTTTCTTCGAGAACCTCATCTTTCTTCGAGAACCTTCATTCTTCAGTGTAAACTGCAGTCTTGTGATTATACCGCGTCTCTTCCATGGAGAGCTGTAGGTATTTTCTTCAAATAACAAACATTTATCTCTTTAACTCCCCGTCCATGTTCCCACTACGAGTGTAGCTCCAGGGTTAGTTAACATTCACCTTATCGTGCGCCTTGAAACTGTCCGCCCTCTTATCTGTCTTCGTCAAGTAACGCTCCATGGGACGCCTTGAAACCGCAGATCCAGTTAATTCTCTCTCTCAGCCCAGTGCGGACTGCCGAGCAACCAATCAGACTCTTGTTTACACTCTACGAGTGACAATACACTGACATTTTGCCAACCAATCAAATCCTCGTGTGAATGGAGCGTGTTTAAAAAAAACGTGTTCATAAACAGCCTCAGTCAGACTCAGCCTTTAATAACCACTGCAATATACAACATTTGATGACATAACATAACACAATATGTACACAATAAGTGCAGTCATTTTCCACATTTATTATGGCGAAAAACAACATGCCCAAGACATTGCTCACTTACAGATTTCTCAGTTCCTTTGGAGCATTTCTCAGATCAGAAATTATTTTTTCAAAACATTTTGTTGAACCTCATCATTTAGTCAGTTGTGCACAACATAAAAGCTAATTCTCATTGTTTTGGACAAATTGCAAATGCTTTAGTACAATCATGCAGATGATTATATACAATTGTCTGCTACATGTTCAATTGCTTATGTAATTTTCACCAAAATCCCTTATTCTGGTTTCTGATGAATAGTCTTACACCTCAAAACATTTAGGAATTAGTTAATTGCATAAGTCATTGCATGCAGAATTGTTGACCTTTTTGTCATAATAAGTTTTTCTTTTTTGTAAATACTTTTGTAAATGTGAACTGAACTGATAAATTGCTGAAGAGGAATGAATGTGTGAGGTGTTAGATTACCGTATAAGACATTCATGAGTGATAATTTGATAGGTTGCAAGGAAAGATGTTGTGATGTTGATGAGAATCTGCATGACAGCCTGGGACATCAGGATGTCCTTCAGGAGGAAATTTGAGAAAGTTGAGATTTACATTTTTTAAATAATAGTGAACCTTTCTAGTTTTGTAATTTTGTATTTTGTGTGTAACTTTTTTACAGAAAAAGTAAAGGTGGAAAAGTAAATGTGAAATCTGTCCAATATCTTGCAATGCAATATTTCACATACACGAATAAGTAATTCCATACTGTTGAAATTAAAAAAGTGCAGCCATGTTCATTTACAATCATCATTATCAAATCTGTAACCATAAAGTTCACATCAGAAAATACTGACACCTATAATTGTGTACTCTTGTTATATTGACAACATGGCTAAACATTTTAACTGTCTTGTTCATGAACAATAAAACAAACACTTATCGTTTTGAAGGGACTGACATGTTCACTGACTTAAAAATTTCCTTTTGAAAGATGAACTAAGGATTTTGAGGTTACAGGCATTTGCAGGACATCCATGATGTTGTGCCGTTTGTACAAGTTGTTCTGAGAGATGCATGTATTATTTTGCAAATTTTAGGGTTAGGGTTTCAAGAAATGCTTCAAAGCCATTGAGAAAAACTGTAAAACGCACCATACACCTGTACAGGGTGCTTCATCCCTGTGTGACACATTTTAAGACATTAACTACATAAAGTAGGAGAGGGTTGTCCAGTTCGAAAGGAACATTTGATCAAAAGTTCGAGCAAATATCTCAGGCCACTGTGCTTTGCTTGAATTTGCCGCTTGCCCCACTGCTGCTCTATCCATGTCGAAATCCTATTGGTCACTGATTTGGACCAATCAGGATGTGGAATGTCCCAGCTCAAGCGCGTTATCTTTTGTGAAACTGCCCAATGAGCGCATGTGTTTACTCTCTCAGCGTTGAGACGCGAGATCGGCGACGGGCGAGAGGATCGCCGTGTGAAGACGCGATCTGTGACTTCAGTGGCCTATAGCAGCCCGAGACCGGCGAGCGACAAATGCTACAAGCGACAAATGCTACAAGCGTACGACCGGAAACTAGGACTCAGCCATTGAAATATGTTTTTTAATTACGCGGCATCGTTTTAAATATTTTCTTGATTTTTAATCAAAATTATTTATTGTTATGCAAGGATAAATCATACCAGTAAGTAATACATTTATTTTTTTCTGTCATGGTTGTGATTACCTTACGAACAATTCAAAGAAAACCCTTAGACAAAAATTATATTCATTGTGATAAAAACAGCACAGATAATAAATAACAAAAGGGGACTCAAAATCTGAAACAGTAACAAATTAATCTGTGTAGTTAGTCAACGTGCCATAGCCTGCGTTTAATTTAAATCCTCAAAAATGTCCTGTATCTTTGTTCAATAAGTCATTTGTAAAAGTAAACATTCTGAGCTAAAGGCATTTTATTTCGTTATCTCAACAATGACTTAAATTACTAAATATATTTTAAAATAAAATCTGTAACAACATACGTGCAAATCACATATGAATTAAAACGAGTATTACTATAGCAGTGTTTGCTGTCCTTAAAATGTTTCTAAGAGGTGCAAATTAAGTATTTCTTTATAGTTTATTTTACGATTTTGTCTCTCGTGATCTTTCTTTGCTGCCCCTCGATTGAAGACGAATGAAACATGCCACATCCAAATGTAAAAATATTGTGTTGATTATTATATTCAGATCAGTATTTTTTCAAAACGTATTTGTAATGGCCAACAGTGATTAATTCGAACAAATCTGGAAGATAAGGAGTTTTATCCTTCTTGGTGTCCGCCAGGGTGTTATCTCACCCGAATACGTTCCGACATGAATTACCAACCCATGAATATTACGCTATTTTTATTTGTGAGCTTCTGTCTTCGACGAACACAAGATTGTCGGTTGAGTTATGGCTTTAAAGACACATTAAGGCAGGCATTCCCGAGCATTTTAATTAATGCATTGTCATGCACGAGACAAAAGCAACTGGCTTCTTTGCCTCTAGATTATGCAAATATTGACGACATTCAAGCGATTCGACGTTCTGTATAAAGCCTTAAAGCATTCAATTGCATGTAAATACTTGGATGAAAACAAAGCATTCAGTGTGGGACTGAATGTGAGCTGCAAATGGACGGCTGGTTTTGTACGGTAATGGCTGACAGACACCATGCAGTCCTTGCGGGGAGACAAAAGCTGCTAGCTGTAAGGCTCGTGTAGCATGGCCTGCTTCTCCAGCAACATGTGAAATAAAAACATAAAAAATCCTCACTTAATTAGCTTTAGTTGTTACTATATTTTCTCAAATGTGTGCAATTGATAATATTTTGCGTGCATTCATTAGTAAAAATATTTAAATAAATACTGTATAGAGTGTCACTGCATTATTCCCTAAACAAGGTAGTGTGAACCAGAGATGGCACAAAAGGCTTGTAAACATTCATGTATGATGAAAAGAATAAATACTGGCACATTATTAGCAGAAACTAATTGGATTGGATTTAAATGTAGCATTAAATAAATGCTAAAACAGGTCAATCAAAAAAAAAAAAAAAAAAAAACTAGCAATTTTTTTGCATGCACTAGCAGTGCCTTTCAAAGAAGGCCTAGACTGAATTCGACTTCATACAAGACTTATTTTTGTTACTGTAACAATTTAGGTATATTTATTGTAGATATTTTTTCTGTTGTTGTATATAAATAGCTGAATAGATTTTTTTAAAAGTGACCTGACGGTTTATTATTCAAAGCATTGCTATGGTCTTACTATATAGTATGTCAAATATATTATCCTTTAATAACATATAAGAACACAATATTATTAATGATTAAATATGCTTAAATGTTAAATACAAATTAATTAGTTTCATTTACAAATATTTTCCACATCGTGTTTATAATAGGATTCATCTTTAAACATTTTGTATTTACTTGTTATTCTATCTACAAAGGCAAGGATAAGCACTGTGATGCATGTCCTTGCAAAACGTTGTCTGTTTTTCTGTGTGTTTATAATGGTGTGCATCTTCATGCGGTTGCCACAGAGAGGTATAGATTTTTCAATCACGTCTATTTTCTATTTCACACCAAATTAACCGCATCTTAACAAAACAATATATTCTCATGAAATTGTGAATCAAAACGAAGTTTACATTTGTATCGCGGTTTTTCTTTCCTTTTACATGCTATGTCAGCTGTAGGCTAAGTTAATGGTTTGTTAGACTGATACATAATATCGTTTCTTTTGTCTTTGTAGAAAAGATGATTGTGAAGCTCATCATGAACGGGAGAGGCGAGCTTCAGCTTCACACGGACACTAACGGATTACAGTATACAGGTTTCATCTGATTTCCGCTGGATTTTGGATTATAAAGGTATGGAGGCTCGTGATTTCTCCGCTCAAGCACACCTCCTTTCCGAGCGGGCCACGCTGGTGCCTCGCGCCGCCTCTCGCATTTCTTCCGGCGGCCACGGCCCCGTGCAGCACGCGCCTCACTTTCCACCCGGGAAATATTATCCGTCTCACTTGCCGATGACGGCGCACTCAGGTCTGTCGCGTTTCTACCCTATACACTTACATAAAAATTACATACAATCATATAGAAGAGCGAGTTATTTATATGTTGGACACATTACAGAAAATTACCTTATTCAAAATTACGAATCAGTTAGTGGTGTTGATATTTTATATATGGATTTGAACCATTTTAATCTCCAAAGAAGCTTATAGCACAAGAACCAAAACACTGCAAATTTGTACTCGATAGATAGATAGATAGTCATTTCTTTTGAGTCTACCCTATTTAAATCTAAATGACTTTTTATTGTTAAATGTGTTTAACATTTAGTCCTATTGCCTGACTATTATTGAGCAATATTTCTATTTGCTATTTTTATATTGTTTTTACACAATACAAATGTACATAAATGTATGTCATGCTAAATGTGCAATATCAGACAATGCAAATAAATTCAGAAAAACTGAATTTTAACATTTATAAAAATTTTCCCCCTTATATTTGTTAAGATAAGAGCAAATGTTTCCCTTGACCTATATTTAGATTTTTTTGTAGAAATACATCAACATAAGTTTTTTTTTTCAAATCCATGATGAATCTGGATTTTTAATTATAACACAATCAAAGTGAAACCACACAGTTTTATTTAAAGTTTAATAAAAAGAAAATATTATCCTATTTAATGATAAGTATCTACAGTTTAACATAATTCCAATAGTCTTAATCACACTTACTGACAGTTGTAGGCCTATATGTGTTTATTTGGTCTTTGTTAGCTATTTAGGTTCATGTTAGCTTAATGGTACAGGTGTGCTATAACTGGATAATATGACATGTCTTTTGGTCACACACTCAGCTTGCACCACCATGCAAACCTGCCCTTACCTGTCATCACAGTTCAATGATTGAGACAGGTGAGGTATTGTTTCTCCAGATAAAATTTACCCACCTCAGTGTTTTATAGCTTTGTCTGGAACATTACCGTCTCATCCAGGTCTACTGTTTGATTCATGTGGTGCTTTTTCACTGTATTATTACCTTTAACCACCACTACACCATTATTTTATATATGAGGATGAAATGATAAAAACAGTTTAACATCGTTTGTGATTGATGATAAGTTGTGTGCCTACACGCCTCTTTTTACTTATCAGGGATTTTGACTATTTCAATCAATTATATATATATATATATATATATATATATATATATATATATATATATATATATATATATATATATATAAGCAAAACATTACCTTAGATCAATGGTGCTTTTTTTGCCCTGGGGACCCACAGCGCAGTATTTGACGCACCCAGTTGAGTCCATGGATTTCTCTGTTGATTTTAATCAAGTGGATTAAAGGAATTGGATTTAAGAACCACAACAAAATACCAATGAAAACCTGCATTAAAGAGCTAGATATTTCTCAACACTTACTTTATTAGATATGCACTGATATATCGCCAAGTAATCTGTATCAGTCAATTAAAGCAATTTATCCACACTATCAGCTGATATTTTAAAACAGCTGTTAGTCATGGCTGATATATCCTGTCCATCAAAAAAAAAAAAAAAAAAACAGGAAAACTTGACTTTTTATTTAATTATGTAAAAAAATATCAAAAATGCACTATGCTCATACAAATCATGCTTGACAGTCACAAAACCAATCTGTCTTGTTAAGTAAAAAGATGTGAATGGGATGTGTGCTGTGTTTGTGGAAGTCTCTCCAGGGTGTTGCTTTCCTTACGGCCTCACAAGAATTCTTTACACGCAACATGACTATTTCAGACAAATGATATAGAAATGCATTCAGATACAGGTTTAGTACAAGATCTTCTGTGGTGTTTTTCAGTAGGTTTGTTGTTCAGTCGCACTTGGAGTCTTGTAGTGACGGACGCTGCTGTCTTAACCACCCTTAGCATTGTAACAGTGATGTTCCTCAAAGGCTTAATAAACATGTCTAAGAAATCTTGATTGTCCCTTTTGGTTTGATTAAAGATGCACTTTCGCAAATTTATGCTGTGTATTTTCCTACCTTACTGGAGATTAAATGAATCTCAGATAAGAATCTCAGCTATTTTTTGTTTTTAACTCGATTTTAAAGTTTGTGTTATGGCTGTAAATGATACTGCAAATCATAGCTTTGTTGAGAGGTGTGCACATGCTTTTCTAATCAATTAATTTCACAATTTTGGCATGGCAGACAATAAATAAAAACAGCCCAAACCTTATCTAGAGAGCCAATTAGAATAGAGATTTAAACATTTTTCACCCCTGTTTCTTCTGTTCTTCAGACCATGTCTTATTTTGGGGTGGAGTGCACCTTCCTTCCTGCAACCCCCATCACAACACACACACACAGATTGCAGATCTGTGTTTTACAGCATGTTGCCGAAAGATAAAAACACAACCCTCCTCCTCTTTTATTGTGTTCGATGGGCCGAATGTCCCCGCATTCTGACATCCTGTCTGGGTATCTCCGTAACCTCTCTGTGTGCTGACTGCCTCTTACACATGTGTTTTATTTTCCAGAGGGAAATAAATAACTTTACTGCAGGATTTTATTGAAGAAGTCATTACGTGAATATCTCAAAAGGGAGATCCAGGTGTAGTGGTGTTATGAAAGTATGTTTGGTGTTTATGACAGACCTGATGAAGGGATTTTATAGGGAGATATGAGGTTGCGGCTGATTGTAAAACTATGAGATCTGAATTTAGGGCCTACATCAAAGGCTTTGCTGATATTGACAGAGGTTTGTGTGTGTGTGTGTGTGTGTGTGTGTGTGTGTGTGTTTTGTTATCTGTAGTTTGAGAACAAAATTAAGCTACTCTTCACAAGTGAGCTTAAATCTGACAAGATTTAAAACATCTATAGAGAAATTTTCATAAAAAATTAATTGATAAAATAAATAATGTTTTTGTAATGATAATGTGTAGTTTAGGTTAATCAAAAGTAATTATTGCTTTTCAGAAAAAAAAACAATAGACACCTGTTTTATGTCCTAATTTAAATAGATAAGTAGACGCATGTTTGTGGTACTCAGCCGTAGTCTTCATCCGAGGAAGATCACATTTCCTTTCATGAAACTCATAGCAAGGAAAAAGATAGGGCAACATGAGCAGAAGAGATGTTTAAAAAATTGCAGGTGAAGATCTCTCTCTCTCTCTCTCTCTCTCTCTCTCTCTCTCTCTCTCTCTCTCTCTCTCTCTCTCTCTCTCTCTCTCTGTGTGTGTGTGTGTGTGTACAGTACTTGTCTGTCTCTCTCTTGTCAGGCCAATCGCCACGTCATGTAGCTGCCTTGCATGTGACAGATGCTATTACTAAACATTATTAACGGCTCAAGCAGAAAATCCAGATTACTTGTTTTTAATTTCAATTGTATTATTCAGTAATCTTTCAGAGAAAGGCATGTTGTGTTTTGGACAAAGGTGGATTGTGGGTCTGTGCTTTGTGGGAAGCCCTGAAGCCACTACTGACCTCAGTCATGTGTCTTTTACTGGTAATTATTAACAGTAAACACATTCACCCTAACCCAATGCAGTAAAACAGTTATAAACAAAAGGCCAATAAAAGCTTAAAGGAATACTCCACTTTCATTAAAAAATCCTGATAATTTACTCAACCCCATGTCATCCAAGATGTTTATGTGTTTATGAAATTAAGTTTTTTTTTTGTGGAAAACATTCCAGGATTTTTCTCAATTTAATAGACTTCTATTGGACTTCAACAGTTCACAGTTTGCACTTTTAAACCACAACTTCTAGTCTTCCAGTAGCCATGTGATGCGCCAGCGCGACCTTCAGTATTGTGTAAGCATGTCGAAAGGTCGCGCATTACTATCGTTTCACTTGATAAGACCCTTATGCCTCGTTTGGGATCATTTAGAGCCCTTTGAAGCTGCCTTGAACCTGCAATTTTAAACTGCATTGAAACTGTGAACTGTTGAGGTCCAATTTAGTCTATTAAAATGAGAAAAATTCTGTAATGCTTTCCAAAAAAATGTAATTGCTTCTTAACTAAACAAAGAAAGACATAAACAACTTGTTTACATGGGGGTGAGTAAATTATCAGGATTTTTTTATGAACGTGGAGTATTCCTTTAAAGGCGGGGTGCATAATTTTTGAAAAACACTTTGGAAAAGGGAGTCGGGCCAAGTACCAAAACACACTTGTAGCCAATCAGCAGTAAGGGGCGTGTCTACTAACCGACATCGTTGCCTGGGTTGTGTATGTGTGGTGCTGGTCTATCAAAAGAAGGTCCAGATTCTATTGGGGTTAAAGAGCACCTATTTTGTTGCCAAAACAATGTTATTTGGTGTATTTTTGTATAATACAATGTGTTCACATGGTTTATGGTTCAAAACACATTATTTTCCACATACTGTACATAACGTATTTTTGTAACTGCAGATTTCAGATGTACTTGAGTAAAATTAGAGATACCCAGCTAAATATTACTCTAGTAAATGTAGAAGTACTTGCTTTAAAATTTTACTTGAGTAAAAGTACAAAAGTATTTGCCTCAAAATGTACTTAAGTATAAAAGTACTGTGATTTATTATGTCTGTATCATTTTTGTCACAAAACTCTTGCTGAACTCAAATTACGTGAAAAGACTCTCTTGGCTCACCAATCTATTAATAGAATGACATTAATCAGACACTGATGTCTATTAAAATTATCATAAGCCTAAAAATTTCCTTTAGAACCAAATGAAATAACAGGATTTGATAGCAGTAAGTCTCATTTCAAGATTTATTTGTTAGAAGTTTAAGTGTAAAAAAAAGTTGAATTCAGCACAGGTTCACAGGAGTTTTTTTTTTACTACCTGGAGGTTGAAGGAGCCTCTTCAGGTTTCCTTTCATTGATGCTGTAATAACAACATACCTTTAAATGTGGCTACCATGCTTTCTCTGCAAAAGGAAATATTCAAAACGTTAAATACATATCTAGAAATCAGTCTCTCTTTCTTCGACAAATTAAATAAGTGTTACAGAATACAATTTAATAAACATTTCATGTGCTTAGCATGTCAAATGTATACTGTAATACATTTTGAAATGTATTTATTTTCCATATAGGCTTAGATCACAGTCTTTAGAAGCAAAACTTTTGAAAATAACAATCTCAGTTAATAAGGAGGAGCACTCCAATCCACCTGCCGGTTTAAGCATCATACACTGCATGGCTCGTCAAAATGTAATAAAGCAATAAAACCCAAGAAGCAGTGGGTTGCCAGTGCATTTTATAACAGCTAAGGGGCGTTGTTAGGCACGACACGAAGCGGAGTGCCTAGACCCCCCATGGCTGTTATCAAATGCACTGGTATCCCCACTGCTTCGCGGGGGTTTATTGTGTTTATAAAACGGTTACTTCATATGCATAGCAGGGTTTCACACAATGAAACACAAATAAGTTGTAATTATATTAGTACAAATATTGCTCTTCCGCCAAACAAAGTAGTTCCTCAGAATCAAGTGTGGCTGCAACAGAGCGCAATTCTCAAGCAACACAGACGCAGCAAAGACACAATGAAAATATAATTAAAGACTGTGGTGTTTATTTATATATATCAACATTCATCTAAAATATACATTAACATTTATATCGTGCAACTGTTGAAGTGATGATCAAATATGGAAGCATGCTTAACTCTTTCCCCTTCAGTGTTTTTTTTTTTAAGTTGCCCGACCCAGTTTTAGCTTAATGCAGAAAACTATCTTCTTTAAATAAACATAAAATATCAAATGAAAGAACAGACCATCCGCTTTCCAACAACAACAAAAAAAGGTTTCATCCTACCTTCATTTGTTTTCTTATCAGTTATCACCTCTCAAATTTTCAAAAGCGGAGATAATTCCATTTTTGTGAAGAACTTTTGTAAGAGATCAGATTCAGAGCCATCAAAACTCACACGTTATGCTAAATCCACCACAACGCTGTTATGTTGAGTAAATGCGTCAGTGTTTAAGTTGGGTAAGATTGCCATCTAGTGGACAATAGCGGAAATATCCAATTAAGACAAAAACAACCCAGAGAACGTTTTCTCTTTATTGACAAAATGACTCAACAATATCTATGACATTTATCTGGATATCGCCATAATTGTGCAAATGTAGAAAAATTTAAATATGATTAAAGAGTGTGGTGTTTATTTTCATAAATCAGTACGCAGCAACAGTGGCGCAGTGATACTTGTGATGCGGTCTGAACCGTGGGTTTACCGGGGTACTTTATCACGGCTTAGAACGCGTTTCAACCAATCAGAATGAAGAAACAGAACGAGCCGTTTTATAATTTATATTTTACAACAGTGCTAAGCGTGATTGATTGTCATTTCACAATATCTGATCACTGAGCTACAAATACAATGAACTTGAGGGACAGGTTCGGTGTTTTGCACTTGGAGCCCGGTTTTCAGATTGTTTATGGTGAAATAGAACGGTTTTGACTGAAATTTCGACATATGCGGCTGCCCTGAGAATTTTCGGGTGTTTGTGTTTCACCTCCCACCTCTACAATGGGTTTAATGGTGCACTGGAACAATCCTTCCTAAAATGCATTAAACTTTCGTTTACAAAGACGTAAAACTCACAGAGTGGTCAGGGGTGTTCACTGATATGCTCACACAAAAATCGCTGCAAAATACTCTTTCCAACAGCTGTTTTAACATTCGTTGTTAACTTGTGGACCCATTTTTCCAAACGCCTCACACCCGTACATTCTTCCGCTTAGAGCTTGATTAATAGACCCTCCAGCCCAGGTGGTGGCGCTAATCCGCCATTGCCAATTGCAAGAATAGAAACAAAGTTCCCAGCGCGGAGTAATACGGTACATCACAGCACATCTAATACAAGTCAATGGAGTTGGCAAAAACTACGATAAAACCTGTTGGAATGCGTATTTTGCAGCGATTTTTGTGTGAGCATACCAGTGAACACCCCTGACCACTCGGTGAGTTTCACGTCTTTGTAAACGAAAGAAAAACAATCTGAAAACAGGGCTTTAAGTGTAAAATACCGAACATGTCCTTTAAGTTAAACAGCTAACTATACAGCTAAAAATAGCTCCAGCCTGCATAGCTAACTTACTGTCGGGTTGTGCAGTAGTATCTTACCAGTCAGCCTAGCTAACTTAGTGAACATAAAAAGTTCATTCATGTTAACGTTGTATATTATCCAACACAATTGAACTACTGTTATTGAACTACATTATGAATGCAGTTTCACTCTCCAAAAACGATACGCTGGCTGGCTGCTACAATGACGCTTCATGAACCGTGTATTCGCGTTAAAGTATAACATTACTGGGGCAACCAAAACGAAGTGCGTGCTTTACACTGATTGGTGGCTTGACGCATCACTCTTGCATATCATGCAGTCTGCTCAGTTATTTTTTTTATCTACTTAAAAAATAATAATAAAAGGAACGACTCAAAGTAAGATATTTTTCCGATTTCTCAAAGTAAGATATTTTTCTTTAAAATGTAGTAAAGTAAAAGTTTCCCAAAATAAAAGTACTTGAGTAAAGTACAGATATGCGAAAAAAAAACCTACTTAAGTACAGTAACGAATTACATTTACTTCGTTACTGTCTACCACTGCCAGATTTCACTCTCTTCCTGAAACGCAGGGATTTGAAAAGCTCTGTGTCTCTGATTGGCCAGCTAATCTGTATGTTGTGATTGGTCTGAATACCTCTGACGTAAGCTGTAAATGTGGAATTATGATAATGTCAGTCTTGTCCAATCCCAGGAAGTAAACTGTTGCCTACAATCCGTGTGTTTGTTGTAGTCCAAGAAACGTCTCGATTACGTATGTAACCCTCGTTCCCTGTCCTAGTGACCGATTGAAAGGGAAAGAGATTTACATTAGAGACGATAAATTGTGTCATTGTTTACTTTGGGGTTTATGCCTTTTGCATATTGTTAACATGTACTTATACACACTTACACACCAAAGGAAACGTAAATTGTCAATCGGATGGTTGGTGCTTTTTAAAAATATAAAATTGGCTAATGGCAATATGCTCAGTCACCAAATTTTCAGCCTGGCCAATATAACAGTAGTGATATCAAAAAAAAAAAAAGATAATGTAAGTAATAAAATGTAAAAATGAAATGCATGTTCTGGGCTCAATAAAAGTGAATCTTTATGGACAGCATCTGTGGTCTGGATGGAAAGCCGTATTGCACTTTGGCATGACATTTTTTTAATTGCACATGTTGACAAAGGTAGAAGGTCATTGTGAACAGATCATCAATATTGCTTCAGTATATAGTGAATATAAAGAACAATAGGATTCTCTGCCTCATTTTTGCTTTAACCACTAGAGTACACTGCAACCTCTCTCTCTCTCTCTCTCTCTCTCTCTCTCTCTCTCTCTCTCCACTAGTAGGGGAAGAGTGTTCTTTTTGTGGGCTACAAGAAACAATTTTTCATTTGTTTCTTAATTGTTTAAGACTCCAACCACTGTTTTATTTATTAGAAGAGTATTGTCAGTCTCTGGGGGAGGTTTTTACTCTTATGTGTTTTATCTATTGTCCCAAGTACAAAAGAAGTAGTATGCCAGTTCATGTTTTAATCAATTTTGTGTTTGGTCAGGCAAAAATGGCAATTTGGGTGTCTCGGAAAAGAAAACTACTTGGGGCAGGATCAACTGATGTTATTCAGGTCTTTAGGGGATTATTGAAATCTCGTATCAACATAGAGTATGCCTATTACAGACTTGTTGACGACTTGGAAACTTTCAATCTTAAATGGTGTATAAATCAATGTGTTTGTGAAATTGACTATGATTGCTGTTTACAAATCAATGTTTAAAGTGATGCATGTTTCTTCTAAAGAGGTGTGTATATTTTTTTGTTCCTTTCTTGTTTTTCCTTTTCCTTTTTTTCCTCTTTTTTAACTGCTGTGTTCTGATTAGATTTTGAATTTTTCTAATACTGTTTATAAATAAAGAGATTATAAAGTCAACTAACTCTCTCTCTCTCTCTCTCTCTCTCTCTCTCTCTCTCTCTCTCTCTCTCTCTCTCTCTCTCTCTCTGTGTTTACATTATCAAATCAGAAACATAGAGATGCAGACAGAGTTCTTACTTCTTTTCTAATATTGTTGCAGTTGTTGTCAAACCATTTTTTATTTACATTGTTTGTTTTTTGTTAGTGGTTTTAGGTTAGACAAAGCTTGCAGATATTGCAAATATTTGGTTAATTCTGTCTATTGCTACATTGACGTCTGCACTGTTATGTAGGAATGGTGTAGCTACAAAGTCATTTAATAGGTTTTGGATTTTTGGTTTTCAAATTACTCTTCGTTATGTATCTTCACTATTTTGTTTCCATCTATATGTGTGTTTAAGGCTATAGAGGTGGGTTTTTTATATCTCTGGGTTAGGTTTTAATCTGTTAAGGTGATTTTACTATGGTCTGACAGTGGGGTCAGTGAATGCTCCAAGAGAGTTTGGATTTAGGTTGTTAATGAAATAATCTACTGTGCTGTTTCTCAGCATTGAACTATAGGTGTATCTACCGGACAAATCTCTTCGCACTCTGCCTCTGTCTTTCTCTTTCTCAATATGTCAGAAATCCGTAGCAACTGCTTAGCATCATCCTCTCAGAACACCTTAGCAACTACATAGCAGCAACATAGCATAGCATGTAGCATATAAGTCTGGGCCATCATGACTCTCGTTGTCTACTGAAGACATTGAACCTCCTTGGATCTGTTTGAAAAGCACATCAGTCAGTAAAGAAAATGGTAAAGCGGTTAGTGAGAGGGATTTGTATTGTATAACATCTATCTAATATTAAAGAGACAGCTGCAGTCCAGGAGTTAATCCTATGCTATGAGGCTGGAGTGAGGATGATTCAGGGTGGATTTATTGCTCTGTGGGTGTGTATGGTGGCAGGAGTGGGTCTGCCTATACAGATCACACACTGGGACAGGTGCTTTCATAACGTAGCTGTCGTTCCAGGCACAGAGTCCACTGTATACAGCAAGAGCCCACGTGTTAACACACAATCTCTCTCTCTCTCTCTCTCTCTCTCTCTCTCTCTGTTTCTTTTTTAGAGTAACAAACAATGGGGTGCCAGTAAAAAACAACAACAATAACAGTCAAAATCAGTTTTATATACAATACAATATAATCAGTGCTTTAAGTGGCCCAAAAGAGATTTTTAAAAAAAAATTCTTGCTGACTCAACTCCTATATTGAAGGGGTTTTATATTCAGCAGTCAACAGACGACCTTGTAAAAAATAATAAATCCTTTTAAACGTTTGTGGATTTGCTTGAGCTAGAAATAGCTACTGAACATAAATAAAATGTGCAAAAGGATTTTGAAAAAATACCATTAGAAAGAGCTACTGTAGAGTTTTTGAACAAAAAATAAAATGTGCAAAAGGTAGATATGTGAGTAAAATTCATAGCATGGTTAAATGCTAAAACTAGTTGTTCAGACAGAAATAGCTTGAAAAAAAAAACTTTAAAATGACACCAAGACCATGTCTATGGGTTCAACAATAACAAAATACTGACCATTTGAAACTCGAAAGTCATTTATTTTGTCCCACTGTTTTCCATTTTGCGGGTGGTAAAACTACTGTGCACGTCGTTCAAATTTATTGAAATTTCGTTTACTTGTAGTTTAGCAATTAAACTAAATGTATATTACAATTTCAAGAATGTTTTCTTCAAATCGCCTGAGGAAATCCAAAGTTGCGTCAAGGGGAACCAAACTGACAGCCACGACAGTGGAGATTATCACGTACCTACAAAAGGGTATTGAATAATTGCGTCTGACCTGCAGCTATCATTCTGGCTTGGTGGGATGTCAGCCAGCGAGTCCTCTGATTCTGACCTTGTTTTTTACTACTCAGAGTCTAAAACAAGGTGGGCATATTAAAGGCAGAGTGCACAATGTTTGAAAAACACTTTGGAAAAGGAGACGGGCCGACTACCAAAACACACTTGTAGCCAATCAGCATTAGTGAGCACACAAACACACCAGGCTTGTGCACAATTCAGAATTTCAGAATTGGCCTCCATTCAATTCATGAATTGGAATTTGAATTGAATTGACTCCGCCCTACAGGAAGTTGAATTTGAATTGGAATTGGAATGGCAGGAAGTGGAATTAAATTCATGGCAATTCAAAGAAATTCCACAAACAAAACAGAAAGAATCTCACATACATTCAGTGTTAGGAAAGTTACTTTGGAAAATTGTTTGGAAACCATTTTAAATACTTGGTTAAAGTAAAACATTCTGGAAAATGAAGTCATGTTCCATCGTGTTACACAAAATTACAATTACAAAAAAAATAAAAAAAGTTTTGAACATTTATGGCTGGGGGAAAACATTTTCTGTATATGTAATCTGTACAAGTAGTTCAAACTAATATAATTTATAGATTATGTAATGCAATCATATCTGACATATACTGAAAGCTTTATTTTTAACACTTTACTTACTGTATAATATGTATGTGAATTTCTTTGAATTTCTATGGAATTGCAATTCTGCTTCCTTTATTTCAAATTCGAATTGTAATTCTAGACAGTGGCGGCTGGTGCTAAAAAAAATGGGGGGGGGGGGGGGCGCAAACACACTAAAAATCAAACTTTTACTGTAGTAATGCAGTACTCTTAATAGCCATTTATCAGGTGATGAGTATCATTAGCATTTAATGCTGAAAATGTTACAGTTGAAATCAAACCACGAAAATAAATGTAATATGAATCTGTAATTAACTAATATCAAGGTAATCATTCACACGCACGCACGCACACACACACACACACAGAGAGAGAGAGAGAGGTTGCGATAGACATTTTCAATCATTTTTTTTGAAAAACAGCGTTGTAAAGAGTCCTTCACAGTCATTTATTATCCGTCATTTCATGTTTTAATTATTTTCATTTTTTGTTCACATGTCCATTTCTAATCATAAACTTACAAGACGAGCATACAAGTCAAATGTGTTTATTCATTTGTTTAGAGAACAGATAAACGGAGACCGTGCATCACTTTACCATCACACGAAGCAGATGAATTAATGTTTTTTTTTCTCACACTGACAGCGGAGGCAATAAAACACGGAGCTTTATGCTAAACAGGCAAATATGAACAAATCAAATAACAAAATACTACTGCGATTAAAATATCAATAAACATGTAAAAATCTGAATTGAACTAAACTCATCTGAAACCATCTTATGTAATAAACGCATGAAGGCAGAATAATGCAGACTCTTGTCATTAGATTTTGTATCTTTACCTTAGACAGGCGTCTTGTGCAGCGCTCCTGTAGTGTTCAACTTCAGCAGCCATGCGCAGACCAATCAGTGTATGACATCAAAATATCGCGAGAATATCTAGAAACCAGGGCGTCATTTGAGCAACACACTGCCACCAACTGGACATACATAGGAATTACATTCTCAGGTTGAGTTGTATGGGCATCTGCCAAAATGGCGCTCATATTTTTCTTTATCCTGCTTAAATTTTCTCCGTCAAAGACTTTTCGTTTAACGCGACTGAACACACACAAAAAGAGACACTAAAGTTGCCTAATCACAGGCTCGTACGTTTCTTTTTGCTTTTATAGCAATAGCACAAGCACATTTTCCCCTCACAACAGACTAAGTAACTGTTACATACAGTCCATCAGCTCAATATACGGTTCGTGAAGTTTCCTTAAAAACAGTGGTTTTCTCGTGGGTGCTTTTTAAACACTACAACAACAAAACTAACAACAAAGTTGACCAAGCCACGTAATATACCGGATTATATTAGCAGCACTCGCTCTCATTATGTCCACGCAACACAAGCTAAAACGTGCCACAAAAGTTCATGTAAGTCTTCTTGAGTTTTATTTTTTCCCTGTTTGCTGTTTTAAAGTCTGAATGCGTGATAGACGTGCACGACATGATATCCAGCTAGCCAACTCCGTTTGCCATGAGAAGTGGTGGAGAACACAGACTGCCATCAATTGACTCCGTTGGTCGATCTGGTCCAAGCTTCTTAATCCTTTATTTATTCATCAATTAAATACCTTGTATAGGGTGATTTTGTAAGGATAAAAGCATATTTTCCTTCATCTCAAGATATTTCACTTGCTTTCACCGATCTGTACTGTAGCTATCAGTTAACACAGCAATCTCCAACGCGGTTATGAGACTCTTCGAACCATCCAATCACAGGAGGTAAAAAAACATTAAAAGCAATATTGATTTGCTTTCAACATAAGTGGGAGTGTTTGGGACGCACAGTCCTGCGCCCCAGGGCGGATCCGAAACCAGCCACTTAGAGCTCAGCCTCAGGTCACATGTTTTTACCATTTTTCCTGACCTACATAGACACTCATTAGGGGTGCGCCCCAGACACACAAACATGACACACACACAACGAACTTAGTTTTGATTTTTAATTGTTTTAAATAAATTATAACATGACTAACAGTGAAATAGTACAACTAAATTAATTTATTTTGTATTAATTTGCACTATATATTTAACTTTTTGGTAACATGTTAAAGTAGCTTTCCTCTCTGGCCAGCTTTAAGGGGGCGGCGCCCCAGCGCCCCCTAGTGACCAGCCGCCACTGATTCTAGATCCTGTTTTTGACATCAATTCAAATTCAATTCAAATTCAAGAATTGAATTGGAATTTAGGAGTCATTCTCAATTCAATTCTGAATTGTGCACAAGCCTGCAAGAAGCATGTCAAAAGGCTCTGCAACTGCTTGCAGAGCTGCACAGATCCGACTAACAACTTTAATTAAAGTATCGTGAGATCAGACATTGAGATCAGCTTGTTATGCTTTTGAATGGCTCTCACGGCACAATGATGTCACTCGCCATCTGGTCTGTGCACCGCCAGATGGCGTTAAGAGCAAGGGGGCCCCCTAGTGGTTCGGGGCCCTATGCACCTTGCGTACTCTGCGTGTAGGGAGGACTGGCTCTGTGTGGCATAAACAAAAAAGGTGTAGGGTTAGGGCTGGACAATAGTTCAATATCGATATATTTCACGGTATAATTTTTCCCAATAACGATGATATGGTTTCTGAACACATTTCCGATATTTCAATATACATTACAGCGTCCCGTGGCAATTCACATCTAAAAACACATATAAAACTTGGGTCAATGAGCTTACTTCCAGAGTGCGTGGCATCTTTTGCAGGTAAGCAATGGAATGCCTGATCGGATTTTAATTGTTCATATGTACCTTGCGTCAAATCATATCATTGTTATTATTCAATCAATTACTGTGGTTGGGACTTTGGAGTGTTTGTCCAGAGAAAAGCTGTCACTCAGAAGTATGAGAAGGAGGTGCGGTGTTTGTTTGCGTCAAGTCACAGCTTTCAATGCAACACAAACTGAACTAAGAAAAGGAAAATAAGGTTCCCGGGATAAAAAAGGGAAATATAAGTAACGTGCAATTGATAAAAAGTATGTATGCAGCTATGACATTCATCTCATTATGAGTATAATATGTATAAAATGGAGTATACTAGTATCTAATATATCATTACATGGCTTGCTATGGAATTACAAATAGAGCTTTAACATACATGTGTCTGTACCAACTATCTTATGTAACATTAAATACCCTACTACCATTCAAATGTTTGAGTCTCTTTCACTAAGGCTATTTATTAATATTTTTCCACATATTACTATAATAACAAATTGATTGTACTGATCAAAATCACGGAACTATGACAGTTAATACTGTGACTGAAGAATTAGTTATTTGAATTATCCATTAGTCTGAGACCCCTGAATTACAGCGTTTATCACTGACTGATATTCAGGTAAGCCTTAATAATATTGAAGGTGAGCCTTAAAGTCTTGTGTTTATTTGACAGTGAGTTTACATTTAATTTTGTATGAAGGCTAAATACAAATTAAAGATGAACATCAATTTATTTATACCATTATTATTTTTTTTATATTATATTGTTATAGAAGGAGGCTTCATTGACTTGGCAAATTTCATCTAGATTTATTTCAGACATTCAGTGTGGACATTGTAGTTATCCCAAGACATTTTAACATTCATACCAAATTATCCAGGTTATCAGATTTATACCGTATCGACAGAAATTTAGAAGTATACCGGTGATAGAAATTTTGGCGATATTGTCCAGTCCTCCTAGGGAGGGTCTTCTCAATAATTCCACACTGACTTCCTGTTTCTGTTAAAATGAAATCACCACACATCAAATAATGCTGTGCGTTTCAAGACACTTCAGTGGGCCCTCAAGTATTTCTGTTTTTACATTGTGACATCCTTTCCATAACAATTAAGCACTAATACCCAATGGGGGGACACATTGACACATTATTATCATAGAACAGGGAATAAATTCACATGAATGATCTTGAACAGACTTTAGTTACCTTAAAAAGGAACATTTTACAAGACTTTTTAAAGATGTCAAATAAATCGTTGGTGTCCCCAGAGTATGTATGTGTGGTTTTAACTTGAAATACCATATAGATAATTTATTATAGCATGGTAAAATTGCTACTTTGTATGTGTGATCGTGAGCGTGTCGTGTTTGGGTTTGTGTTTTGAATGCAAATGAGTTGATCTCTGCACCAAATTGCAGTGCCACATAAGATCGCCTTCTGACATCACAAGGGATCCAGATTTCAATTACTTATTTTTTCACATGCTTACAGAGAATGGTTTACCAGAACTAAGTTACTGGATTGATCTTTTCGCCATTTTCTAGGTTGATAGAAGCACTGGGGACCCAATTATATTGAATTTCAATTCAATTCAATGTTATTTATATAGCGCTTTTCACAAGTGTTAATTGTTGCAAAGCAGCTTTACATGAGAAGATGTAGAGGAGAACACAGAAAATCAATAGATAATATAAGAAGTAGAATATAGCGGCTAAGGTTAAACCGTACAAGCGAGCGTATTAATAATGTAACGTATACAGTAAAGTGCTAAGTTAAGCCAAAGTTGTATATACTTGTATATATATATATATATATATATATATATATATATATATATATATAGATAGATAGATAGATAGATAGATAGATAGATAGATAGATAGATACAGTAGGGATAGGAGGCGGGTAAGCAGATTAAACTGGTTTAGCCAGTGGTCGTTGGTCGGGCATCGGCTGGTCATCACGTTGAAGGACAGCCAGTAGATCAGTGGTGCGATGACCTTCACAGCAACAGGAACTGGGTCTGTTTGTCTCATTGTCCTGGGGGTCTAGGATGAGACAGGGAGACAAAAACAGAGTTAGGGTAGGGGCCGTTCGCATGTAATGCAAGTGTCATACATTATAGTGGTTTAAGTCAGCTCGGTTCCAGACAGGCTAACTATTGCGGCAATAGCATATTACCCATATGAGGTATGTGAGTGCTTTGTTCTAGACCAAATAACAACTGCGGGAAAAGTACATTTACTGGACATTTTGTGTGAATGCTTTGTTAAAGAAGAATGTCTTAGGTTTAGATTTAAATTGATTAAAATTATAGCACTTAAACATGGACAAAGTCAGATTTTCATGACATGCCCCATTAAGAAAATATAATTTATTTTTCTTTCTTATTGTTTATTTTTCTTTCTTTCTTTATTCAAATTTTTTCTAATTACTTTTACGATTTTGGGTGAAATATGACCCGGACACATGTTATGTAATATGGGAAAAACATATGGTTACCTGTGCATGTCTTGCTCTTATTGGTGGCTCAGCTGAAAGAGACCACCCAGCTTTAGACTGCAGGGCATCTTTGATGTGGCACAGGGGAAACGTGTGGGCCATGGATATGAAACCTTGTTAAAACACACTCGCAACACTTTTACAGCCATCACAGTGGCGTCTGCGGAAAAAGTCAAAGACTTGTGTTACAAACGGAAATTGACTATGCAACACTTCACACACATGTTCAGATCCTAAGAAACAAAGAAATAAGCGTCCTGTCTGTACATGAACATTCTACTGTCGCTGAACTGAAAGTTAGGAGAGACATTAACTGTTTTTCCATGGAACCTCCAGTAAATTTAGACCTGTAAACGTGGCATATTATTGCTCACTCCTGCATGGGAAACCAACGGATTGAGCAACAGCGGTCGAAACAAATCAGATCCGTAAAAATTCCCCAAGCCTTTCCCAAACTGGGGAGTCATGTGATATTGTTTGGGTGGAAATGAGGGGCTTGTTATGGGAACTCTGTTCATATTGAATATGATGACTGAAACCCAGCGCGGTTCAAACAGATGGCAGCTCTTTCAATTGATCAGAGAGAGGCAGATCTCTGTGTTTCAGCTAAGATGGCCTGTACCACCTACACTGCGGCAGTCGTGCTTCCTGCTTAAGGTCTTGCATGTGAGAAAAATGCCATTCAGTTGGCCAATCAGGCAGAAATCTGTTCTTGAGCGAGCATGAGAGTTATCTAACAAAACTTTTACCCTGCACGTATAAGCCACTCTTTGAAGGAAAAATTACACAAGCATATAAGAGCAGCTGTCTGTCTGCCATTGATGATTCCTAGCTTCTCTATTCTAATTCACCTCATTTCATTGAGCTTTTTATAGCTCTTATCTGTCTTAAGGAAGCCAGAAAGCCCAGTTTTATCCTTGTTTAGGGTAATACCACAAGACTCTGATCAGACAAGTTTTCTTAAAAAAAGTGTTTTGTAACAGTATGTTCACTTAAACTGGAGCGTAACAGAATGTAACAGAGTTAAAGGGTCTCATGTTTTCTAAAGTTAACTTTTGATATATCATTCTAAAATAGCCAGGTGTTATGCAGATGTTCTTTTTTTTACATTTAAGAAAGTTGTATTGAGTTAAAATGCAGCCTGTAACTTGGACAGTTGTGGTCTGCAGTCCAGAGCTGCTCTGAACTCGAGTCCAGGACCTCAAGATACACAAGCAGATCAAGGGCTTCGTAAAACATCAGTTTGTTTCAAACATTAAATCATTAAAGTAACTCATTAAAATAAACAAATCAACTAAATGAAATATCTGAGGCGTATTAAATGATTGTGACGGCTGAAGGATATCTTTATTTAATGTAATAAAGTACAAATTGTTTTTAAGTAACCATTGAAGGAAATAGTTGGTTAATGAAACTAACGCCATAAATTATTTTCACATTTTACCTGTGAATATTGTTATAAAAACATCTGCATAACACCTTGGCACTAGTGCTTTATAAATAAAATAATAATACAATTATTGTGTTTGTGAAAGTCTTATATTGTTGTAGCTCACCCAGAGGTGGGAGTAAGTCACACATGTGCAAGTCACAAGTAAGTCTCAAGTCTTAACCTTCAAGTCTCAAGCAAGTCCGAGTAAATTTTTGTGAGAGACATGTCAAGTCAAGTCCCGGCTTTATGTCAAGCAATTCAAGTCAAGTCGAAGCTTGGGTCAAGCAAGTCACTGGCAAGACATATAAATGTTGGATGATTTAACTAAATATATAAAACAAAGTTAAATCTACAGTAGTTATGTGAGTTGGTAAGCCCTTGGTGAGACGCAAAAAGGAAAAACCCAGTAATTTGAGAGGCTGAATGGGAAATGGTTAGTAGAATGAAAGGAGACATTAAAGGGGCCATGGCGTGAAAATGTTAGCATTGCCACCCTGCAGGTGTGAGCAAAAATAGGTCATGGAAATTTGGCTTTCTTTATGATGTCATAAGGATATCTTATTAGAATAATACCGCCCCCTTAATGTACACTATCCAACCACAGCACTGCAATTTAGTGCAGAGAGAAAGAAAGAGAGAAACAATTATTCACAGCACAATTGAGTTTCAATTGCATCAAACCACCATCATTGTGATCAGTGTTGGCACTTCATCAGCTCATTTGCATTTTAAAAGACACACCCAAAACGACAAATTTTTGCTCAAACCTACAAAGCGGCAATGCTAACATTTTCACGATATGACCCCTTTAAGTCATATGACTAAGTGTTAAACCTGCGCGAAAGCTTTAGTTTAATAGTACTCGTTTCAAAGCTTTTATCAGTGCTTGTTTAATGATTCGGCTCGATGGGCCAGGGTGGAAACCGAAGCAAAAAATGTTAGATGTCTCGTCCTGTTGTGTGTGAAGTGAAAAGTGTGGGCCAATATCCCTAAAGTCTCAGGTAGAGAGGAATTACTCCTTGGGCAAGTAGTGGCGGGGCAGAAAGACTTGTGGTATGACAATACTCGAAACCGGACGTGACGACACATGGGCGGGGCCAAATACTGCAAAAAATCTGTCACGGGACAGAGGTGAGGGACTGCTATTATAGGATCTTCTTCACACTGATTGGTTGGATCACATGGCCTTACTTTTCCCGAACTTAGTTAAATACAGTGGGGAAAATAAGTATTTGACACATCAGCATTTTTATCAGTAAGAGGATTTCTAAGTGGGCTATTGACACAAAAATTCCACCAGGTGTGGCCATCAAGCCAAATACTGAATTCATAAGTTAAGTCATAATAAATACAGTGAAATGACACAGGAAATAAGTATTGAACACATGAAGAGAACAAGGTGCAAAATGGCATAGAAAGCCAGGACATTACCTGAAATCTATCTGTATTGAGAGAGAAACCCTGCCCCCTATCAGTACTAATTGATATCAGTACTAATTGATATCAGCTGCTTTAGTCCTAATTGATGGCCTCTAAGGCTATGTTTACACGTGGACGGCTATTTTCATAAACGGACATTTCAACCTCTAAAAATAATATCGTGCACACATGTCAGTTTTCAGAAAAGTGTTTATTTACACGTACCCGTGCATATTTGCCGTCAAGAGACGCTCAAGCCCACGTAAGCCAATCACCGGCAGCGCTGGTGGTGACGTGAACTGGTTTTTCATGTTGGAGGGAGGAGTTGTTGCAGTAGGTGATTGATGACGTCAACATACCGCGAGAGCGAGTTGAGGAATCACACGTAGAGGTCTAATTTCGAATCGCTCTCGCGGTACTTTGACATCATCCGTCTGTCGCTTCTTGCAGCGCCGCATGAAGTCAAACACGCGTAAAATTGCTGACCTCCGAGCACTCGTCTCTGCTCCTCGACGTAATAGAGCAGCTGTATTTGCAAATACAAACACACAAAACGAGTTTGCACGAACATAAATGTGATCTTGGAAGCGTTCAGAGTAGCAGTCACATGTAAACATAGGTCGCACTTTTGACGTAGGTGCGAGCTCTGGCGCATACTCTGTGACGTTGCCTGCTTAAACATCCGTTTGTCTCAGTGTACATGCAACCGTGCAACCAAAGATTTTCAGGATCTCCACTCTGGCCGGAGTTTTTAGAAACAATCGGTTTCAGAGGCGAGTTCTCCGTTTGCGTGTAAACGAGGGGCACAAACGAAGGTAAATCTCTCAGTTTTTAAAAAAAACCATGTACGTGTAAACAGAGCCTAAAGGCTTCTCATTACCCAGGAGGCACACAGGAAAGACTTACTGATGGGTAAAAGTAAAGAACTCTCCTTTAAGATCTTCTTAATCTTCTGGATAAAAATCTGCCGCCATCTACTAGACACCTGAAAATGAAAAGAGGGTGGCCATTTCAGCAAGACAATGATCCCAAACACAAGGCCAAGGAAACAATGAAGTGGTTTCAAAAAAGGAAAGAAGAGTTGGTTAAATGGCACAGTCAATCACCTGATTTAAATCCCATAGAAAATATATGGAGAGAACTGAAGATCAAATTTTATAAAAGAGGCACAAGGAAACTTCAAGATTTAAAGACCATTTCTGTGGAAGAATGGGCCAGAATCACTCCTGAGCGATGCAGACGACTGGTCTCTTCATACAAGAGGCGTCTAGAAGCTTTAATCACCAACAAAGGCTTTTCTACAAAGTATTAAATAAAGTGTGTTCAAAAATTATTCCCTGTGTCATTTCACTTTATTTATTATGACTCAACTTCAATTCTTTGGATGAATTCAATATTTGGCTTGATTTGAATTTTTTGTCAATAGCCCACTTAGAAATCCCTTTACTGATTAAAATGCTGATGTGTCAAATACTTATTTTCCCCGCAGTAAATAAATTCATATGACATTGTTTTTAAAAAACTGATAAGCACGCCGCAATCAAATGTGCTGCAACATCATGCTCTAAATGCAAATGTAATTTTTGGGCACTGCAAGGCTGTTTTTTGAAAAGCAAGTGATATACTCGATATGATTTTCCACATTGATTTATATTAACAAAACTTATCAACAAAACATCAATTTACATAAACACAATTCGTTTTAAAGTAGACAAACAAACAAATACATTGAACTTGAAAATTAAGTCTGACCCACTCCATTTCATGTCTATCTTAATAAGGTTATTAAATTAACAAATTACCGTTAATCTTACAACCTGTCTTACTGGTAAATTGGGAGCACTGATTTACCGGAAAGGTTCTGTTCACACATGACATGTTAACTGCAATTTACCAGTAAATTACCAGTAAAGACTGTATGTGTGAAAGGGACTAATGTCATGTGTTTAGTCTTCATCGTGTATAGTGTTTTCACCTGTGTGTAATCATCACCTCATTAACCTGATTGTCTCCACCTGTAGTCCTGTGTATAAATTCCCTTCTTGAGTTTCAGTCTTTGTCGGTTATTGTCTATTGTGTATGCACGTTCCTGTTATGTTCCTGAGTTTTTATTAAAGTTATGTCATTTTGTAATCTGTCTTTCGTATCTTCATCCTAATCAGTGACAGAATAACCGACCGAAAAGTTTATGTTAGCGTGTTTTCGTCTAGTGTTGTATTTTGTTTACGCCTTACAGCATGTTTAGTTTTTTCATTTTGGGCATTACTACACCACTTCCAGAGACCAGAGAACCACCCTCTACCATAGACCTTGTGACCACCACGGGCAGGGAGCCCAGCAGCACGATCGGAGAGCCAGAGCAATCTGCTACTGAGCCCAGCGTCGGCAACCCGGAAACTTCCCCCGACCAGGTGTGTGAGCCGAGGTCTACGTGGATCGACAGAGTCAGTGTGGGGGTCGAGGAGATCTCCGCCTACATTTTCACTGCTGAGGGTGAGCATTCACTGGTTCCTGGACATAAGACTGTGTTGTTGGACTGTGACATGAGCGATTTCCCCTTCCTATTATCCCTGCTGGTTCTGTCCGGCTCCTTCTTCTTCGATGTATTGGTTCCGTCCAATTTTTATCGCCGGTCCCGCCCGGCCTCCCTCTCTCTCCTCCCTTTCCACTATTGTCGTCCAGTTCAGCAGCCATGTACCATCTGGCACAGAGACACCCCTCAGCTCACCCTCAGCACGTCAGCAGCGCTGGTTCGTGTAAGCCGAGGTGCGCCTCTCTGCCAGCTGTTTCAGGGGAGTTCTCCTGTTCTCCTCCTCCGTCCCTCAAGACCCAGAGGTCATCTCGGCCCATCGGACCAGCGGCCTCACCTCATGTCTCTCATCCCTCACTTTCGTCGAGTCTCGCCCCTCCATAGGCTCCACCAGGCTCCCTCACCCACTTGGCTCCGCCCTGGCCACTCGTCGTCCCGCCCTCGCCTAAGGATTTCCCTCGCTCCCCATGTATCACTCCATACATCCCGTCAGCTCTCTTGGGCTTCTCCTGTCTCCCGACGTCACCTGGGGGTTTGGTTGCTCTGGGTCCACCACGGAGGTCCGGGGCCTCTTCTCCACCATCGGTCAGGAGACCCATCAGGTCCGCCCTGTCCCTCCGGATTCTCGGTTTTCCCAGGCTCTCGGTCCGTGCGGCTCCGCCCTGGATCCCTCCCAGTTGGTTTCTCCTATGGTCATATCTGGTCTCTGGGACCTACACCTGACTCCTCCCTGTCGTCAGTTGTTTGGACTTTGTTATTTGTCCCCTCCCTCCCACCTCTTCTATGTTTTTGTTACGGCTCGAGTCGCGCCTTGGGGGGAGGGGAGTACTGTAAGGATTGTCAATGTCATGTGTTTAGGCTTCATCGTGTATAGTGTTTTCACCTGTGTGTAATCATCACCTCATTAACCTGATTGTCTCCACATGTAGTCCTGTGTATAAATTCAGTCTTTGTCGGTTATTGTCTATTGTGTATGCACGTTCCTGTTATGTTCCTGAGTTTTTATTAAAGTTATGTCATTTTGTAATCCGTCTTTTGTATCTTCATCCTAATCAGTAACAGATGCGCTGTCACATTAAAACCAGCTGGTCATTTACATAAGACTCTGTCTACGTTCATTTACACTGCAGCGCAATCCTGCAGTTCTTAAACTAAAACAGGTTGTGCAGCATTTACGAACGACTACGTTTATGAGGGTCGAAAGCGGTGCTGAGTCTAAATGAAAGGCGTAAACGTGGCAAAAGTAATGCATTTTAAAAGGTAAATGCATTAAAGCTCCTCTGTGTAGGATCTACTTCCATCTAGCGGTGAAATTCTTTATGACAACCAACTGCATATTACTTTCTAGCCCCCCCCCCATTCGGAACGCGTTTTAACTCGTACGATGGCCGTGTCATGCCAAGGTTAACATGGCTTCCAGTAGCTACAAAGCAAAAGCAATGAACAATTTGCAATGTCCTTTGCCTGTGATCCGTCAAAGCACACAGATTTATGTTAGACATGGAAAAAAGTCTGATTTTCATGATATGTCCACTTAAAATCACATACAAAAAGCAACCATAAACGTAGCTTAGACACTTCTTTTTCATCAACGCGAGGAAATATATCCCAGGGGCTGTTACACTTGGTATTAAGATGTGTTTTTGTCGATCGGATCACAAGTGGACGAGAGAGACACATCACGTTTACACTTGGTATTTTAATCCGTCTATTTTTGTCCATTTTCGACCGCTTCTTTTCTTCAGATTACTGAGGGGATGGTCTATGGTCGAGTCGGACCTCTCCTGTCATTTAAACATAAGCCGGAGTAATGATGGGTTTAAATAGAAGCAAACTAATATTATGTCAGAGTCCAATGCTTATGTTTTAAGTAAACATGTTACATGTCCGTGTATATGTAGGAGCTTTCTCTGATATTGGTGAAATAAGATTGCTCAACTTTCACACGCTTGTAAAATGAAACAAAAGACGTGCAGATCAGCGGCGTTAGTTTTATCAATGAAAGGCTAAAAATAGGGCTGCCACCGTGTGTTTGTGCTAGAGGTCAAAAAAGATGAAAAACATTTATCTCAGTACATCTGATTACATAAATGGGCGGAGAGACGGCGTGTGGCTGTTCGAACACATTAAACCACATGCGATTTTACACTAACAAGTGTTATGTATAACCATGCTACAGTTAGCCAAGGAACTATAAAACTTCAAGTTTACAACATAGACTGTATAGATGTAAACAAATATGCTGAATTACCTGTGGTGAAGATAGAAAGTAGCAACTTCAGTGTCAATTGAGCCCCATCTTGGAAAACTAACATTACTCCAATATTGACTTTGGTCTTGTTGTTTTTCCTGTCGCGTTGTCGTTTTAAATCCCCTTTGGCTTCCTTGGCGACGTGTTTTAATGTCCTCGAAAATAGGTCTTCAACAGGCTTTCAAATTTGCCTCAAATCAAAGCATTAGATTGCGGGATCATCACAGTGTGCAGTTGTCGTTGAATCCGAAGGATTCAGTCTACATACGTCATCAAGCCTGGTTTATTTAAATTAACTGAGCATTACATTTGCAAGTCATAAGCATGCATTCAATTTACAATTACTAAGAATAATTGTCAGCTTTATAATTGTTAATATTCTGAAATAAGACTGTCTTGATGACGTATACCCCCTACACATGCAACATTGGGAGGCTTCAGCTTGCGGCCAGCGTGAGTGTAGTCTGAAAGCGAAAGGCGGAGCTTGAATTTCAGGAATGTCCCTCGTCTGCAAATGTATTTCAAAGATGGAGGCCCAACATGGATTCAGCCAGTCGAGCGACTCGACCGTATGTATTTTAAATAGCAGATTCTACACTTATGAGAATACTTTGATTAGTGGGTGGAAGTAATTACACATGAATGAGCACATACTTTTGAATGAAAACATGGGTTTTTGCTAAAAATTAACTCATAAAAGTACACAGTGTAGCTTTAATGTAAACATTGCCTTATTATAATAATATCCCCTCTTAATCTGCACTATTCAACCATGGCACTGCCATTTAGTTCAAAAGTCAACTCATTTGCATTTAATAGGACACACTCAAAAATGGCCAGTTTTTGCTAAAACCTACAAAGTAGCAATTTTAATGTGATATAATAAGTTATCTATATGGTATTTTGAGCTAGAACGTAACATACGTACTCTGGGGACACCAAAGATTTATTGGACATCTTAAAAAAGTCTAGTGAAATGTCCCTTTAAAACATACTGGGCTCTATCATACACCCGGCGCAATGCAGCGCAATGCACAACAGAAGTGTCTTTTGCTAGTTTCAACCTGGCGCAACTATAATTATCACGTTTAGTGTCACGTTATTTAAATTGTAAATTAATTTGCGCCCACTTTTGTGCCCATGGGCGTTCTGGTCTGAAAACGAGGTGTGTTCAGGCGCATTGTTGGCGGGTTGCTATTTTTAGGCAACTAAAATAGACTACGCCATTGACCAACAAAAACCTGGTCTAAAGTCAATGGCACAATATGTTTTTTATTATTTAAAGAGCGCAGTAAATTATGCGGCTATAAACGAGACGACAACGTGGGTTTGCTTATCACATACATGAATCCGCAGCAGCACAAAAACACTTTTAAATATGAAAGATTAAAGGATTGAATGTAAATGATTATTATTGAGTCTCTTGGACCAACCTGATCTCACGAATTTCCGTGGCATAGTCACGAAATTTTGTGCTCATTTTTCCGTGGCATTCTCACGGATCTCCGCATTTTTCCGTGGCCCTGCTACGGACTGTCTTTTTCGTGGAATTCTCACGGATTGGTTACTCAACTGTTTTGTCCTATTTTCTTACCATTTTCGCTTCGGTTTAGGGTTAGATTTACATGAAATGACATCCCAACCCAAACCCAACTCTAACCCCAACGCCAGGCAACAATTGTTTAAAGTTTAGAAAATATAAAAGAATAAAGCAGAAAAAATAGTATAAACCAATACTTAAAGTGACATATTAACGCAAACACCAAATCTAACCCTAAACCGAAGCGAAAATGGTTTGAAAATAGGAAAAAGCAGTTGAGTAACCAATCCGTGAGAATGCCACGAAAAAGACAGTCCGTAGCAGGGCCACGGAAAAATGCGGAGATCCGTGAGAATGCCACGGAAAAATGAGCACAAAATTCCGTGACTATCCCACGGAACTTTGTGAGATCATGTTGCTTGGACATAAATGAGGACTAATTATGAGATGTTAGAAGGCGCAAAAAGCAGCTTCACTTGTAGCCTGGTAAGTAAATAAATGCTTTGCTTTAAACAAATGCATCTATTTTTAAATGTTTTTAAATGCTCCCTTACGGATTTTTTGTACATGATGACACTGTACCTGTGGATATGATGAGATGAGAAACATTTTAAGTAATGTTTTGTAAAAATCCCATGGCACTGTTTAAGTGCTGAAACACTTCAGCTCTCCGCGTGTTTGTTACAAAGTCCGTCATCTAAATAGGGATTAGACATAGCGCCACCGCAACTGGCTTTTAAATGGTTTATTGCATGTTACACCTAAAACACACCCATTACTCATTAGGAAAATATGAACAACCCTTTTCGACGGTGCGCTCGGCGCACAAACCATTTTTCCCATCGTTAAATTAGCAAAAGTGTCATTGGACACGCCCATTTAGACCATCCGCTGTGCGCTTTAGACAATGCGCTTAGATAGTTAAAATAGGGCCCACTGTGTTTGTCCTTAACCCCTCGCCAAGGCATTTTTACTCAGATTCCCATTTTTCTCTCAACAAATGTTTCCTGTGAGATGCAGGTGGATGTGAATACACATACAGCCACTAATCTTTTTCACTTGACTCTGTTTTATTCATTTAGTTTGGACTTGTTTGCGATGTACCTGTTCACACCCTTATTCATTAACTATTTGTGTAAGACAAATGTGTGTAAAATGTTGTCATGTAAGTTGAGTGGTGGCAAAGACATGGGTCTTAGCTGCTCTCTGAAACCATTTTCCGTATCAGAGCCACTGCACAAGGCCCTGTGGGGGAAGAAATACGATTTTCTCTCAGTTGTGCCAATGAGGGGCATCATGGGAAAGAGGAACAGATTGGATTTTAGGGAAATGGGCTGACACAGCTGTAGGCTGCTCTTTGTTTGTGTGCGTGTGTTTGTGTGTGACTATGATAAAGAGATAAAAAGGTAAATAGTGTGTCGCTGTGACTAAATTGGGTCTAGGGCTATAAAGAAAAAGGGGAATAAAGCAAAACTCAAAAGGACAAATAATAAAGTAACGGCATTCCCTAACCAGTCACAGCTTTTAAAGAAAGTAATTTCTGCCAGTTGCTTAGTTTTCTTGTTGTGTTGCATTGTGTTGGTACCGGTGACCGCATTGAAATCTAATTGGTCTAAAATCATGCACATATGCTCACACAAATGGACATAAACCATAATTTTATATAGATTATCCTGAAAAGTGTAAACATTGTTTTCTTCTTACTAGCTGAGTTTCCATCCAAACGATGACGGTGGTTTGAAAACATTAAATAAAACAAGGCATGCTTAGAAAATGGAGACAGGACTCCATTTAGTTGCGATTTGGCAAGGTATAAATTTACTAGCAGTGCAGCTGTAATTGTCAAACTGAATGCTGTGCACAGAAGAAGGAATGCAGAATTTTTGATGCAGGCACTAGCAGCAAGGGCATTGAGATGATGTCAAATCCCATATATGGTAAAGACAACTTCAGCTGATACAGCTAGACGATCAGTCACATGGGTTTAAGGTTCGCTATGTCAGAATTTATTCAGCAAATGTGTATCCATCATCCCATTTAATCTTTTTTGCATAAGTTAAAAACCACCTCAACTGGTACATTGTAAATGATACCAGGATCAATGAACTTTCTTTTTACATTACACTTTAAAACATTTTGGTGTAAAAATAATCCAGTATCAACTGGACTGTAGTTGAATATTTGCATTCAGTGTAATACAGTAATACAGTGAGTTTCAATATGTGCTTGCAGTGCAAACTGTTTTACTGACTACAACAGGAATGTTCTAGTTTTGTGACGCTGTGTTGCTCATTCTCAGTCTGTTAGCTGGTGGTGAATAGTGGATTTTAATAAAGTGAGAGTGGGATGAAAAAATAACAGGAGGTGTTTGGAAAGAAAACACTGTGTAGCAGGAGTCTGCTCCTTTCAGAGCCAAATGGCAGAAGTCTGGTGTGAATTGCGGCTCCTGTGAGGTAATGTGTGTAGTAAAGCTTTTGAGAGGCTGTGAGTGAATTGGTGGCCGGCTCTGACCGATGTCTGTCGGCCACATCTCAGACATTAGACTTTATTTGCAGGAATGAAAGATTTGCTGTTAACTCACTTTGAAAAAAATGTTCTTCACCTACCGCTAAACAAAAATGGATGCTGTCTAGTGACAAGCTCTAAAAATGACAAAAAAACCCCTCTGTAAATATATTTTCTATGACTTTCATGTGCACTGTATTTCAATTTCTAAAGCCACATGAAAGCTTTGTGGAAATGCAAATCCCTATTCATCTGAAATGTTGCCTTCCAATCAAGTTGAATCTCATTCACACTTCCAGAAAGAGAAAGAAGCTGGATTAATTTCCTCTATTTTGAATGTCCAAAATAGAAACGACTCTGGTTGCCATGGTAACAAGCCATGACTCAGCATCCTCAGACTCCCACTGGCTCCGCCCCTTTCATTTATCTATTCCCACAGTGTCCACTCCCCTTCCTGTTGCTCCTTTACTTTATTCTTATAACACTCAAACCAAGCTCAGACGCGCGTTGGCCTGGTTTTCCTCATGGGAGTTTATATTGTCTGAAAGCCTAGGTACGATTCGCTCCGGCTCTGTTATTTATTGTGCCCATAAAACGCATCCTCTGCAGAGCTTGACATTCAGAAAACCATCCGTTAGCTGTCTTTTAGCTGGATACCAGCCTAGACTATCCTGACTGCTGGGACAGGAGCTCTGAGGTTTGAGTCCTTGACCGTGAGCAAACAGTGTGTAGACAGAGCACTAAAAATGATTGATCATTATAAAACCAAAGAGCAGTGTCTCACAGATGCTGAAGTATCGGGTATAGACGCTTTTAATGGAGAATGTTTATTTAAGTCCTTTAAAACATTCTTTCAATTTCAGTTCAGTCTCTACATGCACCGTCTCCTGTCAAAAAAGCCAATATTTACTCATGTTGTTGTTTGTCTTTCTTTTTCAAAATGCAGTGTTAAGCTTAATGTCACCATTGTTTGTGGATACATAAAGGGGACCAATTCAAAGTAACATGAAAGTGGTAACACTTTACAATAAGGGTGCACTAATAATCATGAATTCATGCTTAACTAATGCACAGATAATACTGAATTAATTAATTAATTAATAGTATTACTAATGATTATCTAAGCTATTCATTAGCTATTCATTAATGATTGCCTCATTAGCAACTAATGAAGAGTCTGTCTGGTTAATATATTAGTTCATATATGAATTATTATTAATTAAATATGTAATTGTGGATTAATTCCATCATCACTTATTTTATGAACTAATAGTTTTAATTAATTTGTTAATTACCACAATGATCCAAAGCCTTATATTTCGACTTTCAGATAATACAGGTAAACTAATATGCATTAATACATTATTAATTACAGCATTAGTAGTGTTAATTAATACTATTACTAAATAATGAGTTAATAATGATGTGCCTCAACAAGTAAAGTCACAACATAATGAATGATATATTTGCAAACCATTAGCTAATGATTAATTAATAATTAAAGACCATCACTAGAGTTTATAAAAGCTATTTATTAAACACTGGTTTCCAAAAACATTGCCAGAAACACATGTCCATAACACACTAACTTTACATTTGAACACAACATTAAAACATTTAACTCTTTCACCGCCAGCGTTTTTTAAAAAAAGTTGCCAGCCAGCGCCAGCGTTTTTCATGATTTTCACAAAATTTTAATGCCTTCCAGAAAATGTTCTTCTTCAAATATATAAACATACAATATACCAAATGAAAGAACAGACCCTCTGCTTTCAAACAAACAAAAAAACGTTTCATCCTACCTTCAGTAGTTCTTTTGTAATCAGCTTTTGAATATGGGTAGGTTTCTGCAAAAACACCACATTTTGAGCAAAAATCATTGGCGGGGAAGTGTTTTCTCTTGATTGACGAGATATCTCGTCAATGGCGGGAAAAGAGTTAAAAAGTAATAATATAAAATGAAATAATATAAAAAGAACACAGTTATCCGTATTAATCTGGCACCCGTGCTAATACATAACACAAATGTACATTTGTTAGTCCAACCGTTTCAGTCTGTCAGTCGTACAAGTGAATGGTAACAAACTCTGATGGACAAAGAAACATGCACAGACGGATCCAGGTTGAGCCCGGCGGCTCGTGACGGCGCATCAGTGTCCTGGGACACTGGACGATCGATTTGTGTGAGGGGCCAAACAGTGTTTATATAAAAAATTTTTTACCTCTATCCATTTTTTACATTATCCAGAGCAACACGTGCATTCACTTCACCGTCTTGTTCATCTAATGTTTAATGGCTGGTTGCGAAACAACTTCATAGGTGCATACCGCCCCCTACTGTACTGGGTGCACGGCATGAGGGCGCTTATAAACTATACGGGGCTCCCGATGCAGTGGGTGGCGGAGTGCACCTGTGGGGTTGTTTCGCAGCCCGCCATTGAACATTGGATGAATGAAACGGTGATGTGAAAAATAAATAAAACGGAGATGTGAAGGCAAGTGTTGCTCTGGGAATATTATTGTATTAGGTTAAAAATTATATAGATACTGTTCGTTTTTTAGCACAGACCGATCGTTTAGTGTCTTAGGACATCAATGTGTCTTCCCGAGCCGCAGGGTTTAATTTGGATTTGTCTGTGCATGTGTGCATGTTTTTTTGTCTACCAGAGTCTGTTACCATCCACTTGTACGACTGACAGTCTGAAATGGTTGGATTTCAAAATGTACATTTGTGTTATGTATTAGCACAGATATCTGTGAGGTATCTGAAAGTGTTGTCTAATTTTGATCAGTGTTCTTTTTGTATTATTTCATTTTATATTATTTTTAAAATGTTTTAATGTTGTGTGTTATGGAAATGTGTTTTTGGAAAACACCAGTGTTTAATAAATAGCTTTATAAACTCCAGTGATGGTCATCAATCATTAACAAATCATTAGCCAATGGCCTGGAAATATACCATTATGCTGCGACTCTACCCGTTGAGGCACATCATTAACTCATTATTTAGTAATAGTATTAATTAACACACTACTAATGCTGTAATTAATATGTATTAATGCATGTTAGTTTACCTGTATTATAAGGCTTTGGCTCATTGTGGTAATTAATAAATTAATTAACACTATTAGTTCATAAAATAAGTGATGATGGAATTAATCCACAATTACATATTTAATTAATAATAATTCATATATGAACTAATATATTAACCAGACAGACTCTTCATTAGTTGCTAATGAGGCAATCATTAATGAATAGCTAATGAATAGCTTAGATAATCATTAGTAATACATTAATTCAGTATTATCTGTGCATTAGTTAAGCATGAATTCATGATTATTAGTGCACCCTTATTGTAAAGTGTTACCATGAAAGTTGTCTATATAACTCTATATAATTAATTATTTGCTTTTTAATTGGTTAGGGGAAGTATGAGAACCAGTGATGATCAGTATGTGTGTTCCCTGGAAATCAAACCCCCAACCTTTTATGCTGCTAATGCAGTGGCAACCACTTGAGGTACAGTAACAGGTGATATCAAATGTGCCTCTTCAAATCTTGCACAAGCTTTGATATAAATGCTGCTCTTACTAATTTGAGTTATTGAGGTTTAGTTTGATCTCCATCATACTAGCACGATCAAGTAAACAACTGAGGCTTAAAAAGTTCCATTAGTTTTGGTTGAAGCTATGTGTCAGTTCTGTGTATGTTAGAGGGGAAATGTTCGCCACCCAACCCTCTTTGATTTGAGTTTAAGTGGTTATCCACCAAGCCAAAGAACAAACACAACTGCCACCTCATACACACACAGTGTTTTCCACTTCCTTTGTTCTTATCTTCTTTTTTAACTTTTTCTTCCACATCCATTCTTTTTCTTTTTTCCTTCCCAGTCTTTTATCAACACCCACGAACGGACCACATCCACTGGACTTACTTGACAGGAACACACTGTCAGAAGCACGTGCAAGCGATCTCTCCTCTTTCATGTTTCTTTTGCCCTGGACCAGCTCCAGCAGAGTCATTCTAGTACCAGTCAGACTGTGGGACCGCTGTCTGTCTGACCCCCTCCGATTTCCACACTCACCCACACAATAACTCTCACACACACACTCATCAGGCTTTCTCCCCAAGGGTCCCACCACTTCCTGGTCTCCACGTCCCTCCAGTGTTGTGAAACAGCATTGCCGTCCCAGTTGTCTGCAAACCAATAGGAATGTTTGGCTACCAGTTGATCTAATGTTTTCAAGATGGCTTTGACTCTTAAATGGAAATTCCCCCACTTTAGTAGCCATTTGAAATTCTTGCTCCTTTTATACAGCAAGGAAGTGTTTTCTGAGTCACAGATTTAGAACCAGTGGTAAGTCTCACACTAGCTCAGGAGTTAGTAGGACCTGTTGGTACTCACAGATCACACAAGGTGTTGAGACTCTTCTTATGTTACTCTGGAGTTCTGCTTTTTTGAACTCTACATCTGACATCTGTTATATTTAGAAGATAAAGAACGGAGGCCTCGGGCGACCTTCACGGGATGTTTTTACTGGGTAAGTCAAAGTGAAACTTTCTTCCTCACAGCTGAAAGAGTTTTTGCTTCTATTCTGACAGCCCGCTGCTCAGCGATCGCTGTAACCTGTGGTGTGCGGTTCACGAGGAATGATGTGCTTACAGAATTGGTGTAGCAGTTTATTTTGGACCCATCGCTCTAACTAAGCTTTCCAGCTTCACTCCATTATTGCCAGAAAGGCTGATGAAGTCATTAATCCTATTGAATTAGACACTAAACTATTTTGTTAGTTAGTTTATGGGTGTGCAGGAGAAATATCTAATTCAATAACGTGTCTTGTGGTGACAGCAACAAAAGCATGGGGATGATCCATGTCTAAAAGAATGTGCCTCTGCCAATGATACGATTTCATGGTAAATATGAGCAATCCCAGCATCGAGTCCAAATTGGCCACATCATCTACAAGTGTCGTATTTTCGCCATCTACACTGACCTAAGATCTGTTCCTAAACTCTTAAGTCTTCACTCCTCTATGAGAAGGAAAACTGCTCAGCTGACATGAGATCAGTGTGAAAGGTTGCAGCTTCGCCCACAGAGCGTCTGGTTTGGATGAAGCAACAGCAGCAGCATCAGATGCCTCCCTATGAGCTGACAACGAGCCTCCACTAATGGCTGATGGAGCTGTGTTGTGCACTGCGACGTCGCATGACATTTGACATGTACATTTCAGATTGACCCCACTGGTTAGCACACATGTGTGGGTGCATGTCATCTGTGTGGGTGCATCGGAGCATAATGTCATCTTTTTAAAAAAATCCCTAATAGGATTAATCTTCAATGCAATCAGTAAGAATGCGCGTGACCCGATTTTCTTGCTTTAGTTACAGCAAGTAACAAGCAGCGGCTTAGCCGAACAGAGTCCCATCTTCGTTTTAATTACCTGCTAAATAAACAGTGCTTAGTCGTATCTGGCCAGTGCTTCTAACCCATTAGCTCAGTAGCTCCTAGAAGACGACGTAAACATGTTAAAAGTAGAGACATCAATAACAGAGCCATTACAAACTGGCATGGGGTTTAATTTTGGCTGACAGAGACTGACTCAGTTCTCCTTCTGACCACAGACTGATTAACCTGGAAACATCTTAACAACAGCTCATGCAACAGCTCAAGCTTATTTTAAAACAACTTTAAGGGGAAAATCTAGGTAACACTTTATTTTACGACCCGCAAAGTACCGCGTAATTAAACCGAATTTACAGCGTACCTATTTGTAACAACAGAGTACCTCTACAGTATGTACTTGTAGGTATAAGGGAACAATATTTTAAGTTTGGGGTAATAAGGGGGTAAGAATATATGGAAATTATAAATTATTTATTCTCTAAGTATTTCATAACTACAGGGTACCTATTGTAATATTATGTGGTATGTATGACTTACGTCTATGGGTAATATGGTTTATTGTTTTTTTTTTCCTATTTGCTACTTACCTGATAAAAGTGTATTGTATAACCTACAGTTGATGTCTACAAGCCACGTCCGCAAATAAAATATAACAGCACAATAAAAATAATAGCAACTTGTACCTCTTTGATCTGTATATGTGTACAGGAGTTACCAGGTAACTCTTATATTTGCAGGCTGTAAATTAAAGTAGTGCTTATTCCCCGCTTGTTCTGTGTTTGTACCAGGTAACTCTTACCTTTGCGGGCTGTAAATTAAAGTGGCGCTTGTTACAGCCTTGTTCTGTGTGTTTACCAGGTAACTCTTATATTTGCGGGCTGTAAAATAAAGTGGTGCTTTGTTCACCTCTTGTTATAAATGTTATAGGGTAAATACCATAAACATACAGAATATTGTTATTTTATTTTAAAACAACTTATTTCAAAACATCTTTAAAACATTAAGCCAACACTTAATTTTTATTAACACAAAACCTTTATTTCAAATAAAAAGTCATGACAATTTTTTCGTTGTTTTTGCGGCTTGGCTTCCTCTGTTGGTGTTCTTGTCCACTCGGATGTTGAGTTGATGTCGTCTCACAAATGCTGTTCTGCATTACATATAAAAAACATAAATGAAAGCCTTGACAAAAAACTGAGTTTTCTGAGCCCGTTATTAACTTTAGGCTAACTTATGTGCTAGCTAACCTGATGCTACAGTTAGCTGGCAACTTTCTTGAACATTGTTTGAAATGCGTTAGTCATGTATTAACAAAACCAGTTACATTATTCAGCATGCGGATCCTGCTCACATCACTCGCAGCCGTACTCCACAGTGTAGAAAGTTTCAAAAACCTCTTAAAGAAATTTCACCTCAGGATCGCGTTCCAGCAAACCTCCTGCAGACGGCCGCGCGCTCTACATCTGCGCAGTAGCCTACGCATGTAGTCGTCTTTTGCTTTAGCGGGAGCTGATATCTGCTGTTGTTTCATTCTGGTTTGCCATTGCATAAATTATATTTGGCTAAAGTACTTGTGTTTACACATGTTGCAAAGTTTTATTCTGCCAATGATAACACCTATTAAAAATAAACAAATAGCGTGCTGCTTTGTGGTCATTATTGTGTTATTTGAAATAAAAGAGTTTCAGAGTCAAAATTGCAAAGCACCACATTAAATATGTCCGCAAATGTTAGAGTTTCCTGGTAAATAGGGAATAAGTTGCTATTTTTATTGTACTTACCTTAAAAAAAGATAACCACATTAAATCAGCTGGACTTTTGTTATTAAAATCAAGTATAGGCTACTAAAATAAAAGTGATGTGCTGCTATATTTATTTGCCGATGTGGCTCATAGACATCGACTGTATACAACATTCAGTAGTCAATATGAAAAATTCACAATAAAATCATAAAAAAATAAAACATAATTTCCCAATAGACTTGACTAAGTCATACATACCACGTAATATTACAATAGGTACCCTGTAGTTATAAAATACTTGGAGTATAAATAATTTATAATTCTTCATATACTTAACCCCATATTACCCCAAACTTAACATATTGTTCCCTTATACCTACAAGTACTTACTGTAGAGGTACCCTGTTGTTACAAGTACGTAGGTAGGCTGTAAATTCGGTTTAATTACGCGGTACTTTGTGGGTCGTAAAATAAAGTGTTACCAAGATCTATGTCCAGTTTGAAATCTTTTCTCTACCTCATGCCTTGATAATGCCCACAGATAACTGGTTAGATACTGTGGAGTACAGAAACAGATCACGGGTTGCTATGTGAAGTTTGTTCAGTTAGTCCTTCTTCTGTGAAGGTCACTCGAGTTTCCCTCTGCCTCCAGCTTTGTGAGGTTTATAGGGTCATGGGACAAAACAACACTTTTTGTGATCAGACTCGATCGTTTCTGACATTGGTGTGGCCGAGCTTTGCTCTGTTGTATTGAAGGCATGCACTCTGAAGGAGGTGTCTGTTTCCTCTTAACTTCAGACTTAAGATGACCATGTGTTTGAAATCCTGCCTGTTCAGTTTTCTGTGTTTCTGACGTGTGTATGGAAGTAAAACATGAGTTTATAATTTGTTTTGTAATCACTGCATGTCAAATGTACTTTTTAAATAATGATGTAGTGTCCAAGGTCAAGACTACAGGGTTTTTGATGTCAGAGTGAAGATATGGGAAAATCACTGATTTATCAAGTCATGTTAAATCAGTGTTTTTACAAATTTTTTTGGAGCCACATTGAAAAACGTGGAAAGTTCTGGAGAGCATCGATGTAAATCTGAGATTAAACTGAAGCAGAATGTATCTTAGATTCTTTGTGAATTTAGTTGATGAGGAGAGTACCACTTCAGAGCAGGGCATTGACTGAAGTGTGTGCACTCAGCCGTAAGATGAGATTTCTGTCTGGCTTGACGTTCCCCAGCTCAGCCCTTACGAAAATTAATTCAATTCAATTCAATTTTATTTATATAGCGCTTTTCACAATTTGGTAATTGTATCAAAGCAGCTTTACATAATAGATGCAGTGAAAAGCACAGAAAATCGACAGATAGCACAACATAATACACGATAGCACAAGCAGCTAAATTTGCTGCGGCTATAAATCAACATTATAAGCAAACGTATTACTAATGTAACGTATAGAAGTTAAGCCCAAAAAGGCTGCCTCCCCGGGTTGGTTTTATTGTGGTAAAAGTGTAGTAACCATGTTTCTTTGGTGTATTGATAACTATCAGCACAACTATGGTTGTACTACACTAACCATGGTTTAACTATGGTTTTTGAAAAATAACCATGGTTATTTTGTGGTTACTATGGTTTTACTACTGTAACCATGTTTTTTTTGGTGTGTAAAAATGTCCCAGGTGCTAAACTATATTATATGTGTGTGTGAGTTGGATGAGTGGTGTCCACTGTTGCTCCAAGAGAATGATTTATTCTGGCAGACATTACCCGATGACCAAACATGCTTTCAGGGCACAGGTCAGTCAAGTTTGATATGTTATCTACAAAGTTACCCAATAACATGTCTCTGCCTCAGATGGCACATCCACACACCATCCAAATTAATTTCACTGGTAGAGTTGCAGGAACTTTGCCAAAACAGCCAACTCTAATTTCATTGGCTTTCTTTGGTCAATTTGAAAGGTTTCTAAGGGCACATCTTATAATCGTATCACTGCGGAAATAATGTTTCTAAGGATGTTGCAATGAACACTTACAAGGAATTGTTATATTTTCTTTTGATGTACAGTAGTAAACAAAAAAAATTTTAAGCACACCTTAATATTTTTGTTGTACATGCTGTTGAAAATAATCAAATTTGGTCCAGGTTTTTTTTTTTAAATAAATTGGGTTATATTCAATTTACATAACACTGAAAAAAGATTTCCATAAAAAGTTATTTTCTGGTATTCAAGGATAAGCTACAATATAGACAAACCTTTATGCCAATAATCAGATGTTCGACCATGTAGAACAAGCTCCAAAACAAAGCCAAGAGTTTTTAAACAAGAGGTCCATTAAAATACAATCCATTGTCAGCATGCCTGTCCACACCACTAACTGCTTCTTTCTCTCTCCACAAAGGCAGTGGACTAATGGGCAATTCCTCGGCATCTTTCATGGGGACGTTCCTGGCCAGCAGTCTAGGCTCTCCTCCCTCGCATCCACCACACCCCTCCAGGCCTCCGTCCTCTCCCTCCTCACCTCCTTACCGCGGAGGTCCACACTCCAGCACTTCGCAGATTTGGTTCCCCCACTCACATGAAGGTAAGATAGTTCATTATCATTCACCTGATCATCTGTCTGCTCTGTCTGTGTGTCTATCTGTATGTTTCCGTCTCCAGATGTTGTTCTCATCAAGTCTATGTTGTTCCTGTCTTTTTCCTGCCCTGGTGGTTATAACAGTGCAGAAAAAGGGGCAAAGGTTTAGCCAAAGAATCTTGTGGTCTGTGATATGCATCAACAAGAATTTATGTGATTAGCTTACCCATATGTGCTGAACAACATTCACAGGACAAAAGCTAAATGGTCAACAGTGGTTGCAGCTGTCATAAATCCAGTGTGGCTTTTCCCGCCCGCCTTATACTAGCTTGGCCGGAATCTGTGCCACACCCCAACCCCCAGCCTGCCAAACCAACAGCTGTCCTTTTCAAGTACTGACTCTAGATGTTTACAGATGACAGACTAGAACAACCCCAAAGAGAGAGGAACAGATAAAGAGGAGCACAGGAGATGCCCAGACATGCACAATGCCACACGGCACTCATTCACACATAAGTCCCCTCTGGGCCACGTCTAAATGTGCCAAACACTCATAAAGCATTAGGAGCTCCTCCAGTGTGTTGTTGGTTTAATCTGCAAGCTCTGGGATTCTGAGATTTGCATTATCCTCATGCCAGTTATCACTATACCCCAGATATTTTTTTTAATCTTTCTTTTCTATGCTGTGCTTCTGGTACAGTTGAAGTATTCCCTTGGAAGTTTACCTTTAGAGTAAAAGGACTAGAGCGGTATACGTTGTTTTTTTTGCCTAAAGTTTGGTTGATTTTGCAGCTTCTTCTGACCGAGAACCAGAACGGACCAGACCAAGATACAAACTGAATGATTTGTAGAAGGTTTATTGTTCTTCTAGAACTGTCAGCTTAACTGATAAAAATGGGGTGCTCTGAATCCTGGAAATTGATAACTTGTCATTTTGAAAAAGTACCTGTTGCCATTTTTGCATGCTTACATGAAACAGACAGTCCATAGATTGTCCTAAAATCATCAGAGCCCACCATACGGCTTTGTGACTGTGTTTTTGGCCAAAGGATAGACTTTCCCAAATAAGCTAAACAGTACTAACAAAAGTTCTGTAATGGCTATGTTACTAAGTAATACGGCTGATTATGAGTGGGATTATTATAGCTGGCTCTTATCTCTATTGCATTTTAATGGTCCAGAACGCAATGTGAATGTGATTGAATCCTGACTTGCCATCACCAGCATTATGCTCTCTTCTCTTTAAGATAATTGTCTTTTCACCAGTTTGCATAAAAAGCAAATGATCAAATGAGCACAATTACCCAGCCCATTCTCTGCACCCTATGGGACAGAGTCTCCTGCTGGCAGATGTGTATCTCCTGAAATTACCTACGTCTTAAAATCCTAAAATCCCCTGTACCAATTATTAACACCATCTTTGAAAAGCTGATTAACATTTGATTCATTAGTTAGTTTTCCATTCACATATGTTTTTGCACATTTTGGCATATCACATAATAATCCTCTCCTGTCTTGTCCTCTACTCCCTTTGGCTTTGCTCTTCATTGCTCCGAGTCTGCATTTCATTTCTCTCAGCTGTCCTGTCCTCTCCACTCATCTTCTCTGCCCCTCATTGCTCTCCTCTCCTCTGCTCCTCATTGCTCTCCTCTTTACCTTTAGAGAGAGAGGACTAGTTCTTTTAAGGTGAATGTTGTTTTTTCTGCCTAAAGTAGATTTCCTCCCCAAACTAAAATTCCTAGATATATACCTAATTGGGGATGTTTATCCTTGAACTTTTTATATTTTTATATGCAATGCATGCATCACTAGGGTATCACATACAATTATGTTGCTCATGTACAATTATGTTGTTCATATACAATTAACTTGTATATGGGGTTGCTCTCCCAATAGTATCGGAAGACCAGGAGAATATTTGTCAGTAAAAGGTTCAAGGTCCTTACATAAAAAATACAACCAATAAACGATTTCGCATTTATTAACTCCTTTTCCACCAAAGTTACATATACCGGAGCTTTTTAATCCAGGGTTAATTGTAGTGAAACTTACCTCATTGTCAGTTTAATCAAACTGCTCGTTTTTTCTCTGTATTGATTGTTTATTCACAGCTCTGTAGAAGAATGCGCTTGTGCGCTCCTGCATGGTTCTTCTATTCAGGGTAACACAGCATTCCACCGGCCCTGCATACATTATAGGATGGTCTCCGCGGATGGACGAAGTTACTCGCACTTTGCTCCGCACCGCGTGCCTCTGCTGATTGTGCACGCGTCTCAACAAACAGAAGGCGTTCATAGTTGACATGCTCGCTGTTGCGCTGTTCTTTAAACCAACAGGGGGTGACTTGATCGAGTGCAAAAAACCAACACAAAGTAAAGGATAGAAGTCGTCATTTGCTGGAACATTGCATGTAACATCAAAGCATGATATATAAACATGAGAACATGAATAAAACAACAACAATCTCTTAAATATGTCTGTATTAAACATTATCATTTCATTTACGTTTTTACTTAACAAACAATGCAGAAATCTTAAGGTTTGTATTTTATTCCTGATCCAGTGGTACATTCTATACAAATACAAGACAATAATTTCTGAATCATATGTAAAATAATTTGTGTTTTTAAATGGCAAGTTTCTGTAAGTGTGTCAGATAAATAGTATGCATTGTTTTAGTATTGTTTATAACACTGATCTTTTGACTACGTTGTCGTGATCTCTACCGCAGTAGGGATCTCAGTTCGCATTTATCCTATTATTACCATAATTTTTCTCTCCGTTACAGAAGCAATTTCATCGCCACTCGCATTACCACTGTAAGCTAACCCACTTTCAACAGGCCCACCTAATAATTATACAATGTTTTATTCGTTAAAGGCGCACAAGAGGATGTTTCCGCTGACCGAGAATCCAAAGACCGTTACTTAGTTTTTTAAATAAGCGCATGCGTAAGAACAACGACTCGATTACGTTATTCTGACAATTTTCTCCTCTTCTCAGCGACTTAAAAAGTCTTTCTTTTACGTCCTCCTTCGGGTTTCTTCTCTTCCATGGTGCAAATTCGAGAAGGAAAGCAGGAGCGACAATGAAAACAAACCGAAACTAAAGACGGAGTTTCATGCGCTATGCGCATACGTCACTCGTGTAAAGTTACTGGAGCGGGCACGTCTCTCACAAGGAACGTAATGGCAGTAATTGACAAGCCAGAGGGCCAATCATTGACGCGATGATTGCGTCAACGATTGGCTGATGTTTTTAAGGCCCTACCCTATGCACAGATGACATATTAATATTATTACTTTCAGTGCACCGAATAAATAGTCTTTTATCATTTAGTAAAGACAGTTTCAAGTAATATTGCAAAAATGTATTAAACAAACATCCTCTTTTCCACCTTTAATGTTATTGCCTTGTCTTTGCTTTCAAAATAATTTTAAAGTTTATTATAACATCTAAAGAAACGTGGTTTGGTTGATGCTCTACAGCAGAGGTCCCCAACCACCGGGTCGCGACCCAGTACTGTGTCGTGGACAAGTTGCCACCGGGTCGCAAGAACATCCCGAAAAAAATTTGTATAATAGCCACGTAATAGCTTAATCGGGTATTTTGTACTTTAAGAGCCGACTTCAAATAACATCAATCATTTCCACTTTTGTACAGATCCACGCTCTCTCTCTTTTTCTCCGCCTCTCTCTCTCTCTATCAGCGCATCAGCGATCACTCACATTGCTGTCATTAGAGTTTGAGCATACAGTAGGCTACTTCTAACGATCAAAGAATTGCGGAGGTATGACTTAATGAATCATTTGCAAATGTACGTCGCAATGGTGTACATATGCGGAGACGTTCAACTGTTTGACAGCGCAAATGACTGAAAAGTAATTATTTTATTCTTCTTTAAAACAACTTCAGAATTATCCATCGATCGTAGCACCATGATCAAAATAAACTATTAGGCTAATAATATTTTAACGGCTACACATTTAACGTAGGTTTGAAAGGAACTTGTCAATCATCATTAATCATGGTGAACGTGAGTCTCCGTGCCTCTGCGCCCAGCCGCAATTCTTCTGGCATCTCTCCTCCTTCACTGCATTTTTTTTCTCTTCTGTTCCTTGGAATTGGGTCTCGGGCCCGACCAAGACTCGAGCTGCCTTCGAGAACAGCAAGCCAAGTTCATTTAGGTTCCATTAATTATTAAGACTAAATGGGCAGGCAAACTAGTAAAAACAATGAAAGTAAAAAACAATCCGCCAAAATATGGTTTTACACGTCTATAAAAAATATACTATAGCCTAAATAAAGCAATTATTAATTTTCCTAATGCATGGTTGTTATCTTTACTTCCGTTTAAAACCTACATTTCGAAAAGGAGGATTTTCAGCATGTTTGAACACCAACTCAGCGACCCCAATCTCACCCCCCAGTCCGCGAAATTTTTTTAAAGCTGAAACCGGTCCGTGGTGAAAAAAAGGTTGGGGACCCCTGCTCTACAGGGCTTTAAACCAGATTTCTTCCCAATTGGTTCGTTCCGAACAGTATTTGAATGTTTACGGTTTTCGGTTCAACCCTAAAATTGATGTTCCTGAACCGGTTAGAACAAAAAATAAAGTTCCCGAACCGTTTAATAACGTTCCATGTCAGCTGTGGGACATACAAATAAGTAGGCTGATCATCAGGACATTAAACTAAAATTATTAGTCTACATATTAGTCTCTATCTTGTCATCAAACATTAAAAGGCTACATTATGTAAGCAGCATAACTGTCATTCTGACGTGCCTACATTTGTTGAGTGCACTTAAACACGCGCACAGACGGAGGACGAATTCCAAATGGCGCTTCAGGAAGAAGATGCAGCATAAACAGTCGCTCCACATAAAGTGAATATTACATTTCAGTGCTTTATTCACCAAATGTATTTTAATGGACTACAGCATGAGACACAGTAGCGCAACTCTCTTACAAGTTTATACATCATTAGAGACTTGGGCTTGAGTAGGCTACTTGATGGTGGCCTTCTCATTTCTCAGATGAGTGAACGACAACCGAAAGTGAACTTCACCGAGTCAAATTGCACAGAAATTTTGTAGAAGAACAAAAAAAAAACGTTATTATCCGGTTACCATTATTTTAAATAAATGATTCTGTTCCGGAACATATATTTTTTGAAGGAGGGAACGGAGACGTCACGTCGTGACCGACGAATTGGGAACTCACTTAGAGAGACCAATCTGCTTCGAGTACTACTAAAACGCCAATGAACTTGGCATTGAGATATTTGCATAATGCTGGTGCCGCCCCGCCAGGTGCCTTTATAAGCAGCAGGTGCAAATAGGGAAATTAGCTTCTTTTAGCTGAGAAAGCCGGGAGAATGTGACCGGCCGACAGCAGGGAGCAGCACCTGTGGCGACGGAACGTGACGTCTCTGTTCCCTCCTTCAGGGAACAATTTACATCCGTAACCGAGACGTTCCCTTTCAGTCGGTCACTACGACGTCACGTCGTGACCGACGAATTGGGAATCCCTACCAAAACGCCACTAGGGGCTGACCTCTTCCAGTGTCTGCAAAAAAACCCTCGAAATTCCCTTAAGGAAATGGAGAAATAGGATAAGGCAGAAAGGCCGGGCACTAGATGTTCCTTTAACCCCACAGAGTGCCAGCGACTGGGAAGCGCCCTACCTGAGTGGGATAGGAACGCTGCGGAAGCCACCGCCCCTCTTAAGGGCTAATGGTGGACTAAATAAACAGTAATAAGGACAGCCGTGGCTGTGTAAGCAAAGCAGTGCTCTGCTAAGGGAAACGTGGGCTGGTAGGATTAACCCCACAGAATAATACTCACAAAGGAACCCGAAGCCTAAGCCAAACACGTAGGTTCGTAAGAATACAGCTAGTGAAAGGCTGACAGCCAATGCTCCGCAACAAAGGCTGCCAAGGCAGCGGAGGAAGAGCAATTCAAACCATTACGCATTTTTGCTCTGATGGCCTTCCATACTGAAAACTCAATTTGGAGCCTCAGTCGGAGGCTGCAAGCCGACCTGCAAGTCTGCTCTCTGTGCCCTCCCTGGTGAGGAAAGAACACGAGAGGATACAGGCTCGATACGAACACTGTAAAATCTAATGAACGTATTAGGTGTCGCCCAACCAGCAGCTCTACAGATGTCTGTCAGCGAGGAACCACGACCGAGAGCCCAAGATGAGGCAACACTCCGTGTGGAGTGCGCTTTCAAATTAAAGGGGCAAGGAATACCCTGAAGATTATAAGCCAGGGCGATAGTATCAACTATCCAATGAGACATCCTCTGCCTAGTGACAGCTTTCCCTTTCTGCTGGCCACCATAACAAACAAAGAGCTGGTCTGAGGTCCTGAGGCTTTGCGTGCAATCCACGTCAGTGTTGTTTTCGTCAACGATGACGATAACGAAATGATTTCGTTGACGCACATATTTTTTATTACGCTAACGCGACGATGACTAGCTAAAAATGTCTCTAAGGTGACGAAAACATGACGAGACGCTTTCGAGTTTTCGTTGACGAAACGAGACGGAACGAAAATGATTATAAGTCTGACGTTCATAATGCATGTCATTTCTGCCTATTTTGCGTGAAATCTGTCTGTTTTTAGCTCAAAAGTATCAGCAATGCTGCCGCTTTCTATCCTTGTTTTGGGTCAACACAGTCTCGCTCACGCTCACGCCCACCACCCGGCTGCCGCCATGCCGCGCACGCGCAACAGATTTCAAACAACAACACACCTGCGGCTGTGGCGAGTTCGAAGGACCATAGCGGTGACACCAATAAACGGAAACGACGAGTTGATTTATGGACATACTTTCAGTATAATCCATCAGACAGAAAAACGGAATGCATATTGGGAGACGACGGTAAATGTGGCCACAAACTAGGTGGGAAGAATACCAATCTCAAGCGGCACCTGAAGGCTCATCACGCTAATATTTTTTAAAGGTAACTAACAAGTCACGCTGTTAACATCATATTATTATCATATATATTCAATTAATCGGCTTGTGACACATTTCATGGTAAGCTTAAGGTTTTAGATGTATCTCATCTGCTTGTCAAACCTAAGCCCATTTCCAATACTTTTTGTGGTGTATTTAAATAAGGCAAGGCACGCGTTTCTCAACTTTATAAGCGAGGTGTCAGCGTAACACACAAACTCAACATGATGGTATATTAGGCTAAACTTTTTTCTTCATAACTTTTTGTTATGACGTGCACAGAAGGCACACCGACTAAAACAACGACAAGCCCTCAGGGACAACCTTAATGCACATTTTAATTGTATTAAATACACCAACTTTTTAACCTAAATTCATTGGTTAAAAAATACTTTTTTTAACTAAAATTGACTTAAACTTGACTAAAACCTTTTTGCGTTTTCGTTGACTAAAACTTGACTAAAACCTTTTTGCGTTTTTGTCGACTAAAGCTTGACTAAAACTATACATTTTACAAGTGACTAAAATGTGACTAAAACTAAAAGCATTTTCGTCCAAAAGACTAAGACTAAAACGAAAACTAAAAGGGCTGCCAAAAACAACACTGATCCACGTAGAGTCGCAGTGCGCATACGGGGCACAACAAAGCCATGGTTGGGTCTGCCTCCTCCGGGGGCAATGCTTGCAAGCTCACCACCTGATCTCTGAAAGGAGTGGTGGGAACTTTGGGCACGTAGCCTGGTCTGGGTCTCTGCACGCAGTACATGTGCATCGGACGCTTTCACTGTGGTGAAACGTACGCCCGAGAATTTGGGTGTGTGCCGGTTGAATTGAATTTCGTAACCGAGGCGGATTGTGCGTAAAACCCAACGAGACGGGCTGGGAAGCTGAAGCCAAGCCCCCAGGGACTGCACGAGAGGAATTAACGGCACTACCGGTGTACCCGTGGTGGGGCAGCGAAGCAAGACAGGTGGGACTGCCGGTGCGTATGTGTGTGTGTGACACTGACCTGAGCCCGCTGAGGGTGATGGTCGTCTGGTCTCCTCAGCGGAGAGCGCAGACTCCGAAGGGGGTGCTGGTGGTCTGGTCTCCGCAGTGGAGAGCTCCAACACGCTGGTGATAGAGGAGAGGGAGGAAGAGCATCTGACTGCCCGCTCACATCTCTCTCGATCCTCTGGAGACCTGGAGAAGGAATAGGAATGCACTCCTTTTGTGGTTTTGTGGGTGCAGGCTGAGAAGCCGGAGGAACAGAAACAAAACGAAACCAAAGATTTTCCACCCGCCCCTCTACCGGTGGAAGGAGCGGTGCCACCACCGTCTCCCGCAGAGTGATCCCATCCAAATCCAGGTCGCCCGTCTCGGGGCCGCTTCGATTTCCGTTTGCCACGGGAAGCGGGCGGGGCGGGCTGCCGACGGCTGTTCCCCCTCCGTGGCCTAGAAGATGTTCTAGCGGGGGGGCCGGAGGGCGCCCTCGGTGAGGAGCAGACGGGGCAGCCGGCGCTGGAGGGCGAGATGCAGGTCGCTTGTGCCGGGGCATGATCTGAGCGATCGCCTCTGTCTGCTTCTGGGCGGCGGAGAACTGCTGGGCGAAAGACTCCACCGACTCACCGAAAAGACCAGCCTGGGACACTGGAGCATCTAAGAACTTGTTCTTCTCCGCATCCGACATGTCTGCTAGACATAGCCATAAGTGGCGTTCCTGGACCACCATCGTGGAAATAGCACGACCAATCGCCTGCGCTGTCACCTTCGTAGCGCGGAGAGCCAGATCAGTGGCAGCCCGGAGCTCCGATAGCACAGGCGAGTCGTGTCCTCCCTTGTGCAGATCTCTCAAGGCCTTCGCTTGGTGGACCTGCAGCAACGCCATAGCGTGCAGGGCTGAAGCCGCCTCTCCACATGCCTGGTGGGCAGCACCCGTTAAACCGGAGGACTGTCTGCAAGCACGGGAGGGTTGGGCGATCCTTCCAAGAGGGAGCGGTGGCCGGACACAGCTGATTCGCGACCGCACGCTCCACGGGAGGGATCCCCGTATAACCCTTACCGGCTCCACTGGTGAGGGAGGTGAGGGGGGAGGGCTGAAACGGCCGTAATCTGGAAGAAAACGGCGACTTCCAGGTTCTAGTCAGCTCCTCGTGCACCTCGGGGAAGAATGGCACCGGCGGAGAGGGTTGTGAAACCCTGGCAGCTCCAAAGAACCAATCATCCAGGCGGGACGGTTCGGGCTGAGGGGGGTTAACCCACTCTAACCCTACGGTCTCCGCAAATATCTCAATGCCAAGTTCATTGGCGTTTTAGTAGTACTCGAAGCAGATTGGTCTTTCTAAGCGAGTTCCCAATTCGTCGGTCACGACGTGACGTCGTAGTGACCGACTGAAAGGGAACTATTGAATTATAATTAAATAACTCCTCTCTAGTCAAGATACATAATAGTAAGTTAAAATGACTTGTAAATCTCAGATGATTAAACAAATAAATTAAGGCAGCAAAGAGTATTTACAGTGTGGATTTATGGTTACCAGTTTTCCACATGTTTTAGGGCCCTGCAATGTTCTGCATGTGCCATTTGAGTGCAGTGAGCCTTATTCATCTTTTATTTTTTGCTGATTTGAAGAAACTTTGCAGGTTTTTTGGCCTGTGGATATCCTGCAGCTGCAATATTGTCCCATTCAAATAATAAGGGCTCTAAATGTGCTAAGTGAGCTGATGTCTGTCACTTACTGCAGACTGCCATCATCTCTGAGATCTTTCCACAGTGTTATCGGCATTAATGTCAGCACAAAGCCATAAAATATGTTTCATCTAGTCCACTTGCACAGCACCTTACCTTGTCCTAGCACAGCAGTGTCCACTCATCTGTTATGAGAGGTCTTTGCTTAACGCTGAATATCCCTCCACTATCAGACACAGCCAAGACATCAGTGTGAAATGGGATTATCATGCCAAGTGTCACACACAAAACACAAAGACATCAGAGAAACTAGCTGAAGACTTATTTGCATAGCGCATGCTTGTATATCACTCCCTTTTTTGAACCCCACAAAAATAACATATTTTTCTAAGATTGCTTTTTAATGCTGACATGCAGTCAGAATAAAAATGGTTATCACCATTCTCTGTTCATCTAAACAAAACCGAGTCTCCATATGATGGTACGAATGTTTATATTCTTTATATACCTTTTAATGAATTAATTAATTAAAACCGGGTCATAAGAACCATGGGCGGTGCTAGAGGTGGGCTAGCGGGGCTTGAGCCCCGGATCTATTTTGTAAAGCCCCGATTGTTATAATATGCGTGTCACTAATTTTAATCTGTTCGAATATTTTCTATTACAGCCGAACTGTAAATCTCTCGTCAAGAACTGTCAACTTGCTTGTTTGATTATTTATGTAAACGGTTAAAAACGCGTGTTATAGACCTCTCTTTTCCCTTCCAAAGTGCGTGAGAGGTGGCTCGTCTTTGCTACTGTACGCAACCATGAGCGCGCTCTCCGTGACGGCGAGTAAACTGAATGCGTGATCAGATTTAAATTGCTCATATGCACCTCACGTCAATCATATCATTGCCACCATGCAATCAGTTAATCTTGTCGGGACTTTGGAGTTTTCGTCTAGAGATGATCTGTTACTCTGTCTGTGGGGTTACTCAGCTGTTACTCAAAGTGCTGCGCGGGGTTAGTTCACGCCAAGTCACAGCTTATAGCAACGCCTCATATACTGTAGAGATGGAGATGTAACACATACTAAACCACAGATTAAAAAAAGAGTCATCAGTGCCCAGGTTAAGAAAAGAGGAAAGATGAGGAGAAAGGTGCAAAAAAAGACTGTATGCTATGAAGCTCACTCATCTCAAATATTATATATAAGAAAAGTATATAACATAAATGTTGCTTGCTGTGTCTATGTTTAAGTTATACATAGAGCAGTAGCCTTATATTCATTTTTACAGAGATTGAACATAACCTAGTCAAGTCTGTAACTTAAATCCTAAATAAAACAGAAACACTACCTAGTTGCAGAAAATGTATATTTATTAATACATACATACTCAGGAATTAAATGTGTTAGTTCAGTGCCAAGTTTTAAAAAGCTATTTAAGATAAGGTTAAGAAAAAGTTTATACTGATAAATATACAGTGCAATATAAACAGTGCTTTCTGTGGTAAATAATAGAAAAATATGTAATTTACAGAAATATTGTGTATTTTATGTTAAAATAGCTTTGCAGCCCCGCAACGAAATGTCAATCTTGGGTTTGAGATCCAGGAACATATCCTGGATGAAATTTTTATTTATCCTGGCTGAATTAAGAGATGTGTGAAAGGGGGAAAATATGACATTAAAAAGAAATCCAACAAGAAAAATTAAGATGTGTATATTAAAGTGAGAACAGTTGTGGATCAAATAAAGGAACAATGAATTAAGTGGAGAGTAAAAAAGAGCCAGTATGTTAAAAAAACTGTTGGCCCCCCTTTGACTTACATTAGTCAAAGTCATAGGGGAGTAGTGTTAGGGTTACCAATATTTTTCAAAATATATTATTTTGTGTTCTGCAGAAGTCAGACAGGTTTAAAATGACAAGAAGTGGAGTAGAAGATGACAGAATTTAAATTTTGAACATTGTTATTTTAATGAGCACTATTAAAAAGTTAATCTGGCAAAAATAATACCACTTAGAAAATGTTTATCATGTTTTAGCTATTAAAAGTGTATTTTTGACACATGCTTGGATGTCTTTGGGCTAAGCCCCGGATATCCACTGACCCTAGAACCGCCCCTGATAAGAACTGCAATCAATTTCTATTCTTTTACCCCTAGAAATGTAAAAATATAGCCTGGGTGCCAGCCGATCTTAGCCCCGCCCACGACATTTTGAGAACGGGAAGATCGGTCTGGGGTTTCTGCGTTGAGGACCTACTATGCTAGACCCAAAGCTGGTCGAACCAGTCAAATTGTCAGGGCGGGCTTTATACGATGATAGACAGATGATCAACAGTAACGTAATGAACCACGTCACCAAAGAGCGCGTGTGTTTAATCTGTTTAACGAAATGGCTGCTGCTGGAGAATTCAGATGTGTGGATTCTGACATTGAGTCTGTTCTAAAAGATATCGACAGAGCATTGATTTTAAAAGAGGAACAGAGAAACGCGAGCAGGGCTTGTGTTTTTTTTTTCCGTCCTCCCTACGGGATTCGGCACAAGTTGGTCGCAACTGAAATTGGTATCACGGCGATGCAACTCGCCGTGCATGACGAGATGGATATAATTAGCGGTCGTTGCCAGCTTCTTTTCGGAAGCCCGGAAGTGTGGTTGCTGAATAAGTGGAGGGACATGCTAGGCTCCAATATTTTCAAGCCAACGTAATGGGTATCGTCGTGGATGAAGTTCACTTAACGTACAAATGGTAAGAGATAGTCTTACTCTATGACTTAGTAAATACTTAATGTTGTGATATAAATGAAATGTTGTAAACATAGTAGGTGTTGATGTACGTTCGCTAACTCAGACTTAGTATAATCACAATGTTAGTGTCATTGTAGCGAAAAGGTCAGGCTGCAAAAGATGTAATTTCAACATACGTCACACACTCCGTTGCTCTGATTGGTCGTAGGTCTATCCAATTGAGTGCAGAGGCATTTTTCAGGGGAGACACACCTCATAATAATAGCTCTATGGAGCGGTATCAGACTCAAATTCTGACTAGAATTGAGTATGACAACGTCAGGCTAGTAAAATATGCTTGGTGTATCACAATAATGCTCCCTGCTCTCTGTAAAGAAATGTCAGCAAAGTTAATATGCAGAATTTTTAGTTATTGACTTTAAACCCAATAACAGAACTCAGACATGAAATACGAGATGTGCAGCGAGCACACTGACCATCTCTTTTCAGATCTTTACTATTTTGTCTCCATCTATTATTCTCTGTAGCACTGTTTGTGCCACTTCACCTTGATAGATGATAAATATACAGTATTGCTATTTCTGGAGGCTGTGGGTCTCAAGGAGATTTGTATAGAAAGAAGTTGCACTGGGTTAACTGGCTAACTATTTTCACTTCACTTTTTCAGGAATGTAACATTCAACGTAATGGGCTATTGTAGGGAGGATGTGCAAAAGTTATGGTTCAGCTCTTTAAAAGAGAAATTTACATGCATGTCAACATTCACGATGAGAAATGTTGCAAACTGGACTGACGTAGATATCAGTTAAGTTAGCTCATCACTGCGCTGAAGCGAAGATCATTCAGCAGCATAAAAGAATATCACGTCACATGCTCATTTGAGCTTATAATAAACAAAAATGCCCCCGCATCATCCCAACAAGATATAACGTTCAGCTCCACAAAACGGAGGTTTCAAATGCATATTAACAATCACGATGAGAAATGTCTGAAAACTGGATTAAAGCAGACAAAGGGAGCTCGTCAAATATCCACTCTTAAGCTAAGATCATTCACCAGCATAGAACAGCGCGTCACGTGCTCCTTTATAGTCTTATCATAAACAAAAATGCACGCAAGAGGTTTCTGGAGAGAGAAATAATAAATAATATGCAAACTTCAGATGCCGGCAAATCATTGGCAGTGTGAATGGACAAAAAATCAAACGATCCCAGAAAAATTCATGATGCATCTTCCATGTATTTTCCGGAATATCTGTGTGAAAAGAGCTTTAAAAATTAACAACATTAACATTTTATCACAACAGTGAATGTTACATTTTCAAAGACTTTTGATTTTAAAAGGTGTTTGGTTTTCTTGTAAATGCCTTCCACATTGCCTTGTTGTGTTTGTGGTAGATGTTGAAAAGTCCAGACAGCTAAAGTAAAGTTGATCGGTTGATCATCCTTGTCTTATATCACTGCAAGCTCTTTTTGCTCATTGTTTACTGTAATATCTATTACCTCAGACTGGGAATGTGTTGAGATTAGCACAGGGGGAACCATATGTTTGGGACACAACATTTATCCATTACACAAATCCCTGAGATTGAAACTTAAATTGTTGTTTGTATAGTAAACCCAAATATGATAACAAATATGAGATCCAAAGCTTGTGGTTATTGGTGAATATGGAATGGTGGCTGTACTAGAACAGGGGGATTAAAGGAGTGATATGACCCGATTTCATGTTTTCCTTTGTTTCCTTGAGTTTTAAAAGATGTCTGTGCACATAAAAGATATGTAAAGTTGCAAAAATTAAAGTTTCAAATAAAAAAGAGCTCTTTTTAAAACGGCTTGTTCAAACACGCCCATGCAGTTAGACGTCATACTGGTTTGAACATTTGCATTACACCGCTCTAATGTACATGCAAAGATAGAGGGTGTAACTTTCAATTGTTAATAATAATAATAATAATAATAAACGTTATTTTCTATAGCGCCTTTAAAGGTAACATCTCAAAGCGCTGCACAAGGGAATAAAGAAACAGACAATTATACAAACAATACATAAAACAAGTCAAATATAAAACCACACAAAATAAGAACGTACTGTCAGGATAAGTGCGTTAAAAGAGAGTTCAATTTTAAATAAAAGCTACCCTAAAGAAATAAGCTTTAAGGGAGGATTTAAAAGCACTAAGGGATTCTGCTTGCCTAATTGGAGCAGGCAAGGAATTCCAAAGCCTTTGAGCGACAGCTGAAAATGTCCTATCACCCATAGATTTTAAACGGGTATTAGGAACTAGCAAAAGGCCAGTTCAGAGGAGCGCAAAGCACGCACAGGTGTGTAGGCAACTAAAAGCTCAGTGAGATAGTGAGGAGCCAAATCATTTAAAGCTTTATATGTAAGCATGAGAACTTTAAAGTCCACCCAAAATCTGACACGGAGCCAATGTAAAGACTCCAAGACTGCAGTGATGTGATCCCTCATCCTGGCTCCAGTCAGTTTTCGGGCAGGTGAATTTTGGACCAGCTGTAGTTTATTTAGAGTAGCGTTTGGGACCCCTATCAATAAAGCATTACAATAATCAATGCGAGAAAACACAAAGATATTGATCAGTTTTTCAGCAACCGGAAGTGACAGCATCGGACGCAATTTAGCAATACTTTTAAGATGAAAAAAGATGTCTTAACATTGTTGTTGCCGCCATGTCGAGTAGACGCTGTGTTTTCCCCATGCAAAAGGCAAACTACTTTGTTTGGCCTTCCAATTGTGTAAACATTAAGAAACCAGGGTTTAGGTTTTTAGAACAGTACAGCCCAAATGTTCGATTGTGTGCTGCACGTGTTACGAAAGGACTACTTTCTAAACATGGGGGACTACAAAGGCTGGAAGTAAACAAATGCTTTGTCTTAAAAGTGGAACAATTCAAACTTTGCAACTATATTATGGTTCTGCTGACTGAAATCCTGTAAGTAGCCGATGTTTTCATATTTAATGAATTTCCAACTAATGATTCAAATGCGAGTTTTGTGGAGTGCAGATTAGCGCTCGTTTGTCGTTTCTATGGTCACAAATCCAGACATGTTTTTTTTTTTAGTGTCCTTACCTTACCAATCTGTTATGTTTTGCTCACATTGTGCTCGTAAAGTTGATTGATCAGCTTAGTCATCTGTTTTTCTGTGTCAGATTCAGGCTCGTATTGATAAGGTAGTAAATACAATAGTATATCTTGGCTGTCACTATTGCTTTGGGAGCCCATCTTTCAAAACATGGTAAAGAACATCACATTTCCGTTTACGTAACTCGGCCAATCACAACACACTGGATAGCTGGCCAATCGGTTCACACCCATTTACACCCCGCTTTTTCAGAACGCTTTGTGCAAAACCACCTGTTACAGATGGGCAGAACTTAGAGGTGGGCCCTTTAAATCTAGACCAAACCGCTTATGGCCAAAGCAAATGTGGCTCAGTCATTGTCTTCAAGTTATCAGAGGTTTCTACTCTGTCTGCTGTCCTCACCTTAATTTCTTTTTCTCAGCAGTCCCAGGGTACCCTCGCTTCTCAGGGAGTCTAGCCCATACCTTTCTTCCCATAAGCCATTTGGATCACCATGCCAACAGTGGGGTCCTCTATGGACAGCACAGATTCTATGATACACAAAAAGGTGGGTTAAATGACAAGTGAAAATTCAGGAGCATGTATCTAAAATGGCTTTCGTATTGATTGCCATGTTGTAAAAGTTTCATATGCCTCCACATCTGAAATTGTAGTAGACACATATATTTACCCTCTTATAGTGGATGAAAATAAATATATAGCGGGAAGGAAATTATTGCTTTTGCCGAACATATTAGGATTTATGTAATACATTGTCATTATCATTTCCTACAAAATATTGCTTTTATTTCAATAATTATAATTATACAGTTACAGTTATAAAAAAATTATACAGTGTGTGTTCCCCATAAAGTTAGAGTCAAATTTACCCCAAAGTCAGCAGCCTTTTAATGGTATGCTGTCATGTTAATTGCAGATAAATATGGTCAGTCTTCACCTGATCCGAGTTTTCACAAGAACCCATTTGTCAGTGTTTCTCTCAGTGTTTTAAATGTCCGTATACCCTACAGTTCAGTGTTTTCAATCCTGTTCCTGGGGACCCCCACTGCTCTGTGCATTTTGTATGTCTCTCTTACCTGAGACATTTAGCTCAGTTTATGGAGCTCTCACCTAGTGAGCTAATGATCAGAGTCAGGTGTGTTAAATTAGGCAGACATGCAAAATGTGCATACCAGTGGATCACCAGGAACATGATTAAAAACCACTGCTCTAGTTTACAGGAAATCATGTGTTATATAATTAACAATCCTATTTGTTCAACTTCACAGAGAATTTCTATATAAGAAGCCTTCCATCTCAGCCCTCACTAATCTCCGCCAATCAGAACATTCAGCCCATGTCAAGGGCAGGACCAGGACAACCCCAGGGCTCATGTAGCAGAGACCGAGATGTAGGCAGTGGAGTTAGCCTCCACAAGGGGCTTAAAGACACTAGCATAGACAGAGGTGTGGTTACAGACTCAAAGGATAAAGACAGGCCAAGTAATAAACAGGATTCTAAAGACCGCCATCACCACAGTCACCACCAACTACCCCATCATCACCCCAACCAACCTCTGCTGCACCTACAACACTCAGTCAGTATGGAAGAGATGAACGGACACAAAACCACTCTGCCTTTGGGGTACAAGGATCATTCACAGAGCATGGCAAAGCCTCTTAGTGCCTGTCTGCTTAATGGTAAGATACAGAATGGGGACCATGAGACTAGGGCAAAAGGCTCAATGGCTACTTGTGGGGGGGATGGAGCAGGTAGAGGTAATGTAGGGTCCAATGGTGTCCAAAGCAGACACATCAGAGGCAGCAGTAATGGGCGCTGCAGCAAAGAGGCAGTAAGTGGTGAGATGCGCATCAGTGAGCAGCCTCCTACAGACTGTCTGGAGCGGAGTCAGTCACTGCAACATTCTTTGCCCTACTCAGTGCCTCCTTCATTGTCCATGGGCCCATCTGGTGGAGGGGGCCATCCAGGGGGCTTCCACTGTCTGCAGTTCCATCCGGGTGACCCCCATCACTCACTCCACAACCACCATTCACACCATCACTCAGAAGTTTTCTGCCCTCCGCCAGCAGCCTCTGTGGGACCCCATTCCTTACATAATAAAGGGATCAATAACGGTGGATGCAGAGACCCCAAGAGAACTGGAGCCACATTTTTACCATCTGATTGTCACATTGGGGAGAAAACTGGAGACCCTTTCCAGGTGGGCTCTGAGTGCCAAAGGCTTGGGGGTGGAGGAAATAGTGTCAAAGAAAATGGCATGGAAAAGACTGGCAATGGAGGGAATCACAGAAACTGGCCCAGAAAACCACAGCAACCTCCAAACCAGCAACAGCCTCCTTATAGAAAAGCAGAAAAAGCCCCAGACTGGATGCACAGCCACCACCACCATCAGCAGCATCAACATCAGCAGGGCCATTCCCAGCAACACCAGACTGTGCGTTCCCACAGTGCCGATTGCATCAACAATATAGAAACAGAAATTCCCTTAACAAATCAGTCGATTAGCAATTCACAGCCCTACAGGGACTGCTCACACTCAAGGCCTCCAACTATTCCCTCACCTCTTGCAGGAAAGAACATGGTTCAGCATGCAAGTGGAGGACACGGAAATTGCTCCATGCAGCGAGATGGACAAAAGGTTGCCCGTATTCGCCACCAACAACACATTAGAGCTGGCCCAGATACTGCTGTTGCAGACCTAACGCCAGCTAATGGGAACCAGGACATGAAAAGAAAGATGGAAATGTCACCTTATGGATACAACAACAATGCGCAGCATCACCCACATCAACAGTCTGCAGTTGTACCATGGCCCATGCAACCACATCATATGCACCCTGAAGAGGACCAGCAAAAGGCTTACATGGAATCCAACAGTGCTGCCAACAACAGACCGCCTACACAGCAACATCACCACCACCAGACAGCAGGAATGGGTCACCCTCCTCTTCCCCATCAACCAGCTCCTTCCCAAAACCAACAGGAGGTCACAAGTTTGCAAGTACAAAACAGTGCCATGAAGAATCTTTTGAAGTATAGTAATCAGCAACCACTTCTCCTGTCCCAGAAGAGCCCGTTTGGAGGGCTAGGAAGCCTCAAAACAGGGTCAAATGGCACCACCTGCTCTCTTCAGGGAGGCAAGCAAACTCTACTTTCAAGGAAAGGGCAAAGCCACGAAAGTGAGCGAGCTGAATGTGGGGGACGGGGCAGAGAGATAGGAGAGTCGCCACATGTAGAGGGGGAAGTGCGACAGCCTCCAGTAGGGATTGCAGTTGCTGTGGCAAGACAGAAACACCCACAATGCCAAACCTCACTGAGCCATCCCAACAGCCAGCAGGGGCGGGTTCACCTCACCATGAAAGGTAAGCCAGACCTGTGATCTGTCAGGGCCTATTGAAACAAACACTGGGCTGAAGTATAGTAAACTTTTGTTTATGCATGACCTCTTGAAGACTTTATTGATGATAAAATAGCAGAGCTTGTCAAGACTGAAAGTGAAAACAGCTATCAGCAAATTCAGGGGTATGAATGAAAAGCTGTTTTCACTTTCAACCACAGAAAACTTTCGTTTTTTACCACAGACACAAGTACCACAGAGTCAGTTATATGAAATGAGAGGAAAGTTAATGTAAGGTTGTTAACCATGTTGTAGGCACTCTACGTTCCATGTACCCATCAGATTCACAAGGAGAGAATGAAAGGAAAAGAACAAGTATAGAGCACATTGGGCATCGGTGCTCAGACAGAGATAGAGATACATATATAAGGTGAATGAGCCACCCCTTCACACATTTTTAATTGACTTGTCACACTCGCTTAACCTCTGACCTTTTACGTGCCCCCCATTTGGATTTGCAGGGATAACAAGGAAACGGTGGAATTTGCGCACATGCATCCCTCTAACAGTTGCCATGGAGACCTCACCTCTCATATTATGGTGCCAGGTGGCACTTCAATGCAACCAAGCCAGTTAGGAGACCCGACTGCTCATACTCACTCTGCTCACCACCACTGGATGCCACACACAGGAAATCCCTCCCTCTGGATGACGGGTCACTCTTATAGTAAGTGTCAACTGTGGTATATTTGAATAATGTACAGCAGTGTGGTTATCTTTTGTTTAGACTTTGATTGCTTCCAGCATTTGGTCAATAAACATATTTGCACAGCTACAGTTGGTAAAAATGGCAACTTTATTCTTGAATGCTTAAAGTATATGTTTACATTTAAAAGTTCACATATAAAAGAAAATTTCATTACTGTTTATTTCTCTAATAAATTAATTCTCTAAAGTTGTTCAAACCTCCCCAGTCTTTCTGAAATAAAAAAAAGTAAAAAATAAGACATGTTTTGTCAAGTGTGGTAACCCATACTCGAAATGTAACCTTATTAGGAAACAAAACTTTGTTGCTTTGCTTTTTTTGTTTTCATGTTTACAATAAGAATACATTTTACTTACTCTTTTCAAACCTTAAAAGAGGATGCAAATGCCTTATTAAATAACTCCCATAACGCCATAAATTCGTAATATCCTAGGGCAGGGCTGCTCAGACTCGGTCCTGGAGGGCCGGTGTCCTGCAGAGTTTAGCTCCAACTTGGGCACCCCTGTTCCAGAGACATACAAATTGGTTTTGGTGAAAAATCACAGATCATCTGTTAATTGATTTAACATTTTTGCACACATTTTTTCAATATTTTATGCTTTTGTGTCATTTTGAAGCTTAAGAGGCTCACAATCCACTGTAAATTTGAAAACTCAAAACATTACTTTCTAAAAAAACAAAAAGGCCACAGGGATTTGAATGCCCCAAATGTGAGTAAATAATGACACATTTACATTTTTGTGTAAACTAACTCTTTAAAACCCTTTTGTGAACCTGGCACTATTAAGCCACAATAAGACACAAAGACTGAATTTAAAATATGGTAACATGCAACAATTCAATATACTGTAAGTGCTAGTTTCACTAGAAAGATTACGAAACTAACAGCTTTTTACCTCTCATTCGCATACATTTTATCATTTCTTTTGACAATTTTAATGCTTGCAACACCGAGTAGAGTTAAGATTTCAATCATACAGTATTGTTCAAAATAATAGCAGTACAATGTGACTAACCAGAATAATTTTTATTGCTACGTTGCAAACAAGTTACCAGTAGGTTCAGTAGATCTCAGAAAACAAATGAGACCCAGCATTCATTATATGCACGCTCTTAAGGCTGTGCAATTGGGCAATTAGTTGAATTAGTTGAAAGGTGTGTGTTCAAAAAAATAGCAGTGTGGCATTCAATCACTGAGGTCATCAATTTTGTGAAGAAACAGGTGTGAATCAGGTGGCCCCTATTTAAGGATGAAGCATTGTTGAACATGCATTTGAAAGCTGAGGAAAATGGGCCGTTCAAGACATTGTTCAGAAGAACAGCATACTTCGATTAAAAAGTTGATTGGAGAGGGGAAAACCTATAAAGAGGTGCAAAAAATGATAGGCTGTTCAGCTAAAATGATCTCCAATGCCTTAAAATGGAGAGCAAAACCAGAGAGACGTGGAAGAAAACGGAAGACAACCATCCAAATGGATAGAAGAATAACCAGAATGGCAAAGGCTCAGCCAATGATCACTTCCAGGATGATCAAAGACAGTCTGGAGTTACCTGTAAGTACTGTGACAGTTAGAAGACATCTGTGTGAAGCTAATCTATTTTCAAGAATCCCTCGCAAAGTCCCTCTGTTAAAAAAAAGGCATGTGCAGAAGAGGTTACAATTTGCCAAAGAACACATCAACTGGCCTAAAGAGAAATGGAGGAACATTTTGTGGACTGATGAGAGTAAAATTGTTCTTTTTGGGTCCAAGGGCCACAGGCAGTTTGTGAGACGACCCCCAAACTCTGAATTCAAGCCACAGTACACAGTGAAGACAGTGAAGCATGAAGGTGCAAGCATCATGATATGGGCATGTTTCTCCTACTATGGTGTTGGCCTATTTATCGCATACCAGGGATCATGGATCAGTTTGCATATGTTAAAATACTTGAAGAGGTCATGTTGCCCTATGCTGAAGAGGACATGCCCTTGAAATGGTTGTTTCAACAAGACAATGACCCAAAACACACTAGTAAACGGGCAAAGTCTTGGTTCCAAAGCAACAAAATTAATGTTATGGAGTGGCCAGCCCAATCTCCAGACCTCAATCCAATTGAGAACTTGTGGGGTGATATCAAAAATGCTGTTTCTGAAGCAAAACCAAGAAATGTGAATGAATTGTGGAATGTTGTTAAAGAATCATGGAGTGGAATAACAGCTGAGAGGTGCCACAAGTTGGTTGACTCCATGCCACACAGATGTCAAGCAGTTTTAAAAAACTGTGGTCATACAACACAATATTAGTTTGGTGATTCACAGGATTGCTAAATCCCAGAAAAAAAAATGTTTGTACAAAATAGTTTTGAGTTTGTACAGTCAAAGGTAGACATTGCTATTTTTTTAACACACCCCTTTCAACTGATTGCCCAATTGCACGGCCTTGGGGGCGTGCGTGTCGTGGGTGCTGGGTCTTGTTTGTTTTCTGGGGGTGTACTGAACCTGCTGGTGACTTGTTTGCCACGTAGCAATAAAAAATATACTAAAAACCTTGATTATTCTTGTTAGTCACATTGTACTGCTATTATTTTGAACAATACTGTATTTATATTGTTGTGTTGTTCTTTCTGAGTCTTATAGTATGTTCAGTCTGATTTACTCATTCCTGTAGCTTAATTGGTAGAGCCTTGCGCTATCAGCTTAAAAGCCATGCATTTTATTCCCAGGGAGCAAACGTAATGATAAAATTTACACCTTGCTTTGGATAAAAGCATCTTAATGCATCAATATAAATGTATTTACTTACTCAGATTGGACATGCGTTCGTGTTTTAATAATCTTTGCTCTCTCTCTTGTGTTTTGTAGGCATTGGGCATACAGCACTGCATCAGAACCTCCCACCTGGGTTTTCTGCAGCAATGCCTTCCCCGCTACAGCCGGTTCTGCCCCTGCCCCAGGATCCATCTGCCCAACTGGTGGTGCTGCCCAGTGAACCTGCCGCCCATCCAGCCACCCACCTTGGTATACCACACAGATATCTGCATGTTATCCTCTTTACCTCATATATCATTCGTTTTTTTTTTTTTGACCTGCTGCACATGACCCATTTGTCAGATTTAGCATTCATTCGTTTTGTGAAACACACAGCAGCTCTCAAAGGGTTGGTTGCTCAGGATTTCACTGTAAGACTGCCAGGGCTGCGCAGTTGTGCTGTATAACAATGATTCCACTTTGGTTTCAAGGTCATTGGTTCAAAACTAGCACAAAACTTTTTATACCTAACAGCTAAGAAGTACACGATAATTCCTATAGACCAGAGGTGCCCAAACTAGGACCCATGGTCAAAGTTGGCCAGCAATAACTTTTAATTTGGCCCGTCATGCCACATTAGATAAGGATAAAGGATAAACGTCATTGACGCTAGGGCTGTCACGGTTGTTATAAACACTGTGATGGTGAAGTACGACCTGCGGTGGTCAAGTGCAGCTTGATGTGGTGTGCACGTCACAAACTATGAAAAATATAAAGTCTTGCCCAGCAAGATGTCTTCAAGTTCATGTGAAAGCAAACAGCCAGCAGACTCAGAGTTAAGTGCGCTTTTGCAAGGGGAGGCAACTGATATCAGTGATGGGGGCGGAGCTTGAGGGCAGAACAATGAGGCAAGATATTTTCTCTTGGTCAGTCAAGGTTGTGAAAAGTATCAATCTGCGCTACCAGTACACCATCAGAATGCATTTTTAGCGAGGGGCAACCTTCCGATCTCTCTAATGAAGCCAATATGGAAGTGATTTAAACTGCAATTCATCAACTGGCTGCTAGAGACAGGCTCCAAAAGGGAGTCAATTTTCATAGACCTTCATGTAAAAATGCAGTCCACCTAGGCGTGGGTGGTTTAAGCAAATAGTCACCTCAGCTTCACCCACCTCCCGCCTCTGTGCGCGTGACGTGCGGCCAATATGGCGATGGCAGGCACCGCCTACTTTAAGCTTCAGAAACGATCTTCAGAGACCTATAGGTGATGTCACGAACACTATGTCTATCTTTTTTTTACAGTCTATGGTTTTTAGCTTGGCTGGAAATATTATAACCCCAAAAAGGTTCCTCACTTGTTGTTTCATGGATGGATGTGCTACAATAAACACACACACAGGTACTGATCCCATGGGTGCTCTGGGGCTCAGCTTGAGCACCCTCCTCTTCAAAGCATTTGGGCTCTCAAGAGTGCCTGGCATTGCTAAGTAACCTAAGCATTGCTTGACGTTGTGATGAGCACCCACATGAACACGCATGCTTGTTAAGAAACTTATATCTGATTCTCGTTTACATTTTTATATTTTAAAATAAATTTAAGCATTATATTTAAGACCTATTTGCATCAATGTGTGCACACATACGTGCATATGCATACCCCACACCCACATTATATAACCAAATGTTCATATTTCTAATTCAACATTTCTAAAATGTAACGTTTTTTGTTTTATTTGTACATAACAATTTTTTTTATTAAATTAAAATCAAGGAATTAAAGTGAATAAAAGAATATTTTAAAATGATTGGCAATTTTTTTTTTTTACAACATTTACCTTTGAAAATAAAACTGCATTAGTTATGCATAAACAGAGTTATGTTTGCTTATTTCTTAAAAAAAAAAAAATTAGGAAAATCAGGGCAACTTTTTAATATAACACAGCAATATTTACTTTCGGCCCGCGACCCTCAGCAGTGTTGCCAGATTGGGCGGGTCCCCCAATGCTTATTATTTACCAAAAAATCAAAGTGTGCATGTATTTCATCTGACGTTACTAAACACACGCCCACTGCATGTGTTTGTGTTGAAGCCACACCCATGACGAGTCCGCGTTTAGCCAATCACAAGTGATAGCAGCCAGCCAGCTCTCTCAGTCTCAGCGGGAAATCAAGATGTCGAAGTGGGAAAATGTATAAAAAGTTACAGATAGGAGTGGGAGAGTGACCCGGGCCTGAAGCAATGTATATAATGCTTTTTAAAATCGGAAAATAGCACTGCAAATTCTGCAACACACGGACTCCGGAGGTCGCATTTACGTCATCCCAACTGTCTTGTTTCAGAATATGAACAATTATGAAGTTGAGTTTTATTCTTAGTTAATAGTAAATTGTTGTAAAATGCTTATAACTTGCGAATGTAATGGTCAGTTAACTAAAATAAACCAGGCTTGATGACGTATGCACCCTGCATATGCGACCTCCGCAGGCTGCAGCCGGAGTGAGAAACGGACATCAATTACATGTGGTTGAGCTGTGGATGAATTATCGGAGCATTTCAGGTGAACAAAACCAAATGTTCGGCTGTCATTAAGTCAATTCTGGCACCATGAACTTCAGCCAGACTGTACATAGTTCTGAAAAGTTTAGATGTTAATAGTGTTCTTCAGCTTCCTTGCAAGTTCAACCAACAGCCTATTATTGTTCTGCATTTACTGCATAAGGTAAGCCTATATACAATCTCTCTCTCACACACACCTATTTATCAGGAGTAAAAATACATTATTAATAATCATATAAATAGATAAAAAACAGACATTGTTGAAATTGTTATTAACGAATATGGTATTTGAATAATCATAAAACCACTTAAATATATGCTGTAAAAGTGCATTGTGCGTGTGGGCGAGGGGGCATAATGTAGCTGTTGTGAACAAGTTATGTCATTTCAGTGTGTGGTTCTGTTCTGGTGTCGCTAGCTATAGTATGGTGCATTAATTGTGGAAGTAAAAATAACTAAATGCTAATCAAATTAAACCAAAATGTTGATTTAAATATTTTGGGCGGTTTTTTGTGCGTTTGGGCGGGTTTTGGAACAGTTTTGGGCTGGAAACCATCAACTCTATCTGGCATCACTGGCCCTCAGTCAGGTTTGATTTTTGTCTCTTGGTTGGAAAACGTTTGGGCATCCCTGCTTTAGACCACCTACTTCACCTTCATATGGTCTAGGAAAGGATGCTCCCAGTCCCACCACAGTCAACTTAAAACAATAGTCGTATGTGCTCTAAAATACATTTCAGTAGAAATAGTTTCTAGCCATATATGCCTACACAGCCTCTGCTCAGCAAACAGGCTGTGAAATCCAATTATCTTCATGTCTTGGATGGCACGCTTCCTTCCGTGCTCCACAGGAATTCCAGCTGAAAGGGGAAGTGCATCCTCAAAAGCTTTCCCCTGGGAAACATTAGCTAAGCAGGGTTAATGTTCCAGAGCAAAGGTCTGTGATGTGTCAGACATGCACATTTATGAGAGCTGTGTGAAACACGAAGAGTAGAAAAACACATTTGGTTTGTGGAGGCTGGGGCTGTAGATGTGTCATACTGGATGTGCAAGCCTGCCTTTGATGCTGCCAGGGGAACCGCAGGAGTTTGTCTTTGACATGGGAACTAAGATCTCATTAAGACTACATTTAGCAGCATCAGCCCACTGTGGATTTAAAAGAAGGGAATTTTTGGTGCGGAGGTGGATACAAACTCCTAGCTTCTCATGCTATCATTAATTTTAATGGGATCTGCTTTTATTATGGTCCCTCCCATGCACTCATTGTAGGCTGTTTATATAATCATGTACATTATGCATGTCTTAGTGTTGCACCCACAATGTTTCACCAACTTACTAGCGATTAGTGAAGTTGATTAGTTTTAAGTGGTGACACTTTGAGGGATATGAAATTCAAGAACAACTTTGGGAATGAGTTTAGTGTGTTGTCTTCTCCCATTTAAAACACTGCTACTATAGCAAATAGATTAATGATGGGAAATATACATGCAAACTTGCAAAGTCAAAAAGATTGTTCAAAAGCTGCTAGGCAGCTACTTGTTCAGGCAACCGTCCAACTAGTCAGTTGTGTAGATAATACTAGATGTTTAATTACTCTTTGGAGCATCAGGATCACTAGATGAGAGCTTAAAGGAATAGTCTACTCATTTTCAATATTAAAATATGTTATTACCTTAACTAAGAATTGTTGATACATCCCTCTATCATCTTCGACTCGCCTGAAAAGTTCGTTCCCCTTCTCCCTCTCATAATGGGAGAGGGAGGGTGTTACTGTGCCGAGTCGAAGCACTCCCAAAAGTGCTATTACGCCATAAAATGTAGCTCCTCTTTTAAATCCGCTTAGAAAAGCGCTACGTTTTATTTTGTACCACCAAACTTGCTCGTATAACTACTCGTCTTAAATAGGAAAAACGTTGATGTGTTTGGTCACTTCTAACTTTATCTCCAAATGGCACCACTGAATGAATGGGGCCAAGCCAAACGCCATCGAAGCGTCGCAGCGCGCCCCAGCGCCCACGCGCACGCACACAGACGACAGAGGGATGTATCAACAATTCTTAGTTAAGGTAAAAACATATTTTAATATTGAAAATGAGTAGACTATTCCTTTAATAACCTTATTTTTGCGAAAACCTACATTTATTCAATTGTTTTGCCTGTCACAATTAGCCTGTGCGCATTCCGACAAATTTTCCCTGTCACACATGGGGAGAATTCCAATTGTAATCACAGCCGTGATGATATAGAGCTATATCACACGACTCCGAGAGCGATATTGCTTTTATACAACAGTTCGACGGCACACGTTTGAAAAACGAAAACTAGAAAACAACAACGGAGTTATTTTAAAAGCCTCTTTGTTTGAGAACTACTTCTTCCGCCACGGATTTGAGGGCGTCCAGAATGACAGGTAAAACTTTCGGCTGCTTTGAAGCTCATAACAACTCAATGGACGGAAAAGCCGTTACTTTATATTACCGTTTCTTGGTCACAAAGTGTAGTTTTAAGATTAGTTCAGTCGAGAATGTATATGTATCATATTTAAATCTGCAGTCGATTAGTAAAGATAGCGCCTGTTTGAATGTTTGCTTAGTGAGATTCGGTACGAATGAGAACCAAAGCATGAGCGGACGTCAGTGTTCACTCGCCCCGCTGACCACCGCCCTCTCTGGGCTACATCTCTGACAGAGATACCCTGGCTCTCATGTTGGCCTTGTTTGTTTATGATCGTCAAAATGAAATCAAATCAGCAGTATTTGGTGTCATGATCAAACTATTACTTGTTTTTTTATTCATATTTATTGTCTTTTGTGTTGTTATTGTTTTGGCGCGAGGTAAAAGTTAATAAAACTATACTTGTATAACGTTACTATTGCTTTCTCATTTATTCTTAACGCGATACGAGCACTCGATTATTATTATTAAACTTTGTTCTTGTCAGTACTATATAAAACGTTTTTTTATAAGTGTCAGAAAGATGTTTTTGCATGCTGCTTATAAATAACGTTATACCAGTGGCGATATCTCATAACATGTTTTAATAGTCACGTCACGATAAAGTAAATGATCAATGTCCACATTTAAAAGCTGCGGTGCTTACCTGGAGTTCCACGGTGTTTCGCGTTCTGATAAGAAATATAGCTCCAGAAAAAAAACGTGTTTATATTCCTCTTTCCAAGTGTTAATCGTCCACACGATGTGACAAGACATTTCTCCCATTAACTTTAACGTAACATCCAAGAGCGCTGATCTTTGACGGAATAATAACTTCCGATTGGGGATTCACAGACTGATTTATGAGTTAGTAAACTAATGAGACACACGGAGAGTGATTCAAAACAGGGCGTCTGTGTTTTTCCATTCAGAGATGAGCCTGCTTAGGACCTCCATTCACTAGGTGGCGGAATGATACGAAAGGTGAAGCGGTTACAGTGCCGATATCAGCACAATATCGCATAGCTCTTAGCCAATCAGATTCGAGAACCAGAAAGAACTGTTGTATAAATATATATATATATATATATATATATATATATATATGAAGAGTTTGGTTCCAAAACGCGATAAACGGCATTTTTGAAAAAAATGAGTTTCTGCCAAAATCAGTATTATATCAGGTCAGTAGTTAAAAGTAAATTCTTAATTTTACGCAAAATCCAATATCCGCCGTGTTATTCTGTCATCTTTTCTCACTTTTTTCCCAAAATGCGATAAACGCCACTGCTCCTTTTTTACAGAACGCAATAAATCCATTTCTGATATTACAGCCCACCAGTCACGCAATGTAAACAAACAATGGCGGACGCGCTGAGTACACGGAGTCCTAGTTTTCCTCATCTACTTTGTACTTCGTGATCAACAAACAAAACAAAATAATACTTTAATTGCATCGCTAAACCTGTGATGGTTTTCTGTGATGGGAAAGAAACGTAAGTCATCAGCATCTAATATTTTCCCTGAGAGGCACTCGGGAGACGGGTGCTTGTTCTCCCGACAGCATCAAGCTTCTCATGCTAACACATTGACCCCAGAGGATCTTATGAAAAACTTTACATAATTTTACTCAAAGTCAACGAAAATCGAGCAGGACCAAAAACATTTTACAGATGATCTCTGTGAAAGACGTTAAGCGACGACGTAACCGCAATGACAGTGATCTTAATATGACAAAGTAAGTGTTTTGATTAATGACATTAATGTTTATATTTTTAATTAGTGTGTACAACTAGTCAACTAAATGAATATAACATGGCAAAGATGAATGCACATTTATATAGGCTATTGATTCAATAGATTTATAGCATTTAGAATAAAAACTTGTCATGGATTTATTGCATTTTGTGGAAAAAATAATCCGTTTTTATAATAAATCTTTGAAAATCAACTTATGGATTTGCATTTTTTATGTTTTTATAACCTAAAGATGCTATGTGAAAGTTTGTAACAGAAAATAGTTGTTTTCATCTTGTCACTTTCTTGGTATAGAAAACACGTTTTTACCAAAATTTGTCAAAATGGATTTATTGCGTTTTGGAACCAAACTCTTCATATATATATATATATATATATATATATATATATATATATATATATATATATATATATATATATATATATATATATATATATATATATATATATATATTCGGTTCGTACCTCGGTTGGCGGAGCGTCTAACTCTTGTGGAACACCACTTGCCATCCTCGCTATCGCTGCTCACTATCTGACTGGCCACGGTTCGATTCACTTTCGGTACAATGGAGGGAAAAGCAAAACAAAAATGAAGAAGGCATTTTTTTAGTACTTAAGATAATCTTAAAAACATAGGTGTCCTATCAGTGTTATTTTGAGATGTCATGAAAATGAACTGAAAGGCATTTAACATACTATCTCGTATTTCAAAAATGTATACCACTTTAAGTAATCTTGTAGTCATCTTTATACAAATATAGGTTTAAATGTATTACAAGTGTTACCTAAATACATTTTAAAATTACATTTTGGCCTTATTTCATATTAATGTACTAAAGAACAAAAAAATAGGCTTGTAGGATGAATTAATAAGTGTGTACGACTTCACGAGGCGCTGCAAGAAACGACAAGTGGATGACGTCAGAGTAAGGCGAGAGCGATTTGAAATCAGCCTCCTCAGCAAGATTTCTCGCGGTACTCTGACGCTGATGGCGCTGCGTAAAGTTAAGCACACTTTAAAAAAGCAGCTGAACTCGACAGAACTGCGCCTCGTCCATTAATTGTATATTAGCAGGACAATTTATCTCCTACTTCTCAGCGTGAGAAATACAAGGTGTGGCGGCGTGTGAACTGAATGAAATGCGTGTGTGTCATGGTGAATGGGTGAGACTTGAGAGCCCCGATTAGATGTATTTCCACTGACATACCTAACAACTGCTGAACAACGCCGACGCACAGTCCTCGTCTTTTCCACCACTCTCTCGCCTGTACTATTGTAACTGACTGGAAAACTGAAGTTTTGCCAAACATGCGATCTTAAAGAGGCTGGTGGAGCGTCTAACTCTTGTGGAACACCACTTGCCATCCTCGCTATCGCTGCTCACTATCTGACTGGACCGGCGTCGACCTGACAAAAAACTGCAGAGTGCCAGAATGTAGACGGGGTCTGATAGAGCGCATACACAGGCGGAGCTCGGCTGCATCGGCGCCAATCAGAGCTTCAGAGCTAAAGCGGGGCAACAGATTAGCTGTCCATAAAGAACCCGCGGATCTAACAGTAGTTCCGCATTACATTAATTATTTTGCACGCAATTTTTTTTTATTTTCATACCGTGTATTCTCCGTTTAAATTCATGCACCGAACCGTGACCCCCGTACCGATTCTATCTATCTATCTATCTATCTATCTATCTATCTATCCGTCTGTCTATCTGTTTATCTGTCTATCTATCTATCTATCTAACTATCTATCTATCTATCTATCTATATATATATATATATACGTGCCATTCTTCCCTGGCCAGGATTTCGGTACGTCTTCCGGAAGTCGTACTTGTTGACAGCATACGCCTTTCAGTTAAAAACATAAGACATGCAATCGTAGTTTCATTCTTACCTTAAAATGTAACTGCTGCTTTTCTGTAATAATAACTAGATGAGGTTAAAGTTTGTGAACAAACTTTATGTTGGCTTGAGAAAGCCTAGTCTGAGAGTAATAGATGGAGCTGCAGTTGGGGCAGATGGGTTTATTTGGGGCAGAATTGGGCAGACAGGGCAGAATGGGGCAGATGGGGCCTTTGGGGCAGATGGGGCATTTAGGGTAGTTGGGGCATTTGGGGCAGAATTGGGTAGTTGGGGCAGATGGGGCATTAAGGGCAGATGGGGCAGAATGGGGCATTTGGGGAAGAATGGGGCATTTGGGGCAGAATTGGGCAGTTGGGGCAGATGGGGCATTCAGGGCAGTTGGGGCACTTAGGGCAGTTGGGGCAGAAATGGGTGTTTGGTAGCCTGACGTTTCATACTCAATTCTAGTCAGAATTTGAGTCTGATACCGCTCCATTGAGCTATAATTATGAGGCGTGTCTCAACCGAAAAATGCCTCTGCACTCAATTGGATAGACCTACGAGCAATCAGAGCAACGGAGTGTGTGACGTATGTTGAAATTACGTCTTTGCAGCCTGACCGCTAGTTATTTCGCTACAATGACACTAACATTGTGATTATACTGAGTTAGCGAATGTACATCAACACCTATTATGTTTACAACATTTCGTTTATACCACAACATGAAGTATTTACTAAGTCAGAGTAAGACTATCCCTTACCATTTGTACGTTACGTGAACTTCATCCACGACGATATGAAAATATTGGAGCCTAGCATGTCCCTCCACTTATTCAGCAACCACGATTCCGGGCTTCCAAAAAGAAGCTGGCAACGACCGCTAATTATATCCATCTCGTCGTGCACGCTGAGTTGCATCGCCGTGATAACGTTAGCCATTTCAGTGGCGACCAACTTTTGCCGAATAGGAAGGACGGCAAAAACATCAACAAATGCCCTGCTCGCGTTTCTCTGTTCCTCTTTTAAAATCAATGTTCTGTCGATATCTTTTAGAACAGACTCAAGGTCAGAATCCACACATCTGAACTCCACAGCGGCAGCCATTCAACACACGCGCTCTTTGGTGACGTGGTTCATTACGTTACTGTTGATTATCTGTCCATCATCGTATAAAGCCCGCCCTGACAATTTGATTGGTTCGACCAGCATTTGTCCTAGCATAGTAGCTCCTCAACGCAGAAACCCCAGACCGGTCTTCCCGTTTTGAAAATCTTGTGGGCGGGGCTAAGATCGGCTGGCACCCAGGCTAGGTGTTTGGGGCAGACGGGGCAGAATTGGGCAGTTGGGGCAAAATGGGGCATTTAGGGCAGAATGGGGCAGATGAGGCATTTGGGGAAGAATTGGGCAGGTGGGGCAGATGGGGCATTTGGGGCAGAATGGTGCATTTAGGGCAGATGGGGCAGAATTAGGCAGTTGGGGCTGAAGGGGCATTTGGGGCAGAATAGGGCATTTGGAGAAGAATGGAGCAGTTGGGGTAGAATTGGGCAGTTGGGGCAGATGGGGCATTTGGGTCAGAATAGGGCAGTTGGGATAGTTGGAACAGAATGGGGCAGAGTGGGCAAATGAGGCATTTGGGGCAGTTGGACAGATGGGGCAGTTGGGACATTTATGTTTGTGTGAGTATGTTTGTGTGTATAATATTGTGTGTGTGTGTGTGTGTGTGTGTGTTTTTGTGTCAGTATGTTATATATATAATTTTGTGTTTGTGTGTGTAATTGTGTGTCTGTGTGTAGTTGTGTGTCTGTGTGTGGTTGTGTGTCTGTGTGTGTGTGTGTGTGTGTGTGTGTGTGTGTGTGTGTGCATGTCTGTGTTTTTGTGACAGTATGTTATATATAATTTTGTGTTTGTGTGTGTAATTGTGTGTCTGTGTGTAGTTGTGTGTCTGTGTGTAGTTGTGTGTGGTTGTGTGTGTGTGTGTAATTGTGTGTCTGTGTGTAGTTGTGTGTCTGTGTGTAGTTGTGTGTCTGTGTGTAGTTGTGTGTGGTTGTGTGTCTGTGTGTGGTGGTGTGTGTGTGTGTGCATGTCTGTGTTTTTGTGACAGTATGTTATATATAATTTTGTTTTGTGTGTGTGTAATTGTGTGTCTGTGTGTAGTTGTGTGTGTGTGTGTGTGTGTAGTTGTGTGTGGTTGTGTGTGTGTGTGTGTGTGTGTGTGTGTGTGTGTGTGTGTGTGTGTGTGTGTGTGTGTGTGTGTGTGTGTGTGTGTGTGTGTGTGTGTGTGTGTGTATCACGTTGTGGGGACCAATTGTTTTTGTGACCTTGTGGGGGCATTTTGATGTCCCCATGAGGAAACATGCTTATAAATCAAACAGAATGATGTTTATTGAGAATGTGAAGTATCAGAAAGTTTTGTGTGATGGTTGGGGTTAGGGATTGTGGTAGGTAAGGGGAATAGAATATACAGTTTGTGTGGTATAAAATGCATTACGTCTATGGAATGTCCCCACAAAACATGGAAACTAGAATGTGTGTGTGTGTGTGTGTGTGTGTCTTTCTCAAGCCAACATAATAATAAAAAAAAAGTTTAAGTGCAACAACTGTATGTTGGCTTTCTCAAGCCAACATGATAATAATCCTCTATGACGTATGCGGTTGACAAATATGACTTCTGGAATACGCACCAGAAATCCTGGCCAGGACACGTCCGGGAAGAATGGCACGTATGGTCACCCTAATATATGAAGCTGAGTCTGAAGCTCTATTTCTTTTCTTGGAATCTTCCGTCAAGGGTTTTTGATGCTTCTTCCCCGGCTCTGCCATTTGCAACAATCACTAGCCGTGTTTCACTCGCCTGCCTCTGTTTTGTTTGCCGTAAAGTGATCCTGCTACTCGTGATATCTGAGACTTTGCGAGACTGAAGGACACCGGGTCGGATACAGCAAACTTGCAAGTGGGGTATTCTTCCGATGGTAGGGGCAGGGGGAGAGAGTCTTCATTCATCCGGTAATGAGTTATTTAACCATATACCGATTTACGAAGATGATTAATTAACATAAAAATGCTGCCTTGTGTCCCTTTAATGTACTCACCTTTGACGTTCGCTCTGCTCTGTGCCTTGGCTGCGGAAATTCTTAATGAACTTGAAAAGGCGCTAAAACGCAGACTAAAAGACTGGGTGGAGCCAAAGCCTGCCGCTAGGCTTGAGACCATCGCAGTGCGGGCTAAGTCCCCCAAGGCCCCCTTGATGCTGGGCCTGCCTTTAACCCACAATAGTGTTTAATGTGCAGAAGCAATAATTGATATGTGAGACCCATATAATAACAATCTGTTTTCTAACATGGCTTTTCTTATTCCCAAATTATAAACTAACACATGGCTGTCATCTTCAACTCTCTAGATGTCATGGAGCAGCCTGGTCTGTGGCCTCCAGTGTACAGGGCCCAAGGGGCTCACTCCCATATGCAGCATCGTGCTGTGTATCCTCGCTCACAGTTTCTACGGCAACAGGAGCTTTATGCTCTTCAGCAACACCAGCAGCTGCAGCATCAGCAACACTCCAGCCATCAGCCACCAACACACAGAGCAGAAAACAATGTGGAGCTACAGCACAGAGCTGGCCACAGTCAGGTAACACACACACACACTCACACAACCATTCATATACATATTAGTGCTGTCAATCACTGAACAAATTCAGTTACTTTGTGCATTTTAAGGAAAATGCACTCAGTGATACACCCTGAATTTTAAGGGAATACTATAACATTTAAGGTTACATCCTCAAATCCGTGGCGGAAGAAGTAGTTCTCAAACAAAGAGGCTTTTAAAATGACTCCGTTGTTGTTTTCTTGTTTTCGTTTTTCAAACGTGTGCCGTCGAACTGTTGTATAAAAGCAATATCGCTCTCGGAGTCGTGTGATATAGCTCTATATCATCACGGCTGTGATGGCCTAACTAGAAAACAACAACGGAGTCATTTTAAAAGCCTCTTTGTTTGAGAACTACTTCTTCCGCCACGGATTTGAGGGCTGCCAGAATGACAGGTAACACTTTCGGCTGCTTTGAATCTTATATTAACTCAATGGACGGATTCGCCGTTTTTAAATATTAAAATTTCTTGGTCACAAAGTGTAGTTTTAAGATTAGTTCAGTCGAGAATATATGGGGCGGTTTCCCGGACAGGGATTAGACTAGTCCTAGACTTAAACACTTTTAAGAGCTCTCCAAACTGAAAACAACTTTCACTTACAGATCTTAAAATACATCAGGGCCCTTTGTTTTACTTCAAGATGCACACAGGTAATGTTTTTAGTAAGGCATGTTGTTTAAAACTAGTTATATTTCCTAATTAAACTAAGGCCTAGTCCTGGATTAAGCTAATCCTGGTCCGGGAAACCGCCCCCAAATGTATAATATTTAAATCTACAGTCGATTAGTAAAGATAGCGCCTGTTTGAACGTTTGCTTAGTGAAATTCGGTACGTATGAGAACCAAAGCATGAGCGGACGTCAGTGTTCACTCGCCCCGTTGACCACCGCCCTCTCTGGGCTACATCTTTGACAGGGATTCCCTGGCTCTCAAGTTGGCCTGATGATCAAAAATTAGATCAAATCACCAGTATTTGGTGTCATGATGAAACTATTACTTGTTTTCTTATTCATATTTAGTGTCTTTTGTGTTGTTATTGTTTTGGCGCGAGGTAAAAGTTAATAAAAATATACTTCTATAATGTTACTGTTGGTTTACCATTTCATCTTAAAGGGAAATTCCGCCCTAAAACGGAATTTAGGGTGTTTTTTTGTTGTTAACGAGTCAAACTTTCATTTAAAAGCATATTTATGACTGAAGAGCAACATTTAAGATATTTAAGATGTTCGTTTTCTGGTAAACTGGCCTTTGAATGGGAGTGAATAGGGCATGTCGCATGAGTGCACAAAATCTCTATTTTTACAACACTAAGAAGGCTCGACACAACGTGATACTTTACTCGAAGTATCACGTGGGTCTCTACACATGAACGCGAGCATTGAGAACATTGTTTGTGTACACAGATTTTAGTAAAAGCGAAAAGTTTGGAACAACTTACCGTGCTGTTAAACTGCGTCCCGCCGCCATATTGCCAGTCATGAGCAATCGATTTCAGAATGCGATTGAATGGACTCCATAGGACGCTACTTTTTCAACTACAGGGTCAATATTGTTTTTCACTTGAGACAAAACAACAAATTATCCGTGCATTTATATGGAACTATGCTTTAGGAGCTATCCATCTTTACTCTCCTTCCTCCTTATGTCGCATTCTGAGATCGATTGCTCATGACTGGCAATATGGCGGCGGGACGCAGTTTAACAGCACGGTAAGTTGTTCCAAACTTTTCGCTTTTACTAAAATCTGTGTACACAAACAATGTTCTCAATGCTCGCGTTCATGTGTAGAGACCCACGTGATACTTCGAGTAAAGTATCACGTTGTGTCGAGCCTTCTTAGTGTTGTAAAAATAGAGATTTTGTGCACTCATGCAACATGCCCTATTCACTCCCATCCACAGGCCAGTCCACCAGAAAACGAACATCCCAAACATCCTAAATGTTGCTCTTCAGTCACAAATATGCTTCCAAATGAAAGCCCGACTCGCCAACAACGAAAAAACACCCCAAACTCCGCCCTAGGGCGGAATTTCCCTTTAACGCGATACGAGCACTCGGTTATTATTAGACTTCGTTCTTGTCAGTACTATATAAAACTGTTTTTTATAAGTGTCAGAGAGATGTTTTTGCATGCTGCTTATAAATATACCAGTGGCGATATCTCATAACATGTTTTAATAGTCACGTCGCGATTAAATAAATTATCAATGTCCACATTTAAAGGCTGCTGTGCTTACCTGCAGTTCTCCAGTGTTTTCGCGTTCTGATCAGAGTGTTTAAGTTACATTCCTCTTTCCAAGTGTTAATCGTCCACACGATGTGACAAGACATTAATCCCATTAAGTTTAACGTAACATCCAAGAGCGCTGATCTTTGACGGAATAATAACTTCCGATTGGGGATTCACCGACTGATTTATGAGCTAGTGAACAAATGAGACACACGGAGAGTGTTTAAAAACAGGGCGTCTGTGTTTTTCCATTCAGAGATGAGCCTGTTTAGGACCTCCATTCACTAGGTGGCGGAATGATACGAAAGGTGAAGCGGTTACTGTGCCGTTATCAGTACAATATCGTATAGCTCTTAGCCAATCAGATTCGAGAACCAGAAAGAACTGTTGTATAAATATATATATATGTATTTTTTTATTCAGATTGTCTGTCATACAGAAAGGAGATTTAATTTAAATATACAACACACACAAGTCAAGTACAGTCATTTAATTTTTTTATGCTTGGTGTATACATAAAAATGCACTTTATTTAAAAATCTACAGTATTTGTATCTTTCTCTAGTTGTTAAATTTTTCTTGAAATGTAAAAAATTATTTATGGTATCTGCATGTCTGAAGGAACACAATATAATTATGTGATGGTATGCTCTTGGCATTTTGTTGTAATGGGTTAAAACTCTTTTTTTTGCCTGTGATCCCAGAGAAGATTGTTAGTGTCCTGCAGACAAATTTGTTCACCACACAAGTAGGCTTGTACTGTAGACTTACAGTATAATGTGCTTATACCTCAGGCCTCTCTTCAAGTGATCATCACCCTGAAACCATTCATGAAACTCTTTTTATCTATCAACACCTAACACTACACTGTTAAAAAATTCTGTAGAAATGATAGTATTACTGTCAGCTGTTTGCAAGTAACGTGCTGTAGATTTAAATGTATGTTATTTACTGGCAACAGTTTGTTCAAAGTTAAATGAACATTAAACATTAACAAGTCTTTATCTTTACAGAATAAAACTTTACAATAACAGCCTCATGCAAAGCATTATGGGAACCAAAATAGGAAGGAAACAACAGAAAAGGGTTCATGAGGATTTATGGTTCCACACCCCTCCCCCTCTTCCCCGGGAAACTCGAACAATCACAAACGTATATAAGCAGTATGTAAATTTATTATGAAAAATGTAAAAAATAGGAGATTTACAGAATTGCGCCATACTGTAAATAATATGTAATCATGTAAACCATAAAAAATAACAGTAGTCTGATTACAAGTATTTTAAAATGTAGTTTAATCTAACTACAAGTACTTGATTTTTGAAATCTGATTACATAATCCAGATTACATGTAATCCGTTACTACCCAGCTCTGGCGCTGACATATGTGCCTTCATCAACCAGATGTATTTACACTTGTACAGCTTCGTCTGAAATGCGTCCCAGACCACCTCCTTAAGTGGTTTGAGTGATCAGATTCAAATCCATCTCGAAAACGTTTCAGAGGGTATTTACACTTGGTCTTTATACGATCGAATAGCTGTCCAATCAGAAAAAAAGCATAAAGTTAGCAAGAGTAAAAAAGGCCCATAGTTTCTCAATAGCAGTCAAGAGGTGTGTCTCTCTTTTGCATAGTTGTTTGGCAAAGCATATGTCACAGACAAACACATACACACATATGCGCAAACCAGATCCATGATTTACCAAGAGGAGCGCACGTATGTGTGTGTGTGTGTTCATCTTGATGCGCTGCACAGAGCTGATTGGCACTTTTTCTGACAAAGCTCTGCACCGTTACGTGCCACATCTCTGTATATTAGAGCAAATATGTAAAGCCTCTAAAGAAAAGCAATGATTTTGGTTTTGGAGCTTTTACATAGTACTGGAGAGCATGTGCTTAAATTTCTCTGTGGAACAATAATAGGGGAGTAAAAAAGCCATGAGTCCAAAAAAGTCCCTGTTAAACCACAACTGCTCCCTATGCTGCATAACTTCCCTTGAAAGCCCTGAGGTCTTGTTACATTTTAGAAACAAAGAACAAAATTTGGTCTGACTCAAGCATGTTACTTTTCTTTCACAAAATAAAATGGAGCTATTACATTTTAAATTGATGCCTGGTTCAGCAAATGTAATGCTAAATTACAATGGCATTTATGTCTGCCTTGGAAGTCTTTAGAATATTAGTCAATTTCCTTAATTACCCAAATTTTCCAGATCTCATTATCCTGATGGATTCCCCCCTCCTAATTCCACAATTTTTCAATGCTCAGGTGCAGAAGAAACCAGAGGAACACAGCATGGAGCTAGAAGACATGCTGTCTGACGCCAGGCCCCTTAAACCTGCCAGGTGCTATGCTTACAGCACCTCACCCCCCCGGGCCTCAACTGCCCACTTGTCACCCTGCTGCCAGTCTCCTTGTATGCGTCCTCACCCTAAAAGCACATCGTCTACCCCCTGCTCCGCCCCTAGTCCCGTGGCTGCAACACCCCACTCTCCTGCCATCAACCCTTCTCTATCACAGGTGCCCAAAGTTGCAGAGTCAAAGGATAAGGGGGTGGAAGGGCAGCCGCCACAGGACTACCCTCAGTCTATAGAGCCAGGTGAGGGATCTTTGCATGCTGTGTGTCTACACATTATACTTGTTGACAAGAAGTTTTGTCTTGGTTGTGTCATGTGAAGAGGCGAACAGGATTTTCTATGCTTGGACTTTTCTCTGTGCTTCTTTCTTGAAGCTGAGTTGCGTGCTTGCAAAAACACATAAGGCACATGTTGAATCTCATGCACAAACAATCAGAATGTTTTTATATGCTGTGGCTCTGTGTGGGTGTCTGTATAAGCAAAAGCACGACTGGCTAAGCTGCTAATACATGCAGAAAATGGCTGCCAGCTCAGCTCCTGAGCTTCGTCACATCTGTAATGATGGAGAAACACCTCATCCAGACTCTCCACCCCATACCTACTACACCCTCTTTATCATCATTAACACCTCACTAACTGTTATAAAGTGCCAGAAGACACAGCAGTGCCAGAAATAGTCCCTGTTTTACCTTAGAGTCACCCCTATAACAGCTGCATTTCCGAAAGTCAAACTAACATCTAATGTAGTGATGCTGTCACTTTTCGTCACTTTTCGTCTTGTTCAGACGAAAAGTGCAAAGCTTATTTATGTTGTCACCTTTAGGTTATCAAAAGTGTAAAACCATGCCAAATGTAATTTTATATGCAGATTTTTAGTGCTTAATTTGTGATACATTTATGTTTTGTTTGTGTTTGCTGTCACAGATTTGCATCCTGGATACACCTATCCAGACATTGGCATGGAATACAGGAATGGACCCAACCCTCAGGAAATTCAGTTGGCAGAGCCTGCTAATCTGGTAACTGTTCAAGTTGAATCAGTTGTGCATGCCCCTCCATCTATCTCCACCTTAGGAGAAGGCCTGGAATGCCATGCAATTGTGAGGCCACTTCAAGAGACACAAGACTCAACAATTGGAAAAGATGCAGTTAGTCTTGTTGAAAAGCAACCAGAATTTGCACATGGCGAGGAGGATGTGGAGAAAGTCGTGGCAGTGGGTTGTTGTAAACCTGTAGATCAGAAAAAGGATCACGCCGAACTGCTCCTTTGCACAGTCGTTGAAGCTTCGATCAATGAACTTGGACAAGGGCCTGTCTATTTATCTGAAGAAGTAATACATCAAGATGATATTAAGGTAACCTACAAGGAAGAAGTGGGTAAAGATGTACCTCCTAAGGAGAGAGAAAAGACCCTGGAGGCTCAGGGAGCTCCACTACTAGAACAACTTTGTGTCTCAGATTGTGTCTCCTTGCGTTCACCAAACCAGCTGTCAAACACCACCAACCAATCAGAAGTTGCAGTAATGAAAGAGAAAGAAGAGCAAAACAGCTCTCAGAGTCTTGTGTCAAGCTACTGGAGTTTGGAGCTCCTGATTGCTGCAGCCTTCTGTGGAGATTGTCCTCCTCCATCTCCAGCCTCCTCTTCCTCACAGCAGAGATGCAATGCTCCACTCAACTCTTATCATGGCATGGAATTGCTAAGTGAGCTGGCTGATCTTGAACGGCAACAGTACCACCAAAGTAATGGTAAAACTCAAGGTAGGATGCAATAGAAGTCTGGAAAAATCAAACTGTAAACATAAACACTAAATCTAGTTTCATATTGCACACAAAACTTGAAAAGCACAAAAAATCTGAAGAATGCAAGTTCACATCAGATAGCTCAAAGCAGTATTCAACTTCCTGGAGTCCAAGTTTTATGTATAACCTACAGCATTTCAAAAGTTAAGATTATAAATCATCTGAGAATATTAAGAACACTTGTTATGTGATATCTAGGGATGGGAATTGATAAGAATTTAACGATTCTGATTCCATTATCAATGTGATATCGATCCGATTCCTTATCGATTCTCATTGAGTGAAGGGAATAAGTACAAATTTGTATGTTTGTATTAACTCGCTTTAATATCTGATCAGAAGACAGAGAACAGAGTATACGCAAATTATGTGTAACAACCTCAGAACAAACTAAGGGTGCATCTCTTACCCCTTCCCCTTACCCCTTCACCTCGGTTTTGCGCGTTCATGTGAGGCAAAGTGGTGTCTCAATTCTCAGTTTGATCAAGAGCTAGGGCCAAGGCGTAGGGATACATAGCCCTTGAAACGAAGTGTGATAAGGAGCACACTTGAAAGAGAGGGGTAAACGTTAAAGTGACACCATGTAATTTTTCAACCTTCATAATACATTTTCAAGACCCTTGTGATAGTACCTCGACTTTAAATAGGTTGAATGACATGTCTACCATAGCCTGACGGGGTCTGTATCACTTTTACTCGTATTTTAAAACTTAGGGTTTCTGGTAGTAACCAGAGCACAAAAAAAACTACAAAATTTGACTGCTTTACGGCATACGTCACTTCCTCCACACAATTTGTTTTTAACGTGAATTTTGCTGGAGGCTTACTTAAGGAATGTAGAGAGCGGCTTTTAATATGTGACTCTGTGGCACAGTCTTTAGTGTCACGGATCTATGACACGGGCGACCCGGGTTCGATTCCCCTTTAAGGCAATTTTTTTATATAAACTCTTGATTCATACATAAATGCGATGATCTTTATAAATGACTGCAATTATCTTGCATATAGTTCCCTGTATTCACATGAGGTGGTCGCGTATTTACCTTTCTTTTACTGTGTCTTTGATATTTACATTACAATCCAGGATGCAATAGCAGTCAAACTTGCTCAAACTCACACAGTGTAAAACCAAACCCTATTCATTCACCAATCAGATTCGAGCGTTTCTCTCTTCTCTCTTCCTCATTTGCTGCGTTCCGCTGTCACTCGCGTGACGTATTACAAAGCGGCAGCCTTTAGGTCTGCTTGGACCACATCCGTTTACTTGGATTTGGAGCGACAATTTTCACACAAAAGAGAGGAAAAACGAGCGCCATTGCGGAAAATCCTGGTGGCGAGGGAGAGAGAGAGACGATGCAACAATATTTGTTCGGGAAAAGGCAAGGAAATACTTCTGGTCGTTTCTCAATTGGAAGGCTGCAGCCTCCGGAGGTCAAATATGCAGGCTGAATACGTCATCAAGCCTGGTGTATTAAGGTAAACTGAGCATTACATTCGCAAGTCATGAGCATACTGCAACAATTTATGATTAACTAAGTATAATAGTCAACTTTGTAATTGTTTATATTGTGAAATAAGACTGTCTTGATGACGTATACAGCTTAGAAATACGACATCTGGAGGCTGCAACCTTCAGATTGAGAAATGGCTTCTGCCACGACGAGTTCCTCATCAGAAAGTTGTAACATGACTGCGTTTCTCCCTGTTCTCTCAAAATGTTGATCGTTTAGCGTTTTAAATGTTTAGTTTTTAGTTTAGTTTTAAGGTTGGCCAGTTCCTTTCCTTTGCGACAGTGCTGCGGCGCTTGTGGGCTCTAGGGGCGCTAGAAGTGAAAAATACATGTCTAGCACCCCCTAGTGGCCAAAAAGTTTCATGGTGTGCCTTTAACGTAGGAATATCTCAGGAGAGCCGGCATCAAGACGTTTTATTGATGAACGTCGAACTGTCAAGAAGTCACACAAATGAAAGTAACGTTATTTTCTGCAATTTAATTGAGATTATATTATGACACTCAAATTTTATGATACTTTTAATAAAATGTTAAAGCGGTTTTAATTGTAATGTTTTTGTTTTGAATCGCTAGTTAAGGCGCTAGCTAGCAGCTAAGTTATGCGCTATTTGTTGAGCTCCGCTCAGGCAATCGATACCACAACCTGAGACCACGGGCATCTTCTTTGTTTGTCAACGCTTGTCTGTTTACCTAGCAGCCAGTTAGCGCAAGGGAAGGTGACACAAACGGTAATCGATTGGTGTCTACTTTTTTAGACGAACGATCTGTCTTACCCCTTTCCCCTTTACTTGGTTTCGAGGGGCAAGGGGAAGATGAAGACAAAGGGGAAGGGGTAAGACAGAGAAATGAGATTGGCCCTTAGTAGGTGAGCTACTTCTTAAAGTAAAGTCCAGGGACCTATAGCCTAGGGCAGTGTTTCTCGACCAGTAAATATGTGATAGGACTAGGAATTAATAAAACAGAACTAGACTGACATAAAACATGCAACTTTTGGTCATGCATGCATTTGTTATTTCCTTTTGAAAAGACATGATGCTGGACAAAATACAGCAAATACAGCAAATTAACCTACCGAAATGCAGAGGCAACTACTGTGACAAACGGATGCAAACCCTTTACCACAAACTTAGTCACTGCTCGGCAGAGGTGGACACTACTTGAGTATTTTAGTTTCATTTTCCAAGCATCTGTGCTTTATCAGAGTGTTGTCTTGGGATTTACTTTACTAAAAAATGTTCACATTCTAAAGCATAGAATCATACTGTGTATTCCTTTTATATTGCATATTAAAATTGATTTAATACATAATTACATAAAAATTGTGTACTTTAACTTTTCTTTAGTAAAAGTACAAAAGTACTTTTTACTTAAGTAAAAGTAAAAAAATACTAGATTTCTAATGTACTTAAATATTAAATATAAACCAAAAACTTAAAATTATGAAGTGTATTGGATTAAAAATTATGATAATATGCTTCGGAATGTATGTTTAAAAAAAAAAAACGGATAAAATACAAATACTTGAAAATGTACTTTTAAGTAGAAATACTTAAGTAGTGTCCGCCTCTACTGCTCAGTGAAATTTGTTTATCCTCGCCTCGGTCATTTTATTCCTCCCTACCTCTGTAAACGGAGAAGCTAGAGGTGGTGGTGCACGAGAGATACTTTTGCAGCCACATTAACACATTACCTCGGCATAAATAACAGATTGCGTACCGTTAGCTCTGCTGGTGCTTGACTCGCTGGTGTTGTTGTGTAATAGTGTATCAAACATGCGACACAGTCTTGCAACCTCCTGCAATGCGACCGTATTGTCATATTTTCGCGTGAAATATAAGTTATTGATTCAATTCAATTCAATTCAATTTTATTTATATAGCGCTTTTCACAATTGGTGATTGTTTCAAAGCAGCTTTACATTAATAGAAGCAGTGGAAAGCACAGAAAAACGACAGATAGCACAACATAATACACGATAGCACAAGCAGCTAAATTTGCTGCGGCTATGAATCAACATTATAAGCGTGCGTATTGCTAATGTAACGTAAAGGAGAGGGTGCTAAGTTAAGCCCAAGAAGGCTGCCTCCCCGGGTTGAAAAACCCCCTAGGAGAAAAAAAAACCCAGGCTCAGCCGGGGAAGTAAAAAAAAAGTCCTAGGAGGGAAAAACCCTTGGGAGATATATTTATATATACATTGAAACGATTAAGGAGATTAGGCGGAGGTTAAGCGGGTTCTGCCGGTGGTCGTTGGTCATGCATCAGCTGGGCATCACGTTGAAGGTCTGCCGGTGGGTCAGAGGTGTGCCGACTTTCACATTTACCAGAACTGGGTCTGTTTGTCTCATTGTCCTCGGAGACAAGGACGAGACACGAAGAAAGAAAATCAAAACCCAATTAGCGTAGGGGCCATTCATATGTATACACATGTACATATACACAAACATATATATATATATATATATATATATATATATATATATATATATATATATATATATATATATATATATATATATATATATATATATATATATATATATATATATATATATACATACATACATACACACACATGTACATATACGTATTGAAGATACAACGTCATCCCAGTGACAGACTCTGCACAGTGTGCAGAGGTTTAGGGAGAACGAGAAAAATGCACGGGACGGCGAATGTTTTTGGAAATGGATGCAGTGACACCCTTTTAAGGACTGAAGTCCCGCCCCCGACTAGTGGGCTTAACACCACAAATCTATACCCACCGAGCTTTATTGAAATCCGGACGAGCAAGGGAGTAAAGGGGAGACGGGGACGTGACTGCGCCAGCCATCTCCCTGATGCCTGTCTGGGCTTCACAGTACTCCCCTACTCGACTCAGAAACCTCAGGAGGAGGGCCGAGCAAGTGATAACATAATGCCATACATAACTTTCAATCACTCCTCTGCGCTTGGCAATTAATGGCCCGATTCGGGGTTTTATTGGTCTAGTAGTTTTGGCCTTGTATTGTGGTTTGTATGTGCACAGAGTAGCGTTTCTTTTCCTTATATGTAGCCTTTTCTATTTTATACATTACATTTGTTTTTGAAAGTTTATGCCCGGCTCATGGTTTGCTGCACATATGTAAACGAGTAAGGAGAGATTAAACATTTTTCTTAAGAATATTAATAGCATTTACCATGCTTTGAAGTGTTGACATTATGAGGATTTAGTTTATTTATTTATTAGGTTGTACAAGCTATCGATTGTGAGATGAGTACCATTACTAAAACAATTATGTGAATGACTTGTTAAAGAGAAAAGTTTTAAGTCTAGATTTAAAGGTATCTATTGTGTCTGTTTCTCGGACAACGGTTGGTAAATCATTCCAGAGCTTAGGGGCTAAGTAGGAAAATGATCTTCCACCTTTAGACACTTTTGATATTTTAGGGATAACTAAGAGACCAGAATTTTGCGAAGGCAGTGCACGTGGTGGATTGTATTCTGATAGTAATTCTCTAAGATATAAGGGTGCTAGGCCATTTAAGGCTTTGTAGGTGATAAGTGATATTTTAAATTGTATGCGATAATTAACTGGTAGCCAGTGTAAAGATGCCAGAATTGGACTTATGTGGTCATACTTCTTAGGGCGAGTAAGCACTCTTGCAGAAGCGTTTTGAACTAGCTGCAGCTTGTTTACCTGATTTGCATGGCATCCCCCAAGTAGCGAGTTACAATAGTCTATTCTAGAGGTCAATAATGGATAAGCTTCTCTGCGTCAGATGTAGACAGTATATGGCGTATTTTTGAGATATTTCTAAGATGGAAGAATGCTGTGCGGCAGACGTTGCCGATATGACTATCGAAGGATAAGTTGCTGTCGAACATCACACCTAACATAAGTTCCTAACCATGGAAAATGGCACCACAGTGCAGCCATCTATGTGCAACTTGTAATAAGACATATTATGTTTGTAGCGATTCGGTTCAATAATAAGTATCTCTGTCTTATTGGAGTTGAGCTTAAGAAAGTTATGTGCCATCCAGTCACTAACATCGCTAATGCAGTCTGTTAGCTTAGAAAACGTGTGGGTTTCGCTGGGATGTGAGGAGATGTAAAGCTGGGTATCATCCGCATAGCAGTGAAAACTTATGTTATGTTTCCTGATAATGTCTCCTAGGGGTAACATATATAACGAGAACAGGATAGGACCTAAAACTGATCCCTGCGGTACACCGTATTTAACCAGGGAGTGATATGACTCTTCCTCGTTTACATAAACAAAGTGATAGCGATTGGTTAGATACGACCTAAACCAGGCTAACGCCTGACCACTGATACCAACATAGTTTTCTAGTCTATTAAGTAAGATTGTGTGATCTATTGTGTCAAAGGCTGCGCTAAGGTCTAGTAATATAAGGATTGAGATTTCACCACGATCGGATGTTAACAGGAGGTCATTTGTAACTCTAAGCAGCGCTGTCTCTGTGCTATGGTGGGGCCTGAATCCTGATTGGAACTTTTCATACGTACTATTATTTGTCAAGAATGTGCGTAACTGGCTTGCCACTACCTTTTCTAATATTTTCGAAAGAAAAGGGAGATTTGAGATTTGAGAAAGTTATTAAGCTCTCCCTGATCAAGCTGTGGTTTTTTAATCAGCGGTTTAATAACTGCTAGCTTGAAAGCTGTTGGAAAGTATCCTATTTCTAGCGATGAGTTAAAGATATGTAGTACCGAGTTTGACACTACAGGGAATACCTCTTTAAGTAGTATTGTGGGAACGGGGTCTAATATACAGGACGATGATTTGGATGATGTGACTAGTTTAGAGAGCTCATCTATTGTAGTAGGTTTAAATGAATCAAGATGTTCATATGGTAATCTAGTGTTTAGTGAACTAATGGGTAGAGTGATGGCTGCTTGGGTAGTTACGATGTTTTCCCTAATAGCCGTAATTTTGTTAGAAAAGAAGTTCATGAAATCGTTACTATTGTGTTGAAGTTTACTATTGGTTTCTGTTTGTTCTTTGTTTCTTGTCAGTTTTGCAACTGTGCTAAAGAGGAAATGAGGGTTGTTATGATTTTCTTTAATAAGCGTACTGAGATAGGTAGATCTGGCCGTTTTTATAGCCTGTCTGTAGTGTTTAACACTCTCTTTCCATGCTGCACGCCATACCTCTAACTTTGTGCTTCTATAATTTCTTTCCATTTTTCTAGCTGCCTTTTTAAGAGCTGCGGTGTGATGGTCATACTATGGAGCTGGCGGTTTTTCTTTGATTTTCTTTTTTCGAATGGGAGCAACGGCATCCATTGTGTTAGAACAGACATTGTTCAGGTTTTCTATTACAGTATCTAGATCGTCACAGTTATCTGCTACATGTTTCATTTGAGACAGGTCTGGAAGAGTGCTAATAAAGCTATCTTTAGTGGTGGAAATTATTGTTCTGGCTAGTCGGTAGCATGTTGTGGATTGAGTGATCCTATCTAGAAGTACAGTGTATGACACAAGGTAATGGTCAGAAACTGCATCACTCTGAGGTGATATTTCGATGTCATTAATATTGAGTCTGAGTGACAGAATTAAGTCTAATGTGTGTTTACGAGTATGCGTGGGCCCTGACACGTTTTGTTTGAGAGAATTTAGAACATCCATAAACGCACGTCCTAATGCATCTTTTGAGTTATCCACATGAATATTAAAATCACCAACGATAAGAGCTTTATCTACAGTGACTACAAGCTCAGACAGGAAATTTGCTATTTCTTTAAGGAAATCTGCATGGTGGCCCGGAGGTCTATAGATTGTAGCTAAGACAAAAGAAAGCTGTTTGTTGTTACGATCAGTTATTTCCATATTTAATAACATTAGTTCAAATGAATTAAATTTTAGTTCAGATTTTTGGTTAACTTTAAAAATGTTGTTGTATATTGTATTTACACCACTCCCTCTCCCCTTTAATCGAGGTTCGTGTTTATAATAATAGCCTTGTGGGGTGGATTCGTTTAAACTAATGTAGTCATCTGCTTTAAGCCAGGTTTCTGTTAAACAGAGTGCATCTAAGTTTTGGTCATTAATTATTTCATTAACAATAGGTTCTTTATTGGTAAGCGATCTAATGTTAAGAAGGCCGAATTTTAACATTCGAGGTTCATCTGGTAATGTATTGTTTTCTAATTTTATGTTAATCAAATTTGTACGTGATGTGGCAAGCGGTGCTCTGTATTTGCTTGTTCGGGGAACAGATACAGTTGAAATGTGTTGATATTCTGGTAAGATCGACTCGAAGTGCTGGGATATATGTGATCTTGACATATCATGCCAGCTAACAGACGGACGGTTAAGCTGATCCGTCTGTTTCCTGACCTGGGCCCTGGATAGTCAGACTATATCAGAATTAAGACTATTAATCAGATTTCTGGTGAGTATAGCACTTCCTTCTGATGTCGGATGAAGGCCATCTCGGGTTAGGAGGAATGGTCTCCCCCAGAAATGCTTCCAATTGTCTATAAACCCTACATTGTGCTAAGGGCACCACTTTGACATCCAGCCATTGAGAGACACTAATCTACTATGTGTTTCATCTCCCCGGTAGGCGGGGAGGGGACCAGAGCATATTACATTGTCTGACATTGTTTTTGCAATTTCACACAGCTCCTTAATAGTATCTTTGGTGATTTCCAACTGTCGGAGTCTGGTGTCATTTTTGCAGGCGTGAATAACAATCTTAGAAAAGTTCCGGTTGGCATTAGCCAGCACTTTAAGTTTGGATCTAATGTCAGATGTTCTGGCTCCCGGTATACAGTCGACTATGGTGTTTGGTGCCTCAATGTTAGTGTTCCTGAGTATAGAATCTTCAATGACCAGGGCACTTTTAACAGGTGTTTCAGCTGGTGTACTCCTTAGGGGTTTGAATCTGTTAGAAATTACCGTAACGTTATGGGTCTTAGATGGACGCCGTATATGACTATGCCGCCTGACAGTCACCCAGTTAGACCGCCGACTTGACTCTGATGTCGGAACCGAGCCATGTGTATTTTGATAAACACTATGCGCGCTCGATACAGTATTTGTAATGTTTACATTAGCATCTGATGTCGGAACCGAGCCATTAGTCTTTTCGCTCGATACAGTATTTACAACAGTAACATTAGCGGTTTTGCTATCCTCAACTAGCGTTCGGATGCGTGATTCTAGTTCAGCAACCTTCTCAATTAATCTTAATACTTCAATACACTTAGTGCATGTAAACCCCTCTATGCTAACAGCAGAAGCTAAACTATACATGTGGCAAGTAGTACATGTTACAATAACAAGCGGAGTCTTACCGCTTTCATGCTGGGCGATGGCGTCTTCATTTACCCGAACGCGCTCCGCGGAGCTGCATCGCGTGGGGTGTTCGGTTGTGGTACGCCTCAGTCGCCTGCGAACGTCTGGGTCCAGGGTGATGTGGGGCATGCTGAATCTGCGAAGGCCGGGCAGCGGCTCCTCCACAGCTTCCCAATCGCTTTCATGTTGGGCAATGGTGTCTCCGTTTACTCGTTCCCGCTCCGTGAAGCTGCATCGCGTGGAGTGCTCGTTTGTTGCACGCCTCGGTCGCTTGTGGACGTCCGGAGACAGGGTGAAGTGGGCGCAGTAGCTCGCGTTGGATCTGCTCAAACCGATCAACTCCTACACAGCTTCCCGCTCAGGCGAGGACAGGTCAGAAAAGCATATATCAGGTGAATCCGCCATTAGATCGGAAAATGCTAGCTCAACTGTTTCGGTGTTTCACGAAGCCTCGCTCTGCCCACCACTAAATATAACCAAACTTTGGATCGTTCTGCTTCGATGCAGTGTTTGCTGCGTTCTACACACACACACACACACACCCACACATATATACACACGTTTCTTTTATCATAAACTCTTTCGACGCATGTGCAGCATGAATTCGCGTCCCTTGGAAGAGAAATCACAGACCGCCTTTGTGACACATAGTACTAAAGTGTTTTACTCACATAAGCTGCGCCATTCTGTTCCGGATCCAATATTGTTGGAGTAGCATTGCTGTTTAATCGCAGTCTCTCTTCAAATCCAGCATTCTTCTGAACATTTAAACACGAAGCAAATTTTATGCTTCCCTCGTTTGATAGGAATGATGTCTCTCGACAAAAACAATGGCCCGAATACGGCACGGTTGACGTTCAGCCATCCTTGCTGTAACTTGTTAAAAACTCACTGAACTACATGTATTATGTGGGCGCGGCCTCAAGTTGGAGAGCTCATGAATGGTAATGACCTCGATCAATTCAACGTCACACTGATCCACTTTTCTAATTGACCTGATTTCTCCGCTTATTTCTTTTCAGTGGCTAGAGCTGACAAAGGAGGTAGAAGTTAATTTTCACATTCACAACACAAACACATGTGGACCTACAGGCCCGGTACTAGGCTTGCTGGACTTAAAAGTCTGTCGATTTTTGCGTGTGAAGTTTTTCTCAAACGCGAGCTGAATGAGCTGACGAATGACGATGACAAAACCGCTAAAATGTGATTTTATAACTGCACGCTATGCTCAGCTGTTACAATACTGTATATTTACTGTATAACCATCTTATATCATTTATATCTACTATATAGTATGCCACAACCAAACTGCATATTCAAATTTTAATAAACAGAACTACGTCTAAAACAAACACATTAAATGCTGCTGGAGACTTGCCATTGGCTGTTGTATTTGAATGAATAAATAATGAGGTGAGTCTAAGAAAGGATAAGGGGCTATTTTGGGCATGTTTTACTATAAAAAAAGTTTTAATTTAATATGTGTTGGGTTATTACGTTTATGTAATACTAAATTGCAATGTTTCTGATATATATTTTAAAGATGCGTTTTATTTTTTAGTTACCGTCATAGAGAACAGTAGTACTTTTTCTGTGACTAAAATACTGCTGAAAAAACCGCCAAGGCTTGAATAAGCTAAACAGACGATAGTGGGTGGGAGCTGTAAACGCTAGCGCTTGCCTAAAGGAGATATTTTTTGTTTAAAGAGACTCCGTTATTTTAAGGTTGGCTGGACATTTTTTTGGGGGGGCAGAAGGAAAATCTGGGGGGCAATGTAGACCCGGCCCTGTGGACCTAACACATACAAAAAATACAAGTAAAAATGGTTTTATGGTTTAAAGCTTTTTAAGTTTTTTTTTAATGTTCCTGATTTAGGGGCGAATCACACATGACACGTTTATGGCAGTGGCAGGTGCCTTTTTTAAATGATTTTCTATGAGCAGTGAGCGTTATGCGAGCTGTTTTTCTGCACCGAACACCTTGCGTTGTGGCCGCCTCCCATGACATGAGCTTTTACAGGAGCACTCAGAGCGGAAATGCGTCCCACGTCATTTCGGTTTTTTCCATTGTCCAATCAACTAAGGGGAAAGGCGGGCCTTTCATTGTGGTGACAGAAGTCACTGCACTCACTTACTGTCTCCTGCGTGTTTGTGTACCTCTCACCCTCGATCAAGGTCAGAGCAAGCATCCTCTTTTTAAAGTCTCTGCTAATATCACAGTTAACAGCAAAAGAGTGCTTATGCTTCAATATTTGATTGACAGGATAGCTGCCTCGGTGGTTGCCTAGCAATATAAAAAACACGCCACACTGCTCTTTTTTAAAGTGACCAAAAAAGCCAGTGCGGCGTGCCTTGCATTTCCAGGCATTTAAACCCTTTTGGTGTGATCAGCCCCTTAATCATGTAAAATGACCTAAAATGTTAACTCTTTCCCCGCCATTGGTGAGTTATCTCGTCAATTAAGAGAAAACATTACCCTTTTCTGACCAGTTTTGACAGTAATATGTAATCCAGGAGGTTGGACTCTTACCCAATTTATAACATAACTGAGGCAAAAATGAATTTCATTAATTTTAAACTCCATGTATGTTTTAATAATCGTTCTGAATCTGATCTCTAACAAAATTCCTTTTAAAAAAATTCAATTATTTCAGCTTTTTGCTCAATATTTGGTAAATTTGGAAAAAAACTACCCAAATTCAAGAGGTTATAAAAAGAGAACAATTGAAGATAGGATGAATCTTTTTATTCCAGTTTTGTTTGTTTGTTTGGAGGCAGAGGGTGTGTTCTTTCATTTGATATATTTGTATATACTATATTTGTATATATATTTGTGATTGTTTAAACAGTACTGTGCAAAAGTCTTACTGTGGGTTCACACCAGATATGAGTTCAACGATTTGAGCGAGTAGATTACATACAAAGTAAATGCAAAGATGTGATCAGACGCATCCTCGCGTGGGGCAATGCGAATGATGCGATATGGGCGGCGTGTTTGCCGTGAAAACACGTGCTTTTCGACAAACGCATCTTCACCCAAGTTGAAAATATTCAACTCGAGCGAAAAATGTGCATGACACGAAGTTAAATCCTGCCAGTAATCTAGAGCGAGTAACGCGATGTCCCGCGTTTGGTGTGTATGTAGCATTAGGCCACCACCACCAGACTTGTTGTTTAGAAGTTTTAATGTCCATCCATAGTTGTTTTAGAAGTTTTAATGTCCATTCATATTTATTTTTCAATCTATTTTATTAAGATACAAACAGAAAATACAGGAAACATGTAAAAAAAATATATCAATATATATATAGAAGAAAATTTTTCTTTAAGGCAATTTGTGAAACTTTTGTGAAAATCACGAAAAATGCTGGCAGGCAACTTTAAAAAAAAAGACTGGCGGGGAATTAGTCAATTTAGTCAAAAATTGATCTATCTATTCTATATCTTCTATTCTATCTCATAGATAAATTAACATAATAGTGAAAAACATAAAATAGCATTTAATTTCAAACTTTACTATCTAAATACTAAATCTAGAAAACTACTACACTGCCTCAGAGTTGTATAGTACTTAAGCATTTTTACTTTCTACATAAAAGTAAATTTTCAATTATTCGTATTTTATTAGTGTTTTTCTTTGGAAAACAAACATTCCAAAACATATTATCATAATTTTTACTCCACTACATTTCATAATTTCAAGTTTTTGGTTTATATTTAATATTTAAGTACATTAAACATCTAGTAATTTTTTGTACTTTTACTTAAGTAAATTTTTTTTTCGTACTTTTAAGTAAAAGTACACAATTTTTAAAGTAAAAGTACACAATTTTCATGTAATTAGGCATTAAATCAATTTTAATATGCAATATATAATGAATACACAGTATGATTTTATGCTTTAGAATGTAGTGAACATTTTTTAGTAAAGAAAAGTAAATTTTTTCCCAAGACAAACACTCTGATAAAGCATAGATGCTTGGAAAATGTAACTAAAATAATTAAGTATTATACACCTCTGCACTGCTTAGGTAGTTCCCTTTCAGTCAGTCACTATGACGTCACGTCGTGACCGACGAATTGGGAATTGGGAACCGCTTCGCGGGTGACCTATCTGCTTCGAGAAACCTTTAAAACGCCAATGAACTTGGCATGCAGATAATTGCATCTGCCGGCGCCGCCCCGCCGCACAGGTATTTAATGAGCGGCAGGTGCAGTTATCAAATCAGCTTTTTAGCTTTGAAAGCTGGCAGACTAAACTGCTCACGAGAAGCTGCTCTCTTACCTTTTGGAATAGATCTGTGCGTGCTAGTTGGTTGGGCGAAGGCACCACAGCGGGGCTCGCGTAGTGTTTCCACCACCTTTGATCTTCATGATCGCTCGTTCATCAACTACACATCTGAAAGAGTGATTTCCCTAAAAGAGCTGCAGTTGAACTCGCGTCTTTTTAAAGACAGCCGTTCACTGCTCACGGGCATTAAGCGTCTTTTTAAAGATGTCTTTCCATCCGTGTTCGACTTCTGGATGCTGCAAATATATGGGTCCTCGTGATGGACACGATCGTTGTCTCTCGTGTCTGGGTCTCCAGCACGCTGAGGCGGCTTTCGTGGAAGGGACATGCTCCGCTTGCGAGAGCTTGACTCTTGCGGATCTGCGGGGTCTTGTGGCGTTTCTCCGGGAACTCAGCCACCGGATCCGCAACCATCTGAGGTTCCGATGGAGACGGAGAGCGCGCGTTCTGCGTTGCTTTCTACCTCCGTCGGGCCTCCCGAGGATTCTATATCTGTCGTAACATCGGAGGGGGCACCGTCATTTTCGGACGTTGATCCGGATCCTCTCCCTCCTTCGGGAAGGGTTGCGGTTCCTGATCTCGACCCGGAGATGACAGCCATGCTCGGTCGGGCTGCGGAGGCGGTCGGGTTGGAGTGGAGAGCTCCTACCCCTCCCGTACTGTCCCGCCTAGATGATTGGTACTTTGTGGCTGCACGGGCTTCACAGTCTTCCCCACCGGTACCTTTCTTTCCCAAGGTGCATGATGAGCTGACTCTGACGTGGAAAACCCTGTTTTCCTCCCGGAACCGTCCGCATTAGCCATCACCCCTCACCTCCCTCGATGGCGGGGCTGCTAAAGGGTATGCCGGTATCCCGACAGTGGAGCGTTCGGTAGTTGTGTCCTGCCGGCGTTTCCTACTGGAAGGGCCATCCTACCCTTCTCTCGCAAGTCTGCAGACATCCGTCAGCCCTGACGGAGTCTGCGTACCAGGCTTGTGGGGAGGCAGCCTCAGCCATACATTTGTTGCAGGTTCATCAGGCTAAGGCTCCAAAGGACCTGCACGAGGAAGGTCACGATTCGACGGTCTTTAAAGACCTGCGTGCGGCTACGGATCTGGCGCTACGTGCCACCAAGACCACCGCACAAGCCGTCGGTCATGCTATGTCCACCTTGGCGGGCCAGGAGCGCCACCTCTGGCTGTGCCTGGCGGACATGAGAGATGCCGACAAGACCCGGCTCTTGAATGCTCCGGTCTCCCAGGCCGGCCTGTTCGGCGAGGCAGTAGAAGATTTTGCACAGCAAGTCTCAGCCACCCAGAAGCAGACTGAGGCTCTTGCCAACATCATGCCGCGTCGGAATAAGCCAACACCTGCCCCGTCGACGTCGGCACCTCAGTCTGCCCCTCGCCGAGGGCGTCCTGCAGCGGTGGCCGCCTCTGTTCCTCATCGGGGCCATCCTAGGAAGCAAGGAACCGGCCGTCAGCAGCCCACCCCACCCGCTCAGCCCGCTAAGCCTGGTGGAAAGCATAAATCTAAGCGGCCCTGAGACGGGCGACCTGGAGGTGGAGGGGATTGCTCTTCGGGAGATGGTGAATGCACCACACCCCCCCCCCGGAGGAGGATCGGGTGGGGAATCTTTGGTTTTCATTAATTTCCGTTCCGCCGGCTTTTCAGCCGGCACCCACAAAACCACAAAAAGAGCGAATTCCTTTTCCTCCTCCAGGTCTTCAGAGGCAGTCGGGGTGACTGATGGGCTCATAACCCTACGTCCTCCCTCTCCTCTCTCACCAGCGGATGTGTCGAACGCACTGAGACTTCTTCATCAGAGTCTTCCCCGCGCAGCCATCCATCAGCGGAGTCAGGTGAGTGCTCATTCACACAATACACATGTCAATGCAGCCCAAGAGAGCGCGTCATCGAGCACTGCTGTTCCGCTTGCCGCGGGTACTACGATTGTGCCGTTACTTCCCCTCGCCCGGTATCTGGAAGCTTGGCAGCAACTTCCCCGTCCGTCACGTTGGCTTTTACGCACGATCCGTCTCAGCTATTCGATACAATTCGCCCGGTGACCTCCCAAATTTACGAGCATTTGTTTCACTATAGTGAAACCCGACGATGCGCACGTAATACTTATTGGCGAAAGACACGGTTCCTCCAGCCGAGATGAGGTCAGGGTTTTACAGCCCTTACTTTATCGTACCCAAGAAAAGCGGCGGGTTGCGACCGATCCTGGATCTGCGCATTCTGAATCGAGCACTTCACAAGATACCATTCAAAATGCTTACGCAGAAAAGCATATTTCTATGCATTCGCCCACAGGATTGGTTTGCAGCCATCGACCTGAAGGACGCGTACTTTCATGTCTCAATACTTCCCGCGACACAGGCCGTTTCTCCGCTTTGCGTTCGAGGGTCGAGCATATCAGTACAAAGTCTTACCATTCGGGCTCTCTCCCTGCGTCTTCACGAAAGTCGCAGAGGGGGCTTTAAAGCCCCTCAGAGAGAGCGGTGTTCACATCTTGGCATATCTCGATGATTGGCTCATTATAGCACAGTCGCGTCAAATGCTTTGCACTCACCTAGATCGGGTGCTCAAACACCTCACCCGTCTCGGTCTTCAGGTCAACCGAGAAAAGACCAAACTGTGCCCTACACAGAAGATCTCTTTTCTTGGCATGGAATTGGATTCGGTTAATCTTACAGCACGTCTCACGGAGGCGCGCGTTCAGTCGATTCTGGCTTGCTTGAATACGTTCTCGGGCAAGACTGCGGTCCCTCTGAAATAATTTCAGAAACTCCTGGGGCATATGGCAGCAGCCGTGGCTGTGACACCGCTCGGTTTGCTGCATATGAGACCGCTTCAGCATTGGCTTCACGACCGAGTCCCGAGGAGAGCGTGGCTCACCGTCTTTCACCGTGTTACGATCACGATATTTAACTGGTAGCCAGTGTAAAGATGCCAGAATTGGGCTTATGTGGTCGTACTTTTTAGATCGAGTAAGTACCCTTGCGGAAGCGTTTTGAACTAGCTGAAGCTTGTTTACTTGATTTGCATGGCATCCCCCGAGTAGCGAGTTACAATAGTCTATTCTAGAGGTCATAAAAGCATGGATAAGCTTCTCTGCGTCAGATGTAGACAGTATATGGCGTATTTTCGAGATATTTCTAAGATGGAAGAATGCTGTGCGGCAGACGTTGGCGATATGACTATCGAAGGATAAGTTGCTGTCGAACATCACACCTAAGTTCCTAACCGTGGAAGATGGCACCACAGTGCAGCCATCTATGTGCAACTTGTAATCTGACATATTATGTTTGTAGCGATTCGGTTCAATAATAAGTATCTCTGTCTTATTGGAGTTCAGCTTAAGAAAGTTATGTGCCATCCAGTCACTAACATCGCTAAGGCAGTCTGTTAGCTTAGAAAACGTGTGTGTTTCGCTGGGATGTGAGGAGATGTAAAGCTGGGTATCATCCGCATAGCAGTGAAAACTTATGTTATGTTTCCTGATAATGTCTCCTAGAGGTAACATGTATAACGAGAACAGGATAGGACCTAAAACCGATCCCTGCGGTACACCGTATTTAACCAGGGAGTGATATGACTCTTCCTCGTTTACATAAACAAAGTGATAGTGATTGGTTAGATACGACCTAAACCAGGCTAGCGCCTGACCACTGATACCAACATAGTTTTCTAGTCTATTGAGTAAGATTGTATGATCTATTGTGTCAAAGGCTGCACTAAGGTCTAATAATATAAGAATTGAGATTTCACCACGATCGGATGTTAATAGGAGGTCATTTGTAACTCTAAGCAACGCTGTCTCTGTGCTATGGTGGGGCCTGAATCCTGATTGGAACTTTTCATATGTACTATTATTTGTCAAGAATGTGCGTAACTGGTAGGGATGTCCCGATCGGGTTTTTTTGCCCTCGAGTCCGAGTCCGAGTCATTTTATTTTGAGTATCTGCCGATACCGAGTCCCGATCCGATACTTCTATAATACATAAAAAAGAATAAAGAAGAGCGAAAAAAAACAGAACCAGGATGTTCCTTATGTCATGCCGCACGCATTGCTGTTTCTGTGTGGAGTCAAAAGAGTCTAACTCTGTGCCAGCGCATAACTACCCCTCAAACCCTCCCTCCCAACAAAGCCTCCCCACAAAAAATCCCAATTTAACCCCTGTACATATACTATATATATTCTAATTATTTTTAACACATCTAAAGTTATGCGCTGGCACAGAGTTAGACTCTTTTGACTCCACACAGAAACAGCAATGCGAGGGGCATGACATAAGGAACATTCTGGATCTGTTTTTTCGCTCTTCTTTATTCTTTTTTATGTATTATAGAAGTATCGGATCGGGACTCGGTATCGGCAGATACTCAAAATAAAATGACTCGGACTCGGACTCGAGGGCAAAAAAACCCGATCGGGACATCCCTAATTGCGTGTGTTACCTCCAGTAGTTGTAGATTGTCTTCCCCATTGATACAGGACATTTTTGGGACAAGTTGATTTGTTGCTTTGTCTTACTAAAGAGCAATGGCGCTTTCATTTTGAACCATTTACATTATTTTGTTCAAATGCTTCCCTCGTTTTAATACTAGTAGTGTTTGATAGCGAAAGCCAATTTATTAAACTAGCTTTAAATAAATAAAAAAATACTTATCAAATTTAAATTGGTTTGGATTGTTTTCTGTCAGGCTTACATATTTTATTTGTTAAAAGCATCTCTCTTGAGAGATACTGTATCCCACCAAGCAAAATGTTAAAGAAGAACAACCTGATATCTGGAAATTAATATAATAAGTATTCCTGTCCTGTATTATATTTTATTAAAGGAGAGGAGCAATGGATTTTCGACCTACAGAGTCTTGCTACTTTGGCAACAGCCCGTGCCCTTGAATTGGACTCAGGGGAGAACAGCACTAAAGATGCTGAGAAGCAGTATCCCTCTCGAAGAACTCTCAACCTACGCCGAAAATGCAGCTGGACACCACGGCATGAACCGGTATCACATACGTGTTTTTTGTACTTATAGATTAATAATTGGAAGAAACGCATTAGCTGAGAGCTGTAATCTTTTTCTTGGGCCCCTTTACACAACAGTATGTGAGTTTTAATGTGCAATGTTTAGTCGTCTTTGTGGATTTCTAAAACATGCTGATCTTTTTGACAGTGTTTGTCATGTGTACGTGAAATTTTTCAGTTTTCACAATATTGTTGTCATGTAAACATGGCCCAAGACTGGAACCATTGACCTAAGGAAGGGGGGCTTTTTGTTTGTTTGCTCAAGGTTTGTCCAGTGAAAGGTGCTATTGACAGTATGGATGGACAGGAGCTGGCCATGAGGATGAGGCTTGCAGAGCTGCAACAACAATATAAAGAGAAACAGAAAGAACTGGCCAAACTTCAGCGAAAACATGATCACCAGTAAGCACCAGTTTAGAGACGATGTTTACCATCACTATAACTCATTTAACCCTTTATGCAGACCTCAACACATGAGATTTCACAATGTTGTTGCACCTACTTAATGTTCATTTCTGCTGTTTCCATTTGTGTCCACACAAATAAACTATTTGTTGATGAAACTGATGCAAAAACAAAAGTCATTTGATTTTCTCAGAGCCCTGATAACATTTGTATCCCAAACTATGACAGCATCTTTAGCACACACCTAAACCAACTTTGACAGAGCTGACAAATATCGCATTATTTACTCACCACTTTCTGCGTGTTGATCCAAAAAGTAAATTCCTAAAGCTGTCACTATTTCTTATAACGCGTGGTCTGGTTTCATATGTTACAGTACTGATTAATCTGCAGGTTATTTAGTGCTCTAACATATCCTGAAGTTTCACTTCTCTTTGCACTGTCGGTTGCTTTTGAAACATTTGATAAAACTGAAATTTAAAATGAAAATGTAATTTCATTAGTTTTTACAAAGAAAAATGAAAAAATATGTTTGCAGTTACATATTAACGAGGTCATAGTCATGTATATTTAATACAAACAAATGTAACACAAAAATCTATCTTGTTTTGTTGTGTTACTTTGACCCACCTGTGTGTTACTTCCGTCCCTGCTGACAGGGTCAAGAGTAACAATGCTCTCCCTATGTTTAAAGTGAAATTATACTGAAATTGTTTTACATTTGTTCAAAATTCCACCTGATATTGATAGACCACACTTGTGAGTTATTGAGCACAGCAAAAATATATCTCTCTCTATAACATTAGCTTTTAAAATAAAATTTTAATGAAAAATGGTACTTTCATCCACACTCTCCCCTACGTACTAAATGCAAAGCACCATTTTTTAAATTCTGGATGCAAAAACGTAGAGGTGAAGATGGTCAGTTTCAATCATTTCAATGACGTGTTTTTTTTTACTTTCTTTGTTTTAACCCTTATAGGGCTTTTCACACCTGAAATTGTTAACCCTGGGTTATTCTAAACCCAGGGTTAACGGAATCCTGGGTTATTTTTTTCATGTTTCACACTGTTCAAACTTAACCAGGGGTTAAGAGATAACCCTGGGTATTCAATATTTGCACGTTTCACACTGTGCATTCCTAAACCCTGGGTCAGGAGTCTCCAACCCAGTTTCAACACACCTGTCTGTAATTATCAAGCCTTGATTAGCTACTTCAGCTGTGTTTAATTAGGGTCATAACATTCTAACCCTGCTTCGTTTCACACTGCATGCGTTTGGCACCACAATGTGGGGTTAACACCACAAATGCGGTGCTAACCCTGCTCCGGAGCAGGGTTTCATAACCCTGGGTAAAAAGCGGTGCTAACACCGCTTTCAAATTACAGGTGTGAAACGCTCCTTAACCCAGGGTTAAAAGCGGGGTTTAGAATGAAGATAACCCAGGGTTAAGCGCAGTGTGAAAACCCCTTATGTGTTGTTGGGGATGTTTTCATCCACTAGAGGGTTTTTTTTAACTCTTAATTTGGCCACAACTGTAATGATTCTGTCTGTGTTTTGCCCTGTGTTTCTGTCTGCTGTTTTCCCCATTGTTGATTGTTTGCTCCGCCCACTTGTTAGTTACCATGGACACTCATTAGACTCATTTATTCACTCTCGTGTGTTGTCATAGTTACTCATTGTCTCTGCTTTGTGATTGGTTCTTGTTTTACATATATACACTGTTTTTTCACTTCCCTTTTGCTAGTTGTAGGTTAATGTTGTTTCAGTTTAGCTCTGTGTTTTGCCTGCCTGTCTGTTTAACTGTTTCTTGTTTTATATTAAATTTACTTTAAACTGCACTTGGATCCTCACTTGTCTCTGCCTCATCACAACAGAACAACTAGCCACTATGGATCCCGCAGACATTCTTTTTTGTTTATGCCAGGAAGATTCCCCAATTGAGGAATATGTGGAGGTGTTTTTGGTAGTGATGGGCAGAGCGAGGCTTCGTAAAACACTGAAACAGTTGAATCAATTGTGTCGAGGCTTCGAAACATAGTTCGAAACCGCCTCCACAGTGACACCTAGTGGTCATTTGCACGTATAGCCATAGCGCAGCCTTGACAAGGTTTTAGACGATCACTGACAAATTGTATCCCACATGTTGATTGATTGACACAAGTGATCGGATGGGAGAGTGGATAGTGTCGTCGACTCTCATACAATAACCCTTTGGATCGAACCCTGGGAAACGCATTACTTTTACCGTCGTCACAATGAAGTTACATATTTTTTTGTTGTTGTTTTAACATCTGTTTGACAACTACATGAGCTTTTAGGCTCATCATTGTCAATAACTATAAGCTGGTCTATTTAATAAATAAATTGAATAGAGATAAATACCACATAAACAATAAGAAATTAATAAAATATATCAAGCCACCATGTCACATATAAATATCTGCTGTGTGTGGAAGGATTTAGCCTACTTCTTTTTTACAGATAATTTCTCCAGCCTTTGAAAAACTCCTCTCACAAAACCCACAAGGTCAATATGCGTTTATTTCACTTTTATACAGATGTGCGATTGTGTTGTCTGTTCCCGACCGTGCCAATCAAACGCTGATTCGGCTGACCACACCTGATGAAACACTTAGTGAAACACTTCGAGGCTTCGTTTGGTCATCACGTGACATGGGTGTTTTAAATCACGCTTCGGATCAGTGTTTTGACACATCTGCGCTTCGGGATCTCGCAAAGCTTCGGAACGACTGTTTTGGTCAGCCATCCCTTGTTTTTGGACCTCGCTAACCGAGTGGATTTTGGGGATAAAGCACTAAAGGACATTTTCCGCCAGGGTCTGGAGGACAATATCAAGTATTTAATGCCTGATACCCGTGAAGTGGGGTCTTTCGTGGACTATGTTAACTTTGCGTTATTGTTGGGCGGGTCCTCTCTCACCATGACCAGGGTTGAGGTGGACGCCGCTCCTAAATATTTTGTGGGGGGGGGCAGTAGGCATCGGGGTCCGTGGGATGCCGAACCAGAGCAGCCATGGACGCCCGAATGCACCACGCTAAGCCTGTCAAGTCCAGTCCTGTCTTCGCCAAGTCCCGAGCCTGTTCGCATGATGGCTGATTCACCGGAGACGTCTGATTCACCTGATTCACCAGAAACGTCTGATTCGTCTGATTCACCTGGGCCGTCTGATTCACCTGGGCCGTCTGATTCACCTGGGCCATCTGATTCACCTGATCCGCCTCGGCCGTCAGTTCTGTCTGCACCGCCCTGGCTTCCTGCTCTACCTTCACCGCCCTGGCTTCCTGCTCTACCTGCACCGCCCTGGCTTCCTGCTCTACCTGCACCGCCCTGCTTCCTGCTCTACCTGCACCGCCCTGGCTTCCTGCTCTACCTGCACCGCCCTGGCCACCTGCTCTACCTGCACCGCCATGGCCACCTGCTCTACCTGCACCGCCATGGCCACCTGCTCTACCTGCACTGCCCTGGCCACCTGCTCTGCTGACTTCACTCGATCCTCCGCCACATGAACTTTACCCACCCTCCCACCCCTGTTGCACCTGGACTATTTCATTCCAGCTCAGGGAGCGTCTGGAAGCCGCTCTTGGGGGGGGGGGGTTCTGTAATGATTCTGTCTGTGTTTTGCCCTGTGTTTCTGTCTGCTGTTTTCCCCATTGTTGATTGTTTGCTCCGCCCACTTGTTAGTTACCATGGACACTCATTAGACTCATTTATTCCCTCTCGTGTGTTGTCATATTTACTCATTGTCTCTGCTTTGTGATTGGTTCTTGTTTTACATATATACACTGTTTGTTCACTTCCCTGTTGCTAGTTGTTGGTTAATGTTGTTTCAGTTTTGCTCTGTGTTTTGCCTGCCTGTCTGTTTCTTGTTTTATATTAAATTTACTTTAAACTGCACTTGGATCCTCACTCGTCTCTGCCTCATCACAACAACAACCTTTTCTCTGTTTTATCAAATTGAATGATTTTTGGTGACAAATCTTATATTTACATATATTTTAATAAAATGCTTTGAAATGTAAAAAAAACTCAACGATATAGACCATTTCAAGAGATGTAAAACAACACTGGTCCAGAAGCACTTCCTGTTTCCGTTTTTTAACACTAGATAAACGTTGGGATAAAATAAACCAACAGAACATATAAACCTGAATTAACTGAAGTTAAACAAACATCTTAAAGATAATAATATATGTCAAATAAAAAAATAACCGTCACAAACTGTAACAGGAAGTGTCTCTGGACCAGTGTTGTTTACATCATTTGAACTGGTCTATACCGTGGGCAAATTTACTACCCCTTCGGGTTGTTAGTGGATGAAAACATCCACTAAATTCAACGGTTCTAAAAATGTATCAGATGAATATTTTGTCCAAATTTAATTTTTTTTCATAAATCTGTTAATAAACCTCAGTACTGATCAAAACTACCAACTTTTCACAAAAATGTCATGATTTTAACTCTTTAATTGCCAAGTTTATAAGTGGTGTCACTGATTCGGGAAAAAACACACACCAAATCACAGATTTTCAATATAGAAAGTGATAAACTGGATTTTTGTTTACCTTTTTCACAGTCTTGGACATGTCAAAAATTGGTAAAAACATTGGCTTTGAAACATTTTTAGTTTTTGTGTAGCATCAGTTTTAATTTTTTTCTCCCTCATTTATTGTTAGTGGCTGTTTTTGCCCCATTGACTTCTATTATAACCACATTTTTTGATTGCAGAGCTGTGACACCTTTTTATCATGCATTTTTGAATGTTGGTGTTTTTTCCTTTTGCTAAGATGTCAAATTTGTAATTTTTACAGTTTATCACCATGTGGCACTATTAACCCTTTAGTAGCTCTGTGCAAAAACAAAGCTTAATTTCTGACTTGTACATTGAGTTATATGGAGTATAACTCCATAATAAAAGCATATTATTGTGTGTGTGTGTGTGTGTGTGTACCTGGTAATTATCACGTAAGATAGGAATACCAGTGTTTTTGTGACCTTGTGGGGACATTTTGATGTCCCCATGAGGAAACAAGCTTATAAATCAAACAGAATGATGTTTCTTGAAAATGTGAAGTAGTAGAAGGGTTTCTGTGATGGTTGGGGTTAGGGAATGGGGTAGGTTAGGGGACTAGAATATACAGTTTGTACGGTATAAAATGCATTACGCCTATGGAATGTCCCCACAAAACATGGAAACCAGAATGTGTGTGTGTGTGTGTGTGTGTGTGTTTGCGTGCAAAAAAGATTTTCTGTAAAAATCTTCTCTGCATCGGATTTATGAACATCATTTATTATGAACACAAAAACAACTTCAAATAAATTGAACAATGAAGCAAGAGTAGAGAATGGATGGAGAACTAAACAATCAAACTAACTTTTAGTGTGTATGTGTGCAGGTGTGTGTGTTCAGTATTTCCAGCAGGACCTGCAGCACACCACCCGGTGCTCTCCACAAGTGTGTCCACCACAACAGATGCACGTGCTGACATGTTTGTTCTTTGCACCAATTGCATGTTCCCCTCTTCACTCCTGAGCTGCTGGTGCCTGCTGGTGTCTGTGGATTTGTGTCTGGAGAGACAGCTGCAGGAGACTGAATCTCTCTCACCAGTTCAGTAGCAACTGGTGTGGAAGGGTGATGCTCTCTCCTCAATACGGACTACCGGCACATCCGGGAACTTGACTGTAAATTTCGTCATCGCCCCTTTTTGGGTGATAGAAAAGCAGCCCTTCCATTGGCTTCCATTCAAAATAGCGGAACAAAGCAACATTTTTACACAGGCGGCAGGTGTAAATAACTTATGAAATCACTCAGATTAAACATGTCGAGTATTTATCTGTCCACCCTGCCTGCCAAAGAGCCCGAAAGATACATTAACACATTTAATTTGGTCAATATAAAAACATGTCCCTTTCATTCTCACAGCGTCAAATTTGTGTAACAACGCCATCCAGTGATTGCTGGAAATATCGCTAAGCCAGTTAGTTGTATGACTCGACGGAAAAGTGCACTCATTACTCTAAATATAAAGACATAATTAATAAATACGAAGTAACTTTCAAATACGAAGTAAAATCATTCACTTGCTTCCCTGTTGACTCGATGAGGTACGAGTAAATGTCCGGGTAAGACACCTCTGGCCAATGGGCCAGTGGGCGTGAACCTGTTCAGAGACATTCTATGACGTTGCGCCGGTTGTGCGTATATTGCTGCAGAGATTTTCCCAGGTCTTCTAGGAAAGCCTTCTCCTAAACAGCTTTTCACCTCCCTCGTGCATGAGTTGCTGTCCCTCCAGACAAACTTGCAGAGAGCACCAAGTGATATGCTGCAAGTCCTGTTGGAATGACTAAACACTTATGTGTTCATAATAATGATGTTCATAAATCTAATGTCTAATGCAGAGAAGATTTTTACAGAATATCTCTTTTTCATGCACATACACACACATACGCACGCACATGACGCACACACACACACGCACGCACGCACACACACACACACACACACACAAATATGCTTTTATTATGGAGTTATACTCCATAAAACACAATGTAAAAGCCAGAATTAAGCTTTGTTTTTGCACAGGGCTACTAAAGGGTTAAAAGTGCCACATGGTGATCAACAGTAAAAATGACTAATTTGACCTCTTAGCAAAAGGAAAAAACACCAACATTCAAAAATGCATGATAAAAAGGTGTCATAGCTCTGCAATCAAAAATTTGGTTATAATGGAAGTCAATGGGGCAAAAACGGCCACTAACAATAAATGAGGGAGAAAAAAATCAAAACTGATGCCACACAAAAACCAAAAATGCCCCAAAGCCAACGTCCCCACCAATCCCCGGCATACCCAAGACCGCGAAAAGGGTTTTAAAAAATCCGGTTTACAATCACCTCCTACATTGAAAATCTGTCGTTTTGTGTGTGTTTTTCCCCAAATCAGTGACACCACCCACAAACTTGGCAATTAAAGAGCCAAAATCATTGAATTCTGCGAAGATTTGTCAGTTCTGATCAGTACTGAGGCTAATCAACAAATCCATGTATAAAAAATTTGGAAAAAATATTTATCCGATACATTTTTATAGCCGTTGAATTTAGTGGATGTTTTCATCCACTAACAACACGAAAGGTAGTAAATTTGAACAATGCACAAGGGTTAATAGTGCTTTTTGAAACTTGACAGTATCACTATGAACTGTTTTTTTAAATTAAAAAACACTAAAGAAAGAAATTTGGAACATCAATACATTGGCTATTTCTTAAACCATAATTTCTTTTAGGAAAGAAGAGAATCCTCGTAGTCCTGCACGTCGAGGTCCCGGCAGACCACGCAAACGAAAATTGGCTCCTGGCCTCAGTTCCGGAGTCCTTACAGAACCTCAGAAAAAACTCAAGTAAGTCACTGGTGGCCTGTTCTCTCACACACACACACACACACACACACACACACACACACACACACACACACACACACACACACACACACACACACACAGCCGATGACTCCTCAAACCATAAGGTTATGAGGGACTCATTTGACCTTGTGAGGAAGACCAGTTACACCCACTGATATATATAAACGACTGTATTGCGCAAAGAACGCTAATGTAACAGCGTGAGGTGAAGCCAGTGCAGAGTTCAAGCGGCCATCTTGGTAAACCCAACTGGCAGAGGGCGTCATTGACTTACATTCAAAATCATGATATAAATTAACCCGCTTTACAGCGTATCAGTCACACACAGTGGCGGTTCTACACGGAGGCCAAGGGTGGCCCGTGCCTCTGTAGACATGTCCCTGGCCACCCCTGTGGACACCCCGTGCTGACCAAATAAAAAAGTATACATTTATTTAGATTTTACACGCGAGCGCAAAAAGCGGAACTAATGCGATGCAACGTTCTACACGGCCAAATTAGAGCGCCGCACCCAACCACTGCAGATGCCTGCGGGTGCTGCTCGGCAAGTGTCTCAATTCGTTCCCAATCTCCCGATGTTGTGAATGTGTATGCAGGTTTGGGCACTGGTAAGGACTCTAGCTCACTTGACATTGGGACACGGACACTGTTCACTTATTCTCCTGTGACGTGGCTGCTTAAGCGCGTTGTCATCATTCACAGCTGTTACTCATTAACGAACGGCAAAACCAACATCTCGCTAACTTTTTAAATAGTACATAGTAAACTGTCTAGCAATGTGTGTTTATATTTAAACTAAAACAAACGTTTTCTTTATAAAGTTTGCATTTCATAAAGTTTATTGAGTAGGCTCCCGTGATTTTCTGTTGGAGGGCTTTAGAAAAGGTCACATGATTTCCGTAAGAGAACATAGTGATCATCGATGCTCACTGGTTTTTGCGTTGCATGGAATTTTTAGGTAACTAACGTTTGGCGTAAAGGCAGACTCCCTAATCACAGTGCCCTGACCAGGGGCGTAGCACAAGGTCCCGGGCCCTATGCATAGGCAGTCCTGATGCCCCCCCCCCATTTTTCCATTTTAGTTTTCTAATCACTACAAGAACAAACTGTATAATAATCAAACAAGACTTGATTCAGTCATATTTTATTTTGCTGAATGAACAAGACATTACATTTTTACATTACTTTTTATTATGATACATTACATTTATTTTTATTATGCTTTATTACATTAAGGCATAAATTAAATTTAAAATATGCCATTTCAGTTTTGTACATTAACAAAAAGCTCCATTTATAATAGAGTTTATAAAGACGAACAAAACTTGTGTCACTAGTCATTTTTATTTGGAGAAAAAAAGCAAAACGAAACAAATGCTATTTCCTAATTAAACTAAGGCCTAGTCCTGTCTTAAACTAATTCCTGTAACCACCCCTGTAATCTTTAAATATAATTTTTTGCCATTTTTTATGTGCCCCTCTAGTAAAACACTGGCCCCTCCTTGGCCCCCCTAGTGAAATTTGTCTAGAACCGCCACTGGTCACACAAGATTCATTTTTAGGATATGTGTACGTAAATTAATTGTTAATTCTGGTGTTATTTGCAATGTTTATGTTTTAATCGGGCAGAATAATGGAATTCTAAAAAAAAACGTTAAAGTGTGTCTGCTGCTTTCTGTTGATGACACGGGTATAAATAAAGTTTTGTTTGACATTCAGCTACATGGTCAGCATTATTTCTTTAAACAAGTTTACGTAACTTGTAAGTTCAGCTAACCTAATTACAAAACCAGCAAATTATTGCATGCACATACGGTACAAAGTATGATTATTTATTTAGATTTCAGAATGAGCATGTTTGTCATTAATACTAAATATGCTGCGGTCGGCCGCTGATCTGATACTGTAATTAAGATGAATGTATAATAACTGATTAAAAAGCAAAATGTACAATTTTCAGTAAATAATATACATGCTTAGGACGTTTGCGTTGTAATAATGTACAGGGTAACTTCAGATATAAAAACGAAGACTAGTAAAGTGATGTTTTATCATTGAAATCTGATAACGTCCATTGATTTGATAGAATGTTTGGGTATACCAATATGGCGACGCGGTGGCTTCACAATTGTGAAGTCATGCACAATCCAGTCATTTATATAGATCAGTGGTTACACCTTATCAATTTCAATTGGGTCAATTCCCTCTGTCTAAATTGTGTTACATGAATTTGGCAGCAAATAGCGGGTGATCATGTCCACATATACTGTATTCTGTCCAGTGTTTCTGTGGGCATGGCCTGAGTGTGTGAACTAGTACAGTATCTTAAATTTGTCAAAAAATATTGTGTGTGTGTGTGTGTGTGTGTGTGTGAGTGTCTGTTGATACACATACTTGTGTGCTAATGGCCTGAGGTCTTCAGCGGGCTGTAAATGTAATTGGAGCTCTGCAAATACTCCTCTGATCTTCTCCATTGCCAGGAATGTGACAGATTCCTGTTTGTTAACACGGGGGTCAATGTGGGCGAGAAGAAGAGGAGGTTACTTTACACACACCCAAATAAATGTTTATGTGTTTATGTTTGTCATATAAGCAGCCATCTGCCTTCTGAATGCCTGATTCTCTTCTGAATTCAGAGCTCATGCATGTAATTACACATTATTATAGCTATAATCAACTATATGTACTTACAAGTAAAAAGCCCATGCAATAGTGGACCATAGTGATGAGCAGGGGACAGTTTATTTCAGATAGTGATACAATGGTCATTTAATGTATATAACCGTGCTTAATGATTAGGGCTGCAACTAACAATTATTTTCACAATTGATTAATCTGACAAGAATTTTTTAACGAATCGACTAATCGGTTAAAAACATAAATTAACTTAATTAGATTTTTCACTCATTTTAACTAAAAAGGCAGTAAATTAGGTTATTCACGAAGTGTACTTTTAAAAGGGCAAAAGCCACACACTACTATAGAGATTTACTAATATAATCTTTGATTTTGAATTTTCAAGCCTTAAATTAAAAAAAAAAAAAAAACGTTTTTGCAGCTTTTAAATAGTTAAACATCTTTATGTCAAAATAATAATAAACCAAACAAATCAAGTCTTCAGGGATGTGCTGGTGAAGAAATATTGCCACAGATTAATAAACAAATTTTAATCTTTAACTTTAGACCTTTTTGGGGTTTTTTCACGGACACAGATTAGACTAGTCCTGGACCAAAACAAATGTAAGAGCTGTCCAAACTGAAAACAACTTGCACTGACATATCTTAAAATACATCAGTGCCCTTTGTTTTGCCTCAAAATGCACACCAGTAATGTTTTTTCTAAGGGATCTTTGTTAAAACTAGTTATATTTTCCTAGTCCTGGTTTAAACTAATCCCTGTCCGGAAAACCATTCCAAAAATAATTAACATTATTCATTATTATTAAAACAAATAAGTCATTATGATTTGAAAGTGATATACATATGTTGCTACAGTAATTAAAACCTGGATTTCCCCCTTACTTTAAAACAGATATATACAATTTAAGATTTATTTATAAAAACCCAACAACAATTACACAAATACAAACTCACTTATATTAAAGGAAATTAAACCTTTATTAACCAGTGTTCGTTTGCGCTTTTGTCATCTTCCATCATTGTCCTGTCAGGGTTGCCAGATCTGCAAAACAAACAAAACGAGCCCAATGGCCACTCAAAATGAGTCCAATAGCATCCCAATGATTATTCACAGCCCAAATACCAACAACTAATGAACCAAATCCTTCATCTCTAGCCAGCAGAAAAACATCAACCTGCGGAAATAGTTTAAAAGTAGTTTAATTCAGAAGTCAGCCGAAAGGCAGAGGACCTGGCAATGCTTCGGTCTGAGCAATGCTGCCTTGCCTTTAAAGAAGCTGGTTGCGCAGTGAGAAGAAGAAGATAAACCTGATCAACGTGCAGCTCGTGTTGTATGAAGAAACAGCGCCCAACTTTAATTATAAGCGCACAGTTCAAACTGTATGAATCCGACTGTGGTGCGGGAGCATGTGATGTCACAGACCAACTAATGACAAACAATTTAATTATTGATTATTTTGTCAATTTTATCTATTAGTTGTTGCAGCCCATTATTATATTCCTCTTCAAAGATGAGTGCTTCACAAAGGGTTAATTTTGAATTGTTGCCGATTGAGAGCGTTTAAATCAGTTACTTGTGAGCTACTATGCTGTCTATGTAGGGAGTGGAGAGCTCAGTAGGTTTTATATCGTTCATATACCAAGAACATGTAAGATAATCCTTTACTGTATGTAACCTTTAGTGAAGCTGCTCAGTCAAATGTAATTAAAACCTAAATATCTTTTGATTCTTATATCACTTAACACCAGACTGTAGGATTTGTGTTCTTCTGCTGTAGTTGTATGCTTTGTGATAGTGTGTTGTTATTACCCACTGAAAAAAATGATTCATTGAATTTAACCAATTTTTCCAAGGCAAGTGGCTGCAACCAATCTATCCAAGCTACATTTAAACAAAAGTTTTATATTTTATATTACGTTACTAATCTTTTTTGTTTAAATGTAGCTTAACCAAACCGACTGCAACCACTTACCTTAAAAAATTATTAAATTCAATGAATCATTTTTTTCAGTGCATTGAATAATGATCTGCTGTTAACAGATGGTTTTACTTGTTCATTGTGTTTCTTCTGAGATGATATGTAAAAGACATGTATGTGTCACATTGTGTATGTGCTGCTTTCCATTTAGTCTCATGTGATCGAGGGCATTGGGTCAGTAGGTAACACGTGTGTGTGTGTGTGTGTGTGTGTGTGTGTGTGTGTGTTTTTGTTTCTGTTTCTGTTTGTACTTGTTTTTCCTTGCCATTATTCAAGTGTGTGTAAGAGAGACAAAGATCAGTTGAATACGATGCCGTGGAGAATAGGGTGGGGTTGTGTCACGTCGTGTTTGTCACTTCATGTTTCGCCAGGGTTTGCCTTGCGGGGAACAACACTTCATTGTGCCCGGTGTTCCCCTGCCTGTCAATCATAGACACACATTTACACACATTCCTGTGCTAAGATACAGTATATACTCTCTCATTGGTTTCTGTTTTACTAGGCACATAAAATGTATAAATATTACATATGTGAGTGTAACATAACTGAGACCTCCAATAATTCTGCCTAGCTATGAAAGAGCTGTAACATTTTTCTCTGAAATATTAGTTGGCACATCAGCTCAAACCAAATCTCAATGAGATTTTTGCAAAGACAGCATCTGGAACGATGCAATGGCAGTATACGAAGCATTGGCAATACATGTGATGCTATAGCACTTGACTTCTATTAGAAGGATTGAAGGTAATCTTAAATTTGTGTTGTCTGTGGGTCGCCCACTTAGAACTGAAGACAGACATGCTGACTCGCTCAAATGGAAAACAACAGCGAGAGCTACGATATTCACTCACAACAAAATCATTGAACACAAACACAATGCCATCGACCTCTCTGTTGTAGCAGAAATCTTTCCTGGTAGTTCATGCTGGGCTTTTATTGGCATGAAGATCACTGTGTTCTTTCATTATATTTTTTCCTGATGCTTATCAGAAGAGAAGTGACTGAGCCTCATTCTCTCTCTGATCTCTTGTTTTATACCATGACTGCCTGAGCTTTACAGATGTTTTATTTCTATGGCCGTTTCTCAGTAACTAAAAAAACAAAAAGTTTGAACTTGCATCCTTTGTACGGGACATTAAACATAGACCTGATATAATGCAAATGAAACAGCAGAGTACTTGAGGTCGTCATTTACTCGTGGAGCCCTAGCTATTCTTATTTTAATGTATTTTTGCAATGAAATAAAATGTTACATAAAACCTGTGTGTTTTCGTTTTGAACATATAAAAGTATGTGGATCAGGCGACACCTGCCTATGCTGATTAGCTATAAATAATGTATTTGATACAAGATGAAATAAAATGAAAAACACAACCACTTATTATAAAAGTACAGCAATAATAAAAAAAACATTTGTACAACATGAAATAAACACAAGGAAAAATCAAGTTAAAAGTACAAAGGCAGTGATTAGTACAGTGTTAAAATTAGATAGAAAATATAGACGTTTTCAGCAGTAACAACATAAATAAATGTCTTTCGTGGAACATAACTTCCAGTAAACTCCACAAACAATCACTAACAACAAAGTCCTTTTAGAGTACATTATTTCTGGTAAGAAGCAAAATAAACAACAAGTAGATTACCTGAGTTTAAATCAGCTAAAGCGTATCAAAAACTACACTGAGCTAACGTTACTGTGTAAAATGTGCACTATATAATCTATACAATCTTAAATACAGATCGGTTTTCAAACCTCCCTTCATATAGCGGTAATCCATGATCGCCATCTTCTCTCATGTTTAGGAAACCAAAACATTTGCTATTTTATGCAAGTCAAACAAGTTAGACAATAAAACAAACTAAGATCGGAAACTAAATTCTGCCCAGACCCTTAACCGCGACAACATGTGTGCACCTAATGAAAGCATCTATATGTGATTTAAGTTATGAAAGTTAAAACGATAATAAGTAATAACAGACTTCAAACGAAGAAGAAAAATAAATAAATAAGACCAAAAAACTGCCAGTTAGAAATATCCAAAGCGAATATTACATGTTTGACATCAGACAGCAAGATATCAGAAGGTCTTGCAGAGGTAAGGCTGCCCTCAGCGTGTACATGAGCGCTGTCCGTCCTCAAATTGCCTGTAAATTTGTAAATAGGTGCTATCTTTATTAACTGACCACAGATTTATAGTTTATACATCTATGTTCTCACCTAAACAGCTCTTAAAACTATCCTTTATGACACAGAACAAATAATACTTTAAATATTATGCAGGGTTTCTGCTCTATTGCAGTTGATGCGAAATGCCTTTTGGGAAACTTGGTTGTAAGTCCTTATGCATTCTTGATAAAAGAGGCGGATCAAAACACATCCGGGTATTTAATGTGAACCTGAAATCCGAACAGCGCTTGGGCCCCGACTGATGACCTTTCACAAATTCACAAGAACACAAGTACAGACAAGAATGCACATTGAGTAAAAGAGCTTATGTTTTTGAGTGAATCTTTTAGGTGAATGTATAATTTTATTCTGTGACAGTTTTTTCTGCCTTTTAAAGAGGACTTTTGTTATTTTGATTATTATTATTGTTTTTACTTTACAAAAATGCCAAACACAAGAAACGTCTATAACAAACATAAAAAAGCGGCTGTCGTGTTCCGCACGTAACTTCCGGTAAACTCCACTAAGAATAAATAACAACAAAGTTCTTTAAACGTAGTTTATTTATATAACAAGCAAAATAAACAACATGTAGATTACATAGGAAACCAAAACATCTGTTATTTTCGACGAGGCATTTGTTCAAGAGATCAGTTTAGCAACTAGTCAGACCATTAAAAAAAATGAAACCAGAAGTAAAGTTCGGATCCAGATGTGTATCGCGTCAGCGCACTTGCATCCGATGAAACCGTCTATATATTTGAAATATATAGTAAAATGATGCCTCCTGCTTTTTAATTTTGAAATCTATTTGAACAAATTCAATGGCTAAATAAATCTGAAGGAATCAGTTTGATATTTGATTTGCTGGATCTCTATCACTAAATCAGTATGATAATGAATTACCTTTGCTCTTAATTGATTGACAGATTAACGGGGGCGGGGTTAAGTCCTCTGACAGAGGAGCACCGGGCATGTGGAGATTCTCCGAAACAGAAAAAGAAGAAATTGTCCAGTCAAGGGTTTGGCGGTCTAAGTTCCACACAGGTCAGTATCTCTAAAGATGATCCCATATCTGCCCTTTAAATCATGTTAACTAGCAGGTTTAATGAAAGAAATAGTTCACACTTAAATTAAAATGACTCATTACGCAATTTCATGCTGTTCCAAACAAACATGCTGCTACCTTAATAAATACACACACAATAAATAAATAATGGCTTTTAAGTCAGGTTCACATAAATCGTTTCCATACAATAATAGGTCATAGTGACGTAAACGTCAGTTTCATGAACAGGTTTTGAATTATTCCAGGACTAGGCCTGTTATACTAGTTATATTAGGACATTTAACTACTGTAGTTAAGTAGTTTTAACAAACATACCTTAAAAAACAACTGGTGTGTATCTTAAAACAAAACAATGGCACTGATATATGTTAAGATATGTCAGTGCAAGATGTTTTTAAATGAAGGCAGATCAATCTTTGGTCTGGGACTAGGATAAGCCTGTCTGGGAAATTACCCTTAAGATGCCCTACAAAAGTAAAAAATGTAGTCCATATAATAAGTTTAGTTGTTTTTTGGAGCTTGATAGCTGCAGAGATGTGCTTCTCTGTACTGTATTTGTGTTATTTTTGTTGGGAGGTTTGATGTTTTGTTTCTTTGCTCTCTGCTCCTCTCAGATGAAGTCCCAGTGCTGTCGAAAGATCAGTCTCCATGATCAACACATAACACAGTTAAAGCAGAAGGCTTCAGGTGCACAAGCTTTGTCTAGACCTTCATCACAGGACAGAGAGTCTTCCTCAGTGTCTAAGAGCCTGTACTCCAAACGGACATACTCCAAACCCAGCACAGCCAATGAGTCGGAGACCTTAAGTGATACAGGTAAAAATAAATCACACTGAAGTATGCAACCATTATAGGCACTCACTTTTGAAAGTGATAAGTTGAGCTAAATGACATGGGACTAATCAGACTAGATATCTGTGTCCTTAAATCAATGGAAGCAGACGATGCCACAGAAGTTTGCCTTAATAATCTGTGGTGCTTGGGGGTTTAACCTGTGTGATGGTCAGAAATTCCCATAGCTCAACTGGTCGAGCCTCTTGTTTAAGGTGACAGGTTCGATCTCAGGGAACACACATACTAATAAAAATGTTGACTACACTGTAAGTCACTTATCCAGACTGTCTGCCAAATGTGTAAATGTTTTGTAAATTAAATATAAATTTGTAAATGTAAATACTAAATATTTAAAAACAGTGGATAAGGTACCATGTAAAAAAATAACACATAACACATAAATGAACCTGCATTTTGATTGGTGGTGACGCTCAAATGTCATGACAATACACGCAGCATGAGATTACCCTCATGAGTTTTTTTACTCCAGCTAGAGGGCGTTCACTACTATAAGTTATAATAAACTGATTGCACAAACCATCTATATCAGGGGTCTTCGACTACTCTACTTCGAGGGCCAGATTTTAAAAATGTAAAATTTTTACCTTTTATATATTTTTTTACTTTGACCTATTATATATTATGTTGTTTTTGTTACTTTTTGTTATAGGTCATATATTAAAAAATGCATTTAAAAAAAATAAATTAAACTTGTGTTTAACTTACATAAATTGTTACATTTCAAGTATTCACAACATATAGCCAGTTTTCTCCTGATGACTAAAACTGCACTTCATGTTTTTTCAAGTGTTACTGATAAAGTTTAACAGAACATGATTTATAATTTTGACTTTGCACACAGTGTTTTGATTGGGACATACATCACTTCTGGTCAAGGTGTCACATGCGGTGAAATCCCACAAGTTTTTATGCATCCAAAGTTCAAATTGTATCAGAAAATTATGCACCCGCAGATGATTATCACTTCACGCACCCCCTTTCCAATTCTCCTTCCGGTTTATCGGCCATTTGTCATATATAGTGGAAATGTAAAAATAACCACGCTGATTTTAAATCAGACAAAGATGACCAGCGGGTCGTATAAAGATGACCCACGGGCCGCCAGTTGACTAGCCCTGATATACATCTTATACATCTTTACATGGGATTTTGGGTCTCTCTTATACTCCTTTTTTACATGAATTGTTTGTCAGTTCCAGCAACTCCATTAAAATAACATTGAAATTGAAATAAGTAAACTGAGAGTGATAGTGTCTGTCTCTTTTTAAGCTACCAGTGGTGACAGTGGGCCACAGGAGTCCTGGAAGAGGCTCAAACCAGCAGCGGTTAAAAAGGGAAGGAAGAAAAGTGCTGGAAATGCAGCAGGTTTGCAGCAGTCACAACAGGGCAGAACCTTGCAGGACAGAAGACCGGAACTGGACGAGGACAGGGACACGTCTCCACCCGAGAGCGAGTCCTCTGAACAAGGTGAGTGTCAGGCAGATTGTCCCAAGTGAGAAAATAGCTTGGTGATGTGGCACAATTCTTTACAGCTTGGTCTACTTTGCTTTTTCTTTATTTAATAGAGTTTTTTTACAACCACTTTGCTACTATTTTCAGAACCTTGATTTCAATTTTCATAACTCTAGACACAAAACTCCCAACCAATTATCAAAATTCACAATTTTCAAAACTATAAGCCCTTTCTCCATATTGTTTGGATTCAATACACAGAAAACTTAGATCACTTGTTCATTCAACAAACATCACCTGTATAATATGACACAACTTAACATCAAAGTACTACTATTTCAAAAGGCAATTCACACATCACATTTCAAATGAGTGTCTATTCATTTCCTTACAATGATCTAACTATCAATTGATACAACTGCTCAGAATGATAAGTAATGGTTGCATTACACTTAATAGTTGGATGGAAACAGACAAACAATCTTCCATGTTGACTAAAAATCATGAAAGTTTCAAGATAACGAGATTCATTGTCACCAATATAGTTTATAGATGCAGGCCCTTCCCAGCTAGCAAAAAGTCGTCTATTGGACGTTGAGTAGACGTAAACCTTCAACATCTAATTTTGGTCCATTGAAGGTTGAAAATGAAAATTGAAAAGACGTCATATTCGTCCATCTTTTCAACATTCAAAACAGGTCGATCTTCAACGTCTAATTTTGGTCCATTGAAGGTTGAAAATGAAAATTGAAAAGACGTCATATTCGTCCATCTTTTCAACATTCAAATCAGGTCGATCTTCAACGTCTAATTTTGGTCCATTGAAGGTTGAAAATGAAAATTGAAAAGACGTCATATTCGTCCATCTTTTCAACGTTCAAATCAGGTCGACCTTCAACGTCTAATTTTGGTTCATATTTGTCCATCTTTTCAATGTTGAAAACAGGACCACATTAACATACCAAATAACATTTTATAAAATGAAACAAAGTTTTAAAGGGTTATAAGAACTTTAATAAAACAGCACATTTTAAATAGTGCAAACAGTCAAGTAACCAACAGATTTCACAGTCTGCAATAAACAGGTCGGTCCAGTAACAACACAGAGTGCAATAAACATATACCAACACAGATTTCAGAGTGCAGTAAACATAGGTCAGTCCAATGAGCCAGGGGTTTTCAAAGCTGTCCTGTAGGACCACCAGCACTGCACAACCTGCATGTCTCCCTCATTAGACACACCTGGTTTAAATTTTCAGCTCATTAGTAGAGACTGCAAGACTTGAACTGGGTGTGTAAGGTAACTGAATGAGGTGTGTCACAAAAGGGAAACATGCAAAATGTGCAGTACTAGTGGTCCTCCAGGACAGCTTTGAAAATCCCTGCTATGAGCAGTCCAGAGCTTTCTGTAATCTGGCGGTTGGTTGGGCTTCTCTCTGTGATGATGGGTGGAAGATTCGCACCACATTCACACACCTCTTCACTTCTTCTTCTTTCCGTTTTATGGCGGTTGGCAACTACCTTTAATGGTGCATTACCGCCACCTGGTGGGGTGGGGTAATTATAGCATGAATCCTCATTGCACCTCAATCGCAGTTTCATATTTTTTATAACTTTGACGTAATATGTAAAACTCTTTACATTTACTTAAGATAATTGTAGAAATAAGTGAAGAGTCCATGATAAATCCAAACCAGCCTTATTTATTACATAAACATCTGTAGTGTATATTCAATTTACAGCTTTCACAGCCACAGGCAACAAACCAAAACTAAACACTTCAACCCGGCAGGGGAATATAAAACAGCGCCAACAGGACTCATGCGCACTTCCATAAGTATGGTGTCTCTCAGTGTCTATAGAGTACGCAAGCGCAATCATTAACAAGAATGATCTACAATAATAATAAACATGGTTTGGTAATTTGTTTTCTCCATTGTTTTAGCATGTATAACAGATTATCAGGCTGTCTTAGATTATGAGTTGAAAACATGGTCAGTTGAAAACACAGTCAAACAGTCCAGCCAAAACTACTTAGTTGAAATCAAGTCGTAAACCAGTCCAAGGCGGACCGACTTATTTTCAACCATATTTCAACGTTGAAAGACCGTAATTGTTTACTGGTAGATTATGAGTTGAAAACATGGTCAGTTGAAAACACGTAGTCAAACAGTCCAGCCAAAACTACTTAGTTGAAATCACGTCGTAAACCAGTCCAAGGCGGACCGACTTATTTTCAACCATATTTCAAAGTTGAAAGACCGTAATTGTTTACTGGGTTGTAATTGCTTGTCCAATTCTGCCAACTGGTTACTGATGATTGAGTGCACATTGTGTGATGATGTGACCTACTGTATGTTGTGATTGTACTGTAGTGTTTTGCATCAATATATTACAAACTTTGTTCAATGATTTCACTGTCTGTACTGTACTATTCTCTCTACTGCTGCAGTACTTTTACAGAGATGTATTTTCTTGGGCTGTAACGATTCATCGTGTGTCCCATTAAAAATGCCTGTCTGAAATCGATTCTGAATCGCAAGGCTACGATTCTGTGTTTCATGCACAGCGTGTACTACGGCATTTGGTCAGTAGGAAGTCCTTATCAACTAAAATCATTATGAGTCCGAGTCGTTTATAACGTGCATTTAAAAAAGCAACACTCCTTAAATAAAAATCATTCAAAATATTCTTTATTATTATGAAAATACCTGAAACAATTTGAAGAACAGCGATATAAATATTCCTGCAGACATTTCCTGGAGTAGCATTTGTAACACTGCTTCTTCTGTGGCACAAAGGGAGTTTCTGCACGAGAGTGCCCCCTGGCTTTGGGATGTGCCAGGATTTCACCGTAACTCATTAAAATTCATTCATTGAGAAAACGCGCATTTGCACGATTAATCATTACAGCCACTGTACATGTAGTACAATAATGAAACCTGTATCACCTATTTTGTTCTACAATATTTAATGACACAGTGAAACTATCGGTTGCTTGTGTGGGGGTGATATATAGTTATGTTTCAATGGTATTTAAAAGTAAATTTGTGTTTTGAACCAATGATTGTGCAAGTGCAAGATTTTTTTAAAGATGTGAATGCACAATGCAATGTTTTGAACATTAGACAGCCTGTGTTAAAAGTGATAACCATTTGGAGTTTTGTATCTAGAGTTGTGAAAAAGGACATCAATGTTCTGAAAATAGTAGCAAGGTGATTGTAAAAAACCGTGATTGTAAAGTAACTCATCATATGGAGTACAAATGTTGACATTTTAAAATGATGGCATTTTAAAAGATATCCAATTTTTTTTCAAGATGTTGTTTTACTGCAGGCGTTTCTTTCTATTGAATCCGGCATATTATGTTTGTATGTGTATATACTGTATATATTGTGTTCAGATGTGAACAGTCATATTGACATTTGGTTTTCACCATACAGAGGAAGATGAAGAGGAAGGCAGTTATGGCAGTGAGGAAGGCAGAGACATCAAAGCTCCAGCATTCAGGAATCTGTCATTCAGTTCAGCTATCACAGGCCCCTCCCCTTTCTCTGTCGTCAAACTGGAAGCCAATCAAAAGGCAAAGATTAAGAGAGAACGACAGGAGCTTTATGGTAAATTCACTAAGAATTAACTTCCTCTGTTGAGTGCCATTTGTGCTGATTTAATGAATCACTTCATAAACTACATGAATAGAAATTAGATAAAATTACACATCCATAACTTATTGTGCTGAATGCCACAGTTTTTCTTTTTCCTGTGGTTCAGAACTACATGCTAGTTTGTAGATGATAGAGCTCTGATTATTCAGTAAAAAGTCTAATACACATAGATATAAAGAGTGACAGTGACCTAACTGAAATGTCTCAGCACCGGAAGTGAAACTTGATTACGGATGTTTTCTCTGACCACTTTTATATTTTTGTGAAAACCCCCAGGCTCTCAGCTTCACTCGGTAACAGAAGGGGACGTGAAGGTAAAGCAACGCGGCCCTTGTAGATCCGTCCCCATTACGGTCTCCAAACCTCCGGGTGTCAGACGACGACCAGGCAGGCCCAGACTGCAGGACAAACGCTGGCCTGGGATCACGGCCCGCTCGAGTCATTACAGAAAGAATATGACATTTCCCAGCAGCACTGGCGAGAGGCTGAAGAGAGCTACAAGGAGGAGCTCCATGTTAAGAGTCACGGTAAGAGACTGGGCATTTTTCTGTAAGACATTAAACCTTTGCGAAAATCATAAACAATTCTGGTGCTGACTGGCAACTTAAAAAAAAACGCTGATGGGGAAAGAGTTAAAGCAATACCCACAATGCACAGCTCTGCAAGCCACTCCTACTAATCCAGAACACCGCTCAACTCTATGCCGTTGTGTACATACATGTCACATTAGTATAAAAAAGAAAATAGAAACACTCACTTTATAGTCAGACGTCCGTTTATCCCTGCAGGCTTTGGCTGTCATTTCCAATTTAGGATTCTAAAATATGTATCCAGGACGCCACTATATACGGTATAAAGCTTGGGTGGTTGGTTCACCACACAAACGAATTGTGTTGTAGGAGCAGGCTTTATTCGGTTTCTTATTTATTTTTGAGAGTGCTTGGCCAAACGTGTAAATAATTCCAAAGAAGAAAATGCCGCACCCTACACACAAAGTCATCCACCGCACAATATGTTTACTTCACAGAGTGAAACAAACACGCCCGTACGCAAAGTAACTCTCTTCCCTGGGACCATTCACCACACAAACATCCTGACCTGATGCAGAAATTTTGTACAGAAGGCACTAGGGGTGGCACGGTTCACAAACCCTCGGTTCGGTTCGTATCACGGTTTTATGGTCACGGTTCTCGGTTCTGTACGGTTCTTGTTGTTATTCTTTTCCTTTAACTTTTTTAACACTCCAGAAATGTATTATCTTATTAATGTATTAATTATACATAATTTAGGATACAGTATTAATAAGTTATATCATGTAATCATGCACAATCTGAATTTGACTTTAAGCACATTATTGGGAGTATCTCTGAGGAATGCCAGGTGAGATTTTGATACAGCAAGAGGGAAGACATTGATGATTTCAACATGCTTTACATTTATTTGGCAAAAAAAAAGATGTGTATTGCCATCTACATGAACTTATGTGCCTTTTTAGCACATAAAGATAACTTGCATTTATCAAACTGCCAACTTCAGTGTAGCTCTAAGATTTATCACTGAGAGGCTACCTAAATATTGCATAGAGTATATGTGGACGAGAGAGAAACATAACATTTACACCTGTAGTATTTAAATCCGTCTCTTTTGTCCACTTCTGTCCTGATTACTTTGAGGGGTAATTTATGAAATAAGATTGGCAACTTTCACGCGCTAGCAAAATGAAACTACGCGGAAATCAGCCGCTTTCGTTTTATCAATGAAAGGCTAAAAATAGCGCTGTTCACCGTATGTCAGAAAAGACGTGAAACATTGTGTTCAGTACCTCAGATTAGATAAATGGGCGGAGAGAAGGCGGTCTCCTGTTCGAACACATTCAACCCATAGACTGCAGTTCTATCTATTGTTTAATTTCCGCTGTCATCATAGGTGACATGAAATAAAAAATGTTTCCACACACCAAACTTATACGACGTTGGCGCATCCTCCAACTCCGGGCAGACTTCCTTTTCTCTCCCACTTGCCATTTCTACACGCAACATGACCTGCAGCACTCACTCTCATCTCTTCTTTTCGAGCGATTTGCGAAAGGGAAACACGCTATCTGAGGTCACACACAGGGCACGAGGCTACATACATTGCGCATGCCATGAACTGTCGAATCGTGCGACGCACACACGCTCCGAACCGAGACAAGCGAACCGAACAGTTCTGATTTTTTCATGAACCGTGCCACCCCTAGAAGGCACACAGCGAGAACACAGGCACAACTAGTACATCCAAGCTCGCGCTTGTCCGGGCTCTTCTACGCAGCAGAAGCCGAGGCTCCAGCCTTCTCCCCGGGCTTCTCTGCTTTCTGTTCCTCCATCTGCCTCATCTTTTCACTCTATTGTGGCTCATTAAGGTAGCCACGAACAGCGGATTAGAGCATCAAGCTTGTGAAATCAACCTCTTTCATATCATATTGATCATATTGTGTGCTTCAGAATGTGAGGCACTGGCACTTGTGTGGAGTTGTGAACACTTTCAGCTTTACATTTACGGAAATCTGTTCACAATGATAACTGATCACAAACCTCTCAAACTCATCTGGAACAATCCATGCTCCAAACCACCCACTCAAATTGAGGGTTGGGGACTCAGATTTCAACCTTATGATTTCACTGTGAAGTACAAAAAAGGCTTAGACAAACCAGGAGACTATATGTCTCGTCACCCTGTTTCCACACATGCACCATGCAACACTCGAGCTACAAAGTTGTGGAAGAATACATCAACTTTCTTGCACAATACAGCACACCAAAAGCCATCACTATTGATCAAATCAAACAGGAAACTCTGAACAGCCCAGTCCTCCAAAAAGTGTGCTCACTCATTCGCACTAACTCCTGGGGTTCAATTACTGACACTATGGAACATGCACCAACACTACTTAAGTATTAACGCATCCACAGTGAACTAACCGCCCTGCCTAAGCATGACCTAATCCTCAGATTTTCCAGAATTGTAATTCCACCTTCGCTAGAGTACCAAATTCTTCAGTTAACCCAATGATTTCCATCAGGGCATTGTAAAAACAAAGGCCCTTCTAAGAGAGAAGTTATGGTTTCCCGACATAGACATCAAAGCTGAAGCTAACTGTCTAGCCTGCCAAGCCAACACACCTTTAACACATCCTGAGTCACAGCCAATGTCGAAACTTTCTGAAGATGCCTGGCAAGAGGTCAGTGCTGATTTCTATGGTCCTCTACAGACTGATGAATAAATGCTTGTTATCATAGATGATTACTCTCGATACCCAATAGTAGAAGTACTTCACTCCATCAACAGAAATGCTGTGATTGCTATAATGGACAAAATTTTCTCAATGTTTGGCATTCCAAAAATTGTAAAGACAGACAATGGACCCCCTTTCAAAAGCGATTGTTACAGCAAATAATGTTTTGCCGCAAGATGCCCACAAACATAACCACAGAAACACCCACTGTGTCCGATCATGATCTGAGGAAAAGGGACAGTTGTAGCCAAAGCAAAAATGAAAACATATGCTGATTCCCGCCGACATGCTTCCTCTCAAACTCTACAGATCGGTGATCAAGTACTCCACCGGCAGCCCAAACAACATTAACTCACAACACACTACAATGTTGTCCCACACACTGTGACCATGACCAAAGGGTCCATGATTATAGCAGCACGAGGTAATCATTCCATCACTCGGAACTCATTGTTCTTCAAAAGATTCCTCCCTCCTCAAAATGCTGTGAAATGTGAACGTGGTAAGGATCTTCCAAAAGTTGTGACATCAACAAGATATCCCTTTCACCGAAATAGACAGTCTCCGGCATATCTTTTAGACTACAGTTTAAAGTAGAACTTCAAAGTCTGTACTCTGTAGTTGAGGTCAAACGTGGATTAATTCAGCCCATACCATTTCAATAACAGTATTCAGAAATAATGTTAATAATGATGTCTGTTCTGTATTTAAAGTTGTTATTTCTGTGAAAGAGTGTTGTAATGTTCTCAGTAAAAATATTGTTCTGAATGCGTATGTGCTGTATGCAGACAGAAGTACAACAGATAGATGGCACTATGGTGAGTCCGCATGTTATGCAAAAGAGGTTTCAGTAAACAGAACATTGGTTCAACCATGCGTGTCTGTCTCTCTTTAATAAACTAAAACATCACACATCCTATCTATATTTTTTTCTCTGCTTATAAACTCTTAAATTTGCACATTTTGTAGTAAAAAGCTTAAATAATTGCATTTTTGTGAAGGACTTTGGTTAGAGATCAGATTCAGAATGATTATCAAAACATATACAGTGTTTAAAATGAGTAAATAACGTTTTGATTTTATGTTTCATAAATTGGGTAAGTGGATAATTGTGGTATTGCAGATTAACATAACTCATCAGGAACACTTTTTTATGCAAGATAACTCGTCAATGTCATGGAAAGAGTAAAACCAGATGACCAGAGATGTTTACATCTTTGAAATTAGTCAGGATATTACTGACAGTTTGTTGTTTTATTTCTGATACTGTAGAGAAGTTTCTGGTCGACCGGGACTCCAGACACTGATGATAACTGTGGTACGAGGAGAACCAGACTTCGAGAGGTACAAACACACACACATTCATTGAACAGTATTGGTTTCCTCTGTCTGACTAAGATGTAGTTTGATGTAAAGGTGATGATGGCACATCTGACGTTCTGTCTGGAGGTGTGAGGACAGTTCCATTCATTTTCTTCATATGATTCAGAGTTTCTGCTGTTTCTGTGGTCCAGTCTAAAGGTCGAGCGGTCAGCCGTCTGTTCGAGAGTTTCGCTGCAGATGACGGCTTTCACCTGGGTGAGGACAGCAGCTTTTCAGATGAAGATGATGAGAGGAAGCATTCATCTCACAGCAGAAATACTCCTCTAGGTAACCAGAAACAACCTCAGAAAAAGCAATTTCTGATATTAGGGATGCACAGAAATTATTTGGCCGAAAATAGTAAAAAAGCTTTTCGGTGTAAGGTCGAACAAGTGAAAAGATTGAATAAATTTTGCAGAACAATACATTTTTTAATGCCCCAATCAAATAGCAACCAGCATATAGTGAGAGTCGCACATGCTTTTAAAATGCAAACATGTCAGTCAAATCATTCAAAGTGCCCGAGAAACACAAAACATACAGCACTACAAGTTTTGTTTATCATTTAAAATCAAGACATCCTTAACAACATGCAGAGCACGAGAAAGACACCACAGCCATTATGATATGAGGGTGCTTGTCTGCTCCATGCACAAGCACGGACAGTGAGAGACTCTTTAGTGTGCCGCTGAATCGAGCAAAAACATTCTTATCATTTGCACGTGTTTCTAAGCCTTGCAAATGTTAACATTCAAGCAATTTTAAACAAAATAATGTTAAAGTGAGCTGTTTTTTCACACACTGAGACGCTTTTCAAAAAGCACGCAAACACAGAATCTCTCTGCGCTTGACAGGACACATACACACAAAATTATCTCGAAATATCACAGTCTTGGCAACTACTCTCATAAAAACAGTTAAAGTGAATGCAAACAGTTCAGTAAGAAATGTGCGTCAGTATATGGACCCGTGCTTATCCGATCTTAAAGTGACAGTAATCTCAAGAAATCTCCTTATGTTTGTGTCATTTTGTTAATTAAACAACAGAAGACAAAAGAAAAATCACTTCTGTAACTTTAAAATGATTAATTATTTATATATAGAATGAAGAAGGGTGTTATTATTTATTTGACTCTATTTTTGTACCTATAAATACTACTGATATACTTTATTTGTAACTTTGTTCTTTTGTATTTTCATTTGCTTGTACTTTCTTGATTTGTTTTTATTTTATTTCACCACCCACTTTTTTTTGTTGATTCAAAAATGATTAAATCTGTGACTCATAGGGGCAGTTTCCCGGACCAGGATTAGCTTAATCCAGGACTAGGTCTTAGTTTAATTAGGAAATATAAGTAGTTTTAACAAACATGCCTTACTAAAAACATTACCTGTGTGCATTTTGAGGTAAAACAAAGGGCCCTGATGTATTTGAAGATATGTAAGTGCAAGTTGTTTTCAGTTTGGAGAGCTCTAAAAAGTGTTTAAGTCTAGGACTAGTCTAATCCCTGTCCGCGAAACCGCCCAATAAACCATTATGTAATGTGTTTAATCACTACTATATTGCAAAATGATGCAATTTGATTGAGGTCCACCCTTTTTCACCAAGGTCCACTCCGTTTAAAATGTCTTTAAAATGTTTTTAAAATGTTAAGTTTCTTAAGAGAGAGAAAATGAATAGTGTATTTGCACTTTGTGCAGGAATAGAAGATGGGATTAATATCGTTTAGACCAGTGGTTCTCAAACTTTTTTGGCTGAAGTACCCCTTTTTATGATTTTTTCAAGCCGAGTACCCCTTAACCAGACAACAACATTTAGCTTTAAAATACAGTGAAATGAGAGTGATTGCCCCAGAGCAGGTTTATTGCTTATTAGTATTGCTTATTAGTATTCGTCACGAAACTGGTAGTATTTTTGAGGCTCTGGTTTGTTTTTTCTTTTTAGCATCCTCTTTTAAGAAGCCACCTCTCCTAACTTAAATTATTTCGCGCAGACCCTGCTCCTGATTCTGGATAGGTCTCAATAAATACTGTTAATGATCTTAGTACTGACCATATATTAACAAAAGGTTTAAACTTACAGCAGTCAGCAGTAACATTATAAGTATAAACTGCAATCTACAAGTTGAATATAGCAGTATGAAAGATCTGTCTGCTGGCCGCTGCTACTGCGGCTGGTTAGCTGTGTCAGGTTACAAGTTAGTGTGCGTCAGTCGAAGCGCGATGCGCTATTACCAGATTTGCACACATGCAATTAAACATACATTTGAACAAATATTGCATAAATATATATTTAAATAGATTGACATTCATATTAAATTTAAAATAAACCTTTGAATTTTCGATTTTGTGTGGATTACAGCTGCTTTCCCAAGGTTATTATGGAAGCTTTAATGAGGTACATTTAACCAAATAAAACTCAAACATATTTACAACATTGACAGATGTCTCTTAATTGAATATACGCACAGCAACACCACAAAAGAAAGTAAACTTTAAGTAAGAAATGATAACAGGATCCGTGTATCCTGGTTGCTGAAGCTGCTGAACTGAAACCTTAGCGCATGCGCCAGACAAGATCAACAGGTGAACTCGCACATGCATTTTTTACAATGTGCTTTAAATTAAGGATTTTTTAATGCATCTTTGTGTAGTCCTAATGTCATATAAAAATACTATCATCATGATTTACTGATTTTATTGATTTATTCCTATTATTTCCACTTTCTCTCACGTACCCCCTGCAGTACCCCAAAGTACCCCTAGGGGTACGCGTACCCCCATTTGAGAACCACTGGTTTAGACAACACTCATTTATGTGTTTGTTATAAATGTATCTGGAACAGTTTGAACAAATCAAATAACTATATAATCAGAGGAGTGACCTGGTGTAAAAAGGCCATGTTATGTAAAAAGGCAAATGTTCCTTGGTAAATAATGTGAAATTATTTAACATGTTCGGTATTTGGACTTCAGCTGAGTGTTTCATTATATTCAGCTTGGGACAAGAATTTTTTAAAAGAGAGAGGGTCTGCCTTTAAAATCCAGAACAGTGGCTGTTGGAAACTTGTTTAATTTGTTTGAGTGACAAAAATAGGCTACTGTAGATATAACAACATTGGTTCAGTTTGGGAATTTGGAGTTTGGCACAATGTTTGGCAGACCAATGGCATCCAATTCATTCATTGCTTCATTGCAAATGTGTCAGGATCCTGTCAGAATCATGTCTTGTATTATAGTCTTTGTGGCAGGGTTCTGACAGTACCATGTTTTGTGTGGGAACACGTGGCATCAGATGTTTTTACCCAGCCACGTGTTTCCCTTGTCTTGTCACTTTTTCCTGCTCTCTTACTCGTCATTGATTTCAGCTGTGCCCCTCATTAGTTCTCCCTATTTTTGTCCTTCCCTGTGTCTCAATTCGTTCCCTAGCTCCCGAAGTCGTAAATCAGTATATCGTGTACACCGGTTCGGGCATTGGTAAGGACCCTAGCTGACTTGACATTGGGACAATGTTCACTTATTTTTCTGTCACGTGGCTGCTTAAGCGCATTGTGATCATTCACAGCTGTTACTCATCAACAACCGGCAAAACCAACATATCTCTGAATTAATTTTAAACAGTACATTGTGAGCAAACGCTGTCATTATTCTCTTACATGTCCGTGCATACAATTGGAGGAATATAATTACATTTTAAATGTATATATATATATATATATATATATATATATATATATATATATATATATATATATATTTAATAAAAAAATACTATTATTTTAAATATTGAGTAGATTGTGGTTCCTTACTATGTAGTGATGTGTGTTTATATTTAAATTTAAAACAAACGTTTAAAACATTTCATAAAGTTTATTGAGTTGGATCACGTGATGTACCATTGGCGAGCTTCAGAAAAGGTCACGTGATTTCCGGCAAGGGAACATAGGGACCATCGAAGCTCACTGGTTTTTGCGTTGCATTGTGGGAATTTTTAGGGAACGAACGTTCTAGTGCACTGGACGGATTTTGCGATTGAGACAGCCAGAGGCGATTCTAGGGTTAGAGCTTTAGGTGTGCTGAGCACCCAATGAGCTCCGCTGCCACCACCCACTCTTTTTTCCTACAGAAACCAATAATATGTCTATTGTAAAATAACTATCATTTTAACATTGGTTCAACTAACTCCAAAATCCAGATTTTTTTGGAGACCTTTCAGGCATGAAAACGGGTCAGGGGTGAAAGAGAGGAGAAGAAAATTAACCCCTCTAGGGTCTGGGAGCATGCTCCCCCTTAGAATTAAAATTACATATTTTAAAGCATCAATCTGATGAGTTTTGAGATGGATTTTTTTTGCCAACCTTTTTATTTCTAATTAGTGGCGAGCTAGCACTTTTTTGCCATTAATGCCATATTAAAGGATCAGGACAAAAGGTGGGCTACAGCAGCAGTGTGGGTATGGTTTTATGTGGATATACAGTGTGTCGTTTTAAGCCTTTGTCAAAATAATAAATCTCCTAATTTATAACTTTTATGCCTACAACATATGGTAGGTTTATTAATAGTTTGTTAATTTGCAGCTTTTCTTTTAACAGTCCTTTAATTGAACCATTACCATTACTATATGTCTAAAACAAAACACTTGTGACTCCTGCACTAAGGGTTAAAAACGTTATCCCCTTCATATTAATCTATTAATGTGACAAACTAAAAAAATATTTATTGTCTAGTTTGATAGTCAGACAGTTAGTGATTTCACACATAACTTACCGGAACTGGTGGTATACAGTGATTTGTAGTTCCAAACGCCATGTTTTCATGACGACTGACCAGAAAAGACGCACGTGACATCATGTTTACATGACTCCCGATTGTTAAAATAAGTCTCGAATTAACGATAAATCATGCAATAAACTTTAACAACGGAGACACACGTATGAAACTACCCACTGAGACGCACAAAACAGCATGTGTCTTGTGGACGAACATTGTAACCGGCGCTACTTCTCTCCGTTTAAGTCTATGGACGAGTCACCCAGGTACTGTACTACTCCGCAGCCCGCGGGGCCGCCGGACTACAATAATCCGAAAATAAACACTTATTATACGTGTACCATGGTGATTCAGTATAAGACAAAAACACGGCTTGAAAGATTGATTCATGATGTACTCGCTCATTATAAACATAACGTAAACATTTTGTAAGATTTGAACAAAAAAGTTGCATCACAACACTTTTAACGGATTCTTACTCTGCGTGTGTTTCGCGCTCAGGCTAAGTGATGCAGGTACAGAGTAAAAGAAGAGGATGACACCATTTGCTAAGCGGGGAGGTTTTCATTTTCTACCTTAACATATACATTTTAAACCACAAACTCCGGAGTATGTTTTGGACATTATTTAACCTTGTCAAAGACGAACGAACATTTAAGAATAAATACATTTCTTGCTCCAAGTTTTAGGGGTGCTGAGCTCCTTTTTAGGGGTGCTGAAGCACCCCTAAAAAGGGGCTAGCCTCGCCCATGGAGACAGCCCTTAAAATGGCCGACTCCCTGATCAGTGCCCTGACTACTGAACAAGGGAGCTGATTGAGACACACGGCTTGTTTTTGCTGTTCTTTGCACGTTCGTCTTGTCGAATTTTCTGTGTCCTTGCCTGTGAGTATTTAGTGTTATCTTAGTCTAGTCTATTTAATGTTTTGAAAAGTTTATTGTTGGTTTTATGTTAAGTTTAGTGTCAGTTTAGTGTAGTGTTTACCTTGTCCTGTTTTGCCCCCTCGTGGGTTTTGTTTTTCCTGTTTTTTGTTTAATACATTTCATTATTATCGTCTACGTCTGCACTTGGGTTCGTGTCTTGTTAAAACCGTGACACAAATGTGTATTTTGATGTGTTGTTTTTGCTGCTTTGCAGCTCCTCCAAACTGTGTGCTTACCAAAGAGCTTCTGACCGATGGATTGAAAGTTCTCATCTCCAAAGAAGATGAACTTCTGTATGCTGCTCGTGTGAGATCTACAGAGTCACCAGATCTGTAAGTGTGTCACCAAAAACACAGGCGGTACATCAACATTTTGCTTTAGGATATATGGGATATGTGTCACACTAAACCGTCTGCTGTTACTTGCTGTACATCAAGACAAATATCGCACTCCTCACCTGAAACGCATTAAATATTTATTTGACCAGTAGTCTAATGTTAGGTTGTTGTCATACCACAGAAGTACATAGCACACACAAACATTTGGCAGTTTTAGGTTAATAAAGCACATTTTATCAGTACTATTAAAGGTGCCGCTGAATGTAAAACTGTATTTTCCTCGGCATAGATGAATAATCCCTTACAAAAATTAACGTCTCAGTTACATATGTAACCCTCGTTCCCTGAAGGAAGGGAACGGAGATGTCACGTCGTGACCGACGAATTGGGAACCGCTTCGCGGGTGACCTATCTGCTTTGAGAAACCTTTAAAACGCCAATGAACTTGGCATGCAGATAATTGCATCTGCTGGCGCCGCCCCGCCGCACAGGTATTTAATGAGCGACAGGTGCAGTTATCAAATCAGCTATTTTTTGCTGAGAAAGCTGGACAGAAAGAAAAGTGTCCGGCCGATATCAGCAGTGAAACAGCAAACTGTGGCGACGGGACGTGACGTCTCCGTTCCCTTCCTTCAGGGAACATGACCTACGAATTGGGAATCCCTACCAAAGCGCCACTGAAGCTGACCCTTCCAGTGCCTGCATAAACCCTCCGACTCTCCTCTTTTAGGGAACGGAAAAGGGGTCGAAGTAGAGGCCGATCACTACTTGTTCCTTAACCCACGATAGTGACTAGGCGAACTGGGACGCGAACTTGTCAGGCGGGACTAAGATCGCTGCAGAAAGAAAACCCTCTAGAGGTCTACCACTAAGGTGATGGATAAAAAGACACGAGGTCTAAAAAATACACTCTCTTAGCAACACTAGAGAGGCGCGGAACGAACTCCGCTAAGGGAAACGTGGTAAATCAGAAACTTTCCACGGAAATACTCACAAAGAAACCACTAGGGGCCGCAATGTGGGCACTAGCCTCACCCAGATTGTCAAGGGTACATCTAGTGAGAGGCTGGCAGCCGATGCTCCACAACATCAGCCACCAAGTGGTGGAGGAGACAAAAAACAGTTTTTGTAACGTTTTTGCCTTAACTGCCTTCCATACTGGTGCGGTTGTGCAGCACCGAAAAGAAAGGCTCCAAGCCAACACAGGAGCCGCTCCTCGATGTTCTCACTGATCTGACGAGAGAACTCGAGAGAATACCGGCTCAACACGAACACTGTAGAATCTAGTGAATGTATTAGGTGTCGCCCAGCCAGCAGCTCTGTAGATGTCAGTTAGAGAGGAACCACGAGCCAATGCCCAAGATGATGCTACACTTCTCGTAGAATGTGCACGCAGATTAAAACGGGCAAGAAATACCCTACTTTTCATATGCAAGGGTAATAGTGTCCACAATCCAATGGGACATCCTCTGCTTGGTGACAGCATTCCCCTTCTGCTGACAACCGTAACAAACAAAGAGCTGTTCTGAGGTTCTAAAGCTTTGCGTCCGAGTTACATACACACGTAGCGCACGCACCGGACATAATAAAGCCGCGGCTGGGTCTGCCTCCTCCGGGGCAGCACTTGCAAGTTCACCACTTGGTCTCTGAGTGGAGTAGTGGGAATTTTGGGCACGTAGCCGGGCCGGGGTCTCAGTATTAAAATGGATTCAGCGGGCCCGAACTGTAGGCACGAATCGTTGACCGAAAATGCATGAAGATCCCCTATCCTTTTTATCGAAGCCAAAGCAAGGAGTGTTAAAATTTTGAAAGTTAGAAACTTTACACTCACAGAATGCAGAGGCTCAAAGTGGATGTCCTGTAAGCTTGCAGCACCATGCACAGGTCCCAAGGAGGAATAGAGTGAGGACGAGAAGGATGCCGCCTTCGTGCGCCTCTCAAAAACTTAACAACCAGGTTGTGCTGACCCACTGTCCTACTGTTTATCGAAGCGTGGTGCGCGGATATCCCAATGATATATATTTTAATGATATAGGGAGACAGCCTTCTGTCCAAGCAAAGGAGATAAATAAGCACGAGTCTGATCAAGCATTCTCGGATGTCTTCTCGTGAGAAGCACACCAAGCAACGAACAGATTCCATTTTAGCGAGTACGCCTGTCTCGTAGACGGCGCTCGCGCTGCAGAGATGGTGTTAGATACCGAGTGTGGTAAATCACCTAAAACCTCCGCGCCCCGTCCAGAAACCACACATGGGGGTTCCACAGATTGTGGCGCGAGTGCCATAATGTGCCAGGGAATCAGCCAGGGAGGACTGACGCGAGGAGAGTGAACTCTGTAAAACCAATTCCTAGTTGTCCGATACGGCGCAACTAATAGAATGCGCTCCTCGTCCTCCCTGACTTGCACAGTGTCTGCGCAATAAAGCTTACTGGGGGGGAAAACGCCGCGGCCAGCTGTGTGCCAGTGCATTCACGCCGAGTGTTCCCTCGGATAATGAATAAAACAGGCGACAATGGGTTGTCTCTGAAACAGCAAACAGATCTAACTGCGCTCTGTCGAAACATTTCCAAATCAGCTGAACCGATCGGGGGGGAGTCGCCACTCGCCAGGGCGCGCTGCTCGTCAGAGCGCGTCTGCCGCTGTGTTCAGCGACCCCGACATGTGAATGGCACGAAGAGACCTCAGATACTTCTGACTCCAGAAGAGGAGAGACGGGCGAGATGCGACAGGTGACGAGAGCGCAGACCGCCTTGGCGATAGATATACGCTACAGCCGCAGTGTTGTCGGTGCGCACTACATCTTAAGCATCGAATCACGTTGATGAAACGGACAAGCGCAAGATATACAGTGCACAGCTCAAGGCAATTTATGCTAATGTCGCTGGAATGTCGACCAGACCCCAGAAGCGATGAGCCTGCCGTACGTGGCTCCCCACCCCGTGGTAGAGGCATCTTTGCGAACAATAGCATGCCTGGATACCTATCTCAGTGGCATCCGCACCCTGAGAAACGCTGGGTCTGACAACGGGGTGAAAGTGTGACGGCATCTCGATGTAATTATAATACTGTGAAAGCCGGCGAGCCACGCTCTCCTCGGGACTCGGTCATAAAGCCAACACTGAAGCGGTCTCATATGGAGCAGCCCGAGCAGTGTCACGGCCGCAGCTGCTACCATATGCCCCAGAAGTTTCTAAAGTTATTTCAGTGGAACCGCAACCCTGCCTTTAAATGTTGAGGCAAGCCAGAATTGACTGAACACGCGCTTCTATGAGACGTGTTGTTAAATCGACCAAATCCCGTTACATTCCAAGAAAAGAGATCCTCTGCACGGTGCAAAGTTTACTCTTTCCCCAGTTGACCTGAAGACCGAGACGAGCGAGGTGTTTAAGTACACGATCTATGTGTGTGCACAGCATCTGACGAAACTGAGCTATTATGAGCCAATACGCCAAAACGCAAACACCGCTCTCTCTCTCAGGGGCTGCATTCTCGATTCAGTACGTGCAGATCTAGGAACGGACGCAACCCGCCACTCTTCTTGGGTACAATGAAGTAAGGGCTGTAAAGCCCCGACTTTATCTTGGCTGGAGGGACCGGCTCGATCGCGTCCTTTGCCAATAGGACAGCAATCTTCCGCACGCAGTACGTGCGCATTGGCAGCCTTCACCGTGGTGAACCGAATGCCTGAATATTTGGGAGGTAGCCGGGCAAATTGAATGCATAACCGAGACGGATCGTGCGTAAAAGCCAACGCGACGGGCTGGGAAGCTCTTCCCAGGCCCCCAGATACCGAGCGAGAGGAAATTAACGGCACGATATGTGTACCCGTGACGAGCGGAGACGGGGAACTCAACGACGCATGCTCTTTGGCCGCATTGTGAGATGTTGTGTGTAATGAAACACTCACCCAAAACCGCTGATGGATGCTGAGCAAAGGCTCCTTTGTAGATGTCCCGCTCGATACATCTGCTGGCGAATGAGGAAGAGGAGAACGTAGGGTTTTGAGCCCGTCCGAAACTCCTATATGCCTCCGGGGATCTGGAGAAAGAAGAGGAATTCGCTCTTTGAGGTTAGTGGGTGCCGATTGAAGTCGGCGGAACACAAAACGAAACCAAGGATTCCCCAACTGGCCCTCCTCCGGGGTGGGGGGGAGAATGATGCGTTCACCATCTCCAGAAGAGCGATCCTCTCCATCTTCAGATCGCCCGACTCAGAGCCGCTAAGTTTCATTTTCCACCTCTGTAGCGGGCTGAGTGGGCGGGTGTACTGCTTACGACAGGTTCCTCAGAGCTGCCGGGATGAAGGAACAAAAAAAGCCGTAGCAGGACGCCCTCGGCGAAAAGCAGACCAATATACTGACGTAACGGAGGGGGCAGCTAAGCTCCGACGTGGCATGATGCCTCAGTCTGCTCTAAAGCGGCCGATCATTGTTGGACACTCTCAGCCACGTCGCAGAAATGGCTGGTCTAAAATGGAACATTAGGAGATTATTAACGACCTACTTAATGCCCGCAAGACACAACCAGAGATGGCGTTCCTGGACCACCGGGGGTGGGCATAGCACGTCCGGCGGCCTGTGGGGTGAACCCAGTCGCTCGTAGCGCCAGGTCAGAGCCACACAGGATGCTTTAGTTGCCGGACCGTGACCTCACCTGTGCAAATCCTTCAGTGCCTTAGCCTGGCGGACCTGCATCACGCCATGGCGCGCACGGCAGAGGCCGCCTCTCACAAGCCCGTGGGTCTGGGAGGGGTGGGAGGCTGGTCTCTTGTAGCAGAATAACCCTTAGCGGCCCCGCCGTCAGGAGAGGTGAGAGGTGATGGCTGAACAGTCGGTTCCGGGAGGAAAACGAGTTTTCCATGACAGTGTCAACCAACATGCACCCCGGGAAGAAAGGCACAGAAGGTTGGGGCTGTTCTTGCAGTCCTGAAGTGCCAATCATCTAGGCGGGACAGTGCGGGTGGGGGAGGAGCTCTCCGCTCCACACAGACCGTCTCCGCGCTCCCGAGCGTACATGGCCGCCACCCGTCTCTCACGGCACCTCTGGCTGTGGATGGGGGTGCTGAGAGTCACTGGACGAACCAGCTAACCGAATCAGCACCGTTTATACGGAGATAAGATTTCCGGAGTTTTGCCACCGCACCTTTAACGGGGCTCCGCAACGGAAAAAATGGGGTGATGTTCCCGGAGGTACGAAACCCGTCTCCGCCATCCAAGAGGTTCATGCTCTCTTAGGAGTATGAACCCTCCACGAATGCAGCCTCAGCATGCACTCTTGCGCACGAGAGAGAACGATCGTGGCCACCCGGGGACCCATATATTTGCCGCATCCAGAAACACGGACGGAAAGACATCTTTAAAAAGACGCTCCCGCCTCAGTGCAAGTGAAATGCTGTCTTTAAAAAGACGGAGAACACCGCAATACTCTTTTAGAGGAAACACTCTTTTAATGTGCTGATGTTGATGAAGCACACAGGGGAACGGCTACGCACACACTCAACTAAGAGTGAGAAAAAGTCAAAAAATTAAAAATAGAGGTGGAACACCCGCGAGCCTCCGCTGAAATGCCTTTGCCCAACCAAATCGAACACTCAGAGTTCTCCAAAGAGCAGAGAGTAGCTTCTCGTGAGCAGTCAGTCTGCCAGCTTTCGAAGCTAAAAAGCTGATTTGATAACTGCACCTGCCGCTCATTAAATACCTGTGCGGCGGGGCGGCGCCGGCAGATGCAATTATCTGCATGCCAAGTTCATTGGCATTTTAAAGGTTTCTCGAAGCAGATAGGTCACCCGCGAAGCGGTTCCCAATTCGTCGGTCACGACGTGACGTCGTAGTGACCGACTGAAAGGGAACCATGGTTTTATTGTGGTAAAAGTGTGGTTACCATGTTTTTTGGTGTATTGATTACTATCCGTAAAACCATGGTTTTACTACACTAACCATGGTTTAACTATGGTTTTTGAAAATGGTTAACCATGGTTAATTTTTGTAAGGGATAAGAGTTGTGTAGATGGTAATGACATATCATAAACCCCAAACAGGATTGTTTTCTCCTTCTTTTGTAAACCTCATGCATGCAAAAGACCAAACAGACCAATCTCAATATAACACCAGCTGTGACGTTCCAGTACAGATGTACACCCCAACATTAAATTACACATTAAATTATTTACAATGTTGTTACAATGCTAAAAACAAAGTTGTGACTGCTGAGTTAGCGCTATATGCTAGTTAATGCTATATACTAACATTTAGCCTGAAGTTCTACTATTGATATTACCACTCAGAAACGTCCATTTACAATCTCCAAACAATTAATTATTCCTCAAAACCTGTATCTTCATCTGATACAGACTCAAACATAAGATCTTTTTACACACACACAATTCAATTCAATTCAATTTTATTTATATAGCGCTTTTCACAATACTCAATTGTTTCAAAGCAGCTTTACATTAATAAAAGCAGTAAAAGCACAGAAAAACGACAGATAGCATAACATAATACACAATAGCATAAGCAGTCAAATTTGCTGCGGCTATGATGCGACATTATGAGCGAGCATATTACTAATGTTACGTCGAGAAGAAGAAGCTAAGTTAAGCCCAAGCAGGCTACCTCCCCGGGGTAAAAAACCCCCTAGGAGAAAAAAACAAAAACCCCGGGTTGTTTAGCCGAGGAAATAAAAATAAAAGTCCTAGGAGGGAAAAACCCTTGGGAGATATACATGTATATACACACATATTAACGGATAAGGAGCTTAAGCAGAGATTAAGCAGAGATTAAGCGGATATTAAGCGGGTCCTGCCGGTGGTTGTTGGTCAGGCATCAGCTGGGCATCACATTGAAGGACGACCAGTAGATCAGAGGTGTGCCGACTTTCACATCTACCGGAACTGGGTCTGTTTGTCCCATTGTCCTCAGGGTCAATGGGACCCAGGGACGAGACAGGGAGAGAAAAACAAAATCATATTAGCGTAGGGGCCGTTCACATGTAATGCAAGTGTCACACAGTGATGTGGTTGAATCAGCTTAGTTTCAGACAGACTAACTATTGCAGCATAATTATATTATCCACAGTTGAGGATTTTGCAAATTGGGGGCCCACTGCGACGGTATATATGGTAACTAAGGGTCACCTTCCGATTTTTAAGAGAAAATGAAACCTGTCGACCCGTTTGACTAAGGCCTGTAACCCCACTGTCGTCGTTAATGCAGGTTCAGTGGCAAACGGGTCTATATTGCATACTATTTACAAGATCACGAAAAAACGCCAACATCGCAACCTGACCATACGTGTCAACCCGTTTGACTAAGGCTGGAGGCCCCACTGTCGTCGTTAATGCAGGTTCAGTGGCAAACGGGTCTGTATGGCATACTATTCGCAATAGAAAGAAAGCGCCAAAATCACAACCCAACCATACGTGCCAACCCGTTTGACTAAGGCCAAAAGCCCCACTGTCGTCGTTAATGCAGGTTCAGTGGCAAACGGGTCTGTATGGCATACTATTTGCAATACAAAGAAAGCGCCAAAATCACAACCCAACCATACGTGCCAACCCGTTTGACTAAGGCTGGATGCCCCACTGTCGTCGTTAATGCAGGTTCAGTGGCAAACGGGTTTGTATGGCATACTATTCACAAGAACACGAAAGTTCCAAAATCGCAATCCGACTATAGGTTAAGATAAGATTTTTATTTATTTATTTGGTTGATCTGTGTTATGACCGCGAGTGCTTTGTTCCGTACAGATAACTATTTCGAGTTAAGTACTTTTACTAGACAAATTATGCGAATGCTTTGTTGAAGAGAAAAGTTTTAAGTCTAGATTTAAAATTATCGACTGTGTCTGATTCTCGGACATCGGTTGGTAAATCATTCCAGAGCTTAGGGGCTAAGTAGGAAAATGACCTTCCACTTTTAGACACTTTTGATAGTCTAGGGATAATCAAGAGACCAGAATTTTGCGACCGTAGTGTGCGTGATGGATTGTATTCTGATAGTAATTCTCTAAGAGATGAGGGTGCTAGGCCATTTAAAGCTTTGTAGGTGATTAGTGATATTTTAAATTGTATGCGATATTTAACTGGTAGCCAGTGTAAAGATGCCAGAATTGGGCTTATGTGGTCATATTTTTTAGATTGAGTAAGTACCCTTGCGGAAGCGTTTTGAACTAGCTGAAGCTTGTTTACTTGATTTGCATGGCATCCCCCGAGTAGCGAGTTACAATAGTCTATTCTAGAGGTCATAAAAGCATGGATAAGCTTCTCTGCGTCAGATGTAGACAGTATATGGCGTATTTTCGAGATATTTCTAAGATGGAAGAATGCTGTGCGGCAAACGTTGGCGATATGACTATCGAAGGATAAGTTGCTGTCGAACATCACACACACACACACACACACACACACACACACACACACACACACACACACACACACACACACACACACCTACTGAAGGAGAAACAGCCAATCAGAGCAGAGCTCAACATTATTATTCATGACCCTTTCAAATAAGGTTATAATTAGGGATGCACCGAATCCAGGATTCGGATTCGGATTCGGCCGAATACTGGGCTTTTTGATGGGGTTCGGGTTCGGCCGAATCCTAGATTTTTTTCCACCGAACCGAACCCGGCTTGCGCTACGCTGGTCGACGTCACGCGGCCGTTGATTACACACATCGGGTGCTGACGTGGAGATGAGCTTTTTCTTTCGGTGAGCCTTAGGGGCTGGACACACCAAAACTTTTAAACACGGCTGAAAACGCCTTGAGGACCCCAACTGCCAGCTGTTTTTCAGCCGAGCGCTTGGTCGCAGTGATGCTTCAGCTGTGAGCCGGTTGGTTGCTGTGGTAATGTCCCGCCCCTCCTCCACTGTAATTGGACGGCCGTGTGAAGACTGTGACATTGACGAGCGGAGCTTCTAACTCAAAGTATATAGTTTTCAGCGCGGAGCTGCTTGCTTTATTGGAAAAACGAGCGTGTCGCAACGCATCGCTTTTATTATGCATAGGCTTATGGTAATTGTCAAAATAGTTTTCCAACTTGTCATCCTGGCATAATGGACAGTTCAAATTAAATAAAATGAAAAATACACTGCTGTGGACGTTGTTTACTTTATTAATGTGCTTTACTGTGTTAATGGAATAAGGATGCGAGTAGGATTCGGTATTCGGTTTCGGATTCGGCCGAATCTTAAACGGTGGATTCGGGATTCGGCCGAACCTAAAAAATCTGGATTCGGTGCATCCCTAGTAATAATAGAACATTTCATTATAAAGGCAAATCCTAGGGTTGTAAATGGACATGTAAAACTGACTCTGGATCATTTGTGCTCTTAAAAAAAGCCACAAACCTTCAGAGATGGGACCAAGTCACACATGTGCAAGTCTGAACCTTCAAGTCTCAAGTAAGTCCCAAGTATTTTTTTTCTTGGGCAAGTCAAGTCGAGTCACAGGCTGTGTCAAGTCAAGTCCTGTAGTAGGTCAAGTCAAGTCCAAGTCAAGTCACCTTATTATTGTAATTTTACCTCCAGAATCTGATCTTAAAGGATAATTCCGGTATTTTAAACTTTGAGTCTCATTTCTGGTTTGTTTTGGATGAACTACAGTGATGGACACTGAAATTTTGACAATGGGTCGTGTCTTGACTTTTTGACTCGTTTAGAAGGGTCTCTTGACTACTTCAGAACGGAAGGCAAGGGCCATGCACAAACATGTCATTAAAACAACACTTAACATTAATTTTCAAAACTGTGCTACTCACCAAGTGGTTTTCGTTGATGATTAAAAACAATTATATCGGCACAATTTATGATTTCAATCCGTGTTATTTGCTATAGTGGAACAATTTTTTCAGATACCTCACAACCGCGTATATACTTCCGCTCTATATTTGTTAGCACACTCCCGACCACTTGATGGCGACAACCACTTTACCGTACAAGGACGCTGAACGGAACTCGGTGCCTAGCGACAGTCACAATCGAGCTCAACTTCAAACCTAAGGCTGGTCACTGAGCCATCAAATATGCTAGAATTTTCTTCTGAGAGAAACCGAGCAAAAAAGCTACAACCACATGTAAACAGACCCCTTTTCCGTTTCTGGCGGCGGAGTGATATATCAGTGAGCAATGAGTCTTCCAAGAGAAGTCAATGGAATTTAACAAAATGCCAAATAAAACACGACCGAAACTGTAATTCCCACTATTACACCACAAACCACTCGGTGAGTAGCACAGTTTTGAAAATGAATGTTAAGTGTTGTTTTAATGACATGTTTGTGCATGGCCCTTGCCTTCCATTCCCATTGTCAAAATGTTAGTGTCCATCACTGTAGTTCATCCAAAACAAACCAGAAATGAGACTCAAAGAGTTAAATACTAACACTCATACTAATTGGCTATATCACTCTGTCTCCTCTCCACTAATAAGCTGGTGTGTAGTGGGCGTTCTGGCGCAATATGGCTGCCGTCGCATCATCCAGGTGGATGCTGCACATTGGTGGTGGTTGAGGAGATTCCCCGTTCATATGTAAAGCGCTTTGAGTACTGAGAAAAGCTCTATATAAATGTAAGGAATTATTATTATTATTATTATTATAAATACCGGAATTATCCTTTAATAAAGATATATAGAATATAAATATATAAAGAAATACTCATGTTAAGTAAAATACCTCATGGAATCAAACAAAATTGTAATCTCTTCCGTTCGCGCGCCTACATTTGAAAAAAAAAACGAACTTGAGTGTGCAAAAGATGCGATATGTGAACCGGCCCTAACATTGTAGAATCCAGTCCTTTTGTCTGTGTGTGTGTTCAGGTGGCAAACTTAGAAACAGTAGCCAAGTCTCGTACCGCTCAAGGGAAGTATTTTTAAAAAATAAATCAAAATTATGTTGCCCATATTTGTCCCCAAAATGGTATGATGAGGGTTAATGGCTACTTAAGCTATTAGTACATTAGCTAACTACCAACTTACTGGGGAGAATGGCTCTTCAAATGACGGAAGAAATTGGAGGTTGTCGTCTGGCTGCTTGTGATTTTAATGTTGCATGTCTTGCAACACACTTGCAACGCATCTTTTGCCATCTTGTTGAAGCCGAAAGCGATGACCCCCGCAACCCCTCCGGCTGACATGTTGATATCTGTTCTAAGTGGACGTGGTGTGCGTATGGTACGATAGGGCATGACTGATGATAGTATCGTGATTCAGTCATGACAACGTCATTCTCAGCCTGCGCTCCAGCTGGGTCAACTTTATTTTTTAAAATAGTTTATTTTATTTTATAACTGAAAACATGATGTGATTAACACTCAAGTGATTCAAGTCATTGTGTCTCAAGTCAAGTCCCGAGTCTTTAACTTCCAAGTCCGAGTCAAGTCTCAAGTATTTTATTTTTTGTCAAGTCAAGTCACAAGTCACAAAAATAGCGACTCAAGTCGACTCGAGTCCAAGTCACCAAGTCCCCATGTCTGCAAACCTTCTATGTAGATATCAGAGAACAATTTAAAAGATTATTTACAATGCATTCTTTGGCACCTTTACAGAATAAAATATTCATTGGAATTTACCATCTCTGTCTGTCCTCTCTTGGAGGATAATTTTTACTGAATGTGTCACAGTAGATTCTGTCAATGTCTTATCCATAACAGATAAAGATTATATTAAATGGGAGTCTGGTCATGATGTTAGGAGCTCATATGGATTTCCTTAAACCGTTTGATTATATTCAGAGAGAATTATATTGACTAGACTAGATAAATGAGCAGCTGACTTCATCCACTAGTTTCCCACAATTACACAAGTCAACCTGTGACATCACTTCCTCTGAAGAGAATCAGTAGCAGCCAATGAACGTGAGCCATCTATATGGTTGACAAGGGCATCCGGACATTACACACCACTGAAAATAACTCTGTGCTTTGTTCTCTCTCTCTCTCTCTCTCTCTCTCTCTCTCTCTCTCTCTCTCTCTCTCTCTCTCTCTCCAGCTACAGTATTGTTATTGATGGGGAGAGAGGAAACCGATCCAGAGTTTACTCCCTCAAGCAGCTCCTTCAGGAAGCCGTAAGTTTCCCACTCACAGCAAACAAATCTGCCTACGCTCTGAGCTTGGCCTCTCAGGACCCACATACCACATCTGCACATCCTCCAAAAGCTTTCTTCACACCACATACGCAACTTCACACTTATTAACCCTCTGGGGTTTGAGGGTGTTTTGGAGCCCTGGAGAAAAATGTGAGCAATGTGTATGTATGCACATGTTTGTATTTTTTATTAAATGAAAACATACATAAACAATTGTTTACAACAGTGGTAGCCTAGTGGTTAAAGCGATGGCCTTATAACCCAAGAGTTGCCGGTTCAAGGTTCATGGCGGGTTGCAGTTATAAGGAAATGAGACACATAAACATTATTGGTCGCAGATGTGCGACTGGATCTAAAATTCAGTGGCACACTCTCAAATTTTGGTGGCAGTCTGGACCCCTGTTGGCAGTGTGAATGAACAAAAAAATCGAACGATCTCGGAAAAATCCAGGATGCATTTTCTCTGTATTTTCCGGAATGTCTGTGTGAAAAGGGCTTTTGTTTTTTGTCCAAAATTAGTTATTTATATTTTTGGGACATTCAAGACCTCCTTTATCATGTGGACAAGTATCCTCAGTCAATTTTGTTGTTTTTTCACAACTATCAAGAAGAATAACTTGCAACTAAAATTCACTAAAGGGAAAAACTAAAAAGCCATTTTTTTTCAGTTCCACACTCTAGCAAGTACAATACGAAAGCAATACAAACAAAAATAGATTAAATAATAAACTGAAAATCATGGTTGTAATTTGTAATTTTTAACTAAGTGCAACTCCAGCAACAGATAAACTTAAACAAAATAATATCAAAACAAAAAATGTATACTGTGTCATCCCTTCACCAATCTTGTCATGACAACCGCGAATAAACAGACTTTATACCAAATTTCCAGCGTACACCCAAAACCACGGTGACTTTGAGATTTATCAATATGGACGTTGGCGTACGACACGCTCAAATCCTACGCCTGCTCAGGAGGTGGTGTACGCACGTTTTGAGTTAGGAAATGCACAGAAAAAAATTCCTAACACAACAAAACGCACTGACAAACTAAAATAGTATATGATATATTATGACCCACTGTAAAAAAATCAACAACAGTATTTAAAAACTTAAGTGTTTTTTTTTTGCAACATGAACTTCAATGTTTAATTTGTGTAACTTTACCAAAGCATTTGATTTGTATGCATATGTATTCCTTAAGTTGCGAGCCGTTTCAGGGCAGAAATTCCGAAAATTCAAAATGCTTTTCAACGATAGGATTATGAAGTTCCCCTTCAGTCGGTCACTACGACGTCACGTCGTGACCGACGAATTAGGAACCGCTTCGCGGGTGACCTATCTACTTCGAGAACTATCAGAAACGCCAATGAACTTGGCATGCAGGTATTTGCATAATGCCGGCGCCACCCGGCCAGGTGCGTATATAAGGCGCAGGTGCATAATGCCAAATCAGCTTTTATTGCTTCGAAGCCGGCAGACATCTGCTCACGAGAAGCTATTTTGAACTGATCTTCGTAGATTCTGTCTTTGGGGAAGAAAAAGATCTCAGCTTGCCAAAGTTGGTTGGGCGAAGACACCTCAGCGGAGGCTCGCAGTGTTTTTCTCCACCCTTTCTCTCTCTCTCTCTGTCTCTTTAATTTAGGACTTGAGTTCGAGTGAGTGCGTTGCCTCTCCCTGTGTGTTTCACCAGCTTGCACAAAGAGTGATTTCCCTAAAAGAGCGGCACGTTTGAGCTTTGTGTCTTTTTAAAGACAGCCACTCATTCGTGTCACGGTCTTGGTCGTCTTTTTAAAGATGGATTTCCGTCCGTGCTCTGTTTCTGGATGCGGTGTGTTCATCGCCCCCCTGGATGGCCACGAGCGTTGTCTTTCGTGTCTGGGGCCCCAGCACGCAGAGGCAGCGTTGCGTGATAGTTCATGCCCCATCTGCGAGGGCATGACTATGGCGGATTTGCGGACACGGGTGTCGTTCCTCCGGCAACGGCACCCGCCTTCCAAGTCTGGTGCTGCTAAGGGCGCAGTTACCAGACTCGCGAAAGGATGACCTCCATATAACGGTGCTGGGTCGGTCTGCTGGTTCGTCCAGTAGCTCCCAGCGCCCTGATTCGTTGCCAGTGGAGGTCCCGATGGAGACGAGCGGCCCATGTTCTACGGTGTCCTCGCGCTCTGTCATGCCTCCACCCGACACGATGTCCAAGGTAACGTCGGAGGGGGTGTTGTCAGCCTCTGACGTCGATCCGGATCCACTCTCGCCTTTGGCCCAGGTTGCGGCTTCTGCGTTCGACCCCGAGATGGCAGCAATGCTCGCTTGGGCGGCGGAGGCGGTCGGCTTGGAGTGGACTAAACCTCCCCCACCCGAACCGTCCCGCCTCGATGATTGGTTCTTCGGGGGTGCCAGGGCTTCTCAGTCCGCGCCCCCGGTGCCTTTTCTTCTCCGAGGTGCATGAAGAGCTGACGCGGTCGTGGAAAACCCCGTTTTCCACCCGGAACTGGCCGTTTCAGCCTTCACCCCCACCTTTCTCGAGGATGGAGATGCCAAGGGGTACACTGGTATCCCGTCAGTGGAGCGGCCGGTCGCGATGCAGTTGTGTCCGGCCGGTGTCGCTTCCTCCTGGCGGGACCAGCCTACTCTCCCCTCACGGGCCTGTAAGCAGTCTTTGGCGCTGACCGGTGCTGCTTACAAGGCTTGTGGGGAGGCAGCCTCTGCCCTGCATGCCATGGCATTGCTGCAGGTTCACCAGGCTAAGGCTCTGAGGGACCTGCACGTGGGAGGTCACGACTCGGCGGAGTTCTCTGAACCGTCGGGCGTGCAATGTCTACCCTGGTAGTCCAGGAACGCCATCTCTGGTTGTGTCTGGCGGACATGAAGGATGCTGATAAGACCCGGCTCCTGAATGCTCCGGTTTCCCAGACCGGCCTGTTCGGCGAGACGGTCGAGGAGTTTGCCCAGCAATTCTCCGGGGCCAAGAAGCAGACTGAGGCCATCGCTCAGATCATGCCACGTCGGAAGCATCCTGCGCCTGCCCTGTCCACGTCGGCGCCTCAGCCTGCTCCTCGCCCAGGGCGTCCTGCGGCGGCCGCCTCCGTTCCTCCCCGGGGCTCTTCTAAGAAGCGAGGAACCGGTCGTCAGCAGCCCGCCCCGCCCGCTCAGCCCGCTTCAAAGGGCTGAAGCGGCCCTGAGACGGGCGACCTAGAGATGGAGGGGATCGCTCTTCGGGAGATGGTGAAGGCACCACTTCCCCCACCGGAGGAGGGCCGGTTGGGGAATCTTTTGTTTCATTTTTCTGTTCCGCCGACTTTTCAGTCGGCACCCACAAATTCACAGAAAGAGCGAATTCCACTTCCATCTCTAGGTCTACAGATGAGCACCGGAGACATGAGCGGGCTCATAACCCCCCCTCGTTCTCCGATTCATCAGAGGAGTACGAGAGCGACGCTCGGGCTCATAACCCCACCGCGCTCTCCAACTTCTCAGGCGGTAGGAGACAGTTTCGGGCTCATAACCCATCGTCTTCCTCCTCCTTCGCCAGACGGTGCATCGAGTGGTGTGAGGTGTCTTCAGCAGAGCCTCCCTTACTCACCCACCCAGCAACGGACTCAGGTGAGTGTTATCACACACAACACTGCTGTCGGTGCAGCCAATACGCACACACCGGCGATCACCTCCGTTGCGCCCGCCGCGGGTACACCGATCGTGCCTTTAGCCCCCCTCGCACGGTATCTGGGGGCGTGGGAACAGCTTCCCAGCCCGTCGTGTTGGCTTTTACGCACGATTCGCCTCGGCTATGCGATTCAATTTGCCCGGCGTCCCCCCAAATTCTCCGGCGTTCGGTTCACTGCGGTGAGAGCTGCCGATGCGCACGTCCTCCGTGCGGAGATCACTGTCTTATTGGAAAAGGACGCGATCGAGCCGGTCCCTCTAGCTGAGATGAGGTCGGGGTTTTACAGCCCTTACTTTATTATACCCAAGAAAAGCGGCGGCTTGCGACCGATCCTGGACCTGCGTTCGCTGAACCACGCACTTCACAGAATGCCGTTCAAGATGCTGACGCCCAAACGCATATTTCCATGCATTCGTCCAAACGATTGGTTTGCATCTATCAACCTGAAGGATGCGTACTTCCACGTATCGATTCTCCCCCGGCACAGGCCATTTCTCCGCTTTGCGTTCGAGGGGCGAGCATACCAGTACAAAGTCCTCCCATTCGGGCTCTCTCTGTCGCCCCGTGTATTCACCAAAGTAGTGGAGGGGGCTTTAAAACCACTGAGAGAGAAAGGTGTGCGCATTCTCGCGTATCTGGACGATTGGCTAATAAAAGCTCAAACACGTCAGACGCTGTGCGATCACAGAGATTTAACTTTAAAACACCTCGCTCGTTTGGGTCTTCGGGTCAACTGGGAAAAGAGCAAGCTTTGCCCCGTGCAGAGAATCTCTTTTCTCGGGATGGAACTGGACTCGATCGATTTGACAGCTCGTCTAACAGAAGGGCGTGTACAGTCGATTCTGACTTGCCTGAATACATTCAAGAGCAAGACGCGGTCCCGCTGAAACAATTTCAGAAGCTCCTGGGGCATATGGCAGCAGCCGCAGCTGTAACTCCACTCGGACTGCTTCATATGCGACCGCTTCAGCATTGGCTTCACGATCGAGTCCCGAGGAGAGCGTGGTTGCGCGGCATTCACCGTGTTATCATTACACCTGCGTGTCGTCGCACTTTCACTCCGTGGTTAGACCGTGCGTTTCTCCAAGCCGGTGTGCCTCTGAGACAGGTCTCCAGGCATGCAATAGTATGCACAGATGCTTCAGACACGGGGTGGGGGGCCACGTACGATGGGCTTGCGGCTTCTGGGGTCTGGACGACACCCCAGCTGCATTGGCACATAAACTGCCAGGAAATGTGAGCTGTATATCTTGCGCTCATCTGTTTCAGCAACGAGTTACGGGGCAAAGATGTATTAGATCGCACAGACAACACTGCGACCGTGGCGTACATCAATCGTCAAGGCGGTTTACGCTCGCGTCACCTTTCGCATCTCGCCCGTCACCTCCTCACTTGGAGTCAGAAGAATTTGAGGTCTCTTCGTGCCATTTACATTCCGGGCACGCTCAATGTAGAGGCGGATGCGCTCTCTCGGGCTGCGCGTCCCGGCGAATGGCAGCTCCAGCCCTTAGCGGTTCAGCAGCTTTGGAGACGTTTCGGCAAAGCGCAGATAGATCTGTTTGCTTCCCCAGAGACGACCCAATGTCGCCTGTTCTATTTACTAGCCGACGACTCGCTCGGCGTGGATGCATTGGCACACAGCTGGCCGCGAAACATGCGCAAATACCTCCGGTGAGCCTCATTGCGCAAACCCTATGCAAAATCCGGGAGAACGAGGAGAGTGTGCTGTTGGTGGCAGCGTATTGGACAACCAGGAGTTGGTTTCCAGAACTTTCTCTCCTCGCAACACCCCCTTCTTGGAAGATTCCCCTGAGGAAGGACCTTCTTTCTCAACAAGAGGGCACATTATGGCACCCGCGCCCCAACCTGTGGAACCTCCATGTGTGGTCTCTGGACGGGGCACGGAGGATGTGAGTGATTTACCACAAGAGGTATCTAACACTATTGCTGCTCTACGAGACAGGCTTACGCGCTTAAATGGAACCTGTTTGTCGACTGGTGTTCTTCCCAAAGTGAAAACCCCCGAGAATGCCTGATTAGTGTTGTGCTTTTGTATCTCCAGCGTCGTTTGGAGAATAGGCTGTCACCATCCACTATTAAGGTCGATATCACTGCGATATCAGCTCATCATTCACCCGTAAACGGTAGGACAGTGGGTCAGCACGACCTGGTCATTAGATTTCTCAGAGGCGCTCGAAGACTGAATCCTTCGCGTCCTCCCTCTATTCCTCCTTGGGACCTGTCCTTGGTGCTGAAATCACTCCAGGAAGCCCCATTTGAGCCTCTGCATAGTGTGAGTGTTAAATTTCTTACTATGAAAACATTAACTCTCCTTGCTTTGGCTTCTGTTAAGAGGATAGGGGATATTCATGCATTTTCGGTCGATGATTCGTGCCTTCAGTTCGGGCCAGCTGCATCCAGCGTAACACTGAAACCCAGGCCCGGCTTTGTGCCCAAAGTTCCTGCCACTCCTTTCAGAGATCAGGTGGTAAACCTGCAAGCGCTGCCTTTGGAGGAGGCAGACCCAGCCATGGCTTTGTTATGCCCTGTTCGTGCACTACATGTGTATATAGACAGGACGCAAAGTTTTAGGACCTCAGATCAGCTCTTTGTTTGTTACGGTGGTCAGCAGAAAGGAAAAGCTGTCACCAAGCAGAGGATGTCCCATTGGATTGTGGATACTATAGCCCTTGCATATCAAAAGCAGAATGTGCCTTGTCCATTTAACTTACGTGCTCACTCTACACGCAGTGTGGCATCATCTTGGGCACTGGCTCGCGGTTCCTCGCTAACAGATATTTGTAGAGCTGCAGGCTGGGCGACACCTAATACGTTCACAAAATTCTATAGTGTTCGTGTCGAGCCGGTTTCCACTCGGGTTCTTTCTACTAACTAGTTAAGAATGCAGAGGGTCGGCTCGTGTGTCGGGTTGGAGCCTCTATTTTGGTGCTGTTGATTTGCACCACTATGGAATGCCATCGGGGCAAAATCGTCACAAAAAATGTTTTTGCCTCTCCTCCACCGCCCTGATAGCTGATGTTGCGGACCATCCGCTGTCAACCTATCACTGTTGTATTCTCTGTAAACTTGTGTAGGCTAGGCGTCCACATTTGTCCCCTACGTGGGGTTCATTTGTGTGTATAGTCCATGGGGTTCTAATCCTCCACGTTTTTCCTTAGCAGAGCCTGCTCTGCATCTCTCGGCATACCATGCATTGTTCAGAGACTTTTTTGAGCAACCTGTCGGTTGTTTCATATATTTATATGTCATCCATTTAACCTTCTTAGGGGATGGCTTCCGCAGTGTTCTAGCTCCGCTCAGTTTAGACGCTTCCCCAGTTCGCTGCTTCACTATCGTGGGTTAAGGAACAGGTAGTGACCGGCCTTCTGCATTTCGCCTTAGGTTCCGCCCCTTTATGTGGAGGGCGGAGGGCTTTTGCAGGCACTGGAAGGGTTCAGCTGCAGTGGCGTTTTGGTAGGGATTCCCAATTCGTCGGTCACGACGTGACGTCGTAGTGACCGACTGAAGGGGAACGTCTCAGTTACATATGTAACCCTCGTTCCCTGAAGGAAGGGAACGGAGACGTCCCGTCGCCACAGTTTGCTGTTCCATTGCTGTTTCAGGCCGGGCACTGTTGCTCGGCTTCTCAGCAATAATATAGCTGATTTGGTATTATGCACCTGGCGGGGCGGCGCCGGCATTATGCAAATACCTGCATGCCAAGTTCATTGGCGTTTCTGATAGTTCTCGAAGTAGATAGGTCACCCGCGAAGCGGTTCCCAATTCGTCGGTCACGACGTGACGTCTCCGTTCCCTTCCTTCAGGGAACGAGGGTTACATACGTAACCGAGACGTTCTTGAGAGAGTTCTTTGCTTTTACCCATCATGAAGTCTTTCCTGTGTGCCTCCTGGGTAATAAGAAGCCTTTATAGGCCATCAATTAGGACTAAAGCAGCTGATATCAATTAGTACTGATAGTGGGCAGGGTTTCTCTCTCAATACTGACAGATTTCAGGTGATCTCCTGGCTTTCTATGTCATTTTGCACCTTGTTCTCTTTATGTGTTCAATACTTATTCCCTGTGTCATTTCACTTTATTTATTATGGCTCAACTTGTATACTTAAATGTTCAGATTTCTTTGTATGAATTCAATATTTGGCTTGATGGCTACATTTGGTGGAAATCCCCTTACTGATAAAAATGCTAATGTGTCAAATACTTATTTTCCCCACTGTATTTATGGCTAAATATTAACACTTTTGCACCTGTCATCCAAATTGACCAGGCACATTTATGTACAACACACTGATACATTTTCACCTGAGCAGATATTTGCGTAAACAAGCTTTGTTGAGATCCAGCATAACATTTGGCATAAAAATATAATCTAAATCTTCATATTGTTTAATTGCATACTTCATACTCACATACTCATATTCACATTACAGCATACAGTTTAAATACCTGTTCGAACATTTCAATGTAAATAAAAGTTGCCAATTACAACATGCTTCTAAAAAAAGTTTTGTTGTTATTACTAATGTACACAAATAAAAGTAGACCCTTCATAGTTTCAAATGATGTATTACACGTAAGTCTATGCTTATCAACAGGGCTGGACCAAAAAATTGGCCCTGGCATTTTGGCCCAGACCGGCCCACTACAAATACCACCCATCTTTGTGCAATCTTGACTACCAACTCCATATAATGATTAAGTAGAAAAGTATAAGAGTTGACACATGACATTACAATAAATACAAGCACTGTAAAAGGCTTTGCAGGTTTTAAAAATCTGCAACTTGTCTTAGCCAGTGAGTGTGCACAATGTGTAAACTAACTATTCTGACCATCTTATGATAACACTGAGACAGAGGTGGAAAGTAACGAATTACATTTACTCACGTTACTGTAATTGAGTAGTTGTGTACTTTTACTTTTTTGAGTAGTTTTTAAAATCTGTACTTTTACTTTTACTTAAGTATGTTTTGTTTAAAGTATTGTACTTCGCTACATTTTAAATCATATCCGTTACTGAGTAAAAAAATATTTTAAAAAGCAAGGTGATAAAGACGTGCAACGGATGATTGATGAAAGAAACCCCTGGTCATATTTAAGCGACCACCTTCCACTGACGCGAAGCGAGTGTTTCATTCCTATGAAAGGTAGGATTCATGCTCTTGAGTACGAAATGGCCGACCGGGTTTTTACCGCTCATTTGCACGACGCGTTTTTAATACCATGCGCATTATCTTCCGAGGTCTAGCAGCTTCGCATCAAGTCAAATACAACTTCAGAACGTCCTTGAGAGAGAGAGAGAGAGAGAGAGAGAGAGAGAGAGAGAGAGAGAGAGAGAGATTTTGATTTTTACAACACTTTATTACCAAAAACTAGGGTTAATTAAATTTTAAATCACATGATGTGCATTCTCACTCCAGAAAAGTAAAAAACAATTCATCATCGACAACAATACATAAAATTTCATTATAACACCAAACACCCTCAAATGTAATCAAATCGTTTACCATCTTATAATAATTAAAATCAGTCTGTATTCTTGATTGTACCATTTTTGAGAAAACAACCACAATGTTTTGAACCAAATTCTGTTCAATCTTCTGTTTTCTACTTATATAAATGGCCATCTTAGCCTGACCCAACACAAAGTTTAATAGCTGACACAAAAAAAAAATTCTAACAACATATTTGAAACCTAAAATAAAAACCACTGGAGAAAATACCTCATTACATTTACTAAATATGTTACCAAGCAGTAGAAACAAGGACTGCAATCTGGAACAATTGAAAGTATTCTGTCGGTAGAGTCCTCTCAGCCGGACTGAGTACTGACTGCCATTTCAATAGCATCTGTGTAATTAGGCGAACTGATCTTATTTTCAATTGCTGTGCCAGCGCTTCCACATTCATAAAATCAGGACCAGATAAATCCAGTAACTGTTCCATAGTAATAATTCTATTCACAATCAACATCCTATTGAAACCTGGAAAACAATCACTTGTAGCTAAGTCCATCCGTGATCCATGGATTAGGGCAGGGTTCCCCAAATCTTACCCTGGAGGGCCAGAGCACTGCAGAGTTTAGCTCCAACCCTAATCAAACACACCTGAGCAAGCTAATCAAGTTCTTTATGATCACTAGAAAATCACAGGTGGGTAAGTTTGATTAAGGTTGGACCTAAACTCTGTAGTGCTCCGGCCCTCCAGGGTAAGATTTGGGGAACACTGGATTAGAGGCTCCTTTAACAACCAATAAAGGGAATGTGACGTGTCACTTTTAATGTTAAAAAGACTCCATACTTTAAAAATGTTTCTGTAGAACACTGGCAAAGTAGAAATGTTAATTTGCAATGGATTCATTAAAAAAAGAGCTTTGTCTAGCCCTAGATTCTCCAATTTGTGCAAAATCACATTAGCAGCATCACACCATTTACAATCAGTAGAACCAAATAACAATCTTTGAACAAACTGCAAGCGAAAAGTTGCCAGTCTGCTTTGTAAATGTATTAACCCTTGACCCCCCTCCTCTTTGGATAAAAACAAAACACTTTGTGATACCCAGTGCAACCTATCCCAAAAAAAATCAACTAAAAGAGCTTGAATCTTTGTGAGTAAATGGAGAGGAGGGTCAATACAGTTTAATTTATGCCACAAGGAGGGTGCAACCAAATTATTAATAATTAAAATGCGCCCTCTATATGATAATACTGGCAAATAACGCTTCCATTTATCTAGACGTCCTTTAACTTTTTCAATGACACCTTCCCAGTTCTTTTGCATTGTTGTCTCATCCCCAAGATAAACACCTAAATATTTAAAACCTGCTTTTTCCCATTTTAACCCTTCCGGCAGTTTTGGTCTGTTTTCTGACCAATTGCCCAAAAGTATAGCTTCACTCTTAGCCCAATTAACATTTGCAGATGATAATTTTTTAAAAGTTTTAAGCAACTCTGACAGAACATGTATGTCAACCTGCCCATTAACCATGACCACAACATCATCCGCATAGGCTGACAAAATTACATTGCCTTTATTATTTGGCAAACAAAAACCCTTAAGCTTAGTCCTTAACTGGTGTAAGAGAGGTTCTATTGCTAGGGAATATAACATGCCGGACAGTGAACACCCTTGTCTAACACCTCTGCAAGAATTAAAAGGAGCACATAGACTTCCATTCACCTTAAGTAAACTCTGCGCTCCACCAGTGGCGGATTTAGCAAATTGGGGGCCCTAGGCGAAGGTATTTTTTACTCCAAAATGAAGATGGAAAGCAGAGGTCACACAAAGGGCAGCACTACACAAACCAATAGAGAATAAGTCAATGGGGAAAAACAGCAACGAACAGTAAATGAGGGAGAAATAATTTAAATCTGATGCTGCACAAAAACTAGCAATGCATCAAAGCCAATGCTGTTACTAATCTTTCACATACCCAAGACTGTGTTAAAAGGTTTTAAAAAATCCAGTCTACTATCACTTTATATTAAACCTATGTTTTCTTTGATGTTTTCTTCACAAACATAACAAAAGGGTTGTGAATTTTACCACAGTGTATTGTTGAGTCACTGGGTGGTATAAAAACAAAAACACTAAAACTAAGTCCAAACAAGTTTAATGCATTAACAAATTAATTACAAATACAAATAATTGTATTCTTTATATACATTAATTATTTTTTTTTACTTTACCATACTTATTATTTTAACATATATTTGCCTTACTGTAAACCATTAAACTTACAATCAACTTTGTATTACTTTGTTGTAAAAGCTTTAGGTTACTTTAACACAGACTTGAGTAAAGAAATCACATTCTTGTGCTGTAATCACTACAAAATGTCTCCATGCACTCTGAAGATATCATTTGGCCAGGACTTGTAATCTAAGGTACTGAGCACAATGTATTACGTTTTTTCTGACTTACACTGTGCAGCAGCATCGTTAATTACAACACCGGACTCTGACATCATTATAATAGTAGTTCGCTTTATTTTAAACCCGTCATTTCTCCCAAACACGAAAGCAGAGGCTCTCGCCCGCAGTCTCCATAGACCACCCCTCAAAACAATCAGGGCAGAAGCGGTCGAAGGTGGACAAAAGAGACGGATTTAGAGAGGTGATATGCACCTGAGCTGATAGAAAGGCGGGGGAGCGGGCAACAACAGGAAGAGTGACTGAATGCGTTGCAGACGTAATCGCCTGCGCATTATATTAATATAATTGTATTTAAATTTCACAGTCCAGCCAGTGCGACATTTAATAAAAAATAGTCATAGGCAGGGAAAATACTCGCAAAATGCGACTATTTACTCGCAGTCTGGAGCCCTGTAGGGTTACATTAGTTTTTTTTTGTAGTAACATTATTTACTTCACCACAAAATAATTTTTATCAATGTAGGGCTATTACTAGCCGGTTGACTTACCAAAGCCCCCTGTTCGCGTTTATATTTGTCTTTAAGTCTCTGTTCGTGTACTTTCCCAGTCCCCGTGTCACTTGTGTTTATCTTTCGCGCCGCAGCACGCAGCGTTATGGACTAGTCCATTTCATTGTGAAAGAAGGGGGTGTAAGTGTTTAGTGACAGAACATGAACTGGACATTTTAACTACTATTTCAATGTTTCAACGTATTTCTTCAGAATATTAATACAATTTACAATGCTTTTGAAATGTTCGTGATGATAAGGGTTTTATTTATTTATGTAGGCTATTTATTAGGTTGGTTTGGGGCCCCCCTAATTTGACCGCTGGTGGGGGGCCCCAGGCGGCCGCCTACCTATGCCTCTATGGTAAGACCGCCTCTGCGCTCCACTATAAAGAACTTTAATAAAATCAATTAAATTCTGATCAAAACCAAAGGCTTCTAAAACTCTCCATAAGTAACAGTGTTCAACTCTGTCAAAAGCCTTTTCTTGATCTAACGAAATTAGGCCACAATCCACATTAAATATCTTGGAGATATCAAAAATGTCACGAATCAAAGATACGTTGTCAAAAATGGACCTACCGGGAACGCAATAGGTCTGATCAGGATAAATAACTCCCTCTATCACCCCTGACAATCTATTCGCTAATGTTTTAGAAAGCAGCTTGAAATCACTGCAGAGCAACGAAACCGGTCGCCAACACCTTATCTCTGTTAGGTCACCTTTCTTAGGCAAGAGGGTCAACACTGCCCTACGGCAGCTTAAAGGCAACTGCCCCTCCCTCAAACTTTCGTTTAGTACCTCTAACAAATCATTGCCCAGTACTGTCCAAAAAGACTTATAAAAGAAAAGCCCAAATCTATCCAAATGGTTACTTCTCATCCTCTTTTTTCTGAGTTTCAGCTTTTACCTTCTGTATCTCGGTTAAGATTTCCTCCTGTTAGGAGTAATAGGTATAAACACTCATTTATTCCTACTTTTATCTCCTTGCTAAATTTGGGCAGATGGGGAGAATATGGAGGCAGGTAGTTGACTGGTCTTGTGTTGTACTGTGTATTTTTATCCTTATTGTTATTTTAAATGTACACTTTTAATGTATTGTTAATTGTTCTTTGATGTGCTGGTCTTGCTGTACAACCAATTGCCCTTAGGGGACAAAAATAAATAAATAAAGAAAGAAAGAAAGAAAGAAAAGTTAGCTGGTAAGCCATCGATTCCGGCTGCCTTTCCAGACTCAATTTCTTGGAGGGCCTTATACACCTGAGATTTTGGTTTTGGCTTCCGGTGACAATTGGGGTAAATTATCAAAAAAAAAAAAAACACTATCACTTTTAAAATTTTCCCCCAGCTCATTTTTGTATAGGTTCTTGTAAGAAGAAAATGCCCTCCTGCGAATATCAGCAGGCTCTGTCTACAACAATCCAGATTCTGAGCGCAAGGCATGTATTATCCTGCTCTGCCCATTTTTTCTCTCTAAATTAAAGAAAAATTTAGAGGGAGCATCCATTTGGTTCAAATTCTGAAACCTTGACCTGATCAGAGCCCCTTGTGTCTTAAGGCCCAGCAGTTCAGCCAACTGATCTTTCTTTTTGACTAAAGAATCTAAATAGCAACGATCCCCAGTTTTAAAATTTCAATCTCCAAGATACTCATGTTAGAATTATTCTCTCTTGTAACATTTTGCGTATATTGCCGCAATATACTGCCGCAATGATTTAAAAGAACTTTTTGCATTTCTGAAATCAGTCCAAAACACCTTAAACATTTCTTTAAAATATGTATCACTTAAAAGACTAATATTAAACTGCCAATATGCACTTTTTGGCTTGAAAGAGTTAACCACCACAGTACACTGCACCATACTATGATCTGAAAAACCCAGTGGAGAAATTATACATCTTCTAACAATACTACATTGATGTTTAAAAAAAATAAAATCGATCTAATCTTGCAAGTGAGATTACATTGTCTCGAACATGAGTCCATGTGTATTGTCTCTGTGTCCCATTTAACTTTCTCCAAATATCACATAACTCATGAGTCTCTTCAAGTTGAATTAACCGATTACGAGAAGGCATGTGTGGTTCAATATGATTTCTATCCAAATTGGATATAGTGCAGTTAAAATCACCACCCAAAATAAAATAATCATCACCACAACATCCTTGCAAAACATCACACAGTGAATTTAAAAATAACATTCTCTCTACAACTGATGTGGGGATATACACACAAATAAAAACAAAAGACATTTTGTCAAAAATGGCTTTAACTTTTAGCAGTCTACCCTTGACTACCTCTTCCACTTGGTAGGAGGCAGGAGTAAATTTTTTTGCAAAGAGAATTGCTACACCACCACTGAGTGAGGTGTTATGACTCAGAATAGACGTCCCATCCCATTCTCTTGCCCACTCAGTATCATTTTTTAAATCACTGTGCGTTTCTTGTAACATAATTACATCAATTTTTCTTTGCTTTACCAACTCAAATATTCCTGCCCTTTTTCTCATATCTCTTCCACCATTAATATTCATGGTTGCAATGTTGACCTCGCACATGGAAACAGAAAAAAAGAAAAACAACAAAAATAAACCATATAAAACATCAAATCCGAAATCAGTCCGTTAATCTTCTTCATTTCCAACATTGGCATTGTCAGAAACCAGTTTTCTGACTATCTTCTTCAAACGGTATATTTCTTTGTTAGTAAACAACCCCTCCGACATAAACATTCTAGTTTTGTCCACAAATTGTTTAATGTCAGGAAAAAATTGTTCAACTCTAACCCCTCTCTTATTTTTTGTAGCTCTGAGAAAGAGTTTAACATCGTCCACCTCATAAGTGCTATGTAAATCACTCTGTGAAAAGCTGACGCTAGAGTCAGAAGATTCACTGTCACTGTCTATTCCGTCTTCAACATGTATGTCCTCCACACCTGCTTTCTTAGCTCTGACTATTTGAGAGTCACCTGTTTTTTTCCTTTTAATGGGGACTTTAAACCCAGCCTGTTCCATTTCAATGTCCAATCCTTCAACAGGCTGCTCCGGCTGTGACAATGATAACGCGCTGATACTTTTCTCCGCATTAGAATCCGCATCAGGCAGTGTTTCTACAACTTCAACATCAGGCATTACATCCTCACTTTCAGCTGCCAAAACCCCCGCATTTTGATCCTCAAACGGCTTCACAACCTCTCTCTTCTCTGCTATACCTGCCTTTGTCACAAGTAGATTTGCGCCTGACGTTCCGGGTTGTTCAGCGTGATTTGCGCCTGACGTCCCGGGTTGTTCAGCATTATCTGCGCCCGCCGCATTTTTCCTTGGACAGGCACGAATTAAATGACCTACTTCTCCACAATGAAAACATTTCATTTTCTCCGTCGTAGCATAGATGATATAATCAAATTCGTCAACTTTCAAATGCAGCGATAACTCCAGTTCTTCCTCTTCTTGCAAAATCATATAAACAAAACGTCTAAATGAAATGACATGCTTTAAAAGAGGAGAATTACATCCAATTGGTATCATCTTGATTGGAGACACAATTTTTCCATAACGGGACAAAATTCTCACTAATGTTTCATCACTCATGAAGGGTGGTACATTAGACAGAAGAACTTTCTTTGAAGGCATAGACAGAGGAAGGACAGGTGTAAAAAGCCCGTCGATGACTAATCCAGTTTCAACTATATTGTTGGCATTCTCAATAGAACTTAGAAAGATAACCGTGGCACTGTTCATTTTTGAAGCCGACAATATATTTTCATGTCCGATAACTTCACCTATGGCCAAACAGCAGTCCTCTACGCTCACCGCGGATGCCACTTTGACACCATGGCGACGTGTAAGTTTGCTCAATAACTGTGATCGCGGGGCCGTCATGTTATCTGCCGAAAAAACACGGCTACACGCGGCCCGCACAGACAAGAAGAAAAAAAGTCCAACAGCCAAAATCCTCCAAAAAGGGTATATAAAAAAAGATAAACTCACAGGCTCTGACCACGCTCACGCCACCTCACACTACTCCCGCTCGCTCAACAGACGCTCGAGAGAGAGAGAGAGAGAGAGAGAGAGAGAGAGAGAGAGAGAGAGAGAGAGAGAGAGAGAGAGAGAGAGAGAGAGAGAGAGGTTTAACAAGACTTTATTAATTACAGAATAAAGCCAAAAATCACATCATCAAAAAAACTCAATCGAATAAATAAGTTAAAAAATTAAGAAACAACTGGCCCTCATCAATTGCACACAAAACATCATTAAAACACCAAATATCCTCAAAACACTCCTCATTGTTTGTAAGTTTATAATATACAAACTCTATATTTAATCTTCCAGCAACCAGGCTTTTGAACATTAATTCAGCATCAATACTAAGAAGATTCAGCCCTTTATTCTTTCTTGTCTTCCAAATTGCTAACTTTGCCGTTCCAATCAAGTAATTTAACAGACACGCTTTCCTTCTGATTAAGAATTTGTACATCACACCCCCAATAAACACTTCCTCTAAGAATTCCTCATCAAAAGCTTGAAACCATCCATCAAGGAAATTAAAAAGACCTCTCAACCTATTACATCTTAAGAACAAATGTTCCAAATTTTCTACCATTCCACAAAACCTACACTGTTCACCCACTGCTGGATTCAGGTGCGTCACATGTCTGTCCGTAGCTATCGCCCCGTGAATAAGCCTCCACTGCAGATCAGCCGTACGCTTCTCTATAGGAGGCTTATACAGGGCTCTCCACCTGTCCCTCACAAGGAAGTCTGGCTCCAACAAACCTGGCCACCTTGAGACTTTTTGTCTTTAAGAGAGTCCTGGTGTAAAACTTTGACTGTAGAGTAATATATTGCTTTTTTTGATGCAAACTCAAAGTATTCCAGCTCCGGAGTTCTAAAAGATAGAATTGACCCTCCATTTTCATTTTCATGCTCCGTCTTTATAAGATGAGAGTTTTTAATTTCTGGAAAACCTTGTTCGTTCGTCATGTCCATCAAATTTCCTCTCCCAACATACTCTCTGTAACTACTTGGTAATGCATTTACAATCTCCTCCATGAACTTTTCTGTCAGGCATGAAGATCTTAAGCCAGTCATTTCTTTAAGTTCCTCTAGCAATTTCCATCCATCTCTATTCAAGAGGTGCCCCAGCTTTACAATTCCATTCCTCTGTAAGCATGCACTTACAGCTACAGAGGACAAAAGTCTTGTTTGAGTCATTGGGTTAAAAAACAATGGTTCCTCTAGAACCCAGTTCCCAGGTTCATCAACCTCTCTTTCAACTTTAAAAACAGTTAGTTCTCCATGAATGCAACATTGTCCGGTAAAAATGTGAAAGCTCAGACATGTTTATCTTCTCGAGGTTCATTAAAAATAAATGTTTATCCAATCCAAGACCCCCAGTTTTTTGAAGAAATGCCTTTGCAGTCTGAGACCAAACCGAGTCCTTATGGTAGAGAAGTCTCTGTGCTGCTTGGATTCTGAAAGCGGAGATTCTGCTCCTCACATCCACCAGACCTTGGCCTCCTTCTTCAACTGGAAGATAAATTGCCGCTGCACGAATCCAGTGTTCTCCACTCCAGAAGAAATTCACAAAAGTCCTTTGTATCCTGCAGATCAACTCATCAGGTGGCTCCAATACCACCAGTCTATGCCACAAAATAGAGGCAGCCAGGTTGTTTACCACCAGAACTCTCCCTCTGTATGAAAATTGTGGTAATAGACATTTCCATTTAGACAATCGAGCATTCACCTTTTCCAGCATTCCCTCCCAATTTTTTCCCTTAAATGTTGCATTTCCTAAAAGAACACCTAAAAATGTTAACCCCTCTCTTACCCACAGTACTCCACCAGGTAATTTTGGAGGTCCTAACCCAATAATCAGCCCTTCACTTTTTCCCCAGTTCATTTTTGCTGAAGATGCATTCTCGTATTTCCTAATAATTCCTGTTAAAATATCAACATCATTCTGACTCGTGATAAAGACTGTGATATCGTCCGCATAGGCAGATAACGATACCCTACTACTACTATTTATACCAGGAAGTAAAATTCCATTCAATTCTCTCCTTATACAACACAACAATGGCTCAATAGCAAGGCTATACAATTGTCCAGAAAATGGGCATCCCTGTCTAATACCCCTTAATACCGGTATTGGTGCACTTAATCCTCCACCAGCTTTAACCGTCACATAAACATTTGAATATAACAACTTAATATAAGATATACAATTTTCTCCAAATCCAAATTGTTTTAAAACCTTAAGAAGATACACATGTTCAACCCGATCAAATGCTTTCTCTTGATCCAAACAAAGAATACCCAGATTTAAATGATTAAATTGGTTAAAATCAATTATATCCCTTAATAAAAAGAGGTTAATGAGGTAAATCACTCAACAAATCAGAAGCACTCTCAGCATCACAGTTCTCTGCATCATATAGTTCTTTGTAAAACTTAACTGCGAACATCTTTATTTCCACAGAGTCTGACGTTATAGTCCCATCGGGCCATTGAAGATGATATATTTGTTTTTGTTGGGAGCTTTTCTTTTCAAGATTGAAAAAGAAAGATGTAGGAGCATCCATGTCTTTAATGGAACAGATTCTCGCCTGTACAATTGCTCCTTTCACTTGCTCTTGTAATAATGAGCCAAGTTCTTTCTTCTTATTATTCAACAGTTCACGCTGCCCAGTTCCATTGTTATTAAAAATAGTACTTTCCATTCTTTGAATGTCTTTCTCCAAGCTTTTTACTACAGATTTCACCTTTTGTATTATGTGAACTATAATTTTGACAAAATATTCTTATATTTACTTTCCCAACATCCCACCACTGACACATGTTTTCAAAAGAATCTTTCCGCATTTTCCATTTATTCCAAAATAATTTAAAACTATTACAAAATAAAACATCTTGTAATAATTTTACATTAAAATGCCAAAAATAATTGGGTTTTGTAGTTATCTTCATGTTTAGATCAAATAAAACCAAGTGGTGATCTGAGAACCCAACAGGTAAAATAACAGCATTCATCACCTTGTTATTCCATGTTTTATCAATATAAAATCTATCTAGTCTTGCCCCACTAACTATATTCTCAGACGCTTTAAGCCATGTACTGATATTTCTTTTCCTCCAAATATCAATCAAATTAAAATCTTTTATAATTTTTGATAATACCACACTTGACTTATTATGAGGTTCTTCCCCATTCCTATCAATTATAAAATCAACAGTGCAATTCCAATCACGTCCTATGATAACACACACCTGATCTCCAATTTTTTTAACAGCATCTTTTAATTTCATAAAAACCTCCACCCGCTCAGGACCAATATTTGGTGCATAAACATTTATAAGCACAAACACAGTTCCCTTAAATTCTATATGTATTAATAATACTCTTCCCTTTACAACTTCTTCTACAACCAAAATATTTACATTTATATTTTTTGAGAATAATATGGCAACACCAGAGCTAAAATTTGTCCCATGGCTTAGCACACATTTCCCCTCCCACCATCTATCCCATTCCAACTCATTTTCTGTATTAGAATGTGTCTCTTGTAAAAAAGCAATATCCACCTTCTTAAGTCTAAATAATTCTGACACCATTGCTAACTTACTTCCATCCCTACCCCCATTTATATTTAAGGAGCTGCTCTCAAAAACTCCATAAAAAGGGAAAAATATAAAGAGAACAGAAGTAGAGTGAAAAGACAAAGAATAGCGGACACCCTGTGTGTTTTAATCATTTTGTGAAACATTTGCCTTGCTATTCCTTAACTTCGTTAAAGTCTTCCTCAACCGAAATCTTTTCTGCTTGCTTAGAACCTCATAACTAACGTTTCTCTGTAGCAAAGTCACAGACACTATAAATTTCATTATATCTGGGAAGAAATCTTTTACTTCCACAGTCTTTCCAAACGTTGTATCTAGAAAGTTATTTATTTCTTGCAGTGTATATGTGTCCTCCATAGTTTGTGAACCAATATCTGAAATTTCAGAGAGATTATCATCATCTCCCATTTCAGAATCAGTACACATTTCACCACTGTTTGCTTTGTTGACATCATCAGTCATCCCACTACCTTCCCCCATTTCAGATGCATCATTTACATTTTGTCCAATAGAACTCTCATTTTCATCCACATCATCTTTCTGATCACTATTGTCAATCAAATCAACATTAGCAACATTCATTTCCTCTGTAATCTGATCATAATTCATTTCATCAGTATTAATCTGAACCTCATTCTTATCCTGAACATCCTCAACAGCAGCACTATGTTCAGCTACCTCGTCCTGCCTATCCTGGGCCTTATGTGGGCACGCCATCCTCTTATGCCCAATATCCCCACACTCAAAGCACTTCATGCTACCAGTATTAGCGTAAACCACATACGATTTCCCCTCGTGGTCAACTCTAAACGATACATCCAACTCTGGCTGATTTAAAAACATAAACACTTACCTCCTGAATGACATCACATGTTTTAGAGCTTCATTTCAGCATCTCAATGGAATAGTTTTAATCCCACTTGCAAACTTCCAGTACCGCGCCAACGCTGTTTCAATTTCATCATTATGAATAAAAGGAGGGACATTAGACACAGTTATATGGTTGTTGCCGTTACCAGCGGTGAAATAGTAAGAAACTCTCCACCTACCACAATTCCATCGCTTATCAACCGACTTGTCATCTCTTCCTCCTTTACAAACACCACTACCGCCTTATTCATCCTCGACGCCGAAGAAATGTTTTCATATACGATTAATTCTCTGACCTCCAGTTTCACATTCTCCACTGTCACGCCATGTGCAGGCACACACCTGATGCCGACACAGGTGACGCTACCACCTCCGCAGCCGCGGGGCGAGACGCCATCTCAATGCCGCTACAAAAGTTCCAAATAAACAAAGTCTTTGCTTTCTTAGTCGAAACAAAGTATTCCTCTTCTAGTACATTTTAATTGAAATGCAGTAGAAAAAATGAAAAGGCGCAAAAAGCTCCTACACTCCCTGTGAAACCCTCACGCACACCCCAAAGGCTCCCAGCATGCACAGAGAGAGAGAGAGAGAGAGAGAGAGAGAGAGAGAGAGAGAAAAGAATAAAGGTCTGACATCAGGTACCCAGGTCAGGGAAGCTAGAAGACAATAAACGTGTCAAAAGTATATAGCCATGGCACTCATCTCATTATATGCTCATTTAAACTATATATAATTTAATAAAATGATGTATGTTACCAGCAATACATCAAATACAACCTTACTATAGTGATTGTATTTACTAGCTGCTGACCACCTTCAAAAGTGCATAACTCACATGTAAAAATCATTAAACAATTCCATAAATGTTTCTTAGTTTAAAAAAAGCTTTTTATTTTATTAACTTTTTGTTATTGCACTTTAATTGTAAACATGTTCCAGTGTGTGTGTTAAATATTTTTTGGCCCATTTTAAATGTAAAAGAAAATGTGCCTAATAAATCTGCACACCTGAATATAAGGTGGTTATTTCTCCAGCCAGCCATCATTAACAATAATGTATTACTTATAAATGCCTTATTTACAAAATTAATAGTAGTTATTAAGATTAATTTGGTTTTGAAATTAGTAAAATATGTTGTTGATAAAAACTGTGATCAAAAGTTTGATGTAGCTACCTAATAATTCTGCCCACACTGTAATTTATTGCAGTGTAAACAGCAAACAGCCATTGGTCTATCACTTGTGTTTTTTGTGTTTTATCACTTGAGTTTTATCAAGAGGATATCTAACAACAGTGTTTTAAAAGCAGTTCTGCTTACCGCATGTCCACTCAGTTTACAGTCGTCACTTATTTTGACAGACGCACACTGACACTGCATGCTTCATAAAAAGCCCGAAAGGTTGTGATTGGGCTAGCCAAATGTCAAATAAAAAATAACCAATGGGCTGCTGATTAGGTGTCTCCTTGGCCGGTCTGTCAAAAAAAGCATCTTGCGCTAACTTTTTTGCAGTATTGCCACAGCGCCTTTTAGCGCCATTAATGAATTACATAAAAACAGAAGAAAAGAAAGCAATGGGCCACGATGCGTGATGTACAAGTCTTATGGGCTGGTCAGACAAAAATAGTGTGAGATGTATCATCCCAAAAGTACGTCGGCCCCACCAGGAAATTGCTCGGTCTGCCAGATAGCCAGTCCGCCCCTGAAAATACATAACCCCCCGCCCAACCAGACCGCGGCCCACCAGGAATCTCCCGGTAATCCCGATGGCCAGTACATGCCTGATTATCAATGATGCAAAAGTATGGATTTTGCTTTGATGAGCAAAAAATCTGTCAAAACGGCCTGACAGGTGTTTGCTGAGCCTATGGTGTTAAAATCTGGAGGAACACAGATACATCCACAGCCCTCACACCTGTACACAGCACATCTACATACAGTATATTCACTTAGCCATAGCACCTTTTCTAAATATAAAATCTCTTAGCATCTCTTCAATGTAAGTTTACCTCTCTAACTGTCATAAAATCTCAGACAGTCAAAAGCCTGATTCTGTTGTTGTGCTCACTGCTCTATGTAGGTGGCGTGCAGTATGTCAGATGGTCAGTGTTTCAGGACTCACTGTTGTGTTAACAGTATGTTGTTTGATGTTTTAAAAACTCTTTCAGATGAATGGTCAATGAATATAACATTCACATTGTATACGCAGGATTCCGAATGGCATGTTGCACACTTCGTTAGCTAGGTTTTTACCCACCTATTTTTCATAAAATACGCTAAAAAAACGCTGGATGGAAACGCCAACATGCGCATAAATTCTAAAAATGTGGATTAAAAAATGTATGTGCTCAACTGAGTCTGATAAAGTTCTTATTTGAAATATAAAACATGCGCATGAACTATAACGGAAACACCTTAACAAATAAATCACGAGATGCACATCAAAAATGTATGTGACTGCGTGTTAGACGCAAAGTCCTTTACATAATAGTGCATAACTGTTTAACAGTTTGTTGAAATTAATGGGTTGACCAAGGGTTACAATTGGGTTCTGCTTCCTGTGTTTATTTTAGTGCATTACACACACACACACACACACACACACATTTTGGTTTCCATGTTTTGTGGGGACATTCCATAGACGTAATGCATTTTATACCACACAAACTGTATATTCTATTCCCCTTACCTACCCCATTCCCTAACCCCAACCATCACAGAAAACTTTCTTGTACCATAGATTTTCAATAAACATAATTTTGTTTGATTTATAAGCTTGTTTCCTCATGGGGACATCAAAATGTCCCCACAAGGTCACAAAAACACTGGTATTCCTATCTTTGTGGGGACAATTGGTCCCCACAACGTGATAATTACCAGGTACACACACACACACAAACACACACACACACACACTAGAGATGCGCGGATGGGCTATTATTTCATCTGCAACTGCATCACAAAACTCATCATCCGTCCGCCATCCATCCGCACCAACGTTTCTGACCAGTTTTCAAAACCACACCCGCCCGCCATCCGCTGACTGGCCGATGCAAGGCGCTGCTGATGACAGCCACTGCTGATGACAGCCGCGAGACTAAAGCTCTTGAATATCAGCAGTAAACTCAGTCTCCGATCGGTGCACATATGGGACAAAAATAAATAAATAAATACCCTAAATTAAACGCACAAATTACATAGTCTGCACTGGTGTCATCCTGATTTACCACTTTGTAAAACTTATTCCAGGCAACCCTTTTCTGACCTTCTATTTCCTTTGTTTTTAATTCTCATTTTTTGAGTTTGCCACGTACCTCCTTCGCCGGCGTTGATAAGAGCTGTGTGAAAATGTGTCCTCATTTCTCAGCGCTGTTAATGATAGAACGAATGGATCCTTCACAGCCGAGGCTATCCCAAACAATTAAAACCTTTATTAAATAAAAGTGTTTTAGAAAACTTTGTCTTGTCACTGTTTTAGTATTAAAGTTATGTTTTGTGTTAATATTATTCGGTTTATGTTGCGTATATTTCTAAGGTTGATTATTTGATATACTGTTGAATAGTTTAATCTACATCAATGTGTCATATTTTCTAAAATAATAAATATTTTTCTGATTACATATTTATTTTAATAAGTCAGAAATGTCTCCGCTGTTTATTGCTGACAGGCGCGGTGGGCGCTACTGGGGGCGCGTGCAACAGGTGACGCAAATTATGGGTCCTCAGAAGGTTAGACCGTCTCATTTCAGTTCTCTTCGCGAACTTCTGAGCCTGCCACCTTGAAAGACAGAGTGCTCACCTTTTAAGGTCGCATGCTTAGAAGGACACAGCTAATAACAAGCAGTCGATCCACCACCCGCCCGAATTTAATTAAAATAGTATTTTTCGTCACTTCATCCGCCCGATCCGCGGATTATCCGCGGAGTCCGCGGCTGTAACCGCCAACCGCGCATCTCTAGTTTCCATGTTTTGTGGGGACATTCCATAGACGTAATGCATTTTATACCACACAAACTGTATATTCTATTTCCCGTACCTACCCCATTCCCTAACCCCAACCATCACACAAAACTTTCTGATACTTCACATTCTCAATAAACATCATTCTGTTTGATTTATAAGCATGTTTCCTCATGGGGACATCAATTTGTCCCCACAAGGTCACAAAAGCACTGGTATTTCTATCTTTATGGGGATCTATATTGGTCCCCACAACGTGATAATTACCAGGTACACACACACACACACACACACACACACACACACACACACACACACACACACACACACACAGATTCTTCAGCAGTTTCAGCAATTGTCTTTAATTACACTGAACTTTCACTTTTTAGAGCTTTCCAATTCTCCATGTACCTCTGACACCGATACACACACAAAAACACAAATACACACACACACACACACACACACACACACACACACACACACACACACACACACACACACACACACACTAATCCTCATCCCCATAGCGAAGCTGAAAGGGGTTTGTATCTGGGTGCTCGGTTAGACCTGCAATCACAGTTGCATCATTCACAAACTCCTCATTATTCCTCAGTGAGTTGATGTTTACAGAGCCACCACTTCCGTGCCTTTCCGTGCTGGCATGAGATAAGTGTTGATTTTATTAGGGCCTCGCTGGGATTGACTTGTGCATGTCCAAAAAACACTTGTGTTGTCGTTTACTGACAGGAGCGCTTGTGTCCATGTGTTTGTCAGGTATTGGAAGTTCGTCCTGACACCAAGACTGTGCTAACAGAGGGGACAAGAGTGTGCGCTTACTGGAGCGAACGTTCACGATGCCTTTACCCAGGATATGTACGAAGGGGTGAGAGATAATTTTCTCTTTCCCTAGATTAATTTCACATTTGTTTAACTTAACTAGAACGATGAAAGATTTCACTCAATGATTCTGATTCTGTTAGGGGATGAAGGCAAACCTGGTGGTGTTATGGTGGAGTTTGATGATGGTGACAGGGGCTGGATATCTTTCTCCAATATTCGCTTCCTTCCGCCCGGTTACCAGGTTGAATGTAGGTGCCATGTTGTTTTATATAGTTTCATGTCACTAAGATTACTCAGATTTTCTATAAATGTTATAATTATGTGAGCATTATAACACAGTGTAAATCTGTGACTGTGTAGAAAAACATTTAATTAATAGTGTTTACGGTAAGGACTATACAGTATTTTGACATGAACGTTGTTCCAGGACTAAAAAAAAGATGTCATTCAGAAACAGACAAAAAACACTGCAAGTGCCCTGTATCTGCAAAGAATTCTTAGAAGAGTAACTTCATCTTTGTCTTCTGATTGTCAGACATATAGATGTTTGTTTGTCATGCAAGTGTTTCGCAAAGTTAATGTTACATCTCTCCACTATGTTAGATGCTGAGTCAAATCATGTGCTGGTCTCTGATGGACAACCTGGCAAAAGCGGCTCCATGCAAGAAAATGCATCTCTGAGTGAGAGGACACAAGGTACAGACACATCTGAAGTTCATGAGAAGCCAGTGCGAAGACCAGGTACAGTATGTTGTATAACCTTTCTTGCTCAACAAAAAAGGTCATTTCTTATTGTGTCTGTGTAATATGTTGCCTATCATGGCAAAAATCCCCTCCTAAGTACTTCATCAATTAGGTTTTGTGAGCCTTTGTGGATTCATGACAAATCTTTCAGACATCTAGAGGTATATTCATAGACATCTGAATGTTTTTATTTGTCCCAAGGGAGGCCTAAAGGCTCAGGGCTAAAGAAGTCTATCTCAAATAATGTGCTGAAGAGTTCAGCATCTGCTTTGTCCTGGACATCAGCACCTACACCCAGGAAAAGAACGGCAGTTAACTTCTTCCAACTCAGCGGCTCAACATCAAAGAAGGTCTCAAAAGGCAGGTTGGCAGAAACGTCTCCACGATCTTCTGTCACCACGGCCACACCAGCCAAAGGGCTCTTTGGCAGTAGCTCCTTTGAGGTGGACTCATTTAGTAGCATAGCAAATGGATATTCATCTTTTGGCCGGACCTCTGGGATATCGCTGGAGGGCAAGAAAGCCTTTTATGGCCAAAAGAAAAGGATTGCAGAGCCAGGGCCTTCCCGTGGTAAAAAGGCTGAATTTCCCATCAAATTGGATCACGAAGGTGTAACATCTCCAAAAACCAAGAACAGTAAAGCTCTGTTGTTGTTGGGAGCTTCAAGTTTTGGCTCCAGTGGTGTGGCTGGAATAGCCAGGACAGAAGCATATTCACACCCGGTCCTCCTGGTCAAGAACAACGGCAGAGGCAACTGCTCCCGAGTGGAGCTTGTGCCAAAAGGGACAACAGTCCAGAGGAAGCCTTCACTGTCCTCACGCATGGATGAATATGGAGACTTAAACCTTGGCTGCCGCAGAGACTGCCACAGCTCTTACTCAGACATAGATGAAGAAGAGGAAGAGGCACAGATGAGGACAGAAAGGTCAGCACTCGCTCCAGCTTTGGGAGGTTTAACCGCCGGCAGATTTCTCTCTCGTGTCTCTGTGTCGTCGTCTTCCTCGGGTTCCTCGAGCAGCTCCACCTCAGGCTCTCTCTCCAGTTCCAGTCTGTGTTCCTCTGACAATGACTCATCGTACAGCTCAGAGGATGAAGAAAGCTCCACGTTGCTGTTGCAGAGCTGTTTGACCTCGCACCACTCTCTGCTACAGACCCCTGAACCCCCTGCCGGACCTCAGCGTCACTCGTTTGTGGCCAAAGCTGTGGCTGTGTCAGGTTCCAAAAGCGGACATGCTACCCACAGTGTTAACAGCAAGCCACCAAAGAGAAAAGAGTGTCCCAGCTCTCTCTTCAAAACCTCAAAGGACATGGTTAAGAGGCAACGACTTTTGGCAGACCAGACCAGGTCCAAACTGTCACCTGTGTTGTCATCTAGGCAGCTGTGGAAATGGTCTGGAAACCCCACGCAGGTGAGTCGCTTACTACGAATGCACCAAAAGTTTGCTCTTTTTATTTGAGCATTCAGACAAATTGAGCATCGCAACACTAAAATCAAACAGTGCCTTGAGTTTAGGGAATGACCTTTTTTTACTCTCCAGTAGTGTCTAGAAAGCATGCTTACTGGGGTTGTTCGGAAATAGTTATATTTAAGTACCATGCTCTTAAAGTACCTAGTAGGATTTTAATGATGGATATAGTTAGGAATACCATGGTATCATGGCATAATACTGTTCCTGATACCATCGCTGTACCATGGTTCCAGCACAGTACTTTACTCTTACTATTAATAAATAATAAGTCTAATGTTGTGTGCAAACTTCTGAAACTCTGTGTGTGTGTGTGTGTGTGTGTGTGTGTGTGTGTGTGTGTGTGTGTGTGTGTGTGTGTGTGTTACATCAGCGGCGTGGACTGAAGGGGAAGGCCCGGAAGCTTTTCTACAAGGCCATAATGCGGGGCAAGGACATGGTTAGGGTAGGGGACTGTGCTGTGTTCCTTTCATCCAGCCAGGCTCATTTGCCTTTAATTGGTCGCATTGAGAGTTTTTGGGAGTCATGGCAAAGCCACATGGTTGTGAAGGTCAAGTGGTTCTATCATCCTGAAGAGACCAAGCTAGATAAGAGACACAGAGATGGCCAAGTAAGTTTTCAAATTCCATATGGATTTCACATGTTTGAGGATTATGCTTGATAAATATTTGAATAATTATAATAAGATGCATAAACAAGTAATAAGGGTTTTAGGGATTGGCAAAATGTGCTGTGATGGAATCACTTGGAATCAACACATTACTAAAAGTTCCATTAGTTAACATGAACTGCCATTACTTCTACAACATTTATATATCTTAATTAATGTTTATTTCAGCATGCACATTTCAAAATCTTTTCTCTCATCCTATTCAGCATGCCCTGTACCAGTCGTGCCACGAGGATGAGAATGACGTCCAGACAATCTCTCATAAATGCCAGGTGGTCACCCATGGGGAATTTGACCGTTTGACCCGTGACAGGAAGGCTGATGGAAACTGTCATGACCTGTACTACCTGGCCGGCACCTACGACCCCACCAGCGGCCAGCTGCTTAATGCAGACAGGATGTCCTTACTTTGTTAGCACTGGGCTGTCTGTGAATACTACTGAGTTATCCATTGTTCGGGGTCCCCAAATATAGGAGCTGGGGTGCAAAGGATGTAGACTACCATCACTCGATCCACTCTGGAAGTGATAGCCTATGTGTAGATGCAGCTTGTCCATGGTCCTGATTCTCTTTTGAGATTATCTAATACACAAACTGTGGATGTAACTTCAAAACGTATTCTGATCTAAGATCACCAAAGTAAAACTCTTGGTTAGGAGAACATGGCTCTTGACTGTAAAGACTTGAGCCATGTTGATGCCAGCGGTGATGTTTGGGCTGTTCCCTACATGCCACATTCACAATTCCAGGGATATTTAAGTAGATGTAAATCTAAATATATAGTTATGTAAGTTCATTTATGTACATATAGGGATTTATCAAGCCATACACTTTAGTACCTCTTGACATCCGTTCTTATTCAGGTGTATTTTACAGGTCACTTTGTGTGTGTGCATAGTTTTTTGTCATTGTTGTTTATATGTATATACAAATCTATTTTATATAAGTGTATTGTACAGGGCTTAACATGTTTGATTTATTTTTGTATAAGTAGATGATATTGTAGTTGTCTATGAGATCATGTTGGACTGAAGATATTTGCATTGCACTGCACATGGCCTGCTGATATAGTGAGCGAGAGATCGAGAGAGAAGTGCAAGAGATTTTTTGTTACACAGGGGCACATCCTTCTGTCAGATGCACTTTTTAGAGTATTTCTTCCTCAAATGTCTTACTCTCTTACTCTTATTCATTGTTGCCTAGGTTTGCAGACTCGAAACATTTCATTTGAAATCCAAGGATGGTGATGTTTTAAATTCGTTCCACAAAATCATTATTGTTATCAGTGTTTAGATTGAATCAGGGTTTGATCTAGATATAGGTGAATGACACGAAGAAATGTGTGGGTCACATTTCACCCCAAAAGCAAAAATAGGTAATGTTTCCCCACATTACTGTAATAAGAGAGTGGAAGGGAAGAAATGGCACAATGCAAATCTCGTGTTGATCCTAAAAATCGTGCTTGTTATCTTGTTGGAAAACATGCCAAAATATACATTTTTAAATAGTTACCCAAAACACTACTGTACCCGATGCATTATTTTTTTTTGTTAAATGCATCCTGCACTGTATTTATATATTGCTTTAATGTTTTGGCCATTTGAATTTTTTTAATAGCAGCACCCTTAAAAGTGTTTTTTGGTAAATGAGCCCTGAACGTTTTGTCTTAATAAAACACACTAAAAACAAAAGATGATAGATTAGTTGGCATACAGTCAAACTGTATTTCTTACTGTTAAGAGACAATCATGTCAACTCTTTTAATGGCTCACACAATCACAGCATTGTTTTGTTGTGCCAAAAATTGTCTTCATTTCTTATTATGCAATCTTCACTGTATTGTACAAGTGTTATAGTTTAATTTGTGCTAGTGTTTTGTCATAAGTGTTTATTTATTGTCAGTGTTACTGTTTAACACACAAAAAAAACTCACCAGGGGGGACATGTCTTTTATTAAGACATAATTCACTGCAGTCACGTCATAGAAAGTTGCTCTGTGGCTTGAGCTACAGTCAGACCTTCACACCTCTCAGCACTTGGATGGGCCGGCCCTGTCGGGGGAAATGCTGTCTTTCACTGACCCACCCCCTATTTTAGATTTACAGATGGACTTCCAAAATGTCTCCTTTGCCTTGTTTGACTTGAAATTTGCTTTAACGTAATGTGCATATTTTGTCTAAAAGAAAAGCATGTGCACTTACAGTATGTTTGGAATAGTCTACTATTTTTTACTATTAATAAAGTACATATACTGTGCAGATCTTCTGTAATATAGAAGACCAAGATGACCTGCTGCATTTGCCACAATACTGTATTAAACAATGCAATGCGTGCTACTTGATTTAACATATCCAGTGTGTTAAAAGAACTAGATTTACATTTATTCATTTAGTAGGCATTTCTATCCATACAATCAAGAGAGCATTTACAGTCATTTCTATACAAAACTGAATTCAACACTAGTGTTTGATCACCTGCTAAATATTACAGTAATTGAACTATTATATGTAAAACAGTATTTACTGTGCAGTATTTACCAAGTAATCAGCTAGAATATAGCATAACATTCCGAACAAAGCCCGTGTTTATGATGCGTTAGCAGTTTAACGTTGTATCTACCAGGATGATGTTTGATCTGTTAGGACATAATTAGGTTTAGTTATTTCTTAAACACTTTGTCTAAGGAAGGATTAGATTAGAGCTGTGTGTGTGTGTGCGCGCATGCGTGCGTGTGTGTGTGTGCCTTTTGTATTTTGCCTTTTACGTTTGATTGTTTTGACACAGGAGGGCACTGGATAGGGTCATGTGTGTACTTGGCATAAGTTAAGCACGCATATATTCTGTCTGTAACTCTGATGTTTAAACACAGATTCGGAATTGTTATTGGTTCAAGAATCAGTTGACTAAAGTCTTTTAGTAGAGAAGGAGAGAAGGCTGATTAGATCCTATATGAAGGTCAGAGAGGGTCTGTGGGTATTCAGGTCAATAAGAACAGGTGAATGCCCATGGCAAAGGTGCAATACTACTTTGGCTAAATATTCAAATAGCACTCAGCATTTTTAAGCTTTTTACAAAAGCTGATGGGTAATAAGAAGCGATAAGGAGGACGCAGGATCGTCTGTCCTATTAATCAACTTAATAAAGTGTTGTTTTGCTTTTTATGTAAGAAAGTCGCAAGGTCTGTATTTACTATTTTGCTTGTCCAAGAATCTATCAGATGTTCTAACGTTGTTCATGAAAAACTGTGTATCTTTATATGTTTATTTTGTTTAACTGAGTACTTTCTTACTTTCTTTCTTTGCTTTAAAAATGTTTTAAAGAATGTAAATCTGTAAAGTAAGGTTTGATTTTGAGGTAAACATTTTCCAAAAAAAAAAAAATTAATATCAACTGTAAACGTGGTTTAGTATTCAATTTTTTTATAGAGGACTTGTGAATAAATTTATTGGCATATGTCTATCGGTTTGTCTATCTGTCTACACACACACACACACACACACACACACACACACACACACACACACACACACACACACACACACACACACACACACTAGTACTGCACATTTTGCATGTTTGCCTTTTGTGACACACCTCATTCAGTTACCTTACACCCAGTTCAGGTTCTGCAGTCTCTACTAATGAGCTGAAGATTTAAACCAGATGTGTCTAATGAGGGATACATGCAAATTGTGCAGTACTAGTGGTCCTCCAGGACAGGTTTGAAAACCCCTTGGATAGATTATGTGTACCCTAAACCGAAGCAAAAATGGTTTAAAAAGAAGAAAAAGCAGTTGAGTAACCAATCTGTGAGAATGCCACAGAAAAGAAAGTCCGTGGCAGGGCCACGGAAAAATGCAGAGGTCCGTTAGAATGCCATGGAAAAGAGCAAAAAATTCGGACAATCCCACAGAACTTTGTGAGATCACGTTGGACTTTCTGTAACAGAAAATTACATCCTAACCCAACTCTTACCCTAACGTCAGGCGACAATTGTTTAAAAATCCGTGAAAATTTTTTATAAATCAATAATCAAAGTGACATCCTAACCCAAACCCAAAATCTTACCCCAAACCGACATAAAAATAGTTTAAAAATAGTAAAAACAAATCAGTAACCAATACGTGAAACTGACACGAAAAAGAAAGTCCATGGTACTGACAGAAAAATGCAGAGATTTGTGACAATGACACAGATAAATGAGCAAAATATTCTGTGACTATACCACAGAACTTTGTGAGATCATGTTGGTTAGATACTAATAACGCCACCGACACTCTTACATCCTGCTTAGACAGTTTATGCCCTCTGACATCGGACCGGCTATGGACCTTTGGCTATCTGAGGTTCTCTGTGAACATCGCTCCAGACTCAGACTGCAGAGAGGAAGTTGCGCAGATCAAAAGACCCTGCTGACCTCTGTCCCTTCCAGTCTCTTCTTGCCTCCTTCTCCATGGTTGTCTTCTCTGCTAAGACCCAATACTATCACTCAAAAATAAACAGCTCATCTGACTCTTGCACTTTCTTCAAAACCTTCTCTACTCTTCTTTGTCCGCTTGCCCCCCACCTTCATCTGACTTAACAGCTGATTATTTTGCTTCCTTTTTTGTGAAGGAAACGGATACTATCAGCAGTCAGTTCTTCTAATCGCTGCTTCTTGCACATGCTCAAACCTCTGAGGCATGCTCACTTCCCTCCTTCTCTCTTCTATCTGAAGCGGATGTTTCCAAGGTCTTCGCTTCTAACATCTGACTACCTGCCCGCTAGATCCCATACCCACCCATCTCCAACCCAATTCATCTCTTTCCACTGGTACCTTCCCTGCAGCATTTAGAGAGGCTCAGATAACCCCACTGCTGATAAAACCCACACTCTATCCTGCCATGGAACTACAGACCCGTTTCTCTTCTTCCATTCATTGCCAAGACTCTTGAACGTGTGATGTTTGACCAGCTCTCCTCTTTCTTCCCAGAAAATAACCTCCTGGATAGCAATCCTCCTGTCATCCCTCATGGCAATGGTCGTCTCTGACACAGAGCTTCTATGGTTCAAGTCGTACCTCTCAGGTAGGTCATTCAGGGTATCCTGGAGAGGTGACGTCTCCAAACCCCAATGTCTTTATACTAGGGTGCCTCAAGGCTCTGTTCTTGGGCCACTGCTCTTTTCAATATACATGACATCCCTGGGTTCTGTCATTCGAAAACATGGCTTTTCCTACCACTGCTATGCGGCTGACACTCAGGTTCACTTGTCATTCCACCTGTTGACCCCATGGTTTATGCCTCCATCTCAGCATGCCTGAGGGACATCTCACTCTGGATAAAGGATCAGCATCTCCAGCTTAACCTTGCAAAGATGGAACTGCTTGTCATATTATCGGAACCAAAGATTCATATCACCTTTTCATTCAGCTAGGTTCCTCGACCATCTTGCCTTCCAGGACAGCCAGAAACCTGGGAGTGGTCATTGATGATCAGCTTAGCTTCACGGAGCATGTTGCCAGCACCGCCCGCCTTTGTAAATTAATTCTCTACAGTATTAGGAAAATCAGAACTTTCCTAAATGAACATGCTACGCAGGTCCTAATCCAACCTCTTGTCCTGTCCAGGCTGGACTACTGCAATGCGCTACTGGCTGGACTTCGAGCCTGCAAAACCAAACCCCTACAGATGATCCAGAACGCAGCAACAAGAGTGGTCTTTAATGAGCCAAAGAGGGTGCACGTCTCTCCTCTCTTTGTCAAGTTACAATGGCTCCCTATAGCAGCTCACATTAAATTTGCATCAAAAGCTCTGCTCCTGGCCTTTAAAACCACCACTGGGTCAGCACCAGCACCCCCTTACCTTCGCGTGCTTATACAGCCTTACGTACCCTCTCGATCCCTGCACTCTGTCACCGAGCGATGGGTTGTGGTGACATTTCAAAAAAGGGGAAAAACATTAACGTGTTTCTTCTTTGAAGCTGTTCAACAACTGTGGAATGATCACGGTCATGACACGATCTGCTGACTCTGTAGCTGTCTTTAAGTATTGGCTAAAACCCATCTCTTCCGCCATTACCTCACTTCCTAATATAGGACTTACTATCTTTCTCTTTTCCTTTTTCTTAATCTCTATCTGTACATTCTTACAAAAATACCTAACCAACCCTTGGGTATGCATACAGTGTTAGACCTGATGAGACGATTTCCACTTATGTATTGCTATTTATGTGTTGCTATAATTGCTTCTATTGTTTACCTCATTTGTAAGTCGCTTTGGACAAAAGCATCATTGTCAGTTCAGCTTTATGCTGCTTAAGATTTCAACACTGAACTAATCACATTTTTCCAGACCGAATTATATTTACTATGTGTCGAAATTGTCATAAATTTCACCCTATAAAATCAAAGTCTGTGTTTTTTAACTCATGTCTGACCATCTGACTTTGTTCATGTAGTTCAGTGGTAGACAGTGTTGGCAGTGTTACTTTAAAAAAGTAATTAGTTATAAGTACTAGTTACTTCTCAAAAATAGTAACTGGGTTAGTAACTGTGTTACATCATTGTAAAAGTAACTAATTACCAGGCAAAGTAACTATTGCGTTACTTCAAATATTTAAAATAAATTGGATGCCGGGGGAAACAATAATTTATTTGATTACTTGTTACAGTAAAAATAACACCGTGAGTAACGCTATTTACTTAAAACGCCATTATTCCCATCACTGGTTGTAGAGCATTATTTTGGCAGTACAAAGTTGTGGGTTTAAACCAAAAAAACTAAAATACTAATAAAATGTATTCAAGTTGCTTTGGATATAAGTGTTTGCCAAATGCATTAATTCAAATCTATGGATTGTGCTTGTGGGAAAACCTTTCAAATGGATTAAAATACTCATGATTGTCCAGGACTGATAATAATATGATAATAAACATTGCACACTTTCTCATATATAACACATTTCATGTCGTAAAAATACTTTTTTAATCTTCCAAGCACAAAAATCAAATCAAACACATGTATGTATTTATTTTTCAGATGTTAGTTTGTATTATTCAGTACAGTTTTTGTTAAAAGTTGATTAATAGTGATACAGAGTTAAACACTGACATCTGCTGGCCAATCGCAGCTTCACTAGTTAGGGTGCCCATTCAGTCTTAATCATTAGTAGTAAACAAACTTGTCTTGCTGTCCATGAAGGGAGCTCTGAACCTGAGCTCTGAACCTTCAAAGAGAGCAAACCTGAGGCTGGGACCCAAGTTTTACTGGAGGGCACCGGTCCTGACTATTTTAGTTTCAACCCTACTTCAATATAGCTCCCTCTATTTTTTAGGTGCCCTAAACAACTTGATTAGGAGGTTTAGGTGTATTTGTTTGGGGCTGGAGCTGAAATATGCAGGACAGGTGCCCTCCAGGAACAGGGGTAGGGACACATCATATCAAAATCATTGTCATTGTGAGTCAATAACTGGACAAAACATTTTTTGTGTCATTCACCAATAACTTTTTATGACCCACCTTATCACGACTCAGTTTGAAGACCCCAGCAGTAGACTGTAGGTTCTTAGTACTGTATGATGGGATTCTTGACAGAGGTCAAGCTTGATATGTTTATCTTGTTTACTAGGTACTGTTTGCCAGTCTAAGCTACAGGGTAAAGGTTTGCATTGTAATACAGCTTTACAAATTCATTTAAACATAATTGAAGGAATCATTTGCATTTTTATAATGGACAAATTGGCTGGGTTGCAGAGACTAATTTGACTATTTAGGATTTGTTTATTCATAGGTTCTCCAAAATATTCAGATTTCTGTGGGTCTATATGGGTTTTTCACACTGAATGTGGTTGTACAGTAAAGTTACCAGATGTCCCAGTCCCGTTTTTTGGTGTTCTGTCCTGATGAAAACATTCAAAAAGGTTTTCTTCAAAGAATTGTTTAATTCATAAATATAACAAATAAGATTTTGATTATATTTGACCATTGAACTAGGAAATGACCCCGCTTTCTGGTCACCTTTTTGTGCAGTATTATTAGGGTGGCCATTCGTGCCAGTTCCGCCGGACACGTCCCGAACATGTTTTCGGGTTCGTTCTCCGGAAGTCGCGTTGGTCGACCGCATACGTCATCAAGGTTTAATATTTCGGGTTTAATTTCAGAAAAGCAACTGTTACATTTCAAGGGTAAGAATGAATCTACAATGATTGTATGTCTTAAAAAAAAAAAAATCTTAATTGTCTAATGTATTTTAACTGAAATGTGAGAACCTCGATGAAGTATGCGGTCGAGCAACGCGACTTCCGGAGAACGAACCCGAAAACATGTTCGGTACGTGTCCGGCGGAACTGGCATGAATGGCCACCCTAAGTATTATTGGATTATCAAGGGAATATTCCACAAATAAAGATAGATACAGTTAGATATGTTTAATAAACTATTATTATAAACTGTAAAATCTGCCGCATTTTGCATCCACATGGTTTCACCCATTATAAAATAACATTATCTAGATCTTTTCCACAACATAACAGAAACACAAGTAAAAAAATGTCTGCCCATAAAGTTCACCTTTGTAAATCCAAAAATGAGGGGGGTTTAGCCGTTCATGATTTTCGTCTTTATTATTGGGCCACTCATTTACAAGTTTTTGCATTATGGTTGGAACAGTCATTTGGGTATTTGAACAGTCAAGGACCTTTATCTTGATGGGGCTTTAGCTTCCTTTATGCAACTACAACAGAAATATAATCTCCCCAAAAAAAAATTTTTCAAATTTTTACAAGTAAGGAATTACTTGCGTACATATAAAGTTCCCCTAGACGAGGTCCCGCCCTCAGTCATTGATGATTGTCTTATACAGTTCAGAGGAAACAAATGTCAGCTATCTTTAATATATGGAAGATTACTAGCAGCTACTTCCCCTTATACAAAGTTGTTCAGAGAGGAATGGGAGCGAGAGATTGGAGTTGGAATGTCTGAGGAGGTTTGGCAGAGTGGCTTGGAGGATATTGATAAACAATCAGTCAACACTAGACTATGCCTTATTTAATTTAAGCTTCTACATAGATTACACTTCTCTAAAAAGAAATTACATAAGATTTTCCCCAATATCTCTCCTATCTGTGATAAATGTAAATCAGAGGAAGCTAATCTGGCTCATAGTTTTATTTTCTGTCATAAAATACAGAGATTCTGGTGTGAGGTATTTAAAGTGCTTTCAGATATTCTTAGTTTCACATTTGGTGCGATTGCCTGGTCCGAACCCGAGTTCGATTGCTCCCCCCTCCCCATGCCCCCATGGACTGTGTTCACATATTATTTTTGCATCCGAACCGCGGTACGCTTGCATCATCAAACTGCAGCCGGCACATTCTCATGTTGCTTGGCAACCGCTGTAAACGAGAAGACGACAAGCGAGATTGACGAACTGCAAGCAGAGAGATGATTTCTGAATGCCTCCGCAAAAATTGATGTCAGCGGACAGCCCGTTGTCATCGAAACGACTTTAGTATGTTTGCGGCAGACAGACGCATGTGCGTTTCTGTATTATTTCTTTGAAAACAAAACCAAAGGTTTAAAAAAATAAGAACAAAAGTCAAGCAAGCATTCTAAAAGAGTGATTCGGAGAGCTTTGTGCCTTGTTAAAGGCAGCCACTCTCTCGTATATCCGGAGCTCAGCGTCCTTTTCAGGATGGCTTTTCGTCCGTGCGATCTTGGGTGCGGAAAGTATATGGGTCCGAAGGAGATCACGAGCGTTGTCTCTCATGCTTGGGCATCGCAAGCGACCTGCATCGCGCACTCCAGCACCGGCTGCCCCGTCTGCTCCTCGCCGAGGGCGCCCTGCGGCGGCTGCCTACACCCCCCCCCCCGCTAGAACATCTTCCAAGCCACGGAGGGGGAACAGCCGTCGGCAGCCAGACCCACCAGCTTCCCGTGGCAAACGGAAGACGAAGCGGCCCTGAGACGGGCGACCTGGATTTGGATGGGATCACTCTACGGGAGACGGTGGCACCGGTAGAGGGCCGGGTGGAGAATCTTTGGTTTCGTTTTGTTTCTGTTCCGCCGGCTTCTCAGCCGGCACCCACAAAACCACAAAAAGAGTGCATTCCTATTCCTTCTCCAGGTCTCCTGAGGATCGAGAGAGACGTGAGCGGGCATTCACATGCTCATCCTCCCTCTCCTCCATCGCCAGTGGGTGTCCTGAGGAGTCCGAGCTCTCCGCTGAGGAGACCAGACCACCAGCACCATCGCCCTCAGCGGGCTCAGGTCAGTGTCACACACACACACATACTGTAGATGTTTATGCTGTCACAGCAGACGCACCGGCAGTCCCACCTGTCTCGCTTCGCTGCCCCACCACGGGTACACCGGTAGTGCCGTTAATTCCCCTCGTGCGGTCCCTGGGGGCTTGGCTTCAGATTCCAAGCCCGTCTCGTTGGGATTTACGCACGATCCGCCTCGGTTACGAAATACAATTCAATCGGCACACACCCAAATTCTCGGGCATTCGTTTCACCACGGTGAAAGCGTCCGATGCACATGTACTGCATGCAGAGGTCGAAGTCCTGCTGGCGAAGGACGCGATCAAGCCGGTCCATCGAACCGAGATGAGGTCAGGCTTTTACAGCCCGTATTTCATAGTACCCAAGAAAGGCGGTGGGTTACGACCGATCTTGGATTTGCGCGTTCTGAACAAATCTATTCAGAAGAGGTCTTTCAGAATGATAACACGGAAGCAAATATTCAATTCAATTCGCCCCCAAGATTGGTTTGCAGCAATAGACCTGAAAGACGCGTACTTTCATGTGTCCATTCTCCCTCGTCACAGACCGTTTCTCCGGTTTGCGTTCGAAGGTCGGGCATATCAGTACAAAGTTTTACCGTTCGGGCTGTCTCTCTCTCCCCGTGTGATCACAAAAGTAATGGAGGCGGTGTTAAAGCCCCTCAGAGAGAGCGATGTTCGCATATTGGCTTAGCTCGACGATTGGCTTATAATAGCGCATTCTCGGTGGACGCTTTGCGAGCACAGAGATTTAACGCTTCGGCATCTCGCCCGTTTGGGTCTTCGGGTCAACTGGGAAAAGAGCAAATTCTGTCCCACCCAGAGGATCTCTTTTCTCGGTATGGAACTGGACTCGATCGATTTATCGGCGCGTTTGACAGAAGAGCGCGTCCAGTCAATTCTGACTTGCCTCGGTTCATTTCGAGGGAAGAATGCGGTCCCGCTGAAACAATTTCAGAAGCTCTTGGGGCATATGGCAGCAGCCGCGGCTGTGACACCGCTCGGGCTGCTCCATATGAGACCGCTTCAGTGTTGGCTTCACGATCGAGTCCCAAGGAGAGCGTGGCGCGCCGGCATCCATCGTGTAACCATTACACCTGCGTGTCGCCTAACATTCCCCCCGTGGTCAGACCCCGCGTTTCTCAGGGCCGGTGTGTCCATGAGACAGGTCTCTCGGCATGCTGTTGTCAACACAGATGCGTCCGACACGGGCTGGGGAGCCACGTACGACGAGCTTACAGCTTCGGGGGTGTGGACAGCACCCCAGTTGCATTGGCACATCAATTGCCACGAGTTGTGGGCTGTATATCTGGGACTTGTATGCTTCGCTACGGAGCTGCAAGGGAAGGATGTACTAGTACGCTCCGACAACACTGCAACCGTTGCGTTCATCAACCGTCAAGGCGGTTTGCGCTCCCGTCACCTGTCGCATCTCGCTCGTCATCTCCTCCTTTGGAGTCAGAAGCAACTGAGGTTCCTTCGTGCCATTTACATACCGGGTTCGCTCAATACAGCGGCAGACGCGCTTTCGCGAGCTGCGCACCTCAGCAAATGGCGACTTCACCCCCAGACGGTTCAGCTTATTTGGAAGAAGTTCGGTCGTGAGCAGATAGATCAGTTTGCGTTGCCGGACGATACCCACTGTCGCCTGTTTTATTCACTAACCGAGGGCAGCCTTGGCGTGGATGCGTTAGCACACAGCTGGCCGCGGGGGATGCGCAAATACGCATTCCCCCAGTGAGCTTAATAGCACAGACACTGTGCAAAGTCAGGCAGGACGAGGAGAGCCTTTTACTGATCGCCCCATACTGGACGACCAGGAATTGGTTTTCAGAACTAATGCTCCTCGCGACAGCCCCTCCCTGGCGGATTCCCCTGAGGAAGGATCTTCTTTCTCAAGGAGGGGGCACATTATGGCACCCCCGCCCCGAACTGTGGGATCTCCATGTATGGTCGTTGAGCGCGCGCAAGGTTTAGGTGATTTATCGCAAGCGGTATCTAACACCATCGACGCGGCACGAGCACCGTCCACAAGACGGGCTTACGCGTTTAAAGGGAACCTTTTCGTCACCTGGTGCTCTTTGCAACACGAGGACCCCAGAGAATGCCCTATTAACATTGTGCTTTTATATCTTCAATATAGGTTAGATGGTAGGCTGTCACCCTCCACCATTAAAGTTGATATCGCCGCTATTTCTGCTCATCACTCACTTATCAACGGCAGATCAGTTGGCCAGCATGATTTGGTTATTAGATTTCTAAGAGGCGCTCGTAGGCTAAACCCCTCGCGCCCTCCTTCTATTCCTCCCTGGGACCTGTCCATGGTGCTGAGGATGTCTCATTGGATAGTTGATTCTATCGCCCTGGCTTATAATCTGCAGGGTATTCCTTGCCCCTTTAATTTGAGAGCGCACTCCACACGGAGTGTTGCCTCATCTTGGGCTCTCGCTCGTGGTTCCTCGCTAACAGACATCTTTAGAGCTGCTGGTTGGGTGACACCTAATATGTTCATTAGATTTTACAGTGTTCGTATCGAGCCTGTATCCTCTCGTGTTCTTTCCTCACCAGGGAGGGCACGGAGAGCAGACGGCTTGCAGCCTTTGACTGATGCTCCATAGCAGTGTCAGTCTGGAAGGCCATCAGAACAAAAATGCGTAATGGTTTGAACTGTTCTTCCTCCGCTGCCTTGGCAGCCTTTGTTGCAGAGCATTGGCTGTCAGCCTTTCACTAGCTGTATCCTCGCGAACCTACGTGTTTGGCTCGGGCTCCACATTGTGTCCCACCGGGTTCCTTTGTGAGTATTTTTCAGTGGGGTTAATCCTACCAGCCCACGTTTCCCTTAGCAGAGCACTGCTTTGCTTACACAGCCATGGCTGTCCTTTATTACTATATTTTCATCCACCATCAGCCCTTAAGAGGGGCGGTGGCTTCCGCAGCGTTCCTATCCCGCTCAGGTAGGGCGCTTCCCAGTCGCTGGCACTTCTGTGGGGTTAAAGGAACATCTAGTGCCCGGCCTTTCCCTCCCCCTTCAGGGAACGAGGGTTACATCCGTAACCGACACGTTCACTTACGCGATTTGGTACGATTGCGCTAACATCAGCAGCGAACCGATCTGGAGTTCACATGAACCGGACCCCAGACCACCCTTTTTAAGCGGACTTGAGTACGTTTCGCGGGTGCGCACCCGAGTTCCGACGACAGCGTTCACATCATCCAAATTTACCGATCTCTGATGTCAATCGAACCCGGGTGCACACCAAAAGTGCTAATGTGAAAACGCCCTTAATGTAAACTTGGCTCCGGACCCTTTGCTCATTATATTAGGACATTCTAATTATACATGTTCATTGAACAGTGCTCAACATAAATTTCTTACGTATTGTTTGATGACAGCCAAGAAATTGTTATTTTTGTTCTGGAAAAAGGTTAATCCCCCCACAATCAAACTATGGCTTGAGGAACTGATATCTACTCTGCACTTGGAACGAACCAGATATCTTTTAAAAGGCATCATTGGACAGTTTCACAATACTTATGTTACCCCAAAAGTAATTATATTCCTTAATCCAATATATTGTAACTTAAAGTTATGATTTGGGACCCTTTCTTATGTTACCTCAAAAGTAATTATATTAACCAGCAGCCATATCACCCTGTAGCCCAAGACAGCTTGCCCACTGAAGCTAAGCAGGGCTGAGCCTGGTCAGTACTTGGATGGGAGACCACCTGGGAAAACCAGGTTGCTGCTGGTAGTGGTGTTAGTGAGACCAGCAGGGGGTGCTCACCCTGTGGTCTGTGTGGGTCCTAACACCCCAGTATAGTGATGGGGACACTATACTGTCAAAAAAAGCACCGTCCTTCGGATGAGACGTTAAACCGAGGTCCTGACTCTCTGTGGTCATTAAAAATCCCAGGATGCCCTTCAAAAAGAGTAGGGGTGTGCCCCGGCATCCTGGCCAAACTTGCCCATTGGCCTACTAATCATCCCTCATACTAATTGGCTATATCACTCGGTCTCCTCTCCACTAATAAGCTGGTGTGTGGTGAGCGGTCTGGCGCAATATGGCTGCCGTCGCATCATCCAGGTGGATGCTGCACATTGGTGGTGGTTGAGGAGATTCCCCCGTTCATATGTAAAGCGCTTTGAGTACTGAGAACAGCGCTATATAAATGTAAGGTATTATTATTATTATTATTCCTTAATTCAATTTATTGTAGCTTAAACTTATTTTGAATGTCACTGTATTGTATATTAACAGGCTGGGGAGGGGTGTTATATATATAATATTTTATTTATTTTAGGTTTTTTCTCCTTTTTTGTACATATTAGAAAATTAATCCTAAACCATGTGATTATTGTAAGGTTTTTTGTAAGTGAATAAAAATTTTATTTGAAAAAAAGTCTGACCATTACACAGACTGTAGTGTTGACTACTTTTAACATTCGGTTTAGTTTTTAACTTACTAATTTTTTCCAAACATCTGATCCTCTGATCCCAGATGTTTATTAGTAAAGCCCTTTAAAGAGTCATAAGTAATGATGACACAAGCTGCCTGATTTCTGAAATATTTTTAGTTTCTTTATTTACAATTTTGTCATCACACATACAGTACAAGTGAAGAATTGAAATTCTCATTCTTTTATTCCTAAAGCCACCAGCATTCACCACATTTGCATGGATTTTCATTTGAATTACGATGATGAAGGCAATATACAAATACGAAAAGTACACAGGAGACTTTGTTGTCAATGAAAGGAGAGTGTGTTTAGGTCAGATCATTTGCACTTCTGAACACTGAGGACATCTGGAGTGTTGCTGTGATATCAGATATCAGGCACCCACTGACCCTCATTTACAAAACAAACATATGACAAAAACTGGGCGTACGGTTGTCTCCAAGGCTTCTTTTAATTCAATTTTATTTTATTTATATAGCGCTTTTCACATTTGTTTAATTGTTTCAAAACAGTTTTAAATTAAATGCAGGAGAAAACAGAAAAATCGGTGTACAACATAAGCAGCAGAATACAGCAGCTATGATTAAACCGTACTAGCAAGCGTAGTAATAATGTAAACACATCGTAAAAGTGACATATTTGCCAATGTATGGTAACCCATACTTGGAATGTGACCTCTGCGTTTAACCCACATGAATAGTGAACACACGCAGTGCAAGTCGTGAACACATGTCAGCGGACTCCCTAGAGGTTAAAACAATTCCTAGGAAGGAAAAACCCTTTAGAGAGAGCCAGATATGGCTGATTCTATAGAGGATATACTGTATTATAGGTACTATTTTCTACTATATATATATATATATATATATATATCTGTCTATCTATCTATCTATCTATCTATTAGGGGTGGAACGGTACACACAAGTCCCGGTTCGGTTCGTACCTCGGTTCAGGCTTCACGGTTCGATTCACTTTCGGTACAATGGAGGAAAAAAGCAAAACAAAAATGAAGAAGGCATTTTTTTAAGCTAATCTTAAAAACATAGGTGTCCTTATCAGTGTTATTTTGAGATGTCATGAATATGAACTGAAATGCATTAAACATACTATCTCGTATTTCAAAAATATATACCACTTTAAGTAATCTTGTACTCATCTTTCATACAAATAGGGGTTCAAATGTATTACAAGTGTTACCTAAATACATTTTTAAATTACATTTTTGGCCTTATTTCATATTAAATGTACTAAAGAACAAAAAATAGGCTTGTAGGATGAATTAATAGGTGTGTACGACTTCACGAGGCGCTGCAAGAAACGACAAGTGGATGACGTCAGAGTAACGCGAGAGCGATTTGAAATCAGCCTCCTCCGCAAGATTTCTCGCGGTACTCTGACGCTGATGGCGCTGCGTAAAGTTTAGCACACTTAAAAAACTGAAAGCAGCTGAACTCGACAGAACTGCCCTGCGTATGCCTGTTGTATATAGCAGGACAATTTATCTCCTACTTCTCAGCGTGAGAAATACAAAGTGTGGCATTTGAACTGACTGAAATGCGTGTTTGTCAAGGTGAATGCGTGAGACTTGAGAGCCCTGATTAGATGTATTTCCACTCACATACATAACAACTGCTGAACAACGCCGACGCACATTCCTCGTCTTTTTCACCACTCTCTCGCCTGTACTATTGTAACTGACTGGAAAACTGAAGTTTTGCCAAACTTGCGATCTTAAAGGGGCCGGCGGATCCTCACCACCATTTGCCATACTCGCTGTCGCTGCTATTTCACTCACTGGACCATGAACCTGACAAAAAACTGCAGAGTGCCAGAATGTAGATGGTCTCTGATAGAGCGCATACATAGGCGGAGCTCGGCTGCATCGGCGCCAATCAGAGCTTCAGAGCTAAAGCGGGGCAACAGATTAGCTGTCCATAAAGAACCCGCGGATCTAACAGTAGTTCCGCATTACATTAATGATTTTGCACGCAAGTTTTTTTTTTATTTTCATACCGTGTATTCTCCGTTTAAATTCATGCACCGAACCGTGACCCCCGTACCGATTCGGTTCGAAACGAATACATGTATTGTTCCATCCCTACTATCTATATATACAGTGCACAGCATAAATGAGTACACCCCCTTTGAAATTAAGATTTTTCTACATTTGTTAGTAAATATGAGACCAATTTGCTGTATTTTTACACACCAATTTTATAAAACATTAATGTTTCTTAACATAAGAGTAAAAGTCACTTACCACCTTAAGGATACGAAAAATAACACCTTTAAATCAAATGAGGTGATGCAAAAATGAGTACACCCTACAAAAATTCTTAAAAAAGCAATCTAATATTTTGTATGCCCTTCATTCTTTTTTAAAAAAACACCACTAATTCTTCTAGACATTGAATAAAGAAGTTGACAACATACAGTTACATCTTTAATTCTCTATTCTTGAACAACGACCTCTTTCAGATCCTGGATGGAGAATGACGTTCTGCTTGTCTTTTTAGAACTCCCCATCGCTCAAGTTGAACCTGGGGTTGAGGTCTGAATCACTTTTACCCTGTGCTTCTTCTTAAATGAATTAGTGACCTTAGATGTGTGTTTTGGGTCACAATCATGTTAAAAGATTGCCTGGTGACCAACGGCACAGAGTGATGGTAGCAACTTCTCTTTAAGTTTTTCACAGTACATCTGTGTAGTCATGATGCTGTCTATAAAATTCAACTCTCCAACATCTGCAGCACTCATGCAAGCCCACAGAAGAGCACTGCCACCGTGTGTGCTTTACATTTGGTACCATGCATTTTTCATTGTACTCCTCACCCTTGCCACACCATATACAGTTGAAAGAAAAAGTATGTGAACCATTTGGGCTTACTTGGATTTCTTCATAAGTTGGTCATAAAATGTGTTCTGATCTTCATCTAAGTCAGAACAATAGAGAAACACAGTCTGCTTAAACTAATACCGCACAAACATATATACATTTTCATGTTTTTATTAATTCAATTCAATTTAATTTTATTTATATAGCGCTTTTTACAATACTTAATTGTTTCAAAGCAGCTTTACATTAATAGAAGCAGTAAAAGCACAGAAAAACGACAGATAGCACAACATAATACACGAAAGCACAAGCAGTCAAATTTGCTACGGCTATGACCCGACATTATAAGCGAGCGTATTTCTAATGTAACGTCTAGAAGAGGAAGCTAAGTTAAGCCCAAGAAGGCTGCCTCCCCGAGGTAAAAAAACCCTAGGAGAAAAAAAAAACCCAGGCTGTTTAGCCGAGGAAATAAAAAAAAGTCCTAGGAGGGAAAAACCCTTGGGAGATATATGTGACCCGTCACGGAAACCAGGGACACAAGTCGGCAGCACAAGTTTCGAGAAAATGAGAAACAAAGTTTTTTTTTTCAAAATTTGTGATTTTCGTTTTATTGCAGAATCTGTTCTTCGAGATCACGAAGAAGCCTCTCCATGTGAGATATAGCAGTTTGTGTACATTTAAAAGCGTACATTTTGCGGTTGAAATAGGCTTGTTTTTCCGGAGATTCTTGCTTGCAGCGGGGGGCGTCATTGTCTGTGTGTATATTTACATACTGTATAAGCTTGTGTTTTCGCCTCCACCCCAAAGGGAACAGCGTGACTACTAAATAAGGATAGTTCGCCCAAAAATGAAAATAATGTAATTAATAACTTACCCTTATGTCGTTCTAAACTCGGAAGACCTCCATTCATCTTCGGAACACAGTTTAAGATGTTGTATCGTTAGATTTAGTCCGAGAGCTTTCTATCTCCTTCATTGAAAATCTATGTATGGTTTCCATGTCCAGAAAGGTAATAAAAACATCATCAAAGTAGTCCATGTGACATCAGTGGGTCAGTAGATTGTGTTGAAGCATCGGAAATACAGTTTGGTCCAAAAATAGCAGAATTACGACTTTATTCAGCATTGTCTTCTCTTCCGGCTCGAGCGTGAAGTCACGTGACTGTAGTGACGCGGCTGCCCTGTTCCTCAGACATGTTTGCTAAGTTTTTTTTTTCAAACTTATAGCGTGCATCTCCTCAGACTGTAGAGCTCGGGCGCACAAAACAAAAGAAAAATAAAAAAAAGCTGAGGCGGAACACTGCACTGACTTTATGCGGTGCCGCAGTCGGATGACGTCAAAATACCGTGAGAGCTCTTCAAGAAATCTTACGGAGTAGTTTAATTTCGACTCGCTCTCGCGGTACTTTGACGTCATCTCTATGTCAGTTCTTGCAGCACAGCATGAGTCCAAACACACAGAAGTTACACAGAGATCGTTGTATTCTTTATATAATTGGCTACATGCTTTGTCTATCAATATTTTCCATGAAGTTATTGGCTGATGGAGGAACGAGCGAGCGATTGGTAACATATCTAAAGGACGTCACGTTTTCGACGGCGCTGTTTGGATGATCTATTATACTACCTCACTATTTTAAATACAAACGTTGAAGGCTGGTTCATGTGTTTAACGGAGTGTAATCTCATATACCCTTACATGTTACGATGTAAATAGTCTTCAGATTGTATATTATAATGTATTACCAGACATTCATGCGAAATCTGATGTAAACAATAGACTATTTGTCTATATTTCACGGATTATACGCATTTGTGGACAAAAATGGTCATTGGATAATCTGAAACAGACTGGATTCGACTTGTGATCCCCACAAAGGTAAAAAGAGTCATGTTTATTTTTGCATGTTGTTATTTGGTCATAAAATACTACATATCATGCTAGAACAGCTGTATCTCAAAACGGCTTTACAGAGGGTATGGCTTAGCTAAATGAGATGTAAATGAGCCCTATTGTCTCCCCCAGTTGGAAAGAAGAGTCTCTTTCGTCTCGATTTTCTCGGTTTGAGTATTTCTGAGTTCCTATATTCAAATGGCCACAACTTCTTCAAATCTTATCAGATTTCCATGTGTTACACATCGTTGGAAAGCTTAGAAACTGCACTTTCAGAATCTGTGAATAACTCAAAATGCCCCAGATCCGACTTGTGTCCCTACTTTCCGTGACTGGTCACATATATGTATATACACACATATAAACGGATAAGGAGATTAAGCGGAGATTAAGCTGGTTCTGTCGGTGATCATTGGTCAGGCATCAGCTGGGCATCACGTTGAAGGACGACCAGTAGATCAGAGGTGTGCTGACTTTCACATCTACCGGAACTGGGTCTGTTTGTCTCATTGTCCTCGGGGTCGAGGACGAGACAGGGAGAGAAAAACTAAATCATATTAGCGTAGGGGCCGTTCACATGTAATGCAAGTGTCACACAGTGATGTGGTTTAATCAGCTTAGTTTCAGACATACTAACTATTGCGGCATAATTATATTATCCACAGTTGAGGATTTTGCAAATTGGGGGCCCACTGCGACGGTATATATGGTAACTAAGGGTCACCTTCCGGTCTTTAAGAGAAAATGAAACCTGTCGACCCGTTTGACTAAGGCCTGTAACCCCACTGTCGTCGTTAATGCAGGTTGGCAAACGGGTCTATATTGCATACTATTTACAAGACCACAAGAAAACCCCAACATCGCAACCTGACCATACGTGTCAACCCGTTTGACTAAGGCTGGAGGCCCCACTGTCGTCGTTAATGCAGGTTCAGTGGCAAACGGGTCTGTATGGAATACTATTCACAAGACACATGAAAGCGCCAAATCGCAACCCGACCATACGTGCCAACCCGTTTGACTAAGGCTGGAGGCCCCACTGTCGTCGTTAATGCAGGTTCAGTGGCAAACGGGTCTGTATGGCATACTATTCACAAGACACACGAAAGCACCAAAATCGCAACCCGACCATACGTGCCAACCTGTTTGACTAAGGCCGGAAGCCTCACTGTCATTGTTAATGCAGGTTCAGTGGCAAACGGGTCTGTATGGCATACTATTCGCAAGACAAAGAAAGCGCCAAAATCACAACCCAACCATACGTGCCAACCCGTTTGACTAAGGCTGGAGGCCCCACTGTCGTCGTTAATGCAGGTTCAGTGGCAAACAGGTTTGTATGGCATACTATTCACAAGACACACGAAACGCCAAAATCCCAACCCGACCATAGGTGCCAACCCGTTTGACTAAGGCCGGGAGCCCCACTGTCGTCGTTAACTCTTTATTTTTCAATCACTCCGCAAAGAGACTTAGATAACTCTGCTGATTTTTGACATACAGATATGATTTATACATCATTTAAAACGATAAAGTGTCTAGTTTTTTCTGTCCACTCCCAATAAAAACAGAATGTTGTGCTTTTCGCAAAATTAAGAAAATAAAAATGATGCACGTTTTGTTTCTCTCCCTCAGGGAAGTCCTTTCTCAAACGCGTCAGAAAAATTAACTGTAACTTAACGAATACATGTCCTAGAAACAAAAGATAAATGTCTACATAATGCTTGGAATGTCAGCTTTTAAATGATTTAAGTGAGATCGAAAACATATATTGTCATTCGGTGTAAACTGTATGAGAAGTAGGAGAGAGACCGTCTCTCTAATGTTACCTGATTATCTATAATGAGAAGAGATCGCCACACCCCCGCGCCATTGAAGTGAATGAGCAGAAACATCCATATGCATAACTTGTGCCTCCTGTAGTCAATGGATATGCAATCTACAATCCAGTCTCTCCATTCCTTGTTGTTTCATCCGATTGCACCAAAACATGACATCTAAATCCTTATTTACTTGCGTATGTGTGTCAGTATCTCCAGACGCGAGTGTTTCTTTGTTCTTCCGTCAAACATTTCACGCGAGGGGAACACAAACACACGAGTCAGGAAACTCAACGCAGTTTTTGGTATTCTCATAAAATACGCGATGGCAAACAATGCAATCCTTATTTAGTTGCGTATGTGTGTCAATATCTCCAGACGTGATTGTTTCTTTGTTCTTCCGTCAAACATTTCACGCGAGGGAAACACAAACACACGAGTCAGGAAACTCGACGCGGTTTTTGGTATTCTTATAAAATACGCAATTGCAAACAGTACAATCCTTATTTTCTTGCGTCTAAGGTTATATCTCCGCACAGCAAGTTTATTAAACACAGGATCACTCGCATTACTGCTTTCATGATCAACACGTGAGCGAGTAATGGCGGCGGCGGGTGTAAACAAACAAGTCTGTCACGCTTGTCCCTTGTTGTGTTTCTACTATAACACAAATAAGAGTCCAGACAACGATAGGCAGTTCTTCTTTAGAGTTGTTTACTGCACAAAAGTAAACCTCTCGCTGGCCAACCAAATACTAACCCTGTGTTAATTTTTACGATGGCCAAACAGTACCTTTACTATGATTACTATGGTTTTTAAAGGTATACTTGTGAAATTAGTAGAAAATATTTCTATATATTTCTATATATACACACACATTATATATATATATATATATATATATATATATATATAATTTTTTTGTTATAAATTCCCAAATAAACCTTATCATTGTAACAGTACCTTTACTATGATTACTATGGTTTTTAAAGGTATACTTCTAAATTAATAGAAAATATTTCTATATATACACACATTATATATATATATAATTTTTTTGTTATAAATTCCCAAGTAAACCTTATCATGGTTTTACTACTGAGAAAGTTACATTCCTGTTGAACATCCCCACAAGGCTCAATATGTGGCTCATTATGCAACCCTTTTGTCTCTCAGCTGTCAATCACTCATTATTCAGGAGCTTTCACGCCTCCACGCATATGGCCTTTCCCAAGCAAATGTGTCTTAGAAATTGTAAATCAATATATTCTTTCATGTGAATGAGCAGGCCAGATGATTTTCACATCATTTTGAAGAAAACCTCTAGACTACTAGATCCTGTTTTGGAAAGTCTTGGGAAAACATGTTTAGAATGAGTTTTGTGGACTTGTATCAATGACTTAAAAATGTAGCTTTTTCAAAAACCACGCATAAACATTTTTCTCTCAAAAATACAAACATGTACATACATGTTGATCATATAATATTGTAGCCCAGTTTGTGCTGAACTCAGTGTTATGAGACTTTTGCCATTTAAATGTTTTTAAGCAACTGAAAAAAGCACAAATGTCAGTGCATGTCAAAACTTCCCCAGGGCCCTAAAAACCCCTTAGACCCCAGAGGGTTAAGTAGTTTTGTGGGAACGGGGTCTAATATACAGGACGATGATTTGGATGATGTAACTGGTTTAGAGAGCTCATCTATTGTAGTAGGTTTAAATGAATCAAGATGTTCGTATGGTAGTCTAGTGTTAAGTGAACTAATGGGTAGAGTGGTGGCTGCCTGGGTAGCTACGATGTTTTCTCTAATAGCCGTAATTTTGTTAGAAAAGAAATTCATGAAGTCATTACTATTGTGTTGAAGTTACCTATTGGTTTCTGTTTGTTCTTTGTTTCTAGTCAGTTTTGCAACTGTGCTAAAGAGGAAACGAGGGTTATTATGATTCTCATTTATAAGCTTGCTAAGATAGATAGATCTGGCGGTTTTAATAGCCTGTCTGTAGTGTTTTACACTCTCTTTCCATGCTGCACGCCATACCTCTAACTTTGTGCTTCTATAATTTCTTTCCATTTTCCTAGTTGCCTTTTTGAGGGCTGCGGTGTGATGGTCATACCATGGAGCTGGCGGTTTTTCTTTGATTCTCTTTTTTCGAATGGGAGCAACGGCATCCAATGTGTTAGAACAGACATTGTCTGCTTTAAGCCAGGTTTCTGTTTAACAGAGTGCATCTATGTTTTGGTCTGTAATTATTTCATTGACAATAGGTTCTTTATTGGTAAGCGATCTAATGTTAAGAAGGCAGAATTTTAACATTCGAGGTTCATCTGTTAATGTATTGTTTTCTAATTTTATATTAATCAGATTTGTACCATATGTGGCAAGCGGTGCTCTGTATTTATTTGTTCGGGGAACAGATACAGTTGAAATGTGTTGATATTCTGGTAAGATTGACTCGAAGTGCTGGGACATAAGTGATCTTGACATATCACGGCAGCTAACATACGGACGGTTAAGCCGATCCGTCTGTTTCCTGACCTGTACCCTGGATAGTCAGACTGTATTAGAAGTAAGACTATTGGTCAGATTTATAGAGAGAATCGCCCTTCCTTCCTGAGACGGATGGAGGCCATCTCTCTTTAGCAGGTCAGGTCTCCCCCGGAAATGCTTCCAATTGTCTATAAACCCTACGTTATGCTGAGGGCACCATTTTGACATCCAGTCGTGAAGAGACAATAATCTACTGTAAGTTTCATCCCCCCGGTAGGCGGGGAGGGGACCAGAGCATATTACATTGTCTGACATTGTTTTAGCAATTTCACATATCTCTTTAATATTATCTTTGGTGATCTCTGACTGGCGGAGTCTGGTGTCATTCGTGCCGGCGTGAATAACAATTTTAGAAAGCTTACACTTAGCATTAGCCAGCACTTTAAGTTTTGATCTAATGTCTGAAGACCTGGCTCCCGGTATACAATCGACTATGGTGGCTGGTGCCTCAATGTTCGCGTTCCTAAGTATCGAATCTCCAATAACCAAGGCACTTTTAACAGACGTTTCAGTCGGTGTATTGCTTAGAATATCGAACCTGTTAGAAATTACCAGGGGGGTCTTGGGTGGGCACCGGATACGACTCTGCCGCCTGACAGTCACCCAGTTAGTCGGCCGCCTTGACTCAGATGCCGGAACCGAGCTATGTGTATTACGTTTAACACTAGGCGCACCCGAAACAGTGTTTGTAGCATTAGCGGTATTAGCGTTTGTAGAATTAGCGGTATTAGCGTTTGTAGCATTAGCGGTATTACTGTCATCAACTAGCGTTTGGATGCGCGCTTCTAGTTCTGCAATCTTCTCCGTCAGCCTTACTACTTCAATACACTTAGCACAAGTAAACCCCTCTATGCTGATGGAAGAAGCTAAACTGTACATGTGGCAAGTAATGCAGGTTACAATAACAAGCGGAGTCTTTCCGCTTTCATGTTGAGTGATGGCGTCTTCAGTCACCTGGACGCGGTCTGTGAAGCTACATCGCGAGGGAAGCTTGCTCGCAGCACGCCCCGATCGCCTGCGGACGTCTGTAGCCAGGGTGATGTGAGGCACGCTGAATCTGCGAAGGCCGGGCAGCAGCTCCTCCACGGCTTCCCGATCGTTTTTATTCTGGGCGATGGCGTCTCCGTTCCCTCGAGCGCGGTCCGTGAAGCTGCACTGCGTATGGTGTTCGCTTTTTGCACGCCCCGGTCGCTTGTGGACGTCTGGAGCCTGGGTGAACTGGGCGCTGTACGTCACATAGGATCTACGATAACCGGGTATCAACTGCTCCACAGCTTCCCGCTCAGGTGAGGACAGGTCTGAATAGCATACATTGGATGAGTCCGCCATTAGATCGGCAAGTGGTAACTAAAGCCCGTTTGTTGATGCTAGCGGGCTATATGCTAACACTGGGTGTTTATTAGTGATAAATCGTTTCACGTGGTGAACTGCTCAATAGTCGTCACGGTAAAGTATTCTTGAGATAGACTAATATGTTATATTATATAAATAGGAACAAGGTATTCAGAAAATAGGATTTGGATGATGAACTCGACGGAGCTCTGATGCACGATGCTCAAGGTGTGTTCGACTCCAACCGGAAGTAGGTCATCTATTAAACACAACATGTAAACATTCATAGTGTAGGGTGGAAAAAGTATGTGAACCTTTGTGTTTAATAACTGTTTGACCCTCCTTTGGCAGCAATAACCTCAACCAAACATTTTCTATAGTTGCAGATCAGACCTGCACAACAGTCAGGAGAAATTTTGGACCATTCCTCTTTACAAAAGTGTTTCAGTTCAGCAATTTTCTTGGGATGTCTGGTGTGAATCGCTCTCTTGTTTTCATAACCAAAAAAAAGATTGCCCTGCTCTGCCTTCGATTGGCTAGTACTCGTTGCCATCTGGGTCAGAGCCAATTAGAAGCAGGATGTGGGTAAGAAAAAACTCTGCTGCCTGTCTCCTGTGTGTATAGGGAAAGGGGAGGGACAGAGAGAACAGGCAAGACAGACTCCTACGTTTAATAACATATAGAAAATATTTGATTGACAACTTATTATGTAGCTGGGATCAAGCCCAAATTAGCAACTACACTTTAGAAACAAGCTAAAAAAAAAACGTGACCCGTGACATTACAGAAAAACAAGCCCAAAGTCGCTTATAATAAGCGGACTTGGCAACACTGCTTTAACGTACAGACATCTATTCAGCTTGCTGTTCTGTCTGCTATTGTTTAGTTGAATAACTTGCCTTTCCAGATTAAATGTCTGTTCTTCGGCTTGGATTTTGTGAAATAATTTTCTAAATAAACGCAACATATAGTCTACTGTGACTTATATATGTTATTTCGTCTTAATGACGCATTTCTGAATGATGCGGCTTATACTCCGGTGCGGCTTATAGTCTGGAAAGTACGGTAAAAGACCTAAACAACAGAACACAAGACAAAACCCTTACAGGGCTTCACAATTAAGACAAAAAATAGCAAAAGAAAGGGCCCGCAAACACTGATTTTCAAACTGCTACGGTTCCAAGACAGAAACGTCATCCTTAAAGGACAAGTTCGGTATTTTACACTTAAAGCCCTGTTTTCAGATTGTTTATGATGAAATAGAACGGTTTTGACTGAAATTTCGACATATGCGGCTGCCCTGAGAATTTTTGTGTGTTTGTTTCTCACCTCATACCTCTACAATGGGTTTAATGGTGCACTGGAACAATCCTTCCTAAAATGCATTAAACTTTCGTTTACAAAGACGTGAAACTCAGCGAGTGGTCAGGGGTGTTCACTGATATGCTCACACAAAAATCGCTGCAAAATATGCTTTCCAACAGGTGTTTTAGCATTCGTTGTTAACTTGTGGACCTATTTCTCCAAACGCCTCACACCGGTACATTCTTCCGCTTAGAGCTTAAGTAATAGACACTCCAGACCAGAACACAATCCGCCTTTCCCAATTGCAAGAATAGAAACAAAGTTCCCGGCGTGGAGTAATACCGTACCTCACAGGACATCTAATACAAGTCAATGGAGTTGGCAAAAACTACGATAAAACCTGTTGGAATGCGTATTTTGCAGCGATTTTTCTGTGAGCATACCAGTGAACACCCCTGACCACTCGGTGAGTTTCACGTCTTTGTAAACGAAAGTTTAATGCACCCTAGGAAGGATTGTTCCAGTGCACCATTAAACCCATTGTAAAGGTGGGAGGCGAAACACAAACACCCAAAACCTCTCGGGGCAGCCGCATATGTCCAAATTTCAGTCAAAACCATTCTATTTCATCATAAACAATCTGAAAACAGGGCTTTAAGTGTAAAATACCGAACTTGTCCTTTAAAGGAGCTCACGCCGCAGGCCAAATTTCTCATAAAGGCAACCTGCTTTACTTCTACCCGGATTATAGTAATCAAACCGCCACTCAAAGACGGGAGATGAACTTATCCAGGAAGAAGCTCACGCAGATAGGCATCTCCTCCTTCATGATCTACCCCTCTGTAGTAAAGGTAACGCACCACGGATCAACAACGCTCCTCCAAACACCGTCGGAAGTGGAAACGTATCTCGCTCAACAACAGGCTCTCACCACCCCTCCATCGGCACGCAACAACACCCCAGCCGAAGCGTTAATGGAAGCCAGTCTTTGATATCGAAGGGAAAGACGACATTCTTGTACGGCGCGGCTTTGTCAAGAAAGTTATGGACAAATCGCGATGCCGAAGTGAGCCCTAGCTCGGGTGATCGACTGTCACACCGGCCACGTATCCCGAATATGTCATTTCTCAGGCGGACAGGAGAGTTTGTTCCTACTCTCCGCTTACTGCCTTTCCATTTAGTACTCGTTGTTCTTTTAAAGGACAAATTCGGTATTTTACACTAAAAGCCCTGTTTTCAGATTGTTTATAATGAAATAGAACGGTTTTGACTGAAATTTGGACATATGATGCTGGCCCGAGAATTTTCAGGTGTTTCTTGCATCACCTGTTTATAGGTGCACAGGAACAATCCCCCCTAAACTGCACCAAACCTTCGTGAAACTCACCAGTGGTCAGGGGTGTTCACTGATATGCTCAACCACAAAGATCGCTGCAAAAGACGCATTCCAACAGGTTTTATCGTAGTTTTTGCCAACTCCATTGAGTTAGATGTGGTGTGAGGTACAGTATTACTCCGCGCCATAAACCCGTTTGTATTCTTGCAATTGGCAAAGGCGGATTACCGCCACCAACTAGGCTGGAGTGTTTATTATTTAAGCTCTCAGCGGAAGAATGTACGGGTGTGAGGCGTTTGGAAAAATAGGTCCACAAGTTTACAACGAAAGGTAAAACAGCTGTTGGAAAGCATCTTTTGCAGCGATGTTTGTGTGAGCATATCAGTGAACACCCCTGACCACTCGGTGAGTTTCACGTCTTTGTAAACAAAAGTTTAATGCATTTTAGTAAGGATTTTTCCAGTGCACCTATACAGCCATTATAGAGGTGGGAGGTGAAACAACAAACACCCAAAAATTCTCGGGGCAATCGCATATGTCCAAATTTCAGTGAAAACCGTTCTATTTCATTATAAACAATCTGAAAACAGGGCTTTAAGTGTAAAATACAGAACTTGTCCTTTAATGTTCCAGATGCCATAATATGTTTTTGTAAGTTCACACATTTTTGTTTTTCATTTAAAATGTATACATTGCTGTCTCTGATCTATGGCTCTTAACGTAATTTCTTGGAATGTCAATGGTTTAAATGGTGCAATCAAAAGGACAAAGTGCTTAGATTATTTAAGATCTAAAAAGGTGTCCCTTGCATTGATACAAGAATCTAATTTAAAGGCATTGCATGCAGTTTGACGTTTTTGTCAAACAGCGACCCCTAGAGTCACTGGGGAAAACTTGCAACTGTCTTAATTTCGCACCCCCACTCTGTACGTACCTGTAAGGATAGTGTTGGGCGTGAATATGCAGAGATGGACTCCGAAAATAATGACCAGGGAATGTTTCACAATTTCATACAAATATTAGGCTACTGCATGTCTACTAAACTACAGATGATGGTAATAGGATAATAAGAAGTTTATGCCAAGTGTAGAGTAGGCATATAATAATAAAGTAGCCTACCGCATTTGCTGGCTTATTACGTTTTTACAAGATTGCAGCTTAATCACAAGTAAACAGTCTATAGTCCAACGTTATGTCTACTGTATAATTTCATTTGTTATTTCATTGTAAACATTACAAAATGCATTGACAAAGTTAATTGTAATGTATACGTTGCATTATTTCATAACATTGGCCGTTATTGGTTGGCCTTAAGAAATCGAAATTAGACAAATGACTACGTACACATCACAACACAACACTTGAGTTTAGATGGCAAAAAAAAACATGTAAGAGAAACGAGTGTTTGTTAGCAAGTCTGCTAAATGCTCTTATGATCGTAAGCTAGCTAGACCCATGTTGAAGTTATTTTACTGGTCTAATTATCAACACTGGATGAATGAACAGCAAAAAAATACGCAAGCAAGCGCAACCACATACAACATAGACCGCAAACAAATTTACAAATAAGAGATTTACTTACTTGTCCATCAACAAGATCGCCAGATCAGCATCCCTTTTGCATCAAGTGCTGTCTATTAGCTCACGCCAACGAGTAAAAACCTGACCGAGTGGGACTCTTGTCCGGTTCCTAACTCGGTCAGATTCTCTTTTTCGCTTTTCTACTCTCTTCCGAACGGGTTTTCTTAGCTGTTTCCCTCATCGAGCATCACGTCTCAAATGCGCGCGTGCAGTTGTTGTTATAGGCTTGTTTGACTTCATGCAGCTCCGCAGGAACCGACAGCCGGATGACGCCAAAGCGCCGTCTCGGATCATTCTCGCGGCACTTCTACGTCATCCGACTGCCGGCTCCTGCAGCGCCGCACGAAGCCGAAAAAGCCCAACGTGTGTGACGTCGTTGCCGTAAAGCAAGTCGTGATTCTCGCAAGATTTGTCAGGGGCGGTTCTCTCAAGCTTGCATTGGTGGTTTTGCTAGCGGCGTCCTCCCCGAGCTTCAACAGAAGGATGATTCGCCGTACTATGACTTCGTTTACCATCGAAATGACTTTGAAGCTGTTATATTAAGGTAAAATAACTGCATAGTGTGTCTTTAAAAGCAGGTGACGTTAACAGATTTCAAAACAGGCATTATAAATTAATTTCCTCTTCCTCCTCCATTAATAAAACAAAGGGGGTGATGATACTTATGGCCCGTCATCTCTCTTTCCATATTCATCATACTAAGAGTGACGCGGACGGCCGTATTACGTGTGTGCTAGGTACCTGGTCCCATAATAAATATGCCTTTATTTCTGTTTACGCCCCTAATGAACACGACAATGCATTTTATCAACAACTCACCCAAATGATACTAAGTTTCAACAGCTATCACCTTATAATAGGTAGTCTCGCGTAGCCAGACCTTCAATACTGAAGGTATTGTGTTTTTCGCTGCTTTTTCTGGACAAAGCAAAGGCCGCCCACGAGCTGTTTGACCGACATGTCAAACAACTAATCCCAGTTTGTTTTGTCTAGCTTCACGTTTCGGACTCCCCACAATAACGAGCCGGCTGGAAACAAGTCAGTTATTGAAAAAAACCAGCCGCAACAGAATAGCATCCAAATAAACAGCATTACTCACCATAGAACAACGTTGTGCACTTCATCAACAGCCACACTAATGAGACGCTCCTGTTAAACATCTGTTTGAAGCACATCTCTTCACTTTGTAACACCTACAAGCAATTCAGGAGAACCGAACATTTTGACTCCACTAACTACCTCAAGCAAAACTCTTGGATGTCTTTTAGAGAGTCTATGCCGCGAACTTTGCATATTTTTTAAAATCCAATATTTAGCTGATCATGATAATTGGTCATTATTATCCACGTGAACACGACTGATTCTCTTTCTCAATGGAACATCAGAGCTTTGTTTTCCAGGGACTGAAACTAATTGCGACACTCGCGTCTCATGAAAATCTCAACCAATCAAAACGACTTCGACATTCTCACAGGGTTTCCAGAAAAGTGTACGAAAAACATCAGACGTTTAGCCAACAGTCTGTGGGTGTGATGTCTGAGGCTGAGACTATATAATAGGTGGTGACTTCAATACGGTGCATGACCCCATACTTGATAGACCTCAGTTGTCAGCATCTGATCTAACCTCTTCTAAGCTGTTTAAAGAATTTATAAAGCAAATAAGTGTATGTGACATATGGCGACTGAAAAACTACAACGTCAGAGATTTTACTTTTTTCTCAGCTCGCCACAAAACTTTTTCTCGTATTGATTACCTGCTGATATCACCTGCTTACATTCCATTTATTGATAGTACCGATATATTACCTCTCCTTCTCTCTGATCACTCCCCTGTGACCTTAAGTCTTCTTTCATACCCTCTCTTAACTGGCCTTAAAACGCTGGAGATTCAATACCTCCTTACTTAATGATCAAGAATTTCTCACACTGCTACGTGCCTCTTTAGTTGATTTTATTCAATTAAATAACGATTCAATAATTAATCCTCAATCTTTATGGGAGGTCACAAAATGTTTTATAAGAGGAAAATGCATTGCATTCTCTTTCTACTGTCAAAAAATAAGGAACAGTCGCAGAAATGAGCTTGAAAATCTAGTCCAGGTGACAGAACGAGAATTTAAAAATACTTACAGTCAGCATAAGGCAGAAGAACGTCTCGGTTACGGATGTAACCCTCGTTCCCTGAAGGAGGGAACGGAGACGTCACGTCGTGACCGACGAATTGGGAACTCGCTTAGAGAGACCAATCTGCTTCGTATACTACTAAAACGCCAATGAACTTGGCATTGAGATATTTGCATAATGCTGGCGCCGCCCCGCCAGGTGCGTATATAAGGAGCACGTGCAAATAGGGAAATCAGCTTCTGTTAGCTGAGAAAGCCGGAAAGGTGACCGGCCGTAACAGCAGGTGGCAACACCTGTGGCGACGGGACGTGACGTCTCCGTTCCCTCCTTCAGGGAACGAGGGTTACATCCGTAACCGAGACGTTCCCTTTCAGTCGGTCACTACGACGTCACGTCGTGACCGACGAATTGGGAATCCCTACCAAAACGCCACTAAGGGCTGACCTCTTCCAGTGTCTGCAAAAAGCCCTCCAAATCCCCTTAAGGGAATGGAGAAAATAGGATAAGGCAGAAAGGCCGGGCACTAGATGTTCCTTTTAACCCCACAGTAGTGCCAGCGACTGGGAAGCGCCCTATCTGAGCGGTATAGGGACGCTGCGGAAGCCCCCGCCCCGTTAAGGGCTAATGGTGGGCGAAAGTCAACCGTAGTTGAGGTATAAATGACAGCCGTGGCTGTGTAAGCAAAGCAGTGCTCTGCTAAGGGAAACGTGGGCTTGTAGGATTAACCCCACGGAATAATACTCACAAAGGAACCCGATGGGACACAATGTGGGGCGCTGGCCAAACACGTAGGTTCGTAAGAATACAGCTAGTGAAAGGCTGACAGCCAATGCTCCGCAACAAAGGCTGCCAAGGCAGTGGAGGAAGAGCATTTTTGCTCTGATGGCCTTCCATACTGAAACTCAATTTGGAGCCTCAGTCGGAGGCTGCAAGCCGACTTGCGAGTCTGCTCTCCGTGCCCTCCCTGGTGAGGAAAGGACACGAGAGGATACAGGCTCGATACGAACACTGTAAAATCTAATGAACGTATAAGGTGTGGCCCAATCAGCAGCTCTACAGATGTCTGTTAGCGAGGAACCACGAGCGATAGCCCAAAATGAGGCAACACTCCGTGTGGAGTGCGCTCTCAAATTAAAGGGGCAAGAAATACCCTGAAGATTATAAGCCAGGGCGATAGTATGAACTATCCAATGAGACATCCTCTGCTTAGTGACAGCTTTCCCTTTCTGCTGGCCACCATAACAAACAAAGAGCTGGTCTGAGGTCCTGAGGCTTTGCGTGCGGTCCACGTAGAATCGCAGCGCGCGTACGGGGCACAACAAAGCCATGGTTTGGTCTGCGTCCTCCAAGGGCAGCGCTTGCAAGCTCACCACCTTATCTCTGAAGGGAGTGGTGGGAACTTTGGGCACGTAGCCTGGTCTGGGTCTCAATGTTACACTCGAGACAGCAGGGCCAAACTAAAAGCACGAATCGTCAACAGAGAATGCATGTAAATCCCCTACTCTCTTCATGGAGGCCAATGCTAGCAGGGTCAGAGTTTTCATCGATAAAAAACTTCAGACTCGCAGACTGCAAAGGCTAAATTATGAGACCAGAAGGCTTCAGCACCATGGACAGGTCTCAGGAGTAAAGAGGGAGGGCGCGAGGGGTTTAACCTGCGAGCGCCTCTTAAAATGTAATAATTAAATCATGCTGGCCAACTGATCTGCCGTAGATAAGTGAGTGATGAGCAGAAATAGCGGCGATATCAACTTTAATGGCGGAGGGACAGCCTACCATCTAACCTATGTTAAAGATATAAAGCATAATGTTTAAGGGCATTCTCTGGGGACCTCGCGTTGCGAAGAACACCGGGTGACGAAAAGGTTTCATTAAGTGCGTAAGCCCGTCTTGTGGACGGTGCTCGAACCGCGTCGATGGTGTTAGATACCGCTTGCGATAAATCACCTAAACCTTGCGCGCGCTCAACGACCGTACATGGATATCCACAGGTCGGGGCGCGAGTGCCAAATGTACCCCTTCCTAAGAAAGAAAGTCCTTCCTCAGGGGAATCCGCCAGGGAGGGCTGTCGCGAGGAGCATTAACTATGAAAACCAATTCTTGGTCGTCCAGTACGGACGATTAATAAAAGGCTCTCCTCGTCCTGCCTGACTTTGCACAGTGTCTGCGCAATAAAGCTCACTGGAAGGAATGCGTATTTACGCACCTCCCGCGGCCAGCTGTGTGCCAACGCATCCACGCCGAGGCTGCCCTCGGTTAGTGAATAAAATAGGCGACAGTGGGTATCGTCCGGCGACGCAAACAGATCTACGCACAACCGAACTTCTTCCAAATTAGCTGGACCGTCTGGGGGTGGAGTCGCCATTCGCCGGGGGCGCAGCTCTGGAGCGCGTCACCGCTGTATTGAGCGATCCCGGGATGTAAATGGCACGAAGGGACCTCAGATGCTTCTGACTCCAAAGGAGGAGATGACGAGCGAGATGCGACAGGTGACGAGAGCGCAAAACCGCCTTAACGGTAAATAACGCAACAGTCGCAATGTTAACGGTGTCTACTAATACATCCTTCCCTCGCATCTCCATAGCGGAGCGTACAAGTCCCAGATATATAGCGCACCGCTCGCGGCAGTTGGGGTGCTATGCACACCCCAGAGACTGCAAGCCCGTCATACGTGGCTGATCAACCCGTGCTTAGGGCATCGCATGCTACAGAATGCCAGAAGACCCCTCAGAGGCATATCTTGCTATCAGAAATGCTGGGTCTACTACGGGGAAATTTAAATGACACGCAGGTGTAGTGTTTACACAATGCATGCCGGTGCGCCACGCTCTCCTCGAGACTCGATCGTAAGCCAACGCTGAAGCGGTCTCATATGACGCAGCTCGAGCAGTGTCACAGCCGCAGCATGCTGTCATATGTCCAGGAGCTTCTGAAATTGTTTCAGAGGGACCGCGTACTTCCCTCGAATTAAACCGAGGCAAGTCAGAACTGACTAGTTACGCGCTCTTGTAAAACACGCCAATTAGTCGATCGAGTCTAATTCCATACTGAGAAAAAGGATCCTCTGCACGGGGCAAAGTTGCTCTTTCCCAGACGACCTGATGACTTAAACGAGCGAGATGCCGAAGCATTAACTCTCTGTGTTCGCGCACGTCTGCCAAGAACGAGCTATTATAAGTCAACGTAAATAAAAGCAGAATGCGAACAACGCTCTCTCTCTGATATTTTAATGCCGTGACTAGCACTTTCATGGAGACACGGAGAGAGAGAGACAGCTCGAGTGGTGTACTTAATATTAATATGCCCACCCCACGACGCAGAGCGAAAAAACGGTCTAAGGCGAGGGGAGATGGACACAAAAGTACACGTCTTACAAGTCTAAGGCTGCAAACCGATCTGAATATTGAAATACGAGCCTCGGCGTTATCATCCAAAAAAAGACCACCTTTGTAGAGCCGGTGCGTAAATCAAATCGATCGTAACCCACCGCGTATTTTGGGTACTATGAGATAAAGGCTGGAAAACCCTATCATCATATCATCATCTCGGTAAGAGGGACCGGCTCGATACATCCTTCGCCAGCAGGACATCGACTTATGCACGCAGTACATGTGCATCGGACACTTTCACTATAGTGAAACGAAAGCCCGAGAATTTCGGGGTTGTGCCGGTAATTGTATTTCGTAACCGAGGCGGATCGTGCGTAAAACCCAACGAAACGGGCTGGGAACTGAAGCCAAGCACCCAGGCACCGTACGAGGAGAATTAACGACACTACCGAAGTACCTGCGGTGGGGCAGCGAAGCGAGACAGGTGAGACTGCCGGTGCGTCTGCTGTGACAGCATAAGCATCTACAGTATGTGTGTGTGACACTGACCTGAGCCCGCTGAAGGTGACGATCGTCTGGTCTCCTCTGCGGAGAGCACAGACTCCGATGAGGGTGCTGGTGGTCCGGTCTCCTCAGTGGAGGGCTCGGACTCCTCAGAACACCCGCTGGCGATAGAGGAGAGGTAGGGTGAGCTGGTGTGTGCCCGCTCACGGCTCTCTCGATCCTCTGGAGACCTGGAGAGGGAAGAGCAATGCACTCTATGTGTGGTTAAGTGGGTACCGGCTAAACAGCCGGTGGAACATATGCTAACCAAGAATTTTCCACCCGACCCTCTATCGGGGGAAGGAGCGAATCACCGTCTCCTGAAGAGTGATCCTCTGCCAATCCGGGTCGCCCGCTTACTGGCCACTTAAACTCCCAATTTCACGGGAAGCGGCTAAGCGGGCAGAGTGCTTGATGCCCGAGCTGCTGACGACCGGTTCCCCCGCGCTGCCGAGATGGGGTCCGAGGAGGGGAACGGAGGTGGTCGCCGCAGGACGCCGACGGTGAGAGGCAGACTGAGGAGCCGGCGTGGTGGTTTTTACCAAGGGCAGCTCTCCTTCGCCGGGGCATGACCTCAGAGATCGCCTCAGTCTGCGCAGCGGAGCTGTACGACTCCACGGGCTCGCCGAAGAGGCCGGTCTGTGAGACAGGAGCATTCAAGAAGTTGTTCTCGCCTGCGTCCGTCAGCCAGACACAGCCAAAGGTGGCGATCTTGAACCACTGTGGTGAACATCGCACGACTGAAGGTCGCGGCCTCCCTCGTAAATCCTTGGTGAACCTGTAGCAACGTTATTGCGTGCAGGGCTGAAGCCGCCTCTCCGCATGCCTGACGGACAGCGCCCGTAACCGGACGACTGTCTACAAACACGGGAGGGAAGGGTTGGGTGGTCCCTCCAGGAACGCAGCTGCATCGCAACCCCCCGCTCCACTGAAGGGTCCCTGCCCTTAGCGGCTCCATTGGTGAGGTAGGTGAGGGGTGAAAGCTGAAGCTGAACGGCCGGATGGCCGCAAATCACGTCAGCTCTTCGTGCCGTCGGGAAGAAAGGCACAGGAGAAGAGGACCGAGAGGCCCGAGCAGCTCCGAAATACCAATCACGTGGGCGGTACGGTTCGGGCGGAGAGGGGTTAACCTCTCCAACTCTACCGTTTCCGTCGCTCGAGCGGGCACGGCCGCCATCTCCGGAACGACTCCACTTCGGAGGAAAATTGGACACCCCTCTGATGCTGCAGAAGTGAACGGGACCAGAAGGAGGTCCAATGGATTCGGCAGAAATCGTAGAACACGACTCTGCAGTCTCCACTGGAGCCTCAACCGGCTGAGGATGAAAGGCCGGTAGGTGGAGGACGCATCCTCCGTCCTACTCAGCGTAGTGATGGGAAGAGCGTCATGCGAGCGCTTGACAGCCGCACCATGGCGGTGTCAGCACTGCAAAGGCGCGGACAGCATTCCCGTAGAAACGTCAGTCGTCTCCGCAATCCAAGAGGGTTATGCTCTCACAGAGAGAACAAAAACTCTCCACGAACGCAGCCTCAGAGTGCTTGATGCCCAAGCATGAAGACAGCGCTCGTGACCGTAACTGGAACCCTTATACCTCTCACATCCAAGATCGCACGGACGAAAAGCAATCCTGAAAAGGACGCTGATCTCCGAATATACGAGAGAGTGGCTGTCTTTAAAAAGACACAGAGCTCTCACGTATCACTCTTTTAGGGAAATCACTCTTTAGGTGCTCAGCTGATGATGCGCACAGGGAAAGGCAACGCACACACTAAACTCAAAACAAAAAATATGCAGAGCAGTGGAATACTGCGAGCGTCCGCTGTGTTAGTACTGCTTGTCAATCAACTTCAGCAACCGTTCCCAGAAGAGCAGATAGTAGCTTCTCAGTCAGATAAAGCCGGCTTTCGAAGCGAAAAAGCTGATTTCCCTATTTGCACGTGCTCCTTATATACGCACCTGGCGGGGCGGCGCCAGCATTATGCAAATATCTCAATGCCAAGTTCATTGGCGTTTTAGTAGTATACGAAGCAGATTGGTCTCTCTAAGCGAGTTCCCAATTCGTCGGTCACGACGTGACGTCGTAGTGACCGACTGAAAGGGAACTACGAGCACTTAAATCTGAGCTGAAAGGTTTACTTTTACATAGAGCAGAATTCATTATGCATCGCACAAGGCAGTCATATTATTTTAATGGTGAGAGACCAAGCAGGTTATTAGCGGCAAGGATAAAACAGATAGAATCCAAAGCAAATATCCAAGCAGTGAAGAAAAATTATGTTATATACACACAACCCGAAGATATCAATCAGATTTTCAAATCTTTTTATGAACAACTATATACCTCTAGTTCCTCCAGTAGTCCCCAACAATACATCTCTTTTCTTCAACAGCTTCAACAAGTTTGATGCAGACCATCAGGAGCTACTAAACCGTCCTATATCCCCTGAAGAGCTAAAATTGGCCCTCAACTCTATGTCAAAGAACAAAGCCCCAGGTAATGACGGAATTCCACCTGAATTATTATCATCTATCTGGGACATAGTATCACCACTTATTCTTAACTCCCTAAATTACGCGATTAAAATTAGTTCACTGCACAGAGACCAAAACACAGCTCTCATAACTCTGCTACTTAAGAAAGGGAAAGATCCCCTTGAATGTTCCAGTTACAGCCCCATTAGCCTAATTGCCACTGATGCTAAACTTCTCGCTAAAACCCTAGCTATTAGACTCAATAAATGTGTAGGTAAGGTTATTAATTATGATCAATCCGGATTTCTTAAAGACCGGTTTGCTTCTGATAATATCAGACGGCTATTTAACATCATCCATGGATCCGATTCCTATCAGGCCTCCTCTGCAGTCATCTCACTAGACGTGGAGAAGGCCTTCGATAGAATTGAATGGGGATTCTTATGGGCGGTCCTTGAACACCTAGAAGTCAGTCAGGAATTCATTAATATGGTCAAAACCCTTTATAATAACTGCTCAGCCAGTGTGCTAACTGGCTCCATAATTTTCCGCCCCTTTACTTTGGGCACCCGTCAAGGTTGTCCACTATCACCCATTCTTTTTACACTTTCAGTAGAGCCGCTAGCACAAGCAGTGCGCCAGTCCTCAATTATTCATCCCATTATTTGTGTAAATATCTCACACAAAATTTCTCACTAAGCGGATGATATTTTACTCTATGTATCTGATATATCATCATCAGTTCCTGAATGTTTAAACCTTTTTAACTTATTCTGAGCTTTATCCGGTTACAAAATTAATTGGAATAAATCCGCTTTAATGCCACTCAATGATGCAGAAAAACGAGAATGTCTCAGTCTACCATCTCAGATTCCCATAGTCCAACAATTTACATATCTGGGCATCACCATCTCATCCCCAAATTTCTAAGAATAACTATCAAACTCTGCTGAGCAAGATTATAGAAAATCTAATCAGATGGTCCCCCTTATGTTTGGCTCTTCGTGGAAGAACCATCAAAATGATGAAGTACATCAAAATGTACTTCCAAGGGTAAATTTTTTATTCTCGACCATACCAATTGCACCACCTGCATGCTTTCTCAAAGAACTTAAAACGGCTGTTAGTAAATTTTTATGGAATAAGAAAAGACCCAGAATTAGTCTTAAAACAATGCAACGTAAAAAACCTGACAGAGGTTTATCTTTTCCTGATTTTAAACTATATAAGATGGCTTTCCAGATGAGACCAATTAAAATATGGGTTAACCCTGACTCTTTAGATACATGGCGCAGTATAGAAGCAAACATTGTCCATCCGATTCGCTTACAAGATCTACCAATCTCTGCCATAACTAAAGATTTTAAGAAGAAGCTTGGACCTATCATTAAATATATATACAGACTGGTAACAAGCCATTTGTATTCAAAGCCTGGTCTGATTCCGGTTTTATACTTTAAGGGTGTTTTCACATATAGTTCATTTTAAAAGAACCAAACCCAGTTCACTTAAAGTGAACCAGAAAAGGAACTAACCGAATGTGACCTCAGTCCTTTTGGTGTTCACAATATAGTGGACTCAAAAGAGGACCCAGTTCTTTTTTTGGTCCTCTTCAGAACTGAAGTGATCTCAGACCCTTTCTTGTTCACATCACAACTGCGTTCTGTGCAGCAGTTTATTTTGATACAATAAAACCACACGCGAAACGGACCAGGACCTCATTGATTTCACATATCAAAAAGAAATCGAACCACAAAAGAACCCAAAAGCGAACCGTACTCAGACCACCTCCAGAAGTGGTCTGAGTTCGGTTCGCTTTTGGGTCCGTTTAGGGGGGTCTGAGATCACTTGGTTTGTTCACATATACATCCTGAACTGCTCTGAGAGCGTTTGGAGAGCTCAAATGAACTAGGTGTGAAAACATCCTAAATGACATTTTTAACAACAAAGGCCTTAAATCGTTCCAAGATTTAAGCACAGAGTTTTCTATACCTGGATTTTCTTTTTTGTCTATATTTAAGATTGAGATCAGCCCTTAAAGCATATGGTGTCCCCTGGTCCTCAGAGTTAAATATACACCCCTTATGGGATTGGCTAGCCCTTAAGATCCCTAACAGTGGCTTAGTATCCAAGGTCTACGACTCAGTTCTTTGTTCTCAATATTCATCTGTCTTAGCCACATATTCCTGGGAATGTGAAGACATAGCCAAACCCGGCTGGGACAATCTATGGGGAAATTGTTTCACTGCCTCTAAGAATTTGGCACACCAGATGATCCACTACAAATCTATTAATAAGGCCTATCTTACCCCAAGTGTTCTGTACAAGATGAAGTTTAGAAATGATCCCTATTGTCATATTTGTAATAACTCCATTATAGGTTCATATATACACATGTTTTGGGAATGTCCTAGTATACTTTCCCTATGGACCTATGTATCCTCCACTCTCTTGATCCTTTGGTATATGGACATACCCAAGGACCCACTACTTCTCCTGTTATTAGACGACTCTACTCTTAAGTTAAATACTAATCAAAAAAGGATACTCTTGGCGGCCAGTACGGCTGCCAAAAAGACTATTCTGAAACTATGGTTTGAACCATCCATCTCTCCAAACTTCATCTGGCTATCTTTCTTCAGAGACATTGTTCTATTAGAATGCACCACGGCCAAACTCAATGGTGCAAAGGATCGGACTATCGAAAGCTGGGAAGAAATGGCAGAAATCCTATTGGACAAATTGAAACGCTGATACCAAAGGTGCAGGGTTTACGCCCTATTTAAGTCTTGGCCGAACACAGAAACTCACCATTATTTGACTGAAGTGCGCAGTAATGTAACTCTCACTGTGTGCTGTTTTAGGCACGGCCAGCTAAGCAATGCTCGATTCCGTTATTTCAGGGAACCAGGGTTACGTGAATAACCTTATTGTTCCCTTTCAATACGGTTCACTTCGCATTGGTTCAGTAGCTGACGCTATGGGGAACATATCCCCTAATGCCATGCATAAAACGTGCCTTACTGGAGAGATGGAGAATGGGGCCCCATGGGACCCCATAGATCACAGTATCTTACTCAATAGACTAGAAAACTATGTTGGCATCAGTGGTCAGGCGTTAACCTGGTTTAGATCGTATCTAACCAATCAATATCACTTTGTTTATGTAAATGAGGAAGAGTCATATCACTCCCCCGTTAAATACGGCGTACCTCAGGGATCAGTTCTAGGCCCTATCCTATTCTCGTTATATATGTTACCTCTAGGAGACATTATCAGGAAACATAACATAAGTTTTCACTGCTATGCGGATGATACCCAGCTTTACATCTCGTCGCATCCTAGCGAAACCCACCAGTTTTCTAAGCTAACAGACTGCATTAGTGAAGTTGCCCATAGATGGCTGCATGGTGGTGCCATCTTCCACGGTTAAGAATTTAGGCATGATGTTCGACAGCAATCATATCGCCAACGTCTGCCGCACAGCATTCTTCCATCTTAGAAATATCTCAAAAATACGCCATATGCTGTCTGCATCAGACGCAGAAAAGCTTATCCATGCTTTTATGATCTCTAGAATAGACTATTGTAACTCGTTACTCGGGGGATGCCATGCAAATCAGGTAAACAAGCTACAGCTGATTCAAAACGCCGCCGCAAGAGTGCTTACTCAATCTAAAAAGTATGACCACATCAGTCCAATTCTGGCATCTTTACACTGGCTACCAGTTAAATATCGCATACAATTTAAAATATTACTAATCACCTACAAAGCCTTAAATGGCCTAGCGCCCTCGTATATTAAAGAACTACTAACAGAATACAATCCATCATGTAAACTGCGCTCACAAAATTCTGGTCACTTAATTATCCCTAGAATATCAAAAGTGTAATATACTATTGCTGCAATAGTTAGCCTGTCTGGAACCGAGCTGACCTAAACCACTATAATGTATGACACTTGCATTACATGCGAATGGCCCCTATGCTAATAGAACTCTGTTTTGTCGGGTCCTAGGGGTTTTTTTCGTCCCAGGGAGAGTCAGCCAACTTTGGCTTAACTTAGCACTTTACTGTATACGTTACATTATTAATATGCTCGCTTGTATGGTTTAACCTTAGCCGCTATATTCTACTTCTTATATTATCTATTGATTTTCTGTGTTCTCATCTACATCTTCTCATGTAAAGCTGCTTTGCAACAATTAACACTTGTGAAAAGCGCTATATAAATAAAATTGAATTGAATTGAATTGAACCAGTGTATATACAAGCTTAACATGAAGCACAGGTGTAAGCACCATATAAACATAATAACATGCTAACGGGTGAGTTCTCCGAGCGCACCATGAATGCATATAAATAAAGCATATTAGCGTACATGCCATTGAGCTTCCCAGAGTGCACTGTGGATGTATATAGATAAACATATAAAGTAAGCATACAAGTGGGTTATCCGAGCACATCGTGAATTCATACATATGTGATCAGGCTGACAGAACCTGCGATTACAAGGCAGGGACGTTTAAGCTGTAAAATCGGACAAATTTGGATGCCGAGGACCAGCCGGTCATCACAAATGTCTAAAATAGAAATCCCTGTAGACCATGCCCACGATGAAGCCATTCCGTAGAGTGAGCTTTAACACCAAGGGAGGCGTAAGCCAATGCGATGGCTTTGACAATCAATTTAGATAGCCTCTGCTTAGTGAACAGTTGATCTGACTTGCGATATACGGCAGAGCAGTTCGTGTAAATTCTCAAAGCTCTGACGGGGCAGAGTGGGTTTTGTGGTTGTTGTCCGTCCTCCGGAAAGACCTGAACTCTAAATGGCGTAGATAAAACTTTAGGTACGTATCCTGCCCTCGGTCTAAAGATCGCTTTGCTATCGTTAGGACCGAAGTCTAGACACTAAGGGGCAATAGAAAATGCGTGTAATTCGCCTGCTCATTTAACCAATGCCAGCACGAGGAGGAGAGCGGTTTTAAATGAGAGGGCTCGCAAGTACACCTGTTCGAGGGGCTCGAAGGGGGGGGGGGGGGTTGCGCAGTGCTTTCAGGACCGTGGATAGATCCCAAGATGGGGCCGTGTGTGGCGGGTTTAGTCTGCGGGCACCTTTGAGAAACATAGTGACAAAATCATGTGTGGTTCACTGCTAATACCGCCACATAGACTTTAAGCGTAGAGGGTGCACGACTGCCATCCATTAACTCCTGGAGGAAGGAGAGAATGTGTTCTACACCACAGTTTGCAGGATTTAGGCTCTTTGCTGTACACCAATCAGAGAAGATAGACCATTTCTGAGTGTAAAGGCACATTGTGGAAGGGGCCTTAGCCTCTGTTAAAGTGTTTAAAACTCATCCTGAAAGGAGTGAAGGCTGCCGTTCAGAAACCACACGTGCGGGTTCCATAATTCCGGCTGAGGATGCCAAATCTGAAGAGCGGTCTGTGACTAGGGGCTACTCGTTTCTAAAGGTTCTGAGCGTGATTGTCTGAGAACAAGGTGAATGCCACGACACAGGGGTGGTCTGCAAGCAAATTGTTGCAAATAACAGTTTTGAATTATGTTTAGAATCCAACCTGATATAACGGATATAGCGACACTGGATCCAGTGGCGCCTCGGGGGGCCAGCATGCCGTGCTGGATGTTGATGTTTGACGTCCATCTGGTTGCTTCTGAGATTAAAGCCAGCGGTGTGGGCTTCGGGCGTTGTGCCAGCAGCAGTTTTGGACAGGCGACCTGCCTGGGTGGCGATCTTGGTAGCATATAGAGCCAGGTCTGTTGCGCTGCACAGGTCTTTAAATGACACTGGGTCTGGGCCTGACTAATCCATGTCACGGAGAAGCTTTGCCTGATATATCTGCAGCCATATTGAGGGCAGAAGCGGCATGGCCGTTGGCGGCATAAGACTTGGTTGGCAGCGAGTTCGCTGGTGGCCTCGGTCAGGATGACTGGCGACGGATCTCACTGGGCTCATCTGTAGCAGGAGCGTCTTCGTCCAAAGCCCCCCAATCCTCGAGCTCAGTGGCGGATGACATCAGCTCCACCATTTAATCCAATTTGCCGAACGAGACCATGGCGCTGGCGCTCGGCAGGGGGCACTGGTCCTCTTGGGTGAATGTAATTGGTTAACGACGAGTTGAGAGCACGCTGGGAGTGAGCCGGCGTGAGTTCGTCATCTAGACACCTTTCTGGTTCACAGCTCCGCTGCATTTTAGGCGGGGGAGCACGGGAAGTGGTGCCTCTGAAGGCGGCAATGCAGGAGCGCAACACAGCGAGAGGAAAACGCTCACAGTGGGCTCAGCCGGCCTCAACGTCTCGGCGTGGGCGGGACCCAGGCAGGAGACACACTCGGAGATCTGCATGAGCCACAATGCCGAAGCGACATTATATCAACGCGCTTCTGCTCTTTTAGGGGAAAATTCGCTGTAGGAAATTCAGCTTTTTTTTATCCAGAAAGGGCATGGATTCCACTGCAAAGCTTGGTTCAACAGTAAGTAAAGGCTGCTTTTTCGGAGCAGTGAGATGATCGCGCTGAATGAGAATAAAGGTGAGCTTCTGCGTTCTACCCGGACTTATATAGGGCATAATACACCTCTTTTTGGGGGATCAAACCCATTGGTCTGTAATTTTTACAGACATTAACCAATAGGCTTCAATCGCAGAGTAAACAGGAGTTTCCCCCATAGCGTGAGCTACTGACACAATGCAAAGTGTACCGTATTGAAAGGGATCTTAACTTCTGGTCTGTTTGTTTTGTTGTCTGACTAGTGGCTAAACTGAACTCTGGAACAAAAATAACAAATGTTTTGGTTTTCTAAAGATGAGAAGAGACAGCGATCATGGATCACAGCTATGTGAAGCAAGATTTGGCAGCCAATCTGTAGTTTACAATGTATACATTCATTTTACACAGTAACTTTAGCTCAAAGCAGGGGGGACATTGTAGACACTGGGGGCTTAGCCCAAATCTAGGGGTTCCAAAGCATGGTCCTATGTGATATCTTTTCTCCATTTACGGCATCTTTATAAATTATTTTTTTATCTAAGTGTTTTCTTTATTGTCATTTTGAAACTGTAACATAACAAATTTTGACAATGACACTTTAACTTTTCTTATCCAAAAATATGTTTGCTGTAGGCTTTTTCACTTCACTAGTAGAACAATTTCTCACCTGCTTATGGAAGTGTTCTCTACAGTGTGGTTACATCACATAACTATAAAATAAACACTTTTACAGTAATAACAAAGGCACTGTAATAATAAACACTTCGAAAAATGTGTTTACTGTGGGGAGATTCAGCATAGTAATGTGCCTTTAACTTCAATCTCTCGTTCATTTTCACTGAAGTGGGGGACTGGAGAGTTTAAAGCTGAATGCCACCACCTAGCGTACTGGATTCATTTTACAAATCTGAAAAGATTCGGGGCTTTTGACAAAACATTAGAGGCTTGAGCCCCAGAAGCCACTCCCTCGATCTGCCCCTGGCTTAATGTAGTTTTTGATACACTTTAGCTATTAGAACAAATGTAATCTAATTGTTATTTGCTATATATATGCTATAGTAGAGTTTACAGGAAGTTATGTTTGTTCCACGAAAGCCCGTTTGTTTATCTTGTTACTGCTGAAACAGTCTATAAATGTCCCTACACTCACCAAGAAAAGGAAGGCTGGACGAAGCTTTCTGCACAGTGAAATCTATCATTACCGATGTTTGACCTGTACATCAGGAAGTTTTTTGCTTTCTTCAAAGGTGAAGTAGCAGCTGTCATCTCCTGCTCCGGCACCACAGAGCACAGAATCTTCATGAGACAATATGTCAGATCCTGGCCTGTTGGGTCCATACGAAGAATGGCATTAAGGAAGCAAGTAGCCTTTATAGATGGGCATGGTATGGCTCCTTGCATCTTCTTGTTCCATCACTAGGCCTGTGGTGCGGCCTGAGGCATATAGTGAAAGAACCGCTTGAATGGCACCGTGCATAGAAAGAGCGTTGAAGGTCTCAAACCTAATTTGGTTGACAGGGAAAAAATTTTTTATTAGCCACAGGTTTTACTGTAATATAAATTAAATGTTGTCAGCCTCTGCAGATATTTTGATTTGCATTAAACTTATGCATTGTTTTGACAATGGACAGCAAAAATTGGAGATTAAAATTTCAGTGTTAAATTTTTTTTTAGTTGAATTCAACACCTAAAGAGTAAATTGAACATATTTAGAGTAAATTGTTGTTCAGAGTTAATCATTTCGGTGTTAACCCAACTCCTTAGAGATGTAATTATACTCCAGCCCCATACATGTGTCCTGCAGATTGAACGGTAAGTAAAACTAAATTATTTACACTAATTTTTTAATGCTCCTGTAACTTTATCCTCTCTTTGAAACCTAAAATTGCATTTTACATCTTGTTTTCAAAGTTTGGTGGCTGTTTTATTTATCTCATAATATGACCCCATTAACACTTTTGTAAGTCAAAGAAACTCTGGCATCGTGTTAAATATTTACCTATTTTCTTGAAAGTGTTAATTTAATTATGATAAGTATGGAGCTATATAAACTCTGAAAATGTGAGAATTCATTTAACACTGGACTTTTTACTGTGTGGCGAAACGTCTCGGTTACGTTGTGACCGACGTGACCGGCTTAGAGAGACCAATCTGCTTCCTACTCTACTAAAACGGCAATGAACTTGGCATTGAGATATTTGCATAATGCTGGCGCCGCCCCGCCATGTGCGCATATAAGCCGCAGGTGCAAATGTGGAAATTAGCTTCTTTTGCTGAGAAAGCCAGAAAGTGTGACCAGCCGATAAACAGCAGGGAGCAGCCCTGTGGCGACGTGACGTGACGTCTCCGTTCCCTTCCTTCAGGGAACGAGGCAGAGCCGGCCCTAGACCTTCGGGGGCCCTAAGCACAATTTGGTTGGGGGCCCATTTGACCGAAGTAAGGCCTAAAGAAAAGAAATGACTACCTAATAGCTATACTGTACATATTATATCTACTATGTTATTTTTTTTATTTTGTCTTTTAAATTATGTTTTTTAATTATTCTATGTATATTGTATGTTAATGATCTTTTTTACGCTGCTGGTCCTGAGTACGTTCTTATGTGGCAACATGTAGCCTACAAAAAAAGACCTTGGGGTGGTCCCGGACAGGGATTATCTTAAGCCAGGACTCTGCCTTAGTTTAATTAGAAAACATAACCAATTTTTACAAACATGCCTTACTAAAAACATTATTTGTGTGCATTTTGAGGCAAAACAAAGGGCACTGGTGTATTTTAAGATATGTCAGTGCAAGCTTTTTTCCAATTTGGACAGCTCTTAGCCTACTTTTATTTTAGTCCATGACTAGTTTAATTTCTGTCAGAAAAACTGCCCCCTTGAGATCTTGATTTGAGTTCCATGTTTGATGTCTAACAGGAAAAATATAATACCACTGACTGAACTGAATAGCAGTGCAGTGCAACGAACACACCCTGATGAACTTGCTGAATAAAAAGACTGATAAAGTTATTTTCACTGACCATCAAAGAAACATCTTTAATTGACACCAGAGTTTAAGAGGCACAAACAACAGGCTACATATAATTTGAATGAAATAGAGTAAATAGAATAACATTTAAATAAAATATTATATAAAATAATAAATAGAACACTTAAATGTTTACATTTTTCAAATAAACAACATTAACCATAATATCTAAAACACCACAAACAAGATTAAAAGCTGCTAAAATTCGATATAACAACCGCTTAACTATATATTATCTCTTACGTAAATAGCATAACAAAAGTTAATAGGCTTGTTTGATATGAGCTAAATCTGCGCATAACCGATCACCGGTGATCAGCGCGATATGCGTTTTTCAACTTGTTCTTGACTTATGACATTCATATTTTTTTTATGAATTCCTTTAAACTTTTGTATTGGTGTTGGATTAGCTGTACTGTGAGCTGTTTATATTTTACACAAAAACGAATTTAGACTTAGATTACATCCCAACATTTACTAAGCAGCCTTCCAGTAATGAACAGTTCACCTTTGTTGATTCTCCTTATAAACATCTTAATGTAAATGCATTTGTTGGTATTTCAGTTGCGTCTATTTAATCCGCGATAAAATACGCGATCTCTTCCATTGCTGATGTTTGTAGTCCACAACAAAGCGAGATTCATGAAGCGTCCAGCTTGCCTACAGGTTTTTCACTTCTCACCTTACTGCAGCCGTCTGCGCTCGTCTCAATTCCAGGCAAGGCAAGCTGCTTCTCAAACAAGCCTAGTCTGACAGACAATGATCAGGTGATGAGTGACATCATAGGGTCAGTCAGGGTCAAGATTAGCGGGGAACTCGCCATAATAAAGAACTAAATAAAAACAACTGTGCTTATTATGATGCCCGATAAAGAGCGCTGTAGATCCATTTCTTTTTATTTATTTTATATTACTTTTGATGTATAATTTTTTTTTCAACCACTAGCTGGCAGTGACTCTATGGGGCCCTCTGCTGGCCACGTGGCCCTTTGCAATCGCAAGGGCTGTTTAGTGGCTGGGCCGGCTCTGGAATGAGGGTTACATACGTAACCGAGACGTTTTCCTTTCAGTCGGTCACTACGGCGTCACGTCGTGACCGACGAATTGGGAATCCCTACCAAAACGCCACTGAGGGCTGACCTCTTCCAGTGTCTGCGTAAAGCCCTCCGGTTCCACTTAAGGATAAGGAGAATTAGGTTTTGAGGCAGAATGCCGGGCACTAGATGTTCCTTTAACCCCACAGTAGTGCCAGCGACTGGGAAGCGCCCTATCTGAGCGGTATAGGGACGCTGCGGAAGCCACCCCCCGTTAAGGGCTATTGGTGGGCGAAAATCAACCGTAGTTGAGGTATAAATGACAGCCGTGGCTGTGTAAGCAAAGCAGTGCTCTGCTGAGGGAAACGTGGGCAGTAGGATTAACCCCACGGAAAAATACTCACAAAGGAACCCGGTGGGACGCAATGTGGATGCCGGAGCCAAACACAGGTTCGCGAGGATGCAGCTAGTGAGAGGCTGGCAGCGGATGCTCCGCAACATCAGGCTGCCAAGGCAGCGGAGGAAGGTAAAAAAAATTATTACGCATTTTTGCCCCGATGGCCTTCCATACTGAGCTCAGTTGTGAGCACCAGTCGGAGGCTGCAAGCCAACCTGCGAGCCTGTTCTCTGTGCTTCCCCTAGCGAGGAAAGGACACGAGAGGAGACAGGCTCGACACGAACACTAAAATCTAATGAACGTATTAGGTGTCGCCCAACCAGCAGCTCTGCAGATGTCTGTTAGCGAGGAACCACGAGCGAGTGCACAAAATGAGGCAACACTTCTAGTAGAGTGAGCTCTCAAATTAAATAGACAAGGAATGCCCTGCAGTTTATAAGCAAGGGCGATAGTATCAACTATCCAATGAGACATCCTCTGCTTAGTGCCAGCTTTCCCTCTCTGCTGACCACCGTAACAAACAAAAAGCTGATCTGAAGTCCTGAGGCTTTGTGTGCGATCTACGTAGAGGCGTAACGCTCGTACGGAACATAATAAAGCAATGGTTGGGTCTGCCTCCTCTGGGGGCAGCGCTTGCAAGCTCACCACCTTATCTCTGAAGGGAGTGGTGGGAACTTTGGGCACGTAGCCTGGTCTGGGTCTCAGTGAGACAGCAGGACCAAACTGAAGGCACGAATCGTCAACAGAGAATGCATATAAATCCCTTACTCGCCTACGGAGGCCAATGCTAGCAGGGTCAGAGTTTTCATTGACAAAAACTTCAAACTCGAAGACTGCAAAGGCTTGAACGCGGGATCTGTAGGGCTTCAGCACCATGGACAGGTCTCAGGGAGGAATAGAGGGAGGGCGCAAGGGGTTTGACCTGCGAGCGCCTCTTAAAATCTAATAACCAAATCATGCTGGCCAACTAATCTGCCATTAATAAGTGAGTGATGAGCAGAAATAGCGGCAATATCAACTTTAATGGTGGAGGGACAGCCTACGCTCCAAACGGTGTTGAAGATATGAAAGCACAATGTTAATGAGGCATTATCGGGGGTCCTCGCGTTGCGAAGAACACCAGGTGACAAAAAAGGTTCCATTTAAGCGCGTAAGCCGTCTTGTGGACGGTGCTCGTGCCGCGTCGATGGTGTTAGATACCGCTTGCGATAAATCACCTAAACCTTTCCCGCGCTCAACAACCATACATGGAGATTCCACCGGTCGGGGCGTGTGTGCCTAATGTGCCCCCTCCTTGAGAAAGAAAGTCCTTCCTCAGGGGAATCCGCCAGGGAGGGCTGTCGAGAGGAGCATTAACTCTGGAAAGGCTCTACTCATCCGGCCTGACCTACACAGCCTCTGTGCGATAAAGCTCACTGGAGGGAATGCGTATTTGCGCGTCCCCCGCGGCCAGCTGTGTGCCGACGCATCCACGCCGAGGCTGCCCTCGGTTAGTGAATAAAAACCGGCGACAGTGGGTATCGTCCGGCGACGCAAACAGATATATCTGCGCACGACCAAACTTCTTCCAAATTAGCAGAACCGTCTGGGGGTGGAGTCGCCATTCGCCGGGGCGCGCAGCTCGGGAAGCGCGTCTGCCGCTGTATTGAGCGTACCCGGGATGTAAATGGCACAAAGGGACCTCAGATGCTTCTGACTCCAAAGGAGGAGATGACGAGCGAGATGCGACAGGTGACGAGAGCGCAAAAACCGTCTTAACGGTAAATAACGCAACAGTCGCAATGTTGTCGGTGCCGGCTAATACATCCTTCCCTCGCATCTCCATAGCGGAGCGTACAAGTCCCAGATATACAGCGCACCGCTCGCGGCAGTTGGGGTGCTATGCACACCCCTGAGACTGCAAGCCCGTCATACGTGGCTGCTCATCCCGTGCTGGGGGCATCGCATGTGCAACAGAATGCCAGGAGACCCAACTCAGGGGCATATCTTGCTATCAGAAATGTTGGGTCTGACCACGGGGTAAAATAGAAATGACATGCAGGTGTAATGGTTACACGGTGTATGCCGTTGCATCTGCTTGCATCTCCAGGAGCTTCTGAAATTGTTTCAGAGGGACCGCGTACTTCCCTCGAATTAAACCGAGGCAAGTCAGAACTGACTGGTTGCGCGCTCTTGTAAAACACGCCAATTAGTCGATCGAGTCTATTTCCATACTGAGAAAAAGGATCCTCTGCACAGGGCAAAGTTGCTCTTTTCCCAGTTGACCTGATGATATAAACGAGCGAGATGCCGAAGCATTAAATCTCTGTGTTCGCGCACGTCTGCCAAGAACGAGCTATTATAAGTTGACGTAAATATAAGCAGAATGCGAACAACGCTCTCTCTCTCTGAGATTTTAATGCCGTGACTAGCACTTTCATGGAGACACGGGGAGAGAGAGACAGCTCGAATGATGTACTTAGTATTAATATACCCACCCGCAGAGCGAGATCGCACCGAGGAAAAGCTATCCTGAAAAGGACGCTGATCTCCGAATATACGAGAGAGTGGCTGTCTTTAAAAAGACACAGAGCTCTCACGTATCACTCTTTAGGGAAATTACTCTTTAGGTGCTCAGCTGATGATGCGCACAGGGAGAGACAACGCACACACTAAACTCAAACAAAAAAGATGCAGAGCAGTGGAATACTGCGAGTGTCCGCTGTGTTAGTACTGCTTGTCAATCAACTTCAGCAACCGTTCCCAGAAGAGCAGAGAGTAGCTTCTCAGTAGCAGATAATGCCGTCTTTCGAAGCGAAAAAGCTAATTTCCACATTTGCACCTGCGGCTTATATGCGCACCTGGCGGGGCGGCGCCAGCATTATGCAAATATCTCAATACCAAGTTCATTGGCGTTTTAGTAGAGTACGAAGCAGATTGGTCTCTCTAAGCGAGTTCCCAATTCGTCGGTCACGATGTGACGTCGTAGTGACCGACTGAAAGGGAACAGGCATCAATTTACTAATATCTCCAAACTGAGTTTGAGTGTCTGCTTAAATCACATTATTACCATGTTTAATTCAAATTTCAATTGCAGTTTGCATGTCATCATTGTGGCTCTGATTTGGTTAACAAAACTATGATTCATTTGTCTCTGTTTGTACACTTTGTCTCTGTTTGGACATTCAGAAACAAATGTAGCATTTTTTTTATCTGTAGTTCTGCATATATGATTGATCATATATTGAAAACAGCTCTAGAACATATTAAAGACGATCATACATCCCACAGGCTTGGCACTGCACACAGGGCATCATACTCTGCTAATCCATCTTCATGACCTAATCCATCAACCACAAGTGTAGCAGTCTCTTCATCAGCCATTCATTTAAATGAAAACTTGCTCACACAGTTGGTTGAACCTGCGTTGAATTTTCAGTATGTACTTCATCTTATTCAAGACCTATTTGTAGTTGCCTCTCTGTATTAAGATTAAATAAAAGACATCTTTACATATTTCAAGGACTCACTCTTATTTGTTTTTTGTGCTTCTCTTTTTACCTGAGCAGCTGTGAGTCTGAGAACAATACTTCTTAAACAAACTATAGCACAAAGTTCATTTGCAATTCAAGCAGTAGGGCGTGTGTGCATAAAGTATGTGCTTTGCTTCTCACAACCTAACACAACAACTCCATGGCCTAATTTTTTGTGACCCTTTTTTATTGAGTAGTCAGTTCGATATAAAGAAAACAACATATTAGGTTGTAAAACAATCCCCCTGCTCACCCACCAAGTAGGCAATGCCAAGATAATATACACATAAAAAGAAAATATACATAGAACATATACATAATACAAAATAAATTGTACATCAAAAAAAAAAGATTAAGTAATCAAAAGTAGCACACCAAGAGATATATTACAGAAAAATCTTACTCTAAAATCTTATCTTAACCGTTTGGTAACCATATTAATTTCAGTTATATTCTCTTCACTGCAAATGTAATGCATTGAATATTGTGTGAAAGTCTTGTAGACGGTATGCAGGATTGTATTGACTCCAGGAAGAGTAGTTGCTTGTGTGCAGCTAATGGAGCTCAAAATAAATAAATAAATAGGACAGTAGTTTTACAGAAGCACATCTTGATTCAGCATCTATTTCTTCTTAGTCTCTATAAAATGTTGAAATGTACATAAGTGTCCTGACACTTATAGCCTTAGGAAAATTTTTTCTAATTTTTGTAAGTTGCATTTGCTAAATGCTTGCAGTTTTTTACGATTGCCATGACAGATTTTTCAATACTTTTAACAAGTTTCCAAAACTCTTAACACAGTTAGCACTACATCCGCCTATGTAAGCTATACTATTAACACTTTTCTTGTTGCTTTAACACAAAATGGATATAATTAACACACATTTAAAAAGCTTGAGCTTCTTTTACACACAAGCTCAAACAAGATCAAAACAATAGATTTTTAATGTCAAATTTACAAATGCTTTCACACAGCATGTCAAAACAGATAACATTATGTGCTAAAACTCACTTATAGTCAATAGTAAATAGCTGTTTATATGATGAATTGAAACACAAATATATACCCTGTATTTTATTCCATTTGGAATGAAAAACAACTTATTTTACCAATGCAAATATATAAATCACAGTTGATTCTTATCCAAGAAACAGTTGATTCTTATCCAAGAAACACACTCATGTTGCATGTTGCATCTTGCAGTAATATCACGTTGTAAATCAGGGGTGCCCAACCCTGCTCCTGGAGGGCTACCGTCCTGAAGACTTCAGTTCCAACCCGGCTCCAACACACCTGTCTGTAATTAATTATCAAGCAACCCTGAACACCTTGATTAGCTGCTTCAGCTGTGTTTGATTGGGGTTGGAGCTAAAATCGGCAGGAGTAATTCTGTATGTCTACTTTATTTCATAAACTATACTCTAAGATGGATGATTTATTTTTGTCTTAAATTTCTTCAGCAAAACAAACATAAAGCATGCATTTACTAAACCCAACTAAACAAAAATATAAACAAGTTTTCAAAAGAAACTGCAGTGCAAAACTCAGGACAGACTGACACATAAAATAATGCAGTTTTTGTTTTTCCATCTTATGTTTGTATTTTTTTATGACATTGTGTTATGATTGATTGATTCTGGGACATGTTTACAGTGTTTTGGTAAATAGTGTGAGAGTTTTGTTTACAATTTGTGATTTTGAGCATGAAATTAATGATTTTGCAATTTGTGTGTTTTAGGTGTGTTGCTGCGTTAAGAGTTTTGAAAACTTGTTAAAAGTATTGAAAAATCTGTCATAACAATCGTAAAAAACTGTAAATGTAATGGTAACTCACAGATGATGTGCAGAGCATTGATGCTGAAACAATAAGAAGAACACAGACTATGATAACAATGAGTTTAATAACATTTCTTTTTCTGCTCCATTTAAGTTTAATTATTTAGTTTACTGTACAGCAGCAGCTCACGCATTGTTGGTTGCTTGGTAAAAGACCTAAGAGTTGATAGCCAAACATGATTAAGCCATTTAAAGGAACACACTGCAAAAAATGACTTTCTAAGTATTTTTGTCTTGTTTTGAGTACACATTCACTTAAATGTTATATTTTTTGTCTAAAAACTACACTTATTTTCTTAGGTATTTTGTTCATCAAGAAAATACATCTTTATTTAAGAGTTTTTAGATATTTCTACTGAAAACAAGACAAAAATGCCAGAAAGTCAGAAAGTCGTTTTTTTGCAGTCCACCCAGACTTTAAGTCCATACATACCTTTTTGATCTCTGTGCGTGCTGTAACTCTGTCTGACGCACCCAATGCTAGCCTAGCTTAGCACAAAGACTGGAAGTAAATGGCTATAGCTAGCATACTGCTCCCAATAAGTGACAAAATAACACAAACATTTTCTATTTATATGTTGTGATTTGTATAGTCACAGCGTGTACAAATAACAAGGTCATATGAGACAGAATAAAGTTCCCAGTATGTATACGGTTAAAAGATGGCTCAGAAGGTGAAGCATTGCTACTTAGGCAGAATGATTTGCTCGCAGCACCTGAGAAGCCCCGTGCTGAGGAGCAGATAGTTTGCACAAGTGTTGCGCTAATCTCTCCGCCCAAGTGGCAGTGCTTTACCTTCTGAGAATATAGTTCCCAGTATGTATACCAAACAGGGCCGTCGGACTGGGGGTAAAACCAGTACTGATTACCAGGGCCCCAAGGAAAGAGAGGGCCCTTGTAAAGTCTATAATATATTTTATTTTACCTGAATATTTTCATTTGCTAATTAAATTTCATAATGAATGTCAGATGAAATGTAAAGTGGGTGTATTGGCTGAATAATTGTTTGACTGACTACATTTTGTACAAAAAAAACAAAAAAATCTAAAGTCTCACAGTCCCACCCCTTGCTAATGCGCCAAATGGTTTAGTCCATCTGCATGCGCATTTTGTTTATGTTAGTTGAGCGACTGGTGTTAGTATAAGCTATACATTTGAGGAAGCTATAGCATGTAAGCAATAGCATTTGTTTCGTTTTGCCTTTTGTCTACAAATAAAAATGACTAGTGACAAGTTTTGTTTGTCTTTTATTATGAATGTGTCACGAATTCGGTTTGGTCGATTGGTTTGCTTTGGGTTTTTGTGTTGTGTCTGTGTGTGTTTTTATTTTGACAGCTTTCATGTGCGCGCCGTTTCACTCGGGTGCTCCTCCCTTCACTCATCATTCTCACCTGCGCCCGCACCTGATGGTAATTATTTCTTCCTCTCGGTTTGTTATTTAATTCCCCTCTTCCTGCAGTTCTCTGCGAGTCCGTTGTCTTATGTTTATCGCCATTCTAGTCTTGCCCTGTTTATTTGTTTTCTAGTCTAGTATTTTTCTTGTGCATTCTGTCGTGTTTTTGCCCGTGCTGCCTGGTGTGCTTTTTACTTTCTCTGCTTCAGGATTACGCTCTGTGTATCTCTGCTGTGTTGGACTGTGATTGACAGATCTTCAGTACTGGCGCTGTCCAGTGGTGCTTGCTGACCATACTCGCTGCTAGTTCAGAGACTCTACTGACTGTTTGCTTCCATCTGCTCTCCCTGCGGTTTACAGCGAGTTTTTCTCGTAGTGTTGGTATTGTGGATTATCTTACCATTGTAATCTACCACTACTTCTCCCTGTTTTTATACAGAGTAATCTACACGTTGGTTACGACCAGCGATCTCATCACCCTGTCTATGCGCAGCGGAGCTCGTCACAGTTAGAAGCTAGCGAGTGTCAGAGATCAAGCATCACCGCGCTGTCCATTCGCCTGTCAGTTACAGCAGAGATTTTTTCACCCTGTCATCAAGCAGCGGATACGTTCATGATTCAGCAGAGATTTTTTCACCCTGTCACCAAGCAGTGGATACGTTCATGATTCAGCAGAGATTTTTTCACCCTGTCACCAAGCAGTGGATACGTACATGATTTAGCAGAGAATTTTTCACCCTGTCACCAAGCAGCGGATTCATACATGATCTGAGCTCTCCAGCTAGACTCTTTACATATATTTCACCCTGCTCTTTTAGCAGCGGATCTCCTCTCTCTCTCTCTGTTTTTTGGTGACTTTATTAAAGACACATTGCAATTGGATCCTTGTCTGTTTGTTATTTCCTGACAGACGGACTCGCCAGAAATGGATCCAGCAGATGTGGATACGGTACGAAATGCTATCGCACAACAAGGAGCTTGGCTGGGACAGCAGGATTCCCAGCTTTCTGCCACCACTCGAGAGGTTGAAGGTCTCACTGCCAAGCTTACAGAATTAACCACCCAGATGGATCGATTGCGGCTGGAGTCTCGCCGTCCTAATGAATCAGAACCTCACATCACTAATCCTCCCACTTACGATGGTGACCCAGGTTCGTGTCGTTCCTTCCTCTCTCAATGCTCTCTTGTGTTTTCTCTGCAGCCACGAAGATTCACTGCCGAAAGTACTCGTGTGGCTTTTGTCATCACTCTTCTTACCGGAAGAGCTAGAGAGTGGGCAACGGCAGTATGGGACACTCAGTCTCCGTGTTGTCACTCATTCGAGGTCTTTAAGACGGAGATGATGAGACTTTTTGATCGGTCAGCACAGGGAGAGGCGGCTGCAGCCCGGTTGGTTCGGCTGAAGCAAGGTGACCGGACTGTCACGGATTTCTCTGTGGAGTTTCAGACATTATCTACTGTGTGTGGTTGGAACGATGCGGCTCTACGGGCACAATTTTTGGAAGGATTACGAGACGATATCCAGGATGAGATTACCGTTCACGAGATTCCTCGCACCTTGGATTCACTGGTTGAGCTGGCCCTTCGCATTGAGAGTCGTATGTTGTATCGCAGCCAGCGCCAGTCACTTCGTCATCGTGTTTTTTCTGATGAGATCGTTACTTCTGTTTCACATTCTAACCTTGTTAATCCTGCTGTCTCCACCGAACCCATGCAACTTGGCAGAATGCGGCTCACACCAAAAGAGAGAGAGAGGAGACTCAGCAATGGACTATGCCTGTATTGCGGGAGGTCTGGACATCTGGCGAGGAGCTGTCCGTTAAAAGCCAACGCCCACCGGTAGTTCCGGGAGTTCTGGTGGGCACTGCTGTGAATGAAATCTCCTCTTCTTCCTCCACGCATCTACCTGTCACGGTTTCGTTTGAGGGTACGGATTTTTTGTCGAGGGCTCTCGTGGATTCGGGAGCTGAAGGAAACTTTCTGGATGAGAGGACGGCTCGAGAGTGGGGACTTCCGTTTTGTGAACTCAGGGTACCTCTGGCAGTATGGACACTTAAGGGACAACAGACTGCACAGGTCACTCATTGCACTCCACCCGTAAGTCTTTTTGTTTCTGGTAATCACCGTGAAGAGATTGTGCTTTACCTTCTGCATGATTCATTATCTCCCATTATTTTGGGTCATGCATGGTTGGCACAGCACAATCCTCACATTGATTGGCAGCGTAATGTTATTTTGAGTTGGTCCTCTTCATGTCACGTGTCTTGTCTTGGTGCAGCTGTTTCGGGCTCTTCTTCTGTTTTTCAGGTTCCAGCGGTCGATCTTACTGGAGTCCCGGCGGAGTACGTGATCTCTCTCAGGTGTTCAGTAAAGCCCGGGCCACTTCTCTGCCTCCTCACCGGTCATACGATTGTGCTATCGATCTCCTCCCAGGCACTTTTCCGCCTAAAGGTAGACTTTATTCTCTGTCTGCTCCTGAGAGAGAGGCTATGGATAGTTACATTAATGATGCTCTTCGCGCCGGTCTCATCCGTCCCTCTACTTCTCCAGCTGGAGCAGGGTTCTTTTTTGTTAAAAAGAAAGACGGCTCTCTGCGTCCGTGCATAGATTACAGAGGGTTAAATGACATTACTGTTAAGAATAGGTATCCCCTACCTTTAATGTCTACAGCCTTTGAATTGCTGCAGGGAGCTCGTGTTTTCACCAAATTGGATTTACGCAACGCTTACCATCTTGTGCGTATTAGAGAGGGAGATGAGTGGAAGACAGCATTTAATACCCCGTCCGGACATTTTGAATATTCCGTTCTGCCGTTCGGGCTTTGTAACGCCCCTTCTGTCTTCCAGGCTCTGGTCAACGACGTATTGAGAGACATGATTAATAAATTTGTCTTTGTGTATCTCGATGATATTCTCATCTTTTCTCCCTCTTTACGGATACACACTCAACACGTTCGCAGAGTTTTACGGCGTCTGCTTGAGAATCAGTTATTTGTTAAGGCGGAGAAGTGCGATTTTCATAAGGAGTCAGTTTCGTTTTTGGGTTTAGTTATCGCCGCCGGAGAGATACGTCCTGACCCAGTTAAGATTAAGGCGGTAGCCGAGTGGCCGATTCCCGACTCACGTAAAGGGTTGCAACGATTTCTGGGTTTCGCCAATTTTTATCGGCGGTTCATCAGAAATTTCGGTCAGATTGCTAAACCGCTTACTGCCCTCACCTCCACTAAGGAGAGTTTTTTCTGGAATCACGATGCTCAGGAGGCCTTTGATAAGTTAAAGGTCTGGTTTATCTCTGCTCCTGTGCTTTCTTTTCCAGATCCTAAGGCTCAGTTTATTGTTGAGGTGGATGCATCTGATGTCGGGGTAGGCGCCGTCCTTTCTCAGTGGTCCTCTAAGGATGGGAAGGTGCACCCTTGCGCCTTTTTCTCCCATAGGTTAAATCCCACTGAACGAAACTATGACATAGGTAACCGGGAGTTGTTAGCGGTCAGACTGGCTTTGGGTGAGTGGCGTCATTGGTTGGAAGGTACCTCGGAACCCTTTCTGGTCTGGACGGATCATAAGAATCTGGAATACATCCGTTCAGCCAGGAGGTTGAACTCGCGACAGGCTCGTTGGGCTCTCTTCTTTGACCGGTTTAACTTTACCCTCTCGTACCGGCCCGGTAGTCAGAACGTTAAGCCCGATGCTCTCTCTCGTTTGTTCGAGGGTCCCGATGCTGTGAGAGCCGAAACCATCCTTCCTGAAGGAAGGGTGGTTGGAGCTCTCCGCTGGGGAGTCGAACAGCGGGTGAGGGAGGCCGGACGAGGGGTAGAAGTGCCAGAAGGGTGCCCGGCGGGTCTGTTGTGGGTTCCGGCTGCACTCCGTTCCGAGGTCATCCGGTGGTGTCATGAGTCCAAGTTTGTCTGCCATCCAGGAATTCGGAGAATGTTGCTTGCCGTCCGTCAACGTTTTTGGTGGCCCTCTATGAGTCAGGATGTCAGACAGTTTGTATTGGCCTGTCAGGTTTGCGCACGCTGTAAAACCTCTCATCAGTCACCTGTTGGTCTGCTTAATCCCCTTTCTGTTCCCTCCCGCCCTTGGTCACACATAGCCGTAGATTTTGTTACCGGCTTACCTTTATCTAAAGGCAACACCGTGGTTCTTACGGTGGTGGATCGCTTCTCCAAAGCGGTTCATTTTATTCCCCTGCCCAAGCTTCCCTCTGCCAAGGAGACGGCCCAGGTATTAATTGAACACGTTTTTCGGTTACACGGTTTGCCTACTGACGTGGTATCTGATAGGGGTCCTCAATTTATTTCCCGTTTTTGGCAAGAGTTCTGTAGACAGATCGGTGCCACTGCCAGCCTGTCTTCAGGTTATCATCCGCAGACCAACGGCCAATGTGAACGTGCTAATCAGGATCTCGGTCGAGCCCTCCGCTGTCTGACATCGCGATATCCGAATTCTTGGTGCCAACAACTTCCCTGGGTAGAATACGCTCATAATTCCCTGCCCGTTTCATCTTCCAATATGTCCCCGTTTAAAGCCTCGATTGGTTATCAGCCCCCTCTTTTTCCCTCTCAGGAACCCGATGCGGCGGTTCCGTCTGCTCTAGCTTTTGTTCGACGTTGCAAGCGCACTTGGAACAGAGCTAGGTCAGCCTTGTTATTGGCAGCGAGACAAACCAAGGCCGCGGCCGATCGTCACCGGCGACCTGCTCCTCGTTATATTTGCGGGCAGAAAGTATGGCTTTCCTCCAAGGATCTGCCTCTCCGGGAGCCTTCTCGTAAACTTGCTTCTCGGTTCCTTGGGCCATACACTATCACTAAGGTCGTTAGTCCGGTGGCGGTTAGGCTCAGATTGCCTCCTGCTCTCGGTCGGATTCACCCGGTTTTTCATGTGTCTAAGATCAAACCTGTGATTTTTTCCCACATTAACCCTGTTCCCTCTGCCCCCGCTCCTCCTGCACCCCGACTAGTGGACGGGTCTCCTGCTTACACTGTCAGGAGAGTACTAGATATGCGTCGTCGGGGCAGAGGTTTTCAATATTTAGTTGACTGGGAGGGGTATGGTCCGGAGGAGAGGTGTTGGGTACCGGCCCGGGATATTCTGGACCCTGGCCTGATCGAAGACCTCCGTCGGCGACAAGGTAAGCCCCTTCCTGGACCGCCTTGAGGCGGTCGTTGGGAGGGGGGTACTGTCACGAATTCGGTTTGGTCGATTGCTTTGCTTTGGGTTTTTGTGTTGTGTTTGTGTGTGTTTTTATTTTGACAGCTTTCATGTGCGCGCCGTTTCACTCGGGTGCTCCTCCCTTCACTCATCATTCTCACCTGCGCCCGCACCTGATGGTAATTATTTCTTCCTCTCGGTTTGTTATTTAATTCCCCTCTTCCTGCAGTTCTCTGCGAGTCCGTTGTCTTATGTTTATCGCCATTCTAGTCTTGCCCTGTTTATTTGTTTTCTAGTCTAGTATTTTTCTTGTGCATTCTGTCGTGTTTTTGCCCGTGCTGCCTGGTGTGCTTTTTACTTTCTCTGCTTCAGGATTACGCTCTGTGTATCTCTGCTGTGTTGGACTGTGATTGACAGATCTTCAGTACTGGCGCTGTCCAGTGGTGCTTGCTGACCATACTCGCTGCTAGTTCAGAGACTCTACTGACTGTTTGCTTCCATCTGCTCTCCCTGCGGTTTACAGCGAGTTTTTCTCGTAGTGTTGGTATTGTGGATTATCTTACCATTGTAATCTACCACTACTTCTCCCTGTTTTTATACAGAGTAATCTACACGTTGGTTACGACCAGCGATCTCATCACCCTGTCTACGCGCAGCGGAGCTCGTCACAGTTAGAAGCTAGCGAGTGTCAGAGATCAAGCATCACCGCGCTGTCCATTCGTCTGTCAGTTACAGCAGAGATTTTTTCACCCTGTCATCAAGCAGCGGATACGTTCATGATCAGCAGAGATCTTTTCACCCTGTCACCAAGCAGTGGATACGTACATGATCAGCAGAGATTTCTTCACCCCGTCACCAAGCAGTGGATACGTACATGATCGAACAGAGATTTTTCACCCTGTCACCAAGCAGCGGATATATTCACATCTGAGCTCTCCAGCTAGACTCTTTACATATATTTCACCCTGTTCTTCTAGCAGCGGATCTCTTCTCTCTCTCTCTGTTTTTTGGTGACTTTATTAAAAAACACATTGCAATTGGATCCTTGTCTGTTTGTTATTTCCTGACAGAATGGAGCTTTTTGTTAATGTACAAAACTAAAATGGCATATTTAAGATTTAATTTATGCCTCAAAGTAATAACGCATAATACAAATAAATGTTCTAAGCAATGTAAAAATGTAATGTCTTGTTCATTCAGCAAAATAAAATATGACTGAATCAAGTCTTGCTTGATTATCTTACAGTTTGTTTATGTAGTGATTAGAAAACTAAAATGGGGGGCCCATCAGGACTGCCTACGCATAGGGCCCGGGACCTTGTGCTACGCCCCTGATATCAAATTCCTATTATTAAAATGCTTTGTTCTCTCTGAATATTTAACTTTGGTTGTTGTAAAGTGCTTAACAAATAAAGTTGGTATGGTATGGTATGATGTTGTTTGTGTCCCAATTCAAAGGCCGCGACTTTCTAAGGATGTATTTTAAGACCAATTGCGTCACCGCAACGCGACTTGAGGCTAGTGAGGCCGTCCCAATTTAAAAGATGCTTAGAATGAAGCCTCAAAATGCGTCCTCATTTCTCAGCGCTGTTAAGGATAGAACAAATAGATCCTTAACAGCCGAGGATATCCCAAGAGTCATAGGCTAGATATTCTAAAATAAACAATTAAAACCTTTATTAAATAAAAGTGTGTATTTATCAGAAAACATTTTTCTTGTCACTGTTTTAGTATAAGTTATGTTTTGTATTCTTTTTATGATGCGTATATTTCTAAGGTTGATTAATTTAAAATACTGTTGAATAAGTTAATCTACATCAACGTGTCATATTTTCTAAAATAAATTAAGATCTTTCTGATTCCATATTTATTTTAATAAGTCAGAAATGTCTCCGCTGTGTCCTGCTGACAGGCGCGGGGGGCGCGTGCAGCAGGTGACGCCAATTATGGGTCTTCCGAAGGTTAGACCGTCTCATTTCAGTTCTCTTCATGGACTTCTGAGGCTTCCACCTTGAAAGACTGAGTGCTCTCCTTATAAGGTCGAAAGCTTATAAGGTTGCAGCCCTTGAATTGGGACACAGCTGTTGTGTCCCTTTACCCAGCATTGTGTATTTTTATTTTACTTGTAGGGATCTGTAAACAGATCTCTTACACTGTTATAGAGCATAGTGTTGGGCGATATGCCTCATTTTGAGATCGTCCTATCATCAGCCTGTGAGATCACCAATACATGATAGTATCGGGGGGCGGGGAAGTAGTTTACTCATTTTATTAATTTGTTTATTTTTGACTCATTTATGACAAGTCACTGGATTGGCGCATCATTAAAACCCAGGCGCTCTAAAATTTCCTGCGTGCCAGGGAGTGGGAACAACACACTTGCTAGTTTTAACCCTCTGCACACTTTTTAGTGCAAGGAAATGTCAGAGCCGCTCGTATTACAAGCTCATGTGCGAGCAAGAGTCCGAAACATGGGCATTAAGTCCAGGTGCGTGTGTAAAGAAATCTCTCGCGCGCAAAGTGAAGCCCATAAACCCTCCCTCATGTGAGGAAAAGCACGCAATGTGCATGTTAATGTGAAACTATGCTGTAGCGAATCAGCGGGAGGAGGAGAAAGGTGTTATTTAAAACACTATTGCTGAGTCCCAATTCGCATACTATCCGTCCTAAATAGTATTCGAAACTAGAATTAGTACGTCCCAAAACGCAGTATGTTGAAATGAGTATCCCAAAGATACCCGGATGGTCTACTATTTCCGGTTGGAATTCGAAGTGCAGATCGATCCACACTCTAATGGCTAATATTGCCCACAACCCATTGCGTGCGGGAGGGAGGAGCTTAACCACACTGACCCTCTTGCTTATTTGTAGTAATAGACGGGTTGCACGGCGACGTCACTAACTGGTTGCGCGCGCAACCGAGAGGCAGAAAGAAGAGACGTGCATTGTGTTGTATGCTAGGAGCGGTGTCTGTAAGTCAAAATGCCAAGGAATTTTTGCGTGGAAAATAGTACCAACAGAGTCAGTGCTGAGTGCCTGATGTTAACATACCAGTAGATGCGACTATTACGTTACTAGCATTATAATTATAACATTATAATTCATACATGTATCACAGTAACACTGCAAAAATAAAGACAGAAAAACAGATCCAACTAAAATCAAGTCTTATTTATATACAAACAATAAAGAACGCTTCAATAATTAAGGTTGTTGCAGTGGCGGATCAGCTCACCAATCGGGCTTTCTGCCTCCTGGATGCGCACCCTGCAATGTTTGTAAACTTGCAACCCCTCTATACTGTGGCTGTACAAATGTTAACTTTATTACTCCAACGAAAGAAACATGGTTACCACACTTTTACTATAGTAAAAACATGGTTCATTTTCATCTGAGTATTTTTGAGTCATATACATAAGTATAAAATTAACTATAAAATACGTAAAACAATAGTTATACTATAAACTTTAAATATTTTGACTTTAAAATAAGTAGTTTTCGTTACACACATTGCACATGAACGTCAGAACCAGCCGCCTCACAAACGACCTGCGTTTGGTATAACGCTCTGCTTCACTCCTCAACTTGGTAGAACACATTGTAAAATGTATTGTGAACAAAAACGATGAGAAAAAAAGATGGGAATAGTAAATAAAATAATATTTGACAGAAGTTATAAGAATGAATGAAATATTGTTAACAGTCGTGGTGTGCGTAGCTAGGCAACCACGTTTTCGTTCACGTTGCATGACGTCATCGAAGTTCGTCCCAGAACGTGCATACTCTTTTGCTACACACTCAAAAGTATGTACATTTTCCTCACAAAAACAGTACATACTTTTAGGTTGTAGTATAAGTAGGCGAATTGGGACTCAGCATATAAACCTCCGACCGAAACACTACGGGAATTTAAGGGAATTTGGGGAAATTCCCAGATTTAGCTCAAACGGAATAATAAGTACAATTAACTGTAATTAATTATACAAATGATTAAGATTTTAAACTGATTTAGCAGAATAATAATAACAACAATTAATTAGTGTATTTGTCCAGCAAATACTCATAATTGTACATTTAAGAAGTTAATTCCGTGGCCTTTAGAAAATAACATTCTTACTGCTATAAAGTATTTTTAAGCTCTTAAAGGCAGATTAAGTGACATTGATTTCATGAGCATTGAACACAGAAACAATTCAATTGTGAAATGCAAAACCGGTTTATTAAACTACGTTACACTACAAAAACATACGATACTAACTATACATACAAACAAACAAAAAACATATATGAAAGAGAAAGAATGGAAAATTAAGAGAGAGAGTAAAAGAAGGGCAATATCACTATAGACTTAACTTCTACACAAACCATCAGAACTCTGAGAAACACCTTAATTAATAAGGGGCAATAACTTTTTACAGCGAATGAACAAGCAATACTTGCGTTGGTTTTTGTGATGCGCATGTGCACGTCCAGCTGTGGGTGCGTGGAAAAGAGTTCCTGAGTTTGTGGTCACGTGACGGAGTCCTGAGGTGTCCATAGGAGTTGTTCCTTTTTAGGTTAATCCGTCGGTCTGGTTAATCTGTGGCGATTAATTTGTCCAGTTTGTTCGAAGTTTGTCCAAGTGGCAGATGCCCGAAACTAGAGGGATAGGGGTCCCACAGCAGGAAGCTGAGCTGGGAGCTCAGCTGAACGCCATGAACGGCGTGTCGTTGAGAACTGTAGGCCAACTGTGAGCTGTGAGCAGGCCTCTTAACCTGAGCTTAGATCAACCCCTTTGAAGTTCAGATGACCAATCCAAATGGGTGTTGATCGAGCGGGAAGACAAGTCTTTGTTCTCCCAAGACTTAATCTGCATGGTTTGTTTAATGCAGATATGTTTCAATAATAACTTGGATTAATCTTAAATGAGTTTGATATCAGTTAGAACTAGATAGAAAAGTTTGAAGACAGACTTTGTGTTGGCTTGACAAAGCCTGGCCTAAACGTTTAAAACAGTTTGAGAGAAACTTAAAACAAGTTTAGTTTAGTAGTCTAACTTTCCGTAAACATGATTTAACAAAACGTTAGCATGTTAACATGATTTAACACAAAGTTAGCATGATGTTAACATGAATTAGCATGAAGCTGACATGATGTTAACATGAATTAGCATGAAGCTGACATGATGCTAACATGAATTAGCATGAAGTTAGCATGATTAACATGAAGATAGCATGATGTTAGCATGATTAGCATGAAGCTAAAATGATGTTAACATAATTAGCATAAAGCTAACATGAAGTTAGCATGATGCTAACATGAATTAGCATGAAGTTAGCATGATTAACATGAAGATAGCATGATGTTAGCATGATTAGCATGAAGCTAAAATGATGTTAACATAATTAGCATAAAGCTAGCATGAAGTTAGCATGAAGCTAGCATGATGCTAACATGAATTAACATGAAGTTAGCATGATGCTTAAATGAATTAGCATTAAGTTAGCATGATGCTAACATGAATTAGCATGAAGTTAACATGATTGCTAACATGAATTACATGAAGCTAGCATGATGCTAACATGAATTAACATGAAGCTAACATGATGCTAACATGAATTAGCATGAAGCTAACATGATGCTAACATGAATTAGCATGAAGCTAGCATGAAGCTAGCATGATGCTAACATGAATTAGCATGAAGTTAGCATGATGCTAACATGAATTAGCATGAAGCTAACATGATGCTAACATGAATTAGCATGATGCAAACATGAATTAGCATGAAGCTAGCATGATGTTAACATGAATTAGCATGACGCTAGCATGATGCTAACATGAATTAGCATGAAGCTAGCATGATGTTAACATGAATTAGCATGAAGCTAGCATGATGCTAACATGAATTAGCATGAAGCTAGCATGATGTTAACATGAATTAGCATGAAGCTACCATGATGTTAACATGAATTAGCATGAAGTTAGCATGATGTTAACATGAATTAGCATGAAGCTAACATGATGTTAACATGAATTAGCATGAAGCTAGCATGATGCTAACATGAATTAGCATGAAGTTAACATGATTGCTAACATGAATAAGAATGAAGCTAGCATGATGCTAACATGAATTACATGAAGCTAGCATGATGCTAACATGAATTAACATGACGCTCGCATGATGCTAACATGAATTAGCATGAAGCTAACATGATGCTAACATGAATTAGCATGAAGCTAGCATGAATTAGCATGAAGCTAGCATGATGCTAACATGAATTAGCATGAAGTTAGCATGATGCTAACATGAATTAGCATGAAGCTAACATGATGCTAACATGAATTAGCATGATGTTAACATGAATTAGCATGAATTAGCATGAAGCTAGCATGATGCTAACATGAATTAGCATGATGCTAACATGAATTAGCATGATGCTAACATGAATTAGCATGAAATTAGCATGATGCTAACATGAATTAGCATGAAGTTAACATGATTGCTAACATGAATAAGAATGAAGCTAGCATGATGCTAACATGAATTAGCATGAAGCTAGCATGATGCTAACATGAATTAGCATGAAGCTAGCATGATGCTAACATGAATTAGCATGAAGCTACCATGATGCTAACATGAAGTTACCAAGATTTATTATGAAATAAGCATAAAGCTAGCATGAAACTAGCATGAAGCTAGTATGACTTAACATGAAGCTAGCATGAAGCTAACATTACCAAAAGACCCAACCCCCATGTCTCTATGATGTTCAGATCCAGAGATATAAGGCTTTGTTTATTATGTTGCTAGGGTGCTCATATTTGGTTGCTAGGGGCGTGGCTTAATACCTCAATAAGAATCGTAAGAGACTGATTAGATGCCTGAGTAAAATGAGCCCACCCCTATGTCTCTATGACACTCTGGTGCAAAGATATCCATCTTGGCTTTTTATAATGGTAGTCTATGGGAGATGTTGCTAGGGTACCCAAAATTGTTGCTAGGGGCGTGGCTTAATAGCTCTGGGACAACCCTGAGAGACTGATTGGATGACTGAGTAAAATGAGCCCACCCCCATGTCTCTACGACACTCTAAAGTGAAGATATTCCATCTGGGACGCTTTTATTCCCTTATATGGGCATGTTTCCTGCCCCATTATAAGTCAATGGGAGATGTTGGGGGCCCCTTACACCCCAGGGGTACAACTTACACCCCAATGTCATGTATGTTCTTACATAGCCTACCACCCTCTTCAAATTTAGTAACCCACATGTTTCCACAAAATCCTCGCTCGGACCTATGACCTGACAATTTTCTCGCAATGTTAGTCTATGGGATTTTCGCCCTATTGACTTTTCATTATTGCACTTTTGGTTACCTCTTACACCCCAGGGGTACAGTTTACACCCCAATGTGATGTATGTTCTTACAAAGCCTACCACCCTCTTTAAATGCTATGACCCACATGTTTCTACAAAATTCTCCTTTGAGGTGTTAATTTGCTTAGATTGGCGCAATAAAGACAGCCAGAGAGATTCACTGGAGTACCATTATCAAAAAACAGGTTAAGTTCAGCAGATTTAAGAGAATGATGAGTACCAAAGACCAAACATGTTTTTTTTTTCATATTCAGTTTCAAAAGGTTACTTTAAGCAAATTTTAAACTGATTTAAGATCTGTCTGTAATTTGTTTTGAAGAAGAAATGAGTTGGAGCTTGAAAAATATACAACAGCATCATCTGCATATAGATGTACTTAAATTGTTCCGTATTTATGTTTTTGCATTGTCTGACTTTAAAATATTTGGGTAGTAGTTTGGGTATTTCGATTTTCCACACACAGAAAACACTTGAGTGGTCACTAAAGCTGTCAGACAGTATGCCTGATGTACTTGTTCTATCTGGATTTGTAACTAGTATCCAGTCAAGCAAAGATGAGGAACAGCGACCAACTCTGGTTGGATCTTTTATTAACTGAGTAAAATTGGCAATTAGCCGGCTCAACAGTTGGAATGAGAAGTTCATCTGTTGAATTTGTAGAGACATGTGTTACTAACCCACCTCCCCTGGAGCCTCTAAAAAGAGCATAACCATCCATCTTTATTTCAACATCTGATATTTTTGTGTGTAACCATATTTCAGAAAGAGTGATGATATGAGACTTATGATAGGAAACCCAAACTCTCAGAAGATCAATTTTTGGTACTAGACTGTTAATATGGATTCTTTTTAGACCCTTAAATGATTCTATTGCTGAAATGTAATAAGTATGAGATGGAGCACAGGAGAGAAAGAGGACATAAAGCAGAAGACATACATTGACAAACACAGACAAACAGGACATGACATACATAAAAGTGAATAATAACCAGAGAAGATGAACTCAAAATAGCAAGCACATAAGAATCGCAATTTGCCCACTAGTAATTTCAGTGAATTACACTCACTGAGGTCTTTCGACATTGACATAGTAATGTGCGACAGAACGCCGCAGAATACGGCAAACATAGAACATGCTTGGAAAATCATTAGGTAGCGCATATTGGTGCATCAGCTGAGGATTAAATAGATACAACTAGCACTTGGCAATAGTTTAAGTGTTCTTAGAAGCATGGAGGCTAACAATATGTATTTCCGTTTAGAGTAACATGTAAGTGACCACTCTAAATAGGGTAACTCTGTTTATTTCAATATTGTTCTTTGTGAATCTACAATGGCATGGCATGGCATGATTATCCAAATTTATCATTTGAAAACCAGTCAGTTTATTGTTATAATAGCGTCATGACCTCTGGTTAGAAAAAAATATTGTAATAATTAAGCGTCACCTCTAAGGGACTAAATAAACCAGAATAAACAAACATCCATCCAAGTTCTGCAAGTTTTAAAACGTAATTATCAATTCGATTCTTATTATACACAGCAAGATTGTATCTTTTGGAGTCAGATAAACCTGCCTAAAATTACATAACCGCAAAACATCATCAGTAAGCAGCAGCCATTTGGGCCAAACGGATGGTTTCCCCCTACAACGTACGCAGTGTCATTTCACGTGAAGTATGTGATGAAATTTGCACCACACACATGCTGTACCTGAACCCTCAGGTGCATGTGGACTATACTTCAGCCTTTAGTCTATGCTCTCATTCAAGTGGGAAGTGGGACCTTTACATTTTTGGAAGGTAATGTGTCTATTGGTGGTTGAGAAACAACAGGAGGGTCAACACTAGGAATCTCATTCTTATCTTAGAAGAATGCCTCATAATCAGGGCCCTCCTCAACATTATCAGCTGTCTCATCTATGTCACTTTCAATGTCAAAAATTTGTGATTATTAAAAAAGTATAGCATGTTATAGTGACCTGAATATCACACAAAACCAACCAAAACAAATGTATGTAAAATTTTGATGTTTTGTGATAAATTGTGTATTTTTTTACATCTTAAAGAGCCTGAGGTCAAATTGACCACAAAGAAAACAGGGGCTGTTTACACATTTCAAGTTTTCAAGTTTCACTTTATTTATCCTTAGAAAGGAAATTTAGTGTGCAGCAGGATATGTAAAAGAACAAAACAACTAAAAGCACCACCAGATGCAATCAACATTGTAAACACAATAGACACACATCAACACATTAAACTACACAGAAAAAATAAAAACGTTGTAGTGTAAACATAAAGATGTAAACAGTATAAGCAAACAGACACCTGCTACCGGGTTGCCTGCAATTGAGCCGCGCCCCTTTTTTTCATCTTAAATTAAGATGTGTTTTCATTGATCGGATCACAAGTGGACGAGAGAGACAAATTACGTTTACACCTGGTATTTAAATCTCTCATTTAAGTTATGATGAGTTTATATGGACGCGAACTAATATTATGTCGGAGTCCACTGCTTGTCTTGTAAGTAAACATGCTGCACAGTGTTTTGTATGTATATGTTAGAGCTTTCTCTGATATTTCAGCGCAATTGATGAAATAGGATCGCACAACTTTCACACGCTTGCAAAATGAAACTGCGGAGATCTAGTTCTATCAATGAAAGGCTAAAAATAGCACTGTTCACCGGGCGGAGATAAGGCGGTCGCGTGTGGCTGTTTGAACACATTCAACCACATATGCGTTTACACTACAAAAGCAATCCGATCGAAAGGGGTTTCAACTACCTCTGAATGGTTGAAAGTGGGCGAAAGTGCACGAGCTCAAAACGTTTTGAACACCGTTTACACCTGGCATTAACGTCGTCCACTTGTGATCCGATCGATGAAAACACATGTTAATGCCAAGTGTAAACAGCCTCACAGATGCTTCAAAATGTGTAGAGGACATTGAAACAATATCATCGTAAATTTTAGGTTTACCCACTTGTCCTCATTAAATTAGTAAAAAGTCATTAAATCTGAAGAAAAAACGAATGTGTCAATCATGTATTTACAGACATTAAACTTTGAATGGAGTGAATTTACAATAATCACATTGAATTTTAAACCACACACTAAAACTTAAGACTGGTAAAAGAAAGGAATACAAAAAACAAACCGTAAACAATCATTAAACCCATTAAAACTTAAATATACACGTATATACATATACTGGCATCCTTAGACCAAACAGTTATTCTGGATAGTGGTTTGTATGAGTTTTTAAGAGGAAAAGCAAAAACAAAAACACGTGAAGCAGAAGTAACAGAATAATTAGTTGGGAGAATAGCGTTTTGGAATAGATCTACAAGCATCCCAGGAAACTCCATGCAGTCTAAAAAATGCTGGGTTATTTTCCACCCAACAATGGATCAAAACATCCCAGCATTTTAGGTTAAAACAACTCAGGATAGGTTAAGTTACAACCCAGGGGGCTGGGCTCATCCCTTTTTGACCCAAAGCTGGGTTGGAAAAAAACACAGCATAAAAACTAAATGTGTGTGTGTGTATATATATGTAAAACTGAAGATACATGAAAAAAGAGCTATGGCCTACGATTTCAAAGATTGTTCATTATTAATAACCTCGTTTAGATGCTGGTTATGGTTTTACAGTAAAATCCTCACAATATGAAGAGAAAAAAAGAATGAAAAAATCCACTCACTCTATTGGGTGTACAGCGGCAAAGAAGTTGACCAATGTAAGCTTTCCGGCCGGACAGCTTACATTGTCAACTGCTCTCATCTAATCCCCCCTCCACTTGAAACTCCACCTTGCACTCACATCTCCACCCCATCGCACCCCACCTCCCTCCTGCGACATGAAATTTCTGACAGTGTATGGTAGCTAGCAAAGTAGCAACAGCTCACAAATGGAGAAAAAACAAACCGACAGCAGCAAGTGGCCCCTGCTTGTCCCTATAGTCAAGGTTGGAAGAAAGAGAAAGTCTGTAGAGAAAAGAGCAGAGATTTAAAAAAAAATGTGAAGAACCCTGGACTCAAAGTTGAATTAATATAGGGTCCGGCATTGACAGTTGGAGGAAGCTTCAGGGAAATTTGGGGCTGAAAACTGACGCTGACACAGATTAATTTTTGTTGAGCAGATAAGCATTTATTTATACTTTTATGGTGTGAGGTGTTACATAAATATCTTTTTATCAGTCTGACAACATGCTCATGCTGCCGGTCGGCATTGGAATGTTAGGTGTTTAGCATCGCCTATCACGGGTCAAAGTAATTATATTTCTTGAAGTGCTTGAATATATTTCAATAGACCTAGCGAGTTTCTGTTCGAGCTGATCGGAATTTGAACACGATGCGCTGTGTTCTGCTATAACAATTATTTAAAACCTTAGCAAAACTAATAATTATTGTGCAATTAATGTGCGCTAGGTAGCACTTTTGACCAGGGTAAACGAGGGTCAGGAGGGGAAACGTATGCCAAACGTTGTTGTGAAAGTAATCTGTTCCGATGTTTACTACCAGTGATCACAGCTTGACTGAGTGACGTTGTTCAGGTCGTTTCCCGGTGGGAGGGATCAGGTAGCACAGAGGGGAGGGGTGTGTGTGTGTGGAGGGGCAAGATGAGTTTTTTAAAACTTTCCAACCATTTCAGGCTTTCCCGAACGATTTTCAACATCGTAGACTACAGCTTTAATATCTTGAAATGATTTTAAGCCTTTGTCATTGTAGATGACAAAAGGAACTTACTTAACATTTAACCCATTGTGAACAGTGAAATGGGATAAGAAATTATTAACACAGATTTTGGTCACCATTCCCCAAGTAGAAATATGTTTATATGTATGTGTTATGATAGAGCCAAAATGAAGTTTACAATATATTGTGTGGATAAACAAGAGACTCTTCAATAGCTCAGAGTCAGCGATAATATTATAATATTCAATTTTATAACTTAAAATTTGGAAAGGGCCATGGCCCATCTGTTCTGCTATGTTGTAAAGAAGATAACCTAATTTGGGGAAGTTTATCATTCCAAATATAATGAGAAAGTACTGATGTTTTTTTGCAATAGCCAGCAGGTGAAGGTAAAGGAATCATAAAGCAATAGAAGTTAACACAAGGAAGGATGTTTATTTTAACGATATTCTTGCATGGTAAGAAGTAGCAAGGTGCGTCCAATTTGCAAGATCTGAGGTGGCTCTGGCCTCAAGTTGTTATTCAAATGTTTTAAAACAACATCCTGCAGGAATGAATAGATACCTAAGTATTCGAGGATATGAACCCCTGGATTAAACCCAGAAATGCCCATGTTCACATTTTAAAATAAGTATATTTAATCAATTGAATACTGCATCATATGTAACAATTTAGGTTAGGTTAGGTTACCCAGGTGAAAAAGTAGTACACTTCCATAGTGCTTTATTTTCGCACACTAATTTTGTACTTAATATACTAAAAATTCATCTTTAGGACTTCTTAAGATGTTCTTAAGATCATCAAGTGTACATTACTGTGCTATTTTGAGACACCATAAATATGAACTAAAATGTGCTTAAAATGTATTTACGTACCACTTGTAGTAAACTTGAACCCATCTTTGTATGAAAGTTGAGTTCAAGTTTAATACAAGTGTTAACTAAATAATTTTTTAAATACAGAGATAGTATGTTAAAAGTGCATTTTAGTTCATATTCATGATGTCTCAAAATAGCACAGTGAAGTACACTTAGATAATCTTAAGAACAATTTAAGAAGTACTAAAGATGAGTTTCCCTGAAAGGAAATTTGTCTTGGGCAAAGTGCTACAATGTTGGTCTGAGCTCAAGTAGAACTCAACTGGTATACCATCTAGGCCTGGGAATTTTCCCTTGCTCATCCCGGTTTTTAACCGATTTTCCGAATTCGATAAGTGATACAGGTCTAGCTAAAAACTCAAAGGCTGCATACTCTCACAATTAGCTACTTATTTGAATCAGTAAATGCTTAACAAAGTCAAAATAAGTATGTTCTATATAGTATAAATTTGTGTAGTATGAATGAAATCTGGACATTCGCCATGTTGTCATTGTCATGTGACCTATCAGCGTCAGTTGCGTTGCATCAAGTCCTCTCCCATGGCCTTGTGGGATAGAAAAGTTTCCATCGAATGAATCTATCCAGAAGTAGCAGGTCATTGATTACTATTTTATGGGTACTGTGGATTTGGACACACTTTTTTGTCACATACTGTTTCTTGCCTACTATATAGTAGGAAAGTAGGCCTATGTGGTTTCAGACGTATCCAGAGTCTGTTTTTTAGTGGAATATTGAGAGAAGATTAAAAAAAGAAGTATACGAAGTGGGTTCCTTAATTTTTTACCAAATCGTCATTTAAGTAACTTTACATGATTTAGATGTTTAAACTAAAGTACATCAGAAAAAAAGTGAATATGAGATGTTACTGTATTACATTATTATTACTACATAAATTACCTGTATAAAAGCTCCTCATATTTCTAAATGTTATACTTTTATACAAATAAAATCAATGAGCCTGCAAATGAGTATATGGAACTGTCTAAGGATTTCCAAGCATTTGGACCTATGGTTTATTTTAAGCGTCAGATTTGCAAGAAATATTTGCAAGATATTTGTGAGTATAAGAAAGCAGGTTACCTGTAAAGTATGTGCTTAAATTTAAGAGTAAAGTAGGTGGTTATTTACAAAGTCTCCATGTGTGAAACACTAGTGACAATGTCATAAAAGCTCTTAACATAATATTTCATCCTCTACCCCCATAGATGGACATTTATTAAAACAGCACAACAATAACACACACACACACACACACACACACAATATTTATATAATGTTCACTGGCTTGTAATCTATCCCACGGAACCTTGTGAGATCATGTTGTTTTTTATGATTCACATCGCCCAAATTCATACGAATTAACCAACTCCGTTGGTTGTGAGGTCAGGCTGTATTGTACCTGTTATAGTGTGTGCATGGAAGGTACAGCCATGAGACCCGGAGAACGAATACAACAATGAACTTTTATAAGAAACAGCACATTATAATGGCCGATTTCTGCTCTCCTAATCACCCCTTCACAGTTTGAACCCTGTGAATCTTACCGTATACCGGTACTGGTCTTAGATGGCCAGCTGATATTATGTTTATTAGGCAGTACCTGACCAAGGAAAACAACCTCATATCATAACACAGCCTTCAGAAGCTTGGACTGTACAGCAAACAATATATATGACAGCTTCAGGCCTTTCTCTTCTGATCCTGACAAACCCATGGCACTGATCAATCTGGACTTATGTAAATGCAGTCTTTAGCTTTTTTGTTTGGCCAGGCAGTGTAGTTCATTATTTGAATGTCTGTATACAGACGTAAATGCACAAAGCTGAAGGTAATCCTTTATTTTCCCTAAATGACATGTATGTAATGAGGTTTGAGAATTGATTTGCCTTCTTTTCACATGAGAAGATGACATGTAAACTCCATACAAAACCCACTGTGGTTGCACTAAATTGCTGCTCTAGCTTGAAATACTTTCTGCTCAATATTAATATTCAGAAATGATTGTAAAAGTGTTTCTGTTCTCTTTCTGAAGTCACCTGATTCTGTGTGAACAAATAAAACAAGCTGCATTAGAAGGAGTGATTCCTTCTGGTTTATTTGCTCTTTTTAGGTATGAGTCCTTCAAGCAACCAAACAATGATAGTTCTGCAGAACATTCCTTGCTATAAGCGCTGTTAGCATTAACAGTTTGTTATCATTGTTTGTTAGATCATCTTCAGGTAATGAACCAAAAAGGTTTTTTTAGACAACCAGAAACCTATTGGGTGGTGACCAAAATTCTAAATAAATTAAAGCTAATGAAACTTAGCTTTTAAAACATGCAGCTCTCTATGTTGTAATAGAAATCACACCAATTCCAATTATTGTGAAAGAGACTTCATGTATTTGTGTGTCTGCATTTATCGGATCTATGTAATAGTTTCCTAGAATTAAAATAAATGCTTTGCAAATTTCCAACATTCTGGATATTTTGAATGTATAGAAAATGCTTGAAATTTGCCTTTTGCACACGGACTTCAGACTAGAAATAATGATAAATATTGTAATATGGAAATAGTTGGACTAAACAAGGGACTGCAGCATATTTAATTAGTTTGAGGAAACTCTTCACAGTTAACAATGATCTCAGTATAGAGAAAAATATACTGTATGCTCTGTTGTTAAACTTCTGAGATCTTTTCATTCTTTGGTTTACTGTTGGTTGGTTGTGCACCTGTAACAAGTTCATGAAAAAAAAATCCTGCGTGTGTGCAGTAGATGTTTTTCCCTTTAATCTTTTATTACCTTTAATTTAATTAGATTTTTAGATTATTTCTGATTTTGATCAAATTTAATATCCAGCAGTAAATGTTAAAAGTGCTTGGTAATACATTTGAGTTTCTATATTGACCATCTGCTGAAATCAAAATCAAACTCTCTATTGTAGTGTTTTGTTTTGCTTTTTTGCGTGAAAGCAAAGTTGCTGCCATTAAGTGCACCTGTATACAAAGAATCATTGAGGAAATACAAATACTGAATACAAGCATGATCAAGGTTAACACAGATGATATATATATATATGCAATGACACACAAAAGAGAGAATCTCTCCTGAATACAAATCAAATTAAATGTTTATCTTCTACTGTATGTAAAATGAGACCCCTGGTATCATATAACATAAAAGCAATGTATTTTTATTGTTTCCTTATGGACTGATGTGTCTTTGTCATTAGCCATCAGGGCTTTGCAGCACTGTATAACCAGTGGATATGTCTGGACCTGCAGATCAAATATTTACAAATGCCATTGTGTTTTATGAAACTTCTGGTATTATACTGCATAATGGATATGCCATTAACATGAAATAAGAACAATAAGACACTTTTTCACTTTTACAAAAACCAGTTAAAGGTCAAACAAGATATTTTTGTTTATTTTACATTTGTTTAATGTAAGGTTTACATATCTAAATTACAATAAAATAGTGTTGAATTTATTAATGCACATATACGTTCTACACTGTAAAAAATTTGCTGTAATTTTGCAGCTGGTTGCCAGTAACTTACTGTAGAAGATAAAGTCTGAAAATGTTTCATGTTCATTTAACTTTGAACAAAATGTTGCCAGTAAATAACATAAATGTAAAATCTACAGTAAGTTACTGGCAGCTACTTGCCAGTAATACCCATTAATACTGTAATTTCTACAGAATTTTTTTTACAGTGTATGAATTATTAGATTTTGACACAGGTGTGTTTTGACTACATGTTATATTAGAATGTGTGTTCATCTAGAAATCAAACACATGACTTTATTGATGTTAGTGACATACTCTAGGTTGCATTATACTGTAGAATATAAATATGCAGTACTTATAAGGTAACACACTTCTAATATATAACAACCTTATATCACGAAATTATGTACCTATGGGCACGTATGGACCAACGTGACAATGTCACGTTTTGCCTTGTTTGAGCGTGAGCATGTCACGCTCTGTTTGTGTCACTGTCACGTATGGGTTACTCAACTTTTTTGTCCTATTTTCAAACCATTGTCGAT